>NC_053394.1:47687501-49103751 GCF_905171765.1 Bufo bufo
CAGTGACAAAAAATATATATTTTTTGATCACTGCACATTCATTTTACACGCACTGCGGCGATAAAAAAATCAGTTTTGATATTTTTTATCAACCGCAGCAGCCTCCGGTACTTCGCTAGCCTCCCCTTTGTAAGACAGGCTTGCTTTTTTTCTTGGGTAGTCTCAGGGAATACCCCTAAATTTAGTAGTCCAAAATGTCAAACAGGGGGTATTCTTCTGAAGAGGCCTACAGGATTCTGACCCAGTCGGATGAGGAGTGGGAACCCTCATCTGACGAATCTAGCGGGTCAGAATATGAACCTGTGGAAAGCAGTGGCTCTCTGACCCAAAGTTCGGACGAGGAGGTGGAGGTCCCTGGCAGCACCAGGCGTACCCGGCCCCATGTCGCTAGACCACAGGTTACGCAGGATCCGCTTCAAGAGCAGCAGAGTGGGGCTGTCGCTGCCGGATCACCTGGTGAGGCATACACCAGCAGCGCAGCCCTTCCTGGACCTAGTACCAGCACTGCCGTACAACATGGTGAAGTAGCGAGCACCAGAAGGGCAGTTGAAGCTGGTACGGTGGCACGTGCAATAGTTACCCCGTCGCAGCCACCGCAAAGACGGGCCCGTAGAGCCCCTAGAGTCCCTGAGGTGCTGGCAAATCCTGATTGGCAGTCACCAACTTCAGCCGCACCAGTAGTTCCCCCTTTCACCGCCCAGTCTGGAGTTCGGGTTGAGACGGCTCAAATCGGTTCGGCCCTGGGATTTTTTGAGCTGTTCTTGACTGCGGAGCTCTTGGACTTAGTCGTGGCAGAGACCAACCAGTATGCCACACAATTTATAACCGCTAACCCGGGAAGCTATTATGCCCAGCCTTTCCGGTGGAAACCAGTCCAAGTTTCCGAACTTAAAATTTTTTTGGGCCTTCTCCTCAACATGGGCCTGACAAAAAAGCATGAATTGCGGTCATATTGGTCAACGCACCCAATTCATCACATGCCCATGTTCTCTGCTGCTATGTCCAGGACACGATTTGAGACCATCCTACGTTTTCTGCATTTTAGCGACAATACCACCTCCCGTCCCAGAGGCCACCCTGCTTTTGACCGGCTCCACAAAATTCGGCCCCTCATAGACCATTTCAACCTGAAATTTGCAGATTTGTATACCCCTGAGCAAAACATCTGCGTAGACGAGTCCCTAATACATTTTACCGGGCGCCTTGGCTTCAAACAATACATCCCAAGCAAGCGTGCCCGGTATGGGGTCAAATTGTATAAGCTCTGTGAAAGGGCCACAGGCTATACCCACAAATTTCGGATCTATGAGGGAAAAGATCAGACCCTGGAGCCGGTCGGTTGCCCTGACTACCTGGGGAGCAGTGGGAAGACAGTCTGGGACTTGGTGTCACCCTTATTCGGCAAGGGGTACCATCTTTATGTGGACAATTTCTACACAAGTGTGGCCCTCTTTAGGCATTTGTTTCTAGAACGGATTTGCGCCTGTGGCACCGCGCGAACTAGTCGCGTGGGCTTCCCCCAACGGCTTGTAACCACCCGTCTTGCAAGGGGGCAGAGGGCTGCCTTGTGTAACGAAGAACTGCTTGCGGTGAAATGGAGAGACAAGCGTGACGTTTACATGCTCTCCTCCATTCACGCAGACACGACAATCCAAATTGAGCGAGCAACCCGTGTCATTGAAAAGCCCCTCTGTGTCCACGACTATAATGCGCTCATGGGAGGGGTGGACTTCAATGACCAGATGTTGTCTCCGTATTTAGTTTCCCGCAGAACCAGACGCTGGTATAAGAAGGTGTCTGTATATTTAATTCAATTGGCGCTCTACAATACTTTTGTTCTCTACAGTAAGGCTGGGAGAACAGGATCCTTCCTCAAATTCCAGGAAGAGATCATCGAGAACCTCCTTTACCCAGGAGGTTCCGTGGCCCCATCCACCAGTGTAGTTAGCCGTCTACACGAGCGACATTTCCCCAGTGTCGTTCCTGGTACCTCAACCCAACCGTCACCCCGAAAAAGATGTCGTGTCTGTAGCAGGAGTGGAATAAGGCGTGACACTCGCTATTTCTGTCCTGACTGTGCTGACCACCCTGCCCTATGCTATGGAGAGTGTTTCCGGAAGTACCACACACAGGTACACCTAGCATAGGGATCACATCTCACCAGGACAGGCACACAGGGCTATTAGGGCCCATTCACTCACAGCTGCTGCAAACCTCTCCTTTCACCTGGGATAAAGTGCATAACGTACTTCGCCACATCTTTGGGCGATTTGCGCTTTGCACATTGTCCCATGGGGAAGGAGAGGTTTGTTCTATAAAAGGTAAAAAAAACTAAACAAAAAAAAAAATACCGGTAAGTAAAAAAGTTAAATGTTCAGTTAAAAAAGTTTAAAAAAAGTTTCTATGTTCTGTTCAACAGTTAATAAAGTTATTGCTTTGCGGCCTGGTTTTTTCTTTTTTGTTTTGTTTTTTTTACCTTTCAGGTGGACCAACCGATCGACTAGCTGCAGCACTGATGTGCATTCGGACAGAAGCATTGCGCTGCTGTCAGATTACACGCAAGTCGGTGTATGCGGCGCTGCAAGACGAGATTTCTCCTCTGCAGTAAAAGATACGTTTGCCGAGGCATATGAGCTGAGGAGGTGGCGGTGTTCATATACTTTGGCAAACACTTTGTATATATAAAAAAAAAAATCCCGGCAATGATTTATTCATCCACATCGATTGATGTGAATGGAGAAATCTGGTTTGCCAGGGCATACGAGCTGAAGTGGGTATGGATGTTGGGCGGAGCTCCTATGTCCTGGCAGACGCCTTTCCCCTCCTTTTTCTTTTTTTGGCAGAGATTTTTTCATCCACATTGATCGATGCGAATGAAGAAATCTGTGCCGTTCATTTTTTTCTTTCAGCCCAGAGGCTGAACGGAAAAAAAAAATCTCATTACCCGTATGCTCAATATAAGGAGAATAGCAGAAACTCCTAATGCTGGGCATACATGTAATGATTGCGGAGACCCTCAAATGCCAGGGCAGTACAAACACCCCACAAATAACACCATTTTGGAAAGAAGACACCCCAAGGTATTCGCTGAGGGGCATATTGAGTCCATGAAAGATTGAAATTTTTGTCCCAAGTTAGCGGAAAGGGAGACTTTGTGAGAACAAAATCAAAAAAATTTGAATGTGTTTTGGGGTGTCTTTTTACATATACCCATGCTGGGTGAGAGAAATATCTTGGCAAAAGACAACTTTTCCCATTTTTTTATACAAAGTTGGCATTTGACCAAGATATTTATCTCACCCAGCATGGGTATATGTAAAAAGACACCCCAAAACACATTCCTCAACTTCTCCTGAGTATGGGGATACCAGATGTGTGACACTTTTTTGCAGCCTAGGTGGGCAAAGGGGCCCACATTCCAAAGAGCACCTTTTGGATTTCATAGGTCATTTTTTACTGAATTTGATTTCAAACTCCTTACCACACATTTGGGCCCCTAAAATGCCAGGGCAGTATAACTACCCCACAAGTGACCCCATTTTGGAAAGAAGAGACCCCAAGGTATTCGCTGATGGGCATAGTGAGTTCATGGAAGTTTTTATTTTTTGTCACAAGTTAGTGGAATATGAGACTTTGTATGAAAAAAAAAAAAAAAAAAAAATCATCATTTTCCACTAACTTGTGACAAAAAATAAAAAATTCTAGGAACTTGCCATGCCCCTCACGGAATACCTTGGGGTGTCTTCTTTCCAAAATGGGGTCACTTGTGGGGTAGTTATACTGCCCTGGCATTCTAGGGGCCCAAATGTGTGGTAAGGAGTTTGAAATCAAATTCTGAAAAAAATGACCTGTCAAATCCGAAAGGTGCTCTTTGGAATATGGGCCCCTTTGCCCACCTAGGCTGCAAAAAAGTGTCACACATCTGGTATCTTCGTACTCAGGAGAAGGTGGGGAATGTGTTTTGGGGTGTCATTTTACATATACCCATGCTGGGTGAGAGAAATATCTTGGCAAAAGACAACTTTTCCAATTTTTTTATACAAAGTTGGCATTTGACCAAGATATTTATCTCACCCAGCATGGGTATATGTAAAAAGACACCCCAAAACACATTCCTCAACTTCTCCTGAGTACGGGGATACCAGATGTGTGACACTTTTTTTGCAGCCTAGGTGGGCAAAGGGGCCCATATTCCAAAGAGCACCTTTCGGATTTCATAGGTCATTTTTTACTGAATTTGATTTCAAACTCCTTACCACACATTTGGGCCCCTAGAATGCCAGGGCAGTATAACTACCCCACAAGTGACCCCATTTTGGAAAGAAGAGACCCCAAGGTATTCGCTGATGGGCATAGTGAGTTCATGGAAGTTTTTATTTTTTGTCACAAGTTAGTGGAATATGAGACTTTGTATGAAAAAAAAAAAAAAAAAAGAAATCATCATTTTCCACTAACTTGTGACAAAAAATAAAAAATTCTAGGAACTTGCCATGCCCCTCACGGAATACCTTGGGGTGTCTTCTTTCCAAAATGGGGTCACTTGTGGGGTAGTTATACTGCCCTGGCATTCTAGGGGCCCAAATGTGTGGTAAGGAGTTTGAAATCAAATTCTGAAAAAAATGACCTGTCAAATCCGAAAGGTGCTCTTTGGAATATGGGCCCCTTTGCCCACCTAGGCTGCAAAAAAGTGTCACACATCTGGTATCTTCGTACTCAGGAGAAGGTGGGGAATGTGTTTTGGGGTGTCATTTTACATATACCCATGCTGGGTGAGAGAAATATCTTGGCAAAAGACAACTTTTCCCATTTTTTTTATACAAAGTTGGCATTTGACCAAGATATTTATCTCACCCAGCATGGGTATATGTAAAAAGACACCCCAAAACACATTCCTCAACTTCTCCTGAGTACGGGGATACCAGATGTGTGACACTTTTTTTGCAGCCTAGGTGGGCAAAGGGGCCCACATTCCAAAGAGCACCTTTTGGATTTCATTGGTCATTTTTTACTGAATTTGATTTCAAACTCCTTACCACACATTTGGGCCCCTAGAATGCCAGGGCAGTATAACTACCCCACAAGTGACCCCATTTTGGAAAGAAGAGACCCCAAGGTATTCGCTGATGGGCATAGTGAGTTCATGGAAGTTTTTATTTTTTGTCACAAGTTAGTGGAATATGAGACTTTGTATGAAAAAAAAAAAAAAAAAGAAATCATCATTTTCCACTAACTTGTGACAAAAAATAAAAAATTCTAGGAACTTGCCATGCCCCTCACGGAATACCTTGGGGTGTCTTCTTTCCAAAATGGGGTCACTTGTGGGGTAGTTATACTGCCCTGGCATTCTAGGGGCCCAAATGTGTGGTAAGGAGTTTGAAATCAAATTCTGAAAAAAATGACCTGTCAAATCCGAAAGGTGCTCTTTGGAATATGGGCCCCTTTGCCCACCTAGGCTGCAAAAAAGTGTCACACATCTGGTATCTTCGTACTCAGGAGAAGGTGGGGAATGTGTTTTGGGGTGTCATTTTACATATACCCATGCTGGGTGAGAGAAATATCTTGGCAAAAGACAACTTTTCCCATTTTTTTTATACAAAGTTGGCATTTGACCAAGATATTTATCTCACCCAGCATGGGTATATGTAAAAAGACACCCCAAAACACATTCCTCAACTTCTCCTGAGTACGGGGATACCAGATGTGTGACACTTTTTTTGCAGCCTAGGTGGGCAAAGGGGCCCACATTCCAAAGAGCACCTTTTGGATTTCATAGGTCATTTTTTACTGAATTTGATTTCAAACTCCTTACCACACATTTGGGCCCCTAGAATGCCAGGGCAGTATAACTACCCCACAAGTGACCCCATTTTGGAAAGAAGAGACCCCAAGGTATTCGCTGATGGGCATAGTGAGTTCATGGAAGTTTTTATTTTTTGTCACAAGTTAGTGGAATATGAGACTTTGTATGAAAAAAAAATAAAAAATAAAAATCATAATTTTCCACTAACTTGTGACAAAAAATAAAAAATTCTAGGAACTCGCCATGCCCCTCACGGAATACCTTGGGGTGTCTTCTTTCCAAAATGGGGTCACTTGTGGGGTAGTTATACTGCCCTGGCATTCTAGGGGCCCAAATGTGTGGTAAGGAGTTTGAAATCAAATTCTGAAAAAAATGACCTGTCAAATCCGAAAGGTGCTCTTTGGAATATGGGCCCCTTTGCCCACCTAGGCTGCAAAAAAGTGTCACACATCTGGTATCTCCGTACTCAGGAGAAGGTGGGGAATGTGTTTTGGGGTGTCATTTTATATATACCCATGCTGGGTGAGATAAATATCTTGGTCAAATGCCAACTTTGTATAAAAAAAATGGGAAAAGTTGTCTTTTGCCAAGATATTTCTCTCACCCAGCATGGGTATATATAAAATGACACCCCAAAACACATTCCCCACCTTCTCCTGAGTACGGAGATACCAGATGTGTGACACTTTTTTGCAGCCTAGGTGGGCAAAGGGGCCCATATTCCAAAGAGCACCTTTCGGATTTGACAGGTCATTTTTTTCAGAATTTGATTTCAAACTCCTTACCACACATTTGGGCCCCTAGAATGCCAGGGCAGTATAACTACCCCACAAGTGACCCCATTTTGCAAAGAAGAGACCCCAAGGTATTTCGTGATGGGCATAGTGAGTTCATAGAAGTTTTTATTTTTTGTCACAAGTTAGTGGAATATGAGACTTTGTAAGAAAAAAAATAAAAATAAATAAATCATCATTTTCCGCTAACTTGTGACAAAAAATAAAAAGTTCTATGAACTCACTATGCCCATCAGCGAATACCTTAGGGTGTGTACTTTCCGAAATGGGGTCATTTGTGGGGTGTTTGTACTGTCTGGCCATTGTAGAACCTCAGGAAACATGACAGGTGCTCAGAAAGTCAGAGCTGCTTCAAAAAGCGGAAATTCACATTTTTGTACCATAGTTTGTAAACGCTATAACTTTTACCCAAACCATTTTTTTTTTACCCAAACATTTTTTTTTTATCAAAGACATGTAGAACTATAAATTTAGAGCAAAATTTCTATATGGATCTCGTTTTTTTTTGCAAAATTTTACAACTGAAAGTGAAAAATGTCATTTTTTTGCAAAAAAAATCGTGAAATTTCGATTAATAACAAAAAAAGTAAAAATGTCAGCAGCAAAGAAATACCACCAAATGAAAGCTCTATTAGTGAGAAGAAAAGGAGGTAAAATTCATTTGGGTGGTAAGTTGCATGACCGAGCAATAAATGGTGAAAGTAGTGTAGGTCAGAAGTGTAAAAAGTGGCCTGGTCTTTCAGGGTGTTTAAGCACTGGGGGCTGAAGTGGTTAATCACCAATGTATCCAAAAAATTGATTTTAATGGTATCCCAGTGAATGGTAAATCGCAACTCCTGCCAAATTGAATTTAAATGATCAGAGAAGTTTTAAAGAGTCCGAATGTCGCCCCGAAACACGACATACAATACAATATTTTCTGAACAGATCATTGTTGTAGATATTTTCTTCTTCAAACCAAGCCATGTAACAGTTTGCGTATGGCGGTGCGGCATTCGAACCCATTGCAGTCCCTCGTCGCTGCTGATGTAAGGTATCTTGGAATAAAAAATTATTTTCTTGCTGAATAATCTCTAAAAGACATAGAATGTTTTTTTCTTTCCTTCTCAGTATAGGCGGAGGACAATAGCATTAACTTAACTGCCCGTAAGCCCTTGTGGTGTTCAATAGAAGTATAAAAACTGCATACGTCAAATGTAACTAATATGTCCTCACTTTTTATTTCAAGATTCCGTATTTCCCTAAGAAAATGATTGGTATCTAAAAGGTAAGATGGTGTATTTTTTGTCAATGTTGTAAGTGCTTTCTCAAGAACAATTGCTGGTGGACTCCATATGGAATCAGTTAATGCCACAATAGGGCCTCCTGGGGGATGAGTAAGGGACTTATGAATCTTGGGGAGCGTATAGAATACAGGCGTTATCGGGTGGTGGTTAATTAAAAATTCACCTAATTTAATATCAATGGTGTTACTTGTGAATTCCTGTACAACCTTACATAATTTGTTTTTGATGGAATATACTGGATCATGTTCAAGACGTTGGTTAGTCTCACTGTCAGACAATTGTTGTAGAATTTCACGCACATAATATTCCTTGTCCATTATTACAAGAGCACCCCCCTTGTCAGCTGGTTTAAGGATTAAAGTGTTGTCCTGCAAGAGTTGTTGCAAAGCATCCTTTTCTGACCGTGTGAGATTCTGTGGTGTGTACATTCTGCCCAATTTGTAATCATGCACGGCCTTAGCTATATCCCGTTGCACCAGTGATATAAAAGTTTCCACCGGATGATATATTTTGGGGGGGGGGGGGGGGGGGTTGAAATGTACTTTTCATCCTCAGATTAAATTGTTAATGAGGTATCATTAAAGTCCTCCCTATTCGGTGGTGCCTTGTCACTGGTGGAAAAGTGGTCTCTTTAAGGCGAATATTACAAAGGAAATGTTGACAGTCCATTTCAAGTTCAAAAGTGTCCAGGTGTCCAGGAGGACTAAAGGACAAGCCTTCTTCTAGCACTTGTAATTGAAGTGGACTCTTAGAGGAAATATTAAATACAAGGGATGTGTCAGTACCTGCGATCTCGTGGTCCTCGGTGCGTCGACTCCTCCTATGATGGCGTCCTGCCCTTCTGGTGTTCTTTTTACGCTTGATTTATTTATCCCTAAAAAAGAGGGTGGATGTCGGGTGCCAGGAGTATAATCGCTCCCAGATCCTGAGGACTGGGAATACATTCGTCGTGATGGATGTCTGAACAATGGAGTCGCGGCCCCAGATAATTCTTGCCATTTGTAGATGCGTTTAGTTTGATAATCCTCAGAATCTCTAATAAATTTATTCAGTTTAGTTGTTTGGATGTCTCTTTTTAAATCTGTACAAATTGTGTCCACTCTGGCCTTCAGTGCTGTTAAATCGTCTGCAGAAAAGGAATCCTTTAATTGGGATTCGATTGTAATCACTTTCTGTTTGCTCTCTGTAATCGCTTCCGTGAGATACTCAATCGTGAGGACCATAAGGTCCATCGAGCATTTATTTAGAATGTTAGCAAACTGAGTGAAGTAATCTATATTATCGCAGAAGAAAGTTGGTCTTAGGTTTACCCGTAATCCACGCGGTATCCTTTGTAGTCTGCAGTATTCAGCCAGTGTAGTTACATGCAGTTCCCAAGAGGTGAGTTTCCTTGATTCTTTTTCCAGCTCCCGGCCTCTGAATTCAGTCGGGGGTATTTTGAGAAAATCTGCATTAGTGGTGATGTGGGACACAATTTCACGTGCCGTTCCTCAGTATATCCAAAGGTATTCATCAATCTGTTCACGGGTGCTCGTGCTGTAAAACGAAGGAAGTCCAAAGCAAACACAGACGGCACTCCGTTGTTCTCAGTGGCGTGGTGCATGTGTCAGGGGTCGACTTCCCATACCCATACCAAGAGATAAGACCGGCACTCACTGAACAGCAATTATTCTTCTTTGTTAGTCACATAGGGTACAATTGTGACGCGTTTCGGCTCTAATGATGAGCCTTTCTCAAACGGACATTACAAAATGAGATACAAAAATTTTAATAGCCTGCTAATGGTGATAGCTAATGGTGATAGTATACACAAAACATCGGAAGCCAATATCGCCAGTCAATTCCCAAAGTAAGCAACAAATACCGAGATATAGAATGCTACTTGCAGACAAAACTATAATTATAGTCAATAATTGAAAAGCAATGTAAATCAAGAACATTTGGAAGAGAGAAAGGCGAGTAAGCAACATACATTTTCAATGGCTTGACCGATAGGCAATCACATTTTCTGTAAAAAGAAAGGAAAAATAAAAAATAAACAATGTTAATCACCAAAATGGGATATATTCGCTAAAGAAACTCTACATTAAAGGAAACTATACAGATCATATTCCCGGTTTAACCCTTTGGGTTCCAGGGTCGGCAGTCTATGAATCCAAAAGGCCTCGCGTTTTTTGAGGGATTTAACCCTATCACCACCTCTCCGTGGGCAGGGCACTTGCTCTATTATCTGAAAGTGCAGTCACGATCGGTTGTGTGGGCATTTATTAAAATGGTAAGGTCTTTCATTCTGAACATGATCCAGAATATTCCATCAAAAACAAATTATGTAAGGTTGTACAGGAATTCACAAGTAACACCATTGATATTAAATTAGGTGAATTTTTAATTAACCACCACCCGATAACGCCTGTATTCTATAGGCTCCCCAAGATTCATAAGTCCCTTACTCATCCCCCAGGACGCCCTATTGTGGCATTAACTGAGTCTATATTGAGTCCACCAGCAATTGTTCTTGAGAAAGCACTTACACCATTGACAAAAAAAAACACCATCTTACCTTTTAGATACCAATCATTTTCTTTGGGAAATACAGAATCTTGAAATAAAAAGTGAGGACATATTAGTTACATTTGAAGTATGCAGTTTGTATACTTCTATTGAACACCACAAGGGCTTACGGGCAGTTAAGTGGATGCTATCGTCCTCCGCCTATACTGAGAAGGAAAGACATTTTTTTCTATGTCTTTTAGAGATTATTCTGCAAGAAAATTATTTTTTATTCCAAGATACCTTCTATCAGCAGCGACGAGGGACCGCGATGGGTTTGAATGCCGCACCGCCATACGCAAACTGTTACATGGCTTGGTTTGAAGAAGAATATATCTACAACAATGATCTGTTCAGACAATATTGTATTCTATGGCATCGTTATATCAATGACATTTTTTGCGTGTGGCGGGGCGACATTAGGACCCTTGAAAACTTCGCTGATCATTTAAATTCCATTTGGCAGGAGTTGCGATTTACCATTCACTGGGATACCATTAAAATAAAATTTTTTGGATACATGGGTGATTAAAAATGAAAATAATCAGGTTTGCACTGATTTAAATGTTAAAGACACTGATAAGAATAGCCTATTACATTTCACCAGTAATCATTCATCTGCAGTGAAGAGATCCCTAGCATATTCCCAATTACAGAGAGTGCGTAGAATAGTATCTGATCAGTGGCGTCTCTAGCTTTCAAATTTTGGGGGGGCACACTGGGGGCCAGGACAAAAGTAGGGGGGGGCAGCTATAACAACGATACATTTACACAAGTAATACTTTACCCAATACCTAAAACTGCAACAGGGAAGAAAAGTCCTGCTATCTGTGGTTAAAAAAATTTAATAAAAAATCACTCAGATTTCAACATGTCCTAGCTGCCTGTGGATGACACTTTTATAGGGAGGGGGATCTGTGGATGACACTGCTATGGGGAGGATCTGTGGATGACACTGCTATCGGGGGGATCTGTGGATGACTCATACCGTATATAGCATCTTATGCTATATGTGTCATCCACAGATCCACCCCATGACAGTGTCATCCCCATTTCCCCCTCCATAACAGTGTCATCCACAGATCTCCCTGCCCGCCTCTCACAGGAGTGTACATTTGACATTTCTAAACTGTAATCCATATCCTGCAGTAACTTTAACTTTAAATCAGGATTAAGCGGCCACTCATCTCTACTAGCACCTTAACCTTACACCACTCGGCTAGCTTCGGTAACAGGGCCAGGCTACAGCCTACAGGCACTGCCTGTTGTTACCAAGGGAGCGCCGATTTCTGCAGGTCAGAGGATACGGATTACAGTTTAGAAGAAATGTACACTCCTGTGAGCGGTCCAGACCAGTGGCGGATCCAGAGCCTCGTCTCGGGAGGGGCACTTCCAGATTATTTTCTGTCCGCCGCCACAAAACAAGGGTGCTTATAGAACAGACTACACAGTGTAGAGGTATACTGTACATTGTGTGGCACAGTGTAGAGGTATACTGTATTTTCTGTGGCACAGTGTAGCGGTATACTGTACATTGTGTGGCACAGTGTAGAGGTATACTGTATATTGTGTGCAAAGTGTATGCTATATGTGTATAACATAAACATATTTCACATGAAAACTTACAATTACTTGGCTTGACTCTTGGGGATCTCGGACACCACTTCCACACTTTGGCTGGGGGGCTCGGTGGAGCTGATGTTGTGTTTCATCCTAATGAGAAAGATTTCATAATAAAGATTTGGAGAAGGGGCAGAGGGGTCACAGAGCAGGGAGAAGCTGGTGCTACTACTAGGGGGTCATACCATGGCGGAGTAATAAAGCCCACCATAATACCCCCCCAATAGAAATAATTCTCTGTATAAAGTGCAAAAAATACCCCCTTGTAATGCCCCTAGTTGAGCTAATGTCCCCCATAATGTGGCAGTATAAAATACCCCTATATAGTGCCCCCAGTAAATGCCCCCATAGTGCTCCTCTCCCCCCTTCCTCCTAGTGCCCCCCATAATGTACCAGTAAAAAATGCCCCATATATAGTGCCCCAGTAGATGCCCTCAGTGTCCCCAATAATTTGCAAGTATAAAATACCCCTTCTTAGTGCCCCCGTAGAAGACTCCATAGTACTCCTCTCCCCTCTTCCCCATAGTACCCACCATGTGTCCCAGTATAAAAATGCTACTGTACAGAGCCCCCCATATAAAATACCCCTTCTTTGTGGCCTCAGTAGAAGCCCCTATAGTGCTCACCAATAATGTGCCAGTAATAAGTGCCCTCAATAACGTGCCAGTAATAAGTGCCCCCAATAACGTGCCAGTAATAAGTGCCCCCAATAACGTGCCAGTAATAAGTGCCCCCCATCACGTGCCATTAACAAGAGCCCCCATCACATGCCAGTAACAAAAGCCGCCCAATGTGCCAGTAATAAGAGCCCCCCCAATGTTCCAGTAATAAGTTCCCATCACGTGCCAGTAATATGCCCCCATCACGTGCCAGTAATAAGCCCCCCATCACGTGCCAGTAATAAGCCCCCCATCACGTGCCACTAATAAGCCCCCATCACATGCCAGTAATAAGCCCCCCATCACGTGCCAGAATAAGCCCCCATCACGTGCCAGTAATAAGCCCCCCATCACGGGCCAGTAATAAGCCCCCCATTATGTGCCAGTAATAAACACCCCCATCATGTACCAGTAATAAGCCCCCATCATGTGCCAGTAATAAGCCCCCCCCCATCACGTGCCAGTAATAAGCCCCTATCATGTGCCAGTAATAAGCCCCCATCATGTGCCAGTAATAGGCCCCCCCATCAGGTGCCAGTAATAAGCCTCCTGTCGGGATTTGAACCCGTGACCAGCCACATCCCAGGCGGTAGCCCTGCTTACTAGGCTACCGTCCTCTCTGGACATTCCTCCCTGAAGCCTATTAGTTAACCTCAGTCTTGCCTAGCCTTGCTCATTACCCTTGATTCCCCACACCTGGTATTTCCCTATATAGTCCAGCCCCTTGCACTCCAGTTTGCTGATTATTGAGCTCCTGAGCCTTGATCAAGTGTCTCCTCATCTGTTGCTCCTGCTACTGCTGGAAGTCCACTGCTGACCAGGAATTGCCTACCGACTACTCTTCTGCCTTATCCCTACCTACTGAACTGCTACCACCGTTGCCATCCGGATTGTCTGACCACGCTTACTGCCGCCTGCCCTGACTCACCGCCTGCCTACCGACTACTCTTCTGCCTTATCCCTATCTACTGAACTGCTAACACCGTTGCCATCTGGATTGTCTGACCACGCTTACTACCTGCCTGCGGTCCTTGCCACTGGGCTCCACTCCTACCTCCAGCCAGCGGTCCTCTGACTCAGGTGAGCCTGTAGGACTGTTACACCTCCCATCACGTGCCAGTAATAAGCCCCCCATCACGTGCCAGTAATAAGCCCCCCATCACGTGCCAGTAATAAGCCCCCCATCACGTGCCAGTAATAAGCCCCCCATCACGTGCCAGTAATAAGCCCCCCATCACGTGCCAGTAATAAGCCCCCCATCACGTGCCAGTAATAAGCCCCCCATCACGTGCCAGTAATAAGCCCCCCATCACGTGCCAGTAATAAGCCCCCCATCACGTGCCAGTAATAAGCCCCCCATCACGTGCCAGTAATAAGCCCCCCATCACGTGCCAGTAATAAGCCCCCCATCACGTGCCAGTAATAAGCCCCCCATCACGTGCCAGTAATAAGCCCCCCATCACGTGCCAGTAATAAGCCCCCCATCACGTGCCAGTAATAAGCCCCCCATCACGTGCCAGTAATAAGCCCCCCATCACGTGCCAGTAATAAGCCCCCCATCACGTGCCAGTAATAAGCCCCCCATCACGTGCCAGTAATAAGCCCCCCAACACGTGCCAGTAATAAGCCCCCCATCACGTGCCAGTAATAAGCCCCCCATCACGTGCCAGTAATAAGCCCCCCATCACGTGCCAGTAATAAGCCCCCCATCACGTGCCAGTAATAAGCCCCCCATCACGTGCCAGTAATAAGCCCCCCATCACGTGCCAGTAATAAGCCCCCCATCACGTGCCAGTAATAAGCCCCCCATCACGTGCCAGTAATAAGCCCCCCATCACGTGCCAGTAATAAGCCCCCCATCACGTGCCAGTAATAAGCCCCCCATCACGTGCCAGTAATAAGCCCCCCATCACGTGCCAGTAATAAGCCCCCCATCACGTGCCAGTAATAAGCCCCCCCCATCACGTGCCAGCAATAAGCCCCCCCCATCACGTGCCAGCAATAAGCCCCCCCCCATCACGTGCCAGCAATAAGCCCCCCCCCATCACGTGCCAGCAATAAGCCCCCCCCATCACGTGCCAGCAATAAGCCCCCCCCATCACGTGCCAGCAATAAGCCCCCCCATCACGTGCCAGCAATAAGCCCCCCCCATCACGTGCCAGCAATAAGCCCCCCCCATCACGTGCCAGCAATAATCCCCCCCCATCACGTGCCAGCAATAATCCCCCCCCATCACGTGCCAGCAATAAGCCCCCCCCATCACGTGCCAGCAATAAGCCCCCCCCATCACGTGCCAGCAATAAGCCCCCCCCATCACGTGCCAGCAATACTATTGTAAAAAAAAAAAAAAACACTTATACTTACCTCCATGTCAGCGATGCGATGCAGACCTCTTCCGGCCTGTGTTCCGCGCTGAATGGCTCAGGCGGATCGATGACTGCCTGCGCCGGCATCTGATAGGCTGCCGGCCTTGTGCCTGCAGCCTATCAGAGGAAGGGGAAGGGAAACTCCTCTCCCTCCCCTGCACCGCCGAAGCACAGGCAGATGACTATTGAGATGAGCGCAATGAAAGCGCTCATCTCCCTGTGCCCAACTGCGGCGGCTCACTTGGGGGGGCACAGCGTGATGTATGGGGGGCTGTGGCCCTCTCTGCTGCCCCCCCCCCCCCCCCGGCGACGCCAATCTGATACCAATACCAGGGAAGTCCAGATAGGAGAAATGCTGAATAAATTTGAAGCACGAGGATACCCGAGATCCTTACTGCATGTTGAGAGGGATAAAGTTAATCCTGTCGTGTCAACATCTACCCCAAAGCAATCACGTATCCCGCTTGTAGTTAAATATCACCCATGGATGAATAAATGTAAGACCATTATTAATAAACACTGGGACATTATGACTAAGGCCTCATGCACACAACCGTTCTGTTTTTTGGGGTCTGCAAATTGCGGATCCGCAAAACACAGAAGCCGCCCGTGTGCCTTCCGCAATTTGCGGAACGGAACAGGCGGCCCATTGTAGAAATGCCTATTCTTGTCCGCAAAACGGACAAGAATAGGACATGTTATATTTTTTTTGTGGGTCCACGGAATGGAGCAACGGATGCGGACAGCACACGGAGTGCTGTCCTCATCTTTTGCGGCCTCATTGAAGTGAATGGGTCCGCACCCGAGCCGCAGAAAATGCGGCTCGGATGCGGAACCAAATCACGGTTGTGTGAATGAGCCCTAAGGCTTATTCTGACATTGAGGAGTTCCAGCATCCACCGATGATATGTTATAAGAGTTCTAAAAACATCCGTGACATGGTAGTGAAGGCTGACATTGGTAGTGAAAGGATGGTGGCAAGACAGATGACATTTTTGTACACTAAAAAAGGCACGTTTCCTTGCCTACAGTGCATACACTGTTCTAGTGTAATTAGGGGTGAGTATTTTATTCATCCTCACACAGGAGAGAGATTTTCCATCAATGGTTTCTTCACGTGCAACAGTAACTTTGTCATCTATTTATTGAAATGCCTGTGTGGACTGATATATGTCGGAGAAACATCTACCAGAATGAAAGACATAAATCCACTAAAGAAAAATAACTTATTACTCCCCATACCTTACCATCTTGATAAATGTCGACACAACATATCGCAACTGCGCTTTCACATAATAGAGCAAGTGCCCTGCCCATGGAGAGGTGGTGATGGGGTTAAATCCCTCAAAAAACACGAGGCCTTTTGGATTCATAGACTGTAGACCCTGGAACCCAAAGGGTTAAACCGGGAATATGTAATGTTAATTTAGAGTTTCTTTAGTGAATATGTCCCATTTTGTGATTAACATTGTTTCTTTTTTCTTTTTCCTTTCTTTTTACAGAAAATGTGATTGCCTATTAAGCCATTGAAAATGTATGTTGCTTCCTCGCCTTTGTCTCTTCCGAATATTCTTGCTTTATATTGCTTTTCAATTATTGAGTATAATTAAAGTTTTGTCTGCAAGTCGCATCCTATATCTCGGTATTTGTTACTTACTTTGGGAATTGACCGGCGATATTGGCTTCCGATGTTTTGTGTATACTATCACCATGGCAACCTGATGTCATATCCAGCATTTGGCGGGCTATTTAAAGGTTTGCATCTCATTTTCCAATGTCAGTTTGAGAAAGGCTCATCATTAGAGCCGAAACGCGTCACAATTGTACCCTATGTGACCCTCTCCACTCTGTCGGGGGGCTCTTCTTGTATAAGCGTTTAATAGAACAGGGTCTGTAGACAGCTGAAGACGGTGTAAAAGGAGTGCACTGGCGATAACATCGACCTGTAAGGCTGAGTTCATACTTGACTTATTTGGTCAGTTTTAGCCCCGTGACTGCCCAAAGAAGTGAAGTGTGCAGTGATTCTAAGAGCGACGCCTGTCATCTGCATGTCATACGGACTCACAGTATTATTTCACTACCCCAGCAGACTCCCTATGCGTGTTATAAAGGCTCTCTGCAGCCAGGAAAATGGCTGTTTTTTTAACGCGATTTGCCACAAATATATTCTGATCTAACCAAATTTGTTTCCATAATATTTGGCAAACCGGCGATTCGAATTTTTAAAAAAATCACTCATCTCTAGTGTTGTCTTTACTTCTGCCACTGGAGCGTGATCGTAAGATGTGTGAATACAAGTGCACACTGGTAGATGCAATACTGACTGCATTCCCACCTGACAGTGGGGGCTCAGTGAAAGCACGAGGTGGAGGAAGAAGTCGTTAATGCACTTGGGGCACCAGCACCACCTCAGAAGGGAGGGTTAGCATAGCCAGTGATGTGAAAAACCTTTGTCAGCACACCACAACATCCAGAACCACCATCTAATAAGGACCGTATTAGCAGGAGGCAGCATTTCAGATACATCTGACAATAGAAAGAATTTAAAAACTATGGGATAAAATCACCCTATTTTATAAGGAGTGGACATTAATAAGCAACAAAACACTGCCATGTGGAGTGTGGCAGTCGACTGGGGGCAACCCCAGTGCCGGTAGAGAAGGCTTACCAGGAGAAAATCAGAAGTGAGTCAGGAGGACCCCTGTGGCACAGCGTTGAAGCACTGCGAGGGAGGCTGTAGGCCAGTGTGGGGGAGAGATGTGAGCTGCGGCGTCTAAATAGGCGAAGTGCGCCTGTGTGGCTTGCGAAGTCCTGCGAAATCTCGCGAGACTACGGACGCATAGTGGAGTAAGTTAAACGCGAGACTTAGCAGAATCTCGCTGAAGGCCGTGCGGCCATATTGGATATTGGAGAAAGGAAGGGAATAGAATATGGAGTGAAAAGAAAGGGAAGAAATGGTTGCTGTGGTGAGTGTAGTGATGATGTGAGCTGAAGAGGTGTGTGAGTGTTAGAAAAGGAAGGAAAAAAAAGGGGGAAAAAAAGGAAAAAGAAAGGGAGTATCAGGAAAGGAGAAGGAAAAGAGGAGGAAAAAGGGAAAAGGAGAAGAAAAAGGAAAAAAGAAAAAAGGAAAGAAAAGAGGAATAAAGCAACAAGGAAAAAAGAGGATGGAGAAATAAATAAAAGATGGTGAGGAACCAGGGGGGTAAGACATGGTAGTGAAGTGGGAACTGTGATAATGTATGTACAAAAAGAAAAAAATGAAAAAGGAATAAAAGAAAAGGAAGAGAAAAAAAGAAAAGAAATGGGGAAAATGTGTAGGGTGGCGTGTGGACTATGTGTGTAAATAGAAATAAAGAGAAAAAAAATAAATGAAACGTGTGTGTGTGTTATGTGGTGCGTGTGATGTGTGGGGAAACAATGGTAAGAAAAGAGAAGGAAGGCCGGTATGGGGTGCATACTACTTCTGGAGTCCAACGGAGGATCAATGGGTCTGGAAAGTAAAATGTAGACAATTAGTTACAGAGAACAAATCAGACAGACTTTTCATGTGCTAATAAGCATTAAATATATGGATTAAAGTCCCGGTTAAGGCCTTTGGGTTGTAGGCTCTGTAATGTGTAGATCCAGTATGCTTCGTGTTCTTTCAGCAGACGGGAAATTCGGGAAATGTTTTTTTACAGTACAAATTAATTTATGAAGTTATTGTGTGAAGTCTCAGAAGACTTTGCAAAGCAATAACTTCGGCTCATTAGCGCCAATACATTCTAATACTGTACGGAGCTCCTGCTGAATTAGAATGCCAATTAGCTGACACAAAAACATACACCATCCTGACAGCTGACCCCACACCGACTATTCGTTCAAAAATACAGACCATTCTTGATTAACATCCTGCATGTGGCACCATTGACAAAAAAACTGCTGATTTTCTTACCAATCATTATCCTATAACCCCCGTCATATACATTCTACCTAAAATACACAAGTCTCTACACAAACCACCAGGTCGCCCCATAGTCGCATCCACCAACTCTATTCTAGCTCCTATCTCAATCGTCCTCGAGAAGATTCTTACTCCCCTTACCCGGAAAGCCAAATCATACATTATATACACAAACAATTTCCTAACAAAACTAATAGACCTAACACCGATTGCATCAGACAGTATCCTGGTCACCTTTGACGTTAATAGCCTCTACACCAGCATAGAACATGAAAAAGATATCCTAACCTTAGAATCCCTCTTGGAATAGTCCACCTATGACCACAATACCATTCAATTGGTACTTGAACTACTTGACATTGTCCTAAGGGACAATTTCTTCCTGCACCTTCTACCTGCAGACGTGCAGGACCGCCATGGGCGCGAATGTGGCTCCACTCTAAGCTAATAGCAACATGGCCCATTTTGAGGAATCTTACATATATTCCCTTGATCTCTTTAAACAACATGTTACATGTTGGTTTATATTTATCGATGATATTTTCTGTATATGGAATGGCTCCCAAACCTCCTTATCTGAGTTCACACGTTTACTTAACAGTCCTAGACCAGAACTACAATTTACCTTGAATCACGATTCCCACTCCATTAGCTTCCTCGATACAAGAATTTTAAAGGATGACACGGGCAACATCAATACTGACCTCTATAAAAAAACAGACTGACCGCAATGGTCTCCTTCATTATTGCAGTTGCCATCCTTATGCAACAAAAAACTCCCTTCCACGATCTTAGTTTCACCGCGTCAAACACATTGTCTCTGACCCATACATTCGACAGGCACAACTTCAAACTATGGCCTACAGATTCAACGAAAGAGGCTACCCAAAAAAATTACTAGACAAAGAAATGTCTTACACACCTACTTCCATAAAACCAACCAAAGAAACCCCTGAACGGGTTCCTTTCGTCCATACTTACCATCCCCCATGCCAAAAATTCTACATATAATCCAAAATCATTGGCCCCTCCTAAAAAATGCCTACCCCCAAGATACAATCCTTCCAAACCCCACCTTTGATGTGCCTGAAAAGGCCCCCACCAATCTTAAAGACAAACTTATTAAAGCTGATATAGGAAGCCAAATACTCTAACCAAGACAAAATTTCCTTAAGACTCAACACCATGGCATTTTCCCTTGCTTACACTGCAGTTGCTGTTCCAGTTATCAAGGGAGATACAGGCAGATCCTTTCCAAATAAAGATTTTTTCACATGCGACTCAACATTTGTCATTTATCTTATAAAATGCCCTTGCGGACTCCTCTACGTAGGAGAAACCACGCAACCTATACGTGACCATATTATAAGCCACAATTTATATGCAAGAAGAACTGTCTACCAATTCCTGATCATTTTAACAAACCCCCCCACATCATTGCCCAACTCAAGTTCCAGATCATTGAAAAAGTGCAATGCCCACGATGTGGCGGGAACCATGTACGCCTGCTAAAAGAATGCGAAGCATACTGGATCTACACATTACAGAGCCTACATCCCAAAGGCCTTAACTGGGACTTTAATTCATATATTTAATGCTTATTAGCACATGAAAAGTCTGTCTGATTTGTTCTCTGTAACTAATTGTCTACATTTTACTTTCCAGACCCATTGATCCTCCGTTGGACTCCAGAGGTAGTATGCACCCCATACCGGCCTTCCTTCTCTTTTCTTTCCCTTGTTTCCCCACACATCACATGCACCACATAACACACACGTTTTGTTTTTTTTCTCTTTATTTCTATTTACACACATAGTCCACGCTCCATCCTACACATTTTCCCCATATCTTTCCTTTTTTTCTCTTTCTTTTCTTTTATTCCTTTTTCCCTTTTTTCTTTTTGTACATACATTATCACACACAGTTCACACTTCGCTACCATGTCTTACCCCCCTGGTTCCTCCCCATCTTTTATTTATTTATGTATTTATTTATTTATTTTATTTCTTATCTACC
This sequence comes from Bufo bufo, assembly GCF_905171765.1. Lineage (NCBI taxonomy): Eukaryota > Metazoa > Chordata > Amphibia > Anura > Bufonidae > Bufo > Bufo bufo. The sequence goes on from NC_053394.1 coordinate 47,708,536, forward strand.
TATGTATTAATTGGAGGATATGTCACAATAAAAGAATTTTACTTGCATGTTAACCCTGAGTGTGCAGTGGTATATCTCTTACTATTGTTTATTTGGATAATTTCCACTCCAATGAAGCACCTCACAGATTGGACAGTGAGTGCAATTTACCATTAAAATGAACCAGGCATGGATCCCACAGGATTTTTCCGTACCTTGGGTAGAGTACAGATGTATACCAGCCGCACCCAGCCATTGTTATACTCCATGCAGTTTGTTTGTTCTGTTTGCTATTTCCCAACTGCATCCCCAAAAATAAAAAAAGAAGAAGAATTATTATGACTGCACAGGTCTTCTAATGTGCATTAAAATTGTATAAGTATACCCCCTGTCCACCTTATAAATACAGTAAACTAATGTTTCATAACCTGATAGAATCGTCTTCTTTCTGCCCAAGGGGCGGCGTTTCAGCTTCACTTGCGCCCAGCCAGCCGCCCCCAACCGCCATTTTGAAGCGCCGCCCAGCTCATCAATAATCACTTCGCTGGGCGGCTTCTGCTGTCCCCGATGTCTTTGAGAGCAGCGCATACCCAATACAAAGCTATGGGCATCAGACTCCATTTCATCTTCAGCGCATGCGCCCGGCACCCTCACTGGCCGGGATCATATCGCGCCTGCGTCCCCTCTGCTTCTTAGAGGCTTCTTCAGCCTCTGCGTTCTGCGCCGGGCACTCTTCTGAGCAGCCCTTCAGAGCGCTGCTCTCAAAGACATCGGGGACAGCAGAAGCCGCCCAGCGAAGTGAATATTGATGAGCTGGGCGGCGCTTCAAAACGGCAGTTGGGGGCGGCTGGCTGGGCGCAAGTGAAGCTGAAACGCCGCCCCTTGGGCAGAAAGAAGACGATTCTATCAGGTTATAAAACATCAGTTTACTGTATTTATAAGGTGGACAGGGGGTATACTTATACGATTTTAATACACATTAGAAGACCTGTGCATTCATATATATAGCTAAATATGCTTATTGGGCCTGTCACTGTCCCTTTAAGCTGTAATCATTATCAATGCTCCCCTTGTATATTTCATGCTGATGAAAGAGCACCAGCATCATAATGTCAGTGTAATCCTTAATATTTAAAATTCTGTTTATTAACCCGATCTTGTAGCGAGAATAAATGAACCATGGCGTACTCTTCTCACATATCCAAAGATATTTTTATTAAAATTCAGAGACATTTTTTTCATAACCACTGTAATCTTCAAAGCAAGGATTACAGTATGCTGAAGGGGCTGTTCTGCTATAGAAAAGATGGATTTGCTGAGTCTATCCAAACCTGCGGTATTTTCCTGCTTAGCGGATACATACAACATAATCATATTTTACGTACAACATAATCATCTTATGTATAATGGAGCATAAATGGAACGCAGCCAATGTATTGTGCTAAAATACTGTATGTTATTCACAATCCCGGATTGAGTTCTGCTTCCCTTCCATAAACGTAGTATTGCTTTGTTGTTCTTCTTATACCTTTATAGCCAAAACTAATATGCTAATATTCAGAGGTGTAATTAAAAGGTAAGACCAATGATAGTTTCCACGGTAACCAATCAAAATCCAACCATCATTATGTATAGTGTTGAGCAAATCGAAGCATCCGAAGTGGCCTTCGATCGGAATTTCAGGAAAATTTTGATTTGCTGTGAAACCAAATTTCCTTGTGCTTAGTGGTAACGATTAAATTTTTCCTAAAATAATGGCTGAAAGTAAAAAAAATGATACTCATCTCATCCACCCGCGGAAAGGCCGCCCGCTCCAGTCTTGATTGAAGAAAACCTGGCAAAGAACCTGCAGCGAGCATGAAGACGTCACCACATGATCGCGCTGGTCGTGCGTGCTTAAATCATTGACATCACCACTCGCGCCCAGCATGATCACATGGTGACGTCTTCACACTCGCCGCAGATCCTTTGGTAGGTTTTATGCAATCAAGACAGGAGTGGACAGCCATCCGCGATCAAGTGGATGAGGTTAGCATAATCTTCTTTTTTTATTTTTAACCCTGGATTAACCCCTGAGCACCTAAATGTGATCCTCGAACGCAGGATCTAGTGATGGGGGGGGGGGGAGAGGTGATTGCCATTCCCCATCATTACACCCTTTCCATACAATGGAAAGCGATTTGTGACGTGAAGTACAGTGAATCTGCCTTATCGAATTTCCCTTGCTTTTCAAGAACTCTGCTCGCTGTTAATCAATTTGAACATTTATTGTTCGTATGCAAAATCTACCTCAATCATATGAGGATCACAAAAGGTTTATTGCAAGACTCGCGACCACAAGTTGGGTGTCATGCTTAGGTTACATGCCTTACATGTAACATTTAAAACAAAGTGTTCACTTTGTATTCTCTGAATATACAAACAATGTAACTTCTTAGATAGCCCCTCCCCTAAACCGTTAATAGATCTGCAACAACCACAAAATTGATTCCCTTTGATAATGAACGTGCTTTAAAAAAAATCTATACATTTCAATCCCCATAGTTTCTGTGTGATAGATAAAGAAAAAAACTATGGAAGGTCAAACTGTCCCACAAGAATAAATGCAAATCACAATGTTGGTGAATCAATTCCTCCTCTCTCATAGAAACATTTAAAAAAAATATGTTAAACTTTAGCGAATGAGACTTAGGATGCAATCACATGACCGCATGGTCGCCGGGTCCTAACCCATTGACTTGATTGGGTCCGCGATCCGCATAATGCGGCAAACGATAGGACATGTTCTATCTTTTGCGGTGTGGAAGCATGGACCCGAAAGTACATGGAAGCGCTTTGTAGTGCTAGATCAGTGCCTCCCCTCCGCAAAACATAGGACATGTCTATCACACAGAAACTATGGGGATTAAAATGTTTTTAAAGCACGTTCACTATCAAAGGGAATCGATTTTGTGGTTGTAGCAGATCTATTAACGGTTTAGAGGAGGGGCTATCTTTCAGTCAGTCTACTCTCAACTGTTCATGAGGTCAGATCTCTGGTGTTATCAGAACATCAACATGTGATGTACATAGAAACAAACAAATCTGACAATACAAACGTGAACACATGAAGGTCCCATAAGAAACGTCTCATGGAATAAAAATAAATAAATATGTAGAGCTCTATTATAAATTTGGCACCAATAAAAAGCAAAAATATCCCCAAAAAAATCTTAAATCCCCAATGCGCATTTAAAAAAAATATTGTACTCCATACTTATTCCCATTTATTCATTTCTTGCTGCAGCATAATTCATTCATATCCACACACAGCTAATAACCAGGCCCTTATACTTGGAGTACAGACTGCACACACAGCTCTGTTAAGCATCCATCCAATTACTCTACAACTTCACACACACAGCCAATACAACTGCATCTCAAAGCCGCACCAATTCACATTCCACTGAATGATTTATGGTTCTTATAGCTACACATCTCTCCTCTGTCTGATATTCCTGAAACCATACAGACACACAGCTTTTCTGGAAACAGATACACACACCACACACAGAATTGCAGATAATCCTATCTCCGCCATTACTTGCCAATATCATCTCGTCTTCACTCTGTAATCAAAAGCTGATAGTAAAACTGCATTCTTTTATACTCAATGCACATTTATAATAATTTTTCTTTAAAGCTGGGTTCACACCGTATATCAGCTGCTTTATTATTAAATAATTCTCAATTTTCCTGTCTTGTAAAACCGATTGCACATATCACATCACTTACTAAAACACATTCTACATTTCAACAATCTTGGACTCTATGGCCCTAATTTATCACACCTTCACTTCAGAATTCTGCCATCAAAAAGTCACAAAACTTTGGCTTTTGCGACTTTTTGCACTCGCACAAAATTTAGCGACTTTTTTGCATTTTTACACCAATCACTCGATTTTTTTTAAATGCGGGTGGAAAAGTGGGTGTGGTTAGCTATGTTAATGAGTTCCACTCCTGATTTATCATTGAGACTTTTTTTTTTTAACCTCTTGGGGATCGGAACTGGGTGCCTGCTGAAATCAATCAGCAGGCACCCTGGGACAATGCCGAGGGGGGTCCTGTGACATCCCCCCCCTCGTATCGGCAATCGCTGTGGATTAACCCCTTCTATGCCGCACCGCAAGGTCAGTGGCATAGAAGGGGTTTGTGTTTGAGTGAGCCCATCGAGTCCCCGCGTTGCTGTGGCGGGGACACAATGTCTCAGAAGGCAGCCCGATGCCGTGCAGAGGCTACCCAATGCCTTGCACGGCATCGGGACCTGCCTTCTACGGGAGCCGAAGAGAAGTGATGGACGAACATCTGCCGGGACGGTTCGCGAACGCGATCAAATGTTCGCGAACCGCAAGTTTACGACGGGTCACATTTATTTTAATGGCAAGCAAACCTGAAAAACCTTCAGCTCATATTTGAAGCCAAGAAATAATTACTAGAAGTGCACAAATAGTCCCACAACATGGACAGGGACATATCAGATGTATTATTCGAATTTGCGATCTCCATTCATTTTTTTTTTTTTTTATGCGAAATATCGGCAATATAATTTTCGTGTACGCGCATGCGCAAATGCACTATTCAGTACCCAAATGCACTATAAAGAAAGTATATTGGTATTTAACACCCCGCTTCAATCTGTTTTTTTTGGGGGACGACTGGTATATCACACCAGTAGAAATTATTTGTTCCAATAACGCTTGTCCCTCTATATACCTGCAGTATCGCAGCAGAACCGCACAATACAAATGCACTATAATATACTTTCTAAAATAGAAAGTACACTGCTCAAAAAAATAAAGGGAACACTTAAACAACACAATGTAACTCCAAGTCAATCACACTTCTGTGAAATCAAACTGTCCACTTAGGAAGCAACACTGAGTGACAATCAATTTCACATGCTGTTGTGCAAATGGGATAGACAACAGGTGGAAATTATAGGCAATTAGCAAGACACCCCCAATAAAGGAGTTACCTGACCACTTCTCAGTTCCTATGCTTCCTGGCTGATGTTTTGGTCACTTTTGAATGCTGGAGGTGCTTTCACTCTAGTGGTAACATGAGACGGAGTCTACAACCCACACAAGTGGCTCAGGTAGTGCAGCTTATCCAGGATGGCACATCAATGCGAACTGTGGCAAGAAGGTTTGCTGTGTCTGTCAGCGTAGTGTCCAGAGCATGGAGGCGCTACCAGGAGACAGGCCAGTACATCAGGAGACGTTAGGAGGCCGTAGGAGGGCAACAACACAGCAGCAGGACCGCTACCTCAGCCTTTCTGCAAGGAGGAACAGGAGGAGCACTGCCAGAGCACTGCAAAATGACCTCCAGCAGGCCACAAATGTGCATATGTCTGCTCAAATGGTCAGAAACAGACTCCATGAGGGTGATATGAGGGCCCGACGTCCACAGGTGGGGGTTGTGCTTACAGCCCAACACCGTGCAGGACATTTGGCATTTGCCAGAAAACACCAAGATTGGCAAATTCGCCACTGGCGCCCTGTGCTCTTCACAGATGAAAGCAGGTTCACACTGAGCACATGTGACAGACGTGACAGAGTCTGGAGACGCCGTGGAGAACGTTCTGCTGCCTGCAACATCCTCCAGCATGACCGGTTTGGCATTGGGTCCGTAATGGTGTGGGGTGGCATTTCTTTGGAGGGCCGCACAGCCCTCCATGTGCTCGCCAGAGGTAGCCTGACTGCCATTAGGTACCAAGATGAGATCCTCAGACCCCTTGTGAGACCATATGCTGGTGCGGTTGGCCCTGGGTTCCTCCTAATGCAAGACAATGCTAGACCTCATGTGGCTGGAGTGTGTCAGCAGTTCCTGCAAGACGAAGGCATTGATGCTATGGACTGGCCCGCCAGTTCCCCAGACCTGAATCCAATTGAGCACATCTGGGACATCACGTCTCGACCTATCCACCAACGTCACGTTGCACCACAGACTGTCCAGGAGTTGGCAGATGCTTTAGTCCAGGTCTGGGAGGAGATCCGTCCGCCACCTCATCAGGAGCATGCACAGGCGTTGTAGGGAGGTCATACAGGCACGTGGAGGCCACACACTCTACTGAGCCTCATTTTGACTTGTTTTAAGGACATTACATCAAAGTTGGATCAGCCTGTAGTGTGTTTTTCCACTTTAATTTTGAGGGTGACTCCAAATCCAGACCTCCATGGGTTGAAAAATTTGATTTCCATTTTTTTTTTTGTGTGAATTTGTTGTCAGCACATTGTAAAGAACAAAGTATTTCAGAAGAATATTTAATTAATTCAGATCTAGGATGTGTTATTTTTGTGTTCCCTTTATTTTTTTTGAGCAGTGTATATTATAACATTGTACAAGGATGGCAATCCATTAGAATATACATGAAGATAAAACGTAACCTTTAATAATGTTACTATGAGGGTCCATTCACAGGTCCGTAAGTGTTTTGCGGATCCGCAAAACACGGACACCGGCAATGTGCATTCCGCAATTTGTGGACCGCACATCGCCGGCACTATAATAGAAAATGCCTAATCTTGTCTGCAATTGTGGACAAGAATAGGACATGTTCTATTTTTTTGCCGAAACGGAAGCACGGATGTGGATCTGCAAATGCGGATGTGGACAGCACATTCCGGCCCCATTGAAAATAAATGGGTCTGCACCCATTCCGCAAAATTGCGGAACGGATGCAGACCCATTTTGCGGATGTGTTAATGGAAAAGATATCCCTCAAAATGAAAAAAAAAAATTAAAAAAAAAGCATAGATGTGGTAGGCAATAACAAGTGCTCGGCGGCACTAAATCAGGTGCTCGGCGGCACCAAATCAGAAACCATATGTCCTACCAAAATCCGGGGGGTTCCAGTGCACATTGATGAATCCAGGAGGGAAAGCAAAAAAACATCCATCCCTGGGCTAGATGATGATTTGGTATTGAAGGACAGGGTGGGCAAAAAACTGTCCCTGATATTGCCCTACAGGGGGGTGATATTCTGTCCCTGATAGCCTAACCACAGACCACCCGCCCTGATAAGAGCGAACCCGTTCGGAACCTTACCCTATATAAAAATGGCCCTAGTAAGCCCCTAGCCCCCTGACTTCCAGGAGATCACTATATAGATCTGTGTTTTTGATTCACTATAAAAGTATATTATAAGTATATTGCACCCCTCTGTGTATCACACATATCGATAGCATACTAGTGCTTAAAATGACTTTTGTGGCCCTAATAGCTAGTGTTTGGTGTCCCTAACAGCCTGTCCCTGCTCCACACAGCAACCTCTCCCTACACTGGCAAAACACTGAATGTAAAATGGCGGCCAGATCAGGTTTATTTATAAGGTAGGGGGTATGTCCAAGTGCTGAAATGTCTCAGTTGGCTGTCCTATACCACCTGATGCATGTGGTACATATTAGGTATCGCCACATCCGTAATAACCTGCTCTATAAAAATATCACATGACCTAACCCCTCAGGTGAATACCGTAAAAACAATTAAATAAAAATGGTGTAAAAAAAGCCATTTTTTGTCACTTTACAAAATAGTACCAATGCATCAGGGGTGCATCAGGGGGGCTTCAAATGGGACATGGTGTCAAAAAACTAGTCCAGCAAAATCTGCCTTCCAAAAACCGTATGGTGCTCCTTTCCTTCTGCGCCCTGCCGTGTGTCCTTACTTCAGTTTACAACCACATATGGGGTTTTTCTGTAAACTACAGAATCAGGGCCATAAATGTTGAGTTTTGTTTGGCTGTTAACCCTTGCTTGGTAACTGGAAAAAATAGATTCAAATGGAAAATCTGCCAAAACAGTGAAATTTTGAAATGTAGTCTCTATTTTCCATTAGTTCTTGTGGAACACCTAAAGGGTTAACAAAGTTTGTAAAATCAGTTTTGAATACCTTGAGGGGTGTAGTTTGTAAAATGGGGTCATTTTTGGGTGGTTTCTATTATGTAAGCCTCACAAAGTGACTTCAGACCTGAACCGGTCCTGAAAAAGTTGGTTTTAGAAATTTTCTGAAAAATGTCAAAATTTGTTTCTAAATTTCTAAGCCTTCTAACATCCCCAAAAAATAAAATGGCATTCACAAAATGATCCAAACATGAAGTAGACATATGGGGAATGTAAAGTAATAACTAGTTTTGGAGGTATTACTATCTGTTATAAAAGTAGAGAAATAGAAATTTGGAAATTTGGAAATTTTTCAAAATCTCACTCCAGTAGGAGGATGGAGTAGAAAAACTAGAGTAGCTTCTCTAGACAAATGTGTTAAGTTTAAGCATGAGACAAATTTATCAAGTAACATGAGACATTTGATAAATGTGGCATAAAGTACTCCAATACAGACTCAAGCAAAACTTACTTCAAATTTTCCCTTCATGATAAATCTCCCTTCTTCATAGTCTCTTTTGCATTGTGAAAAATCCAATATCTCTTATCTAAGGAATGTTTGGGCTTAGAACTATTAAATACCTCTTAACAAGTTTTCTCTGTTTCCTGTCTCTTATCTCTCAAGAATTCTTCCAACCTTCCTGAGACTTCAGCAGAGAGAAAAACAGAGCTATAAAATCAGACTAGAAGGGTGATTGGACCTTGAAATTCCACCATGTATGCGTCTATGTCCCAGAAACAACAACCCTTGTTGAAAGGTAAGGCATTTTTCATGGACACATTTCTTCTCTAACATTTTTACTTCATACATTTACCAGACAATACTTACTCTAAACTTTCTCATTAAAATATCTTCTAGACTAAAAACCAGAAGTATTTCTGTATAACAGCCTAGCAACAATAAGCATATTCATAATTCAAATCCCACCGCTGCCACCAGGTGTAATGTGAATACAGAAGATTTGAGAATGAATAAGCTTAAACAGGCAATATTTACATCCTACCTAGGATGAAGTTACAAGTGGCGTTCCCCTAATTGTCGGTACAGACCACAGTTATTCCCATCAGCCCCTTCTCCAGTGTGCATCATGAATGTCTCTGAAATGACTCAGTAATGTAGCCTTATCAGCACAACAGGGGATGGGTACTACATTACAAGGAATTACAAGGAATATCCTTACACAGAAAAAAAAACTTACAATACACCCCTTTAAGAATATATTCACACAGTGTTCTTTCTAAATATATTTTTACCAAAGAATGCCAAAAAGAAGTATACCCCCTTGTGCAAATATACTATAGAGAAAGAGAGAGGCAAGAGAGAAAGAGAGATTTTATAATTTAACTATTTCAGAAATTGTGAGAAATTTGTGTCCCGTATTTGTTCAGACAAACCCTATTTGTGTTCCCATTGGTGGGCAACCACAAAAACAACCGCCAGCAAATCCAGATCAAAATCACTGAATGCTGCCTGAAACATTAAAACATAACTTTTACTCAGTGCTAACAGGGGTCTCTCTGTTGCTTTATATTCACCTAGTTACTAACTTTGTTTGTCCAGTTGCTATTCAACTCCCTTGCATCTGGATCTGGTTTTGGTTATCGCCTAGCCATGTCTGATTGACTAGGGTGGAGTTGTTGACTATTGAACCTTTATATATCCAGGCTGTACTCAGTTCTGGTGGTTGAGTATAGCATTTGTTAGGTACATTCCCTTCCAGATAGTTAGTATTTTATTCTGGATTCTATAGTTTGATGATTGTATTTTTTTCTAGTGTGTTGTGGGATCTGTAGCTCCATGGTCTTTATTGCTGTGTTTGGGATTTTTTCTTGCTGTGCAGTTGTATTGTGCAAGTTGATTTTCAGATTTGAATTTGGATATGGTCATTTCAGTTTTGCTCAGTTATTCATCCTAATTTCTACCTGTATGCCATACATCAGCCATCCACTTCATTGCTGGATCATCCCCCTCATTCTTCAACCCTCAGCATTCGGTTCCTGTCATCCACCGGTGAGTTTGTTTCAGTATCTAGTTTTCTGCCAGTGCTGGTACGTACTTCAAATATGTTGTTTTGTGACTGTCTAGGTGTTGTGCAGTTCTGCCTACTGTAAGTCCTGGGGGTATCTCAGTACCAAGAGCCATTTTTAGAATTTCAGGAAGACGACAGCTATAGGTGAAGTCCAGGTTTGTGGTCTTGTGCACAACAAGCGTGGTTAAAGCATACTATCTAACTAAGTGGGGATGGCAGAGTAACACTGTTGAGAATGACCTCCTACCATGGGGCTAACCTGCTAGTACTGTAATCACTCTTAATTTATATCAGTAGTAGGGCAAACATTAGGAGCAGCGGCAAACATTTAGCATTTATTGCTATATGCTGCGTGTAATTGTGCACCAATCTGTAATAAAAATTTAAAAAATCATATAAAGTGATGCAAAAAAGGGGGTTATATCAAATTAATACAATTTGTTTAGGGGAAATACACAGAATGGTTTTAAGGTCTTATTCACATGGAGCAGTTTTTTCTGCACCAGTACAGGATAATAACTGGATGCACAAGTCTATCAGTTCTACTTCTCCTCCCTTTAGGACACCTTGCTAGCTTTGCTTAATTAAATTAAATTAAATGCATTAAAGGCTTCATTGCATGTGCAAAACCGAAAACAGAGATTACTACAGACAAGAATAAATAAAAGACATTAACACCCCCCCCCCCCCCCCTGCAATTCCCATTTATATTCCAGTGTCTTTGCCCCTCAATACTGTATTCCAAAGCAGTGCAATTCCAGGCTGTGTGAGGTCAGCATTGACTGTTTCAGATCTTGTTCTTGGGGACAATGTATTACGTAGGTTAGGTCATGAAGACTCAAAATCGTTAAGTTAAAACAATGTGAATCACCCAGAGGCTTGAAATCCAGCCAGTTTTGTTCAATTATTCTTAAACAGCCTAGTCAATAAAACTTAATTGTGTTATCACATTAAAGGGGTACGGTTAAACAGACTGTATATTATTGATCTCGCCTGACCAGCCTTTTACATTCATAGCAGATTTTGTTTGACTTGAGCATGCTCTATGTTAATTAGATGCAAGCTCAACAGATTGACTTTGGGATGTGTAAATATAATATTTTTTATGTTTCGGTTCACCTTTCATTATGCACCTGTCAGTTATCCTCTACCAGCCAAATTGGGGGTGCAGAGGGAGCAGTTGCACTTCGCCCTGGTGCCTAAAGGGGCCAAAATGGCCTTCTGTGGCCTATTTCACACATCCTTGATGATTACATCTAGTGTCGAATGAATTAGATCCAAAGTTTATAAAAAATTTGATTCTCCACAAATCCAAATTTTCTTGTGTTTCTTGGTAACAAATAATTTTTCCTAAAATCGTGGCTAGAGTTGTCTTAGAACAGAAAAAATAAAAATAAATAAATATATGTATATATATATATATATATATATACACACCGCATTTTTCGCCCTATAAGACGCACCTGCCCATAAAATGCACCTAGGTTTTTGAAGAGGAAAATAAGAAAAAAAAAATTTGAACCAAAAGGTGTGCTTTTAATGGGTTTTGAACTAATGGTGGTCTGTGTATGGCACTATTATGGGGCATCTGTGTATGGCACTGTTATAGGGGATCTGTGGATGGCACTGTTATAGGGGATCTGTGGATGGCACTGTTATGAGCGATCTGTGGATGGCACTGTTATGGGGAGGGGGATCTGTGGATGGCACTGTTATGGGGGGTCTGTGGATGACACTGTTATGGGGGGGATCTGTGGATGACACATATATAGCATCTTATGCTATATATGTGTCATACACAGATCCTCCCCATAACAGTGTCCCCAATACACCGGGCCCCCCCTCTCACAGCAGTATTCATATGTAAACTGTAATCCTTAACCTTTTCTTAACTTTAGTTACAGTAGCGCTATCCCGTGTACTACTACTTACTATCAAGCTCCCATAACGTAGCAGGCAGAGCGGACGGCAGTGTACGTCACTCACTCACGTCACGCGCCTGCTCCGCCCGCTTCATTAATGAAGCAGGCGAAGCAGGCACATGACGTGAGTGAGTGACGTTACAGCTGGCGGCTGCTCTGCCTGCTACGGTACGGGAGCTTAAAAGTAAGTAGTAGTACACGGGATAGCGTTACTCTAACTAAAGTTAAGAAGAGGATAAGGATTACAGTTTACATATGAACACTGCTGTGAGCGGCGGCGCCCGATGTAAGAGTTCAGTGACTGCACCGGGCCCCGACGCGATTCCATCAGTTGCCGGCCTCCAGCCCCTCCTCCCTCCCCGTGATACATTGCCGGATGAGGATGAGGTGAGTGTTAGCAATGTAAAAATGGCAGCATTCGCCCCATAAGATGCACTGCCATTTTCCCCCCACTTTTGGGGGGAGGGATGCGTCTTATGGGGCGAAAAATATGGTATACTCATGGAATCCACTTGCTCGCTCAGAGGCAGAGTGGAAGGACTTGTGCTAAGCGTTATGACATCACCAGTTGCTTCCAGTGTGATCACATGTTGCGTAATCACCGGCGATGTCACCACGTGATAAGTGCACGGTGACATCATCATGCTCAGGACAAGTTCTTTGGCAGTTCTTTTTCCTTCAAATAGAGGAGTGAACTGTCCTTGTGCGAGCAGGTGGATGAGGTGAGTGAATTGTTTTGTTTTTAAACCCAAAAGGCCATATTGCACTAGAGTATTACCGTTTTTAAAAGCCGTTAGATAGGTGCACTTCTGTCTAAGTGGCTGTTTAAACGGTCCCATTGATTGATACGCTGAATAGATTTTTAGAGGGGTTATCCCATGAATATTGTAAACAATAAAAATGAGACATCATATAATACATGACAATCTCTTTCTAACAAAGCTAGAACCAGCCTGTGAGGAATATGGATTATCGTTTAATGGCAGCCATGATTTTCATTTAATTCACCTTGGTCAGTGTACATGCAAAATAAGTTCTCATGTCAACCCTCTGCTTGTCAGATAGCAGAGGTAGTGAACTCCACAGGGGTCCTGGCTTCAAGCAAGCCACTTGTTTGCAAATTCACCCGTCCTCCAGTCAGCCAGGAACCAAGCTGATGTAACAGGAAGAATCTCTCAGCATGAGGTCTAAGCCATTCACTACTTCACTCAGATTATCAGACAGGTTGGAACCGGCGGTTCAAAAGGAATTATGAATCGCCCGTGCATTACATACATAATCCAGATACACATTTGTGTCCCTGTGGCCACGATGAACAGGCCCGTGGTCATAGTCTGGCGGTGGGAGGCCAGGGAAGGTAGATATACATACAGTTGCAAAAGAAAGTATGTGAACCCTTTGGAATGATATGGATTTCTGCACAAACTGGTCATAAAATGTGATCTGATCTTTATCTAAGTCACAACAATAGACAATCACAGTCTGCTTAAACTAATAACACACAAAGAATTAAATGTTACCATGTTTTTATTGAACACACCATGTAAACATTCACAGTGCAGGTGGAAAAAGTATGTGAACCCCTAGACTAATGACATCTCCAAGAGCTAATTGGAGTGAGGTGTCAGCCAACTGGAGTCCAATCAATGAGATGCGATTGGAGTTGTTGGTTACAGCTGCCCTGCCCTATAAAAAACACACATCATTTCTGGGTTTGCTTTTCACAAGAAGCATTGCCTGATATGAATGATGTCTCACACAAAAGAGCTCTCAGAAGACCTACAATTAAGAATTGTTGACTTGCATAAAGCTGGAAAGGGTTATAAAAGTATTTCCAAAAGCCTTGCTGTTCATCAGTCCACGGTAAGACAAATTGTCTATAAATGGAGAAAGTTCAGCACTGCTGCTACTCTCCCTAGGAGTGGCCGTCCTGTAAAGATGACTGCAAGATCACAGCGCAGACTGTTCAATGAGGTGAAGAAGAATCCTATGAAGTGTCAGCTAAAGACTTACAAAAGTCTCTGGCATATGCTAACATCCCTGTTAGCGAATCTACAATACGTAAAACACTAAACAAGAATAGATTTCATGGAGGATACCACAGAGGAAGCCACTGCTGTCCAAAAAAACATTGCTGCACGTTTACAGTTTGCGCAAGAGCACCTGGATGTTCCACAGTAGTACTGGCAAAATATTCTGTGGACAGATGAAACCAAAGTTGAGTTGTTTGGAAGAAACACACAACACTATGTGTGGAGAAAAAGAGGCACAGCACACCAACATCAAAACCTCATCCCAACTGTGAAGTATGGTGGTTGGGGCATCATAGTTTGGGGCTGCTTTGCTGCGTCAGGGCCTGGACGGAATGCTAGCATCGAAGGAAAAATGAATTCCCAAGTTTATAAAGACATTTTGCAGGAGAACTTAAGGCCATCTGTCCACCAGCTGAAGCTCAACAGAAGATGGGTGTTGCAACAAGACAACGACCCAAAGCATAGAAGTAAATCAACAACAGAATGGCTTAAACAGAAGAAACTACGCCTTCTGGAGTGGCCCAGTCCTGACCTCAACCCGATTAAGATGCTGTGGCATGACCTCAAGAAAGCGATTCACACCAGACATCCCAAGAATATTGCTGAACTGAAACAGTTCTGTAAAGAGGAATGGTCAAGAATTACTTCTGATCTGGAACTACAGGAAAAAAATACTTTTTCCACCTGCACTGTGAATGTTTACATGTTGTGTTCAATAAAAACATGGTAACATTTAATTATTTGTGTGTTATTAGTTTAAGCAGACTTTGATTGTCTATTGTTGTTACTTTGATGAAGATCAGATCACATTTAATGACCAATTTGTGCAGAAATCCATATCATTTCAAAGGGTTCACATACTTTTTCTTGAAACTGTATCTCCCCACAGAAACCAAGTAACGGTACCATGCTTGGACTCAACTGGTAGCCGTAACCCAGGCAGATCCATTGGTCCAAGAACCACCTCCCTGCAACATTTTGGTCTGGAGACACGAGCCCTAATCGGTTTTGTAGCTCATGTGCTGCCAGCCCAGCAGAGGGGGGGAGGGGCTGGCTGCAGGTTAAACGGCTTGTGCCAGCAAGCGGGCGCGTCTTTCTCTGAAAGGAGATCACATCGTGCCATGTGTTTGGAGAGACCTGGAAACTGCTGACATCACTGCCCCCACGTGACCGCAGCCAAGGACTATTCCACCATCATAACCCAAAGGAACTGACTTGTACTCTGTGTAATCCTGTTTGTACCATATTACCTTTATTTGTAACCACAGACCACTGTATATATTTCTTGTGTATATTGTGTTATCTAGTGTGCCCTTAAGGTGAATAAATATATAATTTAATCTTGTGCTGTCTTGTATCTCAATTATGAATCCCCTATATAATCCTGTTAGCAGACCGGGCTTATATCAAATGAGAAGCTGGTGGCAGATTTCCGAGGCTGAGGAAGCGCTGTTTCACTGGGGCATTGACCAGGCTCCCTCAGCTTGTTGCCTCTCTGTGTGGACAGGAGAAGTAGTGTAAACTGTACGAAGCTGACCTTACATGGTCCTCCGGGAGGGCGTAATGTCACGTCTTGGTAACCAGTGACCATACCAGTATCTCGTGAGCTCAACATAGTTGAAGTCCGGCGTCAGTCGGGGCATGAGAGGTGTGGTATCCCTCACGCAGCCCTGTACCTCACATGGATCCAGACATCTCCTTATTCATTGCTCTGCTAGATTTATATCAAGAACAGCTCAAGGGGAGTGTCTTTTCTGCTGCAGATCATGGGGCGTGTCCATGATCTCCCTATCACAGCTCAGGAGGCAGTTGAAAGATGAAACTGAGCATGTGCAGCCATCTCAGTGAGCAGGTCAAAGAAATAAGAAAAATAACAAACAGGTGGCGCTATACAGATATATTTGATTGAATAATTCAGTAGCTATATTCCATTTTTAATTAAAGGGCTTCTATCACCAGATTTGGTCCTATTTAGCTGACTGACACTAGCGATGTGCTAGTGTCAGCAGTCCATAACAGTGTTCTTACTTATCATCTGTCTGCTGCCGTTCACCTTAAAAACGTACTTTTATAGATATGCTAATGAGCCTCTAGGTGCTATGTGGGCGTCATTAGCACCTAGAGGGCTCCGTCCACTAACCATTTCAGCCGCCCATCGCGTCCCTCCAGCCCGCCTAGCTCCTGTTGATTGACGTGAAACTTCTCAGTATCTCGTACAGAAGCGCACGACGCAGGCGCGGGAATTGGTACGAGATACTGAGAAGTTTCACGTCAATCAACAGGAGCGGGGCGGGCTGGAGGGACGCGATGGGCGGCTGAAATGGTTAGTGGACGGAGCCCTCTAGGTGCTAATGACGCCCACATAGCACCTAGAGGCTCATTAGCATATCTATAAAAGTACGTTTTTAAGGTGAACGGCAGCAAACAGATGATAAGTAAGAACACTGTTATGGACTGCTGACACTAGCACATCGCTAGTGTCAGTCAGCTAAATAGGACAAAATCTGGTGATAGAAGCCCTTTAAATATAACTACTAAAGTAATCAGATCCAGGTGCTGATTTGACAACTGTTGAATATTTTTTGTGGGACAACCCCTTTAATACAGCGATTCATGATGAATTACTTTGTAACTAATCAAATTTCTTGTTGAATTTTTCAAAACTTCGCTAATCTCTAATGACATCCTAACAAGAAATACCTCTGTGCTTTTACTGCTACCTGTACTGCAACTCTCAACATCAACTCAGTAAAGGGACTTTATTACAACCAACAGGTCTGTTCATTGCCTCCACAATCTACTGGCTCTTCATCCATACTCCTGCCTTGCACCCTGCCAACTGATCAACATCATGGGCAGCCCACCTAGCACCAGGCAGAAGCCCCATTATTAAGGAGTTCCCTATCACTGCATGGGGCTAGGGAGTGCCAGGGTGGAGATTGTGAACTGTGATTATTACTACCACCATTGGAGCGGCTACCACTCCTTTCATCTTTGCCTCCCCTGCAGGTCGCTGCAGATGATAGGAACTGTAAAACGAAACCTAGAAAAATGAATACTTTTATTCAGAATAATGGGGACTCTGTGCAACTGCATAATCTTTGCTGCTGGATCCTCAAAGGGAAAGATCCAAACTTCCCACTGTCCAACAAAATATAAATACAGGATCTGCTCTGATACTTTGGAACAACTGAACTGTCTGGTGTGAACTGTTTACAATCCAGGTGGACTCCTAGCAGGATTAGTGCCTCAGTTCACACCCTCCTTGTTTCTTTCTCCAGGGTCACAGACTGCAATGCTTCTTCTCTGTGTTGTGGTCCTAGTTAAGAATCGTAGCATGAATAGTAAAGTTCCACAAGCACAGATTGCTCAGAATAGACATTTATTTACTTACAAGATCACTGTGTCAACAAATCGCATATAAAACTCCACTTGAAAACGCACAATAGCAGTTTCCCCACATCGACATAAACCTTCCCTAAAAAGCCGGACCCAGGCTTCGCTCCGCTTCATCAGGGGTAAAAAGAATCCGAGGCCTTCCACAGCTATGTTCCTAGGAACATAGAGAATCTCCCATAGGCTGCAATAGTAATTCATTACAGTCTATGGGAGAAGCGATTAGATGATCGCGTGTCAAAGTCCCCTAGTGAAAGTTTAAACACTGAGAAAAAAAAGTTTTTTAAAGTTATTAAAAATAAAAGAACATCTTGAAATTCAAATCACCCCTTTTCCTAACATTTAAAATAAAAAAAATTAAAATTAAAAAATAAATATCAAAGGCATCACTAAGTCCCAAAATGGCAGTATGATCAAAACATAAAAAATTATTATTCCGTATGGTGAAAAAAAAAGATAAAAATGGGTGATTTGAAGTTTTTTGGTCATTTCACTTCACAAAAAGTGATGAAAAGTCAAATACTGTTCAAACTGGAATCAATAAAAACTACAGATTGCCTCACAAAAAATGATCCCCACACAACTCTGTAGATGCAAATTTTAAAAAGTTACAGAGGTCAGAAAATGAAGATGCTTTTTTAAGAATTAAAACACAGGAAAGGCTATTAAAATGTCTGTGATAGCACTGACCCAGAGAATGAAGGTAGCATCTCAGTTTTAGTACACAGGAAATGCTGTAAAAATGAAAAAACCCATAAAACTGTGGCAGGATTGCATTTATTCCAATTCCACCCCATTTGAAAAAAAATTCCCATTACATCATATATGCCAAACTTGTGGACCTCCAGTTGTTGTAAAACGACAACTCTCAGCATGCCCTGATACCTGTATGATGTCCCGGCATAATGGGAGTTCTAGCTTTTCAACAGCTGGAGGACCACAAGTTTACATCACTACATTGTATGCAACATTAAAGAGGACCAAACATTGTAAGATAATTATCAGGCTACATAGAGCAGCGCCTCGGGTTCTCACTGCACTTACTATTATCCCTGGGCGCCGCTCCGTTTGCCCGCTGTGTCCTCCGGTATCTTCACTGAATTGGTTCTACTAGGGGGAGTCTGCCCTGTTTCACCCTGGGCGTTCCTTCTCCCAGGCTGTGAGCTCTGCGCTGCGATTGGACAGCGCTACAGCCTGGGAGAAGGAACACCCAGGGTGAAACAGGGCAGACTCCGCCTAGTAGAACCAATTCAGTGAAGATTCCGGAGGACACAGATGGCGAACGGAGCGACACCCAGGGATAATAGTAAGTGCAGTGAGATCCCTGTGCGCAGCTCTATGTAGTCTGATAATTATCTTACAATGTTTGGACCGATGAAAGGTCCTCTTTAAATGATGCCATTAGAAAGTGCAACTTGTCCTGCAAAAAGCAAGTTCTTATAAGAATATTTGAACAAAAAACTAAAAAAGTTACAGACAGCAGGGATAACTAAAAATCAATGTGTTAGGAAGAAGGTAACAGTATAGCTCCCTACTTCAGGGATCTAGAGTGATAAAAACATTGCATAGAGTGTGTATATTGTTACTACACTGCCTTATTTAGGCCTCAGACATATAAAAGAGCTGTCATGCCAACATCATGTTCTATTGAGATGACACTGATGACTCTATCCCAGTCTACACAGCAAAATATAAAAGTGAGCTGCAGAAAACAGGAAATGTCAGACTGTTATGTTCCAAAGGCCAATGGGAGAATTGAAAGATTTTAAAGAAATGCGTCATCAGAAAATGACTTTGTATGATGTATATCATGTTCTTATAATAAACATATATTTTAAGGGATTTTTTGTGATGTTACTTTTAATTTTCGATATCAATATCTATATTAAAAAAACACAAAATCCTTCAGTTTTCAGACTGGCCACTAAGCATAATAATAAGCGCCTCTTCTTGGTCTGTACAGATCACTTTACTGCAGTTATCTGCTCATCATTAGGCAGGATTACAATGACATATATCATATATATATATATATATATATATATATATATATACTGTGTATATATATATATATTTATAGAAAAAAGAAAAAAAGTGGCAGCACCGTCTATTGAGAAGACAAGGGGGTGCAGCTGGCCCAGTTGGGATTAAGCAAACCCAATGTATAAAAGTAAAAAAAACGGGCAGCACTTCATGAGACGTTTCGGCTCTATGCTGGAGCCTTCCTCAGAAGTCCTGTCTGGGTAAATAAAGCTTTTTCTATTTTTTATCTCATGGAGTGCTGCCTGTTTTTTGACTTTATATATATATATATATATATATATATATATATATATATATATATATAATAACGAAAATTCAGGGCAGCACACCTAGTAATCGATGTTTGGGTGCCAGCGATGATAACACTTTACCAAGGTGTATAATGCACAAAAAAATAAATACACCGCAGCACATCTAATAGTGAAAGGTGGGATCCTTTATTCACCCATGCAACGTATCGGTCCGCTTGCTGGGACCATTCTCAAGAATGGTCCCAGCAAGCGGACCGAAACGTTGCATGGGTGAATAAAGGATCCCACCTTTCACTATTGGATGTGCTGCGGTGTATTTATTTTTTTATATATATATATATATATATATATATACACTCACCTAAATAATTATTAGGAACACCATACTAATATGGTGTTGGACCCCCTTTTGCCTTTAGAACTGCCTTAATTCTACGTGGCATTGATTCCACAAGGTGCTGATAGCATTCTTTAGAAATGTTGGCCCATATTGATAGGATAGCATCTTGCAGTTGATGGAGATTTGAGGGATGCACATCCAGGGCACGAAGCTCCCGTTCCACCACATCCCAAAGATGCTCTATTGGGTTGAGATCTGGTGACTGTGGGGGCCATTTTAGTACAGTGAACTCATTGTCATGTTCAAGAAACCAATTTGAAATGATTTGAGCTTTGTGACATGGTGCATTATCCTGCTGGAAGTAGCCATCAGATGATGGATACATGGTGGTCATGAAGGGATGGACATGGTCAGAAACAATGCTCAGGTAGCCCGTGGCATTTAAACTATGCCCAATTGGCACTAAGGGGCCTAAAGTGTGCCCAGAAAACATCCCCCACACCATTACACCACCACCACCAGCCTGCACAGTGGTAACAAGGCATGATGGATACATGTTCTCATTCTGTTTACGCCAAATTTGGACTCTACCATTTGAATGTCTCAACACAAATTGAGACTCATCAGACCAGGCAACATTTTTCCAGTCTTATACAGTCCAATTTTGGTGAGCTCGTGCAAATTGTAGCCTCTTTTTCCTATTTGTAGTGGAGATGAGTGGTACCCGGTGGGGTCTTCTGCTGTTGTAGCCCATCCGCCTCAAGGTTGTGCGTGTTGTGGCTTCACAAATGCTTTGCTGCATACCTCGGTTGTAACGAGTGGTTATTTCAGTTAACGTTGCTCTTCTATCAGCTTGAATCAGTCGGCCCATTCTCCTCTGACCTCTAGCATCCACAAGGCATTTTTGCCCACAGGACTGCCGCATACTGGATGTTTTTCCCTTTTCACACCATTCTTTGTAAACCCTAGAAATGGTTGTGCGTGAAAATCCCAGTAACTGAGCAGATTGTGAAATACTCAGACCGGCCTGTCTGGCACCAACAACCATGCCACGCTCAAAATTGCTTAAATCACCTTTCTTTCCCATTCTGACATTCAGTTTGGAGTTCAGGAGATTGTCTTGACCAGGACCACCCCCCTAAATGCATTGAAGCAACTGCCATGTGATTGGTTGACTAGATAATTGCATTAATGAGAAATAGAACAGGTGTTCCTAATAATTCTTTAGGTGAGTGTATATATATATATCCAAAGGATGGCAGGGCAGCACTCTTCACTTCAAGTGATGCAAATGATTCAGGTGCCAGCGTTTTCCCCTGGGTCCTGGGGTCCAAACACAATCCAAATAAATGTAACGCAGCACTCCTTAGATAAAAAGTGAAAAAATACAAAAAAAATTCAACACATGTTGATACAGGCCATTATCAAGCCAAGTGAAACACATATTAAAGTGACTGTGCATATATAGGAACATTTCAGGAAGTAATCAGTGCTAATTTCCTGTTTAATTCCATACTGGTGCATATAAAAACTCCATACAAAACAATTCATTCTCTTGTGACAATTCATAGTGCAGCAACCATCGGATCCCCTCAGGTATAGTGTATCACATTTTCGTGATTGTCTTCAATTTCATAGTGCTTCATGTACTGTATACTCATGTTTTCCCAAATAGTGATAGTGATTAAAACATCCATGGCTTGCTCCAACATAGTTCACACCTGTAAGAAAACCGCAACACAGGAATCCATAAAATTCAGTTACCTTATGCTCTCACGGCACTATATCACAGATGGAGCGTTCCCCCATCTTGGCATGTCTCTCTGTACACTGCGTCTGCACTGCCCTCATACCGCCGTGCGTCATCACCCGGTGTTAGAGGCAGGCCAATCTCGCAGCATGCTCTCACATCGCTACATTAAAGATGGAGCGTTCCCCCAACTCGGAGTGTCTCCCTGTTCACTACGCCTGCACCACCATCGCATCGCAGCGCATCACAAACCCAGCACCCAGGGCGGACCAACACTGCAACACGCGCATGCCCTGCACCCCATGCCTGCAACAGGGCGAACACCGAAGGAGCACCAAAGTTACCAAGTCTGGAAGACTGGTCAACCATCAGTATTACATCGCGCAACATCTTCATGTCACCCAAGATTCTCTATACATCAAAGCGCTGTATTCACTAGAAGCAGCAATAAAACCTTGTATTGACCCCAGCCTGAATTACATAATCATTATAATCATTACCTGTATTTATTGAGGACTATATTAGATATGGTATTGACCACAATCTATGTGACCTCCCGGGAATACTACTCGGTATATTCAACACATGAACATTTGCATACGTATACCCACATATTAAAGTCCCTCTGTAATAATGGTAACGATAAATATTATAAGGTAACTGAAATGGATAAAACCTGGGTAAGCGATCTCTCCCACAGGTGTCCACAACTCTCAATAAGTAACTGCGGAATATAAAAAACTATCATAAATAAGTTGCATAATCCTTATATCATAATGTATCATCTACAATGACTCAAGTGTCGCCAGACACCAGGGTAGCAGCAATTTGTGCGCCATCAATGGGAGAGATCGCTTACCCAGGTTTTATCCATTTCAGTTACCTTATAATATTTATCGTTACTATTATTACAGAGGGACTTTAATATGTGAGTATACGTATGCAAATGTTCATGTGTTGAATATACCGAGTAGTATTGGCCTGCCTCTAACACCGGGTGATGACGCACGGCGGTATGAGGGCAGTGCAGACGCAGTGTACAGAGAGACATGCCGAGATGGGGGAACGCTCCATCTGTGATATAGTGCCGTGAGAGCATAAGGTAACAGAATTTTATGGATTCCTGTGTTGCGGTTTTCTTACAGGTGTGAATTATGTTGGAGCAAGCCATGGATGTTTTAATCACTATTTGGGAAAACATGAGTATACAGTACATGAAGCACTATGAAATTGAAGACAATTACGAAAATGTGATACACTATACCTGAGGGGATCCGATGGTTGCTGCACTATGAATTCTCACAAGAGAATGAATTGTTTTGTATGGAGTTTTTATATGCACCAGTATGGAATTAAACAGGAAATTAGCACTGATTACTTCCTGAAATGTTCCTATATATGCACAGTCACTTTATTATGTGTTTCACTTGGCTTGATAATGGCTCTGTGAGAGAGCTGAAACGTTGCCTGTATCAACATGTGTTGAATAAATTTTGTATTTTTTTCACTTTTTATCTAAGGAGTGCTGCGTTACATTTATTTGGATTATATATATATATATATATATATATATATATATATATATACAGTACAGACCAAAAGTTTGGACACACCTCATTCAAAGAGTTTTCTTTATTTTCATGACTATGAAAATTGTAGATTCAAACTGAAGGCATCAAAACTATGAATTAACACATGTGGAATTATATACATAACAAACAAGTGTGAAGCAACTGAAAATATGTCATATTCTAGGTTCTTCAAAGTAGCCACCTTTTGCTTTGATTACTGCTTTGCACACTCTTGGCATTCTCTTGATGAGCTTCAAGAGGTAGTCCCCTGAAATGGTCTTCCAACAGTCTTGAAGGAGTTCCCAGAGATGCTTAGCACTTGTTGGCCCTTTTGCCTTCACTCTGCGGTCCAGCTCACCCCAAACCATCTCGATTGGGTTCAGGTCCGGTGACTGTGGAGGCCAGGTCATCTGGCGCAGCACCCCATCACTCTCCTTCATGGTCAAATAGCCCTTACTTTCAAAGTTTTCCCAATTTTTCGGCTGACTGACTGTCCTTCATTTCTTAAAGTAATGATGGCCACTCGTTTTTCTTTACTTAGCTGCTTTTTTCTTGCCATAATACAAATTCTAACAGTCTATTCAGTAGGACTATCAGCTGTGTATCCACCTGACTTCTCCTCAACGCAACTGATGGTCCCAACCCCATTTATAAGGCAAGAAATCCCACTTATTAAACCTGACAGGGCACACCTGTGAAGTGAAAAGCATTTCAGGGGACTACCTCTTGAAGCTCATCAAGAGAATGCCAAGAGTGTGCAAAGCATTAATCCAAGCAAAAGGTGGCTACTTTGAAGAACCTAGAATTAGAGATGGCCCGAACTATCCGACGGCGAACAGTTCCCGGCGAACATAGCTTGTTCGCGTTCGCCTCTGCCGGGCGAACACATGCGATGTTCGGTCCGCCCCCTATACATCATCATTGAGCAAACTTTGACCCTGTACCTCACAGTCAGCAGACACATTCCAGCCAATCAGCAGCATACCCTCCCTCCCAGACCCTCCCACCTCCTGCACAGCATCCATTTTAGATTCATTCTGAAGCTGCAGTCTTAGTGAGAGGAGGGAGACTGTAACTGCTGCTGATTTAATTGGGAAATCGATAGCTAGGCTAGTGAATTCAGTGTCCACTCCAGTCCTGAAAGACTCATCTGATCTCTGCTGTAAGGACAGCGTCCTGACAGCACCCCAAAAAGCCCTTTTTAGGGCTGCAACATTAGTCTGCTTTTTTTTTTTCCTTTATATACATATTGCAGTTGCCTGGCCTGCCTGTGTGTGAGGAGCTGCAGGCCCACAGACTGTAGTGTGCCCACTGCCAGTGCTCACCCCTGTCATTCCGTGTGGCACAGGACTTTGCTTAAAAAAAGGCACTTAATTTTTACACTTTAATCTAAGGTTAGTTGCCTGCCAGTGTGTGTCAGGCTGACTTCCACTGACTGTAGTGTGCCCACTGCCAGTGCCCACCACTCATACCGGCTGGCACAGGACTTTGCATAAAAAAGGCATTTAATTTTTACACTTTAGTGTAATTTCAGCTGCTTGCCTGCTGCTAGTGTGTGTCAGGCCGACTTCAACTGACTGTAGTGTGCCCACTGCCAGTGCCCACCCCTGTCATCCCGTGTGGCACAGGACTTTGCTTAAAAAAAAGGCACTTCATTTTTACACTTTAATCTAAGGTTAGTTGCCTGCCAGTGTGTGTCAGGCCGACTTCAACTGACTGTAGTGTGCCCACTGCCAGTGCCCACCCCTGTCATCCCGAGTGGCACAGGACTTTGCTTAAAAAATAGGCACTTAATTTTTACACTTTAATCTAAGGTTAGTTGCCTGCCAGTGTGTGTCAGGCTGACTTCCACTGACTGTAGTGTGCCCACTGCCAGTGCCCACCACTCATACCGGCTGGCACAGGACTTTGCTTAAAAAAGGCATTTAATTTTTACACTTTAATGTAATTTCAGCTGCTTGCCTGCTGCTAGTGTGTGTCAGGCCGACTTCAACTGACTGTAGTGTGCCCACTGCCAGTGCCCACCCCTGTCATACCGAGTGGCACAGGACTTTGCTTAAAAAATAGGCACTTAATTTTTACACTTTAATCTAAGGTTAGTTGCCTGCCAGTGTGTGTCAGGCTGACTTCCACTGACTGTAGTGTGCCCACTGCCAGTGCCCACCACTCATACCGGCTGGCACAGGACTTTGCTTAAAAAAGGCATTTAATTTTTACACTTTAATGTAATTTCAGCTGCTTGCCTGCTGCTAGTGTGTGTCAGGCCGACTTCAACTGACTGTAGTGTGCCCACTGCCAGTGCCCACCCCTGTCATACCGAGTGGCACAGGACTTTGCTTAAAAAATAGGCACTTAATTTTTACACTTTAATCTAAGGTTAGTTGCCTGCCAGTGTGTGTCAGGCTGACTTCCACTGACTGTAGTGTGCCCACTGCCAGTGCCCACCACTCATACCGGCTGGCACAGGACTTTGCATAAAAAAGGCATTTAATTTTTACACTTTAGTGTAATTTCAGCTGCTTGCCTGCTGCTAGTGTGTGTCAGGCCGACTTCAACTGACTGTAGTGTGCCCACTGCCAGTGCCCACCCCTGTCATACCGAGTGGCACAGGACTTTGCTTAAAAAATAGGCACTTAATTTTTACACTTTAATCTAAGGTTAGTTGCCTGCCAGTGTGTGTCAGGCTGACTTCCACTGACTGTAGTGTGCCCACTGCCAGTGCCCACCACTCATACCGGCTGGCACAGGACTTTGCTTAAAAAAGGCATTTAATTTTTACACTTTAATGTAATTTCAGCTGCTTGCCTGCTGCTAGTGTGTGTCAGGCCGACTTCAACTGACTGTAGTGTGCCCACTGCCAGTGCCAACCACTGATACCGGGTGGCACAGTAGCTTGCCGATAAATAAGGCATTTAATTTTTAGACAGTAGTCTAAATTCAGTTGCTTGCCTGCTGCCAGTGTGTGTCAGGCCCGCTTCCACTGACTGTAGTGTGCCCACTGCCAGTGCCAACCACTGATACCGGGTGGCACAGTAGCTTGCCGATAAATAAGGCATTTAATTTTTAGACAGTAGTCTAAATTCAGTTGCTTGCCTGCTGCCAGTGTGTGTCAGGCCCTCTTCCACTGACTGTAGTGTGCCCACTGCCAGTGCCAACCACTCATACCGGGTGGCACAGTAGCTTGCCGATAAATAAGGCATTTAATTTTTACACTTTAGTGTAATTTCAGTTGCTTGCCTGCTGCCAGTGTGTGTCAGGCCCGCTTCTACTGACTGTAGTGTGCCCACTGCCAGTGCCAACCACTGATACCGGGTGGCACAGTAGCTTGCCGATAAATAAGGCATTTAATTTTTACACTTTAGTGTAATTTCAGTTGCTTGCCTGCTGCCAGTGTGTGTCAGGCCCGCTTCCACTGACTGTAGTGTGCCCACTGCCAGTGCCAACCACTGATACCGGGTGGCACAGTAGCTTGCCGATAAATAAGGCATTTAATTTTTAGACAGTAGTCTAAATTCAGTTGCTTGCCTGCTGCCAGTCAGTGTGTCAGGCCCTCTTCCACTGACTGTAGTGTGCCCACTGCCAGTGCCAACCACTCATACCGGGTGGCACAGTAGCTTGCCGATAAATAAGGCATTTAATTTTTACACTTTAGTGTAATTTCAGTTGCTTGCCTGCTGCCAGTGTGTGTCAGGCCCGCTTCTACTGACTGTAGTGTGCCCACTGCCAGTGCCAACCACTGATACCGGGTGGCACAGTAGCTTGCCGATAAATAAGGCATTTAATTTTTAGACAGTAGTCTAAATTCAGTTGCTTGCCTGCTGCCAGTGTGTGTCAGGCCCGCTTCCACTGACTGTAGTGTGCCCCCTGCCAGTGCCAACCACTGATACCGGGTGGCACAGTAGCTTGTCGATAAATAAGGCATTTAATTTTTACACTTTAGTGTAATTTCAGTTGCTTGCCTGCTGCCAGTGTGTGTCAGGCCCGCTTCTACTGACTGTAGTGTGCCCACTGCCAGTGCCAACCACTGATACCGGGTGGCACAGTAGCTTGCCGATAAATAAGGCATTTAATTTTTACACTTTAGTGTAATTTCAGTTGCTTGCCTGCTGCCAGTGTGTGTCAGGCCCGCTTCCACTGACTGTAGTGTGCCCACTGCCAGGGCCAACCACTGATACCGGGTGGCACAGTAGCTTGCCGATAAATAAGGCATTTAATTTTTAGACAGTAGTCTAAATTCAGTTGCTTGCCTGCTGCCAGTCAGTGTGTCAGGCCCTCTTCCACTGACTGTAGTGTGCCCACTGCCAGTGCCAACCACTCATACCGGGTGGCACAGTAGCTTGCCGATAAATAAGGCATTTAATTTTTACACTTTAGTGTAATTTCAGTTGCTTGCCTGCTGCCAGTGTGTGTCAGGCCCGCTTCTACTGACTGTAGTGTGCCCACTGCCAGTGCCAACCACTGATACCGGGTGGCACAGTAGCTTGCCGATAAATAAGGCATTTAATTTTTAGACAGTAGTCTAAATTCAGTTGCTTGCCTGCTGCCAGTGTGTGTCAGGCCCGCTTCCACTGACTGTAGTGTGCCCACTGCCAGTGCCAACCACTGATACCGGGTGGCACAGTAGCTTGTCGATAAATAAGGCATTTAATTTTTACACTTTAGTGTAATTTCAGTTGCTTGCCTGCTGCCAGTGTGTGTCAGGCCCGCTTCCACTGACTGTAGTGTGCCCACTGCCAGTGCCAACCACTGATACCGGGTGGCACAGTAGCTTGCCGATAAATAAGGCATTTAATTTTTAGACAGTAGTCTAAATTCAGTTGCTTGCCTGCTGCCAGTGTGTGTCAGGCCCTCTTCCACTGACTGTAGTGTGCCCACTGCCAGTGCCAACCATTCATACCGGGTGGCACAGTAGCTTGCCGATAAATAAGGCATTTAATTTTTACACTTTAGTGTAATTTCAGTTGCTTGCCTGCTGCCAGTGTGTGTCAGGCCCTCTTCCACTGACTGTAGTGTGCCCACTGCCAGTGCCAACCACTGATACCGGGTGGCACAGTAGCTTGCCGATAAATAAGGCATTTAATTTTTAGACAGTAGTCTAAATTCAGTTGCTTGCCTGCTGCCAGTGTGTGTCAGGCCCACTTCCACAGACTGTAGTGTGCCCACTGCCAGTGCCAACCACTCATACCGGGTGGCACAGTACCTAGCACGCGTAGTACCACTTATCTAAAAAAAAAATGACAGGCAGAGGCAGGCCACCCCGCAGGGGCCGTCGTGGTCGTGGTGCTGTGATTTCCACTGTCCCTGGAATAATGCCCAGTTTTCAGAGGCCACGTACCCTGAACCCGAAAAATTCAGAGGACGTAGTTGACTGGCTTAGACAGGACACCCAATCTTCAACAGCTTCCGCTAAGAACCTTGACGCACCATCCTCCTCCAACTCAGCTTCGGTCACCTGCTCTCAAGTTACCACGCACCCGCCCGTCGCCACTACCACCACAGCCACCACAGCCGCTTCACTTGATCCGTCAGAGGAGTTATTTACACATCAGTTGGATGCAATTAGTGATGCGCAACCATTATTGCCAGATGATGTAGATTACGGGGATATGTCTCAGTCAGGCAGGATTACACACATGGACGTACAGTGTGATGATGATGATGTTGTACCCGCTGCTGCTTCCTTTGCTGAGGTGTCAGATACAAGTGAAGCGGTTGATGATGACGATGTGTCCACGGATGCCACGTGGGTGCCTGCTCGAAGAGAAGAAGAGGGGGAAAGTTCTGAAGGGGAGACAGAGAGAATGAGGAGACGAGTTGGAAGCAGGGGGAGGTCGTCGCAAGGAGTTAGTGGCACAGTCAGACAGCATGTATCGGCACCTGGGGTCAGCCAGACAGCACGCCAGTCAACGCATGCTGTTGCCACCACTAGAATGCCGTCATTGCAAAGCTCAGCAGTGTGGCATTTTTTTTGTGTGTCTGCCTCTGATAAAAGCAATGCCATTTGCAACCTGTGCCAAAAGAAACTGAGTCGTGGGAAGTCCAACACCCACCTTGGTACAACTGCTTTGCGAAGGCACATGATCTCACATCACAAACGCCTATGGGATCAACACATGAGTACAAGCAGCACACAAACTCAAAGCCACCATGCTCCTCCTGGTCCTGCATCTTCAGCCACGTCAACCACTGCTGTCCTCCCTGCCCCCTCTCAACCACCCGCCACTCCATCTCTCACCTTCAGCAGTTCCTGCTCATCTGCCCACAGTCAGGTGTCTGTCAAGGACATGTTTGAGCATAAGAAGCCAATGTCACAAAGTCACCCCCTTGCCCGGCGACTGACAGCTGGCTTGACGGAACTCTTAGCCCGCCAGCTTTTACCATACCAGCTGGTAGAGTCTGAGGCCTTCAAAAAATTTGTCGCTATTGGGACACCACAGTGGAAGGTACCCGGACGAAATTTTTTTTCAAAAAAGGCAATCCCAAACCTCTACCATGTCATTGAAAAGGAAGTCATGGCATCTCTGGCATACAGTGTTGGGGCAAGGGTCCATCTGACCACTGATACCTGGTCTGCAATGCAAAGCACGGTCAGGGCAGGTATATCACGTATACTGCGCATTGGGTCAACCTGCTGACGGCTGACAAGCATGGAATGCGTGGCTCTGCAGCGGAGTTGGTGACACCACCACGACTTGCAGGCAGACCTACTGCCACCTCCTCTACTCCTACTCCATCCTCTTTAATTTCCTCCTCGGCTGAGTCCTCTTCTGCTGCGGCGTCTGGCTGCACATCAACTGATTCCCCCCAGCTCCCCAGGGGCTATTCCACATCCCGGATACGACAGTGTAACGCTATCTTGGGGTTGACTTGCCTGAAAGCAGAGAGCCACACAGGACCAGCACTCCTGTCCGCCCTGAACGCACAGGTGGATCAGTGGCTGACCCCGCACCAACTGGAGATCGGCAAAGTGGTGTGTGACAATGGAAGCAATCTGTTGGCGGCATTAAATTTGGGCAAGTTGTCACATGTGCCGTGCATGGCACATGTGTTGAATCTCATCGTACAACGTTTTGTGTCTAAGTACCCAGGCTTACAGGACGTCCTCAAGCAGGCCAGGAAGGTGTGTGGCCATTTCAGGCGTTCCTACACGGCCATGGCGCACTTTTCCGATATTCAGCGGCGAAACAACATGCCAGTGAGGCGCTTGATATGCGACAGCCCGACACGTTGGAATTCAACACTCCTAATGTTCGACCGCCTGCTCCAACAAGAAAAAGCCGTCAACGAGTATTTGTATGACCGGGGTGCTAGGACAGCCTCTGCGGAGCTGGGAATCTTTTTGCCACGTTACTGGACACTCATGCGCAATGCCTGTAGGCTTATGCGTCCTTTTGAGGAGGTGACAAACCTAGTCAGTCGCACCGAAGGCACCATCAGCGACCTCATCCCATTTGTTTTCTTCCTGGAGCGTGCCCTGCGAAGAGTTCTGGATCAGGCTGTAGATGAGCGTGAAGAGGAAGAGGAAGAGTTGTGGTCACCATCACCACCAGAAACAGCCTTGTCATCATCGCTTGCCGGACCTGCAGCAACGCTGGAAGAGGAGTATGAGGAAGAGGAGTCAGAGGAGGAATGTGGCGGCTTTGAGGAGGAGGAAGACCAACCACAGCAGGCACCCCAGGGTGCTCGTTGTTGTCACCTATCTGGGACCCATGGTGTTGTACGTGGCTGGGGGGAAGAACAGACCGTCAATGACATCAGTGAGGACGAGGAACGGGAAATGAGAAGCTCTGCATCCAACCTTGTTCAAATGGGGTCTTTCATGCTGTCATGTCTGTTGAGGGACCCACGTATAAAAAGGATAAAGGAGAACGATCTGTACTGGGTGACCACGCTACTAGACCCCCGGTATAAGCAGAAAGTGGCAGAAATGTTACCAAATTACCGAAAGTCGGAAAGGATGCAGCAGTTCAAAACCAAACTAAAAAATATGCTTTACACAGCTTATAAGGGAGATGTCACAGCACAACGGGAATCTAACAGGGGAAGAGGTGAGTGTAATCCTCCTCCTACCACGGCGGCAAGGACTGGACGATTTACAGATGTGTTGTTGATGGAGGACATGCGGAGCTTTTTCAGTCCTACTCATCGCCACAGCCCTTCGGGATCCAGCCTTAGAGAACGACTCGACCGACAGGTAGCAGACTACCTCGCCTTAACAGCAGATATCGACACTCTGAGGAGCAATGAACCCCTTCACTACTGGGTGTGCAGGCTTGACCTGTGGCCTGAGCTATCCCAGTTTGCGATAGAACTTCTGGCCTGCCCTGCTTCAAGTGTCCTGTCAGAAAGGAGCTTCAGTGCAGCAGGAGGCATTGTCACTGACAAGAGAAGTCGCCTCGGTCAAAAAAGTGTTGATTACCTCACCTTCATAAAGATGAATGAGGCATGGATCCCGAAGGGACTGACAGTGGGGGATACGTTTGACTAACAAAAGGCCTGATTACATGCCTTGGCCTCAAAATGGTCCCCACGCTGCTGTATTTAATGTCTGCATACCGGATGACTTTCGTGAATTCTCCACCACCAACTAGGGTTCAAGCCGTAATGTTTTAGTCACTTTTCTGCCTGGAAAACATAAATTTTTCCGGCCGCTGCTACAATAGCGTCTGCAACAGTGCCATTATTTTTCAGGCATGTGTACATGCCTAATTTTTCTGTCCTATGGTGCAGCACTGTGGCTGCAAAAACAAACCAAAAAAAAAAGGCACATACAAGTGTCAATTCCCCTTCGTGATCGTTACCTTGTTGTGGTGAAGGGGCTTGCGTATCACAATGAAGCAATCATCATCACCTCTATAAAAGTGTGTTGGCAATGTTGCCACACCCCAGATGATAAGGCCGTTGCTTCATTATGGTCAGACCAAAAGCGATCGGGTGGCCACGCTACTAGACCCCCGGTATAAGCAGAAAGTGGCAGAAATGTTACCAAATTACCAAAAGTCGGAAAGGATGCAGCAGTTCAAAACCAAACTAAAAAATATGCTTTACACAGCTTATAAGGGGGATGTCAATGGGGGATTCGACAATGGTTAATCAATTCGACCGGATAGGGTCCGTAACAGGGATTAAACTGATAGCAATAGTACTAGTTAAGACACCACTCATATAGGGTGTCACAGCACATTGCTCTGTGCACGCGCAGTGCCCCAATTTGGGAGTAAGAGGACCGACCAAGCTGCTTTTTCCATCTCCCGGTTCCTGAAATCAATTCAGTTTAGTGTATGAGAGTTTGGTCTGTCACTGTGAAGGCAGTCGAAGGTACCCGGCCTAAATTTTTTTTCATAAAAGGCAATTCCTGATATGGGACGTAACAGGGATTAAACTGATGAGAATAATACTACAGAAAATACCACTCATATCGGTGGAGGGAGCCAGCGTTTTTTTAACCATCTCCCCGTTCAAAAAATCTATTTAATAAATGGCCCCCAGATTGGGGATGTTAGAGGGATTAAACTGATGAGAATAGTACTACAGAAAATACCACTCATATCGGGTGTGACAGTAAATTGCACGGCGCAGATGCAGTCACCGTGGTTTAAAACAGAGTGGAGGGAGCCAGCGTTTTTTTAACCATCTCCCCGTTCGAAAAATCTATTCAATAAATGGCACCCAGATTGGGGACGTTAGAGGGATTAAACTGATGAGAATAGTACTACAGAAAATACCACTCATATCGGGTGTGACAGTAAATTGCACGGCGCAGACGCAGTCACCGTGGTTTAAAACAGAGTGGAGGGAGCCAGGTTTTTTTTAACCATCTCCCCGTTCGAAAAATCTATTCAATAAATGGCACCCAGATTGGGGACGTTAGAGGGATTAAACTGATGAGAATAGTACTACAGAAAATACCACTCATATCGGGTGTGACAGTAAATTGCACGGCGCAGACGCAGTCACCGTGGATTAAAACAGAGTGGAGGGAGCCAGCGTTTTTTTAACCATCTCCCCGTCCGAAAAATCTGTTTAATAAATGGCCCCCAGATTGGGGAGTCGGGGACGTTAGAGGGATTAAACTGATGAGAATAGTACTACAGAAAATACCACTCATATCGGGTGTGACAGTAAATTGCACGGCGCAGACGCAGTCACCGTGGATAAAAACAAAGGGGAGGGAGCCAGCGTTTTTTTAACCATCTCCCCGTTCGAAAAATCTATTCAATAAATGGCACCCAGATTGGGGACGTTAGAGGGATTAAACTGATGAGAATAGTACTACAGAAAATACCACTCATATCGGGTGTGACAGTAAATTGCACGGCGCAGACGCAGTCACCGTGGATTAAAACAGAGTGGAGGGAGCCAGCGTTTTTTTAACCATCTCCCCGTCCGAAAAATCTGTTTAATAAATGGCCCCCAGATTGGGGAGTCGGGGACGTTAGAGGGATTAAACTGATGAGAATAGTACTACAGAAAATACCACTCATATCGGGTGTGACAGTAAATTGCACGGCGCAGACGCAGTCACCGTGGATAAAAACAAAGGGGAGGGAGCCAGCGTTTTTTTAACCATCTCCCCGTTCGAAAAATCTATTCAATAAATGGCACCCAGATTGGGGACGTTAGAGGGATTAAACTGATGAGAATAGTACTACAGAAAATACCACTCATATCGGGTGTGACAGTAAATTGCACGGCGCAGACGCAGTCACCGTGGATTAAAACAGAGGGGAGGGAGCCAGCGTTTTTTTAACCATCTCCCCGTCCGAAAAATCTGTTTAATAAATGGCCCCCAGATTGGGGAGTCGGGGACGTTAGAGGGATTAAACTGATGAGAATAGTACTACAGAAAATACCACTCATATCGGGTGTGACAGTAAATTGCACGGCGCAGACGCAGTCACCGTGGATAAAAACAAAGGGGAGGGAGCCAGCGTTTTTTTAACCATCTCCCCGTTCGAAAAATCTATTCAATAAATGGCACCCAGATTGGGGACGTTAGAGGGATTAAACTGATGAGAATAGTACTACAGAAAATACCACTCATATCGGGTGTGACAGTAAATTGCACGGCGCAGACGCAGTCACCGTGGATTAAAACAGAGTGGAGGGAGCCAGCGTTTTTTTAACCATCTCCCCGTCCGAAAAATCTGTTTAATAAATGGCCCCCAGATTGGGGAGTCGGGGACGTTAGAGGGATTAAACTGATGAGAATAGTACTACAGAAAATACCACTCATATCGGGTGTGACAGTAAATTGCACGGCGCAGACGCAGTCACCGTGGATAAAAACAAAGGGGAGGGAGCCAGCGTTTTTTTAACCATCTCCCCGTTCGAAAAATCTATTCAATAAATGGCACCCAGATTGGGGACGTTAGAGGGATTAAACTGATGAGAATAGTACTACAGAAAATACCACTCATATCGGGTGTGACAGTAAATTGCACGGCGCAGACGCAGTCACCGTGGATTAAAACAGAGTGGAGGGAGCCAGCGTTTTTTTAACCATCTCCCCGTCCGAAAAATCTGTTTAATAAATGGCCCCCAGATTGGGGAGTCGGGGACGTTAGAGGGATTAAACTGATGAGAATAGTACTACAGAAAATACCACTCATATCGGGTGTGACAGTAAATTGCACGGCGCAGACGCAGTCACCGTGGATAAAAACAAAGGGGAGGGAGCCAGCGTTTTTTTAACCATCTCCCCGTTCGAAAAATCAATTCAATTGACCTTTCGGGGACCCTTGGTGTTGTACGTGGCTGGGTGGAGGAAGAAACCTTCAATGACATCACCGGGACGTGGCTAGCTTGGTATCCAACCTTGTGCAAATGGGGAGTTTGCGGTTGTGCAAATGAACTGTTTGCGGTGCATTAAAAGGGGAGTTTGGTCTGTCAATGTCTGTGATGCGGGCGTAACCCTTACACTACCTGATCGATACAACATCATACCTGATCGTATACACACACTGGATGTTTTAAAGCACGTTATTCCAAACAATTTAGGAATGTTAGTTGATTTATGCCCTTTATGGATTAAAACCCGACTCTGCGTCCACTACGTAATTTTCCATGGGAGTTTTGCCATAGATCCCCCTCCGGCATGCCACAGTCCAGGTGTTAGACCCCTTGAAACAACTTTCTCATCACTATTGTGGCCAGAAAGAGTCCCTGTGGGTTTTAAAATTCGCCTGTCTATTGAAGTCTATGGCGGTTCGCCCGGTTCGCCAGTTCGCGAACATTTGCGGAAGTTCGCGTTCGCTGTTCGCGAACTGAAAATTTTATGTTCGCGACATCACTACCTAGAATATGACATATTTTTAGTTGTTTCACACTTGTTTGTTATGTATATAATTCCACATGTGTTAATTCATAGTTTTGATGCCTTCAGTGTGAATCTACAATTTTCATAGTCATGAAAATAAAGAAAACTCTTTGAATGAGAAGGTGTGTCCAAACTTTTTGTCTGTACTGTATAACAATAGGTGATGTCACAGCTTATCTACTGCTTTCTGACCCCTTGGACAGTTCACAGAGCATGCCTACAAAACTCTCTAATAGAAGACAATAAGGTCCCCTCCTGCCCATTGTGTCTATAGCGCACGGTGGCTGTGGCTGATGTAAAGCATATCTCTAATGTCTCGTTCGGATTTCCGTGGAATACGGATGACACACGGAGGATCCGTCATGGAAATCTTTATGGATGAAACACAGGCGCATTATTTCATGGATGTTAAAGGGCTTCTGTCACTCCACTAAACTCATTTTTTTTTTTTAATCTCCTTAAAATCCTTATGCTGCGATTTCTCAATATATAGGGCTATTACTCAGTTTGGTTCAGTAGTTATATAAAAAAACTGACTTTTATTATATGCAAATTACCTCTCTAGCAGCAGGTAGGGCGGCTACCTGCTGCTAGCAGCCGCATCCTCCATTCATAATGACGCCCCCTCCTCATGTTGATTGACAGGGTCAGTGAACGCGCTCGTCCTCTGACTGGCCCTGTCTGCGTTTTAAATCTTGCGCCGGTCTTCAGTTGGCGCAGGCGCACTGAGTGGAGGACGCTCGCTCGGCCGCTCCATCCTCAGTGAGCCTGCGCCGGGTGTACATGTGACGTCATCGGCGCAGGCGCACTGAGGATGGAGCGGCCGAGCGAGCGTCCTCCACTCAGTGCGCCTGCGCCAACTGAAGACCGGCGCGAGATTTTAAACGCAGACAGGGCCAGTCAGAAGACGAGCGCGTTCACTGGCCCTGTCAATCAACATGAGGAAAGGGCGTCATTATGAATGGAGGATGCGGCTGCTAGCAGCAAGTAGCCGCCCTACCTGCTGCTAGAGAGGTAATTTGGATATTATAAAAGTCAGTTTTTTGATATAACTACTGAACCAAACTGAGTAATAGCCCTATATATATAGAGAAATCGCAGCATAAGGATTTTAACAGCCTCCGGACCGCCTAACGCAGAATCGCGTTCCGGCGGTGGCAGCCCTGCGCACAGTCACGCATCTAACCGTCATCTCTCGAGACGCGAGATTTCCTGTGAACACGCGCACACAGGCGCGCGCGCTCACAGGATCGGAAGGTAAGCGAGTGGATCTCCAGCCTGCCAGCGGCGATCGTTCGCTGGCAGGCTGGAGATGTGATTTTTTTTAACCCCTAACAGGTATATTAGACGCTGTTTTGATAACAGCGTCTAATATACCTGCTACCTGTGTCCTCTGGTGGTCCCCTTTGCTTGGATCGACCACCAGAGGACACAGGCAGCTCAGTAATAAGTAGCACCAAACACCACTACACTACACCACCCCCTGTCACTTATTAACCCCTGATCACCCCATATAGACTCCCTGATCACCCCCCTGTCATTGATCACCCCCCTGTCATTGATCACCCCCTTGTAAGGCTCCATTCAGACGTCCGTATGTTTTTTACGGATCCACGGATACATGAATCGGATCCGCAAAACACATACGGACGTCTGAATGGAGCCTTACAGGGGGGTGATCAATGACAGGAGGGTGATCACCCCATATAGACTCCCTGGTCACCCCCCTGTCATTGATTACCCCCCTGTAAGGCTCCATTCAGACGGCCAAATGTTTTTTACGTATCCACGGATACATGGATCGGATCCGCAAAGCACATACAGACCTCTGAATGGAGCCTTACAGGGGGGTGATCACCCCATATAGACTCCCTGATCACCCCCCTGTCATTGATCACCCCCTTGTAAGGCTGGCTCCATTCAGAGGTCCGTATGTTTTTTACGGATCCACGGATACATGGATCGGATCCGCAAAACACATACGGACGTCTGAATGGAGCCTTACAGGAGGGTTATCAATGACAGGGGGGTTATCAATGACAGGAGGGTGATCACCCCATATAGACTCCCTGATCACCCCCCTGTCATTGATCACCCCCCTGTAAGGCTCCATTCAGATGTCCGTATGTGTTTTGCAGATCCGATCCATGTATCCGTGGATCTGTAAAAAACATACAGACGTCTGAATGGAGCCTTACAGGGGGGTGATCACCCCATATAGACTCCCTTATCATCACCCCCCTGTCATTGATCAACCCCCTGTAAGGCTCCATTCAGACGTCCGTATGTTTTTTACGGATCCACGGATACATGGATCGGATCCGCAAAACACATACGGACATCTGAATGGAGCCTTACAGGGGGGTGATCAATGACAGGGGGGTGATCACCCCATATAGACTCCCTGATCACCCCCCTATCATTGATCACCCCCCTGTAAGGCTCCATTCAGACGTCCGTATGTTTTCTACGGATCCACGGATACATGGATTGGATCCGCAAAACACATACGGACATCTGAATGGAGCCTTACAGGGGGTGATCAATGACAGGGGGGTGATCACCCCATATAGACTCCCTGATCACCCCCCTGTCATTGATCACCCCCCTGTCATTGATCACCCCCCTGTAAGGCTCCATTCAGACGTCCGTATGTTTTTTACGGATCCACGGATACATGGATTGGATCCGCAAAACACATACGGACGTCTGAATGGAGCCTTACAGGGGGATGATCACCCCATATAGACTCCCTGATCACCCCCGTGTCATTGATCACCCCCCTGTCATTGATCACCCCCCTGTAAGGCTCCATTCAGACATTTTTTTGGCCCAAGTTAGCGGAAATTGTTTTTATTTATTTTTTTTCTTACAAAGTCTCATATTCCACTAACTTGTGTCAAAAAATTAAATCTCACATAAACTCACAATACCCCTCACGGAATCCAAATGCGTAAAATTTTTTAGACATTTATATTCCAGACTTCTTCTCACGCTTTAGGGCCACTAAAATGCCAGGGCAGTATAAATACCCCACATGTGACCCCATTTCGGAAAGAAGACACCCCAAGGTATTCCGTGAGGGGCATATTGAGTCCATGAAAGATTGAAATTTTTGTCCCAAGTTAGCGGAAAGGGAGACTTTGTGAGAAAAAAAAAAAAAAATCAATTTCCGCTAACTTTTTTTAGATGAACTCGCCATGCCCCTCATTGAATACCTTGGGGTGTCTTCTTTTCAAAATGGGGTCACATGTGGGGTATTTATACTGCCCTGGCATTTTAGGGGCCCTAAAGCGTGAGAAGAAGTCTGGGATACAAATGTCTAAAAATGCCCTCATAAAAGGAATTTGGGCCCCTTTGCGCATCTAGGCTGCAAAAAAGTGTCACACATGTGGTATTGCCGTACTCAGGAGAAGTTGGGCAATGTGTTTTGCGGTGTCATTTTACATATACCCATGCTGGGTGAGATAAATATCTTGGTCAAATGCCAACTTTGTATAAAAAAATTGGAAAAGTTGTCTTTTGCCAAGATATTTCTCTTACCCAGCATGGGTATATGTAAAATGACACCCCAAAACACATTGCCCAACTTCTCCTGAGTATGGCAATACCAGATGTGTGACACTTTTTTGCAGCCTAGGTGGGAAAAGGGGCCCACATTTCAAAGAGCACCTTTTGGATTTCACCGGCCATTTTCTACAGATTTTGATTTCAAACTACTTACCACACATTAGGGCCCCTAGAATGCCAGGGCAGTATAACTACCCCACAAGTGACCCCATTTTGGAAAGAAGACACCCCAAGGTATTTCCTGATGGGCATAGTGAGTTCATGGAAGTTTTTATTTTTTGTCACAAGTTAGTGAAATATGAGACTTTGTAAGAAAAAAAATCATCATTTTCCGCTAACTTGTGACAAAAAATAAAAAGTTCTATGAACTCACTATGCCCATCAGCGAATACCTTATGGTGTCTACTTTCCGAAATGGGGTCATTTGTGGGGTGTTTGTACTGTCTGGCCATTGTAGAACCTCAGGAAACATGACAGGTGCTCAGAAAGTCAGAGCTGCTTTAAAAAGCGGAAATTCACATTTCTGTACCATAGTTTGTAAACGCTATAAATTTTACCCAAACCATTTTTTTTTTTACCCAAACATTTTTTTTTTATCAAAGACATGTAGAACAATAAATTTTGAGAAAAATTTATATATGGATGTGGTTTTTTTTG
The DNA here is from genome assembly GCF_905171765.1 of Bufo bufo. Classification (NCBI taxonomy): domain Eukaryota; kingdom Metazoa; phylum Chordata; class Amphibia; order Anura; family Bufonidae; genus Bufo; species Bufo bufo. Next base: position 47,748,316 of record NC_053394.1, read on the forward strand.
CTAAATTTTACAACTGAAAGTGAAAAATGTCATTTTTTTGCAAAAAAATCGTTAAATTTCGATTAATAACAAAAAAATAAAAATGTCAGCAGCAATGAAATACCACCAAATGAAAGCTCTATTAGTGAGAAGAAAAGGAGGTAAAATTCATTTGGGTGGTAAGTTGCATGACCGAGCAATAAACGGTGAAAGTAGTGTAGGTCAGAAGTGTAAAAAGTGGCCTGGTCATTAAGGGTGTTTAAGTTATGGGGGCTGAGGTGGTTAAGGAGACAAAAAAAAAAAAAAGAGTTTAGTGGAGTGACAGAAGCCCTTTAAACGGACACAGAAATGTGAACAAGGCCTAAATAGGGAGGATGACAGCCCCTATAATCAGGTAACAGAATACAATCACAATCCATCAGAAAATAAAAACAGATCAGAAAAAAAGAAAAATGTGCCATTGTGTTTTGTATTTTAATTGGCAGAAAAAACATATTGGTGACACATTCCCTACAGGCTGGGTTCAGACCTGAGCGTTTTATAGCGCGTTCCTACGCGCTGTAAAACGCTCAACAGGCAAGAACCAATGCTTCCCTATGGGCATGGTTCTCACCTGAGCGTTTTACAGCGCGTACGATCGCGCTGTAAAAAGCCCGACGCCCCAAGAAGTACAGGAGCTTCTTTGGGGCGTCTTGTCGCGCGTTCCCGTACATAGACTTCAGCGGGAACGCGCGACAATGGGCGTTCGCTTGTTCCGGAGCCGCGTCTGTAAACGTGCATACAATCGCGCATACAGAGCGCTCCATCCCGTACGCTCAGGTCTGAACCCAGCCTTAAGGAATTTTAGATGGACAGTGACATATTAAAGATTCAAAAGTAACATATATAACTAGTTTGGCATTTCCTGAAGGAAATACATAGTGCTTGAAAAGAGCTGAAAATGTGTGTGTATGTGTGAAAGAGAGAGAGAGAGAGAGAGTGAGAGTGAAGAGGGGTTGTGCATTTGTGCTGTGTCTGTGAGACTGGTTGGTAGTTAAACTGTGCTTGGGACATCTTCCATGGCAGTTAAAATTAGATTCTCTGGACATTCCCTGATTCATTTCTATAGGGGATTTTTTTTATTTTTAAACGTAAATGTATTAAAAAAGACAAATCCGATCGACTCCAAAAAATACATAGCACACCTCTCAGCGCCAAGAGCTTTGAAACACAGTTTGAACACAGTCTGTATGTTAAAGGGCATCTGTCAGCAGATTTGTACCTATGAGACTGGCTGACCTGTCACATGTGCACTTGGCAGCTGAAGGCATCTGTGTTGGTCCCATGTTCTTATGTGCCCACATTACTGAGAAAAATGAAATATTATTATGTGCATACAAGTCTCTGGGAGCAAAAGGGGCGTTGCCATTACACCTAGAGGCTCTAATCTTTCTGTAACTGCCGTACCCTCTTCACTTTGATTGACAGGGCCAGGCAGTGAAAACATCATCACACCTTACCTTTTTAAAGTACAGAGGGCACAGCAGTTGCAGAGAGAGCTGAGCCTCTAGGTGTAACAGCAATGCCTCTGTTGCTCCTAGAGGCTCATTTGCATATAATAAAACATAATTTTTTCAGTTTCATAGGTACATATCTGCTGACACATGCCCATTAAAGGCTATATACACCTTTGGGGGCAATTTTTATTATTATTATTGCATTGTACTCATTTTGAGCTAAAAATTGGTCTTTATTGAAAAATTGGAGCCCTTTTCTCTGTACAGGGCTGAGTTTCTCTAGTAGAAGGATCAGAATTTTCTCTCAGCTCTGTCAGACAGCTAAACTGACGGTCTCCTTATCTCTGATCTTATAAACACTAATTATAGCTCAGTTCTTATGTTACTGATAAGAATGTAGCTTAAATAAGTGTGTGACCTTTTAGTAAATTAGAGATAAGGTTTATTCGATGACCGACGCAAAGTTAAAGTAAAAAGTACGATTCCCATAGCTAGACAGTTAACCCTTTGTGACAGGCTAAATTTTTTTAAATAAAGTTCAATTGAAAAAATTATTTTTAGCCCACAATCAGTATAATGCAATAATAAAAACAATTGCCTTCTGTGGAGAAACCAACCTCGCCACTGGGTTTCGGTGGGGCCTGGCTACCAGCCTCTTGCCTCAGGATTTTGGCCCATACTAACTTTAAAGGAGAAGACAGACCGGCCGCACAGCTTAAATCTGTCTGGAATTGTATTTTATGTTATGTGAGGGTACCCAGATAGCTAATTTTATTGTATTCGTGTAGTCTGAGTGCCATTCACCTAATTATATGTACTCAGACTTGAGCTATCTGGGGATATGTTAAATGTCTGTGTTTACTGTAAGGGTTGTGACATTGCATCTTTAAATGGTGATTTCTGTCCTGTTGTCCCCACATGTGTATTGGTGATTTCCCTTTGTCTTGAGAGATAATTGAATTACTCCTCGGGTGTCTCCAGGGCAGAGAGGAGGAAACCATCATGCATTGTGGGGATGTATTGTGTCTGTGTATCCTGAATTGCTGCATACCTGTCCTGTGTCACAGTCTTCCTTCTGGTCCCCTAGGGGCGTGTCCACCAGATGGGGACCTGCATAAATACGGGCGGGTAGCCCTCAATAAAGAGTGCCTGTTTTATCCTTCATCATGTTGAGGCTGGTGTTTGGGTAACTAATCGACAGCTGGGAGATTGCTATACGCTGAAGATTTGCTATACTCCCCTGGCATAACTACTAGCTTTTGTAAGAGCTGTTCCTGCTCTCTGGATTAAGAAGAGGTTCACCCACTGGGGCCTGGAGCCTTGTCATAGGTCCAGGGTGGGTAGGAGACGGTGAGACCTCAACCAAGCTTCGGCGGTTCGTGGGGTCTGCAGCGCTTACGGTGTCAAGTGGAGTGCTTGAAGTCCTCGGGAAGCACTAGGAGAAGCTATCAATGGAGGTACCCGGTGGGGGTGCCAGGAGATCCGTTACACCTCCGAAGGTGTACAGAGCCTTTACGGTATTCGGGCTGCATTAATCACAAATTCTGCAATTTTTTTTTAACATTTGAACTGTAAATTTATGAACAATAAAAAAATAAAATCGACTCCAAAAATACATAGCACAGCTCTCAGCACGGAGAGTTTGTACGTTAAGTGATTCAGTTTTTATTAATTGCAGAAAACTGGAGAAGAATAAATGATAAAAAGATGAGGAATAACAATATAGTGTATTATGTAATTTTCATATACATTCCCAGGAAATCCTAGCAATGACTGTTATAGAGATATATAAAGAAATTAATTAGTACATACTTTAGACCGTTGGACTGACATAGTGTTCAAAAGTTGAGATTTAATTGAATGTATTTTTTTTTCATTTAGCGCTTGTTCATGCAGCTTGTATATTCTGTAAATGTCATGCTTTTTGTTTTCTGCAGACCTGACAAAATACAAAAATACTATATAGGAATACAAGGACTGCCTGACAGTAAAAGCCTCTTCCTAGACGACACTGCTTGGAAATGCAAAGACTGCATAATGAGCATCTACAATTAATTAGAGATTCAGATTAAAATAGGTGCAGACAATAGCTGTTAGCTCCATTCAGCTATCCGGGAGCAACGCTGACTGATTGTTACCCAAGTGCTAAAGCTGAGGTACAATGCCACACCGGCGTCCTGCTCTTCTGCTGTGAAGTATGCTCTAAATAATCGGCTTGAAACTATTTTAGGTGTCAATTGATCTTCTGTTCCCTCCTATGCTCATTGTGCATTTATCAAAGTGCTCAGAGGTATAAAAATAGGACACCACCACCCATTCATTGAAATAAGCCGAAAAGAAGACACAATAGCTAAAATCTCATGATCATCTCTGCATGTAGCCTCATTTCTCAAAAATATTTTTACTTTACTGTCTTAGGCCCCATTCACACAACCATATTTTTGCTCCGCATCCAATTAGCATTTTTTTGGGATTGGATGTGGACCCATTCATTTCAATAGGGACTCAAAAATTGGAACATTACACTACACCGTTCTACAGCCCACAAAAAAGATAGAACATGTCCTATTCTTGCCCGTTTTGCGGACATCAATAAGTATTGTTACAATGGATCCATATTTTTGGTAGACTGCAAAATACATGTGGACGTGTGAATACACCATTATAGTGATGTTTTAAGAGGGTCTCTCTGCTACTGCACCCAAAATATGGGAACACTGGGACTTATGTATGAAACTGTGCACGAGAATGGACTAGCTATTTAGGTTTAACCCCTCCAGTACCGAGCCACTTTTCACCTTAAATCCCAGGCCGATTTTTGCAAATCTGACATGTGTCATTTTATGTGGTGATGACTTTAAAACGCTTTTACTTATCCAAGCCATTCTGAGATTGTTTTCTCGTCACATATTGTACTTCATCACAGTGGTAAATTTGAGTCAAAATATTTCATTTTTATTTATAAAAAAATACCAAATTTACCAAAAATTTGAAAAAATTCCCAATTTTCTAAATTTCTATTTCTCTTTTTTAAAAACAGATAGTGATAACTCCTAAAATAGTTATTACTTTACATTTCCCATATGTCTACTTGGGGTGCGCATGATTTTTGATTGCTTGGTATTACACTTTTTGTGATGTAAGGTGACAAAAATGGCTTTTTTGACACCATTTTTATTTTATCTTTTTTATGGTGATCACCTGAGGGGTTAGGTCATGTGGTATTTTTATAGAGCAGGTCGTTACGGATGCAGCCATACCTAATATGTCAACTTTTTTTTTTTTTACATTTAACACAATAAAAGCATTTTTGAAACCCAAAAAATCATGTTTTAGTGTCTCCATAGTCTGAGAGCCACAGTTTTTTATATTTTTTGGGCAATTGTCTTAAATAGGCATTCATTTTTTGTGGGATGAGGTGACAGTTAGATTGGTACTATTTTGGGGGGCATAAGCCATTTTGATCGCTTGCTGTTGCACTTTTAGTGATGTAAGGTGACCAAAAAATGTTTTTTTAGCACAGTTTTAATTTTATTTTTTGGATGGTGTTCACCTGAGGGTTCAGGTCATGTGATATTTTTATAGAGCCGGTCGATACAGATGCGGCGATACCTTTTTTTCCCTATTTTTTACAAATTTATTTTACTTTATTTTGGGAAAAGGACACTTTTTTTTTTTACTTGAAACCTTTAATTTATTTGGGGAAAACAAATTTTTATTTACTTCTTTTTTCACTTTTTTTTTGTCCCACTCTGGGACTTCAACTTTTGGGGGTCTGATCCCCTTTACAATGCATTACAATACTTCTGTATTGTGATGCATTGGCTGTAAGTGTATTACACACTGTAATACACTTACAGCCTGCTTGCCTGTGAGATCCAGGGGGCTGAATCTCACAGGCTGTCACGGAAGGCAGCCACGATGCCTAAGGAAGGCATCAGGCTGCCTTCCCTGCCATCGGGTCCATGTCACAGCAGCGCAGGGACCCGATGGAAGCTCCCTCCCTCTCCACACATCGCACGTGCCACGGTCAGCGATGACCGCGGCACATCTAAGGGTAATGCGCCGGCATCGGTGAAAACACCAATGCCGGCGCATACAGCATGGGTCCAGCTATCAGTGACTGCCAGACCCCTGCCGCTGATCGGGCGGGCGCAGCTATACGGCGCTCTGATTTCACACCTGGATATCGACTGGTATCCTACGGGTTAAAGGGTGTCTACTTCTTTTTATTTTTCTAGTACATCTAAAATACAAATTGAAGCAAGTTTGCCAATAGTCCTCCTTAAAGCATGACATTATACAGCTGAGGTTAAGGGTCCCAAACCTGCCTATAGGAAACCTAATTAAAGTAAATTTAATTCAAACTTAATAGGAGAAGAGTCCTGGACTCCTTTTCAGTGGTATCAGGGGCATGTGCTCTGAGTCGATGGAGCAGAAGACGGTACACCTTGCTTCACTGCACTTCAAGCCCATATGTAGTGATGCAAGCTCTGTATCATCATTGGCTTCATCAGTGCATTGTGCATGGGTCTGTTATTGCTGGAGAAGAGTCCTAGACTTTTCTCAAATTACGTTTGAATTTCATCTACTTTCTTTTTTCAGGGACAGATAGATTCTCTATGGGCATTTTTGGGATCCTAAACCTTAGCTGTATAACAACCGGTTGGTGGTTTGATGGCCTTAACCCCTTTGTGACCAGCCTGTTTTGGGCTTTACTGACCAAGCGTTTTTCTTAGTTTTTTCATCGTCGCGTTCCAAGAGCTATAACTTTTTTATTTTTTCGTCTATATAGCTTTATGAGGGCTTGTTTTTTGCAGGAAAAGTTGTAGTTTTTAATGGAGTCATTTTGGGGTACACATAACTTTCTGATTACCTTTTATTAACTCTTAATGGGAGGGAGATGGGAAAAACAGCAATACTGCCACTGCGTTTTTACGTTATAAATTTTACAGCGTTCATTTTTCTGTATAAATAATATAATATCTTTATTCTCTGGGTCAGTATGATTACAGTGATACCAAATTAATATAGTTTTTTTTACGTTTTACTACTTTTTAGCAAGAAATAAATGTTTTTGCATTGTCGCTTCCCAAGACCCATTACTTTTTTATTTTTCTATCTATGGAGTTGTGTGAGGGCTTGATTTTTGCAGGACGGCTTGTATTTTTCATTGGTTTCATTTTGGAGTAAATGACGCTTTTTGATCACTTGTTATTACGTTTTTACTGTGGCAACTAGCAACTCTGTCTTTTTTTTTTTTTTTTACGACGTTCACTATAGTGGATAATTTACATTATATTTATGTATTCCAGGTCGTTAGTGATGTGGGAGAGATTTTTTATGGGTGAGTTTTTTTTTTTTTTGCAATTTTTTTTAATATAAAAGCGTATTTTCAATGAAAAAAGCTTAATTTTTTTATGGGATTTTTTTACTGAATAAATGTGTTACCTTTTTTTTACCACTTAATAGTCCCACAAGGGGACTATAACAGACAAATTTTTAATTGATTTTAAAATGCAATGCACTATCCCTATAGTGCATTGCATTTTAATGTCAGTGCTATTCTGACACTGACCAGCTGGAAACTAATCAAGGCAGGCTTGGGGCCTTCATAGACCCCAGCCAGCCTTCACACACATTGGCACCCCGCAAATGCGATCACTCCCTCTGTCAGCACTTTACATGCGCCGGACGCCATTTCCAGTGACATGTAAACTGTTAAAACAGCCTGGATCGGTACTCCTGCCTGTCCGGTTGTTAGAAGAGGGCTGCACCTCTCATCTGAGTCCCCCTTTTGTCTTGGACAATGTTAGCCAGAGACTGGCCTGGTGACCATGTGAGCAACGCCATCAAGAGGACTTCACAGGAGAATGTCATACTGGTCCTACTCCCAGAAGTATGGGGTGGGGCATAATAATGTATTATGGTCAGACCCGTGTAGTCTTTTTTTCAGGCATAATAACACATCGATTTAGTTCTACAAACTGTCCCAGGAGCTGTTTTTCAACAGGACAATGCCAGGCTGCATGTTGCTCATGCTACTGTGAGCAGCCTGCATGGCCTAAATGTGCTATCATGCTCTGCAGCATTTCCAGACTCATCTCCCACATCTGGAACATCATTGGTTGGCATTTGCAAAGGGAGCAACTAGCAGCGAAGCTTGATGATTTACCTGCTCAAGTGCATTCAAAGTGGCAGAACATTTCTTAGACAACCAGTAGTAACCTCATTGATAGCAGATTAAAGCGTGTAAGTGTGTGCATTTCTGCACATAGCGCTTATACTCAATATTGAGTAAATTAAGATTAGGGATGAGCGAATCGACTTCGGATGAAGCATCCAAAGTCGATTGGCATAAAACTTAGTTCTAATACTGTACGGAGCAGGAGCTCCATACAGTATTAGAATGTATTGGCTCCGATGAGCCAAAGTTATTGCTTTGCCAAGTCTCGCGAGACTTCACGCAATAACTTCATAAATTAATTAGTACTGTAAAAAAAACATTTCCCGAACTCGGGTTCGGTTCCAAGTGGTACCTTGGAACCGAACCTGAGTTCGGGAAATGTTTTTTTACAGTACAAATTCATTTATGAAGTTATTGTGCGAAGTCTCGCGAGACTTGCCAAAGAAATAACTTTGGCTCATCGGAGCCAATACATTCTAATACTGTACGGAGCTTCTGCTCCATACAGTATTAGAACAAAGTTTTTTGCGAATAGACTTCGGATGTTTCATCTGAAGTCGATTCATTCATCCCTAATTAAGATGTTTTTAATATTTTGCTTCCATTTTTTAGCATTTGCAAATCCTTAACATGTCTATTGATCCTGTGATTTCCATAATTCCATGATCTTTCCTTCTTGGCGTTGAATGTTTAAGAGTGTATAATTGGATCAATTGGAATAATTGAAGCAGTATTTCTTAGTTTTTGGCAATGTACGTGTTAATTTATTTTTCTATTTAATCAAGTCTGCCACCCTTGTATTTTGCCTTTCAGATGATGCTAAAGTAATTTGTTTCTGTTGCCTTTGGGGCATAAACAATCTGTATTCATGAGTAGAGGAAACCAAGGCAAGAGAGAAACAAGACATTTTTAGGAAAAGTGTTGACAATTACACATTCTCAGATTGAAGCAAGGGCTCTGAGGGGTAAAATGTTTTAATGGCTTTACATACATGGTCAGGGCAATGTTTGGTCTCCATCAAAGACCGTTTGGAAATGTAATGTATCAAGTAGATTATTTCCTCTGTATGCTCAAATACATTATTGGACTTTGTCCAACTAGTGGATACCTTCTCTTTTCAGTTTTTTTTTTTTTATATATTTTTAATAGGTATTCCTATGATATATAGGTATGAGATACAGGGGTGAACTTAAAATGGCCCTGGAAAAATAAACTAAAAGTGGCCACATGTTGTAGACATGTTCAAATTGAAAGAAGGCTAGGTTAACACAAGTAGACAGGGCCAACACAAGTAGGCAAGGCAAGCAATGCTATATTACAGTACAAATTTCTGCCCCAACATAACAAAATTTCTTCCCAGAAGCTGCCCTTCTATGGTGGCCTGTGCCAGATGCCACATTCTGTCCTCCTCCCGTTGTCTCTTATTAAGATATGAATCAGGGGACTGAGGTAAGACCACTTCACCAAGCCAGTACTACCTTCAGCATGCTGTCTTCTCTTTCAGTGCTACCAAACATACAGGAGAATTTAGCACTACATCCAGCGATGTTTCCTCTGATGTAAACATTCTATATTTTATCTTCTCCATTTATCCCAGACCATCAGAATGACTTCCTTCATTCACATCTTGTCACTGCAGAGTTTGCCACACAGACATCTCAGATTCATCACTTTCCATCCTTCTCCCAATTTTGTCAACAAAAACTGTCTAAAACACCATGGCCGCTGTGCTCTCCAATTCCACTAAATACAATTTTGCTGAAAAACTGTGCTTCCAGTAGTAATAATAACACAAACTCTCTAAAATACAGTGGCCGCTGTGCTCTCAAACTCCCCTAAAAACAGTGCTTCTGGTTCCAGTAGTAATACCACATAAAATGCCCCCAGTAGTAATAATGCCCCCTATAGTGGAACCAGTAGTAATAGTGTCCTCAGTCATAATCATGTCCCCTATAGTGCCTGCAATAATAATAATGCCCCATAGTCCCTCCAGCAATAGCCTCATATAGTGACCCGTGGCCCTTGATGGTGAATGATGGGGCCAGGAGTAGAGATGAGCACATTTCTTGAAATTCTTTTTGTGTCCGAATTGTCAAATCTTTCAAAATATTTGATTCAGGTCCGACACTCTGAATCAATTCTACCTGAATCCAAAGTGCTACAACTGGCCTTAAAATGTGTTTATTGCACTCTGAGGTGTCCTTGGACTCAACCATCAACAATGGCAAATCTCTTCATCGGTCTCAGCCGGCGGTGTGTCAAAATCCACACGGATTCATGCCTCATTCATTTTGATAAATTTTATCTTTTGTACATAGGAATAGCACAACTTCATCCATTCAGGTGTGATGATGCCACCTACTGAACTGAAAACCCTCTGTAATATGACACTGGAGGCTGGACAAGACTGTACAGTCAGAACAAACTGGTCAAGTTCCAGTCACTGTTCCCATTTGCTTGCCCAGAAGTCCACGGGGTGAGGAAATATGGTATATGTCAGAGAAGGACAACAGTCCAGGTAGGACTGAACCTGGTTTTGTCAGGTGTTAAGTCTCCATATACTGATTTGCGACATCCTGTTGCAGCAACTGAAAGAGCTGCTCATGTTCATGATACTTAACTGGCTGCTGTGGCTTCTACTACTTGTAATAGCAGAGATGGTGGGAGGTGGGTGACTCGTTGTGGGGTAGAGCAGGGCCTCCTGGTCAGACATGCAGGCAGCAAGCTATGTACACAGTGTATCCTGGTACTACAGCAATTTGGCCTCCTGTTTGGGAATAGGAAACATTCCCCCATTTTGCTTTAATATCAAGGGTCTAATAACATGGCTATCCAGGAATCATCAGACTGCCTGTCAGTACGTAAGCAAGCAAGCATACAACTTGGCATGTTGCCAGCATGCCTGGGGACCCAGTTTTTTCCAGCTTCTTGCCCCACTGCTATGATTGCTCATCATGGCTAGTCATCATCAGCAACCTTATGCTCCTCCTCCACCGACTGCTCCTCCTGCTCCTTTTCCTCATCCTCCAGTGGTAGCTCCTCATCCTCCTCCTCCACTTTCTCCTCCATGGGACTTTTTCTGTTTGGGTCACCAACAGCTACAGGGCAACCATCAAAATGCAGAAGCTGTTTTTCTTCCACTGTCCCTTGTTGCATCTGCATGAGCATCTGTTCTAAGATAAATATCAGGGGAGTGACGTTGTTGATGCTGCAGTTGTCCATACTGACAAATCTGGTGGCCTTTTTGAAGGACCTAAGTACGCAACATGTGTCTCTGAAGAGCTGCCACTGCCTAACCTCAAAACAACACATGTTCCCTGCTGAGGTGGTCTGGTGGATGACAAATCATTCATGAGTTTTCTCATACAGACACTCTAGCATGTGCAAGGTAGAATTCCAATGAGTTGGAATGTCGTGGATCAATCAGTGTAATGACAGACTATTCTGTCACTGCAAGTCCAGGAGGAAGTTCCATGATATATCATATTGGTTTTCATAAATCTCTCCCTATCATTTTAGCTGGCTTAAGAAGGTAACAGCCCAATGATATTGCGTAAGACGATTACCTAATTGAGAACATAAACAGAATCTATGCTTCTGGTGTATTATTGCTGGTAAGTCCAGTGTCCTCTGTGATTATGTGAAGGAGATTGCCCCAGAACTGCTGGACAGGTTCTGGGGCAATCCGTAGATCTATTTTTGTTAGAAGAGTCCCTCCAAAACAGTTGGACTGCTGCTGGAATGCCCCAAGTTTTAAAGGTTTTTTTATGAGATTTATTATTGATGTCCTTCCTCAGGATAGGTCATCAATATCAGATTGGTGAGTATCCATCCTCCAGCAACCCCACCGATTAGCTGTGCACTCAAGTGAATGCGGTTGATCTGCAATACCAAGCACAGCCGCTAATCAATGGTCCTGGATGTTGCACCTCCATCGATCTGGTACTGATGACCTATTCTGGGAATAGGTCATCAGTGTCAGAATCTCAGAAAGCCACTTTAATCTGCAGGGCAATTCTCCTGCAGTGCCAGCCAGGGTTTCCAACCTTCCCTTTAAATTTTTCTGGATATCTGAACTAAAAATCACAGCCTGCCCAAAATATTTACAGATATACACCCACCCCTTTTTTAGAGACCACACCCCATTTCATGCGCTCAAAATGCTCTGAACGTAATGCCCTTCAATCACAAAACACCCCACAAGTGGTTATCCAGTAGTTAAAAATATAATATGGCAGCAGCATGTGAAAAAAAACCCCCACTATTCTCAGCTATTACATCCCCACTAGAGTTGAGCGAACACCTGGATGTTCGGGTTCTAGAAGTTCGGCCGAACTTCCCAGAAACGTTCGGGTTTGGGATCCGAACTCGACCCGAACTTCGTCCCGAACCCGAACCCCATTGAAGTCAATGGGGACCCGAACTTTTCGGTACTAAAAAGGCTGTAAAACAGCCCGGGAAAGGGCTAGAGGGCTGCAAAAGGCCGCAAAATGTGGGTAAATCCCCTGCAAAAAAATGTGGATAGGGAAATGAATAAAAATAAAAATAAAATAAATAAAAATTAACCAATATCAATTGGAGTGAGGTCCCATAGCAGAGAATCAGGCTTCATGTCATAGCAGAGAATCAGGCTTCATGTCACCCACCACTGGAACAGGCCATTGTCAGATATTTTTAGGCCCCGGCACCCAGACAGAGGAGAGAGGTCCCATAGCAGAGAATCAGGCTTCATATCATAGCAGAGAATCATGCTTCATGTCACCCACCACTGGAACAGGCCACTGTCAGATATTTTTAAGCCCCGGCACCCAGACAGAGGAGAGAGGTCCCATAGCAGAGATTCAGGCTTTATGTCATAGCAGAGAATCAGGCTTCATGTCACCCACCACTGGAACAGGCCATTGTCAGATATTTTTAGGCTCCGGCACCCAGACAGAGGAGAGAGGTCCCATAGCAGAGAATCAGGCTTCATATCATAGCAGAGAATCATGCTTCATGTCACCCACCACTGGAACAGGCCATTGTCAGATATTTATAGGCCCCAGCACCCAGACAGAGGAGAGAGGTCCCATAGCAGAGAATCAGGCTTCATGTCATAGCAGAGAATCAGGCTTCATGTCACCCAACACTGGAACAGGCCACTGTCAGATATTTTTAGGCCCCGGCACCCAGACAGAGGAGAGGTTCATTCAACTTTGGGTTGCCCCGCAATATAATGGTAAAATTAAAAAAAGAGGATTGAATGAGTAAGTGCCCTGGAATACAAGAATATATGGTTAAGGGGAGGTAGTTATAAATGTCTAATCTGCACAAGGGATGGACAGGTCCTGTGGGATCCATGCCTGGTTCATTTTTATGAACGTCAGCTTGTCCACATTGGCTGTAGACAGGCGGCTGCGTTTGTCTGTAATGACGCCCCCTGCCGTGCTGAATACACGTTCAGTCAAAACGCTGGCCGCCGGGCAGGCCAGCACCTCCAAGGCATAAAAGGCTAGTTCTGGCCACGTGGACAATTTGGAGACCCAGAAGTTGAATGGGGCCGAACCATCAGTCAGTACGTGGAGGGGTGTGCACACGTACTGTTCCACCATGTTAGTGAAATGTTGCCTCCTGCTAACACGTTCCGTATCAGGTGGTGGTGCAGTTAGCTGTGGCGTGTTGACAAAACTTTTCCACATCTCTGCCATGCTAACCCTGCCCTCAGAGGAGCTGGCTGTGACACAGCTGCGTTGGCGACCTCTTGCTCCTCCTCTGCCTTCGCCTTGGGCTTCCACTGGTTCCCCTGTGACATTTGGGAATGCTCTCAGTAGCGCGTCTACCAACGTGCGCTTGTACTCGCGCATCTTTCTATCACGCTCCAGTGCAGGAAGTAAGGTGGGCACATTGTCTTTGTACCGGGGATCCAGCAGGGTGGCAACCCAGTAGTCCGCACACGTTAAAATGTGGGCAATTCTGCTGTCGTTGCGCAGGCACTGCAGCATGTAGTCGCTCATGTGTGCCAGGCTGCGCAGAGGTAAGGACAAGTTGTCCTCTGTGGGAGGCGTATCGTCATCGTTCTGCGTTTCCCCCCAGCCACGTACCAGTGATAGGCCCGAGCTGCGTTGGGTGCCACCCTGCTGTGAACCTGCTTCATCCTCATCCTCCTCCACCTCATCCTCGTCCTCCAGTAGTGGGACCTGTCTGGCCACATTTGTACCTGGCCTCTGCTGTTGCAAAAAACCTCCCTCTGAGTCACTTCGAAGAGACTGGCCTGAAAGTGCTAAAAATGACCCCTCTTCCTCCTCCTCCTCCTCCTGGGCCACCTCCTTTTCCATCATCGCCCTAAGTGTTTTCTCAAGGAGATATAGAAGTAGTATTGTAACGCTGATAACGGCGTCATCGCCACTGGCCATGTTGGTGGAGTAGTCGAAACAGCGCAACAGGGCACACAGGTCTCGCATGGAGGCCCAGTCATTGGTGGTGAAGTGGTGCTGTTCCGCAGTGCGACTGACCCGTGCGTGCTGCAGCTGAAACTCCACTATGGCTTGCTGCTGCTCGCACAGTCTGTCCAGCATGTGCAAGGTGGAGTTCCACCTGGTGGGCACGTCGCATATGAGGCGGTGAGCGGGAAGGCCGAAGTTACGCTGTAGCGCAGACAGGCGAGCAGCGGCAGGATGTGAACGCCGGAAGCGCGCACAGACGGACCGCACTTTATGCAGCAGCTCTGACATGTCGGGGTAGTTGTGAATGAACTTCTGCACCGCCAAATTCAGCACATGCGCCAGGCAAGGGATGTGCGTCAAAACGGCTATTCCCAGAGCTGCGACGAGATTTCGCCCATTATCGCACACCACCAGGCCGGGCTTGAGGCTCACCGTCAGCAACCACTAGTCGGTCTGTTGTTCAATACCCCGCCACAACTCCTGCGCGGTGTGGGGCCTGTCCCCCAAACATATGAGTTTCAGAATGGCCATGATGACGTTTACCCCGGGCTGTGCTGAAGTTGGTGGTGAAGGTGTGTCGCTGACTGTATGAGCAGGTGGAAGAAGAGTAGGAGGAAGCCGAGTAGGAGGAGGAGGCAACAGGAGGCAAAGAATGTTGCCCTGCGATCCTCGGCGGCGGAAGGACGTGCGCCAAACTGCTCTCCGCCTGGGGCCCAGCCGCCACTACATTTACCCAGTGTGCAGTTAGGGAGATATAGCGTCCCTGGCCGTGCTTACTGGTCCATGTATCTGTGGTTAGGTGGACCTTGCCACAGATGGCTTTCCGCAGTGCACACTTGATTTTATCGGATACTTGGTTGTGCAGGGAAGGCACGGCTCTCTTGGAGAAGCATTGGCAGCTGGGAACAACATACTGTGGGACAGCAAGCGACATCAGCATTTTGAAGCTGTCTGTGTCCCTCGGCCTGAATGACAGCATTTCATAGGCCAGTAGTTTAGAAATGCTGGCATTCAGGGCCAGGGATCGAGGGTGGCTAGGTGGGAATTTACGCTTTCTCTCAAATGTTTGTGAGATGGAGAGCTGAATGCTGCCGGGTGACATGGTTGAGATGCTTGGTGACGGAGGTGGTGGTGTTGGTGGTACATCCTCTGTTTGCTGGGCGGCAGGTGCCAATGTTCCTCCAGAGGCGGAGGAAGAGGCCGCGGCGGCAGCAGCAGAAGAGGTAGCAGGGGGAGCCTGAGTGAGTTCCTTGTTTTTAAGGTGTTTACTCCACTGCAGTTCATGCTTTGCATGCAGGTGCCTGGTCATGCAGGTTGTACTAAGGTTCAGAACGTTAATGCCTCGCTTCAGGCTCTGATGACACGGCGTGCAAACCACTTGGGTCTTGTCGTCAGCACATTGTTTGAAGAACTGCCACGCCAGGGAACTCATTGAAGCTGCCTTTGGGGTGCTCGGTCCCAGATGGCGGTGGCCAGTAGCAGGCGGACTCTCTTGGCGGCGGGTGTTCTGCTTTTGCCCACTGCTCCCTCTTTTGCTACGCTGTTGGCTCGGTCTCACCACTGCCTCTTCCTCCGAACTCTGAAAGTCAGTGGCACGACCTTCATTCCATGTGGGGTCTAGGACCTCATCGTCCCCTGCATCGTCTTCCACCCAGTCTTCCCCCCTGACCTCCTGTTCAGTCTGCACACTGCAGAAAGACGCAGCAGTTGCACCTGTGTTTCATCATCAGAGACGTGCTGAGGTGGTATTCCCATGTCCTTATCATCAGGAAACATAAGTGGTTGTGCGTTAGTGCATTCTATCTCTTCCACCACTGGGGAAGGGCTAGGTGGATGCCCTTGGGCAACCCTGGCAGCAGAGTCTTCAAACAGAATAAGAGACTGCTGCATAAGTTGAGGCTCAGACAGTTTCCCTGATATGCATGGGGGTGATGTGACAGACTGATGGGCTTGGTTTTCAGGCGCCATCTGTGCGCTTTCTGCAGAAGACTGGGTGGGAGATAATGTGAACGTGCTGGATCCACTGTCGGCCACCCAATTGACTAATGCCTGTACCTGCTCAGGCCTTACCATCCTTAGAATGGCATTGGGCCCCACCAAATATCGCTGTAAATTTTGGCGTCTACTGGGACCTGAGGTAGTTGGTTCACTAGGACGTGTGGCTGTGGCAGAACGGCCACGTCCTCTCCCAGCACCAGAGGGTCCACTAACACCACCACGACCATGTCCGCGTCCCTTACTAGATGTTTTCCTCATTGTTACCGTTCACCACAATAAGAAAATAATTATTTGGCCCAATGTATTGAATTCAAATTCAGGCCTTTTTTTACAGGCACCTAACACTATCTAGCTATCTACTTAGGTACCGTATTACACTAATACAGGCACAGCAGTAACCACAGATTTAGCTGAATATAAATTGTAGGCCTAGTATTTAGGCGGTGGATGACAGGTATACGTTTACGGACAGAATTAGACTTGGTGATGCACGGTAGCGTTTGAAGTTATTGAGAATGACCCTATCAGCACCTTCAATCTAATATACCCTTTTATGGATAGATTTAAACTTAGCCTGATACAGCATAAAACAATTATTTAGGGAATTGCTAAGTTGGGAATTGTTTTCAACCCAGAACAAAAACTGTGCTTTGGCAGACACTAAATAACTTTGCCAGGCACAGCAGTAACCACAGATTTAGCTGAGTATAAATTGGAGGCCTAGTATTTAGGCGGTGGATGACAGGTATACGTTTATGGACAGAATTAGACTTGGTGATGCATGGTAGCGTTGGAAGTTATTGAGAATGACCCTATCCGCACCTTCAATCTAATATACCCTTTTATGGATAGATTTAAACTTGGCCTGATACAGCAGAAAACAATTATTTAGGGAATTGCTAAGTTGGGAATTGTATTCAACCCAGAACAAAAACTGTGGCAGACAGCAGACAGTATTACAATTGGCTAGCCACAGCTGAAACACCAGATTTAGGGTACTGCTATTTTGGCAATTGTATTTTACCCCTCAATAAAATAGCAAGCACAGCCAAGCCCCTGATGTAGGATATAGCAAAAAAAAAAAAACACACTATTGATGGTTAAAAATGGACTTGGTGGCAGCTTGTGCTGTCGCACCAGAAGACACAAAATGGCCGCCAGAAAAAAGTGCACATCTTGTTCGTTTCATTTTAAATACATTGTGGTGTATAGAGCCAAAAATCTTAGAATTGTGTCGATGTCCCAATATTTATGGACCTGACTGTATATAAGGATACAGCACCACATACCTCTTACATCCAGCATGCTCTCATTCGTAACAGTGCCCTAATAGTGATAATGCTCCCTGAAAGTAACCATGTTGGCAGTAGTGCCCTTCACATTGTAATGATAACACCCCCAATAGTACCACGGGTAGTAATAATTATGCCCCATCATAGAAATAATTTTCCTCATAGTGCCTCCAATAGTAATAAAACCCCCATAGTGATCCAGCAGTAAAATTGCCCTCAAAGTGCCACAAGTAGTAATAAACACCCCCATAGTGCTCTTAGGAGTAATAAATCCCCCATAGTGACCCCAAAAGTAATAAGACCCCCTATAGTGCCACTAGTAGTTTAAATAGCCCCCTATTGTACTCCTAGTAGTTTGAATTATCCCCTACAGTTCCTACAGTAGTTTAAATAGTCCATTATAGTGCCCCCAGTGGTCCCCTACAGTGCTCCCAGTTGTTTAAATAGTTCCCTATAGTGCCTCCAGTAGTTTAAATAGTCCCCTATAGTGCCCCCAGTAGTTTAAATAGTACCCTATAGTGCCTCCAGCAATTTATATAGTCCATTATAGTGCCCCTAGAAGTTTAAATGGTCCCTACAGTGCTCCCAGTAGTTTAAAGTCCCATATAGTGCCCCCAGTAGTTTAAAGTCCCCTGTAGTGCCCCCAGTAGTTTAAATAGTCTCCTATATTGCTCCCAGTAGCTTAAAGTCCCCTATAGTGCACCCAGTAGTTTAAATAGTTCCCTATAGTGCCTCCAGTAGTTTAAATAGTACCCTATAGTGCCTCCAGTACTTTAAATAGTCCCCTATAGTGCCCTCTTTAGTTTAAATAGTCCATTATAGTGTCCCCAGAAGTTTATATGGTCCCTACAGTGCTCCCAGTAGTTTAAATAGTCCCATATAGCGCCCCCAGTAGTTTAAATAGTGACCCATAGTACTGCCAGTAGTCTAAGTAATAGCCTTTAGTGCCCTCAGTAGTTTACATAGTCCGTATAGTGCCCCACTGCCCCCATGGCCTGTATCTTTGTGTACCAATGTCGCTGTCCGTCCCCTTTCAGGCCAGTCAGCAGTCTGTTACTTAGTTCTGTCATTGGATAGTTTGCTGCACACTACCTGTGGAGCTATTTTAATTTTTGACCAGATATAAATGAGATCCACTGCAGTCACACTCATTTTGTATTCTATAGTGACAACCACAATCTGGTCACCCTGTCACAGCGTTACAGAAAATCAATATGATGCTTGTTATTATCTCGACCAATAAAAGAAAACACAGCAAACATTTAAAGGGGTTTTCTGTGCTTGGCTGTATCCGTCGCTCTCATAGGATTGAATGAAGTGCAACCATTGCTCCGTTTAAATTCCCGTTCATCCAGATCATGCATTAAGGAGGAATCGGGGACTTGCCCTAGTAATCAATAGGTGTTGCAGTGGATTGGTGATATATTTATGTGGGGGGAAACATAATTTGTTCATTATCCCCTGTCTTTTCCAGTGATGGGCTTCATCTGTCTAAATGATACTGGCAACTGTGGGGCTTTTTTTTTTTTTTACTGAAATGCATATATTTCTACTTAAAACGATTATTGTGATTAGCTTTAGCAGTACTTTTCAACTGTTTGCCTTCTGTAGCCTGCACATATACTGATTGCAGGCTGCTCAGTCCGTTCAGTGTGAAATCCATCAAATGAGCTTTTGACATCTCACCCTATAGTTCATCTCTCTACTCTGCTGAACATAACATTTTTAATAACACAAATTTTTACAATTATTTTTAGCCAAATATATATGCATTTCAGTTTAAAAAATACTCCCAGAGGTGTCCATAGCCACCTCTGGTTTTGGTGTCAGAGGTTTATACAGTTTTAAACCCTTCCAGCTAATAATAGGTGGTGGATTCTATCTGGCATCTCTGTGATAACATCTTTTATGGTTTATCTAGTGGTGTACATATGCAGTGACCCAGTGGATCACTTCAGGGGTTAATTTAGTCCTACACTGTTAAATGTTGAGATTTGTTGTTAAAGTACTTATTTCATTATGCAGTATCTATCCCAATTATGTATGGACAATAAATAGTTAACACTAGCAGCTTTGGTCCAGTTTCCAAGAGTGATGGGCTGGTCCCGCCCCCTGGTTAGTGATTCTTAGCTTAGCAGGGATACAGATAACACGTGCATGCGTGAGCTCCTGAGGAGTAGACCTGAAGAGAAGCCTGATCCAGGAAAACTATTCCTGGGATTGAAAATAACTGAATTGTGTAAACTACCCCTGAGAGATAGAGAACAGACAGTTATATGAGCGAATCGAGCTTCGGATCATAGAGCTGAAGTCAATTCGTTCAAAAACTTTGTGGTTAATGGTGTTTCCATATAGCATTAAAATGTATTGGCTCTCGTCTCGCCCAAAGTCACGTGAGACTTCGGGGAATTACTACTGTATTCATATCTGCTTATTTAAAAAAAAAATTTAAATAGGAATCCAAAGTGGGCTTTGGTACTGGCTGGTATCTCGGTACCAAAGTCCACTTTGGATTCCTAAGTCCACTTTGAATAAAGGCAGTAAGGTGCTGCACGTTTATGGCAATAAGACTTTACTGCTTATGGAAAGGGTATGTTACTTTGGTGCCCACCACACTTTGAGACAGACTGGCCATCCAAATCTAAGATCTAGACCCAGCAGCCTGGTAATTGCAGAAAGAGTTAATGAGAACAGGATTGCACACCTCTGTGGCATTTGGGGGAGATTGCAAAGTGTACTTAGAGAGTGGCAGGGAGAGCTGCTGTTACATCATTGTTGCTACTTAGTGATAAGCAAATCTTAGTCTAATTTCAGGATAAACTTGATCCACCGCGAGGCCGAATTTCTTCGTGCTTCGTGGTACCGAATCAATTTAGCCTGAAATAGTGTAAAAAAAACAAAAAAATTAATACTTACCTGATCCATTTGCTTGCGACTAGAGTTGAGCGAACACCTGGATGTTCGGGTTCGAGAAGTTCGGTCGAACTTCACGGAAATGTTCGGGTTCGGGATCCGAACCCGAACCGAACTTCGTCCCGAACCCGAACCCCATTGAAGTCAATGGGGACCCGAACTTTTGGGCACTAAAAAGGCTGTAAAACAGCCCAGGAAATGAGTATTACACTCACCGGTAATCCGGTTTCCTGGAAGTCTCCATGACACCAAGTCCTGAGATTGACTTCCTTCTGATTGGACAGGAAAAACACAGAGAGGTTAAAACCCCCACCCCCTCCTCACATCATCAGTGTATTTTAATGAAGAACCCCAGGATGAAAGGATAATAGCTAATAGCAGAAAAAAAGGGTGGGATATATGTGGTGTCATGGAGACTTCCAGGAAACCGGATTACCGGTGAGTGTAATACTCATTTCCCCAGTCGTCTCCATGACACCAAGTCCTGAGACAATATCAAAGATACAATTAGGGGGGGACGACTGCCGACAGGACCTTACGTCCAAATCTTAGGTCATCATTAGCAGCTACATCTAGTCTGTAGTGCTTAGTGAAAGTATGGACTCTTTTCCATGTTGCTGCCCTGCAAATCTGTTGTAAGGAGGCTGAGGCTTTTTCCGCCCAGGAGGCAGCCATGCCTCTCGTAGAATGTGCTTTTAGGGAAGCAGGGACGTCTTTTCCCTGAGCTTTATATGCTTCGGAGATTGCCATCTTAATCCATCTGGAGATGGAACTTTTTGCCGCTTTCTTCCCTTTGTTAGGACCTGAAAATTGGACAAACAGGTTTTTGTCTATTCTCCAAAGACTGGTAGCTTCCAGGTACTTTAAGACCGCTCTCCGGACATCTAATGTGTGGTAAGTGATTTCCTGATCGTTTTTCGGATTGTCACAGAACGAGGGGAGAACAATGTCCTGAGACCTATGGAAGGTCGAGACTACCTTGGGGAGGAAAGTCGGATCTAATTTGAAAATTAATTTGTCCTCAAATATTGCAAGGAATGGTTCTTGGATGGACAAGGCCTGCAGCTCACAGACCCTTCTGGCTGAGGTTATTGCCACCAGAAAAATCGTTTTAATGGTAAGCCATCTGATGTGAATAGAGTCCAGAGGTTCGAATGGATCGGAGGTTAGACCCCCTAGTACCGTATTAATTAGTACCGTAATTAGTACTAGTACCGTATTATTCCATGGTGGCACCATGTTTCTAATCGTAGGTCTGATCCTATCTGCTGCCTTAAGGAATCTGGATATCCAGGGATGTTCCGTTAGCTTGGTATTATATAGTGCTCCTAAAGCCGATACCTGGACCCTAAGGGTATTGGGGGATAGACCTAAATCTAGCCCTTCTTGAAGAAAATCCAGGATTAGTGAGATGTTAGCTCTAAACTGGTTGAAGGAGGTTCCAGACCAATCAGCAAATTTCTTCCATATTTTTTGGTACTTGTCGTTGGTACTCTGTTTCCTACTAAGGAGTAAGGTGTTCACTACTTTTTTTGATAAACCAAAGTTTAATAAGTTGGATTCTTCAGAATCCAGGCTGTTAACTTTAGTATTTTCAGGTCTGGGTGAGTAATGGGCCCCTGACTTAGAAGGTCCGGCCTCTGAGGTAGAAGGAGAGGAGCTTCCACGCTGAGGGCTTTCAAGAGGGAGAACCAACTTCTCTTGGGCCAGAAGGGGGTTATCAGGACTAGTGTACAATTTTCTTTTAGGAACTTCTGTAACACTCTGGGGATAAGCGGAAATGGGGCGAAGGCGTAGACTAAGTTTGTTGTCCAACTCTGGTTGAAGGCGTCTACTGCCCGAGGATGATCCCTGGGGTTGAGGGAGAAGAACTGGTTTAGCTGATGATTTCTCCTGGATGCAAACAGGTCTATCGTCGGCCTGCCCCATTTTTTTGTGATTAAGTGGAAGGCTTCTGGAGCTAACATCCATTCCCCTGGGTCTAGTCTGTGCCGGCTTAGGTAATCGGCCTGAATGTTTAAGACTCCCTTCAGATGAACCGCTGAAAGAGATTGAATGTTGCCTTCTGCCCAGGAAAAAATTTTGTTTGCCAGGTTCTGTAGCAGGCGATGCCTTGTGCCTCCCTGGTGTTGGATAAAGGCCACGGCTGTAGCGTTGTCCGAGTAGACTAGGACGTGACGACCCTCTGCCAGCTGACTCGTGTGTTTCAGTGCTTCCCACACTGCCCTCAGCTCCTTGAAATTTGAGGATTGCTGACTCACGTAATTCCCCCATGTTCCCTGGTAGGAGTTCCCCTGGACGACCGCTCCCCACCCGTGGAGGCTGGCATCTGTTGTGATGACTAGAGGGAGATCTTGTGCCCAGAAAATCCCGTTTTCTAGGTTCGATTTGCTGAGCCACCAAGTTAGTGATTTTTTGGTCTCTGTATCTAAGAATATTATCCTCTCTAGGGTTAATTGCGATCTGTTCCATTTGTCTAAGATGAACTTCTGGAGTGGTCTTAGATGGAACTGTGCCCAGGCAACTGCTGGAATGCAAGCGGACAGACTCCCTAGTACCTTCATGGCCTGTCTTATTGAACAGAATTTCTCCTTCTTGAACTTCCTCAAAGCTGTCTGAAGTTTTACTATCTTTTGAGGCGGTAGAAAGGATCTTTGGGAGACTGTGTCTAGAGTAATGCCCAGAAAAACCTTCCGTTTGGATGGGATTAAATCCGATTTTTTCCAATTGATGAGCCAACCTAGGCTCTGTAGATGATCCAGGACTAACCCGAGATGGATTCCCATGGTCTCTATGTTGTCTGCCACTACCAGTAGGTCGTCCAGATAGGGGATCACACAAATTGCCTTTTCTCTCAAGGTTGTCAAGGCTTCCGCCATTATTTTGGTAAAAACCCTTGGGGCAGAAGAGATCCCGAAGGGGAGACACCTGAACTGGAAATGCTGAATGTTTCCGTCCAATTCTATCGCGAACCTTAGGAATTCCCTTGACGACCTGTGAATTGGGACATGATAATAGGCGTCGCTTAAATCTATTGTGGCCATCACTGCATCCTTTTTTAAGAGTTTCACTGCTGACTTCAGGGTCTCCATTTTGAATTTTTGATATCTTACGTATTTGTTTAGATGTTTCAGATTTATAATTACCCTGGATTTCCCGTTTGGTTTCTTTATAATGAAGAGGCGGGAATAGAATCCCAGTCCTGTCTGATTTTTTGGGACGGGCTCTATGGCGGCCAAGGTTAATAGGTTTTTTATGTCGTTTTTTAAGGTCGCAGTTTGAGATGGGGGAAGGGTAGTGATCACATATTTCTGTGGAGGGGAAGAGAGAAGATCTATCAGATAACCCTCTTGTATAATACTTAAAATCCACCGGCTGTTTGTTACGTGCTCCCAAGATCTTAGAAAGGAGCTGAGTCTTCCCCCCACTGGTATGGCGTCATTGTTTGCTGTTGGATGAGGAGGCTTCAGCCCGATTTGGGTTGAAGAGGAAACTTCTCCCCCTGCCTCCCTTCGCATAACTCCACCTCCCAGTCTTCCCTTTATCTTTTTTATTCTCAGGCTGAAAAAATCGGTCACGAAAGGGCTGCCTTTTTTGTTTATATCTTTCCTCTGGAAAACCTCTTTTTTTATTTGTCGCGTTGTCTAAGATTTTATCTAAATCTTCTCCGAAAACATACTGACCGTGGAAGGGGAGTGCGTCTGCTAGAAAGGAGGTTGCCATCTTTAACCACCTCCGGACCGCCTAACGCAGATTCGCGTTCCGGAGGTGGCAGCGCTGCGCACAGTCACGCATATACGCGTCATCTCGCGAGACGCGAGATTTCGCTCCAAGCCGGCCCGCGCATGCGCATCGCGGGCCGGCAAAAGTTAAAGAACAAGTTCGTCACCAGCCTGCCAGCAACGATCATTGGCTGGCAGGCTGGCGATTTTTAAAAAATCCAATCACAAGCCATATAACAGATCATATTAGTAAATATGATCTGTTATATGGCTTCTCTGCTCCTCTGCTGGTCCTTTTCGTCGGTTGGATCCAGCACAGGAGCAGACTGAACTGTGAGTAGCACCAACACTACACCTTAGCCCCAGATCACCCCCCTGCACCCCGATTAACCCTTTGATCACCCCTTTGATCGCCCCTGTCAATCACCAGTGAAAGGAAAAAAAGTGATCAGTGTAAACTGTCACTTTTTTTTTTTCACTAGTATTGGCTGTTAGGTTTTAGGGATAGTTTAGGCCCCTTGGTTAGGTAGTTAGCGTCAGTTAGCGCCCACCCCACCGCACCGCAGTCACTTTTATTCGCTGAATAGCGTATCGCTAATCAGCATTTGTACTTTTATAGTATCTGTAAGTGATCAAAACTGATCACGGTCAGATCTATAATAGTATTAGTGTCACTTTAGTTCGCCCTCCACCCAAAACGCAGTGTTTGCCCGATCAGGCCTGATCGGTCGCCCACACGTGCGTTCACCCACGCCCGCCCCACCGCAGTGACAAAAAATATATATTTTTTGATCACTGCACATTCATTTTACACGCACTGCGGCGATAAAAAAATCTGTTTTGATATTTTTTATCAACCGCAGCGGCCTCCGGTACTTCGCTAGCCTCCCCTTTGTAAGACAGGCTTGCTTTTTTTCTTGGGTAGTCTCAGGGAATACCCCTAAATTTAGTAGTCCAAAATGTCAAACAGGGGGTATTCTTCTGAAGAGGCCTACAGGATTCTGACCCAGTCGGATGAGGAGTGGGAACCCTCATCTGACGAATCTAGCGGGTCAGAATATGAACCTGTAGAAAGCAGTGGCTCTCTGACCCAAAGTTCGGACGAGGAGGTGGAGGTCCCTGGCAGCACCAGGCGTACCCGGCCCCATGTCGCTAGACCACAGGTTATGCAGGATCCGCTTCAAGAGCAGCAGAGTGGGGCTGTCGCTGCCGGATCACGTGGTGAGGCATACACCAGCAGCGCAGCCCTCCCTGGACCTAGTACCAGCACTGCCGTACAACATGGTGACGTGGCGAGCACCAGAAGGGCAGTTGAAGCTGGTACGGTGGCACGTGCACTAGTTACCCCGTCGCAGCCACCGCAAAGACAGGCCCGTAGAGCCCCTAGAATCCCTGAGGTGCTGGCAAACCCTGATTGGCAGTCACCAACTTCAGCCGCACCTGTAGTTCCCCCTTTCACCGCCCAGTCTGGAGTTCGGGTTGAGACGGCTCAAATCGGTTCGGCCCTGGGATTTTTTGAGCTGTTCTTGACTGCGGAGCTCTTGGACTTAGTCGTGGCAGAGACCAACCAGTATGCCACACAATTTATATCCGCCAACCCGGGAAGCTTTTATGCCCAGCCTTTCCGGTGGAAACCAGTCCAAGTTTCCGAAATTAAAATTTTTTTGGGCCTTCTCCTCAACATGGGCCTGACAAAAAAGCATGAATTGCGGTCATATTGGTCAACGCACCCGATTCATCACATGCCCATGTTCTCTGCTGCTATGTCCAGGGCACGATTTGAGGCCATCCTCCGTTTCCTGCATTTTAGCGACAACACCACCTCCCGTCCCAGAGGCCACCCAGCTTTTGACCGGCTCCACAAAATTCGGCCCCTCATAGACCATTTCAACCAGAAATTTGCAGATTTGTATACCCCCGAGCAAAACATCTGCGTAGACGAGTCCCTAATACATTTTACCGGGCGCCTTGGCTTCAAACAGTACATCCCAAGCAAGCGTGCCCGGTATGGGGTCAAATTGTATAAGCTCTGTGAAAGGGCCACAGGCTATACCCACAAATTTCGTGTCTATGAGGGAAAAGATCAGACCCTGGAGCCGGTCGGTTGCCCTGACTACGTGGGGAGCAGTGGGAAGACAGTCTGGGACTTGGTGTCACCCTTATTCGGCAAGGGGTACCATCTTTATGTGGACAATTTTTACACAAGTGTGGCCCTCTTTAGGCATTTGTTTCTAGAACGGATTTGCGCCTGTGGCACCGCGCGAACTAGTCGCGTGGGCTTCCCCCAACGGCTTGTAACCACCCGTCTTGCAAGGGGGGAGAGGGCTGCCTTGTGTAACGAAGAACTGCTCGCGGTGAAATGGAGAGACAAGCGTGACGTTTACATGCTCTCCTCCATTCACGCAGACACGACAATCCAAATTGAGCGAGCAACCCGTGTCATTGAAAAGCCCCTCTGTGTCCACGACTATAATGCGCTCATGGGAGGGGTGGACTTCAATGACCAGATGTTGTCTCCGTATTTAGTTTCCCGCAGAACCAGACGCTGGTATAAGAAGGTGTCTGTATATTTAATTCAATTGGCGCTGTACAATAGTTTTGTTCTCTACAGTAAGGCTGGGAGAACACGATCTTTCCTCAAATTCCAGGAAGAGATCATCGAGAACCTCCTTTACCCAGGAGGTTCCGTGGCCCCATCCCCCAGTGTAGTTAGCCGTCTACACGAGCGACATTTCCCCAGTGTCGTTCCTGGTACCTCAACCCAACCGTCACCCCGAAAAAGATGTCGTGTCTGTAGCAGGAGTGGAATAAGGCGTGACACCCGCTATTTCTGTCCTGACTGTGCTGACCACCCTGCCCTATGCTATGGAGAGTGTTTCCGGAAGTACCACACACAGGTACACCTAACATAGGGATTGCATCTCACAGGACAGGCACACAGGGCTATTAGGGCCCTTTTACTCTCAGCTGCTGCAAACCTCTCCTTTCACCTGGGATAAAGTGCATAACGTACTTCGCCACATCTTTGGGCGATTTGCGCTTTGCACATTGTCCCATGGGGAAGGAGAGGTTTGTTCTATAAAGGTAAAAAAAACTAAACAAAAAAAAAATTACCGGTAAGTAAAAAAGTTTAAAAAGTTTAAAAAAGTTAATATGTTCTGTTCTAAAGTTAATAAAGTTATTGCTTTGCGGCCTGGTTTTTTCTTTTTTGTTTTGTTTTTTTTACCTTCCAGGTGGACCAACCGATCGACCAGCTGCAGCACTGATGTGCATTCGGACAGAAGCATTGTGCTGCTGTCAGATTACACGCAAGTCGGTGTATGCGGCGCTGCAAGACGAGATTTCTCCTCTGCAGTAAAAGATATGTTTGCCGAGGCATATGAGCTGAGGAGGTGGCGGTGTTCATATACTTTGGCAAACACTTTGTATATATAAAAAAAAAAATCCCGGCAATGATTTATTCATCCACATCGATTGATGTGAATGGAGAAATCTGGTTTGCCAGGGCATACGAGCTGAAGTGGGTATGGATGTTGGGCGGAGCTCCTATGTCCTGGCAGACGCCTTTCCCCTCCTTTTTCTTTTTTTGGCAGAGATTTTTTCATCCACATTGATCGATGCGAATGAAGAAATCTGTGCCGTTCATTTTTTTCTTTCAGCCCAGAGGCTGAACGGAAAAAAAAAATCTCATTACCCGTATGCTCAATATAAGGAGAATAGCAGAAACTCCTAATGCTGGGCATACATGTAATGATTGCGGAGACCCTCAAATGCCAGGGCAGTACAAACACCCCACAAATAACACCATTTTGGAAAGAAGACACCCCAAGGTATTCGCTGAGGGGCATATTGAGTCCATGAAAGATTGAAATTTTTGTCCCAAGTTAGCGGAAAGGGAGACTTTGTGAGAACAAAATCCAAAAAATCAATTTCCGCTAACTTGTGCCAAAATTTTTTTTTTTCAATGAACTCGCCATGCCCCTCATTGAATACCTTGGGGTGTCTTCTTTCCAAAATGGGGTCACATGTGGGGTATTTATACTGCCCTGGCATTTTAGGGGCCCCAAAGCGTGAGAAGAAGTCTGGTATCCAAATGTCTAAAAATGCCCTCCTAAAAGGAATTTGGGCCCCTTTGCCCACCTAGGCTGCAAAAAAGTGTCACACATGTGGTATCTCCGTATTCAGCAGAAGTTGGGGAATATGTTTTGGGGTGTCATTTTACATATACCCATGCTGGGTGAGATAAATATCTTGGTCAAATGCCAACTTTGTATAAAACAAATAGGAAAAGTTGTCTTTTGCCAAGATATTTCTCTCACCCAGCATGGGTATATGTAAAATGACACCCCAAAACACATTGCCCAACTTCTCCTGAGTACGGAGATACCAGATGTGTGACACTTTTTTGCAGCCTAGCTGGGCAAAGGGGCCCACATTCCAAAGAGCACCTTTCAGATTTCACAGGTCATTTACCTACTTACCAGACATTAGGGCCCCTGGAAAATGCCAGGGCAGTATAACTGCCCCACAAGTGACCCCATTTTGGAAAGAAGACACCCCAAGGTATTCCGTGAGGGGCATGGCAAGTTCCTAGAATTTTTTATTTTTTGTCACAAGTTAGTGGAAAATGATGATTTTTTTTTTTTTTTTTTTTTTCATACAAAGTCTCCTATTCCACTAACTTGTGACAAAAATTTTTTTTTTCCATGAACTCACTATGCCCATCAGCGAATACCTTGGGGTCTCTTCTTTCCAAAATGGGGTCACTTGTGGGGTAGTTATACTGCCCTGGCATTCTAGGGGCCCAAATGTGTGGTAAGGAGTTTGAAATCAAATTCAGTAAAAAATGACCTGTGAAATCCGAAAGGTGCTC
Organism: Bufo bufo; assembly: GCF_905171765.1. Taxonomy (NCBI): domain Eukaryota; kingdom Metazoa; phylum Chordata; class Amphibia; order Anura; family Bufonidae; genus Bufo; species Bufo bufo. The sequence continues at coordinate 47,777,198 of NC_053394.1, forward strand.
TTTGGAATATGGGCCCCTTTGCCCACCTAGGCTGCAAAAAAGTGTCACACATCTGGTATCTCCGTACTCAGGAGAAGGTGGGGAATGTGTTTTGGGGTGTCATTTTATATATACCCATGCTGGGTGAGAGAAATATCTTGGCAAAAGACAACTTTTCCCATTTTTTTATACAAAGTTGTCATTTGACCAAGATATTTATCTCACCCAGCATGGGTATATGTAAAAAGACACCCCAAAACACATTCCTCAACTTCTCCTGAGTACGGCAATACCACATGTGTGACACTTTTTTGCAGCCTAGGTGGGCAAAGGGGCCCATATTCCAAAGAGCACCTTTCGGATTTCACTCGTCATTTTTTACAGAATTTGATTTCAAACTCCTTACCACACATTTGGGCCCCTAGAATGCCAGGGCAGTATAACTACCCCACAAGTGACCCCATTTTGGAAAGAAGAGACCCCAAGGTATTCGCTGATGGGCATAGTGAGTTCATGGAAGTTTTTATTTTTTGTCACAAGTTAGTGGAATATGAGACTTTGTATGAAAAAAAAAAAAAAAAAAAATCATCATTTTCCACTAACTTGTGACAAAAAATAAAAAATTCTAGGAACTCGCCATGCCCCTCACGGAATAGCTTGGGGTGTCTTCTTTCCAAAATGGGGTCACTTGTGGGGTAGTTATACTGCCCTGGCATTCTAGGGGCCCAAATGTGTGGTAAGGAGTTTGAAATCAAATTCTGTAAAAAATGACGAGTGAAATCCGAAAGGTGCTCTTTGGAATATGGGCCCCTTTGCCCACCTAGGCTGCAAAAAAGTGTCACACATCTGGTATCTCCGTACTCAGGAGAAGGTGGGGAATGTGTTTTGGGGTGTCATTTTACATATACCCATGCTGGGTGAGAGAAATATCTTGGCAAAAGACAACTTTTCCCATTTTTTTATACAAAGTTGTCATTTGACCAACATATTTATCTCACCCAGCATGGGTATATGTAAAAAGACACCCCAAAACACATTCCTCAACTTCTCCTGAGTACGGGGATACCAGATGTGTGACACTTTTTTGCAGCCTAGGTGGGCAAAGGGGCCCATATTCCAAAGAGCACCTTTCGGATTTCACTCGTCATTTTTTACAGAATTTGATTTCAAACTCCTTACCACACATTTGGGCCCCTAGAATGCCAGGGCAGTATAACTACCCCACAAGTGACCCCATTTTGGAAAGAAGAGACCCCAAGGTATTCGCTGATGGGCATAGTGAGTTCATGGAAGTTTTTATTTTTTGTCACAAGTTAGTGGAATATGAGACTTTGTATGAAAAAAAAAAAAATCATCATTTTCCACTAACTTGTGACAAAAAATAAAAAATTCTAGGAACTCGCCATGCCCCTCACGGAATAGCTTGGGGTGTCTTCTTTCCAAAATGGGGTCACTTGTGGGGTAGTTATACTGCCCTGGCATTCTAGGGGCCCAAATGTGTGGTAAGGAGTTAGAAATCAAATTCTGTAAAAAATGATGAGTGAAATCCGAAAGGTGCTCTTTGGAATATGGGCCCCTTTGCCCACCTAGGCTGCAAAAAAGTGTCACACATCTGGTATCTCCGTACTCAGGAGAAGGTGGGGAATGTGTTTTGGGGTGTCATTTTATATATACCCATGCTGGGTGAGAGAAATATCTTGGCAAAAGACAACTTTTCCCATTTTTTTATACAAAGTTGTCATTTGACCAAGATATTTATCTCACACAGCATGGGTATATGTAAAAAGACACCCCAAAACACATTCCTCAACTTCTCCTGAGTACGGGGATACCAGATGTGTGACACTTTTTTGCAGCCTAGGTGGGCAAAGGGGCCCATATTCCAAAGAGCACCTTTCGGATTTCACAGGTCATTTTTTACTGAATTTGATTTCAAACTCTTTACCACACATTTGGGCCCCTAGAATGCCAGGGCAGTATAACTACCCCACAAGTGACCCCATTTTGGAAAGAAGAGACCCCAAGGTATTCGCTGATGGGCATAGTGAGTTCATAGAACTTTTTATTTTTTGTCACAAGTTAGTGGAATATGAGACTTTGTAAGAAAAAAAAAATAAAAAAAAAAATCATCATTTTCCGCTAACTTGTGACAAAAAATAAAAAGTTCTATGAACTCACTATGCCCATCAGCGAATACCTTAGGGTGTGTACTTTCAGAAATGGGGTCATTTGTGGGGTGTTTGTACTGTCTGGGCATTGTAGAACCTCAGGAAACATGACAGGTGCTCAGAAAGTCAGAGCTGCTTCAAAAAGCGGAAATTCACATTTTTGTACCATAGTTTGTAAACGCTATAACTTTTACCCAAACCATTTTTTTTTTACCCAAACATTTTTTTTTTATCAAAGACATGTAGAACTATAAATTTAGAGCAAAATTTCTATATGGATGTCGTTTTTTTTGCAAAATTTTACAACTGAAAGATGTCATTTTTTTGCAAAAAAATCGTTAAATTTCGATTAATAACAAAAAAAGTAAAAATGTCAGCAGCAATGAAATACCACCAAATGAAAGCTCTATTAGTGAGAAGAAAAGGAGGTAAAATTCATTTGGGTGGTAAGTTGCATGACCGAGCAATAAACGGTGAAAGTAGTGTAGGTCAGAAGTGTAAAAAGTGGCCTGGTCTTTCAGGGTGTTTAAGCACTGGGGGCTGAGGTGGTTAATAGAGGCAAGCTCTCTAGGATTTGATCCCGTGGTGTCTTATTGACCAGATGTATCTCCAGCTGGTCTAGCCAAAGGTTTAGTGTTCTGGCCACACATGTAGAGGCAACGCCCGGTTTGAGAAGGGCCGCCGTAGTCTCCCAGGTCTTTCGCAAGAGACTCTCCGCTTTCCTGTCTAGAGGATCTTTCAATTGTGCTGAGTCTTCAAACGGTAGGGCCGTATGTTTTGCTACCTTGGCCACTGGCGCGTCTACTTTTGGAATGGTCTCCCAATCCGTACAGTCCTCTTGGCTAAAGGGGCAGCGCCTCTTAATTCCCCTTGGGATAAAGGATCCTTTATCCGGTTTTTCCCATTCTGACCGAATTAATTTTTTGACGCTATCAGGGACTGGGAAAACAGCCTTCTTCCTTTCACCTAGACCCCCAAAAATTTCTTGCTGGGTAGACTTAGGAGCTTTAGGCATCTCCATTTGAATGGTGGCCCTGATGGCCCTGATAAGTTCATCAATATCTTCAGGATTGAACAGGAAGCGCTTATATTCACCCTCTTCATCTGAAGATACCGGGTGTTTTTGGACAGATTCGGAGTCTGAGACCGCCAGCCCCTCAGAGTCGGAATCCAGGATAAGTGATTTAACACTACGGGAGTCCTGAGTGGGGGGAACTTTGGGGGGAGTAGGTTCTCTGGTAGTTAAGGCTAGCTGAACCTCTTCTTTTACCACTTTTCTAATGTCTTCAATTAAACTAGAAGACTCGGCCTTGATGACATTGGCGGTACATTCTTTACACAGGGGCTTGGATCCAGTGTTAGACAATCTTTTGCAGCAAATACCACATTTTCTAGTTTTTTTAGCTGCAGAAGCCGAATCCTTTTCTCCCTGCAATGGTAAGGGAGGAAAGGATGAGCAGACTGAACCCACCATACAAAGCATGTACCTGAGAACAGGTTACTCACTGTCCCAGGGTTTGATGCAGGCTCGGTTCCAGAGCCCGGCGTGAAGGGGGTGCTCATCCTGACTCCCGACCGCTTCAGAGATGCTTCACCAAATGTGAGAGTCGCGCTATGCAGGGCGCCGTTACACAGGTCCTGAGCGTTTTTATAGCGTCTCCATGTGCTTCTCATGCTGCAGGACCTGTGGCGCATGTTGATGACGTCAGCGCGCTTAGCTCCGCCCCCGGCGTCTGACGTCATCCGCCTGCCGGCCGGAAGGGACACATCACAGTGCCGATCCGCCGTGTTCCTCCTTCCCTCTGCATCAAGCCCTCCGGGACCGCCGCAGAGGGAATCTTCGCAGGGGCACTACCTATGCGCCCGAGCCCAGGCCTAACCGAACGGAGGAGGGAGAGCTGCACTGCAGATCCGACCTCGGCCTGCAGATGAATAATAACTCCAGGTGAGCCCAAACGAGCTCCGTGCACCTCTCCTGCTTCCTATCCTGATGGGACAGGAAAAACACTGGTGATGTGAGGAGGGGGTGGGGGTTTTAACCTCTCTGTGTTTTTCCTGTCCAATCAGAAGGAAGTCAATCTCAGGACTTGGTGTCATGGAGACGACTGGGGAAAGAGCTAGAGGGCTGCAAAAGGCAGCAACATGTAGGTAAATCCCCTGCAAACAAATGTGGATAGGGAAATGAATTAAAATAAAAATAAAAAAAATAAAAATGACCCAATATCAATTGGACAGAGGTCCCATAGCAGAGAATCTGGCTTCACGTCAGCAGAGAATCAGTCTCTTCATGCCATAGCAAAGAATCTGGCTTCATGTCAGCACAGAATCAGTCTCTTCATGCCATAGCAGAGAATCTGGCTTCATGTCAGCACAGAATCAGTCTTCATGTCATAGCAGAGAATCAGGCTTCACGTCACCCACCACTGGAACAGGCCACTGTCACACATTTAGGCCCCGGCACCCAGACAGAGGAGAGCAGTCCTGTAACAGAAAATCTGGCCTTATGTCAGCGCAGAATTTGTCTTCATGTCATAGCAGAGAATCAGGCTTCACGTCACCCACCCCTGGAACAGGCCACTGTCACACATTTAGGCCCCGGCACCCAGACAGAGGAGAGAGGTCCTGTAACAGAGAATCTGGCCTTATGTCAGCACAGAATCTGTCTTCATGTCATAGCAGAGAATCAGGCATCACGTCACCCACCACTGGAACAGGCCACTGTCACACAATTAGGCCCAGGCACCCAGGCAGAGGAGAGAGGTCCCGTAACAGAGAATCTGGCCTTATGTCAGCGCAGAATCAGTCTTCATGTCATAGCAGAGAATCAGGCTTCACGTCACCCACCACTGGAACAGGCCACTGTCACACATTTAGGCCCAGGCACCCAGGCAGAGGAGAGAGGTCCCGTAACAGAGAATCTGGCCTTATGTCAGCACAGAATCTGTCTTCATGTCATAGCAGAGAATCAGGCATCACGTCACCCACCACTGGAACAGGCCACTGTCACACATTTAGGCCCAGGCACCCAGGCAGAGGAGAGAGGTCCCGTAACAGAGAATCTGGCCTTATGTCAGCGCAGAATCAGTCTTCATGTCATAGCAGATAATCAGGCTTCACGTCACCCACCACTGGAACAGGCCACTGTCACACATTTAGGCCCCGGCACCCAGACAGAGGAGAGCGGTCCCGTAACAGAGAATCTGGCCTTATGTCAGCGCTGAATCTGTCTTCATGTCATAGCAGAGAATCAGGCTTCACGTCACCCACCACTGGAACAGGCCACTGTCACACATTTAGGCCCCGGCACCCAGACAGAGGAGAGAGGTCCTGTAACAGAGAATCTGGCCTTATGTCAGCACAGAATCTGTCTTCATGTCATAGCAGAGAATCAGGCATCACGTCACCCACCACTGGAACAGGCCACTGTCACACATTTAGGCCCCGGTACCCAGACAGAGGAGAGAGGTCCTGTAACAGAGAATCTGGCCTTATGTCAGCACAGAATCTGTCTTCATGTCATAGCAGAGAATCTGGCATCACGTCACCCACCACTGGAACAGGCCACTGTCACACTTTTAGGCCCCGGCACCCAGACAGAGGAGAGAGGTCCTGTAACAGAGAATCTGGCCTTATGTCAGCACAGAATCTGTCTTCATGTCATAGCAGAGAATCAGGCATCACGTCACCCACCACTGGAACAGGCCACTGTCACACATTTAGGCCCAGGCACCCAGGCAGAGGAGAGAGGTCCCGTAACAGAGAATCTGGCCTTATGTCAGCGCAGAATCAGTCTTCATGTCATAGCAGAAAATCAGGCTTCACGTCACCCACCACTGGAACAGGCCACTGTCACATATTTAGGCCCAGGCACCCAGGCAGAGGAGAGAGGTCGCGTAACAGAGAATCTGGCTTCATGTCAGCACAGAATAAGTCTTCATGTCATAGCAGAGAATCAGGCATCACGTCACCCACCACTGGAACAGGCCACTGTCACACATTTAGGCCCCGGCACCCAGACAGAGGAGAGAGGTCCTGTAACAGAGAATCTGGCCTTATGTCAGCACAGAATCTGTCTTCATGTCATAGCAGAGAATCAGGCATCACGTCACCCACCACTGGAACAGGCCACTGTCATACATTCAGGCCCCGGCACCCAGACAGAGGAGAGAGGTCCTGTAACAGAGAATCTGGCCTTATGTCAGTACAGAATCTGTCTTCATGTCATAGCGTGTGTCTTAGGTTTTTCTGAATGACACTATCAGTACCTTCAATGTAAGATATCCTTTTTGGGATAGATTTCAAGTAGGCCTCAAATACCAGAAACTAGTTATTTTGAGAATGGCAAATTTGGGAATAGTTTTTCAACCCAGAAAAAAAAGTGTGCTTTTACGGTCACTACAAATAACTTGACCAGCTAAAACAGTACAGATTTGCTTGAATAGAAATGTGAGACCTGTTTTTTTTTTGCACTGTGTGACAGGTTAAGGTTTAATCTCAGAATCAGACTTCTATCTGCACGGTAGCGTGTGTCTTAGGTTTTTCTGAATGACACTATCAGTACCTTCAATGTAAGATATCCTTTTTGGGATAGATTTCAAGTAGGCCTCAAATACCAGAAACTAGTTATTTTGAGAATGGCAAATTTGGGAATAGTTTTTCAACCCAGAAAAAAAAGTGTGCTTTTACGGTCACTACAAATAACTTGACCAGCTAAAACAGTACAGATTTGCTTTAATAGAAATGTGAGACCTGTTTTTTTTTGCACTGTGTGACAGGTTAAGGTTTAACCACCTCCGGACCGCTGTACGCAGATTCGCGTTCCGGAGGTGGCAGCGCTGCGCACAGTCACGCATATACGCGTCATCTCGCGAGACGCGAGATTTCGCTCCAAGCCGGCCCGCGCATGCGCATCGCGGGCCGGCAAAAGTTAAAGAACAAGTTCGTCACCAGCCTGCCAGCAACGATCATTGGCTGGCAGGCTGGCGATTTTTAAAAAATCCAATCACAAGCCATATAACAGATCATATTAGTAAATATGATCTGTTATATGGCTTCTCTGCTCCTCTGCTGGTCCTTTTCGTCGGTTGGATCCAGCAGAGAAGCAGACATCACTGTGAGTACACCAAACACTTCACTGTAGCCCCTGATCACCCCCCTGCACCCCAATTAACCCTTTGATCACCCCTTTGATCGCCCCTGTCAATCATCAGTGAAAGGAAAAAAAGTGATCAGTGTAAACTGTCACTTTTTTTTTTTCACTGGTATTGGCTGTTAGGTTTTAGGGATAGTTTAGGCCCCTTGGTTAGGTAGTTAGCGTCAGTTAGCGCCCACCCCACCGCACCGCAGTCACTTATATTCGCTGAATAGCGTATCGCTAATCAGCATTTGTACTTTTATAGTATCTGTAAGTGATCAAAACTGATCACGGTCAGATCTATAATAGTATTAGTGTCACTTTAGTTCGCCCTCCACCCAAAACGCAGTGTTTGCCCGATCAGGCCTGATCGGTCGCCCACACGTGCGTTCACCCACGCCCGCCCCACCGCAGTGACAAAAAATATATATTTTTTGATCACTGCACATTCATTTTACACGCACTGCGGCGATAAAAAAATCAGTTTTGATATTTTTTATCAACCGCAGCGGCCTCCGGTACTTCGCTAGCTTTGTAAGACAGGTTTGCTTTTTTTCTTGGGTAGTCTCAGGGAATACCCCTAAATTTAGTAGTCCAAAATGTCAAACAGGGGGTATTCTTCTGAAGAGGCCTACAGGATTCTGACCCAGTCGGATGAGGAGTGGGAACCCTCATCTGATGAATCTAGCGGGTCAGAATATGAACCTGTGGAAAGCAGTGGCTCTCTGACCCAAAGTTCGGACGAGGAGGTGGAGGTCCCTGGCAGCACCAGGCGTACCCGGCCCCGTGTCGCTAGACCACAGGTTATGCAGGATCCGCTTCAAGAGCAGCAGAGTGGGGCTGTCGCTGCCGGATCACGTGGTGAGGCATACACCAGCAGCGCAGCCCTCCCTGGACCTAGTACCAGCACTGCCGTACAACATGGTGACGTGGCGAGCACCAGAAGGGCAGTTGAAGCTGGTACGGTGGCACGTGCACTAGTTACCCCGTCGCAGCCACCGCGCAGACAGGCCCGTAGAGCCCCTAGAATCCCTGAGGTGCTGGCAAGCCCTGATTGGCAGTCACCAACTTCAGCCGCACCTGTAGTTCCCCCTTTCACCGCCCAGTCTGGAGTTCGGGTTGAGACGGCTCAAATCGGTTCGGCCCTGGGATTTTTTGAGCTGTTCTTGACTGCGGAGCTCTTGGACTTAGTCGTGGCAGAGACCAACCAGTATGCCACACAATTTATATCCGCCAACCCGGGAAGCTTTTATGCCCAGCCTTTCCGGTGGAAACCAGTCCAAGTTTCCGAAATTAAATTTTTTTTGGGCCTTCTCCTCAACATGGGCCTGACAAAAAAGCATGAATTGCGGTCATATTGGTCAACGCACCCGATTCATCACATGCCCATGTTCTCTGCTGCTATGTCCAGGGCACGATTTGAGGCCATCCTCCGTTTCCTGCATTTTAGCGACAACACCACCTCCCGTCCCAGAGGCCACCCAGCTTTTGACCGGCTCCACAAAATTCGGCCCCTCATAGACCATTTCAACCAGAAATTTGCAGATTTGTATACCCCCGAGCAAAACATCTGCGTAGACGAGTCCCTAATACATTTTACCGGGCGCCTTGGCTTCAAACAGTACATCCCAAGCAAGCGTGCCCGGTATGGGGTCAAATTGTATAAGCTCTGTGAAAGGGCCACAGGCTATACCCACAAATTTCGTGTCTATGAGGGAAAAGATCAGACCCTGGAGCCGGTCGGTTGCCCTGACTACCTGGGGAGCAGTGGGAAGACAGTCTGGGACTTGGTGTCACCCTTATTCGGCAAGGGGTACCATCTTTATGTGGACAATTTTTACACAAGTGTGGCCCTCTTTAGGCATTTGTTTCTAGAACGGATTTGCGCCTGTGGCACCGCGCGAACTAGTCGCGTGGGCTTCCCCCAACGGCTTGTAACCACCCGTCTTGCAAGGGGGGAGAGGGCTGCCTTGTGTAACGAAGAACTGCTCGCGGTGAAATGGAGAGACAAGCGTGACGTTTACATGCTCTCCTCCATTCACGCAGACACGACAATCCAAATTGAGCGAGCAACCCGTATCATTGAAAAGCCCCTCTGTGTCCACGACTATAATGCGCTCATGGGAGGGGTGGACTTCAATGTCCAGATGTTGTCTCCGTATTTAGTTTTCTTGCAGAACCAGACGCTGGTATAAGAAGGTGTCTGTATATTTAATTCAATTGGCGCTCTACAATAGTTTTGTTCTCTACAGTAAGGCTGGGAGAACACGATCTTTCCTCAAATTCCAGGAAGAGATCATCGAGAACCTCCTTTACCCAGGAGGTTCCGTGGCCCCATCCCCCAGTGTAGTTAGCCGTCTACACGAGCGACATTTCCCCAGTGTCGTTCCTGGTACCTCAACCCAACCGTCACCCCGAAAAAGATGTCGTGTCTGTAGCAGGAGTGGAATAAGGCGTGACACCCGCTATTTCTGTCCTGACTGTGCTGACCACCCTGCCCTATGCTATGGAGAGTGTTTCCGGAAGTACCACACACAGGTACACCTAGCATAGGGATTGCATCTCACAGGACAGGCACACAGGGCTATTAGGGCCCTTTTACTCTCAGCTGCTGCAAACCTCTCCTTTCACCTGGGATAAAGTGCATAACGTACTTCGCCACATCTTTGGGCGATTTGCGCTTTGCACATTGTCCCATGGGGAAGGAGAGGTTTGTTCTATAAAGGTAAAAAAAACTAAACAAAAAAAAAATTACCGGTAAGTAAAAAAGTTAAAAAAGTTTAAAAAAGTTAATATGTTCTGTTCTAAAGTTAATAAAGTTATTGCTTTGCGGCCTGGTTTTTTCTTTTTTGTTTTGTTTTTTTTACCTTCCAGGTGGACCAACCGATCGACCAGCTGCAGCACTGATGTGCATTCGGACAGAAGCATTGCGCTGCTGTCAGATTACACGCAAGTCGGTGTATGCGGCGCTGCAAGACGAGATTTCTCCTCTGCAGTAAAAGATATGTTTGCCGAGGCATATGAGCTGAGGAGGTGGCGGTGTTCATATACTTTGGCAAACACTTTGTATATATAAAAAAAAAAATCCCAGCAATGATTTATTCATCCACATCGATTGATGTGAATGGAGAAATCTGGTTTGCCAGGGCATACGAGCTGAAGTGGGTATGGATGTTGGGCGGAGCTCCTATGTCCTGGCAGACGCCTTTCCCCTCCTTTTTCTTTTTTTGGCAGAGATTTTTTCATCCACATTGATCGATGCGAATGAAGAAATCTGTGCCGTTCATTTTTTTCTTTCAGCCCAGAGGCTGAACGGAAAAAAAAAATCTCATTACCTGTATGCTCAATATAAGGAGAATAGCAGAAACTCCTAATGCTGGGCATACATGTAATGATTGCGGAGACCCTCAAATGCCAGGGCAGTACAAACACCCCACAAATAACACCATTTTGGAAAGAAGACACCCCAAGGTATTCGCTGAGGGGCATATTGAGTCCATGAAAGATTGAAATTTTTGTCCCAAGTTAGCGGAAAGGGAGACTTTGTGAGAACAAAATCCAAAAAATCTATTTCCGCTAACTTGTGCCAAAAATTTTTTTTTTCAATGAACTCGCCATGCCCCTCATTGAATACCTTGGGGTGTCTTCTTTCCAAAATGGGGTCACATGTGGGGTATTTATACTGCCCTGGCATTTTAGGGGCCCCAAAGCGTGAGAAGAAGTCTGGTATCCAAATGTCTAAAAATGCCCTCCTAAAAGGAATTTGGGCCCCTTTGCCCACCTAGGCTGCAAAAAAGTGTCACACATGTGGTATCTCCGTATTCAGCAGAAGTTGGGGAATATGTTTTGGGGTGTCATTTTACATATACCCATGCTGGGTGAGATAAATATCTTGGTCAAATGCCAACTTTGTATAAAAAAAATTGGAAAAGTTGTCTTTTGCCAAGATATTTCTCTCACCCAGCATGGGTATATGTAAAATGACACCCCAAAACACATTCCCCACCTTCTCCTGAGTACGGAGATACCACATGTGTGACACTTTTTTGCAGCCTAGGTGGGCAAAGGGGCCCATATTCCAAAGAGCACCTTTCGGATTTCACAGGTCATTTTTTACTGAATTTGATTTCAAACTCCTTACCACACATTTGGGCCCCTAGAATGCCAGGGCAGTATAACTACCCCACAAGTGACCCCATTTTGGAAAGAAGAGACCCCAAGTTATTCGCTGATGGGCATAGTGAGTTCATGGAAGTTTTTATTTTTTGTCACAAGTTTGTGGAATATGAGACTTTGTATGAAAAAAAAAAAAATAAATAAATCATCATTTTCCACTAACTTGTGACAAAAAATACAAAATTCTAGGAACTCGCCATGCCCCTCACGGAATACCTTGGGGTGTCTTCTTTCCAAAATGGGGTCACTTGTGGGGTAGTTATACTGCCCTGGTATTCTAGGGGCCCAAATGTGTGGTAAGGAGTTTGAAATCAAATTCAGTAAAAAATGACCTGTGAAATCCGAAAGGTGCTCTTTGGAATATGGGCCCCTTTGCCCACCTAGGCTGCAAAAAAGTGTCACACATCTGGTATCCCCGTACTCAGGAGAAGTTGAGGAATGTGTTTTGGGGTGTCTTTTTACATATACCCATGCTGGGTGAGATAAATATCTTGGTCAAATGACAACTTTGTATAAAAAAATGGGAAAAGTTGTCTTTTGCCAAGATATTTCTCTCACCCAGCATGGGTATATATAAAATGACACCCCAAAACACATTCCCCACCTTCTCCTGAGTACGGAGATACCAGATGTGTGACACTTTTTTGCAGCCTAGGTGGGCAAAGGGGCCCATATTCCAAAGAGCACCTTTCGGATTTCACAGGTCATTTTTTACTGAATTTGATTTCAAACTCCTTACCACACATTTGGGCCCCTAGAATGCCAGGGCAGTATAACTACCCCACAAGTGTCACGGAACCATGAACCAGACGTACAACAAGAGATAAGTGAAAATAGAAGGCTTTATTGAAAATAAAGCTGTAAAGCAAAAGTCCAAACGGATGGTGAAACCGAGCAGAGTCTTTGCGAAGCCAGAGGTCAGGAACCAGAAGGGTAGTCAGACGAAGCCAGGATCAGGAACCAGCAGGGTAGTCAGACGAAGCCAGGATCAGGAACCAGCAGGGTAGTCAGACGAAGCCAGGATCAGGAACCAGCAGGGTAGTCAGACGAAGCCAGGATCAGGAACCAGAAGCAGCAGCAGTCTTAGAAGCATGTGAACACAAGAGGACCAAGCAAGGAACTGAAGCCACAGACCTCCTATATATATGAGCTAGGCATCCAGCTCCTCCCAGGGGAAGGAGGAGCCGCAGGGTGGAAGGCTACAAGAAACCCAGGACCCAAGATGGCCGCCAGCACATGTCAAACGAAGGAGAGCAGCAAGCAGGTAAGACCATGACAGTACCTCCCCCTCAAGGGCCCCTCCTCCGCGGAGCACAAAACGGTTTCTGAGGGAAGCGTGCGTGGAAGGCTCGGAGCAAGGCAGGAGCATGGACATCTGCGGAGGGAACCCAGGAACGCTCCTCTGGACCATAACCACGCCAATGGACCAAAAACTGCAACCGACCGCGGACCAGGCGTGAGTCCAGGATATTGCTCACCTCATATTCCTCACGATTGCCCACTTGGACCGGACGAGGCCGAGGAACCGAGGAAGTGAAACGATTACACACCAGTGGCTTCAACAGGGAGACATGAAACACGTTGGAGATCCGCATGCCAGGAGGAAGCGCAAGGGCATAGGCTACCGGGTTTACCCTGCGAAGCACTCGGAAGGGACCAACAAAGCGAGGCGCCAGCTTGGGAGTGGGCACTCGAAGGTTGAGGTTGCGGGTGGACAACCATACACGGTCTCCGACCTGGTAGGAAGGAGCAGGCGCTCGTCTGCGATCAGCCTGGAATCTCTGGCGCTGCGCAGAGACCTCAAGGGACTTCTGGATCTGTACCCAAGAAGCACGTAGGACGGAAAGGTGATCCTCCACAGCCGGAATATCGTGGGGAGAGAATACCTCCGGTAACACGGCAGGTTGGAACCCATAATTGGCCATGAAGGGAGACGTCCCAGAGGAAGAGTTCACCGCCGTGTTCCTGGCAAACTCAGCCCAAGGCAGGAGGTCAACCCAATTGTCTTGGTGATCGGAGACATAGCAACGAAGGAATTGCTCCAAGGCCTGATTGGATCGTTCTGCGGCCCCATTGGACTGAGGGTGGTAGGCCGAGGAGAAGGAGAGATGAATCCCCAACTGGGAGCAAAAGGCGCGCCAGAACCTGGACACAAACTGACTCCCCCGATCCGACACAATCTCCTTAGGCAAACCGTGCAACCGGAAGACCTCCCTGGCAAAAATCGTGGCCAACTCTTGTGCAGAGGGTAACTTCTTGAGAGGAACACAGTGGCACATTTTGGAAAACCGATCCACAATCATGAGAATGACCGTATGGCCTCGGGATGCAGGGAGGTCCACAATGAAATCCATCCCCAGGTGTGACCATGGGCGCTCCCCGGTGGCTATGGGTTGCAGAAGGCCCAACGGAAGGTGCCGAGGGGACTTACTCTGGGCACAAACGGAGCATGCCGCTACATATGCGGCGATGTCGGAACGTAGGGAAGGCCACCAGAACAGACGTGAAACAGCCCAGGACAGCTGATTCTTTCCAGGATGCCCCGCGGTCTTGGAGTTATGGTAGGTTCGCAACAACCGAGTGCGCAACTCCTCAGGCACAAAACATCTGCCGTTGGGTCTCCCAGAGGGAGCACCAGATTGAGCCGCCAAAATCTGCTCACCCAGGGGAGAGATCAGGCTGGTGCGAATGGCGGCCAGGATCTGATTCGGAGGTATGACCGAAGTCGGAATCGACTCCTCCCTGGACAGCTCGGAGTACTGCCGTGATAAGGCATCCGCCCTGATGTTCTTGGAACCGGGTAGGTAGGAGACCACGTAATTAAAACGTGACAAGAACAGAGCCCATCTGGCCTGACGGGGTGTCAATCTCTTGGCCTCAGAAAGGTAGGTCAGATTCTTGTGGTCCGTCAGGATGAGAACCGGAACCACCGAACCCTCGAGCAAGTGCCTCCATTCTTTAAGGGCCTGCACGATGGCCAATAACTCCCTGTCACCAATCTGATAGTTGCACTCCGCGGAAGACAGTTTCCGGGAGTAAAACCCACAAGGAAGCAGAGGACCCTCTGGTGTTCTACGCTGAGACAGAAGGGCGCCTACTCCCGTCTCAGACGCGTCCACCTCGAGGACAAAGGGCAACCCAGGGTTGGGATGCGACAGAATCGGAGCCGACACAAAGGCGGACTTTAGGGCCTCAAAAGCTCGGATGGCCTCGAGCGGCCAGACCTGGGAATTACTGCCCTTCCTGGTCAGATCCGTGAGAGGCTTGGCCAGCATGGAAAAGTCCCTGATGAACTTCCGATAATAATTGGCGAAGCCCAAAAAGCGCTGCAGGGAACGAAGACCACTGGGCTGGGGCCACTGTAAGACAGCCGAAACCTTCTCAGGATCCATGGAGAACCCCTCAGCGGAAATGATGTAACCTAAGAAGGTTACCTGGGATCGGTGAAATTCGCATTTCTCAAGCTTACCGAACAGCTTGTTCTCTCGTAACCGTTGCAACACTCGTCTGACATCCAGAATGTGGGCCTCCATGGATTCAGAATATACCAAGATGTCATCCAAATAGACCACCACACACTGCTGCAACAGGTCACGGAAAACATCGTTGATGAATTCCTGAAAGACTGCGGGCGCATTGCACAACCCAAAGGGCATAACCAAGGATTCGTAATGACCGGTCCTGGTGTTAAACGCGGTCTTCCACTCATCGCCCGCCTTGATCCTTACCAGGTTATATGCCGCCCTCAGGTCGAGTTTGGTAAAGACCGTGGCCCCTTTAAGGCGATCGAACAGCTCGGAAATCAAGGGTATCGGGTAAGCGTTCTTGATCGTGATGCGATTGAGACCCCTGTAATCGATGCAAGGCCTCAACTCACCGCCCTTCTTTTTCACAAAGAAAAATCCAGCCCCTGCCGGGGACGAAGATTTGCGAATGTGTCCGCGTGAAAGCGCCTCCCTCACGTACTCCTCCATGGCCTCATTCTCCGCTACCGACAGTGGATAGACTTTGCCACGAGGAGGAACGGCACCAGATTGTAACTCTATGGCACAATCGTATGGGCGGTGCGGAGGTAGGGCAACCGCGCGCACCTTATCGAATACATCCCGGTACTCCTCGTATACAGGAGGCAACAGAGAGTCCGAGGAAGTACACAGCAACTTGACAGACCCATGGATGCAACTAGCCCCACACTGCGGTGACCACGAGAGGATCTCGACCGATCTCCAATCGAAAGTCGGATTATGCTTCTGGAGCCAGGGGTACCCCAAGACCACCGAGTAGTGTGGAGACGAAATAACCTGGAGGCAGACCGACTCTCTGTGAACGGCACCAATGGCTATCCCCACTGGAAGGGTCTCATGAGTCACGTGTGGCGGCAGAAGGGGTCTGCCGTCTATCGCCTCAAGAGCCAGTGGGGAACCTCGAGCCTGCAGAGGAATGGAATTGGCGGCAGCGAACACACTATCAATGAACAAACCACCAGCACCAGAGTCCACCAACGCCTGGGTCGTCACCGAGCCCCCGACCCAGGAGAGGACAACAGTGATCAGTGGTTTGTCAACACGGGAAACCGGGGACGAGGAGACTCCACCCAAGATCTGCCCCCGACAGGATCTCAGGGTACGAGCGTTTCCCGGACGGTTCGGACATGCCAACCGAAAATGCCCACCGAGACCACAGTACATGCATCGGCCCTCGCGTCTCCGGAGTGCCCTCTCCCCCTCGGACAGGCGAGCAAACCCCAGCTGCATGGGTTCACCCCCAGACAAGTCATCCCCAGGAGGCGTGGGAGGAGAGGGAGGCACGGGTGGGACAGCAAACGTAGGCACCAATCTGTTAGAAGACCTCCGCAGGTTCTCCTTAAAGGAAGGTCTCTCCCTGAGTCTGGTGTCAATCAAAATCAGGAAAGAAATAAGAGACTCGAGCTCAACTGGTAGGTCCTTAGCTGCAACCTCATCCTTCAAGGCATCCGAGAGACCATGAGAGAAAGCAGCGACCAGAGCCTCATTATTCCAGCCCACCTCTGCTGCCAGGGTACGAAACTCAATGGCGTATTCAGCTACGGATCGTGAACCCTGTCTGATGGACATAAGGAGCTTCGCAGCAGAGGCAGCACGAGCCGGCACATCGAATACCTTCCGAAGAGAAGCAACAAAACCGGAAAACTCGGCAACCACCGGATTGTTGTTCTCCCATAAAGGGCTGGCCCAGGCCAAGGCCTTGTCCGAGAGCAGCGAGATCAAGAAGCCCACCTTTGATCTCTCAGTAGGAAAGGCATGTGGCAGCAACTCGAAATAAATGCCCACCTGGTTAAGGAAACCTCGGCACTGAGTTGGCTCTCCCCCAAAGCGCTGTGGAAGAGGGGCAGAACCGGTCATACCCCGAAACACCGCAGGCGCAACAACAGGTGTCGGGGTAGACTCTGGCGCAACAACCGGAGCGGCAGTAGGAGCGAGCCCAGGAGCGACAACCGACCCATCGGCAACGGGAGCGAAATGAGCCGTGCGTTCAAGCAGGGTTTGCAACGCCACAGCGAACCGACCCAACAGGTGATCCTGCTGATCAAGTCTGGCAACCAGCGTGGGTAGCGAGGATGGCCCTGTACCGTCAGAATTCATGGCTTGGTCCTAATGTCACGGAACCATGAACCAGACGTACAACAAGAGATAAGTGAAAATAGAAGGCTTTATTGAAAATAAAGCTGTAAAGCAAAAGTCCAAACGGATGGTGAAACCGAGCAGAGTCTTTGCGAAGCCAGAGGTCAGGAACCAGAAGGGTAGTCAGACGAAGCCAGGATCAGGAACCAGCAGGGTAGTCAGACGAAGCCAGGATCAGGAACCAGCAGGGTAGTCAGACGAAGCCAGGATCAGGAACCAGCAGGGTAGTCAGACGAAGCCAGGATCAGGAACCAGAAGCAGCAGCAGTCTTAGAAGCATGTGAACACAAGAGGACCAAGCAAGGAACTGAAGCCACAGACCTCCTATATATATGAGCTAGGCATCCAGCTCCTCCCAGGGGAAGGAGGAGCCGCAGGGTGGAAGGCTACAAGAAACCCAGGACCCAAGATGGCCGCCAGCACATGTCAAACGAAGGAGAGCAGCAAGCAGGTAAGACCATGACAACAAGTGACCCCATTTTGGAAAGAAGAGACCCCAAGGTATTCGCTGATGGGCATAGTGAGTTCATAGAACTTTTTATTTTTTGTCACAAGTTAGTGGAATATGAGACTTTGTAAGAAAAAAATAAAAAATAAAAAAAATCATCATTTTCCGCTAACTGGTGACAAAAAATAAAAAGTTCTATGAACTCACTATGCCCATCAGCGAATACCTTAGGGTGTGTACTTTCCGAAATGGGGTCATTTGTGGGGTGTTTGTACTGTCTGGGCATTGTAGAACCTCAGGAAACATGACAGGTGCTCAGAAAGTCAGAGCAGCTTCAAAAAGCGGAAATTCACATTTTTGTACCATAGTTTGTAAACGCTATAACTTTTACCCAAACCATTTTTTTTTTACCCAAACATTTTTTTTTTATCAAAGACATGTAGAACTATAAATTTAGAGCAAAATTTCTATATGGATGTCGTTTTTTTTGCAAAATTTTACAACTGAAAGTGAAAAATGACATTTTTTTGCAAAAAAATCGTTAAATTTCGATTAATAACAAAAAAAGTAAAAATGTCAGCAGCAATGAAATACCACCAAATGAAAGCTCTATTAGTGAGAAGAAAAGGAGGTAAAATTCATTTGGGTGGTAAGTTGCATGACCGATCAATAAACGGTGAAAGTAGTGTAGGTCAGAAGTGTAAAAAGTGGCCTGGTCTTTCAGGGTGTTTAAGCACTGGGGGCTGAGGTGGTTAATCTCAGAATCAGACTTCTATCTGCACGGTAGCATGTGTCTTAGGTTTTTCTGAATGACACTATCAGTACCTTCAATGTAAGATATCCTTTTTGGGATAGATTTCAAGTAGGCCTCATATACCAGAAACTAGTTATTTTGAGAATGGCAAATTTGGGAATAGTTTTTCAACCCAGAACAAAAAGTGTGCTTTTGCGGTCACTACAAATAACTTGACCAGCTAAAACAGTACAGATTTGGTTGAATAGAAATGTCCGGTCTATTTTTTAGGCGCTGGGTGACAGGCTCAACTTGCCCCTGATGTAGTATATGGCCAAAAAATAACCACACTGTTGATGGTTAAATGCACTTGGGTGACACAGGCTCAGCCTGCACCAGATGTAGTATATGGCAAAAAAATAACCACACTGTTGATGGTTAAATGCACTTGGGTGACACAGGCTCAGCCTGCACCAGATGTAGTATATGGCCAAAAAATAACCAGACTGTTGATGGTTAAATGCACTTCGGTGACACAGGCTCAGCCTGCAGCTGATGTAGGATATAGCACAAAATAACCACACTATTGATGGTTAAATACACTTGGTGATAGCTTGTGCTGGCGCACCACAAGTCACAAAATGGCCGCCGATCACCCCAGAAAAAAAGTGATCTAAAAACGCTCTGGGCAGCCTCAAAAAAGTGAGCAAGTCAATACTAGCACTTCAATGATCCACAGCTGCAGATCGATCACAGAATGAAGTCTTTTGGAGGAGTTAATCACTGCCTAATCTCGCCCTAACGTCGCAGCTGCAACCTCTCCCTATGCTTGAATCAGCAGAGTGACGTGCAGCGCAACGTGACCCAAGCTTATATAGAGGCTGGGTCACATGCTGCACTGGCCAATCACAGCCATGCCAATAGTAGGCAAGGCTGTGATGGCCTCTTGGGGCAAGTAGTATGACGCTTGTTGATTGGCTGCTTTGCAGCCTTTCAAAAAGCGCCAAGAAAGCGCCGAACACCGAACCCGAACACGGACTTTTACGAAAATGTTCGGGTTCGGGTCCGTGTCACGGACACCCCAAAATTCGGTACGAACCCGAACTATACAGTTCGGGTTTGCTCATCCCTACTTGTGAGCACTTTTTGTGATGTAAGGTAACAAAAAAATAGCTTTTTTTACACCGTTTTAACTTAATATTTTTAACAGTGTTCACCTGAGGGGTTAGGTCATGTGGTATTTTTATAGAGCAGGTTCTTACAGACGTAGAAATACCTAATATTATATACCTTTTTTTATTTATTTAGATTTTACACAATAATATCATTTTTGAAACAAAAAAAAATCATTTTAGTGTCTCCATAGTCTGAGAGCTATATATATATTTTTTTTGGTGCAATTGTCTTCGTTAGGGACTCATTTTTTGCAGGATGAGATGACGGTTTGATTGCTATGATTTAGGGGTGCATATACCTTTTGAATCGCTTGCTAGTACACTTTTTGTGATGTAAGGTGACAAAGAAATTGCTTTTTTGACAACGTTTTTATTTTTACGGTGTTCACCTGAGGGGTTAGGTCATGTGACATTTTTATAGAGAAGGTTCTTATGGACGCGGCGATACCTAATATGTATACTTTTTTTATTTATTTAGGTTTTACACAATAATATCATTTTTGAAACAAAAAAAACATCTTTTAGTGTCTCCATAGTCTGATAGTCATAGTTTTTTCAGTTTTTAGGCGATTGTCTTAGGTAGGATATCATTTTTGTGAGATGAGATGACGGTTAGATTGACACTATTTTAGGGGGCATAAGACTTTTTGATCGCTTGCTATTACACTTTCTTTTGTGATGTAAGGTGACAAAAAATTGCTTTTTTGACACCGTTTTTTTTTTTTACGGTGTTCACCTCAAAGTTTAGGTCATGTGGTACTTTTATAGAGCAGGATCACGCGTCGATACCTAATATGTCAACTTTTTTTTTTTTACGTTTAACAAAAAAATCATGTTTTAGTCTGAGAGCCATAGTTTTTTTATTTTTTGGGCCATTGTCTCATATAGAGGCTCATTTTCTCCGGGATGAGGTGACGGTTTGATTGGTTCTATTTTGGCGTACATACGACTATTTTAATCACTTTTATTACCTTTTTTTGGGAAGTAAGGTGGGCAAAATTTCAATTTCATAAAAGTAAAAAAATAAAATTTATGGCGTTCACTTTGCGGGGAAAGTAACATGACCGTTTTATAGATCAGGTCATTATGAACGCGGTGATATCAAACATGTGTAGGAAATGTTAGTTTTTTTATTTTTAATCAGTGATAAATGTGATTTTTTATTTTTACATTTTTTTCATTTTTTTTACATTTTTGGGACCCAGACCCACTTGGTTCTTGAAGATCCAGTGGGTCTGATGTCTGTATAATGCAATGCAGTACACTATATAGTGTACTGTACTGTATTTTCACTTTACACTTAGTCTGATCAGACTTCTGCCTTTAGCAGAAGTCTGATTAGCACCATGGAAAGCCGGAAGCCTGTGAAGACATCCGGTTGCCATGCTAACCATCACCCGCTGCCACAACAGAGCAGCGGGTGATGGGGAGGGAGGGGGCCCCCTCCCTCTGTGGTCCCGTCAAGACCACAGCAGCCCCTTCCATACCCCTTCCATACAGCGGTCCCTATGGACCGCGGCATGAAAGAGGTTAAACGGCTGACATCTGTGTGATGATGTCAGCCTTTTTAAGCAGATTGTCAGCAATGTGCTGACACTCTGCTTTACAAGCTCGGCCATCCTAAAAATGAGAGGGAGGGCGGGCGAATGATCGCGCATCCGCCCTCCTGCCCTGCTGCCCACACTGCCGCACCGCTGGCATCCCCGCCGCTGCGCCCGCTGGCACATCACAAAGAGGGGGGGTTAAACATAAGAAAAAGCATTTTGAAGTTTCTGTTCCCAGCGGTCACGGACCGCGGGTATCAGAAACTTCCGAAAGCGCTGCAAACCGCAGGTCTGAATTGACTTGCGGTTTGCAGCGATCGCCAATACAAAGGGGGTCACAGGACCCCCCTTGGCATTGTCAGAGTGCCTGCTGAATGATTTCAGAAGGCACTCTGTTCCGATCACCACCCGCCGCGCATCGGGGATCGGAAATACACAGGACGTACCTGTACGCCCTGTGTCCTTAAGTACCGGGACATCAGGGCGTACAGGTACGCCCTGTGTCCCCAAGAGGTTAAAGGTGATACTTTTATGCACCCCTATATGGGACAGACATTTAAGATTAAGGGATACTATACAGTACATATACAGGGTGGGCCATTTATATGGATACACCTTAATAAAATGGGAATGGTTGGTGATATTAACTTCCTGTTTGTGGCACATTAGTATATGTGAGGGAGGAAACTTTTCAAGATGGGTGGTGACCATGGCGGCCATTTTGAAGTCCGCCATTTTGAATCCAACTTTAGTTTTTTCAATAGGAAGAGGGTTATGTGACACATCAAACTTATTGGGAATTTCACACGAAAAACAATGGTGTGCTTGGTTTTAACGTAACTTTATTCTTTCATGAGTTATTTACAAGTTTCTCTTTGTTTACAGCCATTGACATGTCGCCGAGGTTAACACATGAGGAGCAGATAGAAATTGTGTTGATGTCTGGTGAACGCAGTAACCGGGTCATTGCAGCAGATTTCAATGCAAGACACCCTACGAGACCACCCATCTCCCATGCTACAGTTAGCAAACTGCTTGCTAAGTTTCGTGAAACTGGTTCAGTGTTGGATTTGCCAAAATGTGGACGCATAAAATCTGTCTCTAATGAAGAAACATCAGTGGCTGTCCTAGCTTCATTCAGCAAGAGCCCACAGCGTAGCACTCGCTGCATGTCACTGGAGAGTGGCATTAGTCGAACATCCCTTTGGCGGATATTAGCTACTCACAAATGGCACCCTTACAAACTCCAGCTACTGCAGCATCTCAACGAGGATGACCCAGATCGGCGCACTGAATTTGCAGAATGGGCAAAACAAAAATTGGAACAGGACCCTCAGTGTACGCAGAAGATTTTGTTTAGTGATGAGGCAAACTTTTATGTGAATGGTGAAGTTAACAAACAAAACCACCGCTATTGGTCTGACACTAACTAACATTGGATAGATCCCTCCAAGACTGTTGGAACAAAAAAATTGATGGTATGGTGTTGTATATGGGGTACAAAGATAGTGGGCCCATTCTTCATCAATGGAAACCGCAAGGCCATTGGATATGCAAAATTGCTACATGATGATGTGTTTCCCTCTTTATGCACTGAAGCTGGCACGTTCCCTGAGTTTTTCCAGCAAGATGATGCACCACCACATTATGGGTGTCAGGTCCGAGCATTCCTAGATGAACAGTTTCCTGGAAAGTGGATTGGTCGTCGTGGGCCAGTTGAATGGCCCCCAAGGTCTCCTGATCTAAACCCCCTTAGACTTTTATCTTTGGGGTCATCTGAAGGCAATTGTCTATGCTGTGAAGATACGAGATGTGCAGCACCTGAAACTACGGATACTGGAAGCCTGTGCTAGCATTTCTCCTGCGGTGTTGCTATCAGTGTGTGAAGAGTGGGAGAAGAGGGTTGCATTGACAATCCAACACAATGGGTAGCACATTGAACACATTTTATAAGTGGTCATAAACTTGTAAATAACTCATGAAAGAATAAAGTTACGTTAAAACCAAGCACACCATTGTTTTTCTTGTGAAATTCCCAATAAGTTTGATGTGTCACATGACCCCCTTCCTATTGAAAAAACTAAAGTTGTATTCAAAATGGCCGACTTCAAAATGGCCGCCATGGTCACCACCCATCTTGAAAAGTTTCCCCCCTCACATATACTAATGTGCCAGAAACAGGAAGTTAATATCACCAACCATTCCCATTTTATTAAGGTGTATCCATATAAATGGCCCACCCTGTAGATCGAAGGAGGTCATTTACACTCACCTAAAGAATTATTAGGAACACCTGTTCTATTTCTCATTAATGCAATTATCTAGTCAACCAATCACATGGCAGTTGCTTCAATGCATTTAGGGGGGTGGTCCTGGTCAAGACAATCTCCTGAACTCCAAACTGAATGTCAGAATGGGAAAGAAAGGTGATTTAAGCAATTTTCACGCACAACCATTTCTAGGGTTTACAAAGAATGGTGTGAAAAGGGAAAAATATCCAGTATGCGGCAGTCCTGTGGGCAAAAATGCCTTGTGGATGCTAGAGGTCAGAGGAGAATGGGCCGACTGATTCAAGCTGATAGAAGAGCAACGTTGACTGAAATAACCACTCGTTACAACCGAGGTATGCAGCAAAGCATTTGTGAAGCCACAACAAGCACAACCTTGAGCGGATGGGCTACAACAGCAGAAGACCCCACCGGGTACCACTCATCTCCACTACAAATAGGAAAAAGAGGCTACAATTTGCACAAGCTCACCAAAATTGGACTGTTGAAGACTGGAAAAATGTTGCCTGGTCTGATGAGTCTCGATTTCTGTTGAGACATTCAAATGGTAGAGTCCGAATTTGGCGTAAACAGAATGAGAACATGTATCCATCCTCTGATGGCTACTTCCAGCAGGATAATGCACCATGTCACAAAGCTCGACTCATTTCCAATTGGTTTCTTGAACATGACAATGAGTTCACTGTACTAAAATGGCCCCCACAGTCACCAGATCTCAACCCAATAGAGCATCTTTGGGATGTGGTGGAACGGGAGCTTCGTGCCCTGGATGTGCATCCCTCAAATCTCCATCAACTGCAAGATGCTATCCTATCAATATGGGCCAACATTTCTAAAGAATGCTATCAGCACCTTGTTGAATCAATGCCACGTAGAATTAAGGCAGTTCTGAAGGCAAAAGGGGGTCCAACACCGTATTAGTATGGTGTTCCTAATAATTCTTTAGGTGAGTGTATATAATTCAATGCCCATGTAGCTTTATCTACATTGGAGAGACGACAATGGAGATCAGGGAAAGATTCAACAAACAAAAAATCACTATTAGGAAGAGAATGATGGATAAACTTTGTTGAATGTGGCCATTCGATAAATCAGCTCTGAATCAGAGTAATTGACTCCGTGGGAATACTGAGAAGAGGGGGTGACAGAGAAATGATTCTTAAAAAAAAGGAATTAAAATGGATATTCACATTAAGAGCATTACAACCTTTTGACCTAAACATTGAGTTTATTGTAAGTGGTATAGAATAGAACAGTATTGTTTATAGGTCTTAAGTATGTTGCTAATTTTAAGTTGGTTTTAATCTGTATTTTTATTTATTTTTTACAGGGGTAGAGAGTGAGCAACATTGAACACTGTACATGCATGGTCTGACACAGCTTTCGATCCATGGGTTAAAACATCATTATTATGATTGAAGGTCCGTATAGATACACATAAAAGTGATAATATGTAAATTGAGAACAATTCCACTTGACAGATGACCTATAAGTTTACCATTTGTGGCGTTGGTTACCTAGTGACGCTTGTGGTCTATGCCGGCTAGATTGACCGGCTGCAAGTGTGCGACCCGATCATGTGATCTGGATGCAGGCACATGACCCAGAGACTCTGGGAGGAGCGTGGGAACTGCGGCTTCTGGAAGTGCGCACATACTGCAGCGGACGTCTGACAAGTCGGACCTGAAGGGAAACTGGAGAGTGAACATGTGATCGTAGTTGCGATGCTGCTTTTATTGGCCTTTTTTCTACATTTGTCATGGACCAACTATTAATAAAGAATTTATGGAGAAAGATGCTGCCATCATCTACTATCTGAACGTTTATCTGAGGGCGACCGTGGATCTGGTGCCAGAGACGGGCTGTTGCATATCTCCAGAATTGAGTCAGTAAGGTACAGAAGTGCTGCTTTACACAGGAAATTACCCTGAGGTTGCGGTTAGGTCAACAAGTCAGGAGGATGAGCAGAGTGAGGAAGTGGAAGAGGAGGTGGTGGAAAATGAAGTCACTGACCCAACCTGGGAAGGTGGAAAGTCGAGCGAGGACAACAGTACAGAGGGGGAGGGATCTGCAGCGCCGCAACAGGCTGGAAAAGGCAGTGGGTGGCAAAAGGGAGAAGGTGGGCCACACCAAACAGGCCCGCAACTGTTCCACAGAGCACGCCTTTGCGGAAATCTCCCTTGCCAAGGGGTAGGTGTTCCTCAGTATGGCGTTTTTTGAGGAAACTGCGGATGACAAAAGAATAGTAGTTTGCAACCTGTGCAGTACCAAAATGAGCAGGGGCGTGAGAACTAGCAACCTCACTACCACCAACATGATCCGCCACATGGCATCCAAGCACCGTAATAAGTGGGACGA
The DNA here is from genome assembly GCF_905171765.1 of Bufo bufo. NCBI lineage: Eukaryota > Metazoa > Chordata > Amphibia > Anura > Bufonidae > Bufo > Bufo bufo. The sequence continues at coordinate 47,802,860 of NC_053394.1, forward strand.
ATGCCTGGGTCCACAATCTGTGTCTGTGGGTCACACCACTGCCTCCTCTTCTCTGTGTTATGTGCTGGCCAATCCCCTGTCAAAGGCGCAGGCCCGAATGCCTCCCGCCCTGCACCTGGACCTTCGTAAACACCATGAGTGACCACATCCACTTCCGTGTCCCAGCGCAGCGTACAAATGTCCTTACCCCAGGCATTTGAACGCAAGCGCAAATACCCAGCCACACACCCACAGGCCATAGCACTAAATGAGCAACTTTCAAAATTACAGGCCCTGTAAATGTTGCCATTTAGGCTTGTGGACACTGAGACCTTCTGCAGCCTGACGTCGGCGGCCGTCCCACGTTACGCAGTCACAAGCCGCCACTATTTTTCAAGGTTTGCCGTGCCCGCCTTACACCAACATGTATCTCGTAACATCACCCGTGCCCTGACCAATGCAGTTACTGGGAAGGTCCACTTAACCACGGACACATAGACTCACCTACAATAATCTACAGGGTCAGCTCACCTGCAGGCCCTCGCATATAATTTTTTAGAGGGTCAGCTCACCTGCAGGCCCTTGCATATAATTTTTTAGAGGGTCAGCTCACCTGCCGGCCCTCACCTACAATCTTTTATAGGGTCAGCTCACCAGCAGGCCCTCACCTACAATCTTTTACAGGGTCAGCTCACCTGCAGGACCTCGCATATAATATTTTACAGGGTCAGCTCACCTGCAGGCCATCGATTATATTGTTTTACAGGGTCAGCTCACCTGCAGGCCCTCGCATATAATTTTTTAGAGGGTCAGCTAACCAGCAGGCCCTCACCTACAATCTTTTACAGGGTCAGCTCACTTGCAGGCCCTTGCATATAATTTTTTAGAGGGTCAGCTCACCAGCAGGCCTTTACCTACAATCTTTTATAGGGACAGCTCACCAGCGGGCCCTCACCTACAATCTTTTAGAGGGTCAGCTCACCTGCAGGTCCTCGCATATAATGTTTTACAGGGTCAGCTCACCAGCAGGCCCATACCTAAAATCTTTTACAGGGTCAGCTCACCTGCAGGCCCTCGCATATAATTTTTTAGAGGGTCAGCTCACCAGCAGGCCATCAATCATAATTTTTATGTGTAAAAGGGTTTATTGGAGTGCCGGTTCCTTGTAATTTTTGGAAGCCCTTTCACTTAGTGCATAGGCTTTATGAGTGTAGGAGTCGCACTACCTGAACAATTGTACCACAATGTGAATGAGGAACTCCATTATGTAATATACAGGTTGTATCGGAGTGCCTCTTCCTTGTAATTTTTGGCAGCACTTGCACTTTTATACAAGTAAATATACAGGAAAGAATGTTTCCTAACAATGTTTCCTCTAAAATCGATTTTATTTCAGGTTTATGCGTATTAGTGTCAGTCTGTAAAAGTGGCGTACTACTCGGACAACATCATTTCCAGGAGCGACCTGGGAGTCAAAGATGCATTCAGACATCCTCCCCATGCTGTTCCCGAACCATTTTGGTTGTGTTTCCATCAATTTCTGACCTTTTTATAAGAACCAGACACCCTCCCCTCTTCAGAGCAGGGGGTGCCTGGTTTAATGCTCGGGTTCACCCATTGACTTCCATTGTGCTCGGGTGCTATATCCCGAGGTGTTCGGCCCGAGCACCCGAGCACTTTGGTGCTCGATCAACACTAATACTGACCCTAATGCAACTTCAGTAGGAATCTAGGACCCGTAGACAAAAAAAATAAAATGAACAGAGCTGCTGAACTGGAAACAAGACAAAGCAAGGCACAAACAAGGGAAATGGCTGACCACAGAGACTCAGATACACTTACAAGAACCAAACTACACATACAAGAAGCAACTAGACAAGGAACTAGATACTGTAATATACAAGGATTTTGTGGATACAAATGAACACAGCTTACACTATAACCAGCAAACGCCAGCAAATCCATAAATATTTTAAGAGAGGCTAACCAATCAGGAACTCTCCTCCTAAATAAGCCTGGGCTTCCACAGACAGCTCGGCTGACCCAAACTAATGGAACACCTGTGATACAGGAACATAGAAACTGCTCCAAACAAAATAAGAGACAGACGAAACAGCAGGGCATTTTCTACTGACCCCACAAATGGTTCCTTGGCTGAAAGGATAGAAATTCTCAAATAAATACTTGTGGAAAGCTTTCCCAGAAGGGTAGAGACTGTTATAGCTGCCAAAGGAAGGTCAATTCCATATTATCATATTTCATATTATTTGGAATGGGATGTCCAATAAGCTGAAATAGATTTGATGGTCACGTACAAAATAAACTTTTGCCTCAAGAGCACCAGTTATTTCTTAAAAATATTAGCATAAATTGAATTGTAGATTTAAGCAATTCTTTAAATCCACACTCCAACCATCCATCCAAATCATTGACCTGCCTCTTATGTCAATCAGATCTAAGCAGAGGAGTTATGTGGAATTGATAAAGTACATTTAAATGTTGTTTGATACTCCTGTTTCCAAGCCCCCCTCGTGTTATAGATTATTATCTTTGATAAAACTTGTGTTGAAATTTCTAAGATAAAACTGCTTCTCTAGCCATAAATATATATCCCAACCACTGAAAGAAAACAGTGTTTGTCTATTTCCTTAGAAGCATCATTCTTTTCCTGTTAATATATTTAGTGATGATAACACCTTTGTGACTCATATAAAAAGAGGTTTTTTTACCTTAGAGCAAATGCTGGAAGACTCCCATATAATAGTTAAATGGAGATGCTGACAGCAGATATATCTCTTGACTTGCCTGAAGCTATTGATATAATTTGACTTCTTAGGAACACTGTGGTTATCTCTACTGGAGTTTTCACTGCAAAAGGTTCTCAACTAAATATTGGTGTTCCATCTAAAAATTGCTGTGTCTGAGGTATCTGCTGGATGCATATCCTGAAGTTGGGGAACTTTCGTGTAGCAGTAAAAAATCTGGAAGCACAAAAGCTTGATCAGTAAAAATATCCATACAGTTCTTGACACATGAATTCCCCATGGCTCTGTGCAATGGAAGCAAAGGAACTGATATGCCAACCATTTGATGCTTCTCTATAGCAGTATTGCAAGGTAATGCTTCTAGAAGAAAGTATCTCTGAAAAAAGATATCTGATGGAACATGGATCTATCCCCCCATATGGTATGGAAGACTCCTATGGCATCCTTACTACAGGTTCATAGAATGTAGTGCTTACACTGAGCCATATTATGGCCACGTGCCTAAGGATTAAAGGGGTTGAATTGAAAAGGCCAACTACAGGGAGTGCAGAATTATTAGGCAAGTTGTATTTTTGAGGATTAATTTTATTATTGAACAACAACCATGTTCTCAATGAACCCAAAAAACTCATTAATATCAAAGCTGAATATTTTTGGAAGTAGTTTTTAGTTTGTTTTTAGTTTTAGCTATTTTAGGGGGATATCTGTGTATGCAGGTGACTATTACTGTGCATAATTATTAGGCAACTTAACAAAAAACAAATATATACCCATTTAAATTATTTATTTTTACCAGTGAAACCAATATAACATCTCAACATTCACAAATATACATTTCTGACATTCAAAAACAAAACAAAAACAAATCAGTGACCAATATAGCCACCTTTCTTTGCAAGGACACTCAAAAGCCTGCCATCCATGGATTCTGTCAGTGTTTTGATCTGTTCACCATCAACATTGCGTGCAGCAGCAACCACAGCCTCCCAGACACTGTTCAGAGAGGTGTACTGTTTTCCCTCCTTGTAAATCTCACATTTGATGATGGACCACAGGTTCTCAATGGGGTTCAGATCAGGTGAACAAGGAGGCCATGTCATTAGATTTTCTTCTTTTATACCCTTTCTTGCCAGCCACGCTGTGGAGTACTTGGACGCGTGTGATGGAGCATTGTCCTGCATGAAAATCATGTTTTTCTTGAAGGATGCAGACTTCTTCCTGTACCACTGCTTGAAGAAGGTGTCTTCCAGAAACTGGCAGTAGGACTGGGAGTTGAGCTTGACTCCATCCTCAACCCGAAAAGGCCCCACAAGCTCATCTTTGATGATACCAGCCCAAACCAGTACTCCACCTCCACCTTGCTGGCGTCTGAGTCGGACTGGAGCTCTCTGCCCTTTACCAATCCAGCCACGGGCCCATCCATCTGGCCCATCAAGACTCACTCTCATTTCATCAGTCCATAAAACCTTAGAAAAATCAGTCTTGAGATATTTCTTGGCCCAGTCTTGACGTTTCAGCTTGTGTGTCTTGTTCAGTGGTGGTCGTCTTTCAGCCTTTCTTACCTTGGCCATGTCTCTGAGTATTGCACACCTTGTGCTTTTGGGCACTCCAGTGATGTTGCAGCTCTGAAATATGGCCAAACTGGTGGCAAGTGGCATCTTGGCAGCTGCACGCTTGACTTTTCTCAGTTCATGGGCAGTTATTTTGCGCCTTGGTTTTTCCACACGCTTCTTGCGACCCTGTTGACTATTTTGAATGAAACGCTTGATTGTTCGATGATCACGCTTCAGAAGCTTTGCAATTTTAAGAGTGCTGCATCCCTCTGCAAGATATCTCACTATTTTTTACTTTTCTGAGCCTGTCAAGTCCTTCTTTTGACCCATTTTGCCAAAGGAAAGGAAGTTGCCTAATAATTATGCACACCTAATATAGGGTGTTGATGTCATTAGACCACACCCCTTCTCATTACAGAGATGCACATCACCTAATATGCTTAATTGGTAGTAGGCTTTCGAGCCTATACAGCTTGGAGTAAGACAACATGCATAAAGAGGATTATGTGGTCAAAATACTCATTTGCCTAATAATTCTGCACATAGTGTATGTTGCAACTATCAAAAAGTTGCATCTACAACTTCAATGTTTCAAGGGATGAATACAAAATATACAGCATTCAATGAAGCATGCTAAGATTTGTTGGGATGGACTCTGCATAAGGATACCATCATATCAAAATGTCAGTTTTTGTAAAGCTATAGTATGATATTAGCACCTCATTCAGGATTTGTTCCACATGGAACTGGTATAGATCCTAAAAATGTTTGTGTGCATGAGCCCAGACAAAAGTTCTGTGCTTCTACATTACAGAACAGTTTGAACTTCTTGATCCACCATATGGTTCCTTTGTAAGGAGCTATATTTTCCTGAAGTATAGACATTCAGCAGAGTCATCCTTTCACATTCCAGAAACCAGTCTGAAAATCTACCATGGTGCTACACATTTTACATATTCTTTTATAATACCTTTTGAACTGTTTAACATTTTCAACATGCACTTTGTGTGTTTTGTCTTCACATGTTGACTCAACTATTAATGTGTATAATTATCAACATTGCTATTTAACAACTTATTTTGTCAGCTATTTAAATATAAAATACAGTAAGTTCATATTACAAAATGCTTACTTACAGGAGCTCTAGGCACTTCACCGCCTCCTGAGGAATGAAGATTACCAAAAAGCTGTCTTCTTGTTATTAATTAATAAGTTCCTGTATGTGATTCTTAAATTCAGTGCTCATCAATGATAATTGATGTTTTTTAGGATTTTCTTATTACTGATGTTACTTCCTCCTCACATCAGATTCAGTGAGGACAGTGGCATGCCTAGGGTCTTTTGGCACCCGGGGATGGTCCTTTCTCTGGCACTCCCCCTCCCCCTCCCCAATTAATAAAAAAAAAAAAAATTGTACCCCCTTACAGTAGTATTGCTCTCATTGTACAACCTTCACAGTAGTTTTGTCCAGATATGTGCCCCCTCAAAGTAGCTATGTCCAAATTGTGCCCCCTCACAGTAGTTATGCCCACACTGTGCCACCTCACAGTATTTATGCCCTTATTGTACAACTTTCACAGTAGTTATGCCCACATTGTGCTCCCTTAAAGTACTTATCCCTTCACTGTGCCCTCTTTACAGTAGTAATACCCTCTGTAACACCTTTCATAGAAGTAATGCCTTCTGTGCCCCCTTCATAGCACTTACTTCCCTCTGTGCCCCATAGTAATTCCCTCTTTTCCCCCTTCATAGCAATAATGCCCACTGTGCCCTCTTCATAGAAATAATGCCCATGGTGCCCCCTTCATAATAGTCGGGGCATCAGGTCTCTGAGATAGCATTCATTTAGAAACCATAAAACTTTCACACCCCTTATCTGTAAGATAATTAAGGACTCATTCTCAAGATCTTTAATATGTTGTTCTGTTTTTTTTCAAATGTCCATTCATTCCCCCATGTCTCTGTTCTTATTGTATATATATTGCTGTTTCTTCATATATTCTTGTAGTACGCCTGATAAAGAGACTGGTGATGTCTCGAAAGCTCGCTACGTAACATCATTACTTCTATTTTTGTTAGCCATTAAAAGGTATCAAAACCTGCAATACTCTTATTTTGATTCTCTTAATGAGAGCACTAAACTACTACTCTTCATAATAGTAATGCCCATTGTGCCCCCTTAATAGTAGTAATGCCCTCTGTGCCTCTTTGTAGTACAAACCGGATTCCAAAAAAGTTGGGACACTAAACAAATTGTGAATAAAAACTGAATGCAATGATGTGGAGATGGCAAATGTCAATATTTTATTTGTAATAGAACGTAGATGACAGATCAAACGTTTAATCCGAGTAAATGTATCATTTTAAAGGAAAAATACGTTGATTCCAATTTTCACGGTGTCAACAAATCCCCAAAAAGTTGGGACAAGTAGCAATAAGAGGCTGGAAAAAGTAAATTTGAGCATAACGAAGAGCTGGAAGACAAATTAACACTAATTAGTTCAATTGGCAACATGATTGGGTATAAAAAGAGATTCTCAGAGTGGCAGTGTCTCTCAGAAGCCAAGATGTGTAGAGGATCACCAATTCCCACAATGTTGCGCAGAAAGATAGTGGAGCAATATCAGAAAGGTGTTACCCAGCGAAAAATTGCAAAGACTTTGCATCTATCATCATCAACTGTGCATAACATCATCCGAAGATTCAGAGAATCTGGAACAATCTCTGTGCGTAAGGGTCAAAGCCGTAAAACCATACTGGATGCCCGTGATCTCCGGGCCTTTAAACGACACTGCACCACAAACAGGAATGCTACTGTAAAGGAAATCACAGAATGGGCTCAGGAATACTTCCAGAAACCATTGTCAGTGAACACAATCCACCGTGCCATCCGCCGTTGCCAGCTGAAACTCTACAGTGCAAAGAAGAAGCCATTTCTACGCAAGATCCACAAGCTCAGGCGTTTTCACTGGGCCAGGGATCATTTAAAATGGAGTGTGGCAAAATGGAAGACTGTTCTGTGGTCAGACGAGTCACGATTCGAAGTTCTTTTTGGAAATCTGGGACGCCATGTCATCCGGACCAAAGAGGACAAGGACAACCCAAGTTGTTATCAATGCTCAGTTCAGAAGCCTGCATCTCTGATGGTATGGGGTTGCATGAGTGCGTGTGGCATGGGCAGCTTGCATGTCTGGAAAGGCACCATCAATGCAGAAAAATATATTCAGGTTCTAGAACAACATATGCTCCCATCCAGACGTCATCTCTTTCAGGGAAGACACTGCATTTTTCAACAAGATAATGCCAGACCACATTCTGCATCAATCACAACATCATGGCTGCGTAGGAGAAGCATCCGGGTACTGAAATGGCCAGTCTGCAGTCCAGATCTTTCACCTAACATTTGGCGCATCATAAAGAGGAAGGTGCAACAAAGAAGGCCCAAGACGATTGAACAGTTAGAGGCCTGTATTAGACAAGAATGGGAGAGCATTCCTATTTCTAAACTTGAGAAACTGGTCTCCTCGGTCCCCAGATGTCTGTTGAGTGTTGTAAGAAGAAGGGGAGATGCCACACAGTGGTGAAAATGGCCTTGTCCCAACTTTTTGGGGATTTGTTGACACCATGAAATTCTGATTCAACATATTTTTCCCTTAAAATGGTCCATTTTCTCAGTTTAAACTTTTGTTCCGTGATTTATGTTCTATTCTGAATAAAATATTAGAAGTTGGCACCTCCACATCATTGCATTCAGTTTTTATTCACGATTTGTATAGTGTCCCAACTTTTTTAGAATCCGGTTTGTAGTAATACCCTCTGTGTCCCCTCCATAGTAGAAATAACTATTGTGCCCCCTTCACAGTAATAAAGCCCTCTGTTCCTGATGCTCACAGACCTCTCTCCCCTGCAGGCACAGATCGCTCTGCAGGACTGTGTGGAAGGAGCACAACAAGATTCCCAGGCTGCAGGCTCCTCCCACACAGGCCAGCAGTGTGATCTGTGTCTGCAGGCTGAATAGTGGAGTAGGGAGGGAGCAGAAGGCTTCCTGCTTCACTATTCAGTGTGGGAGAGAAGAAGCGCGGGAAGCTGAGTAGTCAGTAAGTGACAGGACCGCAGCTCCCAACATTCCAGCAATAAGTGCTCATTGCTTCAGGGCTCTGGCACCCGCCTGAGAGTGGGAAACTGGGGCAAACTGACCACCCCCTTTCCGTAGCACACCACTGAGTGAGAATCCTACTCAATTAGGGTCCTATCATTCCTTTACTTACATTGGGGGCCAATCACACATGCACCAGTTCCCCTGTCCATCCTCAGTGCAAGTGAATGGAGGCCACTGATGGAAAGGTCCCTCCAACAGTGATAAGTAGACATAAATTGTGCATATTCAACCATCAGACATCTGCTCTGATGGTTTACTAATGCCTATTGCCAGCTGCATGCATGTTCTGTTACCATACATGGTGGCCAACCCCTAAATACACTAACTCAAAGTGAATTTCCACCCTTTTAGCTGGGGCTACATGTTGGCCAAGACAAGTGTGATGCAACCAAAGATGGCTGTGTAGCAGTACAGGCTCACAAATGAATAGAGTTGCAGCACAACTTGCAAGTTGACAGGACCAGACAGCTTTATTGTTCAGATGCCTGGCTGTGAAATCTTGCGCGTGCTGGGGAGATTTCAATCTGCGCATGAGCAGTGCAGTACCTGGAGTGGGGACAGCAAGCATGAGATTACATCCTCACTATTCGTTTCCCTGGCCCTGTCAATCAGGGCCAGAGCCAGAGTGGAGACAGGAGAGAAGAGAAGGTAAAGTGGTGCTCTGAGAGGCTAGGCCAGCCCCTCGATGCTCCTAGAATCTAATTTGCATAAACATATTTATGAATGTGTACGAATATGTATAAGTATGAATTTCGCTACAATGGTATATCTGCTAGCAGCCATAGATAGCTCATTTAATTCACCATGATCAACTCTACCAGGCATTATGCTTGGTTTTATGGGGTTGATCATAGTGACTGATGTTCTTTATGTTTTGGTTGAAATAATTGATCTATGATCTAATAAAGATACAAACCAGTGACAACTATTTAGACTGATTCGAGCTGCATTTTTAAGCCCTAAAGGTGTCTAAAGCTAACTTTATTCTAGAATATAATTTTCTTCTAAATCACAGCAACATAGAAATCTGAAACTGTGCTTATCATAGCCTCTGCTTCAGAAATAATTTCCTCCCTTCAGTTATCTGATTTATAATGCATTTGTTCCTTTCCCAAAAGTAATGCTTTCTCTTTTAAGACAAATAACTAAATTTCTACCCTGGGCTCCACAAGTGTAACATTTTTCAAGCAATTTCATTCTATTTCATTCAGCATCGCTGGTTCCATCAGATTTGATTGAACTTACAATAATTTTTGACTTGCAGATATACATGTAAATATTTATTGGAAGATATGGGGGGGGGGGCAATTTATTGCGAAGACTAAAATGAGATGAAAAAAGTACTCATGGAGCTGCCATTTTCAGTAATTATTTCTGTTTTAGTCATAAACTTTAAAAATACCAAACAGGTGGGATCTTTTTCTTCCTTTTTCCATTAGACATATGTGTATGTTTGTTTATACTTTGAATTACAAAGTGCTCCGGTAGTTCCAGTAGGATGAACTAAACTCCAATTATTATTCAACATGCCGTGCATTGAAACAAATTTGTTTAGTAATATTATTTTCCGCTTTTTGTGTTTGTACAGCAACTCAGCCTTGAATTGTCATTTGTATTTGCACATTTATTATATATTAAACGCTGGTAATTTGAGGCAAATCATACATGCAAATTTCTTTTGTGCCGGCTTGGAAGACATGTTGGACCTCATGTACTAAAACCGTCACAGTTGTTTTGTTTCCAGTAGAAACCAGTCAAAGCCTGACTTTAAGTTTCTAAACTCCATTAAATAAATAAAATATGGACTTACAGTACTTTACCTATCACACTTTAAAGGGGGTTGTCCAATGAAAAATATGCAGTTTTCAAACCAGTACCTAAATACTTTTGTAATTGCATGTAATTAAAAATGTATCATAGCCATTGAGTTATTCTATAAAATGTATCTGTTTAGCGCCACCTGCTGTTTATTCTTTTTTCTTATTTCTCTGTCCACCTTGCAGAGGTGGACGCACAGGCTCAGTTCCATCCTTCAATTGCCGCTGGAGCTGTGATAGGGAGAGAGTTGCAGCAAAAAAGACACCCCCCCCCTGACCTCCAGCAGAAAGGGCTGAGCTGCCAGCTTGATATAAATCTAGCAGAGAAATTTTAACAATGAAAGGGGAGATCTTTGGATCCATGTGAGGCACATGGCTAGTTCTAGCTTTGTTAGAAAGGGTGTTGTGTACCATACAATGTCTCATTTTTATTTTTTACATTTTCCATGGGAGAACTCCTTTAACCCCTTAAGGACATAGGGCGTACAGGTACGCCCTTGTGCCCTGGTACTTAAGGACACAGGGCGTACATGTACGCCCTGTGTATTTTCGATCACTGCTGTGCGGCTGGCAGTGATCGGAACCCGGTGCCTGCTCAAATCATTGAGCAGGCACCTAGGCTAAATGCGCGGGGGGGTCCCGTCAATTCAGACCTGCGGTTTGCTGCGATTTCGGCAGTTTCTGATCCCCGCGGTCCCTGACCGTGGGGATCAGAAACTTTAGTATTCCTAAAATATATCTGTATCCCCCCCCCCCCTGCACCCCTAAGTGATTTTAGCCTGGTGGGAGGTGCAGGGGGAGGGTTGCGGGCGGTGCGGGAGGCGGGGCGGTGCGGCAGGCGGGATCGCGATCGTCCGCCTGCCTCCCCTTGAATAATCGTTGGTGGTTAGTGGGTATACCAGGGTGCCAGCACATTGCTGACACCCTGGTATAAACGGCTGACATCTGCGATGCGATGTCAGCTGTTTAGCCCTTTCCATAGCTGTATGGAAAAGGTTAACAGCTCAGGGAGCTCCCTCCCTCTCCCATCGGGGGGCTGCTGTGCCTTTGCAGCCCCCCGATGGGAGAGGGAGAGAGCTCCCAGACAGCCCCCCGACAGCCCCGTCCTTACCCTTCCCCGTCTGCGCAGTTCTGACCACTACTGAGCAGACGGGGAAGGTTCCCATGGCAACAGGACGCCGTCTCAGGCATAGTGATGTCGCGAACATAAAATTTTCAGTTCGCGAACAGCGAACGAGAACTTCCGCAAATGTTCGCGAACTGGCGAACCGGGCGAACCGCCATAGACTTCAATAGACAGGCGAATTTTAAAACCCACAGGGACTCTTTCTGGCCACAATAGTGATGAGAAAGTTGTTTCAAGGGGTCTAACACCTGGACTGTGGCATGCCGGAGGGGGATCTATGGCAAAACTCCCATGGAAAATTACGTAGTGGACGCAGAGTCGGGTTTTAATCCATAAAGGGCATAAATCAACTAACATTCCTAAATTGTTTGGAATAACGTGCTTTAAAACATCCAGTGTGTGTATACGATCAGGTATGATGTTGTATCGATCAGGTAGTGTAAGGGTTACGCCCGCATCACAGACATTGACAGACCAAACTCCCCTTTTAATGCACCGCAAACAGTTCATTTGCACAACCGCAAACTCCCCATTTGCACAAGGTTGGATACCAAGCTAGCCACGTCCCGGTGATGTCATTGAAGGTTTCTTCCTCCACCCAGCCACGTACAACACCAAGGGTCCCCGAAAGGTCAATTGAATTGATTTTTCGAACGGGGAGATGGTTAAAAAAACGCTGGCTCCCTCCCCTTTGTTTTTATCCACGGTGACTGCGTCTGCGCCGTGCAATTTACTGTCACACCCGATATGAGTGGTATTTTCTGTAGTACTATTCTCATCAGTTTAATCCCTCTAACGTCCCCAATCTGGGTGCCATTTATTGAATAGATTTTTCGAAGGGGAGATGGTATCAGTGGTTGGCACTGGCAGTGGGCACACTACAGTCAGTAGAAGCGGGCCTGACACACACTGGCAGCAGGCAAGCAACTGAAATTACACTAAAGTGTAAAAATTAAATGCCTTATTTATCGGCAAGCTACTGTGCCACCCGGTATGAGTGGTTGGCACTGGCAGTGGGCACACTACAGTCAGTGGAAGAGGGCCTGACACACACTGGCAGCAGGCAAGCAACTGAATTTAGACTACTGTCTAAAAATTAAATGCCTTATTTATCGGCAAGCTACTGTGCCACCCGGTATCAGTGGTTGGCACTGGCAGTGGGCACACTACAGTCAGTGGAAGCGGGCCTGACACACACTGGCAGCAGGCAAGCAACTGAATTTAGACTACTGTCTAAAAATTAAATGCCTTATTTATCGGCAAGCTACTGTGCCACCCGGTATCAGTGGTTGGCACTGGCAGTGGGCACACTACAGTCAGTTGAAGTCGGCCTGACACACACTAGCAGCAGGCAAGCAGCTGAAATTACACTAAAGTGTAAAAATTAAATGCCTTTTTTATGCAAAGTCCTGTGCCAGCCGGTATGAGTGGTGGGCACTGGCAGTGGGCACACTACAGTCAGTGGAAGTCAGCCTGACACACACTGGCAGGCAACTAACCTTAGATTAAAGTGTAAAAATTAAGTGCCTATTTTTTAAGCAAAGTCCTGTGCCACTCGGTATGACAGGGGTGGGCACTGGCAGTGGGCACACTACAGTCAGTTGAAGTCGGCCTGACACACACTAGCAGCAGGCAAGCAGCTGAAATTACATTAAAGTGTAAAAATTAAATGCCTTTTTTAAGCAAAGTCCTGTGCCAGCCGGTATGAGTGGTGGGCACTGGCAGTGGGCACACTACAGTCAGTGGAAGTCAGCCTGACACACACTGGCAGGCAACTAACCTTAGATTAAAGTGTAAAAATTAAGTGCCTATTTTTTAAGCAAAGTCCTGTGCCACTCGGTATGACAGGGGTGGGCACTGGCAGTGGGCACACTACAGTCAGTGGAAGTCAGCCTGACACACACTGGCAGGCAACTAACCTTAGATTAAAGTGTAAAAATTAAGTGCCTATTTTTTAAGCAAAGTCCTGTGCCACTCGGTATGACAGGGGTGGGCACTGGCAGTGGGCACACTACAGTCAGTTGAAGTCGGCCTGACACACACTAGCAGCAGGCAAGCAGCTGAAATTACATTAAAGTGTAAAAATTAAATGCCTTTTTTAAGCAAAGTCCTGTGCCAGCCGGTATGAGTGGTGGGCACTGGCAGTGGGCACACTACAGTCAGTGGAAGTCAGCCTGACACACACTGGCAGGCAACTAACCTTAGATTAAAGTGTAAAAATTAAGTGCCTATTTTTTAAGCAAAGTCCTGTGCCACTCGGGATGACAGGGGTGGGCACTGGCAGTGGGCACACTACAGTCAGTTGAAGTCGGCCTGACACACACTGGCAGGCAACTAACCTTAGATTAAAGTGTAAAAATGAAGTGCCTTTTTTTTAAGCAAAGTCCTGTGCCACACGGGATGACAGGGGTGGGCACTGGCAGTGGGCACACTACAGTCAGTTGAAGTCGGCCTGACACACACTAGCAGCAGGCAAGCAGCTGAAATTACACTAAAGTGTAAAAATTAAATGCCTTTTTTATGCAAAGTCCTGTGCCAGCCGGTATGAGTGGTGGGCACTGGCAGTGGGCACACTACAGTCAGTGGAAGTCAGCCTGACACACACTGGCAGGCAACTAACCTTAGATTAAAGTGTAAAAATTAAGTGCCTATTTTTTAAGCAAAGTCCTGTGCCACTCGGTATGACAGGGGTGGGCACTGGCAGTGGGCACACTACAGTCAGTTGAAGTCGGCCTGACACACACTAGCAGCAGGCAAGCAGCTGAAATTACACTAAAGTGTAAAAATTAAATGCCTTTTTTATGCAAAGTCCTGTGCCAGCCGGTATGAGTGGTGGGCACTGGCAGTGGGCACACTACAGTCAGTGGAAGTCAGCCTGACACACACTGGCAGGCAACTAACCTTAGATTAAAGTGTAAAAATTAAGTGCCTATTTTTTAAGCAAAGTCCTGTGCCACTCGGTATGACAGGGGTGGGCACTGGCAGTGGGCACACTACAGTCAGTTGAAGTCGGCCTGACACACACTAGCAGCAGGCAAGCAGCTGAAATTACATTAAAGTGTAAAAATTAAATGCCTTTTTTAAGCAAAGTCCTGTGCCAGCCGGTATGAGTGGTGGGCACTGGCAGTGGGCACACTACAGTCAGTGGAAGTCAGCCTGACACACACTGGCAGGCAACTAACCTTAGATTAAAGTGTAAAAATTAAGTGCCTATTTTTTAAGCAAAGTCCTGTGCCACTCGGGATGACAGGGGTGGGCACTGGCAGTGGGCACACTACAGTCAGTTGAAGTCGGCCTGACACACACTGGCAGGCAACTAACCTTAGATTAAAGTGTAAAAATGAAGTGCCTTTTTTTTAAGCAAAGTCCTGTGCCACACGGGATGACAGGGGTGGGCACTGGCAGTGGGCACACTACAGTCAGTTGAAGTCGGCCTGACACACACTAGCAGCAGGCAAGCAGCTGAAATTACACTAAAGTGTAAAAATTAAATGCCTTTTTTATGCAAAGTCCTGTGCCAGCCGGTATGAGTGGTGGGCACTGGCAGTGGGCACACTACAGTCAGTGGAAGTCAGCCTGACACACACTGGCAGGCAACTAACCTTAGATTAAAGTGTAAAAATTAAGTGCCTATTTTTTAAGCAAAGTCCTGTGCCACTCGGTATGACAGGGGTGGGCACTGGCAGTGGGCACACTACAGTCAGTTGAAGTCGGCCTGACACACACTAGCAGCAGGCAAGCAGCTGAAATTACATTAAAGTGTAAAAATTAAATGCCTTTTTTAAGCAAAGTCCTGTGCCAGCCGGTATGAGTGGTGGGCACTGGCAGTGGGCACACTACAGTCAGTGGAAGTCAGCCTGACACACACTGGCAGGCAACTAACCTTAGATTAAAGTGTAAAAATTAAGTGCCTATTTTTTAAGCAAAGTCCTGTGCCACACGGGATGACAGGGGTGGGCACTGGCAGTGGGCACACTACAGTCAGTTGAAGTCGGCCTGACACACACTAGCAGCAGGCAAGCAGCTGAAATTACACTAAAGTGTAAAAATTAAATGCCTTTTTTATGCAAAGTCCTGTGCCAGCCGGTATGAGTGGTGGGCACTGGCAGTGGGCACACTACAGTCAGTGGAAGTCAGCCTGACACACACTGGCAGGCAACTAACCTTAGATTAAAGTGTAAAAATTAAGTGCCTTTTTTTAAGCAAAGTCCTGTGCCACACGGAATGACAGGGGTGAGCACTGGCAGTGGGCACACTACAGTCTGTGGGCCTGCAGCTCCTCACACACAGGCAGGCCAGGCAACTGCAATATGTATATAAAGGAAAAAAAAAAAGCAGACTAATGTTGCAGCCCTAAAAAGGGCTTTTTGGGGTGCTGTCAGGACGCTGTCCTTACAGCAGAGATCAGATGAGTCTTTCAGGACTGGAGTGGACACTGAATTCACTAGCCTAGCTATCGATTTCCCAATTAAATCAGCAGCAGTTACAGTCTCCCTCCTCTCACTAAGACTGCAGCTTCAGAATGAATCTAAAATGGATGCTGTGCAGGAGGTGGGAGGGTCTGGGAGGGAGGGTATGCTGCTGATTGGCTGGAATGTGTCTGCTGACTGTGAGGTACAGGGTCAAAGTTTGCTCAATGATGATGTATAGGGGGCGGACCGAACATCGCATGTGTTCGCCCGGCAGAGGCGAACGCGAACAAGCTATGTTCGCCGGGAACTGTTCGCCGTCGGATAGTTCGGGCCATCTCTACTCAGGCATCCTGCTGTCCATGGTGCTGAACAGATCTGTGCTAAAAGGCATAGATCTGTTCAGACAAAGTGTAAAATACAGTACAGTACAATATATATTATACTGTACTGTATTATACAGACATCAGACCCACTGGATCTTCAAGAACCAAGTGGGTCTGGGTCAAAATAAAAGTGAAAAAAAGTGAAAATAAAGTAAAAATCAAAAAACACATTTATCACTGATTAAAAATGAAAAAAATAAAATTCCCTACACATATTTGGTATCGCCGCGTCCGTAACGACCTGATATATAAAACGGTCATGTTACTTTACGGCGAACGGTGAACGCCATAAAAATAAAAAATAAAAAACTATGATGAAATTGAAATTTTGCCCACCTTACTTCCCAAAAAAGGTAATAAAAGTGATCAAAAAAGTCGTATGTACGCCAAAATTGTAACAATCAAACCGTCATCTGATCCCGCAAAAATCATACCCTACCCAAGATAATCGCCCCAAAACTGAAAAAACTATGGCTCTTAGACTATGGAAACACTAAAACATGATTTTTTTTGTTTCAAAAATAAAATCATTGTGTAAAACTTACATAAATAAAAAAAAAGTATACATATTAGGTATTGCCGCGTCCGTATCGACCGGCTCTATAAATATATCACATGACCTAACCCCTCAGGTGACCACCGTAAAAAAATAAAAACGGTGTAAAAAAAGCAATTTTTTTGTCATCTTACGTCACAAAAAGTGTAATAGCAAGCAATCAAAAAGTCATATGCACCCCAAAATAGTTCCAATCAAACCGTCATCTCATCCCGCAAAAAATGAGACCCTACTTAAGATAATCGCCCCAAAACTGAAAAAACTATGGCTCTTAGACTATGGAGACACTAAAACTTTTTTTTGTTTTAAAAATTAATTAATTGTGTAAAACTTACATAAATAAAAAAAATTGTATACATATTAGGTATCGCCGCATCCGTGACAACCTGCTCTATAAAATTACCACATGATCTAACCTGTCAGATGAATGTTGTAAATAACAAAAAAAAAAACGGTGCCAAAAAAGCTATTTCTTGTTACCTTCTGCACAAAAAGTGTAATATAGAGCAACCAAAAATCATATGTACCCTAAACTAGTAGCAACAAAACTGCCACCCTATCCCGTAGTTTCTAAAATGGGGTCTTTTTTTGGAGTTTCTACTCTAGGGGTGCATCAGGGGGGCTTCAAATGGGACATGGTGTCAAAAAAAACAGTCCAGCAAAATCTGCCTTCCAAAAATCGTATGGCATTCCTTTCCTTATGCGCCCTGCCGTGTGCCCGTACAGCAGTTTACGACCACATATGGGGTGTTTATGTAAACTACAGAATCAGGGCCATAAATAATGAGTTTTGTTTGGCTGTTAACCCTTGCTTTGTAACTGGAAAAAAAATATTAAAATGGAAAATCTGCCAAAAAAGTGAAATTTTGAAATTGTATCTCTATTTTCCATTAATTCTTGTGCAACACCTAAAGGGTTAACAAACTTTGTAAAATCTGTTTTGAATACCTTGAGGGGTGCAGTTTCTTAGATGGGGTCACTTTTATGGAGTTTCTACTCTAGGGGTGCATCAGGGGGGCTTCAAATGGGACATGGTGTCAAAAAAAACAGTCCAGCAAAACCTGCCTTCCAAAAACCATATGGCGCACCTTTCACTCTACGCACTGCTGTGTGGCCGTACAGTAGTTTACAGCCACATATGGGGTGTTTCTGTAAACGGCAGAGTCAGGGCAATAAACATACAGTCTTGTTTGGCTGTTAACCCTTGCTTTGTTAGTGGAAAAAATGGGTTAAAATGGAAAATTAGGCAAAAAAATGAAATTCTCAAATTTCATCCCCATTTGCCAATAACTCTTGTGCAACACCTAAAGGGTTAACGAAGTTTGTAAAATGAGTTTTGAATACCTTGAGGGTGTAGTTTATAGAATGGGATCATTTTTGGGTGGTTTCTATTATGTAAGCCTCGCAAAGTGACTTCAGACCTGAACTGGTCCCTAAAAATTGGGTTTTTGTAAATTTAAGAAAAATTTCAAGATTTGCTTCTAAGCCTTGTAACATCCCCAAAAAATTAACTATCATTCCCAAAATAATTCAAACATGAAGTAGACATATGGGGAATGTAAAGTCATCACAATTTTTAGGGGTATTACTATGTATTACAGAAGTAGAGAAAGTGAAACTTTGAAATTTGCAAATTTTTACAAATTTTTGTTAAATTAGGTATTTTTTGGTGCAAAAAAAATATTTTTTTTTACTTCATTTTACCAGTGTCATGAAGTACAATATGTGACGAAAAAACAATCTCAGAACGGCCTGGATAAGTCAAAGCGTTTTAAAGTTATCAGCACTTAAAGTGACACTGGTCCGATTTGCAAAAAATGGCCTGGTCCTAAGGTGTAATAAGGCTGTGTCCTTAAGGGGTTAAGAGGTTGTCTCATGAAGTCACTAAAGCTAGTCGCCATGGTAATCAGTTGATCACCCCAGATCCGGCTTTCCAGGTGAACAACTCTCATTTTTGGGAGAAGCTCTGTGTCACAAACTCACGTGTCTGGGCTCCAGTGGCACAATGTCCGGTTTCGTCATGGCAGCGCCGGGAGAGACGCACTGCTAAGCCATGCCCCCTGGTGATGGGGCATCCCTAGCAACATGATATAATGCTCTGTTTCTCCCCACAGCAGTCGTGCTGAGCAGTGGGCTGATTATTCAGATGCTCTATTCCTGTGTGCTAGTGTTTCTGACTAATGGAGCGCCAGGTCATGACCTATCAGGTTCTGATCCTGGAACTAGGTACTCTATTTAAACCCCGTCCTGGCTATACACCAGTGCCAGTGATAGTTTCTGACTCTCTAGCTGTGTTTGTGGTTCCTGTGCTTGTTAGATTACTCGTTCCTCTGACTCCGGCTTGTCTTCTGACCACTCTCTGTCTCTCGTTTGGTACTGCATTGCCTGTCTGGTTCTGACCCCTTTACCTATGATCCTGTTTTTATGCTGTTTTGTCTCTTGGTGTTCGTCTATCTCTGCAACTTAGTATTATAGGGACTGTTAACCATTTGCAGTCATGCTACCTAGGGCTTGAACTGCAAGTAGGTAAAGAAAGCAGGCTAGGTTCTAGGTCAGGGCTCACTGTTCATGTCTGTCCTTGCCATACAGGATGACCATGTATTAGATAAACTGGCCAAGTTTGCCAGCATGATGTCCATGTAACCTTATATGGAAGTCATGCCGCAATTCTGCATTCATCATACAAGGCATATCACCAATGACTTACAATGGGGTCCACTAGTGTGGTTGTTACTTTGCAAACACACACAGCTATTCATCCCATCAAATTTGATATTAACCCTTTCATGACCAAGGGTCATTGATGCCCTAGTGTCCAGGTCAAAATTTACAAATCTGACATGCGTCACTTTATGTGGTAATAGCTTTGGAACACTTTTACTTATCCAAGCCATTCTGAGATTGTTTTTTCTCGTGACACATTGTACTTCATGATAGTCATATATTTGAGTCAATATATTTCACCTTTATTTATGAAAAAATCCAAAATGTACCCAAAATTTAGAAAAATTTCTCTGCTTCTAAAACAGAAAGTGATACCTAATAAAATATTTATTACTTAACATTCCCCATATGTCTACTTTATGTTGGCATCATTTTGGAAATGTCCTTTTGGTTTTTTAGGACGTTAGAAGGCTTAGAAGTTTAGAAGCAATTCTTAAAATTTTTAAGAAAATTTTCAAAACCCACTTTTTAAGGACCAGTTCAGGTCTGAAGTCACTTTGTGGGGCCTACATAGTGGATACCCCCATAAATGACCCCATTGTAGAAACTACACCCCTCAAGTTACTCAAAACTGATTTTACAAACTTTGTTAACCCATTAGGTGTTCCACAAGAATTAAAGGAAAATGGAGATGAAATATCTAAATTTAACTTTTTGGGCAGATTTTCCATTTTATTACATTTTTTTCTTTAACACATTGAGGGTTAACAGCCAAACAAAACTCAATATTTATTACCCTGATTCCGCGGTTTACAGAAACACCCCACATGTGGTCATAAACTGCTGTACGGGCACACGGCAGGGCGCAGAAGGAAAGGAATGCCATTCGGTTTTTGGAAGGCAGATTTTGCTGGATTGGTTTTCTGAACGCCATATGTTTTTTTATTTTTCTGCCGATCGTCTTGTGCAGGGGCTTGTTTTTTGCAGAAAGTGTTGAGGTTTTAATTGCATTTTTGGGTACATAGGATTTTTTGATCATTCATTATTACACTTTATGGGGCAAGGTGACCAAATAAATGGCTGTTTTGGAACAGTTTTCATTTATTTATTTTTACAGCGTTCATCTGAGGAGTTAGGTCATGTGATAGTTTTATAGATAAGATCGTTACGGACGTGGCAATAACTAATATGTATACTTTTTCTTATTTATTTAAGTTTTACACAATAATAGCATTTCTGAAACCAAAAAAATGATGTTTTAGTGTTTCCATAGTCTGAGAGCCATAGCTTTTATATTTTTTGAGCGATTGTCTTAAATAGGGTATAATTTTTTGCGGGAAGAGGTGACGGTTTGATTGGAACTATTTTGGGGGTCATAAGCCTTTTTGATCGCTTGCTGTTGCACTTTTTGTGATGTAAGGTGACAAAAATAGCTTTTTTGGCACAGTTTTTTTTTTTTTTCTTTTAATGGTGATTATCGGACGGGGTCTATCATGTGATATATTTATAGAGACGGTCGTTACGGACGCGGTGACACCTAATATGTGTATTTTATTTTATTTTTTATTTTTTTATAGTAAAAGGCAATTTATTTTTTTAATTTACATTTTTATTATTTTCACTTTCTTTTTTTATCAAGTCCCTCTTAGATCATGAAGATCCAGTGCGGCTGATGGCTGTACTATACTTTGCAATGCTCTTGCATTGCAAAGTACAGGGTGGGCCATTTATATGGATACACCTTAATAAAATGTGAATAGTTGGTGATATTAACTTCCTGTTTGTGGCACATTAGTATATGAGAGGGGGGAAACTTTTAGAGATGGGTGGTGACCATGGCGGCCATTTTGAAGTCGGCCATTTTGAATACAACTTTTGTTTTTTCAATAGGAAGAGGGTCATGTGACACATCAAACTTATTGGGAATTTCACAAGAAAAACAATGGTGTGCTTGGTTTTAACGTAACTTTATTCTTTCATGAGTTATTTACAAGTTTCTGACCACTTATAAAATGTGTTCAATGTGCTGCCCATTGTGTTGGATTGTCAATGCAACCCTCTTCTCCCACTCTTCACACACTGATAGCAACACCGCAGGAGAAATGCTAGCACAGGCTTCCAGTATCCGTAGTTTCAGGTGCTGCACATCTCGTATCTTCACAGCATAGACAATTGCCTTCAGATGACCCCAAAGATAAAAGTCTAAGGGGGTCAGATCGGGAGACCTTGGGGGCCATTCAACTGGCCCACGATGACCAATCCACTTTCCAGGAAACTGTTCATCTAGGAATGCTCAGACCTGACACCCATAATGTGGTGGTGCACCATCTTGCTGGAAAAACTCAGGGAACGTGCCAGCTTCAGTGCATAAAGAGGAAAACACATCATCATGTAGCAATTTCGCATATCCAGTGGCCTTGAGGTTTCCATTGATGAAGAATGGCCCCACTATCTTTGTACCCCATATACCACACCATACCATCAATTTTTTTGCTCCAATAGTCTTGGAGGGATCTATCCAATGGGGGTTAGTGTCAGACCAATAGCGGTGGTTTTGTTTGTTAACTTCACCATTCACATAAAAGTTTGCCTCATCACTGAACAAAATCTTCTGCGTAAACTGAGGGTCCGGTTCCAATTTTTGTTTTGCCCCTTCTGCAAATTCAGTGCGCCGATCTGGGTCATCCTTGTTGAGATGCTGCAGTAGCTGGAGTTTGTAAGGGTGCCATTTGTGAGTAGCTAATATCCGCCGAAGGGATGTTCGACTAATGCCACTCTCCGGTGACATGATGTTTCTTCATTAGAGACAGATTTTATGCGTCCACATTTTGGCAAATCCAACACTGAACCAGTTTCACGAAACTTAGCAAGCAGTTTGCTAACTGTAGCATGGGAGATGGGTGGTCTCGTAGGGTGTCTTGCATTGAAATCTGCTGCAATGACCCGGTTACTGCGTTCACCAGACATCAACACAATTTCTATCCGCTCCTCACGTGTTAACCTCGGCGACATGTCAATGGCTGTAAACAAAGAGAAACTTGTAAATAACTCATGAAAGAATAAAGTTACGTTAAAACCAAGCACACCATTGTTTTTCATGTGAAATTCCCAATAAGTTTGATGTGTCACATGACCCTCTTCCTATTGAAAAAACAAAAGTTGGATTCAAAATGGCCGACTTCAAAATGGCCGCCATGGTCACCACCCATCTTGAAAAGTTTCACCCCTCACATATACTAATGTGCCACAAACAGGAAGTTAATATCACCAACCATTCCCATTTTATTAAGGTGTATCCATATAAATGGCCCACCCTGTATAATACTATTAGATGCCCTGTAGGTGGCAACAGAGGACACTTTTGCAAAGCGTCCGGTTGCCATGGCAACCATCGGGCGCTGCAATCACAGCGCGGCAGCCCCGATGGTTGAGAGAGAGAGCTCCCTCCCTCTATTAACCCCATGGATGCCGCAACCACGGCATCTATGGGGTTACAGTAGAGTGTCAGCATAGAGCTGACACTCACTGCTGATAGCGGCGGCTCAGGAATGGAGCCGCCACCATCACACACAGCAGGGGGACCGGGGGCAGCGCTGGAAAGGGGGGGGTACGGCTGCCAACATTGAGAGAGGCTGGGGCAGGAGGGCCGGGGAGAATGCATGGGGCGGACCGCATCAGGGGCAGACTACATGAATATGGATGGGGCGGGGGAACTGCATCAGAGGCAGGCGCGGACAGGGGGGTGTTGGAAGCACACAGATTGGGGGGCACAGGAAGGGGGCACAGATCGGGGGCCACAGAGACACTAACTGATTTCAGGCTCTGATCTGCAGAGTGCAGATCAGATCCTGAAACCGGCATTTTTTTCACTGCCGCGATCCGATTGGTTAGTCTGCACAGACTAACCAATCGGATCGATTGCTGGCAAGGGGCCACTCTGATTGGTCCCTTGCCGGCATTACTGCACTGTATGCTGTCCGTGACAGCAGCAGTGCAGGGGCAGAAGCTTTAATCCAAGCGCTTTGCAGCGCTTGGATTAAAGAGCTGGTTTGACGTTTATAGACATGATAGCTGCACGGGGCATGTGCAAATTTCACGTATATAAATGTATTGCAGTCGTGAAGGGGTTAAACTGATTATATAGCACAAATGTGAATAGAGTGTTTCATTACTGCACATGCCACTCTATTCCTACTTAAAGCGTACCTCAGTTTTAAAAAATGTTTGTATAGTGGCTGTGCTTTTTGTAAAATCATAACTGTGAAGAAACAGTTATGTTTGGGGTTCCCTAATGTTTTTTTAAGCCATATTATTCCCTGTTTCAGCTGCATAGCTAGATTCATTTCACTCAGAAGCAGGGTGTGTATTTCTCTGTGGAATCCTTTCCCTTACTTTCTTCTATGTTTGTTTACAGCTCTGGAGCTCACAGAACAGATAAAGCACATTTACAGACAGACAGGAGGCTCCTGTGAATTCAGAAACAGTGTAAAAGCAGTTAATTTATTAAAACTAGGTAGTAACACATCTCCTTTTTTTTCTATTCTGTTTTTATTTTCTGATTGTAGATTTTTTATTTTATTTTACTTCCTGAACATTTTTTTGGGGGCTGCCATCTTGCCAGGGCTGTGATTAACAGCATTTACACAGCATTAAAAAATAATTCTTTACGGTACCCCTATGGGCCATAGACACAATGGACAGGAGGGGACGCTATTGACTTCTATGGGAGAGTTTTCTAGGCATGCTCTGTGACCTGTGCAGAGGTCATTGTACAAGAAAAGGATAGATAAGCTCTGACAATCACCTATTGTGAATGGTGGATCCTGACTTATCTGTCATTTTAATTATGTATGTCTCTAATGATATAATCTCTGTGCATAGATAAGAAGGGAACTGCGGTAAAGTGATCTGTACAAATCAAGAAGTGGCGCCAATTATAAGACATAGTGGCCAGTGCAAAAACTGCAGGATTTTTGGTTTTAGTTTAAATATAAAAAGTGACATTGAAAATTAAAAATAACATCATCAAAATTATTTAACAATACGTTAATATAAAAATATTATTTAAACAGCAAATCTGATGACACATTCCCTTTAAATGAAATGGAATTGTGTGAAAGTCACAAAGATGGATTGTATTGATATATTGTAAGAAAAATGCATTGGAATCTTCATAAGGTTTGAGTTCATACCAAGTGCTTACAAAAATTGTAAGTGTGGTTGAACCAATCTGATTCCAGGTGACATGTTCCTAATACAGGTTCGAAATGAAAAGATGTGCCGTGAAGTCCTATACTTTGTGTCTGCACAACTTTTATAAATCAGGCTCATGAAAATCACATTCAATGTCATCACTAGTTCAATTACTGACATTATGACAATGGCTAACAGTATGAATGATGACATCATGGCTTATATCCTTGTAGAGATATGGCAGAATAAATAGTAGTTGATAGATATAGTAATTGGAAAAAACAGAATACATCACATTTTATTTCCTAAGATGGATGATATCACAATCTTTAACAGTGCATAGCTTTCCATGTATCGGTTCTGCCCTGCATTTATGCAATTGCTTAAAAAGGACCTGTCAGCATTCCTGACAAAGCACTTCTTTACCCATAAAATAAGAATCCTGTGACACCTTTTCTTTGAACTCTTTATTGTGCCATTCCTTTGCTATTCCACCTGAAAATATATGAATACATTGAAAACTGGGCATTCTCATTCCCCTTCTCGAAACATTTATCCCTTCTCAGTCTGACATTGTCAGCACAGATTGGACAATTTTCTAAATATGCAGGGAGTAGTGACACACCCTAAACTGGTAACACCCAGTAGTCAATTTATGTATAAATATCTAAGAGGAATAACAAAAGAATGACATAACGCAAGATGCTTCAGAATTCTTAGATTATTCGGAAGGCAAGTATTTACTCAAATGAAGATGTCAGGAGAGGGGAAAGGATCTTATACTGGACCCAAATCTTAATTGAGCATTACTAAACCAGGAAATTAGAATGATGCAGAAAGCATAGGATCTTATAGGATGAGGATTGGCAGAAGGAACAGTCACAGGTAGTCGCTTGAATGACTTGATTATCGAGTGGCATGTTTGGGGAAAAAAAGGTATCTTCATCAACTTGACCTGTAAGATCTAGAAATGCATTGCTACATATGAACTGCTCACAGGACCTTCAACAAAAATTCTCTTGGATTAAGGTCAGGACTTTGACTTGGCCATTCCAAAACTTTTACTTTATTCTTCTTTAACCATTCTTTGGTAGAACAACTTGTTTGCTCAGGGTCTTTGTCTTGCTGCATGACCCTCATTCTCTTGAGATTCAGCTCACGGACAGACGTCCTGACATTTTTCCTTTCGAATTTGCTGGTATAATTCAGAATTCATTGTTTCATAAATGATGGCAAGCCGTCCTGGCTCAGATAAAGCAAAACAGACCAAAGCATGATACTATTACCACCATGTGTCACAGATAGGATGAGGCTTTTATGCTGGAGTGTTTTCCTTTCTCCAAACATAATGTTTCTCAATTAAACCAATAATTTCTATCTTGTTCTCATCTGTCCACTAAATATTGTTCCAATAGCTTTCTGGCTTGTCCAGGTGATCTTTAGCAAACTACAAATGGGCAGCAAAGTTCTTATTGGAGAATGGCAGCTTTCTCCTTGCAGTCCTGCAATCCACACCATTGTTGTTCAGTGTCCAGTGGGAGAAAGGCCTTAAGTTGCCTAGAGGGTAGCTTGTGACCTTGCGGACTATTAGGCACTTTGACCTTTTTTTATCCTTTTTGGTCTAACACTTCAGGGGAGGGTAGTAAGAGTCCTGAATTTCCTCCATTTGTACACAGTCTGTCTGACTGTGTATTGGTTCAAACTCTTCAGAGATGGTTTTGTAATCTTTTCCAGCCTGACGAGCATCAACATCTCTTCATTTGAGGTCCTCAGAAGTCTTCTTTTTTGTGCCATGATATACCAACAAGCGTGTTGTGAAGATCAGTCTTTGATAGATCACTGTTCTTTTAATAAAACAGGTCATCCACTCACACCTGATTCTCACTTCATTGATTAAAAACACAACTTTTTACTTTTAAATTATCTGCTTATCCTAAACATTGACATACTTTTGCCGCTCACAGACGTAATATTGGATCATTTTTCCCAATAAATTAATTACCAGGCCTGATATTTTTGACTCATTTGTTTGCTCGGTTAGTGAAAATCTGTTGTAGTTTTCGGTCAAATTTATGCAGAAATATTGAAAATCCTGAAAGGTTCACAAAACCTGCAAACACCACTGTATATGGCAAACACCTATATCCTTATCACTAAACACATAGTGGGGTTTTAGACACCAGTCTTAATAACCCCTATAGCTGGCGATGGATCCGCCGAAGTTGTGAAAAGGCGCTAGCCTCTACATAACTTTGGCGTATCCTGCGCCAGTCTAAATGTAAGCTAGCTTGCTTGCTGTCTTACATTAAGACCATTTTCTACGCCTAAAACAGGCGTAGAAAATGATGAATGAGACGGGCTTCCCAGCCTATCTCCTTCCCTGCCCACGCCACTCCCAATTTTAGACCTGGCGTGAGTGGGGAATAGTCACAGATTGTGGTGCAAATAACCTTTACGCTACAATCTGCACCAGAAATACGCGTAATATATAGTAAATGACCCCCATAGAGACTAAAAAGTCCACTACATAATCAATCTTTAAAGTTAAGAGTGTTTAGCAGAACTTGTTACCTTATGTTATTGCTTTCCATTCTAAAAGATAAAATACCGCTCTCTAACTGGACGGATGCAATTTGTGATAGGAAACAAAGGCTATTACATGGTGTCACCTATAACTAAGTAACATGGCTATTCTTATTCTCACTTTCACCGGCTTCTACATCAAAGAAGCTGAAGAATCTGCCATTCCTTCTCAACAGATCTCTTTTCCCTTCCCTTACTATTAATCACCTTCCCCTCAAGACGGAGAAGAAGAGTATTAAACACACAACATCGCTGCAAGCTAAGAGCAAACATTATTGGCTGCAGACAATTGTCTGAGAAAAAATAGTCCCATAATAGCGGAAAGATAAAATGAAATACACTCTCCGTCACCTGATGTAGGATAGACCGCTACAGAGTATTTATGATCCTGTCCTTGGTGCTTGTTTCCAACTTTGCTACACAACTACAGATTACAGAGATTTTTCTAAATATCTGACTTGTGTTGGGACATGATATACCGTACCTCTACCGTACCTCTAAAAGGCGACTATTTTTCGAGAGAAGTTATTAAAGAGTTGTAGGAGATAGTCGATGCTTCTGGTCTGGAAGAAATCAGATACAAATGATCTCATTACACGTAACAAGGCTCATAATCTACTGAATACCCAACATGTCCACTAAATGTTGCCCAAGGAAGAACAGATGTTCCTACATTTACGGGACAGTGTGTGCATCATGGAAAGAATGGAGCACCAAAGCTTTTAAAGAGGAGCATGTCTGTTTTAACAACTACTTGCATTCCTCATGTAATAACAATTCTGGAACATCTATTCTTATGACTCCATGTTGTAGTATTCGTTCATTATTCCTTCTTGAAGTTATGAATGAAATGCTAGAAGTCTGTAATGATGGTCCAGATGGGTGTTACTAGTAGGGGACATGTCCCTGCACAGTCTGACACTGGCAGCACTGATTGGATAGTGTCAGACTGCGCAGGGATACATGGAGTACTTTTTTTTCTGTCTAAAAAAACTGATGGAAATGGCTCAAACGGATGACTACTGATGCAACAGGATCCATTTTTTTTCACAGTATCCTGTTTTTTTTTTCTCTTCTTCTGATGGATCAGAAGAACGGAAAGCTAAACGGAGATATGAACTCAGCCTTACCCATAGAATATCTCCTATAGCAGTCAAGTATAAAATGGCTTCACAAACAGGTTTACTTTGACAGCCTACAGCACAACTGAATGCTGTTTCCTCGTCAGCACTAAGGGTGAAAGTTGCAGATCTTTAATAGAGTTTCAGTGCAGATTCTGCTCTGAATGTCTGCAAAAATTAAGGGTAGGACCACCCAGGGAGTGTTAACGTAATATTAAGGGTCAGACCTCAATTGTCCCTTTTACGTGTATTCAGTTTCCACACAGTTAAAATTAAAACATTTTGGGACTTGTTGAAATTAATTAAAGGGGTTTTCCAGGATAATACTACTGATGACCTATCGTCAGAATAGGTCATCAGTATCTGATCGGTGCGGGTCCAACACCTGGGACCCCCACCAATCAGCTGTTTTGAGAAGGCATCAGCAGTCCTGTGAGCACCGCAGCCTTCTCTGTGCTTACCAAGCACAGCGCTGTACATTGTATAGCGGCTGTGCTTGGTATCTGGCTCAGCCCAATTGAAGTAAATAGGGGTGAGCACGATACCAAGTACAGACGCCATACAATGTACGGCGCTGTGCTTGGTAAGCACTGGGAAGACATTGGAGCTTACAGGAGCACCGGTGCTTTCTAAAAACAGCTGACCGGTGGGTATCCTGGGTGTCAGACCCCCATCGATCAGATACTGATGACCTATCCTGAAGATAGGTCAACAGTAGTAAAATCCCAGAAAAAAAACCTTTAAACCAACATATAAGTGATCAGTAGACAGGCTAGGGTAACAATTTACCTGGGTGTGTTAACGCAATATTAAGGGTCAGGCCTCAATCGTCCGTTTACATACATCCAGTTACCACAAGGTTGCAATTAAAAATTTTCGGGACTTGTTGAATTTAATTAAACCAGCATATAGGTGATCAGTACACCAGTAGACAGGCTAGGGTAGCAATTTACCTGGTAGTATTAACATAATGAATCGGGCCTCAACCATCCATTTACGTATATTCAGTTTCCACATGGTTGGAAATGAACAATATATGTTTTTGGGGCTTGTTCCATTTAATTAAGCAGCATACACTACTCACAAAAAGTTAGGGATATTTGGCTTGAGGGTGAAATTTCAGGATGAACCTAAAATGCACTCTAACCTTTAAAGGTGAACTTGATGTGACCTTCTCTAAATTTTTTAATGCACATGTCAAACTGTTCAATGTTTCAGTACTTTTTGCACAACTTGCTGTTCTCTAACAAGGAGCTTAAGGGGGTTTTGCCACTTCAGCAAATAGCATTTATTATGCAGAGAAAGTTTCCTTGGTTACGACCACCCTGCAGTCCAGCAGCGGTGGCTGTGCTTATACACTATAGAAAAAAGCACCAGCCTTTGTGCGTTCCCACGGTCCCGTCCACCAGAGAGGCTGACATTTTTTCCTATAGTGTGCAAGCACGACCACCACTGATGGATTGCAGGGTTGTCTGTAACCATGGAAACGAGCACTATATAATGTGATAGAAAAATAAACCAAGCCAAGCAAAGGAAGCAATATGGATAATAACAATACATTAATAAGGGGCTTGTATTAGCTTTCTCTACATGATAAATGACACCCCCTTTAAGACCACCCCCGGTCAACTATCAGTGACTGAGAGCTATGTACATATGTATGCACACTTAGGCCTCATGTACACAAACGCTTTTTCGGTTTGCATTTTTTACGGATCAAATGCAGACCTATTCATTTCTATGGGGCCACAAAAAAATGTGAACAGCACACGAATGTTATATGTGTGCTGTCAGCATCCATTTATCAGGTAGACAAGGCAAATTAATACAAGGCATGTACTAATGTACTGTTATTTAAAAATACCCCGTTCTGACACGTCTCATGCTTTTTCATATTCCAAAGCTTCCAAAATTTGTCCCTTGTCAGGGACAGATGATGTTTACCCCTTAAGCCACCATGATGTACCTGTACGTCATGGAGTGCACTGCATTAAGCCACCATGGCGTACAGGTTCGTCACGACAGCAATCTGTCACCATGAACCCATAGCCATGTATGTCAGTGTCACTCAGACATCATTTATTCTTGCTGTCATTATGTTACAGAGCTAAGGGGAGGGAAAAAATCATAAAAAAGAAATGAAAAGACAAGTTTTCCTAAAAATTTGTTCTAGGAGGCTAGTGGGGGTTATATATCATCTTTCGGTTCAACCCCAAATCGATTTGGGTCTAAACCGAACTTTTTCAAAAGTGGTTCACTCATCTCTACTAAATATTTATTACTTTCCCAGTACACCCAGTGGTCCCTGTGGAGAAGCAGAGTAACTGGGTAGAACAAATTAACTAATAATTATTTCTATCCTCGTCACCATTAATATTTTTAAGACATATACAGAGAAACACGTTGATGAATATTCTACAGACTTACGCTACGCTCACACCAACGTTGTTTTCCTCCGCATCCGAGCCGCATATTTTGCAGCTCAGATGTGGAACCATTCATTTAAAGGGGAACGTGGAAAATGCGGACAGTGCACCGTGGTAGTTCCGTGTCCGTTGTTTCGTACGAGTGATCCGCAAAACAAATACAACATGTCCTAGTGTTGTCCGCAAAACACCTTCCGCAGCCCCATTCAAGTCAATGGGTCCACAAAAAATGGAGATGCCTAACTAAGTACTCCGTATGTTATCTGCATTTTTTGCGGATCCGTTGCTAAGTTGGAAATAGCATGTGACCCTTTTCAAACAGTGTCCAGGAATCTTTCTGGGTTTTTTTTCAGGCATTTATCACAGCAGGAGCTAGGAGTGATAAAAGTGACATCTAAAATGGCCCATTGGGATGTTGAAAATTGAATCACCCTCATAGAAGAGCGCCCAGAACTGTGGGGCACCAGGAGTGACCTATATCATGACTGGTAAAAGAAGGAGGCATCTTGGGCTGAAGTGACCAAAGCCATGAGGTCTACAGAATGTAGGAGAGCAGACATCAATGGTTGAGCAGAGTTAGGTGAGTGCAAACCCTGTTACTTCTGTCATGACCCATGTTTAGCATGTGCAAGTGTTGTGTTTGCTGTAGTGTCCTGAAAAACTGTTATATCAGGAGCATTTCGGTATTGCATCATATTTTACTGTTGTTGGTGTGTTGTCTGTTTGTCTTAAAATTTCGCACACCACGCAGTAGTACTGTCCTTACTGAGTCCCTTTCACAGCAGTTATGGCCACTATGTGCATCCTGACATCCAAACCACATCTTGGGAAAGGCCGCATAACATGGGGAGTCAATGCAAACCCTTCGTCAGCCATGATTAGTGATAAGCGGCAGGGGTCATATTCGAATTCGCGATATTTCGCGAATATTTCATAGAATATTCGTTGAATATTTGCAAATTCAAATATTCGTTATATTCTACGATTTTTACTCAAAAAATCGACAAGGTAATGATCGTGTAATATGCAAATTTTCGTATTTGAATTTTCGAATTTTCAAATTTTTATTGCAAATTTTTCAACTTTTAGACAAAGAATATTATAGCACTATATTAGCTAAATTGCTCTATATTCGTTTTTTTTCCGAATATTCGCTATATTGCTATTACTTCTAAAACAAGAATATATAGCAATATAGCGAATATTCGAAATAAACGAATATAGAGCAATTTAGCTAATATAGTGCTATAATCTTCTTTGTCTAATAGTTGTAATTTTTTTCTCATCTGAAGTTCAGATTGGAAAAAAATTACAACTATAAAAAAAAAGATTATAGCACTATATTAGCTAAGTTGCTCTATATTCGTTTTTTTTTCGAATATTCGCTATATTGCTAAAACAAGAATATATAGCAATATAGCGAATATTCGAAAAAAAAAAGAATATAGAGCAAAATTCGCAAACAACACTACTCCTAAAGTCAAGCATATTGCAGCCTTCTTATTGGCCCACAAGCTAGAAGCAGGGAGGGATCATGTGTACTGATAAAAAAAATCGAATATAAAAAAATAAAAATAAATAAGAAAAAAACATTATTGAATATTCGAAATTACGAATATATATCACTATATTGGAAATATTCGCGAATTTTCGAAGTACCTATATTCGCGATAAAAATTCGAATATTCGTGATCAACACTAGCCATGATCACAAATGGAGCCGGCGGACCAGCAGATTGGCATGAAACCGCTCACCCATTCTAGAAGCACAAAAGATGCGAGCATCCGATGTGCTCCCATAGGCCCCAATATCAACCATTATAAAATTGTAGTTACTGTCGGCCAAGGCCAAAAGCACTATTGAAAAATATTGCTTATAATTGAAGAATCAGGTCCCTGAGTGAGGACACTTCTTAACATGAATGTGTTTGCCATCCAGTGCCCCAACGCACTGCGTCGACAAATTGAAGCCCTCAGCAAATCGAAGCCAATACTCTGCTTTGGGCTGTGGCATCACCGTCTCTCAGAGTCGCAGCCAGATGACTTCACAAGTATGTGCCACGATTAGAGATGAGCGAACTTCTGTTTTAAGTTCGGCGTCTAAAGTTCGGCTTCCGGTTAGCGGAGGATCCCGATATGGATTCCGAATTCCGTTGTGGTCCGTGGTAGCGGAATCAATAATGGCCATTATTGATTCCGCTACCATGGACCACAACGGAATTTGGAATCCATATCGGGATCCTCCGCTAACCGGAAGCCGAACTTTAGACGCTGAACTTAAAACTGAAGTTCGCTCATCTCTAGAGCTGTGGAATATGCTACATGTAAAGCAGGGCAATGCACAAGCAACAATCTGAAGTCAAACTATAAAAACTGCATGCCATGAACATGGTTTCGATGCGCAAGCATGCGCAACCAACGCCATAACAAAAAGAGGACTCCAAAGACCTGGTACTGGCAATATTTTGTCTACTGGAGACTAATCAAAGCCGGTGAATACAACGCTTGTAGCATTTGAGTTTTCTGAATCCATGCACCTGGAACTAACTGCTGTGGGAAATAAAACACTTCAACACTTTCAAGTAAAGCTCCAAAACTGTAAGACGTCTTGTGAACATCCCTGGAATGTAATTACATTGATTGCAGTTTGTGCTCTTAGGCAAAGGTTTGATTACCAGTATGACAAAGCGGTGACAAATGTGTCTGCGACTGAAGTAGAGAGTGCGTATATAAGATCTTGATACATTTCTGCAACTTTGAAACAAAAGAGATTCTCTGTACACATTGCCCTGCTGAATACTACTGTAATTGGCTGATAAAATGTATATATGTGACCCTGGGGCAAGGCTGGAATAAATATATAGATTTCCACACTGGAAATCTGTAATAAGTGATACTACTAGGGCTTTTATTTCACCCTCATAATATGACACAGCGTGATCATACCCTCACTGGTAGGTGTGTTTAATGCCGCTCGATATTGACATAGTTTTTGGTGCAGATTCCTAAACCAATAATAAGCCGTATCTCATCTACGTAAATGGGCTTTCTTCATTCCTATTGACATGCTATGGAAAATTACTGCACAGATTTTGTCCACTGAATAAACATGCTACTTATTGCCGTAAATTCCACACAAAAAAGTTGAGACTAGTTACGATCTGTTGCATGTTTGTGCAGTGACCCACCGGGACACTACTAATGATTAAACATGGTGTATTACATTTAATGTTCCTTGAGTTTTTATTGCCTAATTCTATTCCATACTTTTTTCCTACTATTTGTATATTCTGTGAGGCTAATTGGAAGGGTTAATTCTGCAGTACCCCCATACTGGGGGTATCTGCATATGTATTGTAATGTAATGTATTGTTGTGCTACGTAATGTACACCCAGCATGACATGGTATGGTTGGAAGGAACAGGGTTAATCACCATGTGCCTTGCCGCTTGGCAGGAGTGGGCTGGTCTGACTTCCAGTCTAGAGGTGGAGACTAGTGGAGAGTGTATAGTTAGTGAGTGAGGAGAGACGAAGCAAGATCATGTGCTTCTTCTCCTTAGGCCTCAGGATACAGAGACTAACAGATCTCTGTGAGTTACTGCTTCTGCTACAGAAAGAGCAAGAGAGAAAAAAAAGACAAGAACTTAGAATATGCATGGCCAAGCATAGGAGTCAGCAAGGTCACCCTGCAGTACAGCTATACAGACTTTGCTGCTTGTGAGAGACTACAGTTAAGACACCCATCACACTTAACCAAGTCCTGGCTAGACGTGCCTCTAAAACCTGTATCCAACAATGGACACTACAGCCATTATTGCCAGATTACATTTGCTAGCCGTATATTCTAGAGAGAAAGACTTTAGCAAGATAGCATGCCAAAAGTGCCATTATTTGCAACTTTGTCAGCCTCCATACCTCACTGAGGAAAGGATTTGCACTGGGTAAAGATTACTGTTAGATGTACGACAATTCCTATTTTGCACAGAAGTAAAAAGAGATATTTAATCTTCTACTTCTAGCCTGGTTTACTGACACCTACTACACCATACGTTGGCCATTGCACTACACCTCCTGCAGGGCACTGATACAACCATCAACATCAAGGGCACTCCAAAATACCATCAGGCAGGAGCCCCAACTACTGGAAGTGCCCTGAGTGAATACATGTTGCACCCTCATCTCCCTGCCCTGAGTGAATACATGTTGCACCCTCATCTCCCTGCACTGGCCCTAGGGATCAATGCTATAGTCAGAGCCACTACCACTAACATCCTCCGCTCCAGCTCCTCAAGGGCTCACTGAAATTACAATTACATATGTAAGATATTTGCATTATTCAACTCAGTAAAGACAGTGAGTTAAACTGTTTTCCGCTTTTCTATGGGTCTCCTACACCACAGTGTCTTGGGGAAATAAGAACATGAGGTGCACCCTCTCTTCACTGTGCATGGCCTAGGGCCGTGATGGCTAACCTTGGCACTCCAGCTGTGGTGAAACTACGACTCCCAGCATGCTCCATTTATTTCTACAGAGTTCTGAGAGCAGCCAAGCAAGGGGGACATCTTGGGAGTTGTAGTTTTACCACAGCTGGAGTGCCAAGGTTAGCCATCACTGGCCTAGGGTGTGTAAGAGCAGGACGGCAGCAACTGTGAGTACTACTACTATTCAACACTACTACACCCCCCTTCCTCTCCCCTCACACCTTCCAACGCATTTGTGCTATAATTTACATAGATTTTTGGCATAATTTATAGTAAATCCAAAAGTGCCAATACAGTGCATACCTTCCATAAAGGCAGAGACATGCAATGAGTATGGAACTCATGGTAGGAGTCTCATCTCTTCTTTCTGATATGTAATCAAAAGGTATTTTTACTGAAACCACTAGGAGGAGCTCTCTGCAGAAATTTACAGCTCCCTAGTCAATAGGGGCTGTATAAATACATAAGCACTATGCCCCCCCTACTGGCAAGTGCAGGCTACCAAAGTTTTATCATTTTATGTGTTAAACCAGACCTCCCACCCCTACAAAGATATGTTTAGAAATTATGGCCTTACACTTTAGGGTCCATTCACACGACCGTATGTACAGATCCGTACCCGTTCTGCAATTTTGAGTAAGGTCTGCGGATCCATTCATTTCTATGGGCCCTCAAAAGATGTGGACAGTACACCGTGTGCTGTCCACATCCGTTATTCCGTACTGCGGGTCCGCAAAAATAAACTTCAATGTCCTATACTTGTCCGCATAAAACGTTCCGTGCACCCATACAAGTCTATGGGTCCGCAAAAATGCGTATTACAACGGAAATTTTTGCGGATTAATGTCCGCAATTTTATTGACCCAGCCCCAAATAAAAATTGATACATTAGCAGACAGGTCTGTCTGGGCAAATTCAGACAGAGAAAAAACATTTTGTGACTTGGCTGTCAGTTTATGAGTTGTCTGACATATCTCTGTGGAGCAGATGATAGTTATGATCCAGGATAGAATTGAGTTGTGGGACACTCGTTCAGAATTGTACCACGACCGTGTCCGCAAGGATAGGTCGTGGTGCGAAGTTGCTGAAATCCATATGCTGGACGAGTGGGCAAAGGGAGATGTAAGTAAACTTATATTTTAATATTTCTAGATTAATTTTTATTTGGAATGAAATTGGGTTTAGGTTTTCTAGCATGTGCAGCATGGTTAGAGAAGTTTGCAAACTTCTCTGAGCATCCTGCACGTGCTAGACACTACATGCATGTACACTAGATCAAACTGACATCCTCTTTTTTTTTTTTTTTTTTAAACATTTTTAATTTATTTTTTATTTTTAATTTAAATCACAGTAAAAAATCTTAAGACCCGATGGCATTCCTGCCGGGATCAATTCCGGCGCGAAGAAACAGCACGTAAAGGCAAAAGTGGCGATAGCGGTGGAAAGAAAAAGAAGCCCTATCTCTACACACAGCAACTACTATTTTTGAAGCCGATCTTTGAGATGAGACCATAAGTTGGAATATTGTTGTTTTTTGGGATTATACATTTACT
Organism: Bufo bufo; assembly: GCF_905171765.1. Taxonomy (NCBI): domain Eukaryota; kingdom Metazoa; phylum Chordata; class Amphibia; order Anura; family Bufonidae; genus Bufo; species Bufo bufo. The sequence goes on from NC_053394.1 coordinate 47,839,631, forward strand.
AATTGCCAATCCACATAAATATATTTCTATTAATTTTATTCTCTTATAAAGGACCGTCGACAGCCTCGAAGATGAGCCCGCAGCAAACCAACAGTCCGAAGAAAGCAATCTCGTGATGTCACCACAGGAGCCCTCCTCTCCAGCTCACACTCCACCAATGGCTGTGACACTACCACCAGAGATCATAACACCCGAGGTCCCACATCCACAGGCAGACATTACCACAAGCGGTTCAAAACGTAAAAGGAATCCTCCTCAGCCTGTTTCAGGTACAAGTACTCAAAACCTGATTGATTGTCAGTTTCTTGAGTATTTATCCCGAAACAAGCCAGAAACTCCAGAGGACAGCATTGTGCTGGGCCTGGGGCCTTTCTTACAAAGGGTACCCAAATCCAGACAGCATATGTGCGTGTCTTCCTTGACAGCTGTTTTGGAGATATTTGCAGGCCCAACTATGCCAATGAGAGTGTTTGACTTCCTCAATGATGCTCGGAAACAATTGCATCAGCCTGCAATGTCTTCGATGCATCATTCATTTCCTCCTTCAGTCCAAGGTCCAAGTGCTACACGGGTCTTCCAGCAGCCCACTACCTTCTCTTCGTACCAGTATTCGTACTCTCAGGTTTATTCAGAAAAGGTATAATCAAAAAAGGTATATTACCATGTGTTTGAATAGAACAGTGGTGGAAAAGCTATGGCACGGGTGCCAGAGGTGGCACTCAGAGCCCACTCTGTGGGCACCCACGCCCGGGCAAACAAAGTCTATGGTATATCAATATGCCTTTGGACTTTTTCTGCAATTTATCAGCACAGGGCACATTATGAACAGCAGAACTAGCAGTAGGCTGCCTATTATAGCTAAATGATAAAGTGCTTGGATGATGTACTATATTGATATTCGGTTTAAATTGCCGTGTTAGTACCTTGTAATTTAAAAAAATGTGGGTTTTGGGTTTGCCATTTGTATATATATATATATGTATATATATATATATATATATTATATATACATACAATGTATTTTTCAAATAAGGCATTAGTCAGTTTTTTTGAAAAGCCATTAAATTAAAAATTTCATGTTTTTTTAAAAAAAACTTAGCTTGCAAGCCCACGTCAAGGGTCCTCATTGTCTTGCGAGTCCCTAATCTAATCTAACAATATGGGGACTAACTAACAAAATTTTTTAATTTAGATAAATTTAGATAACCATAACCCAAGTTTTATTTACGACTACCACGAATGCTGTTCAGCTGCCATGATAATGGACCCTCTCTACTAATGAAGTAATCCGCAAAGAGTTCTCGAACTGCTAGTCCAGCAGATCCAGGTCTTCCATGCGGATTATGGTCTAATCCAACAGATGTGATTGTCGGAGAAGGGGCCACTTCAGGTTCGGAGGGGTGCATCATGAATCCTGGTGAAATTGTGTAAAATCACACAAGCCTGTATCACCAGGGTGGCATTTTGCGGACTCATTTGCAAGGATGACATGAACACTCTCCATTTATTGGACAGTATTCCAAAAGCACAATCAACATATCAACATGCACGAGACAGACGATAATTGAATACGCGCTTTCGGTCATCCAAATCGCGTCTAGTAAAAGGTTGCATTACATGTGGAGATAACGCAAACCCTTCGTCAGCCACAATTACAAATGGAGTGGCTGAAGCAGAAAATCCGGGTAGTCGTTTGGGCTCTGGCAAGGCAAGTTGGTTGGCGCAAAGCCGTTCACCCATCCTAGAAGAACAGAAGATGCGGGCGTCAGCTGTGCTTCCATAGGCCCCAATATCAACAATAATAAATCTATAATTACTGTCAACTAAGGCTAACAGCACTATAGAAAAATATTGTTTGAAATTAAAATATTGGGACCCTGAGTGAGGCGGTTTCTTAACACGGATGATGTTGCAGATAGCTGGAAGTTATGGATAAACATCCGACTGGCTTGATCCCAAACTAAGGAGCATAAAGGTGACCCCTGTAAAACCCTAAGAGCTCACCCTGACTGCTAAGCACATACAAGGGTCTCAGAGGTAGACGATTGCATGCCCTCGTACCTAGACTGTGTGACACCTGAAAACACTATAGTAGTGAGGGGATACGACCACCGACTCCCTGCACCTAATACGGAGGGAGTCAGGGTCACCTAGAATCAAGCCAGCAAGGAAACACAATACATGAAAGGACTTATCTGAACAAGCAGGAACAGAAGTCTCCAGCAGTGACCACTTCAATCCAGAAAGTACTATAAACCGCAAAGTGAGGCAGTATGGGAGGGAATATAAAGGGAGGCAATTAGTGTAAATAGGTGACAGCTGGGAGAAGGAAAGGAGATGACAAAGTGAAACCAAAACAAAGAACATCATGCAAGAGGTACAGAAGAACGTCTGCCAGACCTTCTCAGAGAGTTGGCGGTGACAGCAGTTTGGAAACTGCGCAGATTGATAAAACCCATCAGCAATTCTAAGCCAATCTTCTGCCTTGGTTTGGGGCATCACCGCATCTCTGAGTTGCTGCCAGATAAGTTGACATGTGTGACAGACAATCCCAGATATAGTTGAGATTCCCAGCAGATACTTATAATGCAAGGAGGCAAAAGAGTTCCCAGTTGCACGGAACCTGTGAAGAGAAAAAAATACATTTATACATTTCCATTTCTAAAATCTAAATATATAGACTAATAAACTTACCTCAACGTGACTAGAAGTCTTTCTTCAGGAGAAATGCTGCGCCTCATGTTAGTGTCCAGGAAAGTCAGTTCAGAACGGAGAGTCGCCAGCAACATATCAAAAGTAGCTACTATCATACGGCAATAACCCTGAAATTTATCAGGGTGCTGCCGCAAGTCGAAGTACAAGGTGTGAAAGTGGCCCTTCTGTAGGCGCTGGGAGACAATGGGATGAACCCACCGCCTCCTCATTGGTTCTTCAGACAGCATAGGTGGCTGCAGTCCAAATCTCCGAGAAACTAGCCAGTACAGAAAAACCTCTAGTTCATTAGCCATGATACACAAGAAATATAGCCCAAAACCGATGCACAAGTTTCACACTAAGCTCTCTGTGCAATCAAAGCCAGACAAAATGGTGCTAAAGCAATCTGACAGGATTATTTTATACACATTTTCACCTTTTCTTCTATTCAACACTTAAATCTTTATATAAAATGTAAAATACAACTTCCTGTTTTTTTTTCGGATCTGCAAAAAAAACATATTCCGTTCCGTTTTTTACGGAAGAACGGATCTGCATTTTTGCGGATCCACTAAGCCATACGGTCGTGTGAATGGACCCTTAGAGAGATGCTGGTCAAAAACACCAACAGCTATTTGCCAGCTATTCCTTCTGTTCCCTTCCCTATACACATACTGTATATGATTGCGTGTATGTGTTCTAAATGGGAGCTAGGGGAGAAAGCGGCCACCAGACACCTTTGGCAGTGAGTCATCTTCCCCCAGAACAAAATCCTCAGGCATGTTGAAATCCAGCAGCAAGATCTTTCTTTCCCTCAAAATCTGTCATTATGGTACCCCCATTCATGTAAGATGGCAGGTGCCAGTGGAACCAGCAGGTTTATTTGACATTATTGTGCTGTGGGATTGGCTAGGCTATTCCTGCAGGGAACAGCCCAGGGGTGTAGTGAAGGGCAGTTTGTTTACATAGTGAAGCAGGGAGCCCCACATTGTGCCCCACATTGTGCTGCAGGCTGTGTGGGAGGAGCGGTGAAAGACCGGGAATCAGCCTCCTGCTCAGTCAGCAGCGGTGTGTGTGTGAGCGCATCGTGCTGCTGCTGTTGGGAATGCACGATGTGCCAATCATCAGGGAAACAGGTGAGTATTTGTGTGTTTTGCTTTTTTTATTTTTTATTCTGTAGCTAGAGAGGGCACTAGGGACCAAAGGGAGTAACAAAGGTTGGCATTACTACTATGAGGGGGCACAAAGGTGGTCATTACTACTATGAGGGGGCACTAAGGTGAGCATGACTACTGCGAAGGGGCCACGAGGAGTGCATAAGTTCTGTGAAGGGGCACAAAGGTAAGCATAACTACTGTGAGGGGCACAAAGGTGGGCATAAGTATTATGAAGGGGCCACAAGGATGACGTAACTACTGTAAGGGAGCATAATGTGGGTAAAACTGCACTGAGGTGGCACAATGTGGGCATTTCTGCTGTAAAGGAGACACAATGTGGGCATAACTACTGTGAAGGAGACACAATGTGGGCATTAGCACTGTGAGGGGGAACAATGTGGGCATTAGTACTGTGTGGTAGCACTAAGGGGAAAGAAATGCCCTAGATTACCCTGTTGAACATTGGGATGGCTTGGTCTTACAGGGCCAGCACAGCGCCCCCTGCTGGGGATTTCACAGTTGCAGTTACCAACCCTTCCTTAAGTGATTATTCTATTATCTTTATCACCACAAGGGCCTTGTTACAGATCCAGCGGACATCATGCCGACACCCCAGCGACACCCTGGATGCGGTAGGACTAGTTGGTTCTTTCATTTTGCAAGGTGTATTGGTACCGCCATGCATTCTATGATAGATTGTATTAGGTAAGTGAGACTGGGTGAGTATAGTTATACATTGGGCAGAGTTAGAGGAGTGGCTTGGTATAAAAAAACTAATTTGCCATGGTGTGCTATGCATGCCGCTGAACTTTTCCCTCTTTATGTACATTTGTGGCAAGTTTGGGGAGTGGGGTGCCATGATAAATTCTTCCCCCAGCTACACCTCTGGAACAGCCTGCCAGATCTCTCTGGATCCAGCATTTCCAGAAGCCACTGAGTTCCCATCCAGCCCCATTAAACTATAATGGTGACCGGCGAAGATCCGACCACAACCCGGCAAACATGATGTGAATTGATAAGCGTTTTTTGTCCTGTTGATTCTTGGCAGGCTTGCCAGATTGCAGCAGGATCTCCGCCGGTTCCCATAGATCTTAGAACACTAGTGGGAAACTAGCCTTAGGGTCCAGTCACACGTCCGTATGTGTTTTGCGGATCCGAAAAACACGGACACCGGCAATGTGCCGGCACTCTCATAGAAAATACCTTTTCTTGTCCGCAAATGCGGACATGTTCTGTTTATTTGGGGAACAGAAGTGCGGATCCGGAAGTGCGGATCCACAAATGCGAATGTGGACAGCACATTCCGCTCCTATTGAAAATGAATGGGTCTGCACCTGTTCCGCAAAATTGCGGAACGGATGCGGACCCATTTTGCGGACGTGTGTTATCCAGCTTTGAAACAGTTTTAGCTCCTACCTCCCAGCCAGGCCTGTGGAGGGAAGCATACTTACTTACTTACCTGCTCCTGGCTTATTGGCCCTAATTACTTTGGTCCACCGCGATCTGGTTCCCGCTTGTCAACTTCTGGCATGGATGGAGGTCATATGTGCGGCTGCAGTCCATGACTGGCCGCAGTGGTGACCTGACCCCCAAGCAACACATCACTGGGTCATGTGCCGCTTGGGGGACATGTCACCACTGTGGCCAGTCATTGGCTGAAGCAGCATACATAACCTCTGTCCATTACAGAAGCTGACAAGCAGTGACCAGAGCGCTTTGAGCACAAAGGTGGACTGAAGGAGCCAGGGGCGGACTGAAAACTCATGGGGCCCCCGGGCAATAGGAGATTATGGGGCCCCTGTGTCCTCGGCCACCCTCAAGCCACACACACGCACAGCCTCACCCACATAACGCACCGCGCCGCCTCCAGGCTCATGTGGGCCCTTGGGCGATAAAGTCTCAGTGGGCCCCCCCTATACAGTAATAACTCTCCGAATACAGATAATATAGTAGATGTCCCCTGCAGTCCTATGTAACAACACAGATAACACAGTGATGGTTATCTGAGTACACAAAATGTAGTTTTACCTGCAGTCCTATGTAAAACCACAGATAACACTAGTGCCAATAATGTGGTAGTGTTATCTGCAGTCCTATGTAAAACCACAGGTAACACTAGTGCTGATAATGTGGTAGTGTTACCTGCAGTCCTATGTAAAAACACAGATAACACTAGTCCTGATAATGTGGTAGTGTTACCTGCAGTCTTATGTAAAACCACAGATAACACTAGTGTAGATCATGTGGTAGTGTTGCCTACGTCGTTAGTGTGCCTCCCTGTGTCTCTCTCACGGACTCCATGTTGGCGGCGCTGCCTCCTCTTCCATCTTCTTCTTCTTGCCCCGCACAGAATGTCCTGATGCAGCTGCGTCAAGACATAGGAACACTGTGGGCATGGTGATGGTGACACACACAGGGACAGACACACACACAGGGACATACACACACAGGGACATACACACACACACACACACACACACACACAAAGGGACAGACACACACACAGGTACAGACACACACACACACACACAGGGACATACACACACAGGGACAGACACACACACACAAAGGGACAGACACACACACACACAGGGACAGACACACACATACACAGGGACAGACACACACATACACAGGGACAGACACACACATACACAAAGGGACAGACACACACACACAGGGACAGACACACACATACACAGGGACAGACACACACATACACAAAGGGACAGACACACACATACACAAAGGGACAGACACACACATACACAAAGGGACAGACACATAGCTAAGCTTCACCACACTCCAGCCAGGCTCCTCTCCGTACAGGAACACACAGGGTCACTAATGGAGGGGAGCAGGGTTACTAGTGGGGTGACAGGAGGAGGGGGGAGCAGAGTCACCAGTGGGTGACAGTGTGGCGTGCCAGAACCGCAGGGGCTACACGTGAGGTGCACGGTGGGCCGATGAGGGGCCAGCAATAATACAGTTCATCGGTTTACTCGCGGTTAGCAGAAAGCCTCCCTGGGCCAGCAGCACAATCCTCCGGGGCACACTCTGTGGTAGGAAAGCACCAGCCTAGATGGAGGTTGAGGTGCCCTTGATGGCAGTGGTGTTTAGGGTGCTTGTGGTGGCTGGATCCCTTGGTGGTATTTGTCGTGACGCCAGTACCGTTAATGGTGGTACAACCAGTTGTAATTAAATTGAAGAATGAAGTAGACAGTGGTAGGATACAACTCACAACTTTTACTGAAGTTGGTTCCAGTTGCGGCATATACATCCAGACAGAACACAGTCTATTGTTCTTTAGAGAAATTCTGTTGATCCGCTGTTAATAGGTTTGGCTGGGTTTTAACTTAGCTTCAAGGTCCCTTTTAAACCAGTGTAATTTGGTGAGGTTGCCTGTAGTATTTACTGGTATGCTTAGTCTTATTGTTTCTGTATCTTCCAAGCCCTTGAACAGGTAGCTAATCTGTATTCTTCAATGTATGGTGAGGCTGCCTGTAGCTAGATTGTCCTCCACCATGTGGATAACAGAACGTATCAAGGCTAGAGGAATGATAAAAATATCCTAAAATATGTATGTATGGCACAAAGCCAAATATCAAATATATAAAACCTAGCCAAGGCTCACAGGCCTAGATCAGGGTGAAGTACAATACATGCCAAGATATAAAGTGCATAATGCAAAAAATGACAAAGTGCATAAGTAAATCACATAGAAAAAGCCATAAAAAAGCCATGAAGTGAATACCTGAGTGGTGAACCAACAGAGCCCCAACGCACGTTTCGCGTAAGCTTCTTCAGGGGGGAGAGTGTGTCTTCAATGTATGGTGAGGCTGCCTGTAGCTAGATTGTCCTCCACCATGTGCAAAGGTGCCCATTAAGCCTTAGGTAGTGGCTGTTATCACCGATGTCTCTCTTTAGCTTGGTTTTCTTCCGGGGACGCAACACTATCCTCTGGTTGTAGGATGTAGGAACTAAAAGGATAGCAGGAGGAAAACGCTCTCCTGAACCTCATACCTTGGCTCTACCTCATTGCTGCATCTGACTTCACCCACTACTCTGTGGTGTGTAGTCTCAGCTTACCAACTCACTCTACTCCTCTCAACTACCACTTTCTACTCTACACCTTCTCCTTCACCTCTCTCTCCACACTAGGCCTGACCTATGTATTTATATGGACTAAGTGCTATCCCCATCTAGTGGTGGGATGTATAAAATGCACCTAACCAGCCTATGAACAGGGATACAACAGATGATGTAATGCAGAATGACATGCAACATGGTTACATTAATTGTGCAGTTCCCACGTGTCCTGAGTGGGACGCTGCAACAGGAAGAGGGGGGAGCAGGGTCACTAGTGGGGTGACAGAAGGAGGGGGAGCAGGGTCACTAGTGGGGTGACAGGAGGAGGGGAAGCAGGGTCACTAGTGGGGGGAGCAGGGTTACTAGTGGGAGGACAGGAGGAGGGGGAAAAGGGTCACTAGGGGGGACAGGAGGAGGGGGGAGCAGGGTCACTAGTGGCGGGACAGGAGAAGGGGGAGCATGGTCACTACTGTGGGGACAGGAGGAGGGGAGCAGGGTCACTAGTGGGGGGACAAGAGGAGTGGGGAGCAGGGTCACTAGTGGGGGGAGCAGGGTTACTAGTGGGGTAATAATGTCCATTGTGTCCCCTCCACAGAAGCAATGCTCTCTGTGCCCCTTTGTAGTAGTAATGCCCATTTTGCCCCCTTCATAGTAGTAATGCCCATTGTGCCCCCGTCACAGTTATAATGCCCACTCTGTGCCCCATAACAGTTATTCCCACCTCCTTCACAGGAGTAATGCCCTCTGTGCCCCTTTGTAATAGTAATGCCCATTGTTCCCCCTTTATAGTAGTAATGCCCTCTGTGCCCCATTCATAGTAATAATGCCCATTGAGTCCCCGCCACAGAAGTAATGCTCTCTTTGCCACTTTGTAGTAGTAGTAATGCCCATTGTGCCCCCTTCATAGCAGTAATGCCCTCTGTGCCCCCTTTGTAGTAGTAAAGCCCTCTGTACCCCCTCCATAGTAGCTATGACCTCTGTGGTCCCTCCATAGTAGCAATGACCTCTGTGTCCCCTCAGTGCTATTCATAGTATTGTACAGCTGATGATATCCACTGCTGTTTCCAGACTGCGTTCCCTATAGCAGCTCCCACTACAAGCCTCTTGTATCCCACCAGGTTTTATCAGCACCTGCAGCGTCTCCACATTACAGCATGTACCACACTCGCCCGTCACTTACCCGTCCTGTATCAAAAAGCAGCTAAGCACATTCCCACCTATCGGCCATTACTTTGCTAGGAAATGCATCTTGGGAAATGTAGTTTCAGTGTCAACTAGTAGTGCACGCGTCTTACTTGGAAAGACTACATTGTCCATAATGCAAAGTTACAGAGGCGTCTGTGAGATCGCAGTGATTGGTCGCCGCTCTGTAGAGACTGTGCCGTGGCGCGTAAGTTGTATGTAAGGTGTGGCAGGCATGAGATATATGGCGCTGTCTATGCCCAGTAAGTTCGCTGCCTGGAGTGCGGCAGCACCCCCTGCAACTTATAGCTGACACCCGGGGCGGGCCGCCCCCCTAGGCACGCCACTGATTGCGACCTCTGGTTGCAGGAGTGAGCGGGCCTCCTAGTGGCCGCGGGCCCTCGGTCCATGCTCGAGTGCCCGAATGGTAAGTCCGCTCCTGGAAGGAGCTAAAACCAAGTGACGGGGACCCGGTAAGTTTACTTATCTCCTCAGATTCAGGACCGCCCAAAAGTGTTTGAAAGCCAGGCAACCCCTTTAAGATTTTCTTTTTTTTTAAAGATTTTTTGTGCACCTCTCCAAAAGTGATTGCATGGACAAGTTTGTCTAGGTTTGTTATATACCACGGAGATTCCATATACTCTGCCTTCATAGAATTTACCATCAATAATGCTCCTTCCATAATAGACTGAACATAGGAAATAATTCAGCCCATAAATCAAATGATAATACAAGCATCGATGATATGATGCACCCGCTTCATTTTTCATCAGTCGGAGATGATTCATCTTTACTTGTAAGACTTCTTGAAAGCCACAGCTCAGGATGACAGCGGCAAAGCGCAAGACATACAGTAGCGCACTTTGGAAATTGAATGTCAGAAACAGTTAGGATATAGATGTCTCGTTGTTATAATTGCTTTCTGCCATAATTTCATGAGTTACACATTCCATAACCAATAAAACTATAAAGGCGAACATTCCAGCGAATGCAGCGCTAATGTATCATAGTTGCATAGAACAATTATAGAACCTGAGTTCTTTAGGTCTTGGATGCTTTCTGACTTTTCCAAGTAAAGCTGCAACTATCTGTGTGATGTGATTGTGCAGCAGAAGACCCAAGTAGCAGAAGGACACTGAGAAGTGCTCTGAGATGTTAGCAACTTATACCTGGATGCTATTATTCTTACTAATTCCAGTTTTCCAAAAAATTTTCCTTTTAGGTCTTAGAAGGAAATTAGATGTCAATAGGTTGTGGGTCATAGTCACGGGTATAACCAGAATCCCCTAACCCTATACCAAATTACAGTAAAGCGAATGGAGCAAAACAAAGGGTAGCTAGCTGCATCATGTATCAGACTTTCCACACAGTTTAGGCATGGTGATGAATCTCCTGTATGGAGACTTATTGGCAGTGATTCATGGGAAATGAGGTATCTTCCAAGAAAGAGAATCATCTCACCAGCACCACCTATCGGAAGTGGCTCCCTATGAGATAAAATCTGACTTTCTAACAAGCCTAGGGATTTGACGAGGTAATATAGCCAAGCCAGACATCCATCTGTAGACAGCTGTTTCAGGGTGCTTGCCCCTCATCAGTACAGAGTAGATTCTGGCCGGTTCAGTGCAATGCCTTGGAAGCAGCTTAGGCAGCGTGCTGAATCTCCTTAAAGAGATCAGTCCTGTATGGAGACTTACTGAAAGTACTGTACTCCATGGTATGGAATCTTATAGGCAATGCTCCATGGGAAATAAATATGGAAACAAGTATCTCCCATTAAAGAGAACCATCTCACCAGCACCAGCTATTGACAAGAGACAAGCACCCAAAACAGCTGTCTACAGATGGCTATCTGAGACAACCTCTTTAAATCCACCCCAAAAAAACCTGAGACAATGCATGTACCTACATAAAAGTAGTAAAGATGTTGCTAAAGGAAATTAGACAAAAAACCTGCCATGTGCACTCCCTCACTTTGTAGGCCTCGTTCTATAGATAGGAGCAGGTCCCAGAGACGGGACCCGCATCTATCTGACTTTGATGGCACATCCTAACTATATGCCACCAATATCTAAGGTGACACAATTCCTTTAAATATTTGTTCTATTTCTTCTCTATAGTTGGTTCATTGAACCTGTTTGTCTGTCAGCAGTTTTGACCACGCTAAACTGCTGAGAGCACTTCACAGTGAAGCTCCACCTCCTGGGCACCTACAAGAGCAGCATTTGGAAGAATAAAACTTCATATTCGCTCTACTCCTGATGAGAAAAACTACATATTTATGCTCTTCTCCCAAACGCTTACCTCGTGCTGTCAGCAGTTTAGCATGGTCAGTATTGATTAGAGACTATATTTAAAATCACAGTTGCAAACAATGTTTCCCTATTCTCTGCATAAGGGATAACCATTAGATCAGTGAGGGCCTCCTTGGGGGCCCTGCCAATCAAAAGAACTGGGGCCCTGTACCCCACAGGCATCCCCAAAATGATGGAAGCAGCAGGTAAAGCATGCATATTGACACCCTATTCACCTCTATGGAACTGCCGAAGAAAGCTGCTCATTTCAGAGGGCCCTGCAAGATATGTGGCCCCTGTTCTCATGATCGGTGGGGTCCCAGAGGTAGGACCTCCACTAATATAATAGTTATCTTCTATCCTATGGATAGAGGATATCTTGAATATTTCTGGAAGCTCGTGCATTTTCCTACACCGTCCTTCACTTTCAGTATTTACATGCTTTCATTTTACATTAATGAGTGCTTAATCTTACCAGGAATGCTTCAGAACCTAGGTCCGCATCCTGCTGACACCCAGCTGTGTGATCTCCCTTTATTATAATGCTGTTATAAACAGCTGATACACAACACTCGTTCAGTCTCCATTTGATCTGGCTCAAGCTGTTCTGAGAATGGACAATTCCCTATTCTTAATGTTTACCATCGCAAAGGTACTTACTTCAATGCTTCATGTTCGGCAGGTGGGTAAATTAACAAACTCATTAAATGGAGTGTGCCCATTAAAGATGGAAGTGTTCTTTCATAATATACAGGGTTAAGAATTTAAAAGATTTTTATATCTTTTGTATTTTCATGCATATAAATAGATAAGTCCCACATGGAAAATAGCTTTGCAATTAGTGATCTCAAAAAAGTTGACACATAACATAAAGATATTGAACTGCCACTTCCGAAAGTCCGCATCCTCCCCCCAGACTTGCAACAGCTGGAAAATTATTGTTTTTAGAGAGTTCTTGATGGTCTCAAGTTAGGAAATATCATAAAGAAGCAGGGAACCATTGGTGAACAATTACCAAAGGAGCAGAGAAACAAAAAATAATCAGTTACTAGCCCCTTGTTTTATCAGGAGTGAATACATTATTGTAGACTTTAGATGCCAATTACAGTACATCACTCCAGGAACCAATTTAATTGTTTTTGTAGCCAGCTAATAAGAATTCCTATAGACAACATGTAAAGCAGCGGGTGTCACTAAACAGATTCGACTTAAGGAGGTTGTCTCTCTTCAACAAATAGTATTTATCAAGTTAATATAAGGCACTTAAAATATTGTGCCACAAAACATATTCTACAGTTTTACAAACCAGTACCTGTATCTGAGGTCGGGGACTGGAGGTCAGGACAACACAAAAGCGCACCTTCGCAGGACTAGGGGTTATCTAAGGATTGATAATGATGACCTATCCTCAGGATCAGCTGTTTCAGGGAGCTCGCTGCCGAGCTCGCTGGAGCTCAGGTGAGCACAGCCGGCTCCCAGCAGATTTCCAAGCACAGCACCATACATTGTATAGCAGTTGTGCTTAGTATTACAGTTCAGCCCCATTGACTTGAATGGGGCTAAGCTGTAACTAAGCCACGTGACCGATGTACGTTGATGTCGCTGGCCTAGAAAGAAGCTGTGGTGTAGTGATGGATGAACATTGGCCGGGACGGTTCGCAAACGAGCGTTCGCGCTCAAATGTTCGCAAACCGTATGTTCGCAGCGGCCCCATAGACTTGAATGGCAGGCAAACCTGAAAAACCTTCAGGTCATATTTGCAGCCACCAAATAATTACTAGAAGTGCACAAATAGTCCCACAACATGGACAGTGACATACCAGATGTACAGGGTGGCCCATTTATATGGATACACCTTAATAAAATGGGAATGGTTGGTGATATTAACTTTCTGTTTGTGGCACATTAGTATATGTGAGGGGGGAAACTTTTCAAGATGGGTGTTGACCATGGCGGCCATTTTGAAGTCGGCCATTTTGAATCCAACTTTAGTTTTTTCAATAGGAAGAGGGTCATGTGACACATCAAACTTATTGGGAATTTCACAAGAAAAACAATGGTGTGCTTGGTTTTAGTAACTTTATTCTTTCATGAGTTATTTACAAGTTTCTGACCACTTATAAAATGTGTTCAATGTGCTGCCCATTGTGTTGGATTGTCAATGCAACCCTCTTCTCCCACTCTTCACACACTGATAGCAACACCGCAGTAGAAATGCTAGAACAGGCTTCCAGTATCCGTAGTTTCAGGTGCTGCACATCTCGTATCTTCACAGCATAGACAATTGCCTTCAGATGACCCCAAAGATAAAAGTCTAAGGGGGTCAGATCGGGAGACCTTGGGGGCCATTCAACTGGCCCACGACGACCTGACACCCATAATGTGGTGGTGCACCATCTTCCTGGAAAAACTCAGGGGAATGTGCCAGCTTCAGTGCATAAAGAGGGAAACACATCATCATGTAGCAATTTTGCATATCCAGTGGCCTTGAGGTTTCCATTGATGAAGAATGGCCCCACTATCTTTGTACCCCATATGCAGCATACGGGTAGGTTACCCGACACTGCTATATTATAATGTGTATCTCCCTTTAAGAAAGTTAGGCCTGTAGCAGGCAATTCATATTCCAGCCAGCAGAGGGAGCCCCCAGTTTAGTATAAATAGGCCAGGGCCTAGCCTAGGGAGGTGGTTGGAAGTTTCTAGTTCAGAGTGAGTTCTGAGAGATTCAGGACTCGGTAACTTGTGCAGAAATTGCACCACTGGTGTGGAGGATCATTCCCACCCAGTTTTCCAGGTCAAGTATACCTGAGGTACTCTAAGTATCAGCCTGTCACTAACAAGTGGGACAGAGAGTGTAACCAGCAAGGCAGTTCGCATATCAAGTATAGAGCCTGTCACTAGGAGAGATGGAAACCTATACAAAACCTTTGCTCAAGGGTTATCACTTTGATTTGGGTGTCTGGACCTTGAGAGTATTGCCTACAGTCAGGAACTAAAGCAGGAGAGGAAGTAAGTGTACCCCTGCAGAGAGAATAGTTGCCTGAAGTGTATTGCTACATTTAGAGTAAGAGGAAAGCCCCGATCCTAGGAGGCCTGTCTTGAAGATAGCCTTTTGCGACTGTGAGTAATAGCCTGAACCACTGCTATGACTGTATTGTAACGTGTGGAATATTCTGGAACTGTACTTACTGACTGTTCATCTATCTTCAAAATACGTTCAGTAAAGTTATCCTGTTATTCAAATATAAGGATTACTCAATTATTCCATCTGTCACTACACGGTGTGCCACCGTTCAATTGGCACTGGCATCACGACATTCATCACCTACCTGTTCCAGTGCTGACCCGATTGAAGACGACAGTGAGTCCCAGGTTAGTGGGTTGCCCTGCACTACAAAGCCCAGCATACCTAAAGCTACACTACTGACCCCCTGGGACACTGCATCACTCTTTTTGGCGTCACGAACAGGATCGCATGCTTCTGGAGTGCAGAGAAGTGTGAACTGTGTGCTTTAACTATTCCACCACTGTATTGCAAGGACTGTACCCTTTATTTCCAAGTCTGTGGATTACAATTGTGCCTGGGAGGAATCGGAGGCGCTGTGCTGTGTTGCGCTACCCCCAGGGAGAGAAAATCGTGTTTGTGGATTGCAATTTATTAACTTTTCAACGCCCCTGCTTGCTGTCAGGGAATGGTGACCAAGATGGCCGCCGGCCGCATGGAGTAAAGTTTCCCGCGCTGCTGAGGACCTTCGTGGGCGGATCCCTTCAAAGACGCAGAGAATCCCGCCCCTCTTCATCATCGCACCGCCGCGGCCCTGCTTTTTCTACGTCAGCAACGTCACCGCGTACACAGGACGTCCGGAGTCTCGCAGAACTTGGCCTGCGCAACCCCGGCGATACCGGTAAGGACTTGTAACCGGAAGGAAGGGGATTGTACCGGCCCCTTTAGTCGCCAGCGGCCACATCTTAATAAACTAACATGTCAGAGCCGGGAGTTCCCGAGCAGCCGGCCCCAGGAGAACTTGCGGCTTCCAACCATCCTATAGCCCTCAGCATGATGCCCTTTACTATGCCGTACTATTTTGGGGCCCCATGGTTTCCCCGCTATAAAGGGGAGGCCCATACCTTAAGAGACTTTAAAGAGAAGTTGCTGGCATTATTCAAACTGTACCCCATAAATGCCGAACAGCAGATGGAAATCCTGCTAGCACAACTGGAGGGAGCTGCCCGCAGAGAGGTATTATCCTGGCCTGCTGCTGAGCGGAGTACTCTAGAGCAAATATTCACCCGTCTCAGGGCCACTTTTGAAACAAGGACTGCCTCAGAGATAAAGATGCACTTCTTTGGCAAGAAACAGAAGTCCGGTGAGTCCCTCCGTGACTATGCCCTATCACTTCAAGAGGCTTTGGGGGCTGTAATCCAGATAGATCCCAGAGAGGCTGATAGTCAGGACCAGACTCTGAGGAAGCAATTTGTCACAGGGGTGTCTAGTGAGCAAATAAGGACTCAATTAAAAATGCTGTCAGCCCAGCACCCTAGCAGTACCTTTCTGGATTTTAAAGAGCTGGCTATATGAATTCTGGGGTCAACAGTGTCTACGGAGTTGAGCACCCCACCTGAGTCACCAGCCTGCAGGCCAAAACCGCTTAGCCCTAACCAGGCTGGGGCCGACCAAGCTGTTCAAGCTTCAGCTACTGATACTATTGCAATGCTGACGGAACAGGTAAACCATCTCACTAAAAGTTTAGAGAGAGTGTGCAGAAAGATAGAGGAATGGGAAAAACCTCTAATGTCAGAGGAAGAGTTCCTGTCACCTCCTAAGCCATTCTCACCTCCATACCAAGAGACTCACTCCAGGGATCCTGGGAGGCGTAATAGAGATCGTTCCAAAGACCGCAAACGGCTCGTGTGTAAATACTGTAAAAAGGTGGGACACACAGAATCCACGTGCTGGCAGTTAAACGGGCTACCCTCGAGGCTGAGGACCGCCCCTCGGGAGGTAGAACATTAGGTCCAAAGGATCCAAGTTGGATGCCCCGGTATGTAGGATCCCATCCTAAAATCAATATAGAGATCAACGGGGTCCCCTTTGAAGCCCTACTAGACACTGGGTCCCAGGTCACTACCATTCAGCTGCCCACCTTTGAAAAATTCTGGGACATCAACCAGTTAACCCAGCCGCCTGAATCCTGGGTGGAGATTATCGCCAGCAATGGCAAGCCAGTAAAGATTCATGGGTACTGGGAACCCACTCTGCAGGTGGGAGAAGCAACCTTGCCTCAACAGGGGGTGATAGTAGTACAAGCCGGCGACAGAGGAGGACATCCTGTCATTCTAGGCACCAATGTCTTCAAGAACTGTTACTCTGAAATACTTGACGCACTGCATCAGACTTTGCCCACTGCTTCCTCTGCATCCAAGAGGGTGATTCAGAAGACTATTACCGTGTTAAGTGCTCAGCAGAGGTTTGCTAATGGGAAAGGAGAAATTTGTACTGCCAGGATCCGTGATAATAAGCCTGTGACTTTGCCTCCTAATTCTCAAACTTTTTTATGGTGTCGTGCTGTCCTGGGAGTCCAAGGCCAAGACTATTCAGCCCTGGTGGAACCAATCCAGATGGAGAACTACCCTTATGTGAGAGCTGCCAAGTGCCTAGTGAACGTTTCCCAAGGTAAAGTACCTGTCCGTCTGATTAACCTGAGTGATCATCCTGTTGCGCTTACTAAGCACTGCCCTGTTGCCCAGCTTTCCCAGGTGTCCTTCCAGGACATCATTCGTCTTCCAGTGACAGGAAAGCCGCCAGCTGCAGTCAGCGGACGTCTGCCGGTGAACCAGCCACAAGTGCCCTGGTGGGAAGAGCTCCATGTCGGGGACGAGGCTACCTCCCAACATCAACGAGAAGGGATCCTACAGCTTGTCAAAGAGCACCACCAGGCCTTCAGTAAACATGCTACTGATTATGGAGAGGTTAGTACCATACAACCCACCATACCTACTGGCTCTCATCCTCCTATCAAGGAGAGATACAGACCCTTACCGCCGATTTCATATCAGACTGTAAAAGAAATGATCCAAGAGATGAAAGACTCTAATGTAATCCGAATAATAATATAGAAAAATTAACCAAATAACCCACAAAGATGCATACCCACTGCCCCGCATTGAGGAGTCACTAACTGCTCTGGGCTCCTCCGCTTATTTCTCCACATTGGACTTGACCAGTGGCTACTGGCAAGTACCCATGGCCCCCGAGGATAGGGAAAAGACTGCTTTCACCACTCCCATGGGCCTGTTTGAATTCAATTATATGCCGTTCGGGCTATGTAATGCCCCAGGGACTTTCCAGAGACTAATGGAGCGGTGTTTGGGCCACAAAAACTTTGAAACAGTGCTGCTGTATCTAGATGATGTCATTGTATACTCAAAAACATATGAGGACCATCTGAAACATTTAGCAGAAGTATTTGAAATCCTTATCAAATATGGCTTGAAAGTGAAGCCATCCAAGTGTCACTTGCTCAAACCTGCAGTAAAATACCTGGGGCATGTGGTAAGCGCAGAGGGCGTGCAGCCTGACCCTGATAAGCTAGCGGCTGTCCGTAATTGGCCATCCCCACTACCGTCAAAGAGGTGAGGAGTTTCCTTAGCTTTGCAGGCTACTATAGACGTTTTATCCCCCATTTTGCTCAAATAGCTGATCCTACTCAGGAACTCCTGAGGGGGCAACCCAAGAAAAGTCCTAGAACTCCTGTGGCCATTGAGTGGAATGAGGAAAGGGAAATAGCGTTCCAATTGTTAAAAAAGAAACTGACCGAGCCTCCTGTATTAGGTTATCCAGACTACAGAAAACCATTCCATCTTTATACCGATGCTAGCAAGCGAGGCCTGGGAGCTGTGTTGGCCCAGATCCAAGAGGGAAAAGAGAGGGTAATAGCTTATGCAAGCCGCTCCCTGAAAGGGGCTGAGAAAAATGATCAGAATTATAGTTCCTTCAAACTAGAGTTCCTGGCATTGGTGTGGGCAGTGACGGAGAAATTCAAAGACTATCTAGCCGCCACCCCGTTCATTGCATTCACCGACAATAACCCTCTGGCGCATCTAAATACAGCTAAATTGGGGGCCTTGGAGCAGAGATGGGCCTCCCGCCTCGCCAACTATGATTTCTCTGTAAAATACCGTGCTGGACGTACTAATGACAATGCTGATGCTTTATCCAGGCTTCCCACAGAGACAGCTCCTGATGATGGGCGGGATGCTTGGGAAGATGTAGAAATGCCGGCCTTCTATAATAAATTTGCTCAACAGGATCATGCTCGAGCTACCGATGCCAGAGCCGCAGCCCCTTCACCCTCCAGTAAGCCTGAGCCCAAAGAGGAAAGGTGGGTGAAATTACAGTCTGAAAGTAGAGTGCTGGGTGAGTTGTTGGATTTTATTACTAGTGGCAGAGCCCCTGAGAGAATTAGACGTAAGAGTGCAGATCCAGAGCTCACCAAACTATGGAGACAGCGCCATCAGCTCTTTATACAAAAGGGCCTATTACTACGGCCAAGACTACAGCCGAACTGTTCTGGAAACACTTCCTCCTGCCCTACGGATGTCCAGAAAAGATCCTCACCGATCAAGGACCTGCTTTTGAGTCCCATCTGTTCCATGAACTGTGCCGCTTACACAACTGCAAGAAGATCCGGACAACGGCCTACCATCCTCAAGGTAACGGACTGTGTGAAAAAATGAATCAGACCTTGATAGAGATGCTGAGGGCCGTGCCTCCTGAAACCAGAGGGGATTGGCCCAGTCTGTTGCCACAGCTCATGTACACGTACAACAATACCATCCATTGTTCCACTGGGTATACCCCTTTTTATTTGATGTTTGGGCGCCAAGGGACATTGCCTGCTGATCACTCCTTGGACATACACGTGCCTGATTGCATCAACCCATTACCTAACACCGACTGGGTTGCTGAGCACCAAAGGCGATTGAATACGGCCAAAGCCATTGTTCAGGGACGTATGGATTATGCTAGAGACCGACAGCAGAGAGACTATGATCAAGCAGCCCATGCAGAACCCTTGACAATAGGAGATGTGGTGTGGTTGAAAAACAACCACCGTACAAGTAAACTGGACAGTAAATGGGAGCAGATTCCCTATGTTGTCACTGCAATCCCAAATGCTGGGACCCACACTTACGAGATTACCCGAGAAGGCAAGGGATCCCAAATTGTGCACAGGAACCGGTTAAAGCTCTGCCTGACGAAAGAACCCAGTGCTAAGAGTTCTAAATCTGAATCACCTGTGTCAGAGCCATCAATACAGCCCGAGGATCCTATGCAGACTGTCAGTAATCTAATGTATGACACTGAACCCATGCATTGGCTCCTGACACCATGGTTGAATTTGTTGGTGCCCGCTCCGGCACCTAGTGTGCCTTCACCTCCAGAAGAGCCGGTTCAAAATGCCCCGAATCCTGTTGTTCCTGTTGTTCCTGTTGTTCCTGACCAGGGTCTCACTGGTGGAGACCCTCCTGTTGCTCCTCTCTCTTCTACCTCGATGCTAAGGGAGGAGGAGACCCCGGTGTTGAGAAGGTCCACCCGGATGAACAGGGGACGTCCGCCAGTCCGTTTAGGGGACTTTGATTATGCTGGTGGTGTCTCCTCCCGAGCAGTTACTACTGGAAATAGCTTGCTTGACATTTGTACGCAAGAATGGACTCCTCCACGCGAGTCCTTGCCTGTTATACACCCGCAGGTAACCCCTGTGTAGTTCCCTTATTATACTTCAGCCAAGAAAAATGGACTGATGTTGAACTTTTATATTTGAAAAAGTGATATATCTTTGCATTCTCTAACATATTTGTTGCACGTACAGAGACTTTGGAAAAAAAAATCTTATTCTTGACATGTGTTACTATGGACTAACCTGGTTCACCTTAAGTCCGCTGTGCCAGGTCAGCGGCCGTGTCTAAGAAGCAAGAAGACGCCCCTTTCCCTTGCGTCGTCTGGTCATTAAGTTACAAATGTTATATCTTCTGTGTGAAATAATTATTTACCATATTTATAATGTAATGCTTAATTTATGTAACATTTTAGGCCGGTTCAGAAAGGCATGTGTGTGAGTACGAGGCCTTACTCACGTTAAAGTCTGGGCGTGTGCAGCATACGGGTAGGTTACCCGACACTGCTATATTATAATGTGTATCTCCCTTTAAGAAAGTTAGGCCTGTAGCAGGCAATTCATATTCCAGCCAGCAGAGGGAGCCCCCAGTTTAGTATAAATAGGCCAGGGCCTAGCCTAGGGAGGTGGTTGGAAGTTTCTAGTTCAGAGTGAGTTCTGAGAGATTCAGGACTCGGTAACTTGTGCAGAAATTGCACCACTGGTGTGGAGGATCATTCCCACCCAGTTTTCCAGGTCAAGTATACCTGAGGTACTCTAAGTATCAGCCTGTCACTAACAAGTGGGACAGAGAGTGTAACCAGCAAGGCAGTTCGCATATCAAGTATAGAGCCTGTCACCAGGAGAGATGGAAACCTACACACAACCTTTGCTCAAGGGTTATCACTTTGATTTGGGTGTCTGGACCTTGAGAGTATTGCCTACAGTCAGGAACTAAAGCAGGAGAGGAAGTAAGTGTACCCCTGCAGAGAGAATAGTTGCCTGAAGTGTATTGCTACATTTAGAGTAAGAGGAAAGCCCCGATCCTAGGAGGCCTGTCTTGAAGATAGCCTTTTGCGACTGTGAGTAATAGCCTGAACCACTGCTGTGACTGTATTGTAACGTGTGGAATATTCTGGAACTGTACTTACTGACTGTTCATCTATCTTCAAAATACGTTCAGTAAAGTTATCCTGTTATTCAAATATAAGGATTACTCAATTATTCCACCTGTCACTACACGGTGAGCCACCGTTCTATTGGCACTGGCGTCACGACATTCATCACCTACCTGTTCCAGTGCTGACCCGATTGAAGACGACAGTGAGTCCCAGGTTAGTGGGTTGCCCTGCACTACAAAGCCCAGCATACCTAAAGCTACACTACTGACCCCCTGGGACACTGCACATATACCACACCATACCATCAATGGTGCAGCACCTGAAACTAAGGATACTTGTCACAAGGGTGTCAAGAGCCACATCTGACTCCGTTATACCCGGGGTCAGGAAGTCGCAGCGGGTGGCTGCGCGTTCGATGTACAAAGACAGTGCTGTTTCGTAATGGTAGCTTTCTGGGTTTGCCTTGCAATCCTTTTTGGCTCACTCAGGGATCTGTAGCTTCTCCTCCTCAGCTGTTTCTTGTCCAGCAATCCCAAGCTCCTTATATTCCCATCTCCCACTTCTCTGGTTGCCAGATATAGAGCTTCCTGCCTGGACTTCTATACTGACCCACTGGAGCTGAGTAGCTGAGATCCCTGGTTGTTGTTCCAGAGTGTTACCCTCCGGATCCCTGTTGGGCCTTGGTGGTCTGCTGTTGTCGCCCACCTGGGATTATATGTTTGTCTGTATTGTCTGTCCTCTCCTTGGTGTTTTCCTCTTAGTGTCAGTGGTGCGGACTAGTGATCCCACCGCCCTGTTCACTACACAGGGCTCATCTTAGGGAAAGCCAGGGTTTAGGCACGTGATCGGCGTACGGGTGAGGAACCCGTCTAGGGACGTCAGGGCAGTCAGGTGCCAGCCGCAAGGTGAGTCAGGGGTCACCACCTTTCCCTCTCCCTTGGACAGGGCCTTCCCATTTCCCTCCCTTTGTGTGACGCCGGTCACTACATTATATCTGGCCCTTATTTTGTGTAGGTAAAAAAAAATATATATATTTTCTTTCTACCTACTTAGAATCCAGTATGGATCCAATTGCTGCTTTGTCAAAGCAACTTCAAGGCCTGTCTTGTGAGGTGGCAGGATTGAAGGCGTCGGTCCTCCAGCAACAGCAGCAATTACAACAGACCGCAAGCCCAGCGGTTGCTACAGGTAACCAGGTTGTTGCGGAACCCAAGGTTGTTCTTCCTGACAGATTTTCTGGGGGAAGGGACAAATTTGTGACGTCCCGTGAGGCCTGTAAATTATATTTTAAACTGCGCCATTACTCCTCTGGTAATGAAGAACAGCGGGTGGGGGTTGTTATTTCCCTGCTGCAGGGGGACCCGCAATCCTGGGCGTTCTCTTTACCCACTGATTCCCAGGCTCTCCTGTCAGTGGATGAATTTTTTGGGGCCTTGGGTCTCATATATGACGACCCTGACCGAGTCGCACTGGCTGAATAAAAATTACGGAGACTCCTACAGGGAGAGCGGCCAGTAGAGGAGTATTGCGCAGAGTTCCGTAGGTGGGCTACGGATACCCAGTGGAATGACCCGGCTCTCAGGAGTCAGTTCTGCTCTGGGTTATCTAAAAGGATTAAGGATGCGCTTGCGCTGTATGAGACTCCCTTTTCCCTTGATGCGGTGATGTCCCTTTCTATCAGAATAGATAGAGGTCTTAGGGACAGATTGAAAAATCCGGAGCAATTGGTAACCCCTCTCAAGCAGCAGTTAGTCTGTACGGACTTAGACGCAGCTAGGAGGAACTACTCGTCAGGTCCATCCTCCTGAGGCTCGCCGTAGGCGTGGGGTTTGTTTTTTCTGTGGGGAGAGGGGTCATTTTATTAATGTCTGTCCTTCCTTCCTCAAAAACAAAAGACCGTCGGAAAACTACTAACCCCAGGCTGTGTGGAGGATGTCAGCCGGGGGTATACGTTTCCTCCATACGAACATCGCAATTTGTGTTGCCAGCGGTTGTTGTTTTTGGCGTTAAGACGGAGACTATTTCTTTTTTTTTAGACAGTGGAGCAGGAGTAAATTTGATAGATGCCCATTTTGCCCACACTATGGGTTTGTCTCTCTGTACACTACAGAGACCTATTCCCATATTCGCTATTGATTCTGCTCCTCTGTCTCAGAGAAACCTCACTCACATTGTCCATAACTTACACCTTCGGGTAGGGGACCACCATAACGAGTTGCTTTCATGTTATGTTCTGGAGGGGCTTCCCACTCCGGTGGTGTTGGGTCTTTCCTGGTTGGTAGCGCACAATCCAGTGGTGGATTGGCAGGCCAGGGAGATATTGGAGTGGAGTGAGCAGTGCAGAGAAAATTGTTTAAATAGCAATTGCTTAGTTGCCTCCATAGCTACCCTATCCACATTTGTTTCGGACTTTGAGGACGTTTTTTCTGAAAAGGGTTGTCAGAAGTTACCACCTCACCGTCCTTATGATTGCCCGGTTAACCTGATTCCCGGTGCAAAATTACCCAAGACCAGGTCATATAATCTTTCAGGTCCAGAGAGACAAGCCATGAAAGATTATATCTCCGAGAGCTTGGCTAAGGGACACATCAGACCCTCTTCTTCACCCGGGGCTGCAGGGTTTTTCTTCGTTAAAAAGAAAGATGGGGGGCCTGCGTCCTTGCCTAGATTTTCGCGAATTAAACCAGATAACCATCCGAGACCCATACTCTCTTCCTCTCATGACCTGTTTAATCAGATTGCGGGTGCTATGTGGTTCTCCAAACTTGATCTTAGGGGGGCCTACAATCTGATTCGTATCAAGGAAGGGGATGAGTGGAAGACAGCCTTTAACACCCCTGAGGGGCATTATGAAAATCTAGTCATGCCTTTCGGTCTGACCAATGCTCCTGCTGTCTTCCAACATTTCGTTAATTACATTTTTAGTCATCTTATCGGCAGGTTTGTGGTGATATACCTAGATGATATTTTAATTTATTCGTCGGATCTGAAAACACATGACGTGCATGTCAGACAGGTACTGCAGGTCCTACGGACGAATAAATTATATGCTAAAATTGAAAAGTGTGTTTTCGCCGTTCAGGAGATACAGTTCCTAGGGTATTTATTATCTGCTTCAGGTTTCCGTATGGATCCTAGGAAGGTCCAGGCAATTTTAGATTGGGATCTTCCTGAGAACCTCAAAGCACTGCAACGGTTCTTGGGTTTCGCAAATTTCTATAGAAAATTCATTAAAAATTATTCGCTGATTGTAAAACCCCTTATTGACATGACTAGGAAGGGGACAGATTTTTCTAAATGGTCTGACGCCGCTAAAATTGCTTTTTCCTCTCTAAAAGAGAGGTTTACCTCGGCACCTGTACTAATCCAACCTGATGTCTCCCAGCCTTTTATTGTTGAAGTAGATGCGTCAGAGGTGGGAGTGGGGGCTGTGCTGTCTCAGGGTCTGTCTCCTGGCAAATGGCGTCCTTGTGCTTTCTTTTCTAAAAAACTATCTGCAGCAGAGAAGAACTATGATATTGGCAATAGGGAACTATTAGCTATTAAACTAGCGTTTGAAGAATGGCGTCACTTTTTAGAGGGGGCAATCCACCCCGTCACTGTGATTACGGACCACAAAAACCTTCTGTACCTCGAATCAGCTAAGCGTCCCACCCCTAGACAAGCTAGGTGGTCGCTATTTTTTACCAGGTTTAACTTTGTTATTACCTATCGTCCTGGGGCAAAAAATACCAAGGCAGATGCATTATCTCGTTGTTTCCCTGGAGGGGGTAATGTGAGTGATCCGGTACCCATTCTACAAACAGGAGTGGTTGTCTCTGCGGTACACTCTGTTCTGGAGGGAAAGGTGTTAGAAGCCCAGGGGGATGCCCCGGTCTCTTGCCCCTCAGAGAAATTGTTTGTACCGTTGAACCTGCGTCTCGAATTATTAAAGGAACATCAAAATTCGGCACTTGCTGGGCACCCGGGTAGTAAAGCAACCATGGAGCTATTGTCTCGTCGTTTTTGGTGGCCAAGGTTGCGTCAGGATGTAATGGATTTTGTGTCTTCTTGTTCTACTTGTGCGCGTGCAAAAGTCTCTCATACACGTCCTGCAGGGTCTTTATTGCCACTTGTCATTCCCAATAGGCCATGGACACATCTGTCAATGGATTTTATCACTGACTTACCTTTGTCTGCGGGTAAAACATTTATCTTGGTAATAGTGGACAGGTTTAGCAAAATGGTACACTTCAGCTTTTTGTTCCCGTTTGGGGGTACACTTGTCCTTTTCCTCAGCTTTCCATCCTCAGTCGAATGGACAGACTGAGCGTACCAACCAAAACCTTGAGACATATCTAAGATGTTTTGTGTCTGAAAACCAAGAGGTGTGGTCATCATATTTACCGTTAGCCGAGTTTGCCATAAATAATCGCCGTCAGGAATCTACTGGCAAGTCACCATTTCTTGGTGCATATGGTTTTCATCCCCAATTCTGTACTTTGAAAGAGGGGGGGTCTTCTGGGGGTCCCAAAGAGGAACGGTTTTCGTCGTCTCTTTCATCTGTATGGCAGAAAGTGCAAGCTAATTTGAAAAATATGGGAGGTAAATATAAATGCATGGCTGATAAGAGACGGTCGCCAGGTCCGGACCTAGGAGTGAATGACTATGTGTGGTTATCTACTAGGAATATTAAATTAAAGGTTCCCTCTTGGAAACTGGGTCCTAGGTTTACTGGTCCTTACAAAATTGTAGCCATCATCAACCCCGTGGCTTTTCGCCTGGAGCTACCTCAGACTTTTAAAATTCATAACGTCTTCCATAAATCATTACTCAAAAAGTATGTTCCACCTCTAGAACCATCACCGCTGCCACCCCCTCCTGTTATTGTGGATGGTAATCTAGAGTTTCAAATATCCAAAATTGTTGATTCTCGTCGGGTCAGCCATTCTCTTCAGTATCTGGTACATCGGAGGGGTAACGGTCCAGAGGAAAGAATGTGGGTTCCAGCGTCTGAGGTAAACACCGACAGGTTAGTTCGGGTTTTTCATGCCTCTCATCCTGAGAGACCTAGTCCTGAGTGTCTGGAGGCCCCTCGTAGAGAGGGGGGTACTGTCATAAAGGTGTCAAGAGCCACATCTGACTCCGTTATACCCGAGGTCAGGAAGTCGCAGCGGGTGGCTGCGCGTTCGATGTACAAAGACAGTGCTGTTTCGTAATGGTAGCTTTCTGGGTTTGCCTTGCAATCCTTTTTGGCTCACTCAGGGATCCGTAGCTTCTCCTCCTCAGCTGTTTCTTGTCCAGCAATCCCAAGCTCCTTATATTCCCATCTCCCACTTCTCTGGTTGCCAGATATAGAGCTTCCTGCCTGGACTTCTATACTGACCCACTGGAGCTGAGTAGCTGAGATCCCTGGTTGTTGTTCCAGAGTGTTACCCTCCGGATCCCTGTTGGGCCTTGGTGGTCTGCTGTTGTCGCCCACCTGGGATTATATGTTTGTCTGTATTGTCTGTCCTCTCCTTGGTGTTTTCCTCTTAGTGTCAGTAGTGCAGACTAGTGATCCCACCGCCCTGTTCACTACACAGGGCTCATCTTAGGGAAAGCCAGGGTTTAGGCACGTGATCGGCGTACGGGTGAGGAACCCGTCTAGGGACGTCAGGGCAGTCAGGTGCCAGCCGCAAGGCGAGTCAGGGGTCAACACCTTTCCCTCTCCCTTGGACAGGGCCTTCCCATTTCCCTCCCTTTGTGTGACGCCGGTCATTACAATACTGAAAGCCTGTGCTAGCATTTCTCCTGCGGTGTTGCTATCAGTGTGTGAAGAGTGGGAGAAGAGGGTTGCATTGACAATCCAACACAATGGGCAGCACATTGAACACATTTTATAAGTGGTCAGAAACTTGTAAATAACTCATGAAAGAATAAAGTTACATTAAAACCAAGCACACCATTGTTTTTCGTGTGAAATTCCCAATAAGTTTTTATGTGTCACATGACCCTCTTCCTATTGAAAAAACAAAAGTTGGATTCAAAATGTCCAACTTCAAAATGGCCGCCATGGTCACCACCCATCTTGAAAAGTTTCCCCCCTCACATATACTAATGTGCCACAAACAGGAAGTTAATATCACCAACCATTCCCATTTTATTAAGGTGCATCCATATAAATGGCCCACCCTGTATTATTCTAATTTGCGATCTCCATTCATTATTTTTTTCAATTCGAAATATGAGAAAAATAGGCGCGGCCTACTACAGCAACTGGTTTCCACCAGACCGAAGTTGGATGCGATCAGAAAAATTGATTGCCAACAATTTTCGCAACGTTGAGGAAGAACTTCTCACTGTAAGTAATTTGACATTAAAGCAGTGTATTTGATTACATTTCACATGCATGTTAGAACAATCGCTTTGTATGCAGATTGAGTGTTTAAAAAAAGCGCCATTGCAAAAATCCCTAATGATGCGAATTTTTTTTTTCGCGGTACACACAACTTCACATTTCATAAGCTCTCATGAGATATTAGTGATTGGAGCACTAAGTATTGTTGTGAGAACTTGCCAGTACAGGCCCCAAAAATTAGCCAATAGGCATTCACCTGACAGCAAACCACTTTGTAGGATTCTGTGGCTTGAGGGACATTAGGCGGTCACAGGATAAAAATTTAACTGTCGGTCAGTACAGGCCCCAAAAATGAGGCATTCAACGGACATAAAAGGCCTTTTATGCCTCTGTATTTACCTAAGACAGGGACCATGATTTATTCTGGGTGGTGGCGGATATTTGTGGGCTGGCATGAGGAAATTCAATCAAATGTGGTCGGCTCGTCACATGTGTTGAATTCCTCCAAGATCCATGCCTCATTCATTTGTGAGGTAGTCCACACTGTCGTGAGCTAGGCGAGTGCGCTTATCGGTCACAATTTCCCCCTGCTGCGCTGAACGTCCTTTTGGACCAGTAGAAATTATTGGTTACAATAGTGTTTGTCACTCTGTGTAGATGCGGTAAGGCAGCAAAACCGCAAACAAATGCTGCACTACCTAAATGCACTATATAGAAAGTATATTATTGGTATATAACACCCCTGCTCCAATCAGTTTTTTTGGGGAGCAACTGGTAAATCACACCAGTAGAAATGATTTGTTCCAATAGTGTTTGTCACTCTGTGTAGATGCAGTAACGCAGCAAAACCGCAAACAAATGCTGCACTACCTAAATGCACTATATAGAAAGTATATTATTGGTATATAACACCCCTGCTTCAATCATTTTTTGGGGGGGCAACTGGTATATCACACCAGTAGAAATTATTTGTTCCAATAGCGTTTGTCACTGTGTGGCTGCAGAACCGCACACAACTGCTGCACAATACAATTGCACTATAATATACTTTCTATGTTAGAAAGTTTATTATAAGTATATTACACCCCTCATTATATCACGCCTATCTATAGCACACCTATACCAGTCCTTAAAAGGACTTTTGTGGCCCTATTAGCTAGCGTTTGGTGTCTCTAACAGTCTGTCCCTGCTCCACACAGCAACCTCTCCCTACACTGGCAAAAGACTAAATGTAAAATGGTGGCCAGATCAGGTCTATTTATAAGGTAGGGGGTATGTCCATGTGCTGAAATGTCTTAATTGGCTGTCCTGTACCACCTGATGGATGTGTCATGGGCCAAAGTTCTTCACAATGTAAATGAATATGGAGGGCGTGAATATCGCCATATGCTCGCATGTTCGGCGAATCGCGAACGTGCAAAGTTCGCTGCGAAACGACCGCCGGGCGAACCGCAAGGCCATCTCTACTGTGGCGCTCACAGAACGGGGTTACTGAGTGTTGGACCCCCGCCGATCTGATATTGATAACCTATCCAGAGAATAGTTCATAAATATGAAAAGTTCAGCGCAGGGCAAGGGAGAGCATCGAAGCATAGTATGCTTCGATGCTCATCTCAGAGGGGGTGCCTGGGTGAAGAAGGGGATACTCCTTTAACTAAACGTTGGAAGGCAGCCAATGGCTGGGAACAGATCAGGTTGTGCCTAGGCTATTTAAGCCAGGCAGAGCATGCGCACACACTAAGGGAGCAGACCAGGATCTAACGAGCCTGACTTTACTAGACGCTGGTGAACACGGACCGACACCAACTCAGAGTTGCTGGAGGGGTGAGTATTACTGGAAGGTGTGTGTGGGCATGGATACAATGAGAAAAAAAAAGTTTAGGTGCATTAACTTCTGGGATTTTAAAACTATTTTTCATGACTTATTTTAAAAGAGATGATGCAGATTTTTTTTTTAAAGTCTTTTTTCCTGAAATAGTGCCATACCTATCCACTGGCTATGTCTAGTATAGCAGCTCAGCTCCATTCACTGCAACACCAGATAAAGCTCGTGGACAACAGTAGCACTATTTCTGAAAAAAAAAAAAAAAAAAACATGTTCTTATGAGGACCTTGCTAGACTTTCAGTATACTTGGGAAAACCTCAGGACAACTTACCGAGTGGTAGATAACATTTTTCTAGATGTAAGACCCTCTCCAAGAGCAAGAGAGACCATATTTCCATTTGGGAGAGTTTCTTAAAAATGTTTTTCCATATGATCAATGCTTTCCTATGATGTCAGTCCTTTATTAAGTGTGTTCCTGGACCTCCATTTCATTGCAGACAAGGCTATTTCTTTCCTCAAACCATGAACTGTGTCCTAGAGATCATTGGGATCTCCTGGGGCGGGCATAGACAGCAGATGTCCCCAGTGTAGAAACATTATATGGGCCCCTTGATCTCAAATAGCTCATCATAGCACCCCCTTACATCTCTCTAGCCATTCACCAGTAATAGTCAGCTGTAAAATTCAGTCCTTTACAATGTGCTAAACATTAGGAAGCTGCTTTGAGCCATTGGGGTCCCTTACCTACTAAATCCTTGCACAACTGCACTTATTGCAGATATGGTACTGAATGTACACCCGTGTATCAAATAGCGTTCCTCTCTACTAACAATAGACATTCCTCCATTTCGACAATTTCAGGTCACAATGATACTTTATCAGTTTTTCTTTAGGAACGGGTTTTGTTGAGAAGACATAATTACATGAATGAGGGCAAATTATGCAAATTTTGAACAGTTCGCATCTGAAAATATTTCTGTCATGAATTAAAAGAGAGGGGATGACTGAATAATCACTTGGCATTTGAGCTTTCTGATTTATAACCACTTCTTTTACAGGGCATAATAAAATATGAACGATGAATGGTTTAGGGAGAGCAATTTAAATTCCAAATTTGAATGCAAGTAGTACAAAAGTTAAAAGGCATGTAGTGATCATATAAAGAAGGAATGATAGTCGAACAGAAATTATTTCTTCCTTAAAGGGTCTGTATAAATGGTACATTTTTACAAGAGGTAACAAAGGCTTTCTGCTCCCTTAGCTGATGAAAATCTAAAAAGAAACATGATCAAACACAGTGGATGGCATGGGCGGACTTGGAACTTAAAGTGGCCCTGGAAAAAAACTAAAAGTGGCCCCATTTTATAGAAAGGTACAAATTAACAGAAGGCAGGGGAACAAAAGAAGGCACAGTCAACAATACCATGGTGCAAAATACCATGCTAGCAGAACCAAATAACACAGTGCAGCACAATATACTGCCCCAAAAGCTCCCCCTCTGTGGTGATCATCAATAGCTACCATCTTCTGTCCTCCTCCTCCAGTTGTCTATGCAGCCACAGCAGTTGAATTCAGGAGGGCATGTGTGGTCACTGGCTGGGTACATGAGTACCTGATTCTCACACCGTTAATTACTTTTGAGTGCTCATAATGTACCCGGTCAACGGCATAAAGGAGGACTTGGGTGGCCCACCTGGGTCATCGGCCAACTAGGAAATTTCCCTGTAGGGTCTATGGGTAATCCGCCCCTGGTGGATGGAATGGAACCTTCTGCTTTGAGTTTTGTCTGCTATGTTTCTTGTGCCAGCAGCTGCTGCAAACAGATGATTGGTGGAGGTGCTGGGTGAGAGACCACCACTAATCTGACATTGATGACCTGGACAACCCATATAAATAAAGCAGAAGGTTGTAAATGGCTTTCACAGCAAACAGGGCAGAGCGGAAGAAAGATAGATTTAGGTAGAATCGATTTGATCATGAATTGAATCTCAGGCCCAATTTGGAGAAAATTGGATCTGAATTGAGTTTTAAGAAATTGGCTAATCTCTGTATTTCTCACTCCCTTCCTTGCTTCCTTCCTTTCTACCTCTCTCCATCCTTTCCTTTGTCATTTCTCTCTCTAATACTCAAATCCTTCCTTCCTTCCTCCCCTTTCTCTATCCATTCTTTTGGTCCCTTCTATTGCACCTTCACTCATCCCTTCTCTCTTCCTTTCTTCCTCGTTTCTTCCTCTTTCTCTCCCTCTACCTTTCTGCCTTCATTCTTCCTCTCTCGCTCAGTCTCACTTTTCCCTTTTTCTCACCTTTCTGTACTTTCTCATTCTTTCTCTCTTCCGTCCGTAGTTCTTCTTCCCTTTCTCCCTCCCTCATTATCTTTCTCTCTTCCTTCCTGGCTTGTTTAATCCCTCTCCAACCTTTCCCTCTTTCTGTCTCTCTCCCTCTCCTACTCCTTTTCCTCCCCTTCCCCTTCCTTCCCTTCCCTCTATTATAAGCCAGCTTTTATACGAGACGACAAACATGACGACAAACAGGGATGAAGGCTAATAGGAACGGCATGACTGAGTGTAATTAGGTTTTAGTCAACGTGACTCTTCAAGTAAACTAAATTTAGCCTGGATTGGATCAGAAAAGTTGTGTTGAATATTTTAAGCCTGAAGTATACATTTATTAAACTTGACACCGTTACTAAAGAACCAATTTTACATAATTAACAGCTACACATTGTTACAACCATCTGCTTGATACATTTTCCTCCTGTTAAGCCTTCACCTTTAGTTGATGGCACAAAAGCCGTTTTAAGTTCATAAAATTATTTTTGAGGCAAATAGCTTGGGAATTTTTTTGATGTGGCAGAATAAAACCAGCAAAGCTTTTATACATTATGCATGTGCAGATAATTTCTGTTATATAAACTCCACTATTTAATTTTTTATCTTTTTTGTCACTTCGAAACAGAACTTTGCAAAAACGTATTGCCTTTAACGGGGCACTATAACAAAAAATTCAAAAAATACTGTAAAACGCACAAAATGTGAGCAATGTTTAAAGTAAAGTCCTGCTTTACATATTGATGCTGTTCTCTATTCTATCTTGATTTACCAGCCTGTTGTATGCAGCTTCCTTGCCCTAGTTGCAAAAACCCAAGTTGCAGATATACAAAGTTGTGAAGCGAAGAAAGTCCAAACCTGTCACTGAATCATCTACAGGAAAAAACAACATGTTAAAGCTAGTTGATTGCTGTCGTCTATGCATAACACATTGAACTAAGTGTAGGATTGTGATTAGATTTGAGCGGACACCTGGATGTTCGGGTTCGACGGGTTCGGCCGAACTTTGGAAAAAAGTTCGAGTTCGGGACCCGAACTTGACCCCGAACCCGAAACCAAATGAAGTCAATTGGGACCCGAACTTTTGAGCACTAAAATGGCTGTAAAAATGTAATGGAAAAGGCTAGAGGGCTGCAAATGGCATCAAAATGTGGTTTAGAGCATGGCAAGTGCTCTGCAAACAAATGTGGATAGGGAAATGACTTTAAATAACATAAAATATGTAAAAAATAAAAGATAATATTCTTGATCTAGGAGGACGAGGTCCATATGGAGTAGGAAGTTGAGGAGGCGGTGGATGTGGTGCTGTAGGTGGAAGCGGCGGTGGAGGAGGAGGAGGTAGCCTACACTGCTTTTTGGATTTAAATTTTATTTTTTAAATTAGGGTACACCCCAAAACATTGGGAAATATAACCTGTGATAACCCCCTCCACTCGTGCTCAACACACGTTCAGACAATACACTGGCTGCAGGGCAGGCCAGCACCTCCAAGGGGTAAAGGGCAAGCTCAGGCCATGTGCCCAATTTGGAGACCCAGAAGTTGCAGGGGCTGACCCCTGTCAGTCAGTTCGTGTAGGCGTGTGCAAACTTACTGCCCCACCATGTCGCATGTCCCCGTGATGTTCACGATCCAATTTGATATCTGCTCTATCAACTTTCAATGTTATTTTCTGCGCCTACCATGGTGATCACAGGTGGCAAGGAATCAGGGTTCCACGCCGGAAAGGGAGCGTGAGAAAGAGAGACCACATCCAAGGGAGGATACATTTTTTCAAATTTAAAATTATACAGTTGAAATATAGGAGAAATTATTAAAGCATAAAAGATGTGACAACTTTTTAAAGTTTAAGCATTGAATGAAAGGATGTGGCGCGCATTAATTACTAAAGAATTTATTACATTTTATTCCTTGTCACCTATGCAGAGCAGGGGTTTATTCACGTCTAAAATTGTATAATGTCAACCCAAGAATGTAACAGAAAGATTTGTGAAATGTATTTACCTGTCTACTTGGTAGAGCAGGGATCAGAAAAAAATTCTTTATTGTCACCCGAAAATGTTAAAGAAAAATTATTGAAATTTATTAAGCTGTCAACTAGGTAGAGGAGGTCGTACATCACACCCAAAAAATGGCTAATTTCACCAGAAAATGTAACTGACAATTTTTTTTTTTTTTTCGGTCTACTAGGTATAGGAGTGGTACATCACACCCAAAAATTGGTGAATTTCACCAGAATATGTAACTGACAATTATTTTTTTACCGGTCTACTAGGTATAGAAGTGGTACTATACACCCAAAAATTGGTTAATTTCACCCGAAAATGTAAATGACAATTTTTTTTTTGTGTAATCTGTCTTTTGTGTAACCTGTCTGTCACGAGTTGGAGGTCCCAGGAGAGACCACCGCGTCGTCAAGCAATAAACAAACGGAAATCAGGTACAGACACACAAGAGTTTATTGCACAAACAAAAAACAGGGAAGGCAGCACAGACAAAACATGAGCTCTATGTACCATCAGCACAGTGGGAGAAAACCCCCACTGCGCCACTGTCTAGTAATACTCCAGAGGGGGGTGACTAAGCAACTCCTGGTATTCACTAGGGCCCCAGAAGGTAGGGTTAGGCTTTGCCGCAGGAAGTTGCCAGGGTCCACTCTGGAGCGTGAACTAGAACGAATGGACAACAGGTACCAGAAGGTACGGACGGCACATAGGCATACATAACAGACAGGCAAATACAAACAGGGCAACTTATAACACAAGCAGGAGTACATAGCAAGGAAATAGGAGTGACAATGAGCAGAGAAGGACTTGCTCCACCAGTAGTAAACTGCATGGCCTTACGCATTGCACTCTGCTGCAAAGAAAGGTGCAGCAAGGACTTGCTCAACAGAGACATGAATACACACAAGGTAACTAAAACATAACTGGCAGAACAGATAACAGAAACACAGGAAAGGACATCAATGAACAAGTAGGAAACCCACAGAGCACGCACAGACAGACAGACACGGATCCCATGGGTCAGCAGCATGGGAGAGTGAGTACAAACAGGAGCAGGACAAGACAACACACCAGGAGAGCTGACACAGAACTGAGGAAACCTCAGCCTTATATACAGGTTCCATGGGTGCAGCAGAGAGGATTAACTCCTAATAAACACACAGGGGAGTTAACCCATAATGAACCACAAATGACACACAGGAACAGAGCTGCAGAGAGAGCATAGACAGAGGTGACGACTGTGACACTGTCTACTAGGTATAGCAGTGGTACTATACACCCAAAAATTGGTGAATTTCAACAGAAAATGTAAATGACCTTTTTTTTTTTCCGGTCTACTAGGTATAGCAGTGGTACTATACACCCAAAAATTGGTGAATTTCACCCGAAAATGTAAATTACAATTTTATTTAAATTTTTTACCGGTCTACTAGGTATAGCAATGGTACTATACACACAAAAATTGGTGAATTTCACCCAGAAATGTAAACGACAATTTATTTTTATTTTTTAACCTGTCTACTAGGTATAGCAGTGGTACTATACACCCAAAAATTGGTGAATTTCACCCAAAAATGTAAATGATAAAGTAGTGATATGACATAAAATAAAATACGTACAAATAAAAAAAAAAATGTGATTCATGAGGTGGAGTTCCATATGGAGTAGGAGTTTGAGGAGGCGGTGGACGTAGCGGTGTAGGTGGAAGCGGCGGTGGAGGACGACGAGGTAGCCAACAAAGGTTTTTGCTTTTAATTTTATTTTTAAAAATTAGGGTACACTCTAATGTCTATTCTGCACAAGGTACGGACAAGTCCTGATGGATCCATGCCTGGTTCATTTTAATGTGGACAGGCGGCTGCGCTTGTCTGTGATGACGCCCCCTGCCGTGCTAAACACACGTTCAGATAATACACTGGCTGCAGGGCAGGCCAGCACCTCCAAGGCGTAAGGGGAAAGCTCAGGCCATGTGCCCAATTTGGAGACCCAGAAGTTGAAGTGGGCAGACCCATCATTCAGTACGTGTAGGCGTGTGCACACATACTGCTCCACCATGTTGGTGAAATTCTGCCTCCTACTAAGACGTTCCATATCAGCTGATGGTGCTGGTTGTTGTGGCGTGCTGACAAAGCTTTTCCACATTTCGGCCATGCTAACCCTGCCTTCTGAGGTGCTGGCGGTGCCCCAGCTACGTTGGCAACCTCTTCCTCTTTCTCTGCCTTCGCCTTGTGCTTCCACTGTGCTCCCGCTGTCAGGGGAATGCCACCAGCAGCGCGTCTACCAGCATGCGCTGGTACTCGCGCATCTTACGATCACGCTCCAGTGAGGGAATTAAGGATGGTACATTGTCCTTGTAACGGGGATCCAGCAGCGTGGCCACCCAGTAATCAGCACAAGTTAGAATGTGGGAAACTCGCCGGTCGTTGCGGAGACACTAGACACTGCAGCATGTAATCGCTCATGTGTGCCAGGCTGCCCAGAGGCAATGAAAAGCTGTCCTCTGTGGGAGGTGTATCGTCTGTGTTGTCTGTATCCCCCCAGCCACGCACCAGTGATGGCCATGAGCTGGTCTGGGTGCCACCCTGCTGTGAACATGGTTCCTCCTCCTCCATCTCCTCCTCCTCATCCTCCACCTCGTCATCCTCCAGAACTGTGCCCTGGCTGGACAATTGTGCACCTTGGGTTTGTGGTGCAGGAGCCCACCCTCAGAGCGACTTGAGAATGACTGGCCGGAAACCGTACAAAATGTTCCCTCTTCCTCCTCCTCCTCCTCCTCTGCCACATCCTCTTCCATCATCGCCAGGAGCGTTTTTTCAAGGAGGCATAGAAGTGGGATAGTAACGCTGAGAACGGCGTTATCAGCACTGGCCATGTTGGTGGAGTACTCGAAACAGCGCAACAAGGAACACAGGTCTCCACTATCGCCTGCTGCTGCTCGCACAGTCTGGCCAGCATGTTCAAGGTGGAGTTCCACCTTGTGGGCCCGTCGCATATAAGGTGGTAAGCGGGAAGGCCGAAGTTACGCTGCAGCGCTGACAGGCGAGCAGCAGCAGGGTGAGAACGCCGAAAGCGTGCACAGACGGCCCTCACTTTATGCAGCAGCTCTGACATATCGGGGTAATTTTTAAGGAATCTTTGCACCACCAAATTCAGCACATCAAATCGGCTAGTCCCAGAGCTGCTGCGAGATTTCGCCCATTATCGCACACCACCAGGCCGGGCTTGAGGCTCACTGGCACAAACCACTCATCGGTCTGTTGTTCAAGGCCCGTCCACAGCTCCTGCGCAGTGTGGGGTTTGTCCCCCAAACAGATACGTTTTAAAACAGCCTGCTGTCGTTTACCCCTGGCTGTGCTGAAGTTGGTGGTGAAGGTGTTACGCTGACCGGATGAGGAGCCGGCAGAGGATGAGGAAGCAGAGTAGGAGGAGGAAGCAACAGGAGGCAAACTGAAGTGCCCTGCAATCCTTGGTGGTGGAAGGACATGCGCAAAACTGCTATCCGCCTCAGGCCCAGCCGCCACTGCATTTACTCAGTGTGCTGTTATGGAGATATAACGTCCCTGACCGTGCTTACTGGTCCACGTATCCGCTATGAGGTGCACCTTGCCACAGATGGCGTTGCGCAGTGCACACCTGATTTTGTCCCCCATTTGGTTGTGCAGGGAAAGGATGGCTCACCTGGAAAAGTAGTGGCGGCTTGGCACGACGTACTGTGGGACAGCCACCGCTCTCCGTCTCCACCAGACGGAATGACAGCATTTCAAAGGCCAGTAATTTTGCATGACCAGGCATTTAAGTGCTAAGCATGAGCTGCAGTGGAGTAGACACCTCAAAAACCAAGAAAGGTCTCTGGCTCCTCTTGCTTCCTCTTCTGCTGCAGTCTCGGCCTCTTCATCCACCTCTGGAGTGACAGTGCCACCTGCCACCTCGCAAACAGAGAATCTTCCAGCAACACCACCACCTGGGTCACCAAGTATCTCCACAATGTCCCACGGAAGCGTTCAGCTCTCCATCTCCCAAACGCTGGAGAGGAATGCCAGAATTTCAAATATCTGAATAGAACCACACTATGTAAAGGCTGTATCTCACAATGACATATGCAGCAAAGGCTGCCAAATAAACTTTTTTTTCCCAAACGGGTGTTTGTTTAATAACTGAATATGGCCGCAGTATATAACCCTGGAATTTCAAATGTCAAGATGCTGCAAGGCCTGAAAAATTGTGTATTTTGCACAAAAAAGGTGTTTTATTAATAAAAGAATCAAATCCTTGTATTTAAAGGGTGTATCTCACACGCCCTGAACCCGACTAGGCCTTCTTTTAATTTTGTTTGCCCAAAATGGCTGTATTTCAAATACCTGAATAGAACCCTGTATATACAGGGTGTATCTCACACGCCCTGATCCACACTAGGCCGCAATTAAATTTGTTTGCCCAAAATGGCTGTATTTCAAATACCTGAATAGAAGCCCTGTATTTAAAGGGTGTATTTCACACGCCCTGATCCACACTAGGACGCTATCAAAGAATTGTGCCCAAAATGGCTTTATTTCAAATAACTGAATAGAAAGACAGTATGTAAAGGCGGTATCTCACAATGACATCTGCAGCAAAGGCTGCCAACAAATTATTTTTTGCCCAAACGGGTGTTTGTTTAATAACTGAATTTGACAGCAGTATATAACCCTGGAATTTCACACGTGCTGATGCTGCAAGGGGTGTAAAATTGTGTATTTTGGCAAAAAAGTGTGTTTTTAAAAACCCAGAAAATGATGGCTGTATTTGTAGCTTAAATTGCACACTGACTAATCCAGATGTTGTATATTGCCAAAAAAGTGTTTTTTTTAGGTAACAGAATATGAAAGCTGTATATATTAAACTTGAATTTAACACTCGCAGATCTGGAAAATTAGCTTAAATTGCACACTGTCTAGACCTGCAAATGCACCAGATGTTGTAAATTGCCAAAAAAATATAGATTTAAAAAAAAAACTAATTATTTGTGCTGTTTTTAAAGCTTGGTTTCTATGTCCCAAAAGCTCAGATGCAGTGCTGGTGCACTGAGCTTGCATAAAATGGCCGCCCACCTAACTGACTTATAAAAGTTATTTTTTTTCCGTCACTGGGCTCAGGGCAGGATAAAAAAAATTGTGCCCTGCACCCACACAACATAATATATGTAGATCGCTGAGTTAGATTTACGGTTTGAGCAAAGATTCTCTCCTATTCTCTCCCTGAAATCACCAGCAGCATCCTCTCCCTACACTAAGCACAGCAGAGTGACGTGCAGCGCTACGTGACTCCAGCTTATATAGAGGCTGGGTCACATGCTACACTGGCCAATCACAGCTATGCCATTAGTAGGCATGGCTGTGATGGCTTCTAAGGGCACAGAGTTAAACGCTTGTTGATTGGCTGCTCTGCAGCCTTTCAAAAAGCGCTGAGAAATTGCCGAACACCGAACCCGAACCCAAACTTTTACTGAAATGTTAGGGTTCGGGTCCGGGTTCCAAAAATCCTAAAGTTCGGTACGAACCCGAACTTAACAGTTCGGGTTCGCTCAACCCTAATTGTGATATTTTTGGTTTATTTTCTTAATCTTTCTCTGAATCCTCGGTGCACCCTTCATTTTCCTGTACAATTATTTGAGTAAATCATGTATCTGTATAGCTGCTGCGTGACTCTCCTGTAAATGTCACAAGTCTTTAGGGATAAATGTGATTTCTGACATTTCATGCTTTATTGTCTTATTAGAAAATGTTAAAGATGAATAATGTGCTATCTGTTTTGAATA
The DNA here is from genome assembly GCF_905171765.1 of Bufo bufo. NCBI lineage: Eukaryota > Metazoa > Chordata > Amphibia > Anura > Bufonidae > Bufo > Bufo bufo. The sequence goes on from NC_053394.1 coordinate 47,879,094, forward strand.
TCTTTGTTACGCATCAGTAGGGAAGGGTCCGATAAGACATTGCGGTCATCCACAGTGCTTCGGCTCATTACAGTGTGTATTCACCATATACACAAACTTGAGGCAGCCCCTCGATGAAAGATTAATAATACACTCTGAAATTATAAAATCATAAAGTCCTAAGCAGATTTTAAAAGAAATCAATTAATAAATAAATGTAAAAAATATGTTTTTTTAATAAATACATTTTATAATTATTAATTACATTTTTTTTTTCATTATTTATTTAAAATGAACATGTCATGTGGATATTTGATTATAATCTAACGAATTATATACAATCATTAACTACTAAAAAGTACCTTAGATGTATTCACTTACTGGTGTGACAGATGGTTACCTCATAATATACACACAAAGATGCCACATGCCGCATGCTAATGAGCTGATTTGAGTCCAGCGTGATGTCAGTGAGTCCAGCGTTTATTTAATTCAGAGCTATAGCCACTCCCCTGCCCACCTGCTGCTGGTTCATATGGAAAATAACTGTCAATCAGCAGCAGGTAGGCGGGGAGAGTCAGGAGCTCATAAATATTCATGACTCATCATTATCAGCTGGAGCTTTTCAATACAAGATGTTGGCAGATTGACTGGGTCAATTAAAGAAAGTGACTCAGCATTTTGCTAAAAGAATCAGTCGCTTTTTTATGTTGCCCTTAGTTAGGATACCATAAAACTGGTGACAGGTTCCCTTTAAAGGGAATCTGTCACCTGGTTTGACCATATTAAGCTGTCACCATTGCCATGTTTAATAAAATACCTTATTTCCTGCAGTGGTTTTCTTTCTTCTTTTCATGCTTTCATTTTGCTAAAAAGGTGATTTTTGTATTATGCAAATGAACCCCGAAGGTGCCTAGAGGGGCGTTATTCATCACCCTTTGAGCCCAGTAACGCCCCCCTGCAATGCCTAGACCGCCTTAATTTAGAGCCCAAGCACGCCTCCTCGTTATGCAGTATCGTCCCACAGCCTAGTTTAACGGCGGCGCCCCCTCTGCTACGTCAACTAATTCATTCAAGCCATGCACCTGGAATCTTCAATTCGTCCGTCTGAAATCTCGCGCAGGCGCAGTACCGCCTACTGCCTGCGCCTGTGCAATCCAATAGCTCCTGATAACAGCGATAAGAAGACATCACTGGGCTCGGCGCATGCCCAGTGACACTTTTGAGGCTGTTGCCCTCAGGATCGGTTGGATCGCACAGGCGCAGGAAGTAGGCGGTACTGCACCTGCTTGAGATTTCAGACAGACGAATTGAAGATTCCAGGTGCGTGGCTTGAATGAATTAGTTGAAGTAGCAGAGGGGGCGCCGCCATTAAACTAGGCTGTGGGACTATACTGCATAACGAGGAGGCGTGCTTGGGCTCTAAATTAAGGCGGTCTAGGCATTGCAGGGGCTCAAAGGGTGATGAATAACGCCCCTCTGGGCACCTTCAGGTTTCATTTGCATAATACAAAAATTGCTTTTTTAGCAAAATGAATGCATGAAAAGAAGAAAGAAAACCACTGCAGGAGATAAGGTATTTTATTAAACATGGCAATGGTGAGAGCTTAATATGGTCAAACCAGGTGACAGATTCCCTTTAAGTAATTAAAAAATAAAAACAATATATTAAAATATTTTATTACTTAAATAATTAAAGAAACTAGTTAGTCAGGAGACCAAATATCAAACACTGAATGGACAAAGGTATTAGGACACCTACACATTCTACCTACAGGAGCTTTTATGACATCCCATTCTAAATCCATACAAATGCATATGGTGTTGCTCCCCCCTTTGCCGCTAAAACAGCTTCCACTCTTCTGGAAAGGATTTCTACAAGATTTTGGAATTTATCTGTGGGAATTTTTGCCAATTCACCCAGAAGAACTTTTGTGAGGTCAGACACTGATGTCGGATGAGAGGGACTGGTTCATTACAAAGGTGTTGGATGGTGTTGAGATCAGGGCTCTGTGTAGGCCAGTCAAGTTCTTAGACAAAGTCATCCAACAAAGTCACCCAACCATACCTTTATGAACTTTGCTTTGTACACTGGGGCACAGTCATGCTGCAAAATGAAAGAGTCTTCCCCAAACTGTTCCAACAAAGTTGGAAGCATGCAATTTTCCACAATGTCTTTGTACTGTATGTTGAAGCATTGAGATTTCCTTTCCCTGGAACTAAACGGCCTAGGCCGACTCCTGAAAAACAAACCCATAGCATTATCCCTCCTTACAGCTGTACATTGCAGTCAGGCAGGAAACATTCTACTGGCTTTAGCCAAACCTAGACAGGTCCATCAGACTGCCAGATAGAGAAGTGTGATTCATCATTCCACAGAAGACGTTTTCACTGCTCCAGAGTCCAGTGGTGTGCTTTACACGCCTCCATCTGACACGTGCCATTGTGCTTGATGAGGTAAGGCTTACATGCAGCTGTTCAGCCATGAAAACCCATGCCATGAGGCAGCAGGACGTTGGTGACTTTTATGCACTATGCTCATCAGCCTCCGGCCACCCCGTTATGTAACTTAATGTGGTCTCCACTTCGCAGCTTAATTGCTGTGTTTCGTAAACGCTTCAACTTTATAATAATTCCATTCAAGGTCGATGGTGGAATGTCTAAGGGGGCAAAAATTTCACAAACTGACTGGCAGCACCAGTGACATACTATTACAGTAGCATGATCGAATTCAATAAGCTCTTTAGATCAGCCAATTCTTTCACAAATGTTTGCAAAGACAGACTGTAAGACTAAGGAATGGATTTTATACACCTGGGGCAATTCGATTGACTGAAACACCTGAATTCAATGTTTCCCAGTACTTTTGTTCAAATTGTGCTTGTAAGTCAGTACCTACATACTCAAATCTTGCTACTTTGCTACTTTTTATCTCATCTCCATTAGGTCAGAGCTGCGATGGGAGACTACAGTTTGGCTGCAGTGCTCACAGGAGTCTGAGGTGGTCTGATACCAATCTCCTGCCTCATCCTTGGCCATGCTGCTACTCTCTTCCTCTCACGGCAGCTCTGCTGGTATAAATCCAATTGTATTCCATACTCACGAAGAAGTCAGTGCATGAAGAGCTGATTTACAGTACAATAAGGGAAGAAAGATTATAAAGTACATAGTACTAAACCACTAGTGGGAAAAGAATGATTATAAGGCACATACGTAAATACATTCAAACATACTGTACATTAGAGATGAGCGAATCGAAGCTGACAAAGTCGAAATCGTTCAGAATTTCAGGAAAAATTCGATTCTGAAATAATGCGAATTATCGTGGTAACAAATCGCAATTTTTCCTAACATGGCGGCTAGCCGGCTAAAATGGCGGCTACATGAGTGAGGACATGGGTTAAGGAACTCTGGGAAGGCGGGATGACCCATAATGCCATGCATGCAGCCAATCAGCAGCCAGCCAGCCCTGTGATGCCACAGCCCTATAAATACCCAGCCATCTTAGAGTCTGCCATTCACTATCGTACATTGTTCAGGGACAGACGTGTATGCAGGCGCTAGGGAGAGTGAAAGAAAAACTAATTGTTAAAAAAAAAAGAGGAAAGAAGCGATTTACTAGTGCAGGGAAAGGACAGTGAGAGGAATCATTTCACAGGCAGGGAGAGACGTGTGCAGAAGGAGTGTGGGAGACTGTGAGGCCTTTTTCTCCAAGCTGCTCCGGATCAGTGCTCTGGGCTCCGGGCTGGAAGTGGGCACAATAAGAAAAAAAAAAATTTTCATTACACCTCAGGTCAGACCACCAATCAGACCCCCAATGTTAATCAGACCTCAGCTAACAGCCCCAATAAGATCCCCAATGTTAATAAGACCTCAGATCACACCTCAGCTCAGACCCCAATATGAATGACCCCCAATCAGACCTCAGATAAGAGCCCCATGCCTCATAACAGCCCCCAGTGCCTCTCCAGCAGCCCCCAGTGCCTCTCATCAGCCCCCCAGCGCCTCTCATCAGCCAGTAATAACAGCCCCCCCTCAATCATGTGCCAGTAATAACAGGGCCCCCCCAATCATGTGCCAGTAATAACAGGGCCCCCCCAATCATGTGCCAGTAATAACAGGGCCCCGCCCCCAATCATGTGCCAGTAATAACAGGGCCCCCCCAATCATGTGCCAGTAATAACAGGGCCCCCCAATCATGTGCCAGTAATAACAGGGCCCCCCAATCATGTGCCAGTAATAACAGCCCCCCCCCCCATTATGTGCCAGTAATAACAGGGCCCCCCAATCATGTGCCAGTAATAACAGGGTCCCCCCCAATCATGGGCCAGTAATAACAGCCCCCCCCATTATGTGCCAGTAATAACAGGGCCCCCCCAATCATGTGCCAGCAATAACAGGGCCCCCCCCCCCCCCCAATCATGTGCCAGCAATAACCAGCCCCCCCATTATGTGCCAGTAATAACCAGGCCCCCCATTATGTGCCAGTAATACCCAGGCCCCCCATTATGTGCCAGTAATAACCAGGCCCCCCCATTATGTGCCAGTAATAACCAGGCCCCCCCATTATGTGCCAGTAATAACCAGCCCCCCCCCCATTATGTGCCAGTAATAACCAGGCCCCCCCCATTATGTGCCAGTAATAACCAGGCCCCCCCATTATGTGCCAGTAATAACCAGGCCCCCCCCATTATTGCCAGTAATAACAGGCCGCCCCCCCCCCCCCCAATCATGTGCCAGTAATAGGGCCCCCCCATTATGTGGAGGTGATTGTTGTATGTAAAAGCAGCTTGGCTCGTGTTTAGGCAATTATCTGGAAAGAAGAGTTTTTTCCTGATAATTGCTTTATTAGTTGGCCAATATAAAGGCCATAATGCTGTTTTTATATTACACCACAACTATATGTTCACTGACCCATTCATTGTTTGTGGATCCGTGTGGCTGTTCCTCGCCTTATAGAGCATATCCCATTCTTGTCTGTATTTGAATATATGAGAATGCACACGAAAGTTATCTGTATTTTGCAGATGTTTTTTCTGTAGACCGAAATACAGGCCTAAATTGACACCTGGATGGCTGACGTAATCACTGAGTGGTAAATTTCTGTCTAGTTGCAACAATTTTCTCTTTCATTGCGTCTGTAAACATAAGGCATCGCCACAGCTCATCCTTTATCTGTGCCGTTCACTATCCTGGGTCACTGAATTTCCTCATTTGCTCTTGCCTACCGACATAGCAGTGCACAGAAAGCTGCAAGCACCGCCATGTCAGGAGGAGGCCGAGATGAAGAAGTCTTACTTGAATATTACTTTTTTACGGCTCATTGAGATTTCTGCTGATTACAAAACAAAGGTTTTCAAGCAAACAGGAACTGAGCGTTGGAAAATGAAAATGTTCCTACTTAGGATGTGCGGGATGAAGTGCGGACACAGTGATACAAGTTATTGAAGCAGCAAGTTGGCAAATAGATAATTTAGTAGCATGTAAATGAGGCATAGCGTATTCTAATCAGAATAACTGCATTATCACTTATTACAGACATCAGCTCAGGGGACACATCGTAGTGCTCGCCGTATATTGTTTCTAGTTATAGGTTTTGCATGCAGAGAAATTGGTGTTATTATTGCATCTGTTCATCGGATACTTTCAGGCGGTGAGCAGAATTATGGAATTTGCAGTAGAAAAAGAAAAAAATAGCAAAAGTGGATGCAAAAACCAATATTGGATAAAAAAAATCACCCGCTTTCTCAACACCTGGGCAACATTGTAACTTTTAGACAGGAGATGATATGTGACATCCAACACTTTGCCTATAAAAAGCATGAAATGCACCCGAAACTAAAAATGTAGCAAATTTGCTAATAATATTCATTTTAAGGGCAAAGACTGCAAACAGTGCTCTGCAATATGTGGGTACTGGCTGTGTGCCCTCTGTGCTGCGGGTGCGGACTCATTGCCTTGAATGATCCGCAAAATACAGCAAAAGATAAGACATATTCTATCTTTTGCAGTGCAGAAGCACGGACCCGAAGCCCATGGAAGTGCTTTGGAGAGTTTCCGTGGGCTTCTGATCTGTGCTTCCGTTCCATTAAAGATAAGCCCATCAGTGAGAAGAGCAAAAAGACCTCACGCGTATCGCCAGTACAAAGACTAGCTTCCTCAGAGGTCCATGTGAATCCAAATGACTGTTTCAAAATTCTTATACATATCATGATTGCTTGATAATTATGCAAAGCTGTGATCAAACCTATCAAAAAATCGTAGGGAGGGAACCAGGGAAAAAGCGGTAGAGGGTGTGTGTTACCTGGATACTCCCCGGTGCATGGTCGCGCGCAGATGCAGGTTGTAAAAGCAAGTGCGCATGCGCAAGATGGCGCCCAAAACGGAAGTCGGCGCCGCTATGCGTTCCACAGACCGGAAACGCACCCTGGCACAGACGTCACCTCCGGTCGCCAACCCGCGCCACTACATCCAATGGAATGCAAACAGGTAAGGAGCGCAATGGAACACAATGGAACGCAAAGGGCAAGGGTGAATATTGTTAATGCAGACATTTAAGTCGAGCACAAAAAGTATCCATCAATAAAAAAGCCGATAGCAAACATCGAATTAAATGTTTTGACATGATTTGGTATTTTAAGTCAATCTCAAAATGGTAACTACATAATTATATAAACGATGTGGTTGTAAGTAAACAAACAACAGGTCCAAATTATGGGCCATAATACACCCCCAATCAGGACAATGATTCATACATATATTTAATAAACAACACATGATCAAAAGTGACTACATAATTATATATACAAAACATAAAAAGGCCAAGGCCATGATGAACCTGCCATCAGACAAAATAATTTATGCAGAATCGAAACAAGCTATAATTAAGTACAAAAATAGATACGTGCATAGACAAGTGGTACCCTTAATGACAATATTCCTTATTGTCTCTGTTCGTACAATAATGCATCCCAGCCATATCCTGTACACCCTACACCTGTATCCCTGAGTCCTGAACATTGAGTTATTATAAGTTAGTAAACAAATAAAAAAAAATATACATATCCACATATCGTTAAACTCAAGGTTTCAGCGAACCAAGGGATGGAGGACCATGCACCGGGGAGGAAGGGGCCAAGCAAGCAGGCGCAAAAATAGGAAGGGAGCCAGTACACACACATCTACATACTGGGGACATATCAAATAGGCAATTCATTAATTCGGGAAGAAGGACACAACATTACAATATTATATGTAGTTCCATAAAATATCCAAAATACAGACAGTACAGTAAGTACAAGAAGTGCCCCAATAGGGGAAGCGGCCAAAGGGTTGAATATACTCCAGTGTCCGTTGAACATATTCTTAACACATAAAATCTCAGAATCTGAAGTTGATTTTCTGGATCTCCGAATAAAATTGAAGGATTCCAGGATTGTGACTTCTCTGTTCCGTAAAAGCACTGCAACTAACAACTTACTCCATTTTGCAAGTTTCCACCCGGCACACCTGAAGAAGGGCATACCCAGGGGTCAGTTCTTACGTTTGCGACGCAATTGTACTGAATTGAGCGATTTTAGGGAAGCTTCACAAGATCTATCATCAAGACTGCATGAGAGAGGCTATCCCAAAAAGGTAATATCCCAGGCATTTGAAAGGGCTAAAGAATCCAAACGTGAGGATTTATTTGTACCCAGGATCAAATCACAGGATAATAAAATACGCGTGATCACTAGGTACAACAACCAGTGGTCTGATCTTTATAGAATTTTAAATACTCATTGGTTTCTACTTCGGTCAGATGGTAAATTAGCCTCGCATGTTGATGATAAACCCAGGATTATAGCACGGAGGGCACCAAATCTCAAAGACACCCTAGTACACAGCCATTTCCAACGCCCGGCTGGTACTACGGGTAGGGGTGGCACATTGAAAGGTACATACCCCTGTGGGGACTGCAATATCTGCCAATTCATGCTGAATTCTGACAGCTTCTCCTATGGAGAGAATGGTAGGGTGGATCTAAAACACTATGTCAACTGCCGTTCCAGGAATGTAGTCTACGCCCTCCTTTGCCCCTGTAATAGGATTTATGTGGGCCAGACCATGCAGGAACTCATGAAGAGAGTACAACAGCACACATCGAACATTCGGCTGGCAGCACGGGATAGAAGTAAGGGGGAGAAACCCCTAATATCGGCGGCAACCCACTTTCTGGATTACCATGATGGTAGGTATGACGATCTATGGGTGGCAGGGTTGGACATTGTCCGGGGCAATGTTAGGGATACACATATCTCTAAGAGGTTGCTCCGCTCTGAATCAAGGTGCATTTTTAACCTTGGTTCACAGTTTCCAGGGGGTTCAAATGAGGAACTCACTTTCACTGGTTTTTATACATAGGTTCTGCTCTGTCTGAACAGACCTATGTATCACTTATTTTATCTTGTTTCCCTTCACTCTTATTTGTTTGCTCCCACTTTAGGTCTAAAAAGGCCCCATGACACTGGAATGCAGGACTCAACAAATCATGGATCTCTTCCTCCTGCCCTTTCTTATCATTGTTCATTGTCTTTTTAACGGTAGGATGGCACTCAGGATGGCACTTAGCACTTTAATCACCCCCAGACACTGGAGTATATTCAACCTTTTGGCCGCTTCCCCTATTGGGGCACTTCTTGTACTTACTGTACTGTCTGTATTTTGGATATTTTATGGAACTACATATAATATTGTAATGTTGTGTCCTTCTTCCCGAATTAATCAAATGCCTATTTGATATGTACCAAGTATGTAGATGTATGTGTACTGGCTCCCTTCCTATTTTTGCGCCTGCTTGCTTGGCCCCTTCCTCCCCGGTGCATGGTCTCCATCCCTTGGTTCGCTGAAACCTTGAGTTTAACGATATGTGTATATGTATTTTTTTATTTTATTTGTTTACTAACTTATAATAACTCAATGTCCAGGACTCAGGGATACAGGTGTAGGGTGTACAGGATATGGCTGGGATGCATTATTGTACGAACAGAGCCAATAAGGAATATTGTCATTAAGGGTACCACTTGTCTATGCACGTATCTATTTTTGTACTTAATTATAGCTTGTTTCGATTCTGCATAAATTATTTTGTCTGATGGCAGGTTCATCATGGCCCTGGCCTTTTTATGTTTTGTATATATAATTATGTAGTCACTTTTGATCATGTGTTGTTTATTAAATATATGTATGAATCATTGTCTTGATTGGGGGTGTATTAGGGCCCATAATTTGGACATGTTGTTTGTTCACTTACAACCACATCGTTTATATAATTATGTAGTTACCCTTTTGAGATTGACTTAAAATACCAAATCATGTCAAAACATTTAATTCGATGTTTGTTATCGGCTTTTTTATTGATGGATACTTTTTGTGCTCGACTTAAATGTCTGCATTAACAATATTCACCCTTGCCCTTTGCGTTCCATTGTGTTCCATTGCGCTCCTTACCTGTTTGCGTTCCATTGGTTGTAGTGGCGCGGGTTGGCGACCGGAGGTGACGTCGGTGCCGGGGTGCGTTTCCGGTCTGTGGAACACATCGCGGCGACGACTTCCATTTTGGGCGCCATCTTGCGCATGTGCACTTGCTTTTACAACACGTCGGTTCGCACTGGCACCTGCATCTGCGCGCGATCATGCACCGGGGAGTATCCAGGTAACACACACCCTCTACAGCTTTTTCCCTGGTTCCCTCCCTACGATTTTTTGATAGGTTTGATCACAGCTTTGTATAATTATCAAGCAATCATGATATGTATAAGAATTTTGAAACAGTCATTTGGATTCACATGGACCTCTGAGGAAGCTAGTCTTTGTACTGGCGATAAGCGTGAGGGCTTTTTGCTCTTCTCACTGATGGGCTTCTGACCTTCCATGTGCTACCACTGTGTTGTGTGATAAGTATATTACCCAGGAATTGCAGGCATTTCATTGTTTTCCTGCTTCATAATTGTCTATTTCATGGTGACCTTGGATGTATTATTGCACATTACCTTACCCATCAGTGGGGCTTGCTTCATGAATCCATGTTTTTAATCAATATGTCTCAATAAATTATGTTTTATTCTTGGAGATGCGGCTCAGTTATGGTATTTCTTTTCTTAGTTTAGTTCAAAGTTTGTAAAATCAGTTTTGAATACCTTGAGGTGTGTAGTTTATAGAATGGGGTCATTTTTGGTAGGTTTCTATTATGTAAGCCTCGCAAAGTGACTTCAGACCTGAACTGGTCCCTAAAAATTGGGTTTTTAAAAATTTCCAAAAAATTTCAAGATTTGCTTCTAAACTTCTAAGCCTTGTAACATCCCAAAAAAATAAAATATCATTCCCAAAATGATCCAAACATGAAGTAGACATATGGGGAATGTAAAGTAATAACTATTTTTGGAGGTATTACTATGTATTATAGAAGTAGAGAAATTGAAACTTGGAAATTTGCAAATTTTTAAAGTTTTTTTGGTAAATTTGGTATTTTTTTATGCAAAAAAATTCACTTTTTTGACCCAATTTTAGCAGTGTCATGAAGTACAATATATGTGACGAAAAAACAATCTCAGAACGGCCTGGGTAAGTAAAAGCGTTTTAAAGTTATCAGCACTTAAAGTGACACTAGTCAGATTTGCAAAAAATGGCCAAGTCCTTAACCACCTCCGGACCGCCTAACGCAGGATCACGTTCCGGAGGCGGCAGCCCTGTGCACAGTCACGCATATACGCGTCATCTCACGAGACGCGAGATTTCGCTCAAAGCCGGCCCGCGATGCCATGCAAAAGTTAGAGGACAAGTTCGTCATCAGCCTGCCAGCCAATGATCGTGGCTGGCAGGCTGGCGATTTAAAAAAAAACGAATGAAAAGCCAGATAACACATCATATTAGTAAATATGATGTGTTAAATGGCTTGTCTGCTCCTCTGCTGGTCCTTTTCGTCAGTTGGTTACAGCAGAGGAGCAGACATCACAGTGAGTAGCACCAAACACTTCACCTTAGCCCCAGATCACCCCCATCACCCGAATTAACCCCTTGATCACCCCTTGATCGCCCCTGTCAATCACCTAGTGAAAGGAAAAAAGTGATCAGTGTAAACTGTCACTTTTTTTTTTCACTGGTATTGACGGTTAGGTTTTAGGATAGTTTAGGTCCCTTTGGTAGGTAGTTAGCGTCAGTTAGCGCCCAGCCCACCGCACCGCAGTCACTGATTCGCTGATTAGCCTATCGCTAATCTGCATTTGTACTTTTATAGTATCTGTAAGTGATCAAAACTGATCACAGTCAGATCTATAATAGTATTAGTGTCACCTTAGCTCGCCCTCCACCCAAAACGCAGTGTTTGCCCGATCAGGCCTGATCGGTCTCCCACACGTGCGTTCACCCACACCCGCCCCGCCGCAGTGACAAAAAATTATTTTTTTTTTTATCACTGCACAATCACTTTCCAAGCGCTGCGGCGATAAAAAAATCTGTTTTGATATTTTTTATCAACCGCAGCGGCATACGGTACTTCGCTAGCCTCCCCTTTGTAAGACAGGCTTGCTTTTTTTCTTGGGTAGTCTCAGGGAATACCCCTAAATTTAGTAGTCCAAATGTCAAACAGGGGGTATTCTTCTGAAGAGGCCTACAGGATTCTGACCCAGTCGGATGAGGAATGGGAACCCTCATCTGACGAATCTAGCGGGTCAGAATATGAACCTGTAGAAAGCAGTGGCACTCTGACCCAAAGCTCGGACGAGGAGGTTGAGGTCCCTGATAGAACCAGGCGTACCCGGCCCCGTGTCGCTAGACCACAGGTTGCGCAGGATCCGCTTCAAGAGCATCAGAGTGGGGCTGGCGCTGTCGGATCACGTGGTGAGGCATACACCAGCAGAGCAGCCCTCCCTGGACCTAGTACCAGCACTGCCGTACAACATGGTGACGTGGCGAGCACCAGAAGGGCAGTTGAAGCTGGTACGGTGGCACGTGCAATAGTTACCCCGTCGCAGCCACTGCAAAGACAGGCCCGTAGAGCCCCTAGAGTCCCTGAGGTGCTGGCAAATCCTGATTGGCAGTCACCAACTTCAGCCGCACCATTAGTTCCCCCTTTCACCGCCCAGTCTGGAGTTCGGGTTGAGACAGCTCAGATCGGTTCGGCCCTGGGATTTTTTGAGCTGTTCTTGACTGCGGAGCTCTTGGACTTAGTCGTGGCAGAAACAAATTGGTATGCCACTCAATTTATATCCGCCAACCCGGGAAGCTTTTATGCCCAGCCTTTCCGGTGGAAACCAGTCCAAGTTTCCGAAATTAAAATTTTTCTGGGCCTTCTCCTCAACATGGGTCTAACCAAAAAGCATGAATTGCGGTCATATTGGTCCATGAACCCGATTCATCACATGCCCATGTTCTCTGCTGCTATGTCCAGGGCACGATTTGAGGCCATCATGCGTTTCCTGCACTTTAGCGACAACAGCACCTCTCGTCCCAGAGGCCACCCAGCTTTTGACCGGCTCCAAAAAATTCGGCCCCTCATAGACCACTTCAGCCAGAAATTTGCAGATTTGTATACCCCAGAGCAAAACATCTGCGTAGACGAGTCCCTAATACATTTTACCGGGCGCCTTGGCTTCAAACAATACATCCCAAGCAAGCGTGCCCGGTATGGGGTCAAATTGTATAAGCTCTGTGAAAGGGCCACAGGCTATACCCACAAATTTCGGATCTATGAGGGAAAAGATCAGACCCTGGAGCCGGTCGGTTGCCCTGACTACCTGGGGAGCAGTGGGAAGACAGTCTGGGACTTGGTGTCACCTTTATTTGGCAAGGGGTACCATCTTTATGTGGACAATTTTTACACAAGTGTGCCCCTCTTCAGGCATTTGTTTCTAGAACAGATTGGCTGCTGTGGCACCGCGCGAACTAGTCGCGTGGGCTTCCCCCAACGGCTCGTTGCCACCCGTCTTGCAAGGGGGGAGAGGGCTGCCTTGTGTAACGAAGAAATGCTCGCGGTGAAATGGAGAGACAAGCGTGACGTTTACATGCTCTCCTCCATTCACGCAGACACAACAATACAAATTGAGCGAGCAACCCGTGTCATTGAAAAGACCCTCTCAGTCCACGACTATAATGCGCTCATGGGAGGGGTGGACTTCAATGACCAGATGTTGGCTCCATATTTAGTTTCCCGATGCACCAGACGCTGGTATAAGAAGGTGTCTGTATATTTAATTCAATTGGCTGCATATAATAGTTTTGTTCTCTACAGTAAGGCTGGGAGAACACGATCCTTCCTCAAATTTCAGGAAGAGATCATCGAGAACCTCCTGTATCCAGGAGGTTCCGTGGCCCCAACCACCAGTGTAGTTAGCCGTCTACACGAGCGACATTTCCCCAGTGTCGTTCCTGGTACCTCAACCCAACCGTCACCCCGAAAAAGATGTTGTGTCTGTAGCAGGAGTGGAATAAGGCGTGACACCCGCTATTTCTGTCCTGACTGTCCTGACCACCCTGCCCTATGCTTTGGAGAGTGTTTCCGGAAGTACCACACACAGGTACACTTAGCATAGGGATTGCATCTCACAGGACAGGCACACAGGGCTATTAGGGCCCTTTTACTCACAGCTGCTGCAAACCTCTCCTTTCACCTGGGATAAAGTGCATAATGTACTTCGCCACATCTTTGGGCGATTTGCGCTTTGCACATTGTCCCATGGGGAAGGAGAGGTTTGTCCTATAAAAGGTAAAAAAATAAAAATAAAAAAAAAACACTAGTAAGCAAAAAAGTTAACTTTCAGTTAAAAAAGTTAAAAAAAAGTTTATATGTTCTGTTCAGAAGTTATTATAAAGTTAATAAAATTTATTGCGTTGCGGCCTGGTTTTTTCTTTTTTGTTTTGTTTTTTTTACCTTCCAGGTGGACCAACCGATCGACTAGCTGCAGCACTGATGTGCATTCTGACAGAAGCATTACGCTGCTGTCAGATTACACACAAGTCGGTGTATGCGGCGCTGCAAGACGAGATTTCTCCTCTGCAGTAAAAGATACGTTTGCCGAGGCATATGAGCTGAGGAGGTGGCGGTGTTCATATGCTTTGGCAAACACTTTGTATATATAAAAAAATATAAAAAATCCTGGCAATGATTTATTCATCCACATCGATTGATGTGAATGGATAAATCTGGTTTGCCAGGGCATACGAGCTAAGTGGGTATGGATGTTGGGCGGAGCTCCTATGTCCTGGCAGACTCCTTTCCCCTCCTTTTTTTTTTTTGGGCAGAGATTTTTTCATCCACATTGATCGATGCGAATGAAGAAATCTGTGCCGTTCATTTTTTCTTTCAGCCCTGAGGCTGAACGGAAAAAAAAAAATCTCATTACCCGTATGCTCAATATAAGGATTATAGCAGAAACTCCTAATGCTGGCCATACATGTAATGATTGTGGAGACCCTCAAATGCCAGGGCAGTACAAACACCCCACAAATAGCACCATTTTGAAAAGAAGACACCCCAAGGTATTCCGTGAGGGGCATATTGAGTCCATGAAAGATTGAAATTTGTGTCTCAAGTTAGAGGAAAGGGAGACTTTGTGAGAAAAAACCCCAAAAAATCCATTTCCGCTAACTTGTGCCCAAATTGTTTTTTTCTATAAACTCGCCATGCCCCTCATTGAATACCTTGGGGTGTCTTCTTTCCAAAATGGGGTCACATGTGGGGTATTTATACTGCCCTGGCTTTTTAGGGGCCCTAAAGCGTGAGAAGAAGTCTGGGATCCAAATGTCTAAAAGGAATTTGGGCCCCTTTGCGCATCTAGGCTGCAAAAAAGTTTCACACATGTGGTATCGCCGTACTCAGGAGAAGTTGGGGAATGTGTTTTGGGGTGTCATTTTACATATACCCATGCTGGGTGAGATAAATATCTTGGTCAAATGCCAACTTTGTATAAAAAAAAATGGGAAAAGTTGTCTTTTGCCAAGAAATTTCTCTCACCCAGCATGGGTATATGTAAAATGACACCCCAAAACACATTCCCCAACTTCTCCTGAGTACGGAGATACCACATGTGTGACACTTTTTTGCAGCCTAGGTGGGCAAAGGGGGCCACATTCCAAAGAGCACCTTTCGGATTTCACCGGCCATTTTTTACAGATTTTGATTTCAAACTACTTATCACACATTTGGGCCCCTAGAATGCCAGGGCAGTATAACTACCCCACAAGTGACCCCATTTTGGAAAGAAGACACCCCCAGGTATTTCGTGATGGGTATAGTGAGTTCAAGGAAGTTTTTATTTTTTGTCACAAGTTAGTGGAATATGAGACTTTGTAAGAAAAAAAAAAATCATCATTTTCCGCTAACTTGTGACAAAAAATAAAAAATTCTATGAACTCACTATGCCCCTCACGGAATACCTTAGGGTGTCTTCTTTCCAAAATGGGGTCACTTGTGGGGTAGTTATACTGCCCTGGCATTCTAGGGGCCCAAATGTGTGGTAAGTAGTTTGAAATCAAAATCTGTAAAAAATGGCCGTTGAAATCTGAAAGGTGCTCTTTGGAATGTGGGCCCCTTTGCCCACCTAGGCTGCAAAAAAGTGTCACACATGTGGCATCGCCGTACTCAGGAGAAGTTGGGCAATGTGTTTTGGGGTGTCATTTTACATATACCCATGCTGGGTGAGAGAAATATCTTGGCAAAAGACAACTTTTCCCATTTTTTTATACAAAGTTGGCATTTGACCAAGATATTTATCTCACCCAGCATGGGTATATGTAAAATTACACCCCAAAACACATTCCCCAACTTCTCCTGAGTACGGAGATACCACATGTGTGACACTTTTTTGCAGCCTAGGTGGGCAAAGGGGGCCACATTCCAAAGAGCACCTTTCGGATTTCACCGGCCATTTTTTACAGATTTTGATTTCAAACTACTTATCACACATTTGGGCCCCTAGAATGCCAGGGCAGTATAACTACCCCACAAGTGACCCCATTTTGGAAAGAAGACACCCCCAGGTATTTCGTGATGGGTATAGTGAGTTCAAGGAAGTTTTTATTTTTTGTCACAAGTTAGTGGAATATGAGACTTTGTAAGAAAAAAAAAAATCATCATTTTCCGCTAACTTGTGACAAAAAATAAAAAATTCTATGAACTCACTATGCCCCTCACGGAATACCTTAGGGTGTCTTCTTTCCAAAATGGGGTCACTTGTGGGGTAGTTATACTGCCCTGGCATTCTAGGGGCCCAAATGTGTGATAAGTAGTTTGAAATCAAAATCTGTAAAAAATGGCCGGTGAAATCTGAAAGGTGCTCTTTGGAATGTGGGCCCCTTTGCCCACCTAGGCTGCAAAAAAGTGTCACACATGTGGCATCGCCGTACTCAGGAGAAGTTGGGCAATGTGTTTTGGGGTGTCATTTTACATATACCCATGCTGGGTGAGAGAAATATCTTGGCAAAAGACAACTTTTCCCATTTTTTTATACAAAGTTGGCATTTGACCAAGATATTTATCTCACCCAGCATGGGTATATGTAAAATGACACCCCAAAACACATTGCCCAACTTCTCCTGAGTACGGAGATACCACATGTGTGACACTTTTTTGCAGCCTAGGTGGGCAAAGGGGCCCACATTCCAAAGAGCACCTTTCGGATTTCACCGGCCATTTTTTACAGATTTTGATTTTAAACTACTTACCACATATTTGGGCCCCTAGAATGCCAGGGCAGTATAACTACCCCACAAGTGACCCCATTTTGGAAAGAAGACACCCCAAGGTATTCTTTGATGGGCATAGTGAGTTCATAGAAGTTTTTATTTTTTGTCACAAGTTAGTGGAATATGAGATTTTGTAAGAAAAAAATAAATAAATAAAATCATCATTTTCCGCTAACTTGTGACAAAAAATAAAAAGTTCTATGAACTCACTATGCCCATCAGCGAATACCTTAGGCTGTCGACTTTCCAAAATGGGGTCATTTGTGGGGTGTTTGTACTGTCTGGCCATTGTAGAACCTCAGAAAAACATGACAGGTGCTCAGAAAGTCAGAGCTGCTTCAAAAAGCGGAAATTCACATTTTTGTACCATAGTTTGTAAACGCTATAACTTTTACCCAAACCATTTTTTTTTTACCCAAACATTTTTTTTTTATCAAAGACATGTAGAACAATATTTCACAACTGAAAGTGAAAAATGTAATTTTTTTGCAAAAAAATCTTTAAATTTTGATTAATAACAAAAAAAGTTAAAATGTCAGCAGCAATGAAATACCACCAAATGAAAGCTCTATTAGTGAGAAGAAAAGGAGGTAAAATTCATTTGGGTGGTACGTTGCATGACCGAGCAATAAACGGTGAAAGTACTGTAGGTCAGAAGTGTAAAAAGTGGCCTGGTCATTAAGGGTGTTTAAACTATGGGGGCTGAGGTGGTTTAAGGGCTTCTGTCAGCCCACTAAACCGTTTTGTGTTTTTTTTGTTTACTAATAATCCCTATACTGCGAGCTCTGCATACATAAGTTAAATAATCATTTTCGTTCAGTAGAATTTGATAAAAAGCGATTTTTAAAATATGCAAATTACCTTGCTACCAGCAAGTAGGGCGGCTACTTGCTGGTAGCAGCCGCATCCTCCGACCCTAATGACGCCCCCTCCACATTGTGATTGACAGGGCCAGGGAACGGAATCGTTCTCTGCTGGCCCTGCCTGTCAGCATTCAAAATCTGGCGCCTGCGCCACGGCCGTACGTATCTTCAATCTGCGCAGGCGCACTGAGAGGCGGCCGCTCTCTCCTCAATGCGCCTGAGCCAGGTGTAGATGTGACGTCATCGGCGCAGGCGCATTGAGGATGGAGCGGCCGAACGAGTGGCCGTCTCTCAGTGCGCCTGCGCTGATTGATACGGCCGCGGCGCAGGCGCGAGATTTTGAATGCTAACAGGCAGGGCCAGCAGAGAAAGATTCCGTTCCCTGGCCCTGTCAATCACAATGCGGAGGGGGCGTCATTAGGGTCGGAGGATGCGGCTGCTACCAGCAAGTAGCCGCCCTACTTGCTGGTAGCAAGGTAATTTACATATTTAAAAAATCGCTTTTTATCAAATTCTACTGAACGAAAATGATTATTTAACTTATGTATGCAGAGCTCGCAGTATAGGGATTATTGGTAAACAAAAAAAAACGGTTTAGTGGGCTGACAGAAGCCCTTTAAGGTGAAATAGGGCTGAGTCCTTAAGGGGTTAAAGGCTATGTACACCTTGGGAGGCAATTTTCTTTATGATTGCATGTTGCCCATATTTGGCTACAAATCATTTTTTCAGTTTGCCTTTATTAACCGCCTCCGGACCGCCCAACGCAGGATTGCGTTCCGGAGGCGGTCGATTTGTTCCTCCTTGACGCTTCGGCGCGTCATCTCGCGAGACGCGAGATTTCTTGTGAACGCGCGCACACAGTAGCACCGCGCGCAAAACACGGACACCGCGGATCCGCAAAACACGAACATCGGCAATGTGCTTTCCGCATTTTGCGGATCCGCACATTGCCAGAACTATATAGAAAATGCCTTTTCTTGTCTGCAATTGCGGACAAGAATAGGACATGTTCTATAGGCTCTACAAAAAACGCAGTGTTCGCCCGATCAGGCCTGATCTTGTGCACACACTTGTGTTCAGTCCGCCCCACCGCAGTGACAATATTTATTTTTTTCTGATCACTGCAAAAACACTGTAAAATCGCTGCGGCGCTATAAAGATCACTTTTGAGGGGCATGGCGAGTTCATAGAAGATTTTTTTTTTTTGGCACAAGTTAGCTGAAATTGATTATTTTTTTTTTTTCTTACAAAGTCTCATATTCCACTAACTTGTGACAAAAAATAAAATCTCACATGAACTTACCATACCGCTCACGGAATTCAAATGCGTAAAAATTTTTAGACATTTATATTCCAGACTTCTTCTCACGCTTTAGGGCCCCTAAAATACCAGGGCAGTATAAATACCCCACATGTGACCCCATTTTGGAAAGAAGACACCTCAAGGTATTTCGTGAGGGGCATGGCGAGTTCATGTAAAATTAAATTTTTTGTCACAAGTTAGTGGAATATGAGACTTTGTAAGAAAAAAAATAAAAAATAAAAATCATTTTCCGCTAACTTGTGCCAAATAAAGAATATTCTAGGAACTCGCCATGCCCCTCACGGAATACCTTGGGGTGTCTTCTTTCCAAAATGGGGTCACTTGTGGGGTATTTATACTGCCCTGGCATTTTAGGGGCCCTAAAGCGTGAGAAGAAGTCTGGAATCCAAATGCCTAAAAATGCCCTCCTAAAAGGTACTCATTGGAATTTGGGCCCCTTTGCGCACCTAGGCTGCAAAAAAAGTGTCACACATGTGGTATCGCCGTACTCAGGAGAAGTAGGGCAATGTGTTTTGGGGTGTCTTTTTACATATACC
This sequence comes from Bufo bufo, assembly GCF_905171765.1. Lineage (NCBI taxonomy): Eukaryota > Metazoa > Chordata > Amphibia > Anura > Bufonidae > Bufo > Bufo bufo. Next base: position 47,898,515 of record NC_053394.1, read on the forward strand.
CATGCTGGGTGAGAGAAATATCTCTGTAAAATGACAACTTTGTATAAAAAATGGGAAAAGTTGTTTTTACAGAGATATTTATCTCACCCAGCATGGGTATATGTAAAAATACACCCCAAAACACATTGCCCTACTTCCCCTGAGTACGGCGATACAACATGTGTGACACTTTTTTGCAGTCTAGGTGCGCAAAGGGGGCCAAATTCCAAAGAGTATCTTTACGATTTCACAGGGAATTTTTTACGCATTTGGATTCCAGACTTCTTATCACGCTTTAGGGCCCCTAAAATGCCAGGGCAGTATAAATACCCCACAAGTGACCCCATTTTGGAAAGAAGACACCCCAAGGTATTCCGTGAGGGGTATGGTGAGTTCATGTAAAATTTTATTTTTTGTCACAGAGACTTTGTAAGAAAAAAAAAAATATATATCATTTTCCGCTAACTTGTGACAAAAAAAAAAAACTTCCATGAACTCACTATGCCCATCAGCGAATACCTTAGGGTGTCTACTTTCCGAAATGGGGTCATTTGTGGGGTGTTTCCTATGTCTGGGCATTGTAGAACCTCAGGAAACATGACAGGTGCTCAGAAAGTCAGAGCTGCTTCAAAATGCGGAAATTCACATTTTTGTACCATAGTTTGTAAACACTATAACTTTTGCGCAAACCAATAAATATACACTTATTGCATTTTTTTTATCAAAGACATGTAGAACAATAAATTTAGAGAAAATTTTATATAGAAATGTAGTTTTGTTTAAAAAAATTTACAACAGAAAGTAAAAAATGTCATTTTTTTGCAAAAATTTCGGTCAATTTCGATTAATAACAAAAAAAGTAAAAATGTCAGCAGCAATGAAATACCACCAAATGAAAGCTCTATTAGTGAGAAGAAAAGGAGGTAAAATTCATTTGGGTGGTAAGTTGTAGGACCGAGCAATAAACCGTGAAATTAATGTAGTGCAGAATTGAAATAAGTGGTCAGGTCATTAAGGGGGTTTAAGCTAGGGGAGCTGAGGTGGTTAAAAAATATTAAGCTATTCTGTTACAAAGGGTTAACTGTTTTTCTAACTGTGTGACTGGTACTTTCACTTTGTGACGGTCATCTAAGAAAACTTATCTCTAAACTACTACATTAATTTAAGCCACATTCTTATCAGTTAGATAATAAATAAGCTATAATGAGTGTTTATAATGTAAGAGAGCAGAGATAAGGAGTCTGTCTGCTCCCCAGATGACGGAAAAAACTGAAAATCCACAGACTGCTACTAGAACATGTCATCTCTGTACAGAAAAAGGGCACCATATTTTTATTAAAGACCCATTGAAAAAAAATATTTTAGCTCAAAATGAGTACAATGCAATAAGTAAAAAAAATTGCCCCCAAAGGTGTTCATAGCCTTTAACTGTGTTTGTGTCCTCTGGGTGCAGATACAGTTGAGACGAGCTCAGCAACCCTTTCCCCTGCCTCCTGATGCACTTCATAGTCAAACTGTGTTGGGGGAGCAGTAGGGTGGCCAGAGGTCCAGTTTTAGGCCGGACAGTCCAGCTTTCTGACCAGCTGTATATTAGGCAAATTTTTGGCATAGATTGCAGCACAAAAGTTTTTTGCACTGCAATCTGTGACCTCTCCCTGCTCAGGCCAGGTCTAAAAAATGAGGCGTGGCATGGGAGAATAAGGAGAGGGGCCATCTGGCCCATCTTAATAAACATTTTCTCCTCCTAAAAAAAGCTGGCTTACATGTAGACTGGCGGTGGATACGCCGAGATTATGTAGAGGCCGATGCTTCTACATAAAGGGCTTATTAAGACCAGCGTCTAAAAAGCCGGTCTTAATAAATGACTGGCCCCTTGTCACGAGGGTGTCAAGAACCACGTCTGACTCCGTTATACCCGGGGTCAGGAAGTCGCAGCGGGTGGCTGCGCGCTCTGTGTCTAAAGATAGTGCTGTTTCTTAATGGTAGCTTTCTGGGTTTGCCTTGCAATCCTTTTTGACTCACTCAGGGATCTGTAGCTTCTTCTCCTCAGCTGTTTCTTGTCCAGCAATCCCAACCTCCTTATATTCCCCTCTCTCACTTCTCTGGTTGCCAGATATAGAGCTTCCTGCCTGGACTGCTATACTGACCCACTGGAGCTGAGTAGCTGTGATCCCTGGTTGTTGTTCCAGAGCGTTACCCTCCGGATCCCTGTTGGGCTTTTGTTGTCGACTGTTGTCGCCCACCTGGGATTATATGTTTTGTCTGTATTGTCTGTCCTCTCCTTGGTGTTTTCCTTTAGTGTCAGTGGTGCGGACTAGTGTTCCCACCGCCCTATTCACTACGTAGGACCCATCTCAGGGAAAGCCAGGGTTTAGGCACGTGATCGGCGTACGGGTGAGAAACCCGTCTAGGGACGTTAGGGCAGTCAGGTGCCAGCCTCAAGGTGAGTTAGGGGTCACCACCTTTCCCTCTCCCTTGGACAGGGCCTTCCCATTTCCCTCCCTTTGCGTGACGCCGGTCATGATATTATATCTGGCCCTTATTTTGTGTAGGTAGAAAGAAAGAAAAAAAAAAAAAAAGAAAAAAAATACTTTTTCTTTCTGCCTATTTAGAATCCAGTATGGATCCAATTGCTGCTTTGACAAAGCAACTTCAAGGCCTGTCTTTGGAGGTGGCAGGATTGAAGGCGTCGGTCCTCCAGCAACAGCAGCAATTGCAACAGACCGCAAGATCAGCGGTTGCTATGGGTAACCAGGTTGCTGCGGAACCCAGGGTTGTTCTTCCTGACAGATTTTCTGGGGGAAGGGACAAATTTGTGACGTTCCGTGAGGCCTGTAAGTTATATTTTAAGCTGCGCCCTTACTCCTCTGGTAATGAAGAACAGCGAGTGGGGATTGTTACTTCCCTGCTTCAGGGGGACCCGCAATCCTGGGCGTTCTCTTTACCGACTGATTCCCAGGCTCTCCGGTCAGTGGATGAATTTTTTGGGGCCTTGGGTCTCATATATGATGACCCTGACCGAGTCGCCCTGGCTGAATCGAAATTACGGAGACTCCTACAGGGAGAGCGGCCAGCAGAGGAGTATTGCTCAGAGTTTCGTAGGTGGGCTACGGATACCCAGTGGAACGACCCGGCTCTCAGGAGTCAGTTCTGCTCTGGGTTATCCGAAAGGGTTAAGGATGCACTTGCGCTGTATGAGACTCCCTTTTCCCTTGATGCTGTTATGTCCCTTTTTATCAGAATAGATAGACGTCTTAGGGACAGATTGAAAAATCCTGAGCAATTGGTAACCCCTCCGAAGCAGCAGTTAGTCTGTATGGACCTAGACGAGCCTATGCAGCTAGTAGGAACTACTCGTCAGGTCCGTCCTCCTGAGGCTCGCCGTAGGCGTGGGGTTTGTTTTTTCTGTGGGGGGAGGGGTCATTTCATTAATGTCTGTCCTTCCTTTCTCAAAAACAAAAGACCGTCGGAACTACTAACCCCAGGCTGTGTAGAGGATGTCAGCTGGGGGGTATACGTTTCCTCCATACGAACATCTCAATTTGTTTTGCCAGCGGTTGTTGTTTTTGGTGTTAAGACGGAGACTATTTCTTTCTTTCTAGACAGTGGAGCAGGAGTAAATTTGATAGATGCCCATTTTGCCCACACTATGGGTTTGTCTCTCTGTACGTTACAGAGACCTATTCCCATATTCACTATTGATTCTGCTTCTCTGTCTCAGAGAAACCTCACTCACATTGTCCATAACTTACACCTTCGGGTAGGGGACCACCATAACGAGTGTCTTTCATGTTACGTTCTGGAGGGCCTTCCCTCTCCTGTGGTATTGGGTCTTCCCTGGTTGGTAGCGCACAATCCAGTGGTGGATTGGCAGGCCAGGGAGATATTGGAGTAGAGTGAGCATTGCAGAGAAAATTGCTTAAATAGCAATTGCTTAGTCGCCTCCATAGCTACTCAACCTACATTTGTTTCGGACTTTGAGGACGTTTTTTATGAAAAGGGTTGTCAGAAGTTACCACCTCACCGTCCTTATGATTGCCCGGTTAACCTGATTCCCGGTGCAAAATTACCCAAGACCAGGTTATATAATCTTTCCCGAGAGACAAGCCATGAAAAGATTATATCTCCGAGAGTCTGGCTAAGGGACACATCAGACCCTCTTCATCACCCGTGGCTGCAGGGTTTTTCTTTGTTAAAAAGAAAGATGGGGGCCTGAGTCCTTGCCTAGATTTCCGCGAACTAAACCGGATAACCATCTGAGACCCATACCCCCTTCCTCTCATTCCTGACCTGTTTAATCAGATTGCGGGTGCTAGGTGGTTCTCCAAACTTGATCTTAGGGGGGCCTAGAATCTGATTCGTATCAAGGAAGGGGATGAGTGGAAGACAGCTTTTAACACCCCTGAGGGGCATTATGAAAATCTAGTCATGCCTTTCAGTCTGACCAATGCTCCTGCTGTCTTCCAACATTTCGTTAATGACATTTTTAGTCATCTTATCGGTAGGTTTGTGGGGATATACCTAGATGATATTTTAATTTATTCGTCTGATCTGAATACACATGAGGTGCATGTCAGACAGGTACTGCAGGTCCTACGGACGAATAAATTATATGCGAAAATACAAAAGTGTGTCTTCGCCCTTCAGGAAATACAGTTCCTGGGATATCTATTATCTGCTTCAGGTTTCCGTATGGATCCTAGGAAGGTCCAGGCAATTTTAGATTGGGATCTTCCTGAGAACCTTAAAGCACTGCAACGGTTCTTGGGTTTCGCAAATTTCTATAGAAAGTTCATTAAAAATTATTCGGTGATTGTCAAACCCCTCACTGACATGACTAGGAAGGGGACTGATTTTTCTAAATGGTCTGACGCCGCTAAAACTGCATTTTCCTCTCTAAAAGAGAGGTTTACCTCGGCACCTGTACTAATCCAGCCTGATGTCTCCCAGCCTTTAATTGTTGAAGTAGATGCGTCAGAGGTGGGAGTGGGGGCTGTACTGTCTCAGGGTCCGTCTCCTGGCAAATGTGATCCTTGCGCTTTCTTTTCTAAAAAACTATCTGCAGCGGAGAAGAACTATGATATTGGCAATAGGGAACTATTAGCTATTAAACTAGCGTTTGAAGAATAGCGTCACTTTTTAGAGGGGGCAATCCACCCCGTCACGGTGATTACGGACCACAAAAACCTTCTGTACCTCGAATCAGCTAAGCATCTCACCCCTAGACAAGCTAGGTGGTCGCTATTTTTTACCAGGTTTAACTTTTTCATCACCTATCGTCCTGGGGCAAAAAATACCAAGGCAGATGCATTATCTCGTAGTTTCCCTGGAGGGGGTAATGTGGGTGATCCGGTACCAATTTTACAAAGAGGAGTGGTTGTCTCTGCTGTACACTCTGTTCTGGAGGGAAAGGTGTTAGAGGCCCAGGGGGACGCCCCGGTCTCTTGCCCCTCAGAGAAATTGTTTGTACCGTTAAACCTGCCTCTCGAATTATTAAAGGAACATCATAATTCGGCACTTGCTGGGCACCCGTGTAGTAAAGCAACCTTGGAGCTATTGTCTCGTCGTTTTTGGTGGCCAAGGTTGCCTCAGGATGTAATGGATTTTGTGTCTACTTGTTCTACTTGTGCACGCGCGAAAGTCTCTCATACACGTCCAGCAGGGTCTTTATTGCCACTTGTCATTCCCAATAGGCCATGGACACATCTGTCAATGGATTTCATCACTGACTTACCTTTGTCTGCGGGTAAAACAGTTATCTTGGTAGTAGTAGACAGGTTTAGCAAAATGGTACACTTCATTGCGTTACCGCACTACCTAATGCTAAGACTCTTGCTCAGGTATTCATCAGTGAAATCGTGAAGTTTCACGGGGTCCCTTCCGATGTTGTTTCGGTTCGGGGAACCCAGTTTATTTCTAAGTTTTGGAAAGCTTTTTGTTCCCGTTTGGGGGTAAACTTGTCCTTTTCCTCAGCTTTCCATCCTCAGTCGAATGGACAGACTGAGTGTACCAACCAAAACCTTGAGACATTTCTAAGGTGTTTTGTGTCTGAAAACCAAGAGGTGTGGTCATCATATTTACCGTTAGCCGAGTTTGCTATAAATAATCGCCGTCTGGAATCCACTGGCAAGTCACCATTTCTTGGTGCATATGGTTTTCATCCCCAATTCTGTACTTTCAAAGAGGGGGGGTCTTCTGGGGTTCCCGAAGAGGAACGGTTTTCGTCATCTCTTTCATCTGTAGGAAGGTGCAAGCTAATTTGAAAAATATGGGAGGTAAATATAAATGCATGGCTGATAAGAAACGGTCGCCAGGTCCGGACCTAGGAGTAAATTACTATGTGTGGTTATCTACTAGGAATATTAAGTTAAAGGTTCCCTCTTGGAAACTGGGTCCTAGGTTCATTGGTCCTTACAAGATAGTAGCCATCATTAACCCCGTGGCTTTTCGCCTGGAGCTACCTCAAACTTTTAAAATCCATAACGTGTTCCATAAGTCGTTACTCAAAAAGTATGTTCCACCTCTAGAACCGTCACCGCTGCCACCCCCTCCTGTTGTTGTGGATGGTAATCTAGAGTTTCAAATATCCAAAATTGTTGATTCTCGTCGGGTCCGCCGCTCTCTTCAATATCTGGTGCATTGGAGAGGTTACGGTCCCGAGGAAAGAATGTGGGTTCCAGCGTCTGAGGTAAACGCCGACAGGTTAGTTCGAGCTTTTCATGCCTCTCATCCTGAGAGACCTAGTCCTGAGTGTCCGGAGGCCCCTCGTGGAAAGGGGGGTACTGTCACGAGGGTGTCAAGAACCACGTCTGACTCCGTTATACCCGGGGTCAGGAAGTCGCAGCGGGTGGCTGCGCGCTCTGTGTCTAAAGATAGTGCTGTTTCTTAATGGTAGCTTTCTGGGTTTGCCTTGCAATCCTTTTTGGCTCACTCAGGGATCCGTAGCTTCTTCTCCTCAGATGTTTCTTGTCCAGCAATCCCAACCTCCTTATATTCCCCTCTCCCACTTCTCTGGTTGCCAGATATAGAGCTTCCTGCCTGGACTGCTATACTGACCCACTGAAGCTGTGTAGCTGTGATTCCTGGTTGTTGTTCCAGAGCGTTACCCTCCGGATCCCTGTTGGGCTTTTGTTGTCCACTGTTGTCGCCCACCTGGGATTATATGTTTTGTCTGTATTGTCTGTCCTCTCCTTGGTGTTTTCCTTTAGTGTCAGTGGTGCGGACTAGTGTTCCCACCGCCCTATTCACTACGTAGGACTCATCTCAGGGAAAGCCAGGGTTTAGGCACGTGATCGGCGTACGGGTGAGGAACCCGTCTAGGGACGTCAGGGCAGTCAGGTGCCAGCCTCAAGGTGAGTTAGGGGTCACCACCTTTCCCTCTCCCTTGGACAGGGCCTTCCCATTTCCCTCCCTTTGCATGACGCCGGTCATGATACCCCTTCATCAGACCAAGAAACTGACTATTTCTTGGTCTGATGAATAGTGTTGGGCACGAATATTCAAATCGCGAATATTGATCGCGAATATCGGCACTTCGAGAATTCACAAATATTTAGAATATAGTGATATAATGTATATTCGTAATTTTGAATATTCTAGATTTTTTTCATTAGTAACCTCCCTTCTTGCTTGTCGGCCAATGAGAAGGCTGCAATGTCTTTTTCTGAGCTTAGCAAAATCCCTAACAACCAATAGGAAAGTTGCCTACCCTTTACTATATAAGAACCTCCCCAGCAGCTTTTTTCTACAGTTTTTTAAAGTTTAAAGAGAGAGACAGCAGTGTCATTGCTGTGCTCTGTGCTTTCCACACTACATTAGGTAGATAGTTAGATAACTTATATATATAATACAGATATATAATACAGATATATAATACAGATAGTTAGCGGGAGATAGTCAGTGTAGGTTATATCCTGATATAGTGTAGCTGTTGCAGTGCAGGGTGTTAAGTGTTAGGTAGTGTGATAGGTTCTGCTGTCCATACATACATGCAGACCTGCTAAAATGTGAAGTTTCACGTATTGCGGCAAAATATTCACATCATTAGTGCCGATTAACGAAATCGTGAATATATTGGAGCACTCTAACTGCATATAAAGCCATTTTTAATGTTCTGCCAACCATTTTCTCCAGTCTCAGGAAACTTCTAGCAGCTTGGAAAATGTAGCAAAAGTGACCCACGCCTGTATTTCGCGTGCATTATGTGAATATTATATTGCCAATTTTTTGCAATCAAGAAATAATTTCCGAATTTGCGAATATATGACGAATATTCGCCCAAATATCAGTGAAATATCGCGAATTCGGATATAGCCCCTGCAGCTCATCACTACTGCATCACCTGCAAAGGAAACAATCCTCAATAAAGATACCTTTGAAAGAATCAAGCCTTTGGACCTTACCTGGTTGTGTCGCTTCCCATTGCCTATATCAGATTGCAACCACTAAGCCTGGTGCCTCTTGTAGGTCTTTTGTAACTGTCAAGCACTTTGCCTTACATGAGACCAGTAGTTATTCTTGATGCAATTTCTTCCACAATCCTAGAATGGGGTGCATACCACTCGATGACCAAAAAGATTCTTTCTGTAAGATCTGACCCCTTACAGCCTTGTTACAAAGGGCCTAGAAGCTTCAAGTTACACCTCATAGTTATTTGTGATTGTGACACAACCTTACAAGGACCAAATTCCATAACCATACATTGATTGGCTATTCACAGTGTTCACAGTATACCTATAATATAATCTTAGACAAGGCACTGAAAATCCACGTAAAACCTCCATCAGGCTTTGGCTTCCATTCATTGGTTAAATGTCTACAAGTTTTGTCATAAAGCAGTCTCCTGCCTAAGGGTAACCAAAGGGAAGATAAAAGTGAACACTTCACACATTCATTTACATGCCCAAAGACATCAACGTAAATGCCTTCAGCGCTGCACAGTGTGTGATTTCCAGGTGTCTGAGTGCAGGCTCTGCAGGGCATACCAATGAGCCCTGAAGAGATTGCACTCCATTATTCTATCCACAGACTCTTCCCTTTCATCTAAACCTAACAGAGGGTGGCTGCTACAGCACCTTTATGTATGCAACCAAATGCACTTAAAGTTAACTCCAGGCTCTACCTGCATATGAAAAGTTATCCACCGTTACGTCATTTTTAGACTAATCATTTAATCTGGAAGTGGATGCATGGAATAGCCTTCCTGCAGAAGTGGTAGCTGCAAATACAGTGAAGGAGTTTAAGCATGCATGGGATAGGCATAAGGCCATCCTTCATATAAGATAGAGCCGGGGGCTATTCATAGTATTCAGTATATCGGGCCGACACATTCTATGTTTCTATGGAAGCTACTGTACATGCATTTAGTCAATACTTGTTCTTATGTTAGATGTCTAATATGTGGAAATTTTTGTCACAGATAGTGTTGAGCGAACCCGAACTGTAAAGTTCGGGTCCTTACCGAACTTTGAGAGTTCGGGTACCCGGACCCGAACCCGAATTTTGCCGGAAAAGTTTGAGTTCGAGTTCAGTGTTAATAAAGCTTTTGTAAGGGTGCAGAGCAGCCAGTCAACAAGCTTTTAAGCTGTGGGCACTTAGAAGCCATCACAGCCATGCCTAGTAATGGCATGGCTGTGATTGGCCGGTGCATCATGTGACCCAGCCTCTATGCAAGCTGGATCAAATGTAGCACCGCCCATCAGCTCTGAGTAGTGCAGGGACAGGAAGGAGACAGCTAAAGCGACATGCAGTACTTTTAGGCCGGCTGCCTCTCACCATGCGCTGCCGTGCCGCCGCCGGAACTCCGCCCCCATTATAGTCAGGGGAGACGGAGCGTCAGTCCGGGGGCACACGTGAACTAGCGGCAGGACGGATCCGACAGGCTGTTCACCCGCCGGAACAGCCTGTCGGACTCTCCTGCCGCTAATGTGAAAGTACCCTAACACAAAAATATAATGGTTAATCCGTCTGTTAGTTCGATGGGTGACTTTACCCATTTTAGGTGTGAGATACACGTGCACTTTATACGTGACAGGGAAATTAATATAGTTCATCTGACTGTTAGTTCGGCCAGTGAGATATACCCATTTTTGGTGCAAGATACACGTGAAATTAATATAGTTAATCTGTCTGTTAGTTCAGTGGGTGACATTTTTCCTTTTTTTGGTGTGAGGTACACCTGCACCGCATACGTGACAGGGAAATTAATATAATTAATCCGTCTGTTAGTTCGGTGGGTGACATATTCCCATTTTTGGTGTGAGGTACACCTGCACTGCATACGTGACAGGGAAATTAATAAAGTTAATCTGTCTGTTAGTTCGGTGGGTGACCTCAAAGAATGAGGAGAGCATCAAATAAGGGACATGGCCCAGGTCGCGGTGCTGCTGGTGTTGGTGGAGCTCCTGTTGCAGAGAGAGGACGTGGTCGATCTGTGCCAGCTACACGCCCAAAAGAAAAACCTTCCTCAGGTGCACGTAGGCGACAGGACGTTCAGAGTCGAATGGTTAGGCCAGAACAAGTAGAGGCAGTAGTAGATTGAATGACTGACAGACAGTGCCTCCAGTTCCGTCACATTGTCTCCCACCCGGTCCCCTGCTGAAAATGCAGAGTTGTCAACTACAGCCCATGGGCATCTGTCTTTCACCACATCCCCCCTGGAAATCAGCAAAGCAGTCTGAGCCCCAAGTAATACAACAGTCTATTATGCTTTTTGAAGACTCTGCTGGCGGGGTTTCCGTGGGCCATCCACCTAGCCCTGGCCCAGAAGTGGAAGAGATTGAGTGCACTGATGCCCAACCACTTTTGTTTCAGGATGTGGACATGGGAGGACCACCGCAGCACGTCTCTGATGATGATGACGAAACACAGGTGCCAACTGATGCCGGTTTCTGCCGTGTGCAGAGCGGCAAGGAGAGCAGAAAGCAGTGAAGAGTGGGTGGAAGATGATGTGTAGGATGATGAGGTCCTAGACCCCACATAGAATCCAGGTCATGCGAGTGACATGTACAGTTCGGAGGAAGAGGTGGTGGTCACACAGCACCAGCCGCACAGCAAAAGAGGGAGCAGGGTGCAAAAGCAGAGTGGCCGTCCCCTAGCCAGTATGCCTGCTACTGCCCACCGCACTCAGGGACTAAGCACAACAAGGAGCTCCCTGGCATGGCAGTTCTTCAGACATTGTCCTGACGACAAGACGTGAGTGGTTTTCACGCTGTGCAATCAGAGCCTGAAGCGAGGCATAAATGTTCTAAACCTGAGCACCACCTGCATGACCAGGCATCTAAATGCAAAGCACGAGCTGCAGTGGAGTACACACCTGAAAAACCACTAAAGATTACAGGCTCCTCTTGCTCTCTCTTCTGCTGCGGTCTCAGCCTCTTCCTCCCCCTCTGGAGTGACAGTGGCACCTGCCCCCCTCAAACAGAGGATGTGAAAGCTGTGGCAGATGCAGCACTATGAAGTGCCTTTTGCGCTGTGGCTTTAGAAGAATTTTGATATCTCTGACTTTTTACTCTGTAGTTCCTCTAGAGCCGTTCTATGGAAGCAATAGTTTTGACCACCTCAGCTCCCCTAGCTTAAAAAGGACCTTTCACCGATTATTACACTATTAACTAACTATACAGACATGTAGAGCGGAGCCCGGGGATCTCACTGCACTTACTATTATCCCCGGGCGCCGCTCCGTTCTGCCGCTATGCCCTCTGGTATCTCCACTCACTAAGTTATAGTAGGCAGAGATTTCAGTCCCTAAGTTATGGTAGGCGGAGTCTGCCCTTGTTCTGCTCTAGCACTGGCCAATCGCAGCGCAGAGCTCACAGCCTGGGAGGTTATTTTCTCCCAGGCTGTGAGCTCTGCAATGCGATTGCCCAGCACTACAGAAGGACAAGGGCAGACTCCACCTACCATAACTTTTTACTTTTTTGGATATTAATCAAAATTGACCGAAATTTTTGCAAAAAAATGACATTTTTCACTTTCTGTTGTAAAATTTTTCAAATAAAACTACATTTCTATATCATTTTTTCTCTAAATTTATTGTGCTATATGTCTTTGATAAAAAAAAAAATGCAATAAGTGTATATTTATTGGTTTGGGTAAAAGTTACAGCGTTTACAAACTACGGTGCAAAAAATTTTATTTACGCACTTTGACTTTTTGAGCACCTGTCATGTTTCCTGAGGTTCTACAATGCCCAGACAGTAGAAACACCCCACAAATGACCCCATTTCGGAAAGTAGACACCCTAAGGTATTCGCTGATGGGCATAGTGAGTTCATGGAAGTTTTTATTTTTTGTCACAAGTTAGCAGAAATTTCTTACAAAGTCTCATATTCCACTAACTTGTGACAAAAAATAAAATTTTACATGAACTCACCAAAACCTTTACAGAATACCTTGGGGTGTCTTCTTTCTAAAATGGGGTCACTTGTGGGGTATTTATACTGCCCTGGCATTTTAGGGGACCTAAAGCGTGAGAAGTAGTTTGGAATCCAAATGCGTAAAAATGCCCTGTGAAATCCTAAAAGTACTCATTGGAATTTGGGCCCCTTTGCGCACCTAGGCTGCAAAAAAGTGTCACACATGTGGTATCACCGTACTCAGAAGAAGTAGGGCAATGTGTTTTGGGGTGTATTTTTACATATACCCATGCTGGGTGAGATAAATATCTCTGTAAAAGACAACTTTTCCCATTTTTTTTATACAAAGTTGTCATTTTACAGAGATATTTCTCACACACAGTATGGGTATATGTAAAAATACACCTCAAAACACATCGCCCTACTTCTCCTGAGTACGGCGATACCACATGTGTGACACTTTTTTGCAGCCTAGGTGCACAAAGGGGCCCAAATTCCAATGAGTATCTTTAGGATTTCACATGGCATTTTTTTACGCATTTGGATTCCAAACTACTTCTCACGCTTTAGGGCCCCTAAAATGCCAGGGCAGTATAAATACCCCACAAGTGACCCCATTTTTGGAAATAAGACACCCCAAGGTATTCCGTGAGGGGCATGGCAAATTCCTAGAATATTTCTTTTTTGGGCACAAGTTAGCGGAAAATGATATATTTTTATTTATTAAATTTTTTTACAAAGTCTCATATTCCACTAACTTGTGACAAAAAATAAAATTTTACATGAACTCACCATGCCCCTCACAAAATACCTTGGGTGTCTTCTTTCCAAAATGGGGTCACTTGTGGGGTATTTATACTGCCCTGGCATTTTAGGGGACCTAAAGCGTGAGAAGTAGTTTGGAATCCAAATGCGTAAAAAATGCCCTGTGAAATCGTAAAGGTACTCATTGGAATTTGGGCCCCTTTGCGCACCTAGGCTGAAAAAAAGTGTCACACATGTGGTATCTCCATACTCAGGAGAAGTAGGGCAATGTGTTTTGGGGTGTATTTTACATATACCCATGCTGGGTGAGATAAATATATCTGTAAAAGACAACTTTTCCCATTTTCTTTATACAAAGTTGTCATTTTACAGAGATATTTCTCTCACCCAGCATGGGTATATGTATAAATACACCCCAAAACACATTGCCCTACTTCTCCTGAGTACAGCGATACCACATGTGTGACACTTTTTTGCAGCCTAGGTGCGCAAAGGGGCCCAAATTCCAATGAGTACCTTTTAGGAGGGCATTTTTAGACATTTGGATTCCAGACTTCTTCTCACGCTTTAGGGCCCTGGCATTTGAGGGTCTCCGCAATCATTACATGTATGGCCAGCATTAGGAGTTTCTGCTATTCTCCTTATATTGAGCATACGGGTAATGAATTTTTTTTTTTCCGTTCAGCCTCTGGGCTGAAAGAAAAAATGAACGGCACAGATTTATTCATTCGCATTGATCAATGTGGATGAAAAAATCTCTGCCAAAAAATGTGCATAAAAAAAAAGGAGGGGAAAGGCGTCTGCCAGGACATAGGAGCTCCGCCTAACATCCAAACCCACTCAGCTCGTATGCCCTGGCAAACCCGATTTCTCCATTCACATCAATTGATGTGGATGAATAAATCATTGCCAGAATTTTTTACTTTTTTTTATAAAAATGTTTGCCAAAGCATATGAACACCGCGCCTCAGCTCATAAGCCTCGGCAAACGTATCTTTTTTACTGCAGAGGAGAAATCTCGTCTTGCAGCGCCGCATACACCGACTTTGTGTAATCTGACAGAAGCGCAAAAAAAAACAGGCCGCAACGCAATAAACTTATTAACATTAACTTTATATAACATTTGAACAGAACATTAACTTTTATAAACTTTATTGAACTTTTGGAACATTAACTTTCTTGCTTACCTGTGATTTTTTTTTTTGTTTTTGTTTTTTACCTTTAGAGGTCAAACCTCTCCTTCCCCATGGGACAATGTGCAAAGCACAAATCGCCCAGGGATGTGGCGAAGTACATTATGCACTTTGTCCGAGGTGAAAGGAGAGGTTTGCAGCAGCTCTGTGTGAAAGGGCCCTAAGACCCCTGTGTGCCTGTCCTGTGTCACGCAATCCCTATACTAAGTGTACCTGTGTGTGGTACTTCCGGAAACACTCCCCTAAGCATAGCGCAGGGTGGTCAGGGCAGTCAGGACAGAAATAGCGGGTGTCACGCTACAGACACAACATCTTTTTCGGGGTGACGCTTGGTTTGAGGTACCAGCAACGACATTGGGGAAATGTCGCTCGTGTAGACGGCTCACTACACTGGTGGATACAGGAGGTTCTCGATGATCTCATCCTGAAATTTGAGGAAGGATCCTGTTCTCCCAGCCTTACTGTAGAGAACAAAACTATTGTACATAGCCAATTGAATTAGGTATACAGACACCTTCTTATACCAGCGTCTGGTCCTGCGGGAGAGTAAATAAGGAGCCAACATCTGGTCATTGAGATCCACCCCTCCCATGAGCAAATTATAGTCGTGGACCGAGAGGGGCTTTTCAATGACACTGGTTGCCCGTTCAATTTGGATTGTCGTGTCTGCGTGAATGGACGAGAGCATGTAAAGTCACACTTGTCTCTCCATTTCACCGCGAGCAGTTCTTCGTTACACAAGGCAGCCCTCTCCCCCCTTGCAAGACGGGTGGTAACGAGCCGTTGGGGGAAGCCCCGGCAACTAGGTTGAGTGGTGCCACAGCAGCCAATCTGTTCTAGAAACAAATGACTGAAGAGGGGCACACTTGTGTAGAAATTGTCCACATAAAGGTGGTACCCCTTGCCAAATAAGGGTGACACCAAGTCCCAGACTGTCTTCCCACTGCTCCCCAGGTAGTTAGGGCAACCGACCGGCTCCAGGGACTGGTCTTTACCCTCATAGACACAAAATTTGTGCGTATAGCCTGTGGCCCTTTCATAGAGCTTATACAATTTGACCCCATACAGGGCGCGCTTGCTTGGGATGTATTGTTTGAAGCCAAGGCGCCCGGTAAAATGTATCAGGGACTCGTCTATGAAGATGTTTTGCTCAGGAGTATACAAATCTGCAAATTTGGTGTTAAAGAGGACCTTTCACCGATTCTTACCCTATGAACTAAGTATACAGACATGTGGAGCGGCGCCCGGGGATCTCTCTGCACTTACTATTATCCCCGGGCGCCGCTCCGTTCTCCTGCTATGCCCTCCGGTATCTCCGTTCCCTAAGTTATGGTAGGCGGAGTCTGCCCTATCGCTGGCCAATCGCATTGCAGAGCTCACAGCCTGGGAGAAAATAACCTCCCAGGCTGTGAGCTCTGCGCTGCGATTGGCCAGCGCTAGGGCAGACTCCGCCTACCATAACTTAGGGACTGGTATCTCCGCCTACTATAACTTAGTGAGCGGAGATACCGGAGGGCATATCAGGAGAACGGAGCGGCGCCCGGGGATAATAGTAAGTGCAGTGAGATCCCCGGGCGCCGCTCTACATATCTGTATAGTTAGTTCATAGGGTAAGAATCGGTGAAAGGTCCTCTTTAAAGTGGTCTATGAGGGGCCGAATTTTGTGGAGCCGGTCAAAAGCTGGGTGGCCTCTGGGATGAGAGGTGCTGTTATCACTAAAGTGCAGGAAACGCAGGATGGTCTCAAATCGTGTCCTGGACATTGCAGCAGAGAACATGGGCATGTGATGAATTGGGTTCGTGCACCAATATGACCGCAATTCATGCTTTTTTTGTCAGGCCCATGTTGAGGAGAAGGCCCAGAAAAGTCTTAAGTTCGGAAACTTGGACGGGTTTCCACCGGAAAGACTGGGCATAAAAGCTTCCCGGTTTGGCGGCTATAAATTGAGTGGCATACCGGTTTGTTTCTGCCACGACTAAGTCAAAGAGCTCCGCAATGAAGAACAGCTCAAAAAACCCCAGTGCCGATCCGATCTGAGCTGTCTCAACCCGAACTCCAGACTGGGCGGTGAAAGGGGGAACTACTGGTGCGGCTGAAGATGGGGGCTGCCAATCAGGGTTTGCAAGCACCTCAGGGACTCTAGGGGCTCTACGGGCCTGTCTGTGCGGTGGCTGCGACGGAGGAACTACTGCACGTGCCACCGTACCAGCTTCAACTGCCCTTCTGGTGCTCACCACTTCACCATGTTCTACGGCAGTGCTGGTACTAGGTCCAGGATGGGCTGCGCTGCTGGTGTATGCCTCACCACGTAATCCGACAGCGCCAGCCCCACTCTGCTGCCCTTAAAGCGGATCCTGCGCAACCTGTGGTCTAGCAACACGGGGCCGGGTACGCCTGGTGGTATCAGGGACCTCAACCTCATCGTCCGAACTTTGGGTCAGACTGCCACTACTTTCTACAGGTTCGTATTCTGACCCGCTGGATTCGTCAGATGAGGGTTCCCATTCCTCATCCGACTGGGTCAGAAGCCTGTAGGCCTCTTCAGAAGAATACCAATTCCTTGCCATTTGGTCAACTAAATTTAGGGGGTATTCCCTGAGACTACCCAAGAAAAAAAGCAAGCCTGTCTTACAAATGGGAGGCTAGCAAAGTACAGGAAGCCACTGCGATTGATAAAAAATATCAAAACTGATTTTTTTATTGCTGCAGAGCTTGTGTAGTGATTGTGCAGTGATAAAAAAAATAAAAATTTTTGTCACTGCGGCGGGGCGTGGGTGAACGCACATGTGGGCGACCGATCAGGCCTGATCGGGCAAACACTGTGTTTTGGGTGGAGGGCGAGCTAAGGTGACACTAATACTATTATAGATCTGACTGTGATCAGTTCTGATCACTTACAGATACTATAAAGTACCAATGCTGATTAGCGATACGCTAATCAGCGAATCAGTGACTGCGGTGCGGTGGTCTGGGCGCTAACTACCTACCAAAGGGGCCTAAACTAACCAAAACCTAACAGTCAATACTGGTAAAAAAAAAAAAAATGTGACAGTTTACACTGATCACTTTTTTCCCTTTCACTAGTGATTGACAGGGGTGATCAAGGGGTTAATTGGGGTGATGGGGGTGATCTAGGGCTAATTATGCAGTGTTTGGTGTACTCACTGTGATCTGTGCTCTCTGCTGGGACCAACCGACGAAAAGGACCCAGCAGAGAGCACAGAAGCCATTTAACACATTATATTTATAAATATAATGTGTTATATGGCTTTTGGTTTGTTTATTTAAAAGTTACCAACCTGCCAGCGCTGATCATTGGCTGGCAGGCTGGTGACCAACTCCTTCTGCAACTTTTGCCGACCCTCACTCTGCATGTGTGGGCCAAATATGGGCGTAATCTCGTGTCTCGCGAGATGACGCGCCGATGCGTCCAGGAGGAATAACCCGGCCGCCCGCAGGACGCATCCCTGCGTTAGGCGGGTTAAAGAGCACACCAAATGCTTGAAATAACTTCTTTATTAACTTCAACTTTTCTTCATATATAACACTGCCGCCTCTGCAGCAGATAGTCCATGTACAAAACACGTGTTGAATAAAGTATCATAAAATGGCGCCATGCATAAGATGGTGGTTCAACTGTTCAATCTTGCAATTCAACATAAAATGGTGGATATATTTCTCTCTTCAGTATCTGTACTCTCACTTTAAGTTATTTAAGCACTTTATGATCTCTCTGAGAGGTATATCTAAGGTTAACCAATAGTTCACTTGCTCTACTTGGTTTGCAGTTTTCTCTATACAATTGCTTATGATCTGGTATGAGCAGTTCGCATTTGTATGCAACTTGTTTGGATTGTATGATTGTATGGCTCAGTAGTTCGTTTGTATGGTGGTACTGTAAGTAAATATACACATAACCAGTTCAGTATACAGTTCTAATCACTATATTAACAGTAGGAGAATTATATAACAGTTTTAAATACCTATTTTGGCCTCTTGCTTCCATAAAACACAGCTCTTAGCGGAGTGTATGTCTGTTCAGCTCCTCTCTCTGGTAAATAATGATTCCAGCAGCTCCTGCTAGGGGATTTCCCACATAGGCTGTGTGTGAGGCTGGCTGTGATTGGTCAAAACTCCTGCTGTGTGTGAGGCTGGCTGTGATTGGTCAAGACTCCTGCCCAGCAACAACAGTTTATGCTTTCTGTTGTTTCTGCTGTGTCATTGATTTTACCTTACATTATATAATGAATCCTAAAGGCATACTATCTTTTCTGCTTCTGTGAACACAAAATAT
The DNA here is from genome assembly GCF_905171765.1 of Bufo bufo. NCBI lineage: Eukaryota > Metazoa > Chordata > Amphibia > Anura > Bufonidae > Bufo > Bufo bufo. The sequence goes on from NC_053394.1 coordinate 47,917,102, forward strand.
AACTATTACATGACATCCAAACATAAAGTCACTGTAAATAACTCTGCTTTTGTCTTTAACTTATAAAAATAGGAACTGTATTAATTGGCAGGTTTAGCTGTTAAAAATACAATCTATATTAGTAACCTAGGACAGGTCTTAGCTGGCCAGCTACACTCCCACCAAAATTACCTATGTTCTTACTGATAGGACTTGAACATGAATTTGAGGAATTTTCCATCAGGTTCTCAACTTCCAAGTGTCTTTTATCACTCTCAAGTAGAACAACTAACTTCTGTATAGGACGTTCCAACTTGAGTGGAGTAGTGAGACGTTTTCCTTCTTTGTCAAGTTTTGAATCTCCTATTTGTAACAACACTCTTCTTACTAGTTTGTCTTCATCCTTTTGAACTTCTAGAACTTTGGCCAATTTCCATTGACTTCTAGGTAAATCTTCTTTCACTAACACTATGTCACCAACTTGGACATTTCTTCTGGGTGTTTGCCATTTACTTCTTAGCATAAGGATGGCTCTCTTTCCTCTATCTATTCGAAAACTGATCTGATAGATATTGAACTCTTCGCCATCTCCTTTTAGCATATAAATCCTCTTTGGTGAACTTGCCAGGTGGTGGCTGTATGCAATCAGACTTAAGGTGAAGTAGATGGTTGGGAGTTAAAGGGTCCAAACTTGTTGGATCGTTGATATTATCAACTGTAAGTGGACAACTGTTAACGATAGCCATTACTTCATAGAATAGGGTCCTAAGTAAAGCATTATCTATTCTTCCGGTGTTCCTTTTCAATACTGAACTAAACATATTTCTTACAGTTCTGATTTGTCTTTCCAAACTCCTCCTGTATGGCTTCCATGTGGGGCATTCATGTGAAAATCACACTGTTTCCCTAACAAATACTCTGTTACTTTTTCTTTATCGATCTCTTTTAGAGCTTTCTTTTCTCTGATGGTACCTCAAATGGCTATGAAACATCTTAAGGCGTTGATAAATGTGTCAGTTGACATATCTTCTAACATTTCCAGGTGAATTGCTCTGGAGCTTAGACATGTAAATATTAGTCCATATCTCTTGTACTCCTTGCTGTTCTGTTTGGTGATGAATGGGCCAAAACAATCCATTCCACTATAAAGTAATGGTGGTGATGGGTTTACACGATCTGCCGGTAAATCTGACATTCTTTGCTCTTCGGTAGGTCTACGTGCCTTTCTGAAGACTGCACATTTATACTTTGCTATAACTTTGCTTCCTTTCACTATCCAGTGACCACTTCTCTCAAACAGCTTTGGGTAAAGTTTCTTCCTTGATGCAAGGATTTGTTGTGGGAGTGATCAATAATCAATCTTGTGAAGGTAGAGTTTTTAGGTAGAATTGCTGGATACTTCCAGTCTCCCTCCCACCTTCAGTATACCATCCTGCAGAACAAGATTAAGCTTGTACAGTGGGTGGTTGTTTGGAAGCCTTTTAGGTTCTTGACTAAGTCTCTTCAACTATTCACTGTAGAATCTCTGTTGAATGAGTCTTATGACTGTTTCTTCAGCTTTCATTCTTTCTTCTACATTCAACATATCCTTCATTCTGATTCCCTTTGCCAAACGTTGAATTCAAGCTACTGCATTTATGATCGTATTCCATTTTGAACATCTGGCTAGTCTTTCAAGTATGTCATCTTGACACTTGGCCGCAGTGCTCAATATTTGTACAACTTTTACTTCTGGATCACCCATAGACAATTCTGTGTAACCTTTACTGGGCATAATTTCCTTTTCCCAAAGGAACTATGGGCCTGTGAATCAATTATAATTTTTCAATTCTGTTACATTCAGGCCTCTTGAAGCATGATCTGCTGGGTTATCCTTTGTGTCAATGTGATGCCAATGTTCTGGATTTGTTATTTCCCGAATTTTCTCAACTCTGTTGGCGACAAAGATATGGAATCTTCGCACTTCGTTGTTTATGTATCCTAGGACAACTTGTGAGTATGTCCAAGAATATTATTAATCTATTTTTAATTTCAATTCTTCTCTCAGAAACGTGCTTACTGATGCTGAAACTACAGCTGCTGTCAGTCCAAGTCTTGGTATTGTCTGAATACTGGAAGGTGCGACTCTGGCCTTTCCTATAACCAGGGCACAGTGTATCTTTTCTTCTCCTATCACTCTGATGTAGGAGCACTGACCATAACCATAACTACTGGCATCTGAAAAATGATGAAGTTCTATTTTCTTGTACTTTCATAAATCATGAGGTACAAAACATCTGGGTATATGAACTTCTCTCAAGTTTTGCAAGTCTCTTATCCAACTCTCCCACCTTGGACTCAAATTTTCAGGTATGGGTTCATCCCATCCTGACTTCTGTCTGCATAATTCTTGCAATATTTTTCTTGCTTTGAGCATCACTGGGGCCAAGAATCCTAAAGGATCATATATAGAAGCCACTGCGGAAAGAATGGTACGTCTAGTTGCAACTTTCTCTTCAAAAGATACTTCAAAGAAAAACTTGTCATTCTCTACATTCCATCCTAATCCAAGTACATTCTGAACTGGAAGATGATCATAATTGAGATCTACATTCTTCATTGTTGATGCACGTTCAGAGTCACTGATGGATTCCAGTACTTCTCTGTTGTTTGAGATGAATTTGTGAAGGCGCAAGTTTCCTCTTGCGCTTAACTCTTGGCTTTCTTTCACTAGTTTGAATGCCGATTCTGTGGACTCTAAACTTATAGGACCATCATCTACATAAAAGTTTTTCTTCAGAAAATGTGCTGCTGACAATCCTTTTTATTCTGATTGGCGAGGTACTTCATACCATAATTGGTACAACCTGGAGACGATGCTGCTCCAAACAAGTGTACTTTAATTCTGTATTCTGCTGGCTCTGTATCAGTATCTCCGTCCTCCCACCATAGGAAGCTCAGGGAGTATCTATCTTTATTCTTTACATGAAACTGGTGGAACATCTTTTCAACGCCACACATGACTGCTACAGGATACTTTCTGAATCTACAGAGTACTCCAGGCAGAGTGTTTGTAAGATCTGGTCCTTTTAGTAGATGATCATTCAATGCAACACCATCATACTTTGCTGAGCAATCAAATAATAGTAAAATCTTATCTGGTTTCTTTGAGTGGTAAACACCTTGATGTGGGATGTACCACACTTCTCCTTCTTTAGGTTGATTATTAACTTTCTCTGCATGTCCTTCTTCGAGGATGCATTCCATGAATTTCAAATAATCATTCTTGAGTTTGGGATCTCTTCCCATTCTTTTCTTCAAACATTTCAATCTTGCTAGGGCAAGATTTCTGTTATTTGGCAGACAGGGTCGTTCTCTAAAAGGTAAGGGCATTTCAAGATGACCTTGTTGAATTTGCTAAATACTTTCTTCTAGAGTGTGTATGAATTTTATGTCTTCTTGGGATACACTCTTTTCTTTAGAACAAAGTCTAAAAGTCTGCAAAGTCGGATTCAAGGATCTTGATTACTTTTGCTGGACTTACAGTTGGTAATTCTTAGACAGAAATTCGATGACACAATCCTTTCACCTGTCTTGAGATTGCAATCTGCTGTTTTCCTCCAACAACACCTCATTGTAGATCAGTTTGAACAGCGTAGGGTTCACCCTTTTCTCCTGTGATACCAAGGCTTCGGGACAATCGAAACCTATCAACAGTCCAACACCAAACTCCTTCAGCCGGGACATTTCATGAGATATGACAGATAGGTGCTCCCATTTATTGGCTGTTTCACAGGTAGGTATGCGATCTCGATTTAGAGGTATATTGTTTTTTGTATAAGCCGGAGGTAGATCTAATGTGAAGTTTGAATGAAGTCCTCTAACTCTCAGTCCTTTGACCCTTTGACTGTTCACTAATGTGTCCCTCCCCGTCATTGTGGTGAGTTTGAGCTTCACTGGTTCTATAGCCACTTGTAATTTCTTGCAGATTTCTCTGGGCATCCAGTAGCGCATAGGCGTATACCTTCTTGTTCCTCCTTTTAGGATTTGAAATGCACATTAGTACAACCATTGATGTGCCATTGCTTTCTCCTTCCCTCACTCTGCAAGAGAATACTGATACTTTATTTCCTTCCTCAGTATCTTTAGGTACTGAGGATTTATCTTTATTTGGACATCCCTCATGTAGTGGTGTAGGATGGCATCCTTTGCAAATACTGCATGTAACCTTTTTCTTACACTCATTAGTAACATGGCCTTTTCTTAGACAACCGAAACACAGTTGGTTCTCAAGTACAAACCTTTTATTTTCATCTGGGGACTTCTTCTTCAATTGTTGGCACTTGTGTATGGAGTGGTTCTCTCCACTGAACATACACTTGAAGGTAGTCTGAAGATTTGTCGGTTTTGTCTCTCTACTAATCCCGGTAGTGACTTTGAACTTGCTCTCATAGGTATCTGGACCTTTAGCTGCTGTGTTGGTTGCAAAGCTAGTTGCTCTTGCACGTCTTATCTCTCTTGCAGGCCTTTCTTCTAAGGCATAAGATGATGTTACTGGATTACATGCTATCTGTGCTTCCTTATTGATGAACTCAGAGAACTCTTTAAATCTTGGGAAGTTCTTGTCTAGATCTAACTGTTCAGTCACATAGCGATTCCATCTAGAAGCCACTTCTTCAGGTAGCTTGGCTAGCATCCTGTGGTTTTCTAGATAGTCGTTCAGTACTTCTAGTCCTTGAACATGTGGGATGGCATTGCTGCATGCTTGCAGGAAGTCAACATACTTTTGGAGTCTGAAGTGTTTTCTCTCTAAAGGCTCTTTGTACTAAGAAAGGATGACCATATCTTGCATTCAATTTTTCCCAAGCTTGCTTGTAGGCTTCTTCGTCTTTTCTATAGAAGTTACCATCATGAACTTCCTTGGCTTCTCCACTAACATATCTCTTAAGGTAGAATAACTTGTCAACTGGACTGAAGCAATGATGCTCAATGATCATTTCAAAGCTTGCCTTCCACTCTATGAACTTCAGTACTTCTCCCGAAAATACAGTGGGTTCCGGAACGGGAAGTCTAGCTAGGACTGTTCTTTGTGGTCTTGCTGGGACAATGGTTGTAACATTCTCCTGAGCTTTGCCGTGACATCTAGGAATAGAATAATCTGGTTCTATTTTCTCACTTAGGTCTGTATTAGGTGAGTCACTTTCTTTATCTTTTCTGGTAGAGACAGAGGGTACATCCACACACCTTTTTCCTAACACTGGACTAGGCCTCTCTTTGTTTTTCTAAGCAAGGATGGAAGGATAACTTATTTATTCACTACAAGCTGGAGATTTCCTTTCATTCTCCTGGGCGTATGAAGGAAAGTAGAAGTCTGTTTCTTCATTTGTTACTGATTTGAACCTTGGACTACTCTGACTCTTATCCTCCTCTGAGTCTGGCCTCTATAATCTTAACTTCTTTCAACTTTCCAGACTTTTCATCTGTTGGCGCTGTGCTTCCATTTCAACTTCCATTTGATGGCGATGTGCCTCCTTTTCAGCTTCCATCTGATAGCGTTGTGCATCCTTTTTAGCTTCCATCTGATGGCGTTGTGCATCCTTTTCAGCCATCAGTTGGCGCTGCGCCTCGATGGCAGCTTCCATTTCAATTTCTGCTCTCTTGACAGCAAGTTGTTCATCTAAGGGTGGGCTCACACTAGCGTTATGGAGTCCATTATGGCTTGCCGTTATAACAGGGTTATAACGGAACATAACAGAATCCATAGGATGAAATGCAAAACGAAAGCCTTTAAAAGGCATTCAGTTTTTGCTCCTTCCTAATTAGAAGTTTATGGGAAAACATAACGGATCCATCTGGGTCCCGTTATGCAAGACGGAAAACAAAGTCCTGTCGACAGGACATTGTTTTCCGTCTTGCATAACAAGAACCAGACGGATCCGTTTTGATTCCTATAGACTTCTATTAGGACGGAGAGAAAACTGAATTCCTTTTAAAGGTGTCCGTTTTGCATTCCGTCATAATGCAAGTCTATGGGCAGCAAAATGGATCCGCCCTTCCGTCTTATGGATTCCGTTATGTTCCGTTATAACCCTGTTATAACGGGAAGCCATAACAGACTTCATAACTCTAGTGTGAACCCACCCTAATTACTTTCTTTTGGCTAAAGTATTTGAGGACTCTGATATGTGGGTGGCACTTCTGCTAGGGAAGGAAGTCACACTTGAGATTGTGATACCACCTAAGTACCTAGCATAGTCTCTCATAAAAAGCTTATTCATTCTACTTCTTGCTTTAACTTCATCATAGTTTTCTGCAGATGATAGTTCTCTCATGAGCTTTACCAAATCTTTAGTGACTGCAGTACATGTGTCCATGTTCCTTACAATATCCTAGGAAGGTGTCATAAACGACCGCAGGTTGACATATGCTGCAATAAGCTCTGATTCAGATTCTTCTCTACCATATCACTCAAGTTCCCTTTTATACCTTCTTGCTTTAGCTTTTTACGAATGTCTTGGTGTATAATTTCCACTTGTCATACATTCTGGCGAACCTTTTTCCTTTCAGTACTGCTTCTTGCTCCAAATTTTCCAGCATCTTTAGGATTGGTTTGCTTGGGCTATATTTGCTTGAGGCAAGACTAATGTTGCATCAGACTCTTCTACCTCAGACAGGTTCCCTTGCTCTTCAACTTCTACTCTATCTATCTTTGCATCTTCTAACAGTGGCATGGTAATACTAGGCTCAGACATTTTACTTTCAATGCTATTACAATCAATACAAATAATAAGATGCCTTTCACTTTAAATGCAATACTGACAAATGCAGAAATAAATGACTTTCACTTCAAATGTAACAGCGATAAATGCAGGCAATAAATGACTTTCACTTTAAATACTTTAGAGTCCATATACTACAAAACTGTCCTTTGTTTTACTTTAAAGTCTTTTAATTCTGAACACAAAAATGTCTCTGTCTCTTTATGCCAAAGCCTATATGCAATGATAAGTAATAAAAGGAAAGCTCTGACCTTATTATGAAGAGCAGGAACAAATGTCAGTCTAAAGGAGACGTGTCTTTTCTTGATGATGTGATGCTCTGCGCTGATTTGCGATGCTCTGTGATGACTTGTGTTGCTCTGTGATGACTTGCGATGTTCTGTGATGACTTGTGATGCTTTGTGCTGACTGTGGGGGCAAAGACCCCTTACTCTTATTTATGCTGAGTTCCAAATTATCATTGCCCATAGATTCAGAAAATGGGTACCCATGTAGAATTGATTGACCGACACTCAGTGATCAAAGCAAGTCTCTGTTTATTAAAAGACAAACTGTATATCTTATACTGTTAATGGTGGAGGAAAAGACCCTCCCACACACGTCTCATAAAACTCATGATCACATTTGCTTACAGAGCAAAAAGTATTACATAATCACAATTGCAGAGTTCAGCTTGATGACAAATTAGGAACTTAGTTTCTTGGAAAATTATAAGAGGAACTAAAAACAGGTGCAAAAGCTAAAAACTGCCAGTTCATTCAAAAATGAAAAAGGCAGAAGCGGAAGTATGTAAAACATGTAACCATTATTTTAGAATAGTCTCAAGCACTTCACAATCTTAAAATGGCCAACAAGACAAGAAAGATTTCTTGTCATAAACCTTTTAAGATGACTGACATAAGACAGGGAAAAGATCTCCTGTCTTCCACACTGACTTGCGATGCGCTGGCTTGGATAAGATGCTGCAGGCTTTGGGCCTAGTGGTAGGAAACTAGCTGGCTGCAGTACGCGGCCTCTAGCGGTGCAGGAAATCTAGCTCTGGACTTTGGCCTCCCACCATGCATCTCTTTCTCTCTCTAGGGATCACAGGAGAGTTGGCGCTCTTTCTCTGACTATTTTGCCTTTGCCGTTTGACTAATGCACACGTTCTATGGCCTCTATGGTAGTTCCGCTGAGGTGTCTTTGCTTGCTCACCAATGGAACAGTTGCTGCATGGCAGTATATGCTGGCGCTCCGCTGCTCTAATGCGCTCTTTACTGTGCAAGTTGAGGAGCGCTATCACTTCGCCCTCTGAGGGTAATAGTTCCACTGTGGCAGGCGCAGCACTATGAAGTGCCTTTTGCGCTGTTGTTTTAGAAGAATTTTGATATCTCTGACTTTTTAGTCTAACCAGACTGTCTATTACTATGTAGTTCCTCTAGCGCCATTCTATGGAAGCAGTAAGTTTAAAGAGCTCACCAAATGCTTGAAATAACTTCTTTATCAACTTCAACTTTTCTTCATATATAACACTGCCACCTCCACAGCAGACAGTCCATGTACAAAACACAAGTTGAATAAAGTATCATAAAAGGGCAGCATGCATAAGATGGTGGTTCAACTGTTCAATCTTGTCCTTCAACATAAAATGATGGATATATTTCTCTCTTCAGTATCTGTACTCTCACTTTAAGTTATTTAAGCACTTTATGATCTCTCTGCAGTTTTCTCTATACAATTTATTATGATCTGGTATGAGCAGTTCGCATTTGTATGAAATTTGTTTGAATTGTATGATTGTATGGCTCAGTAGTTTGTTTGTATGGTGATAAAGTAAGTAAACATACACATACTCTCTGGTGAATAATGATTCCAGCAGCTCCTGTTAGGGGATTTCCCACATAGGCTGTGTGTGAGCTGGCTGTGATTGGTCAAAACTCCTGCTGTGTGTGAGGCTGGCTGTGATTGGTCAAGACTCCTGCCCAGCAACAACAGTTTCACTCTATGCTTTCTGTTGTTTCTGCTGTGTCATTGAGATTACCTTACATTATATAGTGAATCCTAAAGGCATACTATCTTTTCTGCTTCTGTGAACTCTAAATATAACTATTACATAACTTCCAAACATAAAGTCACTGTAAACAACTCTGCTTTTGTCTTTAACTTATAAGCATAGGTACTGTATTAAGGTTATTGGAAGGTTTAGCTGTATAAACATATAAGCTATACTAGCAGCCTAGGACAGGTCTTAACTTGCCTGCTACAACAGCCACACCACCACCTCCACCACCGTCACCCAGCATGTCCACATTGTCCAATGGAAGCGTTCAGCTGTCCACCCCCCAAACACTGTAGAGAAAGAGGTACCCCCCTTCCCACCCGCGATCCCTGGCCCTGAATGCCAGCATTTCAAAATTCCTGACCATTGAAATGCTGTTATTTTGTCTGATGGAGTCAGAGACTTTTAAAAACCTTATGGTAGTGGCTGTCCCACAATACGTGGTTCCCAGCCAACACTACTTTTCCAGGTAAGCCATCCCTGCCCAGCACAACCAAGTGGCAGACAAAATCAGGTGTGCACTGTGCAATGCCATCTGTGGCAAGGTCCACATAACAACCGATACGTGGACCAGTAAGCACGGGCAGGGACATTATATCTCCCTAACTGCACACTGGGTAAATGCAGTGGTGGCTGGGCCTGAGGCGGATAGCAGTTTGGCGCATGTCCTACCGCCACCGAGGATTTCAGGACAATTCTCATTGCCTCCTGTTGCCTCCTCCTACTAGTCTTCCTCCTCTACCGCCTCCTCATCCGGTCAGTGTAGCACCTTCACCACCAACTTCAGCACAGCCAGGGGGAAATGACAGCAGGCTGTTTTGAAACTCATCTATCTGCTTGGGGGAAAACCCCCACACCGTGCAGGAGCTGTGAATGGGCATGGAGCAACAGACCAATGAGTGGTTGGTGCTACTGAGCCTCAAGCCCGGCCTTGTGGTGTGCGATAACGGGCGAAGTCTCGTAGCAGCTCTGGTGCTAGTCAGCTTGATGCACATCCCTTGCCTGGCGCATGTGCTGAATTCTCACCCTGCTGCTGCGCGCCTGTCTGCGCTGCAACATAACTTTGGCCTTCGTGTTCACCGCCTCATTTGCGATGTACCCACAAGGTGGAACTCCACCTTACACATGCTGGAGAGATTGTAAGTGCAGCAGCAGGCAATAGTGGAGTTTCAACTGCAGCAAGCACGGGTGAGTCGCTCTGCGGAACAGCACCACTTCACCACCAACGAGTGGGCCTCCATGCGGAACGTGTGTGCCTTGTTGCACTGTTTCGAGTACTCCACCAACATGGCCAGTGCTGATGACGTTACTATACCACTTCTATGTCTCATTGAAAAAACTTTGGGTGATAATAGAAGAGGATGTGTTACAGGAGGAAGAGGGAACATTTCCATGCTTATCAGGCCAGTCATTCACAAGTGGCTCGGAGGGTGGGTTCCTGCACCAACAGAGGTCAGGTACACAACTGTCCAGCCAGGGCACACTTCTGCAGGATAAGGAGGAGGATGAGGAGGAGGAGAAGGAATGTGTTCACAGCAGGGTGGCACCCAAAGCAGCTTATGGGCATCAATGGAGCATGGCTGGGGGGATACAGAGGACACAAATGATACACCTCCCACAAAGGAAAGCTTGTCATTGCCTATGGGCAGCCTGGCACACATGAGTGACTACATGCTGCAGTGCCTGGGCAATGACAGCCGAGTTGCCCACAATCTAACCAATGCTATTTACTGGGTGGCAACCCTGCTGGATCCCTGCTACAAGGACAATGTGCTGCCCTTAATTCTGTCACTGGAGCATGATCAGAAGATGACGGAGTACAAGCGCACGCTGGTAGACGCGCTGCTGATGGCATTCACACCTGACAGCGGGGGCACAGTGGAAGCACAAGGCGAAGGCAGAGGAGGAGGAAGAAGTTGCCAACACAGCTGGGGCACCACCAGCACTTCAGAAGGGAGGGTTAGCATGGCCGAAATGTGGAAAAGCTTTGTCAGCACGCCACAACAACCAGCACCACCAGCTGATATGGAACGTCTTAGCAGGAGGCAGCATTTCAGCAACATGATGGAACAGTACATGTGCACATGCCTACACATACTAATTGATGGGTCTGGCCCATTCAACTTCTGGGTCTCCAAATTGGGCACATGGCCTAAGCTTGCCCTTTACGCCTTGGAGGTGCTGGCCTGCCCTGCAGCAAGTGTATTGTCCGAACGTGTATTTAGCATGGCTGGGGGGTAATCACAGACAAGCGCAGCCGCCTGTCCACAGCCAACGTGGTCAAGCTCACGTTCATTAAAATGAACCAGGCATGGATCCCACAGGACTTGTCCGTACCTTGTGCTGAGTAGACAAGTATACCGGCTGCACCCAGCCATTGTTATACTCCAGCGCACTTTCTCTATGCATTCTCTTTTCTATTTCCCAATGTTTTGGGGTATTCCCAAATTTATAAAAAAAATAAAAAAGAAAGAAAGAAAAAACAATATATAAATAAATAAAAAAACAACAAAAACAGTGTTGGCTACCTCCTTCACCGCTGCTTTCACCTACACCGCCACGTCCACCGCCTCCTCAACCTCCTACTCCATTTTGACCTCCGCCTCCTAGTTCAAGATTATTATTTTTTTATTATTCTATGTTATTTTAAGTCATTTCCCTATCCACATTTGTTTGCAGGGCAGCTGTCCTGCTCTTACCCCCATTTTGCTTCCTTTTGCAGCCCTCTAGCCCTTACTACGACTATTTTAAAGCCATTTTAGTGCACCAAAGTTCGGGTCCCGATTAACTTTAATGGGGTTCAGGATCGAGTTTGGGTCAAGTTCGGGTCCCGAACCCGAACTTTGACCCGAAGTTTGGCCGAATCCGGAAAACCCGAACATCCACGGGTCCGCTCATCCCTAGTCACATTCCATATTTGTGTCCAGGACTTTACTACTGATGGCCTATTCTCAGAAAAGGTCATCAATACTTGATTGTTGAGGTTCTGTCAGATCCCCATCAATCAGATACTGATGGCCATCAATAGTAAAATCCTGGACAACCCCTTTAAAGGGATTCTGTCATGACATTTTAGGCCTATAACCTAAACATATGGCCATGTCCGTCCAAATAGCAGGAATCCAAAACTGTACTTATTAAATGTGCCTGTGGCCGTCTGGTGCCCAGCGCCGCCTTCCCAGTTGAAATCGCCGCCTTCATCACCTCAGCCCCGCCTCCGCAATCGTCCGGTCCCTCTGCCAGATCCCGCGCATACGCACTAGGCATAACCTGAGGGACCGGACGATTGCGGAGGCGGGGCTGAGGTGAAGAAGGCGGCGATTTCAACTGGGAAGGCGGCGCTGGGCACCAGACGGAGATGGCTGCAGCCGGGCACCCTGTATGAAGCGACGTCAGCCTTGGGCACCTTAGGTAGGTGAATGACAGGTTATAAAAACCTGTTTTATGTGCTAATAGAGCCACAGGCTCATTTAATAAGTACAGTTTCGGATTCATGCTATTTGGACGGACCTGGCCATATGTTTAGGTTATAGGCCTAAAATGTCATGACAGAATCCCTTTAATGTTGCTGGTAGTTTCAGCAAACTTTTTATTTTATTTTAGGAATAGTGCCTCCAGCACAATTCAGATGAGATCTACTATTGCCATTCAGGCAGTGATAAAGATATACAGTATATAGTAAAGTAAAGTGAATACAATTTTGTTTTGTAATTTAGCCTAAAATACTGTACTGATTAATTTCTTAATATATCTGTACAATGCCTGGAGCTCAGTTTTACTAATATAGAGCTCAAAATCCCCTACACAGGCACACAGGTAAATGTTTAAATTCTGGATGCCTGCAGCCACTACTAGAGGGAGCTTAGGGGCTTACCACATACTGATTATTGATAGAACACAATAATAAAGCAGTACACAGTAAAATACTATGCTGCCTCTAGTTGCTGATATAAGTTGGATATCCTTTTTATGGAATGGGAGTAGAATGAGTGGCAAGGCACCAAGTGTAAGTTCCCAAAATACTTTTCAGGACAGGAAAAGGCATGAATGTTAAAAGGTTCATTTATCTCTTGTCTATCTACTAATATTGTGATGCTTGGAAATAACTGTCACGGTCCCTCCTGTGACAGAAGAGGTTAGAAGATCTGAGAGACTGGCTGCACATAAGGTTAACTGACAGCCTATCTGTTTTCACTAGTTGCATATCTGCTCCTCTATTTAGTCTGGACTCACACTTAGAGATGGCCTTGCGGTTCACCCGGCGGTTGTTTTGCGGCGAACTTTGCTCGTTCGCTGTTCGCCGAACAGGCGAACATATGGCGATATTCGCACCCGCCATATTATTTTACATTGTGAAGAACTTTAACCCATGACACATCCATCAGGTGGTACAGGACAGCCAATTGAGATGTTTCAGCACATGGACATACCCCTTACCTTATAAATAAACCTGATCTGGCCGCCATTTTACATTCAGTCTTTTGCCAGTGTAGCGAGAGGTTGCTGGGTGGAGCAGGGACAGACTGTTAGGACACAAATCGCTAGCTAATAGGGCCACAAAAGTCCTTTTAAGGACTGGTATAGGTATGCTATCGATAGGTGTGACATAATGAGGGGTGTAATATACTTATAATATACTTTCTAACATAGAAAGTATATTATAGTACATTTGTATTGTGCAGCAGTTGTGTGCAGTTGGAACCAATAATTTCTACTGGTGTGATTAACCAGTTGCCCCCCCAAAAAAACTGATTGAGGCAGGGGTGCTATATACCAATAATATACTTTCTATATAGTGCATTTAGGTAGTGCAGCATTTGTCTGCGGTTTTGCTGCGTTACCGCATCTACACAGAGTGACAAACACTATTTGAATAAATAATTTCTACTGGTGTGATTAACCAGTTGCCCCCCAAAAAAACTGATTGAAGCAGAGGTGATATATACCAATAATATACTTTCTATATAATTCTATATAATAAATGATCACCTAATTGTATTATTATTCGTGGGTAGGGCTAATATCTTTATATTATATAGATTATAGTCTATTATACTGTGCCCTATATTTCCCAGTAGAAAATGATCCTTGGGAAACACAGTTCTCATCCCTGACCACCAGGAACAGGTAGTGCTCTGTCAGTACATGGTGGCCTCCCCTCTCCACCACGCTGTTCCAATGTGTACTGGTGCTTATTCTGATACTAGGGCTGGGTTCACATCCTATTTTTGCCATCAATTTAGTGGTGTCCATTCACCATACAGTTCCATGGTAGAAAAAAATATTACGTTAACGTATGCATTTTTTAATAGACTCTGTAGAATACAAAAACGTGGAGTGCTGCACATTTGTATACATCAAACCGATAGGAAATAAAAAATTTCTAGGCTCAAGCAGGGCACATTTTTAAGAGATGCCTTTTAAGACGCATAAAAATGGCCCCTGATTACTTAAAGGTGACGCACAGTCTTGGGCTTTTTCGTTGCCGATCGGATCACAGTCCCTCCGGTCTGTAGATTAATTTTTCAGAGCTCTAGGTCTTATCTATGATGACCCAGATCAGATTTCCCTGGCCAAGACCAAGTTGAGTGGCTTACGGCAGGGAGAGCGTTCTGCAGAGACCTATTACTCTGAATTTAGGAGATGGGCTACGGATAAGGAGTGGAATGATCCAGCTCTTCGTAGTCAATTCTGTCAAGGGTTATCCGAGAGCCTGAAGGACACTTTGGTGTTTCACGAATATCCTGAGTCATTGGAACCTGCCATGTTCCCAGGGCCGGACTGGGGATAAAAATCAGCTCTGGAGAAAGTTGCACACCAGCCCCACAGCATTGCGTCATTATTTACTTGTTTATAAAAGGGGAAAGCATTCATTATAAAACATGTGTGTAAACACGAATATGAACTTTGCCCCACAATAGCTCTTTTGTAGAAAACCCATTGTTTGTCAGGGCATGCTGGGAGATGTAGTTTGCAACCCCGGGGGTCCGCCTCCGACACTTTGGGTAGAGAGACACTTGAGTTCATGTCTGGTGACGAGCCAATGCAGTTGGGGGGAGCTACACATGAACCTGGTGATAAGAACTTTAGGCTTAAGAAGGGACTCTGCTTTTTCTGTGGAAAAATGAGACATTTTGTTAACGTATGTCCTTATGTTTAGCGTCAAGGTGAAAACAAAAGAAAAATGTTTAATCCTCATCTCACTCTTGGTGGTCTGGGTGGAGAATCTGAGAATCTACTTTTGTAATTTACCGGTAGTACCCGATTTCTCCTGTCTGCCAAGGTGGCACTAGATTCTAAAACTGTGGGAATTGAAGTGTTTATTGACAGTGGGGCAGGGGTTAACCTAGTTGATGGTCAGTTTGTCCATATGCATGGGTTGACAACAAGTGCTTTAGACAAAAATATTTCATTGTTTGCAATTGATTCCTCTCCACTCATACAAAAATGTTTTTCACAAATGGTGAAGGACATCCGTTTAAAAGTGGGTAATTTTTATCAAGAATCCATTTTGTGTTTTGTGCTAGAGGCTCTGCCTGCTCCCTTGGTGCTAAGTTTACCATGGTTAAGTAAACATAATCCTACCATCGATTGGCAAGCGAGACAGATTCTTGATTGGAGTGATTATTGCATAGACAACTGTCTTAGCACATCGCTTTCTGTTGTAACCACTAAAGCTGTACCTTCCTTTATTTCTGATTTTGCTGATGTATTCTCTGAAAGTGGAGACCAGGAGTTATCCCCACACCGAGAGTATGATTGACCTATCAACCTTATTCCCGGAGCTAAATTGCCCAAATCTCGGTTGTATAATCTTTCTGAACCCAAAAGAACAGCCATGCGAGAGTATATAACCGAGAGTTTGGCTAAGGGACATATTAGACCGTCCAAATTCCCAGTTGATGCAGGGTTTTTCTTTGTTAAGAAAAAGGACGGAACTCTTAGGCCATGTCTAGATTTCCATGAGCTTAATCGCATTACTGTCCTTGATCCTTCCCCCCTTCCTTTGATCCTGGATTTGTTCAATCAGATTGTCAGTGCCAAAGTGTTCTCTAAGTTTGATTTGAAGGGGCATATATTCTGGTAAGTATCAAGGAGGGGGACGAATGGAAGACAGCCTTTAATACCCCTGAAGGTCATTTTGAGAATATGGTCATGCCTTATGGGTTAAATAATGCCCCTGCAGTTTTTCAACATTTCGTCAATGACATCTTTCATCATTTGGTAGGCAGGTTTGTTGTGGTGTATCTGGATGTTATTTTAATTTATTATCCTGACATGGAGATGCATCAGGATCACGTGAGACGAGTGTTACAGATCCTGAGAGAGAATTAATTGTACGCTAAGATGGAGAAGTGTGTATTTGCTGTTCCGGAAGTGCAATTCTTGGGTTACCTACTCTCATCTTCAGGTTTTCGTATGGATCCTGAAAAGGTCCGTGCTGTGTTAGACTGAGATCGACCTGAAAATCTGAAATCGCTTATGCGATTTTTGGGGTTCATTAACTAATACCGTAAATTTATTTTGAACTACTCGACTGTGGTCAAACCTTTGACGGACATGACTAAGAAAGGTTTTGATGTCTCTGCCTGGTCTGATGTGGCATTACAAGCCTTTTCTGTGGTGGAGGAGCGTTTTGCTTCTGCTCCTATACTGGTGCAACCTGATGTGTCACAACCATTCACTGTGGAAGTTGACGCTTCCGAGGTACGGGTAGGAGCAGTTTTGTCGCAGGGTCCTTCACATAGTAAATGGCGCACATGAGCTTTCTTCTCTAAGAGAGGAATTATGACGTGAGTAATAGAGAGTTGCTGGCCATTAAGTTAGCTTTTGAGGAGTGGCGTCATTGGTTGGAAGGAGCGATTCATCCGAGTACGGTGATTACCGATCACAAAAATCTGGCTTACCTGGAGTCGGCTAATTGTCTGAACCCAAGGCAGGCCAGATGGTCGTTGTTTTTTTACCAGAATTAATTTCGTTGTCACCTATCGCCTTGGGATTAAGAACGTCAAAGCGGATGCTTTCTTGCGTAGCTTTCCTGGGGAAGGGGGGTGATTCAGAAGATCCGGGTCCGATTTTTCCTGAAGTGGTGGTAATATCCGCCCTTTATCCCAACCTTTATCAAGCCTACCTAATGCTAAAAGGTGTGCATTTCTAAAGCATTCATTATAAAACATGTGTGTAAACACGAATATGAACTTTGCCCCACAATAGCTCTTTTGTAGAAAACCCATTGTTTGTCAGGGCATGCTGGGAGATGTAGTTTGCAACCCCGGGGGTCCGCCTCCGACACTTTGGGTAGAGAGACACTTGAGTTCATGTCTGGTGATGAGCCAATGCAGTTGGGGGGAGCTACACATGTTCCTGGTGATAAGAACTTTAGGCTTAAAAAGGGACTCTACTTTTTCTGTGGAAAAATTAGACATTTTGTTAACGTATGTCTATCTAATATATTAGTTTCACCTTTTAAGTTGTATTACTGAAATAAATTAACTTTGCACGACATTCAAATTTTTTTGAGTTTCACCTGTAAACGGATGGCTGACAAGAGATGTATGAATGGTCTGGACAAGAAACATTAAGTTGGAGGTACCTTCTTGGAAGTTGGGTCCAAGGTTTATTAATCCATATAATATCTCTGCCATTATTAACCCGGTAGCCTTTCGTCTTGAACTTCCGCATTCATAATGTTTTCCACAAATCATTTCTGAAGAGATATGTTGAACCTGCTGAACTGTCCTCCTTGCCTCCCGCTCCTGTCATGGTGGACGATAATCTTGAATTTCAGATCGCCAGGATAGTGGACTCACAAATTCTCTGTAGATCCCTCCAGTATCTCGTTCACTGGAAGGGTTACGGTTCAGAGGAGAGAATGTGGGTTCCAGCGTCCGACGTTAATGCCAGTCGCCTTGTAAAATCCTTTCACAGGGCTCATCCAGATAAGGTCGGTCCTGGGTGTCCGGAGGTACTGTCACGGTCCCTCCTGTGACAAAGGTTAGAAGATCTGAGAGACTGGCTGCACATTAGGTTATCTGACAGCCTGTTTTCACTTGTTGCAGTGTTGTTGTTGGTAATGACCACACCTCTTGTCTCAGGTGTAGCTTGTGATCATTATAGCTCCTCTATTTAGTCTGGACTCACACTTCATACCATGTGGTTGATATTATCTGCCTGGAGTTGGAAGAGCTGGTGTGAGTTCCTCATCTGTGTTCCTGCTCATCCATTTTCTATTGAAGATAAGTGTACTTCCCTTTGTATTTTGTTGTTCCCATTTGCTCGTTGTTTACTAGGCCTCAGGAAGAAACTGGTTCGTTCATCTGGGAAGGAACCAGTGGTCTCAGACCCTGTCACTACTCCTAGGAATTTCCAGGGTTTCTAGGTCCTAGGTTTCCGGTATATGAATATTCCCACCTTCAGGGTCTATTCATATTGACAGGAGTCAGAGCTAGGTTTAGGGTTTCCTAGGTGGTGACCTCTTCCCTTTACCTAGCCGTGAGGCCTAGTTTCTGATCATTTTCCGTCTGTTATCATTCTGGTGTTCCGCCCCTCCCCCCACTTTGTGACAATAACTCATCCTAGAGAGCCATCTCAATGGGCCCTATAGCTGCTTCTGTGGTACAGCTTCTCTTTAAAATACAGAACCAGTTTGTCACCACCAGTTCTGTGAGAAGGTCTGACAGACTTTCTTCTCTACCTCTTGTATGACGTTCTTTGTTTTGGTTTCACTTTGTCATCTCCTTGCCTTCTGCCAGGTGTCACTTATTTAGACTAATCGTCTTCCTTTATATTCCCTCCCATACTGCCTCACTTTGCGGTTTATACTAGTTCCTGGGTGAAGTGTTCACTGCTGGAGGCTGCTGCTGCTGTTTGTCAGGGTCAGGGAAGGGGACGAATGGAAGACGGCCTTCAATACCCCTGAGGGTCATTTCGAGAATTTGGTTATGCCCTTTTGTTTGATGAATGCTCCGGCCGTCTTCCAACACTTTGTGAACAGCATTTTTTATCATTTAATGGGGAAATTTGTACTGGTGTATCTAGATGACATTTTGATCTTTTCTCCTGATTTCAAGACTCATCGGGACCACCTATGTCAGGTCTTGCTGATTCTGCGTGAGAATAAATTGTGCGCTAAACTGGAAAAATGTGTGTTTGCAGTTCCGGAGATTCAATTTCTTGGTTTTCTTCTCTCCACTTCTGGTTTTCGAATGGACCCTGAGAAGGTCCGCGCTGTGCTTGATTGGGAGCTTCCTGAGAATCAGAAGGTGCTGATGCGGTTTTTGGGTTTTGCCAATTATTACAGAAAGTTCATTTTGAATTATTCCTCTGTTGTTAAGCCACTCACTGATATGACTAAAAAGGGGGTAGATTTTTCCTCGTGGTCGGTAGATGCGCTTAAAGCCTTTTCTAGTATCAAAGAGAGTTTTGCTTCCACTCCAATTATGGCACAACCTGATGTCTCTCTACCTTTTATTGTTGAGGTGGATGCTTCTGAGGTGGGTGTGGGTGCGGTCTTATCTCAGGGTCCCTCTCCTGCCAAATGGCGACCGTGTGCCTTTTTCTCAAGGAAACTCTCCTCTGCAGAGAGAAATTACGATATGGGAGATAGGGAGTTGTTGGCCATCAAATTAGCTTTTGAGGAATGGCACCATTGGTTAGAGGGAGCCAGACACCCCATTACCGTGTTTACCGACCATAAGAATTTGGCCTACTTGGAATCGACCAAGCGTCTGAACCCGAGACAGGCCAGATGGTCTTTTGTTCTTTTCTAGGTTTAATTTTGTTGTTAAGTTCCGCCCTGGGGTTAAAAATGTGAAGGCGGATGCCCTGTCACGTTGTTTTCCGGGAAGGGGGGACCCGGGTCCCATTTTGGCTGATGGAGTGGTCGTCTCTGCTCTTTTTTCTGATTTGGAGGCAGAGGTTCAGGCAGCCCAGGCAGAGGCTCCTGATCTTTGTCCTCCTGGGAGGTTGTTTGTGCCTCTCGCTTTACGACACAAGGTTTTTAAGGAGCACCACGATACTGTCCTTGCTGGGCACCCGGGGAGTAGAGCCACAGTGGATCTCATTGCTCGGAGATTCTTGTGGCCGGCTCTTCATAAGACGGTTGAGGGTTTTGTGGCAGCCTGCGAGACCTGCACTCATGCCAAGGTCCCTCATTCACGGCCATCGGGTTCTCTCCTGCCGTTACCCATTCCTTCCCATCCTTGGACGCATCTGTCCATGGACTTCATTACGGACCTGCTTTGTTCCTCGGGGAAAACTGTGATTCTGGTGGTAGTGGACCATTTTAGCAAAATGCCGCATTTCATTCCCTTTCCTGGGTTACACAATGCTAAGACGCTAGCGCAAGCGTTTGTTGATCACATTGTTAAATTGCATGGCATTCCTTCAGACATCGTTTCTGATAGGGGCACGCAATTTGTTTCCAGATTCTGGAAGGCCTTCTGTTCTCGCTTGGGGGTTCGGTTGTCGTTCTCTTCTGCTTTTCACCCGCAGTCGAATGGTCAGACCGAACGCGTCAATCAGAATCTGGAGACATATCTGCGCTGTTTTGTGGCGGAGAATCAGGAGGATTGGTATTCTTTTTTGTCCCTTGCTGAGTTTGGTTTAAATAACCGTCGCCAGGAGTCCTCTGATAAGTCATCATTTTTTGGTGCATATGGGTTTCATCCGCAGTTTGGGACATTCTCTGGAGAGGGGTCTTCTGGTTTACCTGATGAGGAGAGATTTTCCTTGTCCATGTCATTTATTTGGCAAAAGATTCAGGCTAATCTGAAGAGGATGAGTGAGAGATATAAGCGTGTGGCGGATAAGAGACGTGTGCCTGGTCCGGACCTGAATGTGGGTGATCTGGTGTGGTTGTCTACAAAGAATATCAAACTGAAGGTTCCCTCCTGGAAGTTGGGTCCTAAGTTTATTGGGCCTTACAAGATCTTGTCCGTCATCAATCCCGTTGCCTTCCGTCTTGATCTTCCTCAGACTTGGAAGATCCATTAGGTTTTTCACAGGTCCCTATTAAAACCTTATGTTCAACCCACTGTACCCTCCTCTTTGCCTCCTCCTCCGATTTTTGTTGATGGTAATCTTGAATTTCAGGTCTCTAGGATTGTGGATTCTCACATTATCCGCGGTTCTCTCCAGTACCTCGTTCATTGGGAGGGTTATGGTCCTGAGGAGAGGATGTGAGTCCCAGTGGCGGACATTAAGGCCACTCGTTTCATCAGGGCATTCCATAGGTCTCATCCTGAGAAGGTGGGCTCTGAGTGTCCAGAGTCCACCCGTAGAGGGAGGGGTACTGTCACCGCTAGTTCTGTGAGAAGGTCTGACATAATTTTTAAGGATTCTGGAAAAAGTACAGAGGAGAATGACTAAAATGATAAGGGACATGGAGGGTCTTAGTTATGAAGAAAGATTTAAATAATTGAATTTATTTAGTCTTGAGAAGAGACGTCTAAGGGGGGGACATGATTAACCTATACAAGTATATAAATGGGCCATAAAAAAAATACCGTGAAAAGCTGTTCCATGTAAAATGTGCTCAAAAGACAAGGGGGCACTGCCTCCGACTGATGAAGAAAAAGTTCAGTCTCCAGAAGCGTCAAAGCTTCTTTACTGTGAGAACTGCGAATCTGCGGAATATACTTCCTCAGGATGTGGTCACAGCAGGAACAGTGGACAGTTTCAAAAAGGGTTTAGATGAATTCTTAAAAGTAAAAAACATTAATGCTTATGAAAACGTGTAGAAATCTGAGTCTCACTTCCTTCTGGGATTCGTGTCCCCACCTATCCCTTGGTTGAACTTGATGGACATATGTCTTTTTTCAACCGTATTAACTAGGTAACTAAATGTTTTTTTTAGCTCTGTATATTCAAAAGAAGCATAAGGAGCTGATATTGGTGCTGTAGATATGGTCTAAGCTAAGTTAAATAAGTTTATACACAGTGTGAACAATTCTCCGGGACCAGATAGATTATACCCAAGAGCTCAGTTCAGTCATTGCTATGCCCCTGTTTATAATTGCTAAAGATTCTCTAGGTACTGGTACAGTGCCAAGTGATTGGAGCAACACAAATGTGGTGCCCATATTCTAAAAAGGATCTAGGTCCTCCACAGGGAATTATAGACTAGTGATGAGCGGACGGGGGCAATATTCAAATTCGAATTTAGTAGAATATTCATCATATATTCGCAAATTCGAGATTATATTCTTGATTTCAAAAATCAATTATTCGCGTAATGCACGAGAAATACCGGCGTGGGTCACTTATGCTGAATTTTTCAAGCTGATATAAGTTTCCTGAGACTGGAGAAAATGGTTGGCACGGCAGAACATTAGAATAGCTTTATATGCAGATAGAGTGCTCCAATATATTTGCACTTGCAAATTTTCGGCAATTAATGATGCGCATATTTTTTCGCAATACGTGCAACTTGTGACATCACAGCACTATGTCTGTAGCATGTATGTATGGACAGCAGAACCTATTACACTGCCTAACACCCTGCACTGGAACCTATCAGCTACACTATAGATAAATCTAACCTACACTGACTATCTCCCCCTAACTATCTGAATTATATATTATAAGTTAACTGTCTAATGTAATACAACAAAGCACAGAGCACAGCAATGACACTGCTGTCTCTTTCATAACTGCAATAAACTTTGGAAAATAGCTGCTGGGGAGGTTCTTATATACTAAGGCAGTGGTGCCCAACCATTTTTCGTCTAAGGGCCGCACTAGACTTGGTATAAATTTTGCGGGCCGGAACCAGGTAGCTTCGCCAGAAAGAAATGCAAACGCTATGAGGGGGCACGTGTGAGTATTACTACTGTGAAGAGGGCACATATCTGGCATAACTACTGTGAGGGGGCACATATCTGGGCATAACTACTGTGAGGAGGGCACATATCAGGGTATAACTACTGTGAGCTGTGAGGAGGGTACATATCAGGGCATAACTACTGTGAGGGGGCACGAGTGAGCATTACTACTGTGAAGATGGCACATATCTGGCATAACTACTGTGAGGGGGCACATAATTGGGCATAACTACTGTGAGGGGGCACATATCAGGGCATAACTACTGTGAGGTGGGCACATATCAGGGCATAACTACTGTGAGGAGGGCACATATCAGGGCATAACTACTGTGAAGAGGGCACATATCTGGGCATAACTACTGTGAGGGGGCACATATCTGGGCATAACTACTGTGAGGGGGCACATATCTGGGCATAACTACTGTGAGGGGGCATGTGTGAGCATTACATCTGTGAAGAGGGCACATATCTTGGCATTATTACTGTGAGGGGGCATGTGATGTATACATGTGTGTAATGTATGTAGTGCAGTATGTGATGATCACACACTGCACTACATACATTACACACATGTATACATCACATACTGCGCTGTCACCTTCTCCTGCAGGTCTACCTTGATGTCTGGTCTTTAGGCTTCAGTCAGATCCTCCACCGCCATGCTTGCGCCGTGTGCCCGACACCACCAGGAGCTGGCCCCTCCTCCTTTCATCTCCCGCCGGCTTCTCCTACAGCAGGGCGCTCTATCGCTCCAGTGCCCGCCCAATCTTAACAATCAGGGGTGTAGCTAGAAATGACTGGGCCCCATAGCAAAAAAAAATTATGGGCCCCCCTCCCGTATCTCCCACCCCCACATACCTATCGGACCTCCCACCCCTTCCAGAGCTCCCACCCAAACACCCCTCCAGGACCTTCCACCCCAACATCCCCCTAAGTGTCGTCCACAGATCCCCCCTTCAGTGTCGTCCACAGATCCCCCCCTTCAGTGTCGTCCACAGATCCCCCCTTCAGTGTCGTCCACAGATCCCCCCCCTTCAGTGTCGTCCACAGATCCCTCCCCTTCAGTGTCGTCCACAGATCCCCCCTTCAGTGTCGTCCACAGATCCCCCCCTTCAGTGTCCTTCACAGATCCCCCCTTCAGTGTCCTCCACAGATCCCCCTTCAGTGTCCTCCACAGATCCTCCCCTTCAGTGTCCTCCACAGATCCCCCCCTTCAGTGTCTTTCACAGATCCCCCCTTCAGTGTCCTCTACAGATCCCCCCCTCAGTGTCCTCCACAGATATCCCCCCCACCCAGAGCCGCTTCCTAGCTAATTTATTCACTGCACTTGCCACTGTGAAATTGAAGAGAAGCGCCGTAATCTCGCACAGGCGCACTGGCAGAGGCCAGGAAGACGGTGCATGCTCACTTCGATGCCTCTGCCAGTGCGCCTGTGCGAGATTACGGCGCTTCTCTTCAATTTCACAGAAGGCAAGTGCAGTGAATAAATTAGCTAGGAGGCAGGGCTGGGCGGGGAGATTTCAGGCACAGGCAGCATCACTTTGCTGCCTCTGCCGTTCGCAGCGCGCCCTGCGCTGAAAAAGTCTGATCACTGTGCGGGCCGCATGACACGGCTTCGCGGGCCGCATTTTGCCCGCGTGCCGTAGGTTGGGCATCACTGTACTAAGGGGTAGGCATCTTTTCTATTGGTTGCTAGAGATGTTGGTAAGCTGTAACTAAGCCTTCTCATTGGCCCACAAGCTAGAAGGGAGGGATGATCACCTTATATGTACTGTGTTAAAAAAATAATAAAAAATAAATATTCGTCATTACGAATATATAGCACTATATTCCAAATATTTGTGAATTCTCGAAGTGGCGATATTCGCGATAAAAATTTGCTTTTCGAATCTTCATGCTCAACACTATTATAGACTAGTTAGTTTAACTTTTGTTGTGGGAAAAATGTTTGAAGGACTCTTAAGGGACTATATACAGGAGTATGTGACTGTTAATAATATAAATAACCAGCATGGGTTTACCAAGGACAGAAGTTGTCAGACTAACCTGATTTGTTTTTATGAGGAGGTGAGTAGAAGCCTGGACAGAGGGGCAGCTGTCAATGTAGTGTGGATTTTGCAAAGGCTTTTGATACTGTCCCTCTTAGACTTTGAATAAGTAAAGTAAGGTCTATAGGCTTGGAAAGTATAGTTTGTAATTGGATTGAAAACTGTCTGAAGGACCGTGTCCAGAGAGTTGTGGTCAATTATTCCTATTCAGAATGGTCCCAGGTCATAACTGGTGTACCCCAAGGTTTAGTGCTGGGTCCTCAATTATTTAATTTATTTATTAATGATATCGAGGATGGGATTAATAGCACCATTTCTAGTTTTGCAGATGACACTAAGCTATGTAGTACTGTACAGTCTATGGAAGATGTCCATATACTACAAACTGACTTGAACACTCTGAGTGATTGGGCATCAACTTGGCAAATGAGGTTCAATGTAGATAAATATAACGTTATGCATCTTGGTAGTAATAATCTCTGTGCATCATATGTCCTAGGGGATGTAACACTGGGTGAGTCACTTGTAGAGAAGGATTTGGGTGTCCTTGTAGATAGATTAAATAACAGCATACAATGTCAATTAGCTGCTTCTAAGGCTACCAGGATATTGTCATGCATTAAACGAGGCATGGACTTGCGGGGTAGGGATGTGATATTAGCACTTTGCAAAACGTTGGTGCGGCCTCGTCTGGAATATGCAGTTCAGTTCTGGGGACCAGTCCATAGAAAGGACGCACTGCAGCTTAAAATAGTACAGAAGAGAGCGACTAAACTGGTAAGGGGCATGAAGGGTCTTAGTTATGAAGAAAGATTAAACAAATTAAATGTATTTAGTCTTGAGAAGAGACTAGGGATGAGCGAACCCGAACTGTATAGTTTTCGTAAAAGTCCGGGTTCGGGTTCGGTGTTCGGCGCTTTCTTGGCGCTTTTTGAAAGGCTGCAAAGCAGCCGATCAACAAGCGTCATACTACTTGGCCCAAGAGGCCATCACAGCCATGCCTACTATTGGCATGGCTGTGATTGGCCAGTGCACCATGTGACCCAGCCTCTATTTAAGCTGGAGTCACGTAGCGCCGCACGTCACTCTGCTATGATCAGTATAGGAAGAGGTTGCAGCAGCGACGTTAGGGCGAGATTAGGCAGATTAACTCCTCCAAAAGACTTCATTCTGTGATCGATCTGCAGCTGTGGATCATTGAAGTGCTATTATTGACTTGCTCACTTTTTTGAGGCCGCCCAGAGCGTTTTTAGATCACTTTTTTTCTGGGGTGATCGGCGGCCATTTTGTGACTTGTGGTGCGCCAGCACGAGCTATCACCAAGTGTATTTAACCATCGATAGTGTGGTTATTTTGTGCTATATCCTACATCAGCTGCAGGCTGAGCCTGTGTCACTGAAGTGCATTTAACCATCAACAGTCTGGTTATTTTTTGGCCATATACTACATCAGCTGCAGGCTGAGCCTGTGTCACCCAAGTGCATTTAACCATCAACAGTCTGATTATTTTTTGGCCATATACTACATCAGCTGCAGGCTGAGCCTGTGTCACCCAAGTGTATTTAACCATCGATAGTGTGGTTATTTTGTGCTATATCCTACATCAGCTGAAGGCTGAGCCTGTGTCACCCAAGTGCATTTAACCATCAACAGTCTGATTATTTTTTGGCCATATACTACATCTGGTGCAGGCTGAGCCTGTGTCACCCAAGTGCATTTAACCATCAACAGTCTGATTATTTTTTGGCCATATACTACATCTGGTGCAGGCTGAGCCTGTGTCACCCAAGTGCATTTAACCATCAACAGTGTGGTTATTTTTTGGCCATATATTACATCAGGGGCAAGTTGAGCCTGTCACCCAGCGCCTAAAAAATAGACCTGACATTTCTATTCAACCAAATCTGTACTGTTTTAGCTGGTCAAGTTATTTGTATTGACCGTAAAAGCACACTTTTTTTCTGGGTTGAAAAAGCATTCCCAAATTTGCCATTCTCAAAATAACTAGTTTCTGGTATTTGAGGCCTACTTGAAATCTATCCCAAAAAGAAAATCTTACATTGAAGGTATTGATAGTGTCATTCAGAAAAACCTAAGACACACGCTAGCGTGCTGATAGAAGTGTGATTCTGTGATTAAACCTATACCTGTCACACAGCTCAAAAAAAAACACGTCTCACATCTCTATTCAACCAAATCTGCACTGTTTTAGCTGGTCAAGTTATTTGTAGTGACCGTAAAAGCACACTTTTTGTTCTGGGTTGAAAAAGCATTCCCAAATTTGCCATTCTCAAAATAACTAGTTTCTGGTATTTGAGGCCTACTTGAAATCTATCCCAAAAAGAAAATCTTACATTGAAGGTATTGATAGTGTCATTCAGAAAAACCTAAGACACACGCTAGCGTGCTGATAGAAGTGTCATTCTGTGATTAAACCTATACCTGTCACACAGCGCAAAAAAAAACAGGTCTCACATCTCTATTCAACCAAATCTGCACTGTTTTAGCTGGTCAAGTTATTTGTAGTGACCGTAAAAGCAGACTTTTTGTTCTGGGTTGAAAAAGCATTCCCAAATTTGCCATTCTCAAAATAACTAGTTTCTGGTATTTGAGGCCTACTTAAAATCTATCCCAAAAAGAAAATCTTACATTGAAGGTATTGATAGTGTCATTCAGAAAAACCTAAGACACGCTAGCGTGCTGATAGAAGTGTGATTCTGTGATTAAACCTATACCTGTCACACAGCGCAAAAAAAAACAGGTCTCACATCTCTATTCAACCAAATCTGCACTGTTTTAGCTGGTCAAGTTATTTGTAGTGACCGTAAAAGCAGACTTTTTGTTCTGGGTTGAAAAAGCATTCCCAAATTTGCCATTCTCAAAATAACTAGTTTCTGGTATTTGAGGCCTACTTGAAATCTATCCCAAAAAGAAAATCTTACATTGAAGGTATTGATAGTGTCATTCAGAAAAACCTAGGACACACGCTAGCGTGCTGATAGAAGTGTGATTCTGTGATTAAACCTATACCTGTCACACAGCGCAAAAAAAAACAGGTCTCACATCTCTATTCAACCAAATCTGCACTGTTTTAGCTGGTCAAGTTATTTGTAGTGACCGTAAAAGCAGACTTTTTGTTCTGGGTTAAAAAAGCATTCCCAAATTTGCCATTCTCAAAATAACTAGTTTCTGGTATTTGAGGCCTACTTGAAATCTATCCCAAAAAGAAAATCTTACATTGAAGGTATTGATAGTGTCATTCAGAAAAACCTAAGACACACGCTAGCGTGCTGATAGAAGTGTGATTCTGTGATTAAACCTATACCTGTCACACAGCGCAAAAAAAAACAGGTCTCACATCTCTATTCAACCAAATCTGCACTGTTTTAGCTGGTCAAGTTATTTGTAGTGACCGTAAAAGCAGACTTTTTGTTCTGGGTTGAAAAAGCATTCCCAAATTTGCCATTCTCAAAATAACTAGTTTCTGGTATTTGAGGCCTACTTGAAATCTATCCCAAAAAGAAAATCTTACATTGAAGGTATTGATAGTGTCATTCAGAAAAACCTAAGACACACGCTAGCGTGCTGATAGAAGTGTCATTCTGTGATTAAACCTATACCTGTCACACAGCGCAAAAAAAAACAGGTCTCACATCTCTATTCAACCAAATCTGCACTGTTTTAGCTGGTCAAGTTATTTGTAGTGACCGTAAAAGCAGACTTTTTGTTCTGGGTTGAAAAAGCATTCCCAAATTTGCCATTCTCAAAATAACTAGTTTCTGGTATTTGAGGCCTACTTAAAATCTATCACAAAAAGAAAATCTTACATTGAAGGTATTGATAGTGTCATTCAGAAAAACCTAAGACACGCTAGCGTGCTGATAGAAGTGTGATTCTGTGATTAAACCTATACCTGTCACACAGCGCAAAAAAAAACAGGTCTCACATCTCTATTCAACCAAATCTGCACTGTTTTAGCTGGTCAAGTTATTTGTAGTGACCGTAAAAGCAGACTTTTTGTTCTGGGTTGAAAAAGCATTCCCAAATTTGCCATTCTCAAAATAACTAGTTTCTGGTATTTGAGGCCTACTTGAAATCTATCCCAAAAAGAAAATCTTACATTGAAGGTATTGATAGTGTCATTCAGAAAAACCTAGGACACACGCTAGCGTGCTGATAGAAGTGTGATTCTGTGATTAAACCTATACCTGTCACACAGCGCAAAAAAAAACAGGTCTCACATCTCTATTCAACCAAATCTGCACTGTTTTAGCTGGTCAAGTTATTTGTAGTGACCGTAAAAGCAGACTTTTTGTTCTGGGTTAAAAAAGCATTCCCAAATTTGCCATTCTCAAAATAACTAGTTTCTGGTATTTGAGGCCTACTTGAAATCTATCCCAAAAAGAAAATCTTACATTGAAGGTATTGATAGTGTCATTCAGAAAAACCTAAGACACACGCTAGCGTGCTGATAGAAGTGTGATTCTGTGATTAAACCTATACCTGTCACACAGCGCAAAAAAAAACAGGTCTCACATCTCTATTCAACCAAATCTGCACTGTTTTAGCTGGTCAAGTTATTTGTAGTGACCGTAAAAGCAGACTTTTTGTTCTGGGTTGAAAAAGCATTCCCAAATTTGCCATTCTCAAAATAACTAGTTTCTGGTATTTGAGGCCTACTTGAAATCTATCCCAAAAAGAAAATCTTACATTGAAGTTATTGATAGTGTCATTCAGAAAAACCTAAGACACACGCTAGCGTGCTGATAGAAGTGTCATTCTGTGATTAAACCTATACCTGTCACACAGCGCAAAAAAAAACTGGTCTCACATCTCTATTCAACCAAATCTGCACTGTTTTAGCTGGTCAAGTTATTTGTAGTGACCGTAAAAGCACACTTTTTGTTGTGGGTTGAAAAAGCATTCCCAAATTTGCCATTCTCAAAATAACTAGTTTCTGGTATTTGAGGCCTACTTGAAATCTATCCCAAAAAGAAAATCTTACATTGAAGGTATTGATAGTGTCATTCAGAAAAACCTAGGACACACGCTAGCGTGCTGATAGAAGTGTGATTCTGTGATTAAACCTATACCTGTCACACAGCGCAAAAAAAAACAGGTCTCACATCTCTATTCAACCAAATCTGCACTGTTTTAGCTGGTCAAGTTATTTGTAGTGACCGTAAAAGCAGACTTTTTGTTCTGGGTTAAAAAAGCATTCCCAAATTTGCCATTCTCAAAATAACTAGTTTCTGGTATTTGAGGCCTACTTGAAATCTATCCCAAAAAGAAAATCTTACATTGAAGGTATTGATAGTGTCATTCAGAAAAACCTAAGACACACGCTAGCGTGCTGATAGAAGTGTGATTCTGTGATTAAACCTATACCTGTCACACAGCGCAAAAAAAAACAGGTCTCACATCTCTATTCAACCAAATCTGCACTGTTTTAGCTGGTCAAGTTATTTGTAGTGACCGTAAAAGCAGACTTTTTGTTCTGGGTTGAAAAAGCATTCCCAAATTTGCCATTCTCAAAATAACTAGTTTCTGGTATTTGAGGCCTACTTGAAATCTATCCCAAAAAGAAAATCTTACATTGAAGTTATTGATAGTGTCATTCAGAAAAACCTAAGACACACGCTAGCGTGCTGATAGAAGTGTGATTCTGTGATTAAACCTATACCTGTCACACAGCGCAAAAAAAAACAGGTCTCACATCTCTATTCAACCAAATCTGCACTGTTTTAGCTGGTCAAGTTATTTGTAGTGACCGTAAAAGCAGACTTTTTATTCTGGGTTGAAAAAGCATTCCCAAATTTGCCATTCTCAAAATAACTAGTTTCTGGTATTTGAGGCCTACTTGAAATCTATCCCAAAAAGAAAATCTTACATTGAAGGTATTGATAGTGTCATTCAGAAAAACCTAAGACACACGCTAGCGTGCTGATAGAAGTGTGATTCTGTGATTAAACCTATACCTGTCACACAGCGCAAAAAAAAACAGGTCTCACATCTCTATTCAACCAAATCTGCACTGTTTTAGCTGGTCAAGTTATTTGTAGTGACCGTAAAAGCACACTTTTTGTTGTGGGTTGAAAAAGCATTCCCAAATTTGCCATTCTCAAAATTGTGGTGAACGGGAACAATGAGGAAAACATCTAATAAGGGACGCGGACGCGGACGTGGACATGGTCGTGGTGGTGTTAGTGGACCCTCTGGTGCTGGGAGAGGACGTGGCCGTTCTGCCACAGCCACACGTCCTAGTGAACCAACTACCTCAGGTCCCAGTAGCCAGCAGAATTTACAGCGATATTTGGTGGGGCCCAATGCCGTTCTAAGGATGGTAAGGCCTGAGCAGGTACAGGCATTAGTCATCTGGGTGGCCGACAGTGGATCCAGCACGTTCACATTATCTCCCACCCAGTCGTCTGCAGAAAGCGCACAGATGGCGCATGAAAACCAAGCCCATCGGTCTGTCACATCACCCCCATGCATATTAGGGAAACTGTCTGAGCCTCAAGTTATGCAGCAGTCTCTTATGCTGTTTGAAGACTCTGCTGCCAGGGTTTCCCAAGGGCATCCACCTAGCCCTTCCCCAGGGGTGGAAGAGATAGAATGCACTAACGCACAACCACTTATTTTTCCTGATGATGAGGACATGGGAATACCACCTCAGCACGTCTCTGATGATGACGAAACACAGGTGCCAAATGCTGCGTCTTTCTGCAGTGTGCAGACTGAACAGGAGGTCAGGGATCAAGACTGGGTGGAAGACTATGCAGGGGACGATGAGGTCCTAGACCCCACATGGAATGAAGGTCGTGCCACTGACTTTCACAGTTCGGAGGAAGAGGCAGTGGTGAGACCGAGCCAACAGCGTAGCAAAAGAGGGAGCAGTGGGCAAAATCAGAACACCCGCCGCCAAGAGACTCCTCCTGCTACTGACCGCCGCCATCTGGGACCGAGCACCCCAAAGGCAGCTTCAAGGAGTTCCCTGGCATGGCACTTCTTCAAACAATGTGCTGACGACAAGACCCGAGTGGTTTGCACGCTGTGCCATCAGAGCCTGAAGCGAGGCATTAACGTTCTGAACCTTAGCACAACCTGCATGACCAGGCACCTGCATGCAAAGCATGAACTGCAGTGGAGTAAACACCTTAAAAACAAGGAAGTCACTAAGGCTCCCCCTGCTACCTCTTCTGCTGCTGCCGCCTCGGCCTCTTCTGCTGCTGCCGCCGCCTCGGCCTCTTCTGCTGCTGCTGCCGCCACCTCGGCCTCTTCCTCCGCCTCTGGAGGAATGTTGGCACCTGCCGCCCAGCAAACATGGGATGTACCACCAACACCACCACCTGCGTCACCAAGCATCTCAACCATGTCACACGGCAGCGTTCAGCTCTCCATCTCACAAACATTTGAGAGAAAGTGTAAATTCCCACCTAGCCACCCTCGATCCCTGGCCCTGAATGCCAGCATTTCTAAACTACTGGCCTATGAAATGCTGTCATTTAGGCTGGTGGACACACACAGCTTCAAACAGCTCATGTCACTTGCTGTCCCACAGTATGTTGTTCCCAGCCACCACTACTTCTCCAAGAGAGCCGTGCCTTCCCTGCACAAACAAGTGTCCGATAAAATCAAGTGTGCACTGCGCAACGCCATCTGTGGCAAGGTCCACCTAACCACAGATACGTGGACCAGTAAACACGGCCAGGGACGCTATATCTCCCTAACTGCACACTGGGTAAATGTAGTGGCGGCTGGGCCCCAGGCGGAGAGCTGTTTGGCGCACGTCCTTCCGCCGCCAAGGATCGCAGGGCAACATTCTTTGCCTCCTGTCTCCTCCTCTTCCTACTCAGCTTCCTCCTCCTTTTCTTCCACCTGCTCATCCAGTCAGCCACACACCTTCACCACCAACTTCAGCACAGCACGGGGTAAACGTCAGCAGGCCATTCTGAAACTCATATGTTTGGGGGACAGGCCCCACACCGCACAGAAGTTGTGGCGGGGTATAGAACAACAGACCGACGAGTGGTTGCTGCCGGTGAGCCGCAAGCCCGGCCTGGTGGTGTGCGATAATGGGCGAAATCTCGTTGCAGCTCTGGGACTAGCCGGTTTGACGCACATCCCTTGCCTGGCGCATGTGCTGAATTTGGTGGTACAGAAGTTCATTCGCAACTACCCCGACATGTCAGAGCTGCTGCATAAAGTGCGGGCC
Organism: Bufo bufo; assembly: GCF_905171765.1. Lineage (NCBI taxonomy): Eukaryota > Metazoa > Chordata > Amphibia > Anura > Bufonidae > Bufo > Bufo bufo. The sequence continues at coordinate 47,949,963 of NC_053394.1, forward strand.
GTCTGTTCGCGCTTCCGGCGTTCACACCCTGCCGCTGCTCGCCTGTCTGCGCTACAGCGTAACTTCGGCCTTCCCGCTCACCACCTCATATGCGACGTGCCCACCAGGTGGAACTCCACCTTGCATATGCTGGACAGACTGTGCGAGCAGCAGCAGGCCATAGTGGAGTTTCAGCTGCAGCACGCACGGGTCAGTCGCACTGTGGATCAGACCCACTTCACCACCAATGACTGGGCCTCCATGCGAGACATGTGTGCCCTGTTGCGCTGTTTCGAGTACTCCACCAACATGGCCAGTGGCGATGACGCCGTTATCAGCGTTACAATACCACTTCTATGTCTCCTTGAGAAAACACTTAGGGCGATGATGGAAGAGGAGGTGGCCCAGGAGGAAGAGGAGGAAGAGGGGTCATTTTTAGCACTTTCAGGCCAGTCTCTTCGAAGTGACTCAGAGGGAGGTTTTTTGCAACACCAGAGGCCAGGTACAAATTTGGCCAGACAGGGCCCACTACTGGAGGACGAGGAGGACGAGGATGAGGAGGAGGTGGAGGAGGATGAGGATGAAGCATGTTCACAGCGGGGTGGCACCCAAAGCAGCTCGGGCCCATCACTGGTGCGTGGCTGGGGGGAAACACAGGACGATGACTATACGCCTCCCACAGAGGACAGCTTGTCCTTACCTCTGGGCAGCCTGGCACACATGAGCGACTACATGCTGCAGTGCCTGCGCAACGACAGCAGAGTTGCCCACATTTTAACGTGTGCGGACTACTGGGTTGCCACCCTGCTGGATCCCCAGTACAAAGACAATGTGCCCACCTTACTTCCTACACTGGAGCGTGATAGGAAGATGCGCGAGTACAAGCGCACGTTGGTAGACGCGCTACTGAGAGCATTCCCAAATGTCACAGGGGAACCAGTGGAAGCCCAAGGCGAAGGCAAAGGAGGAGCAAGAGGTCGCCAACGCAGCTGTGTCACGCCCAGCTCCTCTGAGGGCAGGGTTAGCATGGCAGAGATGTGGAAAAGTTTTGTCAACACGCCACAGCTAAGTGCACCACCACCTGATACGGAACGTGTTAGCAGGAGGCAACATTTCACTAACATGGTGGAACAGTACCTGTGCACACCCCTCCACGTACTGACTGATGGTTCGGCCCCATTCAACTTCTGGGTCTCCAAATTGTCCACGTGGCCAGAGCTAGCCTTTTATGCCTTGGAGGTGCTGGCCTGCCCGGCGGCCAGCGTTTTGTCTGAACGTGTATTCAGCACGGCAGGGGGCGTCATTACAGACAAGCGCAGCCGCCTGTCTACAGCCAATGTGGACAAGCTGACGTTCATAAAAATGAACCAGGCATGGATCCCACAGGACCTGTCCATCCCTTGTGCAGATTAGATATTAACTACCTCCCCTTAACAATATATTATTCTACTCCAGGGCACTTCCTCATTCAATACTATTTTGAATTTCATTTTACCATTATATTGCGGGGCAACCCAAAGTTGAATGAACCTCTCCTCTGTCTGGGTGCCGGGGCCTAAATGTGTGACAGTGGCCTGTTCCAGTGGTGGGTGACCTGAAGCCTGATTCTCTGCTATGACATGAGTACAGATTCTGCGCTTACATAAGGCCAGATTCTCTGTTACGGGACCTCTCTCCTCTGCCTGGGTGCCGGGGCCTAAATGTGTGACAGTGGCCTGTTCCAGTGGTGGGTGATGTGAAGCCTGATTCTCTGCTATGACATGAAGACAGATTCTGCGCTGACATAAGGCCAGATTCTCTGTTACGGGACCTCTCTCCTCTGCCTGGGTGCCTGGGCCTAATTGTATGACAGTGGTCTGTTCCAGTGGTGGGTGACGTGAAGCCTGATTCTCTGCTATGACATGAATACAGATTCTGCCTGACATAAGGCCAGATTCTCTGTTACGGGACCTCTCTCCTCTGCCTGGGTGCCGGGGCCTAAATGTGTGACAGTGGCCTGTTCCAGTGGTGGGTGACGTGAAGCCTGATTCTCTGCTATGACATGAAGACAGATTCTGCGCTGACATAAGGCCAGATTCTCTGTTACGGGACCTCTCTCCTCTGCCTGGGTGCCGGGGCCTAAATGTGTGACAGTGGCCTGTTCCAGTGGTGGGTGACGTGAAGCCTGATTCTCTGCTATGACATGAAGACAGATTCTGCGCTGACATAAGGCCAGATTCTCTGTTACGGGACCTCTCTCCTCTGCCTGGGTGCCTGGGCCTAAATGTGTGACAGTGGCCTGTTCCAGTGGTGGGTGACGTGAAGCCTGATTCTCTGCTATGACATGAAGACAGATTCTGCGCTGACATAAGGCCAGATTCTCTGTTACGGGACCTCTCTCCTCTGCCTGGGTGCCTGTGCCTAAATGTGTGACAGTGGCCTGTTCCAGTGGTGGGTGACGTGAAGCCTGATTCTCTGCTATGACATGAAGACAGATTCTGTGCTGACATAAGGCCAGATTCTCTGTTACGGGACCGCTCTCCTCTGTCTGGGTGCCGGGGCCTAAATGTGTGACAGTGGCCTGTTCCAGTGGTGGGTGACGTGAAGCCTGATTCTCTGCTATGACATGAAGACAGATTCTGCGCTGACATAAGGCCAGATTCTCTGTTACGGGACCTCTCCTCTGCCTGGGTGCCTGGGCCTAAATGTGTGACAGTGGCCTGTTCCAGTGGTGGGTGACGTGAAGCCTGATTCTCTGCTATGACATGAAGACTGATTCTGCGCTGACATGAAGCCAGATTCTCTGCTATGGCATGAAGAGACTGATTCTCTGCTGACATGAAGCCAGATTCTTTCCTATGGCATGAAGAGACTGATTCTCTGCTGACGTGAAGCCAGATTCTCTGCTATGGGACCTCTGTCCAATTGATATTGGTTCATTTTTATTTTTTTTATTTTAATTTTAATTCATTTCCCTATCCACATTTGTTTGCAGGGGATTTACCTACATGTTGCTGCCTTTTGCAGCCCTCTAGCTCTTTCCTGGGCTGTTTTACAGCCTTTTTAGTGCCCAAAAGTTCGGGTCCCCATTGACTTCAATGGGGTTCGGGTTCGGGACGAAGTTCGGATCGGGTTCGGATCCCGAACCCGAACATTTCCGGGAAGTTCGGCCGAACTTCTCGAACCCGAACATCCAGGTGTTCGCTCAACTCTAGAAGAGACGTCTAAGGGGGACATGATTAACCTATACAAATACTGTATATAAATGGGCCATACTAAAAATACGTTGAAAAAATGTTCCATATAAAATACCCTCAAAAGACAAGTGGGCACTGCGTCAAAGGTTCTTTACTGTAAGAACTGTGAAAGTGTGGAATAAACTACCTCCGGACGTGATCACAGCAGGAACAGTGGACAGTTTTAAAAAGGGTTTAGATGAATTCTTAAAAGTAAATGACATTAATGCTTATGAAAATGTGTAGAAATCTGAGTCTCACTTTCTTCTGAGATTCACGTTCCCACCTATCCTTTGGTTGAACTTGATGGACTTGTGGTTTTTTTCTGTAAATTAAAGAGGTGCAAATAATGTCCCTTCCCTTCTAAAAACACACTGCACACTGGTATTGACAATTTACAATGGTAATGGAGTTTGTGCAGTAAAATACATTTGCTATAACAGTTTCTTGAAGTAATAAAACAACACGTTTACTAACACGGGTATAATAATGACATTACTACCATATTGCTTTTGCTATAACACTCAATGGTTTTTTGAAGAAATATACAGTACATTGTGTTCACTAACATGGGTAGATTAATGGCGTTATTACCGTATTGCTTTTGGTATAAAACTGAACGGTTTCTTGAAGTAATAAAACAACGTGTTCACTAACATGGATATAATAATGGCATTATTGCAGTATTGCTTTTGCTATAACAGTGATAATGCACTGAAATGAACAATTACAAATGTTAATTACAAACTGTTTTTTTTTAGAATAAAAAGGGCTCATTTCTCAGTGTTTGCAGCAGAATGTATTCTAAAAATTGTTGCCAACCATCTTTTATGATCACATCCAACTTCGGTCTGGTGGAAACCAGTTGCTGTAGAAGGCCGCACCTATTTTAGTGTCGATGCTCGAGTCTCCTCCCTGCACGTTTGTTGGCTGCTACGAAGCCAATAAACGTGCAGGTAAGTACTGCCATTCACTATAATGCCGTAGCCATGTTGGCTGCTGGCATTACAGTGATTGGCTGGCCAGAACGAGTCATCGGGTGCTATATAGCACCCGATGACACGTGTTCGGCTCAGTATTAGTCTGGGAGAGCTGGAGAGCAGAAGGGAGAGATAGCGTAGGGATTGAAATAGTAATATTTTCGTTTTTATACTTGTTATAGACCCAAAAGTCCTTTTAAGAACTATTGTGTGTAGCAGCAATATATATTTTTAATGCAACCTGCACTAAATTGCTAAAACTTGTTTGGGTCCCAAAAGTCCTTTTAACCGCTTTACGTCCGCCCATAGGATATAAACGTCCTATGGGTGGACGTCTATTTCTGAAAGCACGTTTTAAAACGTCTTTTCAGAAATAGCAGCTGCACGCTAATCGTGCAGCTGCTGATCGGGTTGCCCGCTGTCAGTGACAGCAGGGCAACCCTAAGACAAGGCAGGGACAGTGCCCAGGTGTCCCTGCCTTCCGGATCGCTGCAGACACAGCGCTCACCGAGCGCTGTGTCTGCAGAGAAGGAAGCGCTGTGCGCTTCCTGTTCCGGCCCGGCGGTCATGTGACCGCCGTGACCGGAGTGTGCAGGAGCTGTGTGAGGTCTCTCAGAGACCTCGATCAGCCCTGCTCTGAGGCTGTACAGCGCTGGATTGCTGCTGTACAGCCTCTCTAGGGGGTGTATTTGTCCTGTAACTGGGGCTACTATGTCAGCCCCAGTTACAGGAGAAATCAACTCTGAAAAAAAAAAGAAAAAGTGAAGTAAATGTCCCCCAGAGGTCTTGTATGACCTTATGGGGGACGAAAAGTGTAAAATAAAATAAATAAAACTAAAAGGTTGAAAATAAAAAAATTTAAAAAAGTTTCACATGTAAAAAAAAAAAATCCCCAAGTAAGGAATGAAAAAAAAAAGTTAAAAATAGAAAAAATAAATAAAAGTATACATATTAGGTATTGCCGCGTCTGTAAAAACCAGCTCTATAAAAATATCACATGACCTAACCCCTCGGGTGAACACCGTAAAAAAATAAAAACTGTGTCAAAACAAGCAATTTTTGGCACCTTGCATCTAAAAAGGTGCAACACCAAGTGATCAAAAACGCGTATGTCCCACAAAATAGTACCAATAAAACCGTCACCTCATCCCTCAAAAAATGAGTCCCTACATAAGAAAATCTCTCAAAAAATAAAAAAAACTATAGCTCTTAGAACATGGAGACACTAAAACATCATTTTTTTTGTTTCAAAAATGCTATTATTGTGTTAAAGTGAAACAAATAAAAAAAAGTATACATATTAGGTATTGCCGCGTCCGTAAAAACCAGCTCTATAAAAATATCACATGACCTAACCAATCGGGTGAACACCGTAAAAAAAAAAAAAAAAAACTGTGTCAAAACAAGCAATTTTTGTCACCTTGCATCACAAAAGGTGCAACACCAAGTGATCAAAAACGCGTATGTCCCACAAAATAGTACCAATAAAACCGTCACCTCATCCCACAAAAAATGAGCCCCTACATAAGAAAATCTCTCAAAAAATAAAAAAACTATAGCTCTCAGAACATGGCCACATTAAAACATAATTTTTTTGTTTCAAAAATGCTATTATTGTGTAAAACTTTAATAATTGAGAAAAGGTATACATATTAGGTATCGCCACGTCCGTAACAATCTGCTCTATAAAAATGTCACTTGACTGAACCCCTCAGGTGAACGCTGTAAAAATAAATAAATAGAAACTGTGCTAAAACAACCAATTTTTTGGTCACCTTGCCCATAAAGTGTTATAATGAATGATCAAAAAATCATATGTACCCAAAAATAGTACTAATAAAACTGGCACCTTATCCCCTAGTTTCCAAAATGGGGTCACTTCTTGGGAGTTTCTACTGTAAGGGTGCATCAGGGGGCTTCAAATGGGACATGGCATCTAAAAACCATGTGGAGTTCCTTTCCTTCTGCGCCCTGCCGTGTGCCCATACAGCAGTTTATGACCACATGTGGGGTGTTTCTGTAAACCGCAGAATCTGGGTAATAAATATTGAGTTTTGTTTGGCTGTTAACCATCGATGTGTTAAAGAAAAAAATTGATTAAAATGGAAAATCTGCCAAAAAAGTGAAATTTAAAAATTTGATCTCCATTTTCCTTTAATTCTTGTGGAACGCCTAAAGGGTTACCAAAGTTTGTAAAATCGGTTTTGAATACCTTGAGGGGTGTAGTTTCTACAATGGGGTCATTTATGGGGGTATCCACTATGTAGGCTCCACAAAGTGACTTCAGACCTGAACTGATCCTTAAAAAGTGGGTTTTGGCAATTTTCTTAAAAATTTGAAGAATTGCTTCTAAACTTCTAAGCCTTCTAACGTCCTAAAAAAATAAAATGACATTTCCAAAATGATGCCAACATAAAGTAGACATATGGGGAATGTTAAATAATAAATATTTTATGAGGTATCACTTTCTGTTTTAAAAGCAGAGAAATTGAAATTTAGAAAATTGCGAATTTTTCAAATTTTTGGGTAAATTTGGGATTTTTTCATAAATAAAGGTGAAATATTTTGACTCAAATTTATGACTATCATGAAGTACAATGTGTCACGAGAAAACAATCTCTGAATGACTTGGATAAATAAAGGCGTTCCAAAGTTATTACCACATAAAGTGAGATATGTCAGTTTTGCAAAATTTGGCCTGGTCAGGAAGGGGGCAAATGGCCCAGATGGCAAGTGGTTAAGGACTATAGTTGTATCTGGCAGCAATGTATATTTTTAGCGCAACCTGCGCTAAATAGCTTGCAATTGTTTGGCCGCTGTGGACAATTACATTACCTGCGCTACATCTTCTGTATATCGTTTGCGTATCCGAAATATCAGTGACATTCAGTCTAATTCTTTTGCTGCTGGTGGCAGCGACATTACCTGCGCTACATCTCCTGTATAACGTTTGCCGATCCGAAATATCAGTGACATTAATTCAGTGTAATTTTTTTATTAGCCGCTGGTGACAGCGACATTACTTGCGCTATACCTCCTGTTTAACGTGTGCTCATCCTAAATATCAGTGACATTCATTCAGTGTAATTTTTTGTTAGGCTGTGGTGACAGCGACATTACTTGCACTATACCTCCTGTATAACGTTTGTGCAACCTAAATATCAGTGGCATTCAATCAGTGTAATTTATTATTAGGCGGTGGTGACAGCGACATTATCTGTGCTATACCTCCTGTTTAACGTATGCGCATCCTAAAAATATCTGTGACATTCTGTGTACTTTATTTGCGCATACACTTACAAAACCTGCGCTACTGTACGTGTGACATACTTGCAAGCAAATATACCATTTAATATGAGCAAGGCGAGCAGTAAGGGACAGGTAAGTGGCCGTGCTGCTGATGGTGCATGCAGAGGCTGTGGCCCTGGGCATGGTGAAACTGTGCCTGCTGCCAGAGCACAAGAAATACACTCATCCACGATACCTAGCTTCATGTCCCAGTTTGCAGGGCGGCGCAGCACACCACTCTCGAAATCAGACCAGTGCGACCAGGTGGTCGGTTGGATTGCAGCAGATAATGCTTCCAGTCGGTTAAGCACCACCCTGTCTTCCAAAAAGTGCAGTCTAAGTAGCCAAGAGTCTGGTCAACAGAATCCTCACACTGATACTCCTTCCACCCACCATGGAGAGTGTTGGCAAACAAGTGATCCCACACTCGGATATTCCGAGGAGCTGTTTTTATCGCCATTCCTTAATTTTGGCCGCTCGCCAAGCCTGCTTGAAGAGGGACATGAGGAGATCATGTGCACTGATTCCCAAACTCTGGAGCATCCACAGTCAGAAGAAGATGACGGTGGGGAACGGCAATTAGTGTTTCACAAGGTGGATGATGAGGATGAGACACAGTTGTCAATAACTGAGGTTGTTGTTAGGTCAACAAGTCAGGAGCATAACCAGAGTGAGGAAGTGGAAGAGGAGGTGCTGGACGATGAAATCACTGACCCAACCTGGGAAGGTGGCAAGCCAAGTGAGGACAGCAGTACAGAGGGGGAGGGATCAGCAGCATCGCAACAGGCTGGAAGAGGCACTGGGGTAGCAAAAGGGAGAAGGCGGGGCCACACCAAACAGGCCCACAACGTGGCAATCTCTCTTGCCAAGGGGTAGGTGTTTCGCAGTCTGGCGCTTTTTTGAGGAAAATGCGGACGATAAAAATATTGTCATTTGCAACCTGTGCCGTATCAAAATAAGCAGGGGCGTAAATACTAGCAACCTCACCACCACCAGCATGATCCGCCACATGGCATCAAAGCACCCTAATAGGTGGGCCGAGTCCACAAGCAGTGTCTGCGGGTCAGTGTCTCCTCTTCCCCTGTGTTATGTGCTGGCCTATCCCCTGTCCAAGATGCAGGCCTGGATGCCTCCCGTCATGCAACTGGACCTTCACAAGCACCATCAGCTAGCACATCCACTTCTGTGTCCCAGCGCAGCGTACAGATGTCTATACTAGTGTTGAGAGAGCATGCTCAGCCAAATACCGCGTGTGCTCGAGTCAGTGAATTTAAATCTAATTCTGCTTCTATTTCTATGCAGAATATCGCTGTACAGTGAGGGAATCCCTCAGTGTGAGTCTGTGGCTTAGGAGTCTCTGCTCTGACTCCATATATAGCTATGTCCATATATGGAGTCAGTGCTTGGGGACACCCCAGTGTATTTAAATCTAATTAAGCCTGTATTTCAGAAAGGTTTCTGCTGGGATTCAAACTCACGAGCTTCTGCATTAGAGTCAAGGCAGTTAACCACTCAGCAATAATAGCTGCAAACTTTTTCAGAAATAGAGTTTAAATATATTTATATATTTTATATATTTTTTTGTAATTGTAAAAAATGTATGGCACGAAATAAATGTGTAATTCCCCCAAATTTTTTATATATATATATATATATATATAAAATTATACTTCTGATATATATAAAAGCATAATATATGGAAAACTACAACTGATGTTTTAGCTATAATATATTTACATATATTATAATATATTAAATATTCTAAATATATAATAATATGTGTAAATATATTATGGCTAAAAACAAATTTGAACTCACAACTTCTGCATCACGGCCCAGAACTTTAACCACTATACTATATATCTGCATATCCATTCACAAAAAAAAAGAGACTTCTACTGTTTAGGTCTCAGTAGTACAGTAATAGTAGAAGTCTCCATTTTTTTTTTTTTTTATTAACTGGCTATGCAGCTATTATAGCTAAGTGGTTAAGTGCCTTACCTCTAATACAGAAGGGCGTGAGTTTGAATCTCGGCAGAAACTTTTCTGAAATACAGGCTAAATTAGCTTTAAATATACTGGGGTGTCCCCAAGCACTGACTCCATATATAGACATAGCTATGGAGTCATAGATAGTGTTCTACACGAGCACTTTGTTGCTCGATCAACACTAGTCTATACCCCAGGCCTTTGAACGAAAGCGCAAATACCCAGCCACTCACCCACAGACCATAGCACTAAATGCGCACCTTTCCAAATTGCTGGCCCTGGAAATGTTGCCATTAAGGCTTGTGGACACTGAGGCTTTCCGCAGCCTGATGGCGGCGGCTGTCCCCAGCCGCCAATATTTTTCACGGTGTGCAATCCAGCCTTACACCAGCATGTGTCCCGTAACATCACCCGTGCCCTGAGCAACGCAGTTATTGGGAAAGTCCACTTAACGACTGACACATGGACAAGTGCTTTTGGCCAGGGATGCTACATTTCCCTGATGGCACACTGGGTGAACGTTTTGGAGGCCGGGAGCGAGTCATACCCTTGCATGGCACAGGTGCTACCGACGCCAAGGAATGCGTCCCTACTTTGATCAGGGTTTCCGCCACCACCTACGTTAGTGGCTGCAACCCCCCTTCTCTCTTCCCCCTCCTCCTCCACTTCCACCTCTGAATTATAATCTTGCAGCACCAGTCAGCCATCAGTCGGTAGCTGGAAGCAGTGTAGCACTGCAGTGGGGAAGCGTCAACAGGCCGTGCTTAAACTGATCTGCTTACAAGACAAACAGCACACTGACGCAGAGCTGTGGCAGGGGATAAGGGACCAGACTGAGCTGTGGCTCTAGTCACTCAACCTAGAACCAGGCATGGTTGTGTCTGATAATGGCTGTAACTTGGTGGTGGCTTTGGAGCTCGGCAAGCTCACACACATACCATGCCTAGCCAACGTGTTCAACTTAGTGGTTCAGTGGTTTCTCAAAACCTACCTCAATTTGCCTGAGCTTCTGGTGACGGTGCGACGCGTGTGTGCCCATTTCCGCAAGTCATCGACAGCTTCCACCAATCTGACAACGCTGCAGCAGCGCTTGCAATTGCCAGATCACCGACTGTTGTGCAACGTGAGCACACGCTGGAACTCCACGTTCCACATGTTGGCCAGGCTTTGTGAGCAGCAACATTTTTGTTGCCTTTCCAGTCAACTTCCACTCTTCACAAGCGACGAGTGGGCATTGATGTCTGACCTCTGTGAGGTTTTACGCAACTTTGAGGAATCAACACAAATGGTGAGCGGCGATAATGCTATTTTCAGCGTAACCATCCCACTTCTGTGTCTACTCAAAAGCTCCCTGCTCACAATTAGGGTGGACGCTTTGCATGTGGAAGAGGTGGAAATAGGGGAAGAAAGTACACAGGGTGATATCCAGACCACCCTAAATTCGTCTTCTCAGCGCGAATTGAATGATGAGAAGGAGGAGGAGCAGAAGACTGTTGCCTCCGCTACAGAGGGTAGTACCCATGGAAGTTTTATTCCATCTGTTCAGCGTGGATGGGTAGAAGAGAGGAAGAGGATGAGGAGATTGAGAGTCATCCTCCTGATGAGGACAGTGAAGTCTTGTCTGTTGGGACTCTGGCACACATGGCTGACTTTATGTTAGGCTGCCTTTCCCGTGACCCTCGTGTTGTACGCATTTTGGCCAACACCAATTACTGATTGTTCACACTTCTTGACCCCCGCTACAAAGAGAACTTCTCATCTCTCATTTCTGTGGTGGAGAGGACCAGCAAAATGGCGCAATACCAGAAGGTCCTTGTGGAAAAATTGCTCCAAAAATTTCCAGCTGACAACGCTGGCTGCAGAGTACGTAGTTCCTTGGCCAACCGAGGAGGGGAGACGAGGGGAACATACAGCAGTTCCAACAGAGGCAAGGCAACACTCTCCAAGGCCTGGGACAGTTTTATGACACCTCGCCAGCACCCTCAACCTGATGCACGGCCTAGTGTCACAAGGAGGGAAACATTTTGGAAGATGGTGAAGGAGTAAGTAGCAGACCGTGTCAGCGTCCTCAGTGATCCCTCTGTGCCTTAGAACTATTGGGTGTCCAATCTGGACACGTGGCACGAACTGGCGCTCTACGCCTTGGAGGTGCTGGCCTGCCCCGTCTCCGGCGTTTTGTCAGAGTGTGTATTTAGTGCTGCTGGGGGCATAATAACTGATAAGTGCATCCGCTTGTCAACTGAAAATGCTGACCGGTTGCTGACCGGTTGACTCTTATAAAAAATGAACAAGGCCTGGATTGCCCCTGACTTCTCTACTCCACCAGAGGAAAGCGGCTGAACATAAAGGCACTTTTGGGGGGCACCAGCAGGCCAGCAATCTTAATTTTTCAAGGGTGTGTATGATGCCCTTCTTTATGTGTAGCATCCCAAGGTGTTCTACTCGAGCACCCGAGCTCTTTGGTGCTCGACCAACACTAGATCTGAGTCTGACATATTGCCACAAAAACTGTGTTACTCCCTTAAAACTACATACAAACAATATGTTCGACCCCATCAATGGTCACACTGAGATAAATTTATATCATAATCATTTTAAGCAGTAATATTTAGTCTAGAAATGACTCAAATACTCCCCGGCAATGTTCCACAATAGCTTATAATCATCACTTTACTTTTCATAGTTTTAATATTGCTGGGTTTGTGCATGCTTATCATACTTGATGTAGTCTTCTGCCCCCTTGTGGGCTTTTGTGAATACACACACAGACTTTGCTTTGCAAAGTAAAGAGTAAGGCCCCTTGCAGACGTGTCCGCATTAGGTCCGGATGCGTTGCGAATGGGTTCAGTGAAAAATACGCGATTTTGCAGGCAAAGTCATTCAGTTTTGCCTGCAATTGCGTTCAGTTGTTCAGTTTTTATCACGCGGGTGCAATGCGTTTTGATGCGTGATAAAAAACTGAATGTATGCAAACAACATCTTTTAGCAACCATCCGTGAAAAATGCATCGCCTCCGCACTTGCTTGCGGATGCAATGCGATTTTCACGAAGCTCCATTCACTTCTATGGGGCCAACGTTGCGTGAAAATCGCAGAATATAGAACATGCTGCAATTTTCACACAACGCACAAGTGATGCGTGAAAATCAACGCACATGTACACAGCGCCACTGAAATTAATGGGTCCAGATTCTGTGCAGGCGCAATGCGTTTGCATCATGCATTGCACCCACGTGGAATACTCGCTCGTGTGAAAGGGGCCTAAAGGTACATGCACATGATGATACAGTCCTGATCAAAAGTTTAAGACCACTTGAAAAATGGCAAAAAATCATATTTTACATTGTTGGATCTTAACAAGGTTCCAAGTAGAGCTTCAACATGCAACAAGAAGAAATGAGAGTGAGACAAAACATTTTTTGAGCATTCAATTAATTGAAAATAACGATTAAACTGAAACAGGCTGATTTTTCAGCTGATCCAAATTTTAGGACCACATGCCTTTAAAAGGCCAAATCTGTGCAAAGATGTGGATTCATTGTCATTTTCTGTCAGGTAGTCACACGTTGTGATGGCAAAGGCAAAAAACTCTTTTTGAACGTGGTCGGGTTGTTGAACTGCATAAGCAGGGTCTCTCACAGAGCACCATCGCTGCTGAGGTGGGACGCAGTAAGACAGTCATTTGGAATGTCTTAAATGATCCTGAGGGTTATGGAACAAAAAAGTCAAGTGGAAGACCCAAAAAAAATTCATCAGCACTGAGCCGGAGGATCCAATTGGTTGTCCGTCAAGACACTGGATGATCTTCGACCCAAATTTAAGCCCCTCCTGATGGTTTCCAACGTTACTGGCATGACAAGCAGATCCCACCTGAGATGTTTTCTCCGCGCCATAATGGTCTGGGGTGCTTTTTCCTTCAGTGGAACAATGGAGCTTCAGGAAGTGCAGGGGCGTCAAACGGCCGCTGGCTATGTCCAGATGTTGCAGAGAGCATTCCTCATGACTGAGGGCCCTCGTCTGTGTGGTAACGACTGGGTTTTTCAACAGGACAACGCTACAGTACAATGCCCGCAGGACAAGGGACTTCTTCCAGGAGAATAACATCACTCTTTTGGCCCATCCTGCGTGTTCCCCTGATCTAAATCCAATTGAGAACCTTTGGGGATGGATGGCAAGGGAAGTTTACAAAAATGGACAACAGTACCAGACAGTAGATGGCCTTTGTGCGGCCATCTTCACCACTTGGAGAAATGTTCCCACTCACCTCATGGAAACGCTTGCATCAAGCATGCCGAAACGAATTTTTGAAGTGATAAACAATAACGGTGGAGCTACTCATTACTGAGTTCATGTTTGGAAGTTGGATTTCTGTTTTGGGGGGGATTTCGTTTTTTTTGGAGGTGTGATCCTAAACTTTTGATCAGCTGAAAAACAGCCTGTTTCAGTTTATTCGTTTTTTTTTTATTAAATTGAATGCCCAAAAAATGTTTTGTCTCACTCCCATTTCTTCTTGTTGCATGTTGAAGCTCTACTTGGAACCTTGTTAAGATCCAGCCATGCTAAATATGATTTTTTGCCATTTTTCAAGTGGTCTTAAACTTTTTTTTACAGATTGCACACTGACCCATTCTTTTCTATGGGCCCATGCACACTTCCATATTTATTCTGCAAAATATAGAACACGTTCTATTCTGATCTCCATTGGGAATGAGAATAACGATTTCTATTGATGTGAGTGAGAAAAATACACAGAAAGAATAAATATTTTGTGCATCCGTGCCTTGCAGACTGAAATGCGCAATGCATGAGGCCTTAGCGAATACGGTGGAGCCTGAAAGATATAATTATTTGTGTATTTATATAGGAACTATAGGTAAACAGGTTATCATAAAGGTTTTCGGTTTGCCATTTTCCACTAGGCACAAATTAAAATCTAAAAAAGCATTTATGAGGAATATTTTATCTCTTTCAATAACAGTACTGTAAGTAGTGCACAATATGCTCTGCTGCTTTGTTATGAAAGAATGGGAATACCATATTGATAACCTATCCACTATGTAGTGGCTGTTGAATATGAGCTAGCTGCAGTACCCGAGAACAGCCACTACACAGAGAACAGCGCATGATGTTCTTGCTCCGTACACTGCTCACTTCTGGAATTTGTGGATGCCACTAACAGCTGATTAGAGAGGTGTCGGTGTGAGACTGGATAGGACATCAGTATGTTGGTTCTGTAAACCCTCTTTAACTTATACTATATGCAAACTAATCCTATTGCAACACCCAAAAAGTTTTTTAAAAAAATGCAGGGGTCCTATGCATGTACTGTGCAATTTCTCATTTCTACTTAAAAAGGTTCTCCGGGATTTAAGAAAAAAAACAAAAATACTTAACTATTACTTCATTATAAATATATTACCAAATACTTTCATTAGTTATAGTAGCTCATTTTGTCCGGGGAGCAATCATTAGGAAAAATTAAAAATGGCCGCCATCCTACTAGTCTGCACAAAACCTGTCCTAATTACACAGGAGGACAAGTTAAAGAGCTGCGCCATCTTCCTCTCTTACTTGTCAGGGATTATGATCCTGAATACAGTTTAATATGATTTTAAGATGAAGCTCTGTAGGAATGGAGTTCATTAGGAGACATGAAATACAGAGAGGATAGTGGGGGTGTAGATAATGAGCAGCAGCACTTGTATGAAGTCTCCATTACCACAGCTCCACATTACTGTACCTGTCCTGTCCATCCTATGTGCACTTCATGTCTCATGGACTCCATTCCTACAGAGATTCAGCTGAAAATCTTATCATCTGTATTCAGGATCATAATTCCTGACAAGTAGAGCAAAGAGGAGGATGAGGCAGCTCTTTACCTCAGTGTTGTGAAGTAACTTGTCCTGCTGTGTGATTAGGACAGGTTTTGTGTGTGCTAATAGGATGGCGGCCATTTTATTTCTCCTAATGATCGCACCGCAGACAAAATGAACCATTATAGCTAATTAAATGCATCTGGGAATATATTTATATTTAAGTAATATTTAAGTACAGTATTTTCATTTTCTTAATTCCTGGAGAACCCCTTTAATTTTTGAACACATAAGGACTATGCCAGAAATATCCAGCAAATATGGTGTCGCTGCAAAAATGTATAGATTGTAAGCCCTTGTGAGCAGGGCCCTCATTTCTCTAGTTTTAACTGTTGACTTGTTTGTCACTATTTTATTGATGACTCTGTATATGAACCCCCTGATTGTAAAGCGCTGCGGAATATGTTGGTGCAATATAGATAGAGATTATTATTATTATTATTATTATTAGTGTTGAGTAAATTGAAGTATCCAAAGCTGACTTCGATCTTAATTTCAGGAAAAAGTGCTTTGTGGTACCGAATCAATTTTGCCGGGAATGGCAGTAAAAAAAAATGATACTCACTTCATCCATTTGAGCGCAGAGAGGCAGTGGCGTCCATCTTGATTAAAAGATCTCCATGCCAGCCAGCGTGGTAACATTATCACGCACCACCATGTGTCTATCCAACACATTGGACTCATCAGGAAACCAAATGGCTAGGGAATCAGTTATGAAAACAGAGTTAGGGGCAAAAAAGTAGAGCCTCAGATGGCACATGTGCTTTGAGGAATGCTTCAGTCCTCTGACTGGTAGCACATGTATCCTGTGGGCTTTCCTATGCCATGGGTACATTCCACCGCATGATCATTACTTGGGTAAGAGACAAAAACCAATTTTCTACCCTGTAGAGATGCTTTCCAGTGCCAGAGTGTATTGTAGTGGTCATTTTCTATTTTTCCGACTCCGGGCATTGTTTCTCTAGGTTATTAGGGTGGAATTCCACCTGGTGATCATCACTTGGGTAAGAGACAAAGCCCCCATTTTCTACCTTGTAGGGATGTTTTATCTGGTGCTGCTATTGTGGTCATTTTCAGATTTTCTGGTTGCGGCCATTATTTGGACACGTTATTGTATTATACCTGATCTGGTAGTGTCCAACCACATTATAGTGTGTTTTTTCAAATAGGTTACTTTCATTTGCGTATCTATTCTTAATTATTAATAAAAGTTACGTTTTAGAATACGACACTCTCTCTGTATTTGCATAGCATTCCTAGTGGGGTGCAATTAACTTTTTTACCTCTGTCCAGGTTGGACAAGGTATGGTTGGTCAATTTCAGAATTACAAAGAAACATTAAGAAAAAGTTGCTGCCAGGTACCTCTGATGTAGGCTTGTCTCTCTTGAGAACTGATTGGTGGACAGATGGAAATCCATTATACCTGACCCTTCTTTATCCCAAAATCTGCTATTGGGGACAGGTCAGGACACCCCATACACATTAGATGGTCGGCTGGCCCTTCTAGTGTCACTGTGGGGGGAGGAGGAAAAACCCCACTGTATAAAGTTGATAAAAGGGAAAGATACTAAGCCTGGATGCAAGGAAAACGGGAGCAGGTCACCCACCTAGGCTTCTGTAACATCCCAGAGTATGTCACTAAAACTCTGTCTCCCTGCTACAACATGTTGAGTGTATTGTCCCTTATTTTGTGTAATCTGAAGTGTGCATTTTTCTGTATATGTATTTTCCAGGCTTGTATTGTATATTTGCTGTAATTCTCAATGTACACCAGCAGGTGGCAGCAATATGTAAGCAGACCATTGTTATTTAATATATCTAGGCTGGAATAGTCCATTCCAGGCTAGCTCCCCCCTTTCTGAGGAGGAGTGGAATGTTCCCACATCCTACTTCAGGGGGAGGAAGGAAAGTTCTAGTGAGTGTAACCAGCCCCCCTGCTGGGGTAGGCTGTGTTAGTAGGAGCTCCCAGAAACAGAGATTCCAACTTAGGATCCAAGCCTCGGCTGAGGCCCAAGATCAACCTTCCCAGCCTGAGTCCCTTACCTCAGCTGGTGGACAAAGAAAGCAGCCCTTCACAGACGTATAGATCTCCAGGAAGACAACACCATTCCCTGCGAGCAGTTCTGTAAGTACAGATCCAAAGACAAAGAGAAGGTAAGTACCTCTTCAGCTAGTCAGACCCATATCAAGCAGACTAAAGACAGAGCAGAAAATAGATACCTGCCAGATTCTATTAGGCGTATGTATAAGAAGCAGAATATATATAAATTCCTGCCACATATTGCCACTACCCGCTGGGACCCTAGACTATTGCTGTACACTGTATGGATCAAAGCTGCATATCACCAAGTAAAGACAAGTTGGACCCTATTATCTGTGTGGAATCCCATCATTCCTCAATTACTCCTATTAACCACACTCAATTTGTTGCATGTGAGCCAGGATACAGGAGTCCAGCCGTACCAAGGTAGGAGACACCGTTGACACTACTATATCTGCTATACAGAGACATTATCCCCCTCTGGCATTCCTCACCTGGTACATGAGCTATAACATCTTAAAGGGCCCTGCTACAGTACCTGCGCAAGCTGCAACTGGCATCACAAACTTATATACATATAAACTGACCCACTGCATAGCATTCCACTGACCCAGTGTCCTGCTCATTGCACTTCCCTCAACCTATCCCTGACCTCCTGACTGTATGAGCTGCCCTCGATGGTAGGGGGGTCATACTCTCGAACTTGGGCCCTACAGACCCTATCGGTCCCTGCAATATAGTGTCATAAGGTGGAGACAACTGATTCCTCCAAGAAACAGAGGAACCGGAGTCTCCAACAGGCCAGCAACAAAAAGGATAAAAAATATATACATAGAGCAGCAACTGAACGGCAGGTAAGCACCCAGTGTAACAACGGCACGCCAGAGCAACCAACACTTACCTGCTGCAGCAAAGATAACACCACAACTCCAAAACTACCAGGACCCCCATGTGGACACCGGATGCAAGGTAGCTCCAGGCAAGGCTGTTCATAGTCTTTAGGTTCCCCCTCCAGGGAACCCCAGGGCCCCCTCACAGAGGAGCAACACACAGGGGAAAATGTCAATCATCCATGCTGATCACTAACCACACTGACCAGACATGGAACACCAGAATTGACATAAACAACAAAACCCCAACATAAACTACACCAAACAACATAACAGGTGACGAGGGGAAAGGAGACAAAGGTTGACAAGCGATGTCCAACTAGGATGCTCTCACACTGGAAAGATGACACATCCAGAGAGAAGCAGAGCTCCTACACATATAAAGGCAGACAAACATCTGACCTCAGGCTCACAAGACAGAATAAGAAGAGCTCAGAGGCCACACCCAGCTCCCCCAAGCACACAACTTAACCCCGAACACACCAGGATGGGAAGGAACACAAAACTTAAAGTGGAAAAGTCCAAACATGCAAAACAACATGTTTTCACCGGCAACAAGCATGCACGGCAAAAGTGTTATGGTCCACTACACCAGACCATGACACAGCCGTGACATCTAGGTTTGCCCAACATTCACCCACCTTAAAGGGCATCTGTCAGCAGATTTGTACCTTTGGAACTGGCAGTGAAAACATCATCACGCCTGG
Organism: Bufo bufo; assembly: GCF_905171765.1. NCBI lineage: Eukaryota > Metazoa > Chordata > Amphibia > Anura > Bufonidae > Bufo > Bufo bufo. The sequence goes on from NC_053394.1 coordinate 47,968,925, forward strand.
TCCTGTCAATCAAAGTGCAGAGGAAGCGGCAGTTGCAAAGAAAGCAGAGCCTCTAGGTGTAACGGCAATGCCCCTGCTGCTCTTAGAGGCTAATTTGCATATATTAAAACATCATTTTCTCAGCAATGCAGGAGCATCTGAACATGGGACCAACACAGATGCCTTCAGCTGCCAAGCGTACATGCAACAGGTCAGCCAGTTTGAAAGGTACAAAACTGCTGATAGATGCCCTTCAAGGGGCCGTTGACAAAACATCTTTTGATGGCAGAATTAGTTCCAATATGCCATCGGTTTATTTGGACGATCATGTCATGAACCATACCTGAAGCCTGCCAATGACATCAATGGAAGGTGGATTCTAGGACTTTATTTGCACTGCATCTGCGCCTAATTCTGCCACCAAAGGACACTGTTTGAATGACCCCTGTAGTAATCAGCCACTTTCATTTCTGGCTCGATAAGGGCCCTAAATGAGAGCTTCAATACAGAATTCACTAGTACAGTATTTGACAATGGGTTTTCAACACCAGATGACACCTTTATATCAGAAAACTTAAAGGTAGGCAGACAATGTCATAGAGCAGCAGGAAATGCTAGCAGAATGCTTGGGTGTATAGGGAGAGGCATTACCAGTAGAAAGAGGGAGGTGCTCATGCTGCTCTACAGAGCACTAGTGAGACCTCATTTGGAGTATTGTGCTCAGTACTGGAGACCATATCTCCAGAAGGATATTGATACTTTGCAGAGAGTTCAGAGAAGAGCTACTAAACTGGTACATGGATTGCAGGATAAAACTTACCAGGAAAGATTAAAAGGACCTTAACATGTATAGCTTGGAAGAAAGGCGAGACAGAGGGGATATGATAGAAACTTTTAAATACATAAAGGGAATCAACAAGGTAAAAGAGGAGAAAATATTTAAAAGAAGGAAAACTGCTACAAGAGGACATAGTTTTAAATTAGAGAGGAAAAGGTTTAAAAGTAATATCAGGAAGTATTACTTTACTGAGAGAGTAGTGGATGCATGGAATAGCCTTCCTGCAGAAGTGGTAGCTGCAAATACAGTGAAGGAGTCTAAGCATGCATGGGATAGGCATAAGGCCATCCTTCATATAAGATAGGGCCAGGGGCTATCCATAGTATTCAGACTAGATGGGCCAAATGGTTCTTATCTGCCTACACATTCTATATATCTATGTTTAAAGGGTTAATGAAATGAGTGCTGACAATTACTTTTTTAATTGTAACCTCCGTAGTGCTGTAAATTGCCTTTTCAATGCTCCCTTCTCATGTACGTGTTTACAAATTTAATCAAATCTCTTTTATGAAATGAGCAAAGTGCGGAATTTGTATTAAAATAGAATTTTTAGATCAGCGTGTTAGTAATTCCTTTGAATTACTGCAGCACATTATTCGTCTCGTTTGAAGGCTGCACGGAAGGAAGATTTAACACTTGTTTCTATTCATATGGTAAATTCAATGGAGGACATAATGATGCCCCTAAAGATGTATCAGAGAAGTTTGGCATCTAGCATTTGCTTGGAACCTGCTCACTCACCATATGCTGAGACTATCTAAAGCTGGAACTATCCTGGGGTTAATTTAAATCTATTTGCATTACTTCTTAATAAGAGGGAAATAACTGGTAAATTGTCAGCATTTTTATATGGTCCACAATGATTAAAAGATTTTATTTCTTGCTCAGTGTACCTTTGTTCAATCCGCGCCTTGACCTGCTGCTTTCATAGCTCCAGATAAATGTATTCACTAGCTGGAAACAGGGCCTTTGAAAACCTGGAGGCGTACCACCTTTTGTCAAATTTTAGGCATGTTGCATTCCCATGGGCAGTGCAAGATAGTAAGGATAGAAAGATTGGGTGCCACCGACTGAGACATATGCAGACAACTGAGGGCATCAACAGAGTGGCAGCCACCTTATACCAGTATACCTGCAAATTACACCTCAAATTTAAACAGAGTGATTTTCTCTCTACAAATCAGATGGATAGTCATAATATCCGTAGTAATCTCATACTTGACTGCAGTTTATATTCACACTCGTATATAGATAATTGATTATAGAGGCTCACCCACATGCAGGTAGGGATAGGTGCTCTAGTCGGATTCGACACACCCAGTCAAAAAGGAATTCTGTAGAACAATAGATAAAGAGCGACAGGCACTCAACTTCTGAAACCACCAATCATCTCTCAGTGTGGTGTGTGCCTGTCGCTCTTTATCTATTATATTCACACTCGACAGAAAACCGCATATTATCTAATAGCGCCCCCTGCTGTTTTTTCTTCTTGTCCACCTTCTCCTGCATTCAGAAGTAGACTGACATGCCCAGTAGCTTCCCTGCTCCTTTCCTCTCCCACTTGATGACATTATGATGGAGAATCGTTAATTTCTAATGATAATTTGTTTTCCCTTTGTCCTAACAGCAGCACAGATGGGGTTAACTACCCCCTGTGGACTGGTAGGATCGGTGGAAGTTTAATGAGCCCAAGTACCAAAAATAAACTTTACTCCCCTACAAAAGGAGGGAACCGTCCCCCAGCCCACTGTGTTTATAGCAAGAATAACTTTACTAGGGTGGGATATTTGAGTGCTGCTGTTAGGACTAAGGGAAAACAAATTATCGTTAGAAATTAACGATTCCCTTACGTCCTAGCAGCAGCACAGATGGGGAGATAGCAATAAGAACCCCTAGGGAGGGCCCTCATACCTGGCAAAACTAAGAATAGTCTGCCGAAAGGCCGAAAACTCAGCTACCCTTGCGTCCAGTCTGTAGTGGGAGATGAAGGTAGATTCAGAGCTCCAGGAGGCCGATTTACAGATTACATCCAGAGGAAGGAGACTTCTTTCAGCAAAAGAAGTAGAGACGGCCCTAGTGGAATGGGCCTTCACAAACTCTGGAGGATCCAATGCCTGAGAAACGAAGGACTCTCTTATGACCTCCTTAATCCAGAGGCTAATTGTCACTACCAGAGCTTTGGGACGTTCTCACAGTTCTGTTTCTCCACCCCTGTGATGATGTCACTACTAGAGCTGGGAGGAGTTCTCACTGCTCTGTTTACTTTTGGTTTCCTTCCTCCCAGCTGTTCCTCATGCGTTTGATTTCCCTCTCTTTATATCACCCCTCCTCCTATTGTAGGGCGTGGATTATAGTTCTCATTTCAGTTGTAGCTCTTGCTTTAGTATCTTCACTTGTAGCTATCAGTTCACTGGACCTGTGTTCTGCTGCAGCTAGCACTCCAGATATTGCCAGCTGTCCTTGGATCCGTCTTCTCTGCGGCTGCAACACCTTCAGCTAAGTGTACTGACATTGTTGTGTACCAGATCATTTTCTGACTGGATCTGAGGTGGCCACGGTTCCCTCCATATACTGAGTAGGGCACCGGTGGCCATGCCCCTTCCACTATTGTAGGGGTTACAGTGGTCATTAGTCTTAGGTACGTGGGCATGCCTCGTTCCGCCATTTGGATCCGGGCATGTGCTTAGCAGCATAGGGAGAGCTTTGAGGGTCTGACAGGGGTCACCCTTTATCCTCCCTAGTTTGGGTCCGGTCAGTAGCTCTTTTACTGTGTATACTATTGTTGCTCACATACAGCCGTGACATTATAATCCACCAAAACCGTCCTTTTTTGACATGGATCCGCTTTCTGGCCTGGTTGACCGCATGCAGGGTCTTTCTTTGGAAGTAGCGGATCTCCGTCAATCTATGACTCAGCTTCAAGCATTGGGCTCTGCTCCGGCTCATGGAGTCTGTTGCGAGCCAAAGGTCTCACTTCCGGAAACGTTCTCCGGGGGCAGTGAGAATTTTGTTCGCTTCAGAGAGGCATGCAAACTCCATTTTTGCTTGTGTCCCCACTCCTCTGGTAATGAGCAGCAGAGGGTGAGGATTGTCATCTCCCTGCTCAGGGGTAATGCTCAGACTTGGGCTTTTTCGCTGCCATCAGGGGATCCCTCCCTTCGATCCGTGGAAAGATTTTTTGTGGCCCTGGGGCAGATTTATGATGACCCGGATCGTGTTGCTCTGGCCGAATCTAACTTACGTGTTTTATGCCAGAACAAACTGTCTGCGGAGCTTTATTGTTCTGAATTTCTGAGATGGGCAGCTGATTCGGGTTGGAATGATGCTGCACTCCGGAGTCAGTTCTGTCATGGTCTCTCAGAGAGATTGAAAGATGCGTTTGCTTTCCATGAGAGACCAACCTCCTTAGAGTCTGCCATGTCATTGGCGGTACGCCTTGACAGGCGTCTAAGAGAAAGAAACGAGAGCTCTCTGTCCAGCCATTGTCAGTCTAGGGGCAGTGGTGCGGACTCATTCAGTGTGCAGGGGCCTCATCCTGTCTCGCTCCCTTCTGAGGAGGAGCCCATGCAGCTAGGTCGACTTGCCCCTGATAAAAGACGATTTAGTCCTCAGAGTATGGTGTGTTTTTGTTGTGGGGGCATAGGTCATTTGGCAAATGTTTGTCCGTCTAGGAGATTCTTGAACTGTACTAAGAGCGATAATAAGAGAAAAACCTCAAAAGGTAGATAATCAAATTCTGCTTCATCTGCTACTTTGGGCAAAGTTGATGTAGGAATTGATGATTTTCCTCTGACCTGCAGTTCCTGTTTTCTCCTGTCTGCCAGGGTGGCGCTAGAGAGCAAAGTCATTTCTTGTGAGATTTTTGTCGATAGTGGAGCGGCCGTCAATCTTATTGACACTCAATTTGTAGCCATGCATGGTTTTCAGGTTTGCACATTAGAAAAGGATATACCTGTTTTGCTATTGACTCTGCTCCACTCTCACAGAGATCTCTGAAGGGCATTGTTCACAATATCCGGCTAGCTGTAGGGGACACTCATGTGGAGGATATATCTTGTTTTGTCCTTAACGGATTGCCTTCTCCTCTAGTTTTGGGGTTACCCTGGCTCACTAGACATAACCCCACTATTGATTGGCAAGGAAGGCAAATAAATGAGTGGAGTGACTTTTGTAGAGAGAATTGTCTCACAGCGACTTTTGCAGAGGTGTCTACTAGAACTGTGCCATCATTTCTCTCTGATTTCTCGGACGTGTTTTCCGAGAGCGGTGTTCAGGAGCTACCTCCTCACCGGGAGTTTGACTGTCCCATTAACCTCATTCCCGGCGCCAAGCTGCCAAAAGCACGCCTCTACAATCTCTCACAACCGGAAAGAATCGCAATGCGAACTTATATCTCCTAGAGTCTCGAGAAGGGGCATATTCGTCCCTCAAAGTCACCTGTGGCCGCGGGGTTTTTTTTTGTTAAAAAAAAAGATGGCTCTCTGAGACCTTGCCTAGATTTTAGGGAGCTGAACCGTATCACGATTCGCGATCCCTATCCCCTTCCTCTGATCCCGGACCTCTTCAACCAAATTGTTGGGGCCAAGGTGTTTTCCAAATTGGATTTGAGAGGCGCGTACAACCTGGTCAGGGTCAGAGAGGGGGATGAATGGAAAACGGCCTTTAATACCCCTAACGGGCATTTCGAGAATCTCGTTATGCCTTTCGGCCTGATGAATGCTCCGGCCGTCTTTCAGCATTTTGTTAATAGTATTTTCTACCATTTAATGGGGAAATTTGTATTGGTGTATCTTGATGATATTTTGATTTTTTCCCCTGATGTTCAGACCCATCAGGATCATCTTTTTCAGGTTCTGCAGATTCTGCGGGAAAATAAATTGTACGCCAAGCTGGAGAAATGTCTTTTTATGGTATCGGAGATTCAATTTCTGGGTTTTCTCCTCTCTGCTTCTGGTTTTCGCATGGATCCGGAGAAGGTCCGTGCTGTACTTGAGTGGGAGCTTCCTGAGAATCAGAAGGCATTGATGCGCTTTCTGGGTTTTGCGAACTATTACAGAAAGTTCATTTTGAATTATTCCTCTGTTGTCAAACCCCTTACTGACATGACAAAAAAGGGGGCGGATTTTTCCTCTTGGTCGGAGGAGGCTCTTGCAGCCTTTTCTAAGATTAAAGAGAGTTTTGCGTCTGCTCCCGTCTTGGTGCATCCCGATGTTTCCTTACCTTTTATTGTTGAGGTGGATGCTTCTGAGGTGGGTGTGGGTGCGGTTTTGTCCCAGGGCCCTTCTCCTGCCAAATGGCGACCCTGTGCCTTTTTCTCTAAAAAACTCTCCCCGGCAGAGAGAAACTATGATGTGGGAGATAGGGAGTTGTTGGCCATCAAGTTGGCTTTCGAGGAATGGCGCCATTGGTTGGAGGGGGCCAGGCACCCTATCACCGTTTTTACCGACCATTAGAATCTGGCATACTTGGAGTCGGCCAGGCGTATGAATCCGAGACAGGCCAGATGGTCTCTGTTCTTCTCCAGATTCAATTTTGTTGTTACATTTCGACCTGGGATAAAAAATGTGAAGGCTGATGCTCTCTCTCGCTGTTTTCCGGGAGGAGGAAACTCTGAGGACCCGGGTCCCATTTTGGCGGAGGGGGTAGTTGTTTCTGCTCTATATTCCGATTTGGAGGCCGAGGTCCAGGCTGCCCAGACTGAGGCACCTGCCCGTTGTCCTTCTGGGAAGTTGTTCGTGCCTCCTGAGCTACGTCACAAACTCTTTAAGGAGCATCATGATACGGTTCTTGCTGGTCACCCCGGGAGTAGAGCCACGGTAGATCTCATTGCTCGGAGATTTTGGTGGCCGGCTCTTCGTAAGTCGGTGGAGGGCTTTGTGGCTTCTTGTGAGACGTGCGCTCGCGCTAAGGTCCCTCGTTCACGGCCTTCAGGTTCCCTTCTCCCGTTACCCATACCTTCCCGTCCTTGGACACACCTGTCCATGGACTTTATCACGGATCTTCCTCGTTCCTCGGGGAAGTCGGTGATCCTGGTGGTGGTGGACCGTTTTAGCAAGATGGCTCATTTCGTACCTTTCCCTGGTTTACCCAATGCTAAAACATTGGCGCAAGCTTTTGTCGACCATATTGTTAAATTGCACGGCATTCCCTCTGATATTGTTTCCGATAGAGGCACGCAGTTTGTGTCCAGGTTCTGGAAGGCTTTCTGTTCTCGCCTGGGGGTTCGGCTGTCCTTCTCTTCTGCTTTTCACCCGCAGTCGAATGGTCAGACTAAGCGCCTCAATCAGAATCTGGAGACATATTTGCGCTGTTTTGTGGCAGAGAACCAGGAGGATTGGTGTTCATTTCTCCCTCTTGCTGAGTTTGCTCTGAACAACCGTCGTCAGAAATCTTCTGATAAGTCACCATTCTTTGGTGCATATGGGTTCCATCCGCAGTTTGGGACATTCTCGGGAGGGGCTCTTTCTGGTTTACCTGAGGAGGAGAGATTTTCCTCGTCTTTGTCTACCATTTGGCAAAAGATTCAGAGTAATCTTAAAAAGATGAGTGAGAGGTATAGGCGTGTGGCTGATAAGAGACGTGTGCCTGGTCCGGACCTGAATGTGGGTGATCTGGTGTGGTTGTCTACAAGAAATATTAAACTGAAGGTTCCCTCCTGGAAATTGGGTCCCAAGTTTATTGGGCCTTATAAAATCTTGTCAGTCATCAATCCTGTTGCCTTCCGTCTTGATCTTCCACGGGTTTGGAAGATACATAATGTATTTCACAGATCTCTCTTAAAACCATATGTCCAGCCCACGGTACCCTCCTCTTTGCCTCCTCCTCCGATTTTGGTTGATGGCAATCTGGAGTTTGAGGTTTCCAGAATTGTGGACTCTCGCATTGTCCGCGGTTCTCTTCAGTACCTCGTTCATTGGAAGGGTTATGGTCCTGAGGAGAGGATGTGGGTTCCGGTGTCGGACATTAAAGCCACTCGCCTCATCAGGGCATTTCATAGGGCTCATCCTGAGAAGGTGGGTCCTGGGTGTCCGGAGTCCACCCGTAGAGGGGGGGTACTGTCACTACCAGAGCTTTGGGACGTTCTCACAGCTCTGTTTCTCCACCCCTGTGATGATGTCACTACTAGAGCTGGGAGGAGTTCTCACTGCTCTGTTTACTTTTGGTTTCCTTCCTCCCAGCTGTTCCTCATGCGTTTGATTTCCCTCTCTTTATATCACCCCTCCTCCTATTGTAGGGCGTGGATTATAGTTCTCATTTCAGTTGTAGCTCTTGCTTTAGTATCTTCACTTGTAGCTATCAGTTCACTGGACCTGTGTTCTGCTGCAGCAAGCACTCCGGATATTGCCAGCTGTCCTTGGATCCGTCTTCTCTGCGGCTGCAACACCTTCAGCTAAGTGTACTGACATTGTTGTGTACCAGATCATTTTCTGACTGGATCTGAGGTGGCCACGGTTCCCTCCATATACTGAGTAGGGCACCGGTGGCCGTGCCCCTTCCACTATTGTAGGGGTTACAGTGGTCATTAGTCTTAGGTACGTGGGCATGCCTCGTTCCGCCATTTGGATCCGGGCATGTGCTTAGCAGCATAGGGAGAGCTTTGAGGGTCTGACAGGGGTCACCCTTTATCCTCCCTAGTTTGGGTCCGGTCAGTAGTTCTTTTACTGTGTATACTATTGTTGCTCACATACAGCCGTGACACTAATAGAAGTATTGGAAGCCTTACGGCCTTTAGACTTACCGGCAAACAGGATAAAGAGGTTCTCATCTATTCTGAACTCCCTAGATCTATTCACATAGATCTGGAGGCATCTCGAGATATCCAACGGATGTTTGACTGGATCTCTGGAGGAGGTAGAAAGAGAATACAAAACTGCCAATGAAATAACTTGGTTGATGTTTTGAAACAATGGAACCTTGGGCCTGAAGTATAGAAGAAATCTTAGGAGAACACGGTCTTGTAGAAAAATGGTATAGGGTTCATGGGCCGAGAAAGCTTGAAGCTCCGAGACCCTCTTGGGCGAGGTTACCGCCAGTAGGAAGACCAACTTCAACGTCACAAATTTCAAATCTACCTCCTCCAAAGGCTCGAAAGGGGGAGATGCTAACCTCTTGAGTACAACTGATAAATCCCACTGAGAAATGGGCTTCAGTACTGTAGGCTTCAATCTTTCAGCTCCTTTGAGGAGGCGTTTGATGAGTGGGTCCCGAGAATAGGATCTGTCGAGGCAGGCGGAAATGGCAGAAATCTGGACCTTCAGAGTAGATGGAGCAAGGCATTTGTCAAGGCCGTCCTGCAGGAATTGAAGTATCGCAGAGAGGGGTGGATCTGCAAACGCCACCTGGTTCGAAGCACACCACGACGAGAAGATTCTCATGATCCTGGAGTAGGCTTTTTTGGTAGAGTCTGCTCTTGAATGTGACAATGTTCTCAGGACCGACTCTGAGAGCCCTTCTATTCTGGGAAGGGACTGATCAACCTCCAGGCTGTCAGGTTGAATCTGTGCAGATCTGGGCAGAGATGAGTGTCCCACGACACCAGGGTCTGCTGAGGGGGGAGCCTCCAATAATGCCCTCGACTCATCTGAATGAGTTGGGTAAACCAGGATCTCTTGGACCAAAATGGTATGATGGCTATCAACGAGGCCTGATCCTGACGGATTTTCATCAATACCCTCGGTATCATGGAAAACGGAGGGAAGATGTAAGCCAGCCTGAACCTCCACGGTATTGACAGAGCATCTATCGCCAGGGGGTTGTCCTCCCTGTAGAGGGAGCAGAACCTCTTGACCTTTGCGTTGAACCTCATTGCCATGAGATCTACCTCTGGCAAACCCCACTTGAGGACTATCTGCCTGAACATCTCCGGATGCAAGAACCACTCCATCGTCAGTAGACCGCGACTCATGCGATCCGCGATCATATTGAGGGAACCTCGAATGTGGATGGCAGACAGGTGGGAAAGGTTTGACTCTGCCCACCAAAGAATCATCCCGATCTCCGAAAGGAGGGGCAGAGATGTTGTGCCACCCTGCTTGTTGATGTACAGAACCGCAGTCATATTGTCTGACTGTACTTTCACTGCCCTGCCCCAGATTCGGGGGGCAAAGTGAAGGAGGGCTAGCCGGATGGCTCGAATCTCGCGGATATTGGAAGAGAGTAGCCGCTCCTGAGGAGACCAAGTCCCCTGGACTGGGGAATCCTCTAGATGAGCGCCCCAGCCTACTTGGGACGCGTCCGTTGTTAATATGACCCAGGATGGCTGGGTTATAGACTTCCCGCCCAGGAGATGGAACCACCATCTCAGGGAGCTTCGAGTTTGGCAAGACAGGGAGCACCGGGAATCTAGCCCGGCAGGGCTGCCATCCCACTTGGAAAGGACCTCTGATTTTAGAGGGCGGAGGTGCCACAGAGCCCAAGGGACTTCATCCGCAGACGCTGACATGAGCCCCAACATCTTCATGTGAGTCCGGATAGGAACTCGACGAGGAACAGATAAGAACCTTGCCAGGTCCTGAATCCGAGTTCTTCTTTCTGGAGTCAACTGGAGGGACATCCCAACGGAGTCGACTATAAACCCTAGGTAGGTTACCGAAGTCGACGGGCTCACGTTCGACGTATGCCAGTTGATGATCCACCCTAGGCGGACCAGAAAGGAGATAGCAATATGAAGATGGTGGGAAAGGACTGGAACCCAAGAGGCCTTTAGGAGCCAATCGTCCAGATAAGGAATTATGGTCAGACCCTGAAGTCTCAAAGCTGCCACCACCGACACCACTACCTTGGTAAAGGTGAGAGGGGCAGAAGAGATCCCGAAGGGCAAGGCGACGAACTGGAGGTGCCTGCGGACCCCCGAGACCTGGACCGCGATTCTGAGATACTTCCTGGAAGCGGGATGGATCGGGATGTGAAGATATGCATCCTTGATGTCCAGAGTTGCCACCACATCTCCAGGATTGAGAACGTGAACCACTGACCTGATAGTTTCCATACGAAACTTTGCCTTCTTTATATATCAATTGAAAAATCTCAAATCAATAATCATCCGGAGATCTCCAGATTTTTTGGGGACTAGAAAAATCGGAGAATAAATCCCTAAGCCCTGTTCTCCTGCTGGAACCTCCTCCAGTGCGCCCTTGAGAATGTAGTCCTGAATGTAGGACTCCAGAATTGCCTGCTTGGCAGGTTGTAAGAGCTGGTTAGTGATGAATCTGTCTGGGGGAGGAGATTTGAGACTGATTAGGTAGAACTCGCATATGACAAGGGATCTGAAATACTTCTGGAAGTACGGCAGGAGTAGCGGGGGTTAACCAAGAGCCTCGGGGAGGCCCATAGTCAGGAGGGCTTTGCCTCCTTGGCTCATCTGCCAGGGCGCTTCAAATTTCTTCGCTGCGCCCCCCAGTCTCTACGCGATCTTGCGTGTTGGCCAGCCCTACTGCCACGGTCTTGCCTGCCCCACCCCCGACAGGGCTGCTGGGGAAGACTTCTTATCGGAGAGGCCCTCCATGATTTTATCTAATTCTGAGCCGAACAAGCGGTCCGGCTCAAAGGGGAGACCGCACAGGTTATATTTGGAAGCATTGTCAGCGACCCATGGTTTGAGCCATAATGGCCTCTGGGCTGCTGACACCAAGGCCATGGATTTGGCCGCCAATTTTAATTGTAATTGTGCGGTGTCGCACAGAAAATCCATCGCTAGATTAGCGGTTTCGAAAGCGGCCAAGATGTCGTCACGCGAGATTCTCTGATCGACATCCATCTGGATCTGGTTTAGGCGGGCCCGGAGAAAGGAGGAAACCTCAGTCGCCGCAATATCGGTAGATGCGGAAGCTGCAGCTGCCAAATAGCTTCTTCTTAAAGTGCACTCTGCCCTCCTATCAAGGGGGTCTTGCAGACTAGACCCATTGTCTGCTGGCACCAGAGTGCGCCTGGACAATTTGGCAATAGCCATGTCCACCTTGGGAACGGAACTCCACGATTCCATCAAGGATTTCGCCATGGGAAACATGGTCTTGAATTTCTTGGTCAAGACCGGACCCTTCTCAGGCCTTTTCCATTTCATCCGCATGACGGAAAGAAGGGTCTCATCCGCCTTAAAGACACGCTGTGCCCGACAGGCGGGATCGGAGGACTCCCCAGTGTCAACATCATGGTCCCCCGACCTGATGGACTTTAACAACTTCTGTGAAAAAACACGAGGTTAACTCCTCTTCGTCCGAAGAGGAAGAAACCAGTAAAAATGGCTGCGGGTCTTTCGACGGGCACGGAGGCACATCACTTCCGGAAGATGGAGGCGCCCACGGAGACACGGCAGGGCGCCGCACCGCCGCACAGACAGAGGAGGGAGGTAAGGAAAAAAACAGCCACGCAAAAAGATAGCCGGGCTTGAGCAAGTATAATAGAAATACTGCCGAAGCCAGCAGTATAAAAGAATACATGCTTTCCCCAAAAAAAAACAACAGAGAAAGGGGGGGAACCGCCAGCCCACCTGTCCGGAGGACAGCAAAAAACACAGTGGGCTGGGGGGCGGTTCCCTCCTTTTGTAGGGGAGTAAAGTTTATTATTGGTACTTGGGCTCATTAAACTTCCGCCGGTCCTGCCAGTCCATGGGGGGTAGTTAACCCCATCTGTTCTGCTGGTAGGACGTAAGGGAAGCATATGGTTTTGGTATCGTGTGATGTAGAATCCTTATACACCTGCATTCATCACCATCTAGGCCTTAGGGCCTCACATTTCTTCCTACAGATGCGAAACCTGAAACCTGAACTAGTAGATCTATTGATGGAATTGCTAAACTTTGTCCTCTTGCACAACTATTTTTTGTTCAAAGATCAGCACTTTTTACAGCTACCTGGGGTGGCGATGGGCGCAACAAGCGCGCCATCGTATGCAAATTTTTTTTTGAGGAACTGGGAACGTGAACTTGTTCAGGTGTCCATGAAAGAGGCGGATGGTCAGGTGATATCATGGATGCGATTTATAGACGATATCCTGTTTGTATGGCAGGGTACCCGATGTGCACTTAACTCATTTTTTATGAGACTTAATGCGACCGATTGGAATATCTCTTTGACTCAAACTGTTTCTTTGAAACAGATTACCTTTTTGGACATTAACATCAAAGTGTCCAAAACGGGAATTTTAGAAACATGTGTACATTGCAAGGAAACAGCTGTGAATGCCCTACTTCATGCGTCTTCTTTTCATCCTAGGCATAAGAAGAGGTCGATACTCATCGGCCAATTCCTATGTGCAAAAATAATATGTACATCGACCACCGACTTTGAATATGAATCCGACATACTCAGATGACACTTTGAACAAAGGGGATATTGTCATGGTCTTACCTGCTTGCTGCTCTCCTTCGTTTGACATGTGCTGGCGGCCATCTTGGGTCCTGGGTTTCTTGTAGCCTTCCACCCTGCGGCTCCTCCTTCCCCTGGGAGGAGCTGGATGCCTAGCTCATAGATATAGGAGGTCTGTGGCTTCAGTTCCTTGCTTGGTCCTCTTGTGTTCACATGCTTCTAAGACTGCTGCTGCTTCTGGTTCCTGATCCTGGCTTCGTCTGACTACCCTGCTGGTTCCTGATCCTGGCTTCGTCTGACTACCCTGCTGGTTCCTGATCCTGGCTTCGTCTGACTACCCTGCTGGTTCCTGATCCTGGCTTCGTCTGACTACCCTTCTGGTTCCTGACCTCTGGCTTCGCAAAGACTCTGCTCGGTTTCACCATCCGTTTGGACTTTTGCTTTACAGCTTTATTTTCAATAAAGCCTTCTTATTTTCACTCATCTCTTGTTGTACGTCTGGTTCATGGTTCCGTGACATTAGGACCAAGCCATGAATTCTGACGGTACAGGGCCATCCTCGCTACCCACGCTGGTTGCCAGACTTGATCAGCAGGATCACCTGTTGGGTCGGTTCGCTGTGGCGTTGCAAACCCTGCTTGAACGCACGGCTCATTTCGCTTCCGTTGCCGATGGGTCGGTTGTCGCTCCTGGGCTCGCTCCTACTGCCGCTCCGGTTGTTGCGCCAGAGTCTACCCTGACACCTGTTGTTGCGCCTGCGGTGTTTCGGGGTATGACCGGTTCTGCCCCTCTTCCACAGCGCTTTGGGGGAGAGCCAACTCAGTGCCGAGGTTTCCTTAACCAGGTGGGCATTTATTTCGAGTTGCTGCCACATGCCTTTCCTACTGAGAGATCAAAGGTGGGCTTCTTGATCTCGCTGCTCTCGGACAAGGCCTTGGCCTGGGCCAGCCCTTTATGGGAGAACAACAATCCGGTGGTTGCCGAGTTTTCCGGTTTTGTTGCTTCTCTTCGGAAGGTATTCGATGTGCCGGCTCGTGCTGCCTCTGCTGCGAAGCTCCTTATGTCCATCAGACAGGGTTCACGATCCGTAGCTGAATACGCCATTGAGTTACGTACCCTGGCAGCAGAGGTGGGCTGGAATAATGAGGCTCTGGTCGCTGCTTTCTCTCATGGTCTCTCGGATGCCTTGAAGGATGAGGTTGCAGCTAAGGACCTACCAGTTGAGCTCGAGTCTCTTATTTCTTTCCTGATTTTGATTGACACCAGACTCAGGGAGAGACCTTCCTTTAAGGAGAACCTGCGGAGGTCTTCTAACAGATTGGTGCCTACGTTTGCTGTCCCACCCGTGCCTCCCTCTCCTCCCACGCCTCCTGGGGATGACTTGTCTGGGGGTGAACCCATGCAGCTGGGGTTTGCTCGCCTGTCCGAGGGGGAGAGGGCACTCCGGAGACGCGAGGGCCGATGCATGTACTGTGGTCTCGGTGGGCATTTTCGGTTGGCATGTCCGAACCGTCCGGGAAACGCTCGTACCCTGAGATCCTGTCGGGGGCAGATCTTGGGTGGAGTCTCCTCGTCCCCGGTTTCCCGTGTTGACAAACCACTGATCACTGTTGTCCTCTCCTGGGTCGGGGGCTCGGTTACGACCCAGGCGTTGGTGGACTCTGGTGCTGGTGGTTTGTTCATTGATAGTGTGTTCGCTGCCGCCAATTCCATTCCTCTGCAGGCTCGAGGTTCCCCACTGGCTCTTGAGGCGATAGACGGCAGACCCCTTCTGCCGCCACACGTGACTCATGAGACCCTTCCAGTGGGGATAGCCATTGGTGCCGTTCACAGAGAGTCGGTCTGCCTCCAGGTTATTTCGTCTCCACACTACTCGGTGGTCTTGGGGTACCCCTGGCTCCAGAAGCATAATCCGACTTTCGATTGGAGATCGGTCGAGATCCTCTCGTGGTCACCGCAGTGTGGGGCTAGTTGCATCCATGGGTCTGTCAAGTTGCTGTGTACTTCCTCGGACTCTCTGTTGCCTCCTGAATACGAGGAGTACCGGGATGTATTCGATAAGGTGCGCGCGGTTGCCCTACCTCCGCACCGCCCATACGATTGTGCCATAGAGTTACAATCTGGTGCCGTTCCTCCTCGTGGCAAAGTCTATCCACTGTCGGTAGCGGAGAATGAGGCCATGGAGGAGTACGTGAAGGAGGCGCTTTCACGCGGACACATTCGCAAATCTTCGTCCCCGGCAGGGGCTGGATTTTTCTTTGTGAAAAAGAAGGGCGGTGAGTTGAGGCCTTGCATCGATTACAGGGGTCTCAATCGCATCACGATCAAGAACGCTTACCCGATACCCTTGATTTCCGAGCTGTTCGATCGCCTTAAAGGGGCCACGGTCTTTACCAAACTCGACCTGAGGGCGGCATATAACCTGGTAAGGATCAAGGCGGGCGATGAGTGGAAGACCGCGTTTAACACCAGGACCGGTCATTACGAATCCTTGGTTATGCCCTTTGGGTTGTGCAATGCGCCCGCAGTCTTTCAGGAATTCATCAACGATGTTTTCCGTGACCTGTTGCAGCAGTGTGTGGTAGTCTATTTGGATGACATCTTGGTATATTCTGAATCCATGGAGGCCCACATTCTGGATGTCAGACGAGTGTTGCAACGGTTACGAGAGAACAAGCTGTTCGGTAAGCTTGAGAAATGCGAATTTCACCGATCCCAGGTAACCTTCTTAGGTTACATCATTTCCGCTGAGGGGTTCTCCATGGATCCTGAGAAGGTTTCGGCTGTCTTACAGTGGCCCCAGCCCAGTGGTCTTCGTTCCCTGCAGCGCTTTTTGGGCTTCGCCAATTATTATCGGAAGTTCATCAGGGACTTTTCCATGCTGGCCAAGCCTCTCACGGATCTGACCAGGAAGGGCAGTAATTCCCAGGTCTGGCCGCTCGAGGCCATCCGAGCTTTTGAGGCCCTAAAGTCCGCCTTTGTGTCGGCTCCGATTCTGTCGCATCCCAACCCTGGGTTGCCCTTTGTCCTCGAGGTGGACGCGTCTGAGACGGGAGTAGGCGCCCTTCTGTCTCAGCGTAGAACACCAGAGGGTCCTCTGCTTCCTTGTGGGTTTTACTCCCGGAAACTGTCTTCCGCGGAGTGCAACTATCAGATTGGTGACAGGGAGTTATTGGCCATCGTGCAGGCCCTTAAAGAATGGAGGCACTTGCTCGAGGGTTCGGTGGTTCCGGTTCTCATCCTGACGGACCACAAGAATCTGACCTACCTTTCTGAGGCCAAGAGATTGACACCACGTCAGGCCAGATGGGCTCTGTTCTTGTCACGTTTTAATTACGTGGTCTCCTACCTACCCGGTTCCAAGAACATCAGGGCGGATGCCTTATCACGGCAGTACTCCGAGCTGTCCAGGGAGGAGTCGATTCCGACTTCGGTCATACCTCCGAATCAGATCCTGGCCGCCATTCGCACCAGCCTGACCTCTCCCCTGGGTGAGCAGATTTTGGCGGCTCAATCTGGTGCTCCCTCTGGGAGACCCAACGGCAGATGTTTTGTGCCTGAGGAGTTGCGCACTCGGTTGTTGCGAACCTACCATAACTCCAAGACCGCGGGGCATCCTGGAAAGAATCAGCTGTCCTGGGCTGTTTCACGTCTGTTCTGGTGGCCTTCCCTACGTTCCGACATCGCCGCATATGTAGCGGCATGCTCCGTTTGTGCCCAGAGTAAGTCCCCTCGGCACCTTCCGTTGGGCCTTCTGCAACCCATAGCCACCGGGGAGCGCCCATGGTCACACCTGGGGATGGATTTCATTGTGGACCTCCCTGCATCCCGAGGCCATACGGTCATTCTCATGATTGTGGATCGGTTTTCCAAAATGTGCCACTGTGTTCCTCTCAAGAAGTTACCCTCTGCACAAGAGTTGGCCACGATTTTTGCCAGGGAGGTCTTCCGGTTGCACGGTTTGCCTAAGGAGATTGTGTCGGATCGGGGGAGTCAGTTTGTGTCCAGGTTCTGGCGCGCCTTTTGCTCCCAGTTGGGGATTCATCTCTCCTTCTCCTCGGCCTACCACCCTCAGTCCAATGGGGCCGCAGAACGATCCAATCAGGCCTTGGAGCAATTCCTTCGTTGCTATGTCTCCGATCACCAAGACAATTGGGTTGACCTCCTGCCTTGGGCTGAGTTTGCCAGGAACACGGCGGTGAACTCTTCCTCTGGGACGTCTCCCTTCATGGCCAATTATGGGTTCCAACCTGCCGTGTTACCGGAGGTATTCTCTCCCCAGGATATTCCGGCTGTGGAGGATCACCTTTCCGTCCTACGTGCTTCTTGGGTACAGATCCAGAAGTCCCTTGAGGTCTCTGCGCAGCGCCAGAGATTCCAGGCTGATCGCAGACGAGCGCCTGCTCCTTCCTACCAGGTCGGAGACCGTGTATGGTTGTCCACCCGCAACCTCAACCTTCGAGTGCCCACTCCCAAGCTGGCGCCTCGCTTTGTTGGTCCCTTCCGAGTGCTTCGCAGGGTAAACCCGGTAGCCTATGCCCTTGCGCTTCCTCCTGGCATGCGGATCTCCAACGTGTTTCATGTCTCCCTGTTGAAGCCACTGGTGTGTAATCGTTTCACTTCCTCGGTTCCTCGGCCTCGTCCGGTCCAAGTGGGCAATCGTGAGGAATATGAGGTGAGCAATATCCTGGACTCACGCCTGGTCCGCGGTCGGTTGCAGTTTTTGGTCCATTGGCGTGGTTATGGTCCAGAGGAGCGTTCCTGGGTTCCCTCCGCAGATGTCCATGCTCCTGCCTTGCTCCGAGCCTTCCACGCACGCTTCCCTCAGAAACCGTTTTGTGCTCCGCGGAGGAGGGGCCCTTGAGGGGGAGGTACTGTCATGGTCTTACCTGCTTGCTGCTCTCCTTCGTTTGACATGTGCTGGCGGCCATCTTGGGTCCTGGGTTTCTTGTAGCCTTCCACCCTGCGGCTCCTCCTTCCCCTGGGAGGAGCTGGATGCCTAGCTCATAGATATAGGAGGTCTGTGGCTTCAGTTCCTTGCTTGGTCCTCTTGTGTTCACATGCTTCTAAGACTGCTGCTGCTTCTGGTTCCTGATCCTGGCTTCGTCTGACTACCCTGCTGGTTCCTGATCCTGGCTTCGTCTGACTACCCTGCTGGTTCCTGATCCTGGCTTCGTCTGACTACCCTGCTGGTTCCTGATCCTGGCTTCGTCTGACTACCCTTCTGGTTCCTGACCTCTGGCTTCGCAAAGACTCTGCTCGGTTTCACCATCCGTTTGGACTTTTGCTTTACAGCTTTATTTTCAATAAAGCCTTCTTATTTTCACTCATCTCTTGTTGTACGTCTGGTTCATGGTTCCGTGACAGATATCACCAACAAGACATACAACGGGGTTATCTACGTGCAAAGAATGCACAGCGTGAGACACTTTTTACTTCCAGATACAAGGATATCTCTGCTTCTTCACAGGTGGTTAGGATGATTACCAATTATAACACACAATGGTACAACATAAGAAAATTATGGCCTGTTTTAAGATCAGATCCTGACCTTGAACGGATTCTTACACCATTTCCAGATTTTGCTGCTAAACGCAGTAGAAATTGGAATGACATCCATGTGCGCAGTCACTATTTTCCACCCAAGAGCGTTTTTATGTTCCAGACACGTGGTCCCAAATGGGGTTCAGTGCAATGTGGCCATTGCAGTGTATGCAAGGCTATTGTAAAAACTGATATCTTTAGTGACTCTTCTGGTCAACAAATTTACAATATTGTGCATTTTATCCGGAGTCATACACTATGCCACTTGTCTTTGTGGTCTTATATACGTTGGGATGACCACACGGGAACTCCACATTCGCATCCAGGAACATCAGAGTGATATACGAGCAGCTGCCAGGATCAACAACTCTGACAAGGACAAAATTGCAAAACTCAAACCAATAGCCAGACATTTTCGACACAAACATGACAACCGGTGGCAAGACCTGAAATTTCGTGGGATTAATAAAGCATCCCTTGGCTCAAGAGGAGGTGATTTATTCAGACGGTTGGAGCAAGTGGAAAGCAAGTGGATAGTGAAGCTTAAAACACAAACACTACATGGTCTAAATGATAAAATCCCCTTTGCATCCTTCTTGTAATGGCATTTCCTTAAATCTTAGTTTTTTTTTAAATGTTATGTTGTATGTCTCTAGTGCTAGTTCTGTGTGTACTATGACAGGGTATTGTTTCTCCTGGCTTTAATTGTCTTTACAGGCTCGTAGTATCTTACCTGCATCATTATCTGGTTGTGTTTTTTAATCGGCCCTATTATGGCATATGGGAATTGGCATTGGTCCTTTATGCTGTCCTGCGATGAGGAGAGTGAGGTGATTTGGTCCAGATTTTGTCCATCTGTCCCTATGCCCCCGTGTACTTTTTGGCATGGTATGGCATTTTTTTTGTTTAGCTATCAGTACAACACTTCTACAGTTATAAACCACGTTTACGATATTGTATTGTTTGTACTGCACGTATTTCCATTGGTGATTTGCAGTGTGGCTATATGTAATTTGGTACAACCACACCTTGATGTACCACTATACTTGGTGTTTACATTTCACTCTTTCTCCTCCTACTTCACTGCATTTTTTTTGCTGGCACACACCTTCGGTTTTCATGTGCACATTTTACATGGCAGCCCCTCACATTCATCTTGGTCTTTTCATCACCTGTTATTCTCGTTCAACTCACCCCATTCTTCACGTTTTCCCAACTAATAAATAAATAAAATTAAAAATTAAAAAATTAAGAAATAATAAAAAAAGTTAGCTTTTAGTTTTTTTGTTTTTTTTCTTATCTTATTTTTTCACCATTTCATAACGTTTCCATTTTTTCATTTTTTTATTCACTGCATTGATGATTTTTATGCATGCGTTTTATCACTCAGTTTTTATTCACCATTCACAATTTTTATATTTAATCATGCATTTTCTGCACTCAATCATGGCATGCTTTGCATGATTTGCACACGTTCAGCAATCATTTTGTTATTCACGGTTTCATCGTTTTCAGCTGTTGTCATGTACTTCACACACACACTTGTGTATATCACCAGTACGCTCAATGAATAAATTTTTTATTCATTAATTTTTTAATACATATTTTACTATTTTTTATACATATTTTACTATTTACTATCTTTCATAATTTATTATTTTTCATTGTTTATTTATTTTTATTTAGTTTTATAGATACCCGCACTCAACTATTATGATTATATTTTATATGGTACTGATATTTTGTGTTTTTAGCTATGAATTCTATATATATTTACATTTGGACCAGGATCATGCCATATATTTCCTTTTATTTTATTTATCATGTATTTGTATTCCTTTCATTATGCTCCATCATCCTTGCTCCAATCATGCACAGTACATGCAGCATCCCACTCAGGACACGTGGGAACTGCAAAATTACTGTGAAACGGCATTATCACATTGCATGTCATTTTGTATTACAACACCTGTTGTATCCATGTTCATAGGCTAGTCTGGTGTAATTTATACATCCCACCACTAGATGGGGATAGCACTTAGGTTATATAAATACTTAGGTCAGGCCTAGTGTAGAGAGGAAGGAGGCAGAATGAAGGGAGAGAAGAGAGTCAGTTGTTAAGCTGAGGCAGCACACCACAGATTAGTGGGTGAAGTCTGATGCAGCAATGAGGTAGAGCCAAGGTATGAGGCGCAGGAGAGCGTTTTCCTCCTCTTAGTTCCTACATCCTACAACCAGAGGATAGTGTTTGCGTCCCTGGAAGAAAACCAAGCTAAAGAGAGACATCGGTGATAACTCCTGAACTGCAGGTCCGTGTCCAGGACTTATGGGATCGCCACTGGAGGGAACGCAGTGTGGATCGCAATACTGAATTGGCGGATTACAGTACAGGTCAGCACATCAAACCGGCCTCAGAAGTATGCCAAAAGGTCCTGTCTGGTTGCTGATTCCCCCGCCATGGCGTGGCCCACTACTGAGAAGACAGCACTACGAGCCAAGTTGTCTGCGGAAATTAAGCCAGCTCGACTCCTGCGCACCCATGCTTGCAAAAAGTATAATGAGGGTCTGATTTGCAAGTTGCTGGAGGAACCTGAAAAAGACTTCCCGGTTCCAGTACGGAGATTGGGCCGAGTTCTTGACTTCTGTAAGCAGCGAGGATTTGGATTTATCCGTGATATGGAAACCAACAGAGATTATTATGTGAATCGCCAGTCTATGAAGAGGAAGGAGCTCCCTAGTTGGCTACATAGTCTGTATGTCAATGAGACAGTTGAGTTCACCCCTGCAGAAGGTACGCGTGGACCATACGCTACTGCGGTACGTCGACCAGGACTGCCCACGGAGACCCAGGAGTTTGCCAAAGACTCTGAGTCTGAGGAGGATCTGGAACGAGAACCTTCTACCCCCCCCATGCGGCCTGCTGCAAAGTATGTGCCGCCTAGCACTCAAAATCAGTATGCCACTGGATTTGCGGGCACCAACATTCTATGGCAACCCGCCATTGTTACCAAAGATCCTGTCAATGAACCTAGACCCCAGAGGGAACGGGTTAGAAGAAAAAGGCCCGAACCAAAAGGTCTGAGTGCAGCTGCGGAGGACTGTGCAGTTTTGTTTCAGCAACTAGCTGTACAACAGCATCAGGGATTCACTATCCCAACCTATAAAGGTGAACCAGCGAATCCTTCATTAATGAGCAATCCCTCAGAGGAATCACACCCTGTAACCAGGATTGACCCTGCAATTGGGCTGGATTACAACGTTAAGAAAGAGCAACCCCCTATCTTTGAAAAGGTGAAAAAGGAACTGAACTTGCCATCCACTCCTAAACAGCGGATAATGGAGGGACAACCAGAGGGATCTTCCCCTGATTCATGGGAAGTCCAATCCCTACGGATGTGTCGTCCTGTTCAGATCTCTACAATTTAAGTAGGCCGTTTACTACACTTGTTTTTGTTTTGAGCCCCTCTCTATGTTTTATTTGCAAGGACTACATCATAGACTCCACTTGAATTCAAAAAAGGAAAAATCACAGTTGCACTTCATTTGTGTGTTTTATGCTATTTAACCCCTTTTTACCCCATTTTCAGGTTATCAAGGGACTATGTTAATGAAACGTTTAAAGTATACTACCCAGAAAGACTTTTCTGTGCTCATCCTTTTATTACAAACATTTTTGCACTTTAAAATGTTTTTATACATGTTTTATACCCCAATTTAGGTATGGACTTTATCTTTAAACCTGTATCATGGACTTTACTGCCCTCATGTGAGATCATTATTTAATTACCATTTTTGGCCGTAAAGCATCAACCAAAAGGGAATTGTGTATGTGATATATTATATATTTGCCTAGAATGTATTTTTGCGCATAACCCTTTATTTACAGGAGGTTATTGAAGAGTCATGATAATGCATTGCAATGTCTATATCCATATGTGCATATTTGGTGGTGCGTATTTGGTGTATTACAGGAAACGGCATAGAGATCCACAGCTTCAGATATTACTAACGTCGAGGTTGACTTATGTTTTACCATGGGGGTATGCAGCGTCCCACTCAGGACACGTGGGAACTGCAAAATAACTGTGAAACGGCATTATCACATTGCATGTAATTTTGTATTACAACACCTGTTGTATCCCTGTTCATAGGCTGGTCTGGTGTAATTTATACATCCCACCACTAGATGGGGATAGCACTTAGGTTATATAAATACTTAGGTCAGGCCTAGTGTAGAGAGGAAGGAGGCAGAAAGGAGGGAGAGAAGAGAGTCAGTTGTTAAGCTGAGGCAGCACACCACAGATTAGTGGGTGAAGTCTGATGCAGCAATGAGGTAGAGCCAAGGTATGAGGCGCAGGAGAGAGTTTTCCTCCTGTGATCCTCTTAGTTCCTACATCCTAAAACCAGAGGATAGTGTTTGCGTCCCTGGAAGAAAACCAAGCTAAAGAGAGACATCAGTGATAACAGACATTACTTAAGGCTTAGTGGGTGAAGTCTGATGCAGCAATGAGGTAGAGCCAAGGTATGAGGGCAGGAGAGCGTTTTCCTCCTGTGATCCTCTTAGTTCCTACATCCTACAACCAAAGCTAAAGAGAGACATCAGTGATAACAGCCATTACTTAAGGCTGATGCAGCAATGAGGTAGAGCCAAGGTATGAGGCGCAGGAGAGCGTTTTCCTCCTGTTATCCTCTTAGTTCCTACATCCTACAACCAAGCTAAAGAGAGACATCAGTAATAACAGCCATTACTTAAAGGGATTCTGTCACCTCCCCTAACCCAAAATCGGATTTTAAAGCAGTCATGCAGCATAGCTTACCTTGAATCGGCTGTGCTCTTCTATCTTGTAATCCGTCCAGTAGTTTATGAGAAAAACGACTTTTATGATTATGTAAATTAGCCCTGAAGGTGCCCAGAGGGGCATTTTATTCCCCTTAGTGTGCCCAGTAACGCCCCTCTTACAGTGCCCAAAACGCCTTCCTTCCGACTGCCTAACCGCCCACAGCCTCTCATCCCTCTCCTCCCCCTCCCTCACGGCCGAACGAACTCTCGCGCAGGCGCAGTACCCACTGAGGGCTGCGCCAGTGCGATCTGCAGGAGACTGAGGGAAGGAGCTTCATCCTCGTCACTGGGCATGCGCCGAGCCCAGTAATAATTTGTTTCCAGGAGGGAGGGTGGGGAAAGAAATCGGTGGCAGGCAGGCAGGCTGGAGAAAACGCAGGGTGCAGCAGCCGATCGGCAATCCTCTGCGCTTCCTCCCAGGCTGACTGAGGGAAGGGCGAGCATCGGATGTCACTGGGCTCGGCGCATGCCCAGTGGGTTAGGGGAGGTGACAGAATCCCTTTAAGGCTTAATGGGCGAAGTCTGATGCAGCAATGAGGTAGAGACAAGGTATGAGGCGCAGGAGAGCGTAGAGCCAAGGTATGAGGCGCAGGAGAGTGTTTTCCTCCTGTGATCCTCTTAGTTCCTACATCCTACAACCAGAGGATAGTGTTTGCGTCCCTGGAAGAAAACCAAGCTAAAGAGAGACATCAGTGATAACAGCCATTACTTAAGGCTTAATGGGCACCTTTGCACATGGTGGAGGACAATCTAGCTACAGGCAGCCTCACCATACATTGAAGAATACAGATTAGCTACCTGTTTAAGGGCTTGGAAGATACAGAAATATTAGGACTAAGCATGCCAATAAGCATTACAGGCAACCTCACCCTACTACTCTGGTTTACAAGGGACCTGAAGCAAAGTCACCTACCAGAAATACTTATACAGAACCACAGCCTGAGTCTAAACCCAGCCAAACCTATAAACAGCGGATCAACAGAATTCCTCTAAGAACAATAGACTGTGTTCTGTCTGGATGTATATGCCGCAACAGGAACCAACTTCAGTAAAAGTTGTGAGTTGTATCCTACCACTGTCTACTTCATTTTAATTACAACTGGTTGTGCCACCATTAACGGTACTGGTGTCACGACAAATACCACCAAGGGACCCAGCCGCCACAAACACCCTAAACACTACTGCATCAATGGCACCTCAACCTCTATCTAGGCTGGTGCTTCCCTACCACAGAGCGTGCCCCGGAGGATTTTGTGCTATCTTCCTCAACACTGTGCTGCCGGCCCAGGGAGGCTATCTGCTTACCGTGAGTAAACTAGTGAACTGGGTTATTATTTGGCCCCTCATCGGCCCACCGTGCACCTCACGTGTTGCCCCTGCGGTTCTGGCTGGCTGCATACATATAAAACAACCCATATATAAAACCCTTTTTGACATCTGTTTAATCAGTCACTCCATTTTATAACATACATCTGTCACATTTTTGTTTTATGATTATTTTGCTAGGAGGGGGGCGGTATGTGGTGGGCTTCATGTTGTCCATGGTTGGACTTTGGCCATATGCTATTTGTATTTCTTTATTGTGGGGAATTTAACTTCAGGGATTAGCCATCCACGATTTACCTTCAAGTATTTTGGCCGGCCTTCCTAATGCCTTCCTACTTACCATTTTTATTGCCAGTTTAGCTGCCCTTACCTAATGTGGCAGTCGTGGTTCGCCTGGTCTTCTGCGCATGCGCCGTGGCGGTGTTGCGTTCAGTGATGACGCGGATCGCGCGCTGGACTGCAGGACGCGCACACACCCACTGGCGCCTGGGCAGAGATTCAGGTGCCGTATAGTCAGCGGCGCCTATTCATCATTTATAACATACAAGTGAGATTGGTCAGCTAAGTAAGTATAGATTTCGTTCAAATGTTTGGGCCAATAAACGACCTCTATTGGGATCTGCTTTACATACCGAGTCCTATATATACCCAGCACCAGCACCAGTTTACCACTACCCCTTAAAAAAGCAGCACGCAAAACGCGCGTCGGGGAGTGGACTGGTAGTACTTGTATTTTGCTGTGGACTTTCTTGCGGTCAGTATTATTGTGTGGCACTGTTTGGATTTTCAGTAAGTTCCACCAATTTTTGGTGATGCACATTTACTTTTATGGGCTTTTACTCGTTGATACTGTATAAGATGGTTTTATACTTATATTTTGATGTTTCCAGCGTGCCATAATAACGGTGCCAGATACATCCCTCATTTTGCACACGTTTCTATTTATCTTTAATTCTGTGCAGCCTATCAATTTTGTAGCTGACTGCTACTGGTCACAGTACTTATTTCTATCGCTGACCGCATGTTTGCACTTGCACTTTATCCAATAGTCCACCAATCATGCACCACCAGCCCGTTTGTTTTTAATCTTTATTTTAATATTGTGTTCTGCTAATCATGTGAATTATAGTGATTACAATAAAATTATGTATTAATTGATTATAACTTGTGTTGGTATATTATTTTATGTGACATAGGATCTATATATTTATTTTAGTGTTGGTAATTTGATTATATATGGGTTTAATATGTTTACATGGGAATTAGTTTTGGTGTTTCACACTGTATAAAGGTTGTTTCGTTTTTTTGGCAGCACAATTAAGGGATACTTTTCATGCTGTGTACATCAAGGTCAGCAGAACAATTGCTTTAAGTGAAAAGGGTTCTTAATACTTAATTGGAAAAAATCTGTTCATTTAGCCCAAAGAATCCTGCAGAGTGTGAAGGGTTGGATTGTCCCCGATGTGACTAGATCCTTGAAATATGAGGATGCGGCTCCTGAAGTGTCCGTCATCTCGCTGTCACACAATTAAAGATGCATCAAGGTTTACAAGCCGCTGCTTCCAAACAGCATGATTTAATATTAGCTCGCTGCTTCTGTCTCCTAGGCTAATAAAATATGGCAAACTTGCAATTTCTTTGAAAAAAAATCCAGGATGGCGTGACTACAATGTAATACAAAACATGTCTAATTGGTATATTTTTCCTCCTATGAATGTAGTTATTATTATTTATTATTACTGTAACATGAAAATACTGTACTCATTTCAAGCAAAATATTAAAGGATTTATCCAGCTCAGAAAACACAATTTCTAATACTGGTTTATTGCAAAAGAGTCCCCCCATATCTAGATCCTCATCTAAGAGGGTTTCTGGCCCTGGAGGACCCAACATGTCCATTTATAAAGAGACTAATTCATTTAACTGGGGACCCTGCAATACTTCATTGCCCTGTGGTGGTGCTGCAGGGAAAGTGAACACTTGTTTCTACATTAGATCACAGCTGGGATTTCCTTTGATCAGCTTATTATTATGGGACCTGTATAATAAAAAAATAAAAAAACATTGTCCAGAGTGAAAACGGTGATTCCAGAAACAACTCTTGTAAAATGTCAATACCATAAACGATTTTTGACATGGCATTATTTACCTGCATGCCATCTCCTTAATACCACGAGTGATGCTACCCCTTCAAATAGCTGATCAGTGCTGGGAGCTGGGGGTCAGTTCTCCGCCGAACTGATATTGATAACTTACCCTGAGCATTGGTCATCAATAGAGATGAGCGAAGTATTGAAAGATTCGATTCAGCTGCTTAGCCAAATTTTTCCCAAAAATTTGCTTTGTGACTAATGAGTTTGTCACGAGGCACAAGTAGTGGGTGCAATGAGAGCAAACAGTGATAGCGCCAATTCCCATCATTGTACCCCTCAGATGCCACTTCCATACATGATCATGGCATCTGATAGCAATAATTGGGTGTAAAATAAAAAAAATAAAAAAATTCAATCATACTTACCTCATCCATTTGCTCGTGATGGGCCATTTGCTCGTGATGGGTAATCACGTCGGCCGGCCTGGTGACGTCATACGCCACCTCGCACAGGATTTCGTGCAAGATATTCAAGCAAGATGGCGGCAGCCTGCCTGTCACGAGGTATGTATGGATGAGGTATGTATGATTTTTTTAGTTTTTTACACTATTTCAGGTAAAATCGATTAGTTACCATGAAGCACAAGGAAATTCGGCTTTGCGACAAATTGATTTTATCCTGAAATTCGGATCGAAGTCCAATTTGTGGACTTCAATTTGCTCAACACTAGTCATCAATATTATGCCACTGCACAACCCTTTTTTTTATTATTATTAATTCTCATTTTATTATAAGGAAAAGTAACAAAATAAAAGTACATTCCAACAGAAAAATCCAGCAAGTAGGCATCAGTGATACACAGAGCACCAAAATGTTCGTATAAAGAATACAGCTCTACATTGTGGATGCAAGAAAAAGATACCGTAGTAGTTTTGGTCTTCTCTGCCCTACTCATCAGGAAGTAAAGAGCTAGTACCAAGGAAATAAACTGGAAGGTGCTGGGCAATGGATAGATATTATCCAGCAATTGTCATTCTTTATTAGCCAGTTGTATAGGATCTAAGTATAACCGAGAGTGGGGAAAGGGGAAGGATATGGGGTGGAATAAGGGTATAAACAGGGGTATAAGTGTCGACCTAGAGCACTGCCACCAACATCTGTGGAGTAGTGTAGTATTCGCAAAGAGATGAAGGTTACACATTTTTATGGGGAATGAGATACAGTAAACTGTCTATCGTCGATTTCTCCAGTAACCATTAACCATTATGTCCCCAACCTGTTGAACCTAAGACATTTAACATCAAGCTCATGTGTCAGGGTTTATCTATACTGAGTATTGAAGGAGAGTCGTCTTCTCTTTCATGTGATGTAACCATGCAAAAACGCATCTCTGTTTTTGTTCTCTCACCCCGCCAACTCCTCCATGCGACACAAATTTTGCATTTTGGCATACCACATAGCAATAGATGGGGGTTCTACATTCCTCCATCTCATGGGGATAAAAAGTTTTGCTGCAGTAATCATATCGGTTAGCAGATTAGTTTTGACCGGTCTGAAGCTCCCATCTGGCAACCATAGAAGAACCAACGGAGCTGAGAGTTTTAAATGAAGGGAGCAGATTTTATTTATAGTGTCTTCCACTTCCTTCCAAAAATAGCCTAGAGCTGGGCAGGGACACCAAATATGGGAGATGGTACCTGCTGTTGTTGCATCTCCAACATCAGTCTCAAGGGAGGAGATTTATATGATGGATGAACTCAGGAGTTTAATACCATCTAGATCAGGGATGCTCAACCTGCGGCCCTCCAGCTGTTGCAAAACTACAACTCCCAGCATGCCTGGACAGCCTACAGCTATCAAACTACAGAAGGGCATGGTGGGAGTTGTAGTGTTACAACAGCTGGAGGGCCACAGGTTGAGCATCCCTGATCTATATAATATCTTAAATTAGGGTTGTCCCGATACCGATACTAGTATCGGTATCGGGACCGATTCCGAGTTTTCTCGGCGGTACTCAGCCGCCGATACCCCGCCCCGATACATAAATAGAATACTTTTTTTTTTTCCCGCAATGAATATTTTTGCGGCCCGGCAAAGATGCAGCATCGGGAGAGAGGAGGGGCTGGAGTCCGTAACTATGGGCGGGGCCCGGTGCAGTCACTGTACTCTTACACCGGGCCCCGCCACTCACCAAAGTATTTATAAACGTGAATCCTTATCCTGTTATTAAGTTGAACTAACGCTGCCCTCTCCCATGTTCCCATGTTCCCCTGTATCCCCCTGTAAGCTTCAATAGCAGGCAGAGCAGACGGCAGCAGTAACGTCACTCACTGACGTAGAGCGCCTGCTCCGCCCACTTTATGAATGAAGCAGGCGGAGCAGACGCGCGACGTCAGTGAGTGACGTTACTGGTGCCGTCCGCTCTGCCTGCTATGGAAGCTTAAGTAAGTGCTGTGGGGATACAGGGGGATACAGGGGAACATGGGAGAGGGCAGCGTTAGTTCAACTTAATAACAGGATAAGGATTCACGTTTATAAATACTTCGGTGAGCGGCGGGGCCCGGTGTATTGGGGGACACTGTTATGAGGGGGATCTGTGGATGACATATAGCAGTGTCATCCACAGATCCTCCCCATAACAGTTCCATCCACAGATCCCCTATAACAGCACCATCCACAGATCCCCCACCAAATAACAATGCCATCCTCAGATCCCCCCACCCCATAACAATGCCATCCACAGATATCCCACCCCATAGCAGTACCATCCATAGATCCCCATAACAGTGCCATCCACAAATCCCCATAACAGTGCCATCCACAGATCCCCCATAACAGTGCCATCCACAGATCCCCCATAACAGTGCCATCCACAGATCCCCATAACAGTGCCATCCACAGATCCCCATAACAGTGCCATCCACAGATCCCCCATAACAGCACCGTCCACAGATCCCCATAACAGCACCATCCACAGATCCCCATAACAGTGCCATCCACAGATCCCCCATAACAGTGCCATCCACAGATCCCCCATAACAGTGCCATCCACAGATCCCCCATAACAGTGCCATCCACAGATCCCCCATAACAGTGCCATCCACAGATCCCCATAACAGTGCCATCCACAGATCCCCCATAACAGTGCCATCCACAGATCCCCCATAACAGCGCCATCCACAGATCCCCCATAACAGTGCCATCCACAGATCCCCCATAACAGTGCCATCCACAGATCCCCCATAACAGTGCCATCCACAGGTCCCCCATAACAGTGCCATCCACAGATCCCCCACATGACAGTGCGTCATCCACAGATCCACAGATCCCCCAAAACGGTCACATGACATTTAAAAAAAGTATCGGTATTCGGTACCGGTGACTACTTGAAAAAAGTATCGGTACTTGTACTCGGTCCTAAAAAAGTGGTATCGGGACAACCCTATCTTAAATGAGTTCTCCTGAACCCTGACACATCTAGAGAATCCATGTGAATCGGATAGTATGAATGCCCGGTCAGAATCGTCCAGAGTAATACCTAGTTCCCTCTCCCAGGCTGCCAGATATGAGGGTCTCTGTGGTGTATGATTTAATGACAGTTGTTTATAAATCAATGAAAGGCATTTTGGTGGGGGAAAAGGTAGCATTATGTAGGTCTCCAACAACGAGAAGTCAGGCAAGGGCAGGAGTTTGGATTTTTTGAATTTAGTGCAAGTTAGTTCAAAGTCGAATTTCTGCAGTACATTCCCATCACCTAAGAGCTTGCCAGTCAGAGCTTCATAGTGGTCTGTGACCGCTGGGGAGCGTGCCAAATCATCTAACCTAAGTGCAGAGACAGAAAACCAAACAGGAGTCACAGTTCAGAGAGGAGCTGCGGCAGAATATTGAGAGGAGCTAGGTGCAACAAGAGTCCTCCACTCATGTTCAGAGCTTCTGATCTACAGCATATGGTTATACTGCTTCTAGCAGGGGTGTAATTACCATAGCGGCATACCATGCGACTGCTATGGGGCCCTGGGCAAGAGGGGGCCCTGGGCAAGAGGGGGCCCAGTATTAGTTGGGATCATCTCCTCTTCTACTGTAGGTGAAAACCTAGTCAGGACTCTACCCTCTAAAAAACAACGTTTATCAAGTGAAGCAGTGGAAAAATGTCCCAAGGGTCATTGAAAAGGGTTTAGGCAGAAATCTTTCTGTCCTCTGTGGGGGGCCTGGTTTAAATCTTGCTATGGGGCCATTACTTCTCTATGTATACCACTGGCTTCTAGTAAGTTCGCTTATCAGCACCTGTCTGTTGGGCAGGGGTGCCTTAGACCATAACAAATGCTCCTTGTCCTTCCCTAGTAATTCTCTTTCCATATATACATGAATGGGTATAGGGGTAGATTTTGACAGGGCTAACCACCTCTCCCAATAAATAGCTTGTAGATATAGGGTAATATCAGGTAGTGAGATACCACCTTGGTTTCTTTTGTGGGTACGGTAAGTAAGGAATAAGACAATCTGGATTTTTTATTAGCCCATAAGTACCGGCTGAATATCATCTTCAGCTTGTCCAGATATATTGCGGACAAGGAAAGTGGAAGTGAGCGGAAAGTATAGAGCAACTGTGGGAGAATATACGCAGTTAACATATTCTTCCTGCCCAACCACGATAGCATGGGAACCGAGTGGCCCGACAGGAAGGACTGAATTTTGGTTAGTAAGGGGGCATAGTTTAGCTGGAACAGTAATTTCGGATTGGCTGGTATCATAATGCCAAGATATTTGATGGCGGTGGGGGGCCATCTAAATGGAGTTAAGGCCTTAATCCATATCAATTGGATAGCGGACAGTGACACCCCAGGGCCTTCGACTTCTCATAGTTTATCTTGAAATTGGAAATTCTGCCAAAGGCCCTGAAGGTGTCCAGCATCTGTGGCATGGCCTCTACTGGATTCAATACCATCAGTAGTAAATCATCTGCAAAGGCCGCCATTTTATGAGTGAAGTTACCCATATGTAGACCTCTAATATCAGAGGATTGTCTAAACTTTAGAAGTAGGGTCGCTAGAGTCAATACAAAAAGCGTAGGAGAGAGAGGGCAACCCTGTCTGGTCCCATTTTTAATTGCCTACCTTCTTGACCCGGGACGAAGCCCACCTGCTCCTTGCCCATAAGCCCAGGCAGCATGGTCACTATGCGGTGACTCAGCAGCTTAGCCCACCATTTTAGGTCTGTGTTAAGGAGTGAGTTGGGTCTGTAGCTAGCACATAACTCCGGGCCCTTCCACTCCTTTTGGAGGATGGTGATGTGTGCAGCCTGAGGCTGAGGGGGAAGGGCAGATCCCTGTAACAGGGAATTGCAAATCCTAACAAAATAGGGTATTAAAGTGCCACTAAATTTCTTATAGTAAGATATAGGGAAACCGTCAGGTCCAGGGCTCCTACCAGAAGGGATTGTACAAAAGACCTTTTTGACTTCCTCAGATGTGAATGGCTGTACCAGTTGGGCTTTGTTGTCATCAGTTAGGGTGGGGATTTTAATTTATTGAAGAAAGGAATCTATGTGGGAATCTAGGTGTTGGTGGTCAGTGTTAGGTGGAGGGTCCTCATCCTCTAAGGGTACTTTCACACTAGCTTTTTGTTTTCCAGTATTGAGTTCCGTCATAGGAGCTCAATACCGGAAAAAAACAGATCAGTTTTATCCTAATGCATTCTGAATGGAGAGCATTCCGTTCAGGATGCATCAGGTTGCATCAGTTCAGTCCCTCTTATGTTTTTTGGACGGAGAAAATACCGCAGCATGCAGCAGTTTTCTCTCCGGCCAAAAATACTGAAGGGTTGCCGAAATTAATTTACATTGAAGTGTATTAGTGCCGGATCCGGTATTAAGTGTTCCGGCATGCGCAGACCTTTAAAAATGCAAAACATTTTTATACCGGATCTGTTTTTTCTGGATGACACCGGAGAGACGGATCCGGTATTTTAATACATTTGTCAGAACGGATCCGCATCCGAATCCTTCTGACAAATGGCATCAGTTTGCATCCAGAACTGCCTGCCAGAATCCTCTGCCGCAAGTGTGAAAGTACCCTAAGTTGTACAGAGAAGTGTAAAACATCAAAATTGTGCGATGGAGGGGGTTCTGAGTAGTCTATTACCCTCTTTGGATTTTATTGCATGTACAAAGGTTTTATTACTCTGAGATCGCACATGTTAGACAGGACTTTGGATCCCTTGTCTCCATGGGAGTAGTATCTAAAGCGTAGAGATTGCATTATCTTGACGGTTTTAATGTTCAATAAGTCTTTCCATAGGGAACGTAGGGATTTGAGAGTATTTTGCCTCTCTGTAGATTGGGATGTCTTGTGTAAGCGTTCTAATACGGATATCTGAAGCAGCAGAGCAATTAGGTACACCCAAATGACGGCCTTGTGGGCCTCCCATAGTATTAGTGTGGGGGTGTGGGGGATGTCGTTTGTAGTAAAGTAGTATTTTGTCCTTTGTTCTATATATTTCCTATTGGTCTCATCTTCAATAAGGGTATCGTTTAGACGCCATGACCAAGCCCTGGGGGGAAGGTCTTGGAGCGTCATTTGTAATATAACAGGGGCATGATCTGATATTGTGATGGGTCCTATTGTTATTTTTTTAACTGCGGGTAAAGAGTTGTTTGAAAGCAGCACATAGTCCAGGCGCTGGTAAGAACTATGGACAGCGGAGTAAAACGTGTAGTCCTTACCCTCTGGGTTAAAGATCCTCCATATATCTGAGATATGTAAATCAGATAATGCTCTACCTGTATCTATAGATCTGTTTTTTGGTAGTGGATGGTGATGGTGATGTGGAATCCATGGTGTGATCCAGAGTAAGGTTGAGGTCCCCTCCCAGTACTAGCGTACCTTCTGTGAAGGTCTTCAGAGTTTCCAAAGTCTGAAGGAGCCACTGGACCTGTTTGACATTAGGAACATATACGTTATCGTGGAATTCAAGATTTTGCCCTTGAGGAACAGGTATCGTCCGTCCGGGTCCACAAGCTTGACCAACAAGGTGAATGGTATATTTCTACCTATGCCAATAGAGACTCCTCTAGCAGCAGCAGAATATGTAGAATGGTACCAAACAGGAAAACACTAGCTATATTGGGGACATCGCGATGTCTAATATGTGTCTCTTGAAGAAAACCTATGTCTGCCCCCTCTCTCCGAAGCATATGATAGACTTGACTGCGTTTCTGAGGGATGTTCATCCCATTGACATTAAGGGAAAGAAGCGTAACCTTGGCCATTATTTGCAAAGTATAAAAGGCTGGCAGCTAACCATGTCAAGGCTCCAGGGCTCCAGGTCGACAGTGGGGATGTAAATGAGGTATGAATATATATAAACAAACAAAAGGGGCAAAGGAGCCCCATCGGCGGATACCTGCATAATTATATTACAGAAAGTGCAAAACATAAGTAGGTGAGGGGGAGAGATGAATGAGTGAACCTAGTTAACACCAGGAACTCCACCCACCCGGCCTATATGAAATATAGTGTGACCTGTCAGTGTCAAGCAGAGGGAGTTCCAGAGGTCGGGACGGGGAGCCCAGCCGCCTCCCGGGTAAGAGCCAGGAAGGCCTGAATGGGGGAACAAGTCCCCATCTGCCCCAGCATATTACCAAGGGCCCCCCCAACCGAGCTCCAGCCGATAGGAGGAGGGACAAATATTAAAGTGGGGGAAAAAATGTCCCTGCGTCTTATGGGGTGAATACTAATGAGCGCTTCCATTATGCAAGCTCTGTATTTACCGCTTCCTGGTCCTCGGCTGTTGGCTGTGCAGTGGCTGCGCACAGCGTGAGGGCGCTCTGTGACCTCACGTTGTGAGCGTCAGATCACAGCACAGCCGGCAGCAGGATGGAGAGGATCACGCTGTAGGTGAGGAGCGGCAGCGTCTGGAGAAGAAGAGGTAAGTGTTATTTTTATTTTAAGTTCTCTGTGGCATGGGGGATCATATAGGGGCTGATAAGAAGCATGGGGTTCATATGGGGGCTGATAAGAGGCATGGGGCTCATATGGGGGCTGATGATAGGCATGGGGGCTCATATGGGTGCTGATGAGAGACATGGGGGCTCATATGGAGGCTGATGAGAGGCATGGGGGCTGATAAGAGGCAATGGGGGCTAATAAGAGGCATATGGAGGCTGATGAGAGGCATGGGGTTCCTATCTGAGGTCTGATTGGGGGTCATTCACATTGGGGTCTGATCTGGGGTCTGATTGGGGGTGTGATCTGAGATCTTATTGGGGTCTGATTAACATTGGGGGTCTGATTGCTGGTCTGACCTGAGGTCTAATGAAAAATATTTTTTTCTTATTGCTCTCCTCTAAAACCTAGGTGCGTCTTACAGGGCGAAAAATATGTTAATAAAAAAAAAGAAACATCAATCACACCGCATATATTGCGCTAATAAAGGGAGCTAAACCTGGAAGCAGTAAAGACGTATGATCTAACTTTTCAAGCAGCTAATAAAGTTCTTAGCAGTATTATTATAAAGCATTTAGCAAACCCCAAGTCCCTTAAAGGGAAAAAGAAAAGGGTCATCAGTCCACTGGTGCGTTCTTCCTCTTCGGTGACTTGAATCTGGAAGCCAGCTGCCAGGGCGGTGGAGAGGCAATTTTAGATAATTAGTCCAGGGCGGCTGTTGGTAGTCAGGACGGTATATCAATGGGGGACATCTCCAGGGCCTCCCTTAGCTTAACCAGGTGGTCCGGATGTCGTATCGCCATTTGTCTGCCATTTATTGCAGTGCTGAGACTGAACGGGAATAGCCACCAAATAGGTAATTTCTTGGCTCTCAAAATGTCCGTCAATGGACGTAGGGCTTTGCGCTTGGCCAGGGTGCTCGCGGCTATATCCTGGAAAAGCAGAATCTTGGGATTGTCTAGCAGGATTTCTTCTCTTTCTCTCGCTGCCTTGAGGACTGCAGCAGTATCCAAGTAGTTTAACAAAGCAGATTGTGTCCCTGGGAGAATCTCCTATAGGAGCTTCGGTCTAAGGGCCCTGTGTGCTCTCTCTATAGTAATGGCGGCAGCCCGCTCAGGTCCCAACAGCGTGGAAAAAATCCGACATACCGTTTCAGTCAACGCCTCAGCGCGAACCGGCTCTGGTATGCCACGGAGTCTCAAATTTTTCCTTCGTCCACGGTAAATCCTGGTCCTCCAAGTAGAGGTAGGGGTTGTTAATCTGTGTACCGTGAGCCTGTAGTTGAGACTGCATCACCCTGCTGTGCTGCGTGATCGAGGCCACTCTGTGACCTATCTGCTTCACCTCAATCTTGATGTCTGCCAGCTCCCTCATTACTGGGGAAAGAGCTTGGGTCAGCGATTGCTTGAGGAAGGACCTGGTGATGGGCATCGGGTCAGGGTCCCCTTGTGTATCAGATAGGGCATGCCTTCTTCCGAGTATTCATACTGTGCTGTGGCGCGAGATTCAGCAGCCACCATTTTCCCCCGGCATGCCGGTGATGGTAACTTCTTGTATTTATTTAAGTCCCCTTTGGACTTTTTGGTTCTTGGAGTGTGCTCCAGCTCTCTACCTCTTTCTTTACTTAGTCTACCCATGATTAGACAGGGTGTGCTGTCAGGGAAACTGTTAGGCAGGAAGATGTGGTGAGGAGCTCGAGCTTCAAGCGTCCAGCACCATGTTCTGCTAGCTCCGGGAATTTTTTTTTAAAAGGGGCAAAATGACTTATAAAACTGTAAAAAAAAAAAAAAAACATTCCACTGGCTGATACCCCATTACTGCTTTTCTGGAGCTTGCTGGGTCCCCTTTTGTTCTCTCCTTCTTGGTCCTTCTCATCACAGGAAATGAGACTGCTCAGCCAACCACTGTTCGCAGAGGTGGCCATCCTCATCCAGCACTTGGTTGAGCAGTCACATTTCCATCTGCAAAAGGACTTGAAAGTAAAGGCTGGGAATTGTCAAAACAATCATGGTCGCAGTTAAATAAGGTATTAAGTTTTTGAGCCATTCTGCCACTTTTTTAAAATATTTAACCCCAGCTGCACATCCCCTCTTGATATAGATTGTGAGACAAAAAACTGTTGGCTGAAAGACTGTTTAGTTGAGCATTATCTTACATCAATGTGCAGCTGGAATAGAGGTAGGTGGAAGGGCCTTCACGTCCGAGGACCACATACAGAAAGGTCTCTCAACACCATTACGATCCACCTCGGAAAGAAACATTGGTTTTTGTACGACACTTCTACAGCATGGACAAAAAGTGGTGTGACACAGTGAGGGGTTATGTCTGGCAAGGCAGGTATTTTCCTTGCCTCAAGTGTGAAAAAACACTGACGTTTTGAGTTAAGAACTTGTATTTTGCCTCTGTACTGCACCCGTTTACCCTATCTACCAGAGCGAACCCCCACAATTGGTGGAGGATGCGGGCAAGTGCAGTAAAGCTGGCGTGAACGCCGATATTTTTGGTTTCTGCATTTTTCAGGCACGTTTGTTTGTCGTACATTAAACAAGCTGTATTACAACCAGTGCCCCATGACAAAATGGAGGCTGTTGTAAAGGCCCTCATGGAGGCTAATCTGCAGCAGTGAGAGACAAAACTGCAGCAACATGAGGCTAATAAGCAGCAGCAGGAGACTAACCAGTTGCTGCTACAACACGTGATGGCTTTGAAGACAGCAGGAGCAACCCCGAGCGTCCACGATGCCCGGAAAGCAATCCGTTACACGATTTCTAAGATGACTCCCGCAGACGACATTGAAACCTACCTGGCGATGTACGAGAAAGTGGCCATCAGGGAAAAGCTACACCGTGACCAGTGGGCTGAGGTCGTCGCTCCATTCCTGGCATCCGATTCCCAGCGGGTGTATTTCGACTTGCCTGATGATCAATCGGCCGACTACCGAAAGGGTGAGATTTTGGCAAGACTGGGGGTGAATGTGTTGGTCCGGGCCCAGCGGGTACATCAGTGGGGGTTTAAGCCAGCTGAGCCTGAAAGAACCCAGTATTATAACTTACTCCACCTCTTGCAAAAATGGCTACAGCCTAATTTGCTGAGTCCCACGGCTATGCTGGATAGATTATTGGCTGATATGTTCTGGAGGGCTCTGACACCCCGTCTCCAGCACTGGATCGGCCAGGTGTCTCCTGGCAACGCCCTAGAAATGGTGGAGCGCTACGAGGCTACTAAGACTGTTACAGGGGGTTATTTTGGGAGGGGGGCAGTCAACCCCCGTAAATCTCCATCCCAGACTCGGCAACTTGTACAAACCAAACCCGCCCGGGGTGTACCCTCTATGGACCTAGCTCCGATTGTCTGCTGGCGGTGTCAGGAGCTGGGCCATGTAAGAGCTGACTGTCCCAATCAGGTGGAACCCATGGATACTAACTATGGCTACCGTCAGTCGCTATATGTCAGGAAGCTGTGTGCAGCAGGTACCCCAAAAACTCTAAACCACCTGTGCCAGGTGGAGGTAGTGGACACTCCAGCGGAGGCTCTGCTGGACTCAGGGAGTCTGGTGCCCCTAGAAAGAGCTCCCCTGGTACGGTCAGCGGAGTATACTGAAAAGTTGGGGTAATGTGCATCCATGGAGAC
Organism: Bufo bufo; assembly: GCF_905171765.1. NCBI lineage: Eukaryota > Metazoa > Chordata > Amphibia > Anura > Bufonidae > Bufo > Bufo bufo. Next base: position 48,007,420 of record NC_053394.1, read on the forward strand.
TTAAAAGACTATCCCATCGCCCCGGTGTCTCTCTAACCACAGGGGCTGGCAGATGGACTCACGAAGTGGCAGTTGCCCCAAATTTACACTACGAACTTATAATAGGGAGAGACTTCCCGGGCTTCCCGGCACTATGGCATGCTATGAGAGTGACTGATACCCATGAGTCAGGGGTAACCCTAGCAGAGGGGCCCGGCTCAGAGGGGAGACTAGAACCCCGGGAACTTGAGACTGAAGGGCCAGCGGTAGAGGTGACCGCCACTTCGGTGGAAGAGGGGGAGACAATCCCGCTAAGTGTGATGGTGGGAGACGTGAAGGATCTGCCGCCAGGTCCTGAATTGGCAGACCTCAAAGTCTCGGAGATAATTTTGATACCGCCCAATGTTGGGACCCAACCCTTTCCTGCGCCTGGGAAAATGTGTTAATAGTAGATGGTGAACCACAACAACCTGGGGCAGAGTTAGTGTTTCCCCGTTTTGTGGTTCATCAGGATATGTTGTATCGGGTAAACCAACTACGGGGTGAGCCTGTTGAACAGTTGGTGGTCCCCAAGGCTTTTCACAAGCTTGTGTAAGATCTAGGCCGACCAACACGTTCTCGGGGGTCACCTGGGTCTGCAGAAAACTCAGGATTGCATTCTACAGCGGTTTTACTGGCCCAGCATATTCAAAGAAGTGGAAGAGTTTTGTAAGTCTTGCCCGACCTGCCAGATAACTACCCACAGCCACATTTCCTTAGTCCCCTAATACCTCTCCCGATTATCGAAGTACAGTTTGACCGAATAGCAATGGACCTAATAGGCCCAGTACCAAAGTCCGCCAGAGGGCATCAACATATCTTAGTCATTCTAGACTACGCAACTCGGAACCCGGAGGCGGTGCCACTGCGACATACAGTACAGACCAAAGGTTTGGACACACCTTCTCATTCAAAGAGTTTTCTTTATTTTCATGACTATGAAAATTGTAGATTCACACTGAAGGCATCAAAACTATGAATTAACACATGTGGAATTATATACATAACAAACAAGTCTGAAACAACTAAAAATATGTCATATTCTAGGTTCTTCAAAGTAGCCACCTTTTGCTTTGATTACTGCTTTGCACACTCTTGGCATTCTCTTGATGAGCTTCAAGAGGTAGTCCCCTAAAATGTTTTTCACTTCACAGGTGTGCCCTTTCAGGTTTAATAAGTGGGATTTCTTGCCTTATAAATGGGGTTGGGACCATCAGTTGCGTTGAGGAGAAGTCAGGTGGATACACAGCTGATAGTCCTACTGAATAGACTGTTAGAATTTGTATTATGGGAAGAAAAAGCAGCTAAGTAAAGAAAAACGAGTGGCCATCATTACTTTAAGAAATGAAGGTCAGTCAGTCAGCCGAAAAATTGAGAAAACATTGAAAGTAAGGGCTATTTGACCATGAAGGAGAGTGATGGGGTGCTGCGCCAGGTGACCTGGCCTCCACAGTCACCGGACCTGAACCCAATCGAGAAGGTTTGGGGTGAGCTGGGACCGCAGAGTGAAGGCAAAAGGGCCAACAAGTGCTAAGCATCTCTGGAACTCATCAAGACTTGTTGGAAGACCATTTCAGGGGACTACCTCTTGAAGCTCATCAAGAGAATGCCAAGAGTGTGCAAAGCAGTAATCAAACCAAAAGGTGGCTACTTTGAAGAACTAGAATATGACATATCTTTCAGTTTTTTTCACACTTGCTTTTGTTATGTATATAATTTCACATGTGTTAATTCATAGTTTTGATGCCTTCATAGTCATGAAAATAAAGAAAACTCTTTGAATGAGAAGGTGTGTCCAAACTTTGGTCTGTACTGTACTCGGCCCAAACTCATAGCTAAGGAGCTAATGGAGATGTTTCCAGAGTAGGACTACCTAAAGAGGTTCTGACCCACCAAGGGACCCCTTTTATGTCCAAGGTGATGAGGGAACTCTGTAAGTTGCTGCACATAAAACAACTACGGAAGACCTTTTACCATCCAAAAATGGACGGTCTGGTAGAACGGTTTAACCAAACATTAAAAAATATGTTGAAAAAGGTAGTGTCTAAAGATGGGAATGACTGGGACCTCCTTCTGCCCTATCATGTTCGCAGTGTGAGAGGTACCCCAGCCTCTACTGGGTTCTCGCCCTTCGAACTGCTATATGGCAGACACCTCGCGGGTCTCTTTAACGTGGCCAAAGAGGCGTGGGAACAACAACCCACTCCACATAAAAGTGTCATTGAGTACGTTAACCAAAATGCAAGATCCAGGATAAAGACAGTGTTGCCTCTTGTAAGTGAGCATATGGAGGCAGCTCAGCGAGCCAGAGTCGGGTCTATAATCGGCAGGCTCGGGTCCGGATCTTAAACCCGGGGTGATCGGGTTTTGGTTCTGGTTCCGACCATGGACAGTAAGTTCCTGCTTAGGTGGCAGGGGCCCTACGAGATACTCGAGAAAATTGAAGATGTAAACTACAAGGTACAACCAGCCAGGGCAGCGAAGCCGGAGCAGGTTACCATGTGAATTTACTCAAACCGTAGAAAAGATAGGAAACCTGTACAGAAGACAGGTTTTCTAGGAGAAGAGGTACTGGCCCCTCTGTCTGATGCAAGAGAGGCGGCTTCCACAGTAAAAGTTGCTGACAGCCTCTCCTCTAAACAGACTCAGGAGGCCAGGAGTTCGTTAGTCGGAACACGGATGTGTTCTCGGACCTCCCTGGATGCATTTCCATAATACAGCATAACATTGTCACTGAGCCTCAGGAAAAAGTCTGATTAAAACCATACCAGGTACCCGAGGCTCGGCGACAAGCCATATCGGAGGAGGTACAGCTAATGTTGCAGCTAGACATCATTGAGGAGTCAAAAAGTGAGTGGGCCAGTCCTATGGTATTGATACCCAAGCCGGACGGGATGTTGCGGTTTTGTAACGACTTTCGAAAACTTAATGAGGTTTCCAAATTTGATGCGTATCCCATGCCCCGGGTGGATGAGCCCAGCATTTTTATGTTTTGGACCTCACGAAAGGGTACTGGCAGGTGCCCTTAATGGAGGCTGCCAAATAGAAAACTGCCTTCATTACGCCTGAGGGGCTGAATCAATATAAGGTCTTACCCTTTGGTCTGCATGGCGCCCCGCCACATTCCAGTAACTAATGGACATTGTGCTTCGTCCACATCGTCGGTACACTTCGGCTTACCTGGACAATATTGTCATCCACTGTACCGACTGGGAAAGTCACCTACCCAAAGTGCAGGCTGTAGTGAACTTCGTTTGGAAAGATGGCCTAACCGCTAACCCAAAAAAATGTGCGATAGGGTTAGAAGAGACTAAGTATCTGGGGTATGTCATTGGGCGCGAAGTCATCAAACCCCAAGTGAACAAAATAGAGGCGATACGGAATCGGCCCCGACCTATCACCACAAGGCAAATAAAGTCATTCCTGGGAATGGTGGGTTATTACATGAGGTTTGTTCCCCACTTTGCTACTCCAGCTGTGCCCTTGACAGGGCTCTTGAAGGGACGAAAATCAGTGATGGTTAGCTGGGATGATCGGGCGGAAGAGGCTTTTGCCACTTTGAAGATGGCCCTGTGTGGGTCACCAGTTTTGGTGACGCCCAACTTCAAGAGGGAGTTCGTGGTACAAATGGATGCCTCTGAAGTAGGCCTTGGTGCTGTACTGTCTCAGGAAGATAACGGGGAGGAGCATCCTGTTGTCTTCCTAAGCCACAAGCTCACCCCAACCAAAACCATGTACAGTATAGTGGAGAGAGAGTGCCTGGCTATCAAGTGGGCACTTGAGTCTCTCCGCTACTATTTGTTGGGGAGAAAGTTCCGCCTGGTGACAGAGCACTCCCCTCTCAAGTGGATGAGCCAGGCCAAAGACAGGAATGCCCGGGTCACCAGATGTTTTTTGTCTCTGCAGAACTTTAAGTTCTCGGTAGAACACAGAGCAGGCCGGTTGCAGGGAAACGCGGATGCCCTGTCCCAGGTGCATTGTCTGGCGTGTGTCCACCCCCTCAGGGTTGAACAAAGGGGGGGGGTATGTGACACAGTGAGGGGTTGTGTCTGGCAAGGCAGGTATTTTCCTCCCAGCATGTGCTGCTGGGCTGGTTTCCAGCCAGGTGAGGTCAAATACCAGACCGGAGTTTAAGTGAGTTTAAGTGCCGGTTCGGTTTGGCAGCACATGGCTGTCCTTAAATAGGCAACTGGACTCAGCAGAGATGTCTCTGTTTTTGGGATCTGAGGCTTTGTGCCGTGCTGGAGGGCTGAGAGCCGCATACTGGGGAAACAGGCCTTCTAAAGCCTGCTGTGGACTACTGGAGGCAGAACTGCCAGCAATGTGACTTGTGTTATCTGAACTTTCCATTGTGTGTGAATTAAAACCAAGAATGCAAAATTACATACTGTTTTGTGCAATTGCCTCAAGTGTGAATAAACACTGACGTTTTGAGTTAAGAACTTGTATTTTGCCTCTGTACTGCACCCACTTACCTTATCTACCAGAGCGAAACCCCACAGTGCCTTAAGAAAAGCTGTAGAAATGCAGGATCATTTCTATACATCATTAATAAATAATCAAAACGGAGTAACTTTTATTCTAGATTTTCCTTTGAAATGTAAAATCAAAGTGGAGGGGAAAACATTACCCTTAATCAAAAAGCTGTGTTGCTTATAAAGGAAGCAATCAGATAGCGCCCAGATTATGCCTACAATCATTATGACAGAACCAATTTCCTCCCAAGGACAAGATTTGCAATAACTTCTCATATTGGTCGGGAAACGTATTTTGTTCTTTTCCTCGGATTCAAAGCTCATTACGGAAAACCTGTCGTAATTCTAACAGAACACATTAGGGGGTTGAGTGTGCGATTAAATCTATGCAGCGGGGTTACTGATTTGGCAGGTTAACAACCCAAAAAACAGGTTTTCACGATACATTATTTTGGACGCTGTAGTGTTTGCCAGCTTCAGAAGTGAATTGCCTCGCAGCTTTAAATTCCAAGAACATTCACTTGGCGAAAGCGACTGCCGAGTATAATCCATGAAGTGTCTTGGGGAAGGAGTTGTTTTCGTAAGACGGAACACAAATATTTGCTCATTATTTTGCAATTACAATGTGTACGGACGAGGCGCCACACAGAATCCTGAACAACTCATGTTGACTGATATTAGGAAGGCGTCCTATTTGATACAGATAATTGCACAATTTATTACAAAGTAGCAAACTGTATTTTGTATGGCAGCTGGTTGGTGGTGTAAAAACCTCGGATTAATACCACCAAAATTTAGCTAAAAAATTAATTTGCCATGTGCACAATAAATGGCTAATATTACTTTGCAGCTGCTCCTTGGCATTGACTACCACTGTAACCAGAATGCTCAATGCCTTCTCATATTCTCCATTTAAAGGTGTTTTGGTTCTTTTTTTGGGACACAAATATTGCGAACTTATCCTCAAAATAGGTAATCAATATCAGATCGGTGGGGATCCCACTCTAGGAACCCCTTGCGATTAGCTGTCGGAAGGGTCCGCGGTGCTCAGGCGAGTGCTGCAGCCTCTTCCTCTGCCTGTGATGTCACGTACATCCGTCACATGTTCTGCGTGTGGCTCAGTTAACTGCACCCCCGCCGATCAGCTGTTTGAAGAGGAGGCGCGCGCCGTGCCAGCGCCGCCTCCTCTTCACTGTTTACCTTCTCGCCTTTGCATCTGCAGCGGTGAGCAGGTGTAATTACACCTAACCGTCCCATTCATTTCAATGGGACGGCTCGTTCCCATACACTTGTATAGAGCGATCCTTCCATTGGAAATGAATGGGACGGTTTGGTGTGATTACACCTGCTCACCGCTGCTGTTTGTTTTCCTGGCTGCAGTATTGACGTTCTCTGCACTCAGCGTCACCTCTGCAGCCATCACTGGCCTCAGCAGTGATGTACCCCATGTATGCATTTGTATGCAAGCAAGACTTTTTCTCCATCAAAAACGAACTGATTTCTAACGGAATAAACAAAAACGAATGCAAACTGAGAACAGGTGATGATCAAAATAATGGATCTTTTTCTTTTTTTTCCTGTTCTACTGACAAATCAGAAGAATGGAAAGCTCAGTGCAGATGTGATTCTGGAGAGAACTAGGTGAGTTCACACGCAGGGCCACTGGTTGAATTTACTGTTGTTTTTGCTGCATCTATAACAAGCGCAAGCGATTTTCACATTCAAAAAGGGCTAATAATGTGCTAACCCCAGGCAGCATTCTCGTTTAGTTTGCCTTGGAGTGATAATAGAGTCATTTTCTAGGCTAGAGGTTAGATAGCTAATTTCACAATGCTATGTAATGAGAACTAAGGATAAGCTCTCGGGATAGTATTGGTCTCCCTTGTGGAGATCCAGATGGTGTTGGGTATCTTGCAGGCAATGCTCCTTGGAAAAAGAAAAAACATGCAAATTAGCTGAGTGTCTTTGGTTGGCTTATATCCTTAGGTTTCAAGGCTCTTCAATGACTTACAGCGCAGCTACCTACAGTGGCGCTAGAGCAGCAGTTTTCTTTCTTCAGGAAGGGCACTAATTTGGATTAAGAACCAGCTATACTCTCAATTCTTTCTGCCTGTCGAGCTCCACAAAACCTCAAGGTCAAGAAAGCTCACCTACACACTTACGGGGACTCTTTATATATTGTTTTAAATGGTACTTTTCACTATGACCGCGTTGTAGATAGAAACATAGAAGACTGACAGCAGAAAAAGACCACCTGTCCACCTAGTCTGCCCGTATATTATTTCCTTCTATTTCTTTTATTTTGGATAGATGTGTTATATCCCAGGCATGTTTAAACCCCTTAGTGACCATCCCTATTTCTTTTTATTTTTTATTTTTTTTTACGGCGGCCCAGTGAAAGCGGGGCAAGGCTTGTAACATATCAGCCGTGGTCCTGGTCTACAGCCCGGACTGGCAGGGGCGCCCATCTGAGCTGTTTAACCCCTTACATGTCGTGGGCGCCTCTCTGGCACACCTTCTGGTGAATGTCATGGTAATGGTGACATTAAAGTCCACTGCACTTTTTTTTTCAATGGATAAAAATTTCAAAAATAAAATTTCCTCCACATATTTGGTATTGCCACTTCTGTAAGGACCCATACTATGCAATAATCATGTAATTCATCCAGTACGGGGAACACCGTAAAAAAAAACTGCCAAAAAGAACCAAAAAAAAAGGCCAGAATTGCTGCTTTTTGCTTTGGCAGAGTTATTTGATCAGTTATGTCCATCAGTTATTGTGAGCCAATTAATTATTTGCTGGCTTGATTCATTTTTCCATCACGTTATACCACTGCTCATTTCCAGGGGTTTACGACCACCCTGCAATCCATCAGTGGTGGTCATGCTTCCACACTATAGGAAAAGGCGCTGGCCTCTCTGGTGGCCAGGACCGTGGGAGCGCACATAGGCACGCATCTTCTCGTCCCAACCACTTCGTATCTGCCCTGCAACGTGGCTGTGACCCCCGGAAACAAGCCGTGTGTAAACAATGGAAAAATGAATCCAGCCAGCAAAGGAGGCAATATGGACAATCACAATACAATAGTAGGTGCTTTTTGTCTACATGATAAATGCCATTTGCTGAAGTGAGACAACCCCTTTAAGGTTAGACATAGTACTTACTCTTACTCTGCTCATACGATTCAATGTGATCCAAATAAATTCAGTCTGATTTTTAAACTCCAAGACAGCATTAGAAATGTCAGAGTGACTGGCACTGTGACATACATAGTTAGGGGTAAACGGATGGTAGCCGGTGGTAACAAACACACTGCACTGTCAGATTTTGGTTTGTAAATAAAAAAAAAAAGGTACAAAAATTATCCCTTTTTCGTTATATACCTTCTTCTCTGCCGTCCGATGCTTCAAATGGTGGCCAGCAATTTGTGCGCGATGATAAATCTCAAAAATTTCTGATTCACCAAGATGTAAATCCTTTGTGAAATTCATAACTAATCTGATTTGTGGAGAATCAATTCATTCATCTCTACTTAGGGTGCTTTCTTTTATTTTAGCTTTGTATCTAATAGGTAGCAAACAGGGGCGTAACTACCATAGCGGCAGAACATGCGACTGCTATGGGGCCCAGGGCAAGAGAGGGCCCAGTTGGGATCATCCCATCTTCTACTGAGGGTTAAACCTTGGTCAGGACTCTACCATCTTAAAGAACAACTTTTAGCTAATTAAGCAGTGGAAAAAATGGCCCAAGGGTCATTGAAAGGGGTTTAGGAGGAAACCCTTCTGTCCTGTGCGGGGGGGGGGGGGGGGGGGCCTGGTTTGATCCTTGCTATGGATCTATGCTTCTCTATGTGCGCCACTGGTAGCAAATGACTATTTGCTGTGTCGTGTTTATGTCGCTGCTGTGTTGATTGTAGCTACGGCTTTGATTTCAATGACTTTACCTGCAATTCGCGGAAGAGCTGCACCAAATATTAATATGCACCCGGTTATTCTGTCACTAGGGTGATGTAAGCGAGGTAACTTCAGTTGTGAACTTTTTCATTATCCCTAATACCAGTTTAATCTAATTGAATTTTAACTTGTTAGGATAACGCTCCACAAAAAAAATTGGCGTGCTGGATTATCCCAAGCCACATGTCTATTAGCAGTCAGAGATGGCAGATAAAAATTACGTTGATTTAGGCTGTTATTATGTACAGTACAGACCAAAAGTTTGGACACACCTTCTCATTAAAAGAGTTTTCTTTATTTTCATGACTATGAAGGCATCAAAACTATGAATTAACACATGTGGAATTATATACATAACAAACAAGTGTGAAACAACTGAAAATATGTCATATTCTAGGTTCTTCAAAGTAGCCACCTTTTGCTTGGATTACTGCTTTGTTCATTTTGGGTATAATACAACCGGATACGTTCTGAACGGAGGCAGACGGTTGTATTATATACTGGATGCGTTTTTGCTGAACTCATGACAAATTCAGCAAAAACACAGATGTGAAAGGAACCCTTTACGGTACACGTGCCATAGCCAATTTTAATACATGACTGTATTTCTTTTTAGAACCTTCGCGTCCATCAGCAAAAAAATAACATAAATGATCTGGTCTATTCTTCTTAGGCTACATGCACACGACCGTATGTGTTTTGCGGATCCGCAAAAAAAAGGATGAAATCCATATGCCATCCGTTTGGTTTTTTTGCGGATCCATTGGAATAATTGACATACTGATTGAAATGAATGGGTCCACATCCTATCCGCAAAAAAAACGGAACGGACACGGAAACAAACAACATTCGTGTGCATTTAGCCTTAAACTGTCTTTTTTCTTAACATTTTTTTTTTGTGTCTAAATTTAATATGCAAGGCTGCCCCCTAGTGGAGACTTCATAAAGCTCTTCGGCCAGATCATGGGAGGATTGCGGTGGGATATTCCACGGCTCGCAGCTACCTGTTCCATCATATGAGAACTGCTCTTTCCTTCATAAACAGAAGTTGACAAACAAAACCTGAATTGGGGTTTTCAGCGAGTCGTAAGCTCTCGGTAAACATTTGTTTTGCTTCCCACCACAGAACAGCTGTAGACTGCTCAATAATAAAGCCGTCTTACCCTGTGGCTGGCTCCCTATGAAGCCTCAATGCCCCTTTAAGGGATACTTCCAATCGAATAGATGTAATGAGCTTGCTCCCGAGATCTCCATACTGAAGAAGACAAGGCATTTTATCCATGCAATTATCCATCTATTGGAACTATTTTTACTCTGCGCCTTTGGCTATTTATACAAACACAAGTGAAACAACTGCTGGTTCCAATTAGTAGTAAAATACCGCACTTTAGAAAGAACCTTGAGTGCTTAACATTCACCATTCATCTGATAAAATGCAATGAATTAAACATAAGAATCATGAGAAAATGTTGATATAAATCAGGAGGCAGCAAACAAAACCAGATTTTATTGAACTGCTTTTGAGAGATTTGACTTACGTTATAAGTGATACATGGCATAGAGTGTGTCAGAGGTGGAAGGCACAATGATCACCAGCTCATTGGTGACCATGTATGCAGGTAGTCCATATGTTCTCCAGTAGGTCATGTTGCTGTCCCCAGTAATAATTAATTAAGACCAGTGGGTTAAGTAGAGCACAGTTCCCAGCCAGCCTCATTAAGATCGGGACATTTAAAGGGTCACCTCACCACCTCCCAGACATTGCTTGAACCTTAGATTAGTGACTACTAGAGATGAGCGAAGTTCTCTAAAATTCTATTGGGCTGCTTCGCCAAATTTTACAAAAAATTCGGCTTCGCAGCGAATCAAATTTTTCCATAAATTTGGAGCAAAGGACACTTTGTTAACTTTGATTCGCTCAACACTAGTGACTACTAGTTTATACAATTGTCTTGCCTATTGTTCCCTAATTTTCCATCCAGACTTACTCCAGCCTCACCCTTCAGATTTTATATCGTACCCGGTATGAGGACATACTTATCTAGTTGCATGCTGCAATACCAGATGCAGCCAACAGACACAAAGGGGCAGAGCAGAGCTTATTTTTCCAATGGCATACAATGCCTGTAAAAATTTACAGATCACACTATTTTATAGGTTAGAAGGTCATTGAGACAATTCATGTGATGGGTCAGTGACTTACATACAAGCATAAATACTCAAATTTCATCTGCATACCATAAACTTATCAAATGAAAACATTAGGTTGTGTTCACATGTTGTGGATAAATTGTGACAAAATGTCAGCAAAAATGAAGCTGTTTTGCTAAACTGCTGCATCTCTTCAACACGTCAACACAATCTAAAAGGCAATACCTATGGGCACAAGCGTTGACACCTTCCTCTAAACCAGAGGACAAACACATTCAGGAACAGCCTTTGATAGTGGAAAATTGGTCAATCTCATATGGCCCCATCAGGACCTTAGGCGTACAGATGAGAGAATTTCTCAAAAATTTGATTCGGGTGGTTCGCCGAATTTTCAGAAAAGATTCGATTTCATCCGAATTTATTCATGGGACCATACAGGCCTTACAGCTGCTACATAGAAAGTATCCATTTTGCATCAAATTTTTCCTTCCTTCTGACAGATCATAAGAAGGGTCAAATAAATGATTATGTCAACAAGGCCAGTCACAGAGTGGGGAGGGTTGGAACAGCATGAGAAGTCCACAGAGTGGCCCAATGACATAGTGGTGAGGTGGCAGTAGCATGAGGAGACCACAGAGTGGTGATGTGGCAGCAGCTAGATGAGACCACAGAGTGAAGATTTGGCCGCAGCATGAGGAGACAACAGAGTGGTGAAGTGGCAGCAGCAGGAGGAGACCACAGAGTGGCACAATGAGAGAGTGTGGAGGTGTCAACAGCTGCATGAGAAGGCCACAAACTGGCAAGGTGACATAGTGTTGAGGTGGCAGCAGCTGCAGCATGAGGAGGCCACAGATGACAGAGTTCTAAAGCCTTTTTTTGTGGTGTATTAGTGGGGGAAAAAAGGCTTGTTAGCCGTTGTGCGGGGAAGTGACAAAATTACAGCCTTTTTTGGGTGTATTAATTTCCTTTTTAATTATTTATTTGATCTAACAATATGTCAGGCAGAGAAGTGACAGGACCTGCACAGGGGAGGGGCAGAGTCCTAAATGTTTCTGGAACAGTTCACAGCAGAGTAAGGGGGTGTGGTAGCAGGGGTCACTTTGAGAGGCCTGAGCTCAAAGTGAAGACAGGTGAGGGCACAGGACCTGCTCCCAGGCCATGCCAACTAAGGGTTGTGTCTGACAAACCCACCGACTCTGGATTGCTGGTTAAGACACGACCGCTAGATGACACCGGGAGCTCAGGCCTCTCGAAGTTACCCCTGCTGCCACGCCCCCTTACGCTGCTGTGAACTGTGCCAGAAACATTTAGGACTCTGCCCCTCCCCTGTGCAAGTCCTGTCACTTCTCTGCCTGACATATTGTTAGATCAAATAAATAAATAAAAAGGAAATTAATACACCCAAAAAAGGCTGTAATTTTGTCACTTCACCGCACAACGGCTAACAAGCCTTTTTTTCCCCACTAATACACCACAAAAAAGGCTTTAGAACATATAACTGCACAGCTCAACGATAAATAAGCCGTTTTTTTTTCCCACTAATACACCCAAAAAAGGCTGTAATTTTGTCACTTCAGCACACAACGGCTAGCAAGCCTTTTTTTCCCACTAATACACCACAAAAAAGGCTTTAGAACATATAACTGCACTGCTGAATGGCAGATAAGCCCTTTTTTTCCCACTAATACACCCCAAAAAAGGCTGTAATTTTGTCACTTCACTGCACAACAGCTAACAAGCCTTTTTTTCAACTAATAACCCACAAAAAAAGCTTTAAAACATATAACTGCACTGCTGAATTGCAAATAAGCCCTTTTTTTCCACTAATACACCCCAAAAAAGGCTACAGAACATATAACTGCACTGCTGAACAGCTATTAAGACTTTTTTTCCACTCATGCACCCCAAAAATGGCTGTAATTTTGTCACTTCACCGCACAACGGCAAATAAGCCCTTTTTTCCCACTAATACTCCACAAAGAAGGCTTTAAAACATATAACTGCACCGCTGAATGACCCTGCTAATGGCTGTATCACACAGCACTTGCACCCCAATAACAAGCAAAGTGTGCTGGAATTACAGAGGTATCATCTATTGAAAACCTGAAAGCAGCAGTATAATAGCAATCTGGATCCCCAGTCAGTGCAGCAAGGTGTAATAGAATTGCTCTTAACCCCTTAGGGACGCATGACGTACCGGTACGGCATGTTTCCCAAGTCCTTAAGGACCCATGACGTACCAGTTTAAAACGAGATTGCGGCGCTGCGGGGGTTAATCGGAACAGGATGCCCGCTGAAATCATTCAGCGGGCATCCTGTCACAATGCCGGGGGAAGTCATATGACCCCCCCGTATCGGCGATTGCAGCAAACCGCAGGTCAATTCAGACCTGCGGTTTGCTGCGCTTTCTGCAGATTCTGATCCCCGTGGTCCCTGACCGCGGGGATCAAACTTTAAAATGCCCCAAATAAAGTTTTTTTAACCCCCCCTGCACCCCTGAATGATTTTATGCCGGCGGGTGGTGCAGGGGGGGGTTGCAGGCGGTGTGGGCGGTGCGGGAGGCGGGCGGTGCGGCACGTGGGATCGCGATCCCCCGCCCGCCTCCTCTTGAATATTCATTGGTGTCCAGTGGGAATACCAGAGTGTCAGCACATTGCTGACACTCTGGTATAAAAAGCTGACATCTGTGCTGTGATGTCAGCCGTTTAACCCTTTCCATACCGCGGTCCGTACGGACCGCTGTATGGAAAAGGTTAACAGTAAGAGGGGGCTCCCTCCCTCTCCCATCGGGGGGCTGCTGTGCCTTTGCAGCCCCCCTCCTTACCCTTTCCCGTCTGCTCAGTTGTGGCCACAACTGAGCAGAAGGGGAAGGTTCCCATGGCAACAGGACACCTTCTCAGGCATCCTGCTGTCCATGGTGCTGAACAGATCTGTGCTAAAGGCATAGATCTGTTCAGACAAAGTGTAAGTAAAATACAGTACAATAAACTATATAGTGTACTGTACTGTATTATACAGACATCAGACCCACTGGATCTTCAAGAACCAAGTGGGTCTGGGTCGAAAAAATGTAAAAAAAAAAGTAAAAAAAGGAAAGATAAAAAAAACACATTTATCACAGAATAAAAATTTCAAAAATAAAATACACTACACATATTAGGTATCGCCGCATCCATAATGACCTGATCTATAAAACGGTCATGTTACTTTCCCCGCACGGTGAACGCCATAAAAATAAAAAAATAAAAACTATGAGGAAATTGAAATTTTGCCCACCTTACTTCCCAAAAAAGGTAATAAAAGTGATCAAAAAAGTCGCATGTACGCCAAAATAGTACCAATAAAACCATCTTCTTATCCTGCAAAAATCATACCCTACCCAAGATAATCGCCCAAAAACTGAAAAAACTATGGCTCTTAGACTATGGAAACACTAAAACATGATTTTTTTTGTTTCAAAAATGAAATCATTGTGTAAAACTTACATAAATAAAAAAAAAAGTATACATATTAGGTATCTCCGCATCCGTATCGACCGGCTCTATAAAAATATCACATGACCTAACCCCTCAGGGGAATACCGTAAAAAAATAAAAATAAAAACGGTGTAAAAAAAGCCATTTTTTGTCATCTTACGTCACAAAAAGTGTAATAGCAAGCGATCAAAAAGTCATATGCACCCCAAAATAGTGCCAATCAAGCCGTCATCTCATCCCACAAAAAATGAGACCCTACCTAAGATAATCGCCCAAAAACTGAAAAAACTATGGCTCTCAGACTATGGAGACACTAAAACATTTGTTTCAAAAATGAAATCATTGTGTAAAACTTACATAAATTAAAAATTGTATACATATTAGGTATTGCCGCGTCCGTGACAACCTGCTATATAAAAATACCACCTGATCTAACCTGTCAGATGAATGTTGTAAATAACAAAAAAAAAATGTGCCAAAAAAGCTATTTCTTCTTACCTTGCCTCACAAAAAGTGTAATATAGAGCAACCAAAAATCATATGTACCCTAAACTAGTACCAACAAAACTTCCACCCTATCCCGTAGTTTCTAAAATGGGGTCACTTTTTTGGAGTTTCTACTCTAGGGGTGCATCAGGGGGGTTTCAAATGGGACATGGTGTCCAAAATCTGCCTTCCAAAAACCGTATGGCATTCCTTTCCTTCTGCGCCCTGCCGTGTGCCCATACAGCAGTTTACTACCACATATGGGGTGTTTCTGTAAACTAAAGAATCAGGGCCATAAATAATGAGTTTTGTTTGGCTGTTAACCCTTGCTTTGTAACTGGAAAAAAAATATAAAAAATGGAAAAGTGAAATTTTGAAATTGTATCTCTATTTTCCATTAAATCTGTGCAACACCTAAAGGGTTAACAAAGTTTGTAAAATCAGTTTTGAATACCTTGAGGGGTGTAGTTTCTTAGATGGGGTCACTTTTATGGAGTTTCTACTCTAGGGGTGCATCAGGGGGGCTTCAAATGGGACATGGTGTCAAAAAAAACAGTCCATCAAAATCTGCCTTCCAAAAACCATACGGCGCACCTTTCCCTCTATGCCCTACTGTGTGCCCGTACAGTAGTTTACGGCCACATATGGGGTGTTTCTGCAAACTACAGAATCGGGGCAATAAATATAGCATTTTTTTTGGCTGTTAACCCTTGCTTTGTTACTGGAAAAAATGGATTAAAATGGAAAATTTGCCAAAAAATTTAAATTCTCAAATTTCATCTCCATTTGCCAATAACTCTTGTGCAACACCTAAAGGGTTAACAAAGTTTATAAAACCAGTTTTGAATACCTTGAGGGGTGTAGTTTCTAGAATGGGGTCATTTTTGGGTGGTTTCTATTATGTAAGCCTCACAAAGTGACTTCAGACCTGAACTGGTCCCTAAAAAGTGGGTTTTTGAAAATTTCGGAAAAATTTCAAGATTTTCTTCTAAACTTCTAAGCCTTGTAACATCCCCCAAAAATAAAATATCATTCCCAAATTGATCCAAACATGAAGTAGACATATGGGGAATGTAAAGTAATAACTAATTTTGGAGGTATCACTATGTATTATAGAAGTAAAGAAATTAAAACTTGGAAATTTCTCAATTTTGTTCTGCATTTTGCGGAACGGAATTGCGGACCCATTCATTTCTATGGGGCAGCACAATGTGCTGCCTGGATACGGAATTGCGGACCCGCACTTCCGGGTCCGCAATTCCGTTCCCCAAAAAAATAGAACATGTCCTATTCTTGTCCGCAATAGGGGACAAGAATAGGCATATTCTATTAGTGCCAGCGACGTGCAGTGTCCGTGTCCGTGGATCCGCAAAACACGTTACGAACGTTTAAATGGAGCCTTATAGTGTGTAATAATTCCTCCCTATCCTTTCCCTACACTTCTAATGCTCTTTCCTTGAACTTCTATTCAGCCAAAAAAAAGTTTTTAAGTTTTTCCTAGCACTGTCCGTAGCGCTTGCTGACCTCTCTCCCTACACTAAGTACACTGGAAAAGGGCTGAATCCAAGATGGCTGAGGCTATTTATAGAGTTGTTTGCTCCATGTCCTAACACATGCAGCAGCCATGTGATTTGTTACCACAAAGCGTGAGGAAATTCGGATTCGGTGCGAATCAAATTTTTCCTGAAATCCGGATCGTATTCCACTTCGTCAACTTCGATTCGCTCATCTCTACTCAGGAGCAACCTAAATTTACCATTGACTCCTTCAACACCCTAGACCAACGTAGAATGTCATATGAATTTCTTTTCTACCTTAGACCAAAAGGTGACTTGTGACAAAATGGCAGCAAAAATTAAGCTGTTTTGCTAAACTGCTGTATCTTTGCAACTTGTATTAAAACAATCTAAACACCAATATACAGACGGACACGAGCAATGACAAGAGCCACCTTTCTTGAGCCAAAGGAGGACAGACACATTCAGGGTCAGCCTGTGTTTTTTCTCATATGGCCCGATCAGAATCCCAAGAGCAACCAATATTTACAATTCCATTGACCTCTTCACTACCCTAGATCATCAGAGAATGTGAAATTAACCCCTTCTTTGGCTTAGACCACCCAGGAAATGACATTTAAACATTTCACTGCTGTAAACCATCAGGAATTTTGAAACTAGAAGAAAATCTAGTTTAATAATTGTTGTAGGGTGCTCAACTTTGCTTGTTGCCTAGGTCTCCATTTTCTATGGCACCTATACTGTGGTTTTATTTTCACCTCAGTATCCTCAGTACAACAGTATTTTGGACTGTTGACCAGGCATCTCCAACAATGGCCCAACCCTGCTTTACATGTTAATCAAATATATATAATTCTATGCTCATCTTTAAATATAATCATATGCTTAGTTTAACTGGGATGATTTTCAGGAAGACTATTAGGCATGAATATTAGTACAAACGCTCGTTCCCACTAATCTGCCCATGTAAAGGTGCCGTAGATCACCAAAAGAACAAGCAAAATGCTCATTCATCGGGTGAAATGATCTTTCAGCAGACACCTCAAACAATGCAGCTGTATGAGAATGAGTGAAGGCAGTGGACACTGCTCGTCTCCATACAGTGGAGGTGATTGCTGCATATAAATACAGCCCTTCACCTACATTGACGAGCAGGCAATTATCGGGAAGGAGCAATCCCTTCCCGATAATTGCCTGCTCAGGTAAGCCATCTAAATCTAGCTTTAGTACCAGGAGGTCAACGCCTAAATAATCACATTAAAGAAACCAAATCTAGAGAGACAGCATTTAAATGTACGTGACTTGATCCTACATCACAATCTAATCCATATTTGATGGCATTTCCCTAGTTCATCGATTGAGCACTATTACTTGAGGGCGGCATTATTTTGGCACCATATGGTAGACCAAACAGAATCCTGTCCGTTACCATGAAGTTTACAGTACAGATACTGTATGTTTTTTCAATCTTTTTGCCTGTTTTTTTATAAGCTAAACACATCTAAGTAGACACTTCCAGTCGAGTTGTAGTATAATTGGAAGTGAAATATGAAGTCAGTGGTGCATTTCTCAGTAAGATACCCCGTGAGAGTTACACAGCCAGCAGCATGTAATCTAGAAACTACTAAACTATGCATTGCTCAGCAATGTTCTGCTGCCCCCTCCTAATATCTTTAGTTACATTAGTTGCATGCTCATCCAAAGGATTCAATTAATAGCTGGAACAAATCAAAGAATACAAAGTGGATGTAATGTCTATCGAAAACTCTGGTCATTTATTAGTAGTGTATTCCTTTTTACAACATGCAAAATAAAATGAATTTAGAGATTTGTGATGCATTTTAAGTTACATTAAGTAAATGTACAGCCATCGTGCTGCAAACTGTTTGGTTGCCCATGGGATAATTGCCACGGCATTGCAACAATGACTTCCATATTTCCATCTAGATAACAAGTTCACGGTCATCCTTGCAACTATTGCAAAAAAAAATTTGATCTGGTTCTAATTATTTGCCACGGTTGGGAGGTCACCCACATCTGCCGTTCTGGCATATTACAGCTCACCTTCCCTTTAAGTGAATGGGAGCAGAGCTGCATGACATCAGCACAGCCACTACACAGTGGATGGAGCCCTCTGCTTCTGGCTCTGTCTACAGTTTGGTTTCCGGCACCCTAGGCTGTCGAAAAACAGCAAAATGAGTGGTGCCATGTGCTGGAACCCACCTGATCTGATATTGATGATCTATCTGGAGGAAAACTCCTTTAACATAACGGTATCTGCCTATGTGGCACAGGGGTCTATGGACCCCCTCAGGCACCAAGACCCATGTGTGACTGCTACCTCTGCACCAATCCT
This sequence comes from Bufo bufo, assembly GCF_905171765.1. NCBI lineage: Eukaryota > Metazoa > Chordata > Amphibia > Anura > Bufonidae > Bufo > Bufo bufo. The sequence continues at coordinate 48,025,853 of NC_053394.1, forward strand.
CTGGTTATAGAGATCTATATGGTATCATATCTTTCACTCTATGTTTCTGTGTGAAGGATTGTTGAGCACCATATGAGTTCTGTGTACTTCCATATAATTTCCATATGGTGTTCAGGTAGTGTATGAGACTTATTCATATGCATGACTGCAGTACTTCAGTGTTTTATATTGTTGATCTACATTTATATGTTTATTGTAATATATCCTGTTCATTTCCACAGCTTTTGAACGGTAGCTGCACTGCGCTGTTAATGACCAGCCAGCTAATAATGGAAGAGTTTGTGACTTTCTACCTATGCAATTTGGAGAGAAAAAAACAGACACACTGACCTTCTGACTGTCAGATTTTTCTCTGTTGTTTACATCTTATGACTTGTTTATGTCTGGAAAAACTTATTCAGTCCCATAGATTTTCATTGAAGCTCTATACAAGTCTATGACAGAAATTGCAACAGTGTATCTGATTAGGTTGTGCTTCTCCACCCCACTGCTTCCACTAGATTCTAGTCCAGCTAGAAACTGTATATAAGGAGATCTGTTAGAGCCCTTAGCTAAATACAGATAGGGACCAGCATTTAGTAACATAGTAACATAGTAACATAGTACATAAGGCCGAAAAAAGACATTTGTCCATCCAGTTCGGCCTGTCATCCTACAAGTTGATCCAGAGGAAGGCAAAAAAACCCTGTGAGGTAGAAGCCAATTTTCCTCACTTTAGGGGAATAAAAAATTCCTTCCCGACTCCAATCAGGCAATCAGAATAACTCCCTGGATCAACGACCCCTCTCTAGTAGCTATAGCCTGTAATATTATTACACTCCAGAAATACATCCAGGCCCCTCTTGAATTCCTTTATTGTACTCACCATCACCACCTCCTCAGGCAGAGAGTTCCATAGTCTCACTGCTCTTACCGTAAAGAACCCTTTTCTATGTTTGTGTACAAACCTTCTTTCCTCCAAACACAGAGGATGTCCCCTCGTCACAGTCACAGTCCTGGGGATAAATAGATGATGGGATAGATCTCTGTACTGCCCCCTGATATATTTATACATAGTAATTAGATCTCCCCTCAGTCGTCTTTTTTCTAACGTGAATAACCCTAATTTTGATAATCTTTCAGGGTACTGTAGTTGCCCCATTCCAGTTATTACTTTAGTTGCCCTCCTCTGGACCCTCTCCAGCTCTGCTATGTCTGCCTTGTTTACAGGAGCCCAGAACTGTACACAGTACTCCATGTGTGGTCTGACCAGTGATTTGTAAAGTAGTAGGAATATGTTCTCATCACGGGCATCTATGCCCCTTTTGATGCAACCCATTATCTTATTGGCCTTTGCAGCCGCTGCCTGACACTGTTTTTTGCAGCTTAGTTTGCTGTTTATTAAAATTCCTAGATCCTTTTCCATGTCAGTGTTACCGAGTGTTTTACCATTTAGTATGTAACGGTGACTTGCATTATTCCTTCCCATGTGCATAACTTTACATTTGTCAGTATTAAACCTCATCTGCCACTTATCTGCCCAAGCCTCCAATCTATCCAGATCCCTCTGTAGTAGTATACTGTCCTCTGTAGTATATATATATACAGTATACTGTCCTCTTCAGTGTTAATTACTTTACACAGTTTAGTGTCATCTGCGAAAATTGATATTTTACTATGCAAGCCTTCTACAAGATCATTAATAAATATATTAAAGAGAATAGGGCCCAATACTGACCCCTGAGGTACTCCACTAGTGACAGTGACCCAATCTGAGTATGTACCGTTAATAACCACCCTCTGTTTTCTATCATTGAGCCAGTTACTTACCCACTTACAGACGTTTTCTCCGAGTCCGAGCATTCTCATTTTATATACTAACCTTTTATGAGGTACAGTGTCAAATGCTTTGGAGAAGTCCAGATACACGACATCCATTGATTCGCCGCTGTCAAGTCTAGTACTTACCTCCTCATAGAAACTGATTAAATTAGTTTGACATGACCGATCCCTCACGAAGCCATGCTGATATGGCGTTATTTGCTTATTTCCCATAAGATGCTCTAACATAGCATCTCTCAGAAAACCTTCAAACAGTTTACCCACAACAGATGTTAAACTTACCGGCCTATAGTTTCCAGGCTCTGTTTTTGGACCCTTTTTGAATATTGGCACCACATTTGCCATGCGCCAATCCTGTGGGACATTCCCTGTCAGTACAGAGTCCGCAAATATCAGAAATAAGGGTCTGGCTATGACATTACTTAATTCCCTTAGGATACGGGGGTGTATGCCATCCGGTCCTGGCGATTTGTCTATTTTGATTTTTTTAAGTCGCTGTTGTACTTCTTCCTGGGTCAGACAGGACACTTTTAATGGCGAATTTATTTCAGCATTCAGCATTTCATCTGACAGTTTATTTTCCTCAGTGAATACATTGGAGAAAAAAAAGAGAGACTCACGGTCTGCAGATAGGGACCAGTGCTTAGTAGGAGAGACTCTGCCAAACTGCATAAGCGACCAGAGGAAGATGATGAGATGGGGATACTCTGCCCCACATCCTGGGTCACCAGCCAGATGACTGAGCCAGAGACTCTTGGTCACCAGCCTTTGGCCAGGGAGCCATATTTCTGAGAGAGGGACGGCTAGCTCAGGCATTTCTTAAGCACGAAACCTTCTTCTGCTAGGGAGGAGACTTCAGAAGCCAGCTCGGTGCATTGCCTGTATTGTTTTGGACTTGTGTTTCTCCAGTAAAGAAGTACATTGGTTTACTGAAGACTCTAACTCTCAGGACTTATCTCCCAATGGGGTGCACCGCGACTTATCAACCCTTTTAGAGAGCAGCAACACGTGCTGACACCTCAATGGAGTCTAGGGGATCCAGCGTAGTGTTGAAGCCACCCTTAACCCAACCACTGTATACAGATGACATGCCGCTCCACTTGAGTATTATGCCGTGGATCACTATGCTATTTACAGTGTGTTGTTGCGTTTTTGTGAGCATATCAGAATAGTGTTTCTAGTGCATTGTGGCATGATAGACACAGAGCAGAGTATTATCCATACAAACGTCACTTGCCACATCGACAGGTATGAGTGCGCTATACTGTAGCACTCAGAGCATGTAATAAAGTTGTGTGCTTGAGCCCTTGCCCTTCTGTATTCACTTGATATAGGCCAGACCTGCTCGTGGGTATGTAGAGCACATTTTTGCTTTACAGAATCCTAATAGTCTTATTAATTGAGACAAATTTACTCTGCACTTCATTAAGTCAGCGTAAAGTTACATTTTAAAATGAAAGTGCCTTTATCTAATATTATAAAACAGCCCAGAGCCCAGAATGAAATTCAGTAAACGAAATACTTAGAAAATATCTCTAAAATATCATTAATTTGTAGCGCTTTGTAAAATGAAGCATAATTGAATTTCTCTGTTAAATGACAGAGCGATAAGGATTTGTAAATTCACACAAGTACCCAAATAGCTAAAAGGACCGCCTGGCATTATCTCACTGCCATATTAAAATGTATGCAAGCAGTGACATTAGTTTATGAACCAGAAATTATTATTCTGAAGTTGTACACGGGAGCAGTCGCATTCAAACAAATCTGCAGATTAGCGGTGGCAGAACACAGCACAATAGCCAGATTTGAGACTATTGAGACTGAGAAGGGAGGGCTGCGGATGTAAAATTAAAAAACCCAGTATAGCTGGGGACATATAAACATCAAGTACACACAAATATGCACAATTATGACTGGGAAATCATAACCTGAAATACAGGCATAGCATGCCAATATCTAGATTTAGCCAGAAGTGGACATGAAGACACAGAATCAAACAAACAACATATTAGGTTTTAACTAAAAAATTTAACTCCTTTATGGCCAAATAGTGGGCAAGTCAATGTCTATCCCACAGAACAGTGATTGCCGCATAACAGAAAGCATCTTTGTGCTATACAGATTCGTTCTATTCTTAAAGGGGTTTTCAGAGATTTTGATATTGATGACCTTCCGTCGATTAGCGGCCTCTTCAAACGGCCGATTGGCCGAGGTACCAGACCCCCGCCATTCTGATATGGATCACCTATTCTGTGAATAGGTCATCAATATCAAAATCTCAGAAAATCCTTTCAAAATGATTGCACCCTAGTGACAACCTATTTAGCTATGGTGTGCCTGAGGGGTGGCATTCTGTAATGCAGCATTTTGCCATACCCACAATTATATAACATATAAAAAAAAATGCCATACAATCTGAATTCACCATGTTGTAGAGATGAGCAAATTGATATTATATATATATAATCCAGAAAATGGACGGAACTCCAGTTAGATGAAAAAAATTATTCCTTTATTCAACCATACGGTGCAACGTTTCGGCTCGTTGCACCGGATGGTTGAATAAAGGAATCATTTTTTTCATCTAACTGGAGTGCCGTCCATTTTCTGGAGTTTATTGCGGGGTAAGAAGTCTATTCCCTAGGAACGTGCACCCTATTTTTCTTATTAATAGCCAGTGCCGCCATTTTTCTTCTATACATATATATATATATATATATACAATCAGGTCCATAAATATTGGGACATTGACGCAATTCTAACATTTTTGGCTCTATACACCACCACAATGGATTTGAAATGAAACGAACAAGATGTGCTTTAGGCTTCATGCACACGACAGTATTTTTTCACGGTCCGCAAAACAGGGTTCTGTTGGTCCGTGATCCGTGAGCGTTTTTTCGTCCGTGGTCTTCTTGATTTTGGAGGATCCACGGACATGAAAAAAAAAGTAGTTTTGGTGTCGCCTGGCCATGCGAGCAAACGGATCGTCCTGACTTACAATGCAAGTCAATGGGGGGACGGATCCGTTTGACGTTGACACAATATGGGTGCAATTGTGCAAACGATCGTCCCCCATTGACTTCTCACCCAGAGGAACGCCTCTATGTTAGAATATACCATCGGATTTGAGTTAGATCGTGAAACTCATATCCGACAGTATATTCTAACACAGAGGCGTTCCATAGTGATGGGGACGCTTTAAGTTAGAATATACTACCAACTGTGTACATGACTGCCCCTGCTGCTGGCAGCACCCGATCTCTTACAGGGGGCTGTGATCCGCACAATTAGACCCCTCAGGTGCCGCACCTGAAGGGGTTAATTGTGCGTATCATAGCCCCCTGTAAGAGATCAGGGGCTGCCAGGCAGCAGGGGGCAGACCCCCCTCCCTCCCCAAATTGAATATCATTGGTGGCCAGTGTGCGCCCCCCCCGCCCCCCCCTCCCTCTATTGTATTATCATTGGTAGCCAGTGTGTGCCCCCCCCCGGCCCCCCTCCCTCTATTGTATTAATATCATTGGTGGCCAGTGCGGCCCCCCCGCCCCCCCCTCCCTCCCTCTATTGTATTATCATTGGTAGCCAGTGTGCGGCCCCCCCGGCCCCCCCTCCCTCTATTGTATTATCATTGGTGGCCAGTGCGGCCCCCCTCCCTCCCTTTATTGTATTATCATTGGTAGCCAGTGTGCGCCCCCCTGGCCCCCCCTCCCTCCCTCTATTGTATTATCATTGGTGGCCAGTGTGCGCCCCCCCCGGCCCCCCCTCTATTGTTTTAATATCATTGGTGGCCAGTGTGCGCCCCCCCCCCCCCAATCATTGGTGGCAGCGGAGAGTTCCGATCGGAGTCCCAGTTTAATCGCTGGGGCTCCGATCGGTAACCATGGCAACCAGGACGCTACTGCAGTCCCGGTTGCCATGGTTACTTAGCAATATTAGAAGCATCATACTTACCTGCTGCGCTGTCTGTGACCGGCCGGGAGCTCCTCCTACTGGTAAGTGACAGGTCTGTGCGGCGCATTTCTTAATGATCTGTCACTTACCAGTAGGAGGAGCTCCCGGCCGGTCACAGACAGCGCAGCAGGTAAGTATGATGCTTCTAATATTGCTAAGTAACCATGGCAACCGGGACTGCAGTAGCGTCCTGGTTGCCATGGTTACCGATCGGAGCCCCAGCGATTAAACTGGGACTCCGATCGGAACTCTCCGCTGCCACCAATGATCGGGGGGGGGGGGGGGGAGGCCGCACACTGGCCACCAATGATAATACAATAAAGGGAGGGAGGGGGGCCGCACACTGGCCACCAATGATATTAATACAATAGAGGGAGGGGGGGCCGCACACTGGCTACCAATGATAATACAATAAAGGGAGGGAGGGGGGGCCGGGGGGGGCGCACTGGCCACCAATGATATTAATACAATAGAGGGAGGGGTGCCGGGGGGGCCGCACTGGCCACCAATCAAATTAAAACTGGGGAGGGAGGGGGGTCTGCCCCCTGCTGCCTGGCAGCCCCTGATCTCTTACAGGGGGCTATGATACGCACAATTAACCCCTTCAGGTGCAGCACCTGAGGGGTTAATTGTGCGGATCACAGCCCCCTGTAAGAGATCGGGTGCTGCCAGGCAGCAGGGGGCAGTCATGTACACAGTTCATAGTATATTCTAACTAGAAGCGTCCCCATCACTATGGGAACGCATCTGTGTTAGAATATACTGTCGGATTTGAGTTTTCACGAAGTGAAAACTCAGCTCTGAAAAAGCTTTTATGCAGACGGATCTTCGGATCCGTCTGTATGAAAGTAGCCTATGGACACGGATGCCAATCTTGTGTGCATCCGTGTTTTTTCACGGACCCATTGACTTGAATGGGTCCGTGAACCGTTGTCCGTCCAAAAAATAGGACAGGTCATATTTTTTTGACGGACAGGATACACGGATCACGGCCGCGGATGACAAACGGTGCATTTTCCGAGTTTTCAACGGACCCATCGAAAGTCAATGGGTCCGCAGAAAATCACGGAAAACGGAACAACGGCCAAGGGTGCACACAACGGTCGTGTGCATGAGGCCTTAACTGCAGACTGTCAGCTTTAATTTGAGGGCATTTACATCCAAATCAGGCGAACGGTGTAGGAATTACAACAGTTTGCATATGTGCTTCCCACTTGTTAAGGGACCAAAAGTAATGGGACATAATAATAATCATAAATCAAACTTTCACTTTTTAATACTTGGTTGCAAATCCTTTGCAGTCAATTACAGCCTGAAGTCTGGAACGCATAGACATCACCAGATGCTGGGTTTCATCCCTGGTGATGCTCTGCCAGGCCTCTACTGCAACTGTCTTCAGTTCCTGCTTGTTCTTGGGGCATTTTCCCTTCAGTTTTGTCTTCAGCAAGTGAAATGCATGCTCAATCGGATTCAGGTCAGGTGATTCAGGTCAGGTAACACTTGAAGTGAAATGCAAGTGAAATGCATGCTCAATCAGGATTCAGGTCAGGTAACACTTCTTTCCCTTAAACTCTTTAGTTGCTTTTGCAGTATGCTTTGGGTCATTGTCCATCTGCACTGTGAAGCGCCGTCCAATGAGTTCTGAAGCATTTGGCAGATAATATTGCCCGAAACACTTCAGAATTTATCCTGCTGCTTTTGTCAGAACCAGTTCCATTGGCAGCCATACATGCCCACGCCATGACACTACCACCACCATGCTTCACTGATGAGGTGGTATGCTTAGTATCATGAGCAGTTTCTTTCCTTCTCCATACTCTTCTCTTCCCATCACTCTGGTACAAGTTGATCTTGGTCTCATCTGTCCATAGGATGTTGTTCCAGAACTGTGAAGGCTTTTTTAGATGTCGTTTGGCAAACTCTAATCTGGCCTTTCTGTTTTTGAGGCTCACCAATGGTTTACATCTTGTGGTGAACCCTCTGTATTCACTCTGGTGAAGTCTTCTCTTGATTGATGACTTTGACACACATACACCTACCTCCTGGAGAGTGTTCTTGATCTGGCCAACTGTTGTGAAGGGTGTTTTCTTCACCAGGGAAAGAATTCTTCGGTCATCCACCACAGTTGTTTTCCGTGTTCTTCCGCATCTTTTGGTGTTGCTGAACTCACTGGTGCGTTCTTTCTTTTTAAGAATGTTCCAAACAGTTGTTTTGGCCACGCCTAATGTTTTTGCTATCTCTCTGATGGGTTTGTTTTTTCAGCCTAATGATGGCTTGCTTCACTGATAGTGACAGCTCTTTGGATCTCATCTTGAGAGTTGACAGCAACAGATTCCAAATGCAAATAGCACACTGGAAATGAACTCAGGACCTTTGATCTGCTCATTGTAATTGGGATAATGAGGGAATAACACACACCTGGCCATAGAACAGCTGAGAAGCCAATTGTCCCATTACTTTTGGTCCCTTAACAAGTGGGAGGCACATATGCAAACTGTTGTAATTCCTACACCGTTCACCTGATTTGGATGTAAATACCCTCAAATTAAAGCTGACAGTCTGCAGTTAAAGCATATCTTGTTCATTTCATTTCAAATCTATTGTGGTGGTGTATAGAGCCAAAAATGTTACAATTGTGTCAATGTCCCAATATTTATATATATATTTATTATATACAGTTTTTTGGGAAATGATTTCGTAAAAAACATGTAATTTATACATTTATAGCTCTGCTTTTTCCACATCCTGTAAAGAGCTATCGGTACAGGAGGGAGGTGTTATCAGTGATTGATAGCATTGTGTGTATAAGTGTACATAGAGAAGTAGCTGTCAATCACTGATAACCCCTCCTCCCTGTACCAATATTCACAGAAAGTGAAAAAAGCTGATATAAATGTATAAATTACAAGTTTTACTGAATCATTTCCCACAAAACTATACATCAATCTGCACAGCTCCTCCTGCTCTATAAAATGCTACATTCAGAACATATTGCATTTTGTGGAGACAGGTCCCCTTTAACCACCTCAGCCCCCAGTGCTTAAACACCCTGAAAGACCAGGCCACTTTTTACACTTCTGACCTACACTACTTTCACCGTTTATTGCTCGGTCATGCAACTTACCACCCAAATGAATTTTACCTCCTTCTCTTCTCACTAATAGAGCTTTCATTTGGTGGTATTTCATTGCTGCTGACATTTTTACTTTTTTTGTTATTAATCGAAATTTAACGATTTTTTTGCAAAAAAATGACATTTTTCACTTTCAGTTGTAAAATTTTGCAAAAAAAAACGACATCCATATAGAAATTTTGCTCTAAATTTATAGTTCTACATGTCTTTGATAAAAAAAAAATGTTTGGGTAAAAAAAAAATGGTTTGGGTAAAAGTTATAGCGTTTACAAACTATGGTACAAAAATGTGAATTTCCGCTTTTTGAAGCAGCTCTGACTTTCTGAGCACCTGTCATGTTTCCTGAGGTTCTACAATGCCCAGACAGTACAAACACCCCACAAATGACCCCATTTCTGAAAGTACACACCCTAAGGTATTCGCTGATGGGCATAGTGAGTTCATAGAACTTTTTATTTTTTGTCACAAGTTAGCGGAAAATGATGATTTTTTTTTTTTTTTTTTTCTTACAAAGTCTCATATTCCACTAACTTGTGACAAAAAATAAAAAGTTCTATGAACTCACTATGCCCATCAGCGAATACCTTGGGGTCTCTTCTTTCCAAAATGGGGTCACTTGTGGGGTAGTTATACTGCCCTGGCATTCTAGGGGCCCAAATGTGTGGTAAAGAGTTTGAAATCAAATTCAGTAAAAAATGACCTGTGAAATCCGAAAGGTGCTCTTTGGAATATGGGCCCCTTTGCCCACCTAGGCTGCAAAAAAGTGTCACACATCTGGTATCCCCGTACTCAGGAGAAGTTGAGGAATGTGTTTTGGGGTGTCTTTTTACATATACCCATGCTGGGTGAGATAAATATCTTGGTCAAATGACAACTTTGTATAAAAAAAATGGGAAAAGTTGTCTTTTGCCAAGATATTTCTCTCACCCAGCATGGGTATATATAAAATGACACCCCAAAACACATTCCCCACCTTCTCCTGAGTACGGAGATACCAGATGTGTGACACTTTTTTGCAGCCTAGGTGGGCAAAGGGGCCCATATTCCAAAGAGCACCTTTCGGATTTCACTCATCATTTTTTACAGAATTTGATTTCTAACTCCTTACCACACATTTGGGCCCCTAGAATGCCAGGGCAGTATAACTACCCCACAAGTGACCCCATTTTGGAAAGAAGACACCCCAAGCTATTCCGTGAGGGGCATGGCGAGTTCCTAGAATTTTTTATTTTTTGTCACAAGTTAGTGGAAAATGATGATTTTTTTTTTTTTTTTTTTTTTTCATACAAAGTCTCATATTCCACTAACTTGTGACAAAAAATAAAAACTTCCATGAACTCACTATGCCCATCAGCGAATACCTTGGGGTCTCTTCTTTCCAAAATGGGGTCACTTGTGGGGTAGTTATACTGCCCTGGCATTCTAGGGGCCCAAATGTGTGGTAAGGAGTTTGAAATCAAATTCTGTAAAAAATGACGAGTGAAATCCGAAAGGTGCTCTTTGGAATATGGGCCCCTTTGCCCACCTAGGCTGCAAAAAAGTGTCACACATCTGGTATCCCCGTACTCAGGAGAAGTTGAGGAATGTGTTTTGGGGTGTCTTTTTACATATACCCATGCTGGGTGAGATAAATATCTTGGTCAAATGACAACTTTGTATAAAAAAATGGGAAAAGTTGTCTTTTGCCAAGATATTTCTCTCACCCAGCATGGGTATATGTAAAATGACACCCCAAAACACATTCCCCACCTTCTCCTGAGTACGGAGATACCAGATGTGTGACACTTTTTTGCAGCCTAGGTGGGCAAAGGGGCCCATATTCCAAAGAGCACCTTTCGGATTTCACTCGTCATTTTTTACAGAATTTGATTTCAAACTCCTTACCACACATTTGGGCCCCTAGAATGCCAGGGCAGTATAACTACCCCACAAGTGACCCCATTTTGGAAAGAAGACACCCCAAGCTATTCCGTGAGGGGCATGGCGAGTTCCTAGAATTTTTTATTTTTTGTCACAAGTTAGTGGAAAATGATGATTTTTTTTTTTTTTTTTTTTCATACAAAGTCTCATATTCCACTAACTTGTGACAAAAAATAAAAACTTCCATGAACTCACTATGCCCATCAGCGAATACCTTGGGGTCTCTTCTTTCCAAAATGGGGTCACTTGTGGGGTAGTTATACTGCCCTGGCATTCTAGGGGCCCAAATGTGTGGTAAGGAGTTTGAAATCAAATTCTGTAAAAAATGACGAGTGAAATCCGAAAGGTGCTCTTTGGAATATGGGCCCCTTTGCCCACCTAGGCTGCAAAAAAGTGTCACACATGTGGTATTGCCGTACTCAGGAGAAGTTGAGGAATGTCTTTTGGGGTGTCTTTTTACATATACCCATGCTGGGTGAGATAAATATCTTGGTCAAATGACAACTTTGTATAAAAAAATGGGAAAAGTTGTCTTTTGCCAAGATATTTCTCTCACCCAGCATGGGTATATATAAAATGACACCCCAAAACACATTCCCCACCTTCTCCTGAGTACGGAGATACCAGATGTGTGACACTTTTTTGCAGCCTAGGTGGGCAAAGGGGCCCATATTCCAAAGAGCACCTTTCGGATTTCACAGGTCATTTTTTGCTGAATTTGATTTCAAACTCCTTACCACACATTTGGGCCCCTAGAATGCCAGGGCAGTATAACTACCCCACAAGTGACCCCATTTTGGAAAGAAGAGACCCCAAGGTATTCGCTGATGGGCATAGTGAGTTCATGGAAATTTTTTTTTTTTGTCACAAGTTAGTGGAATAGGAGACTTTGTATGAAAAAAAAAAAAAAAAAAAAAATCATCATTTTCCACTAACTTGTGACAAAAAATAAAAAATTCTAGGAACTTGCCATGCCCCTCACGGAATACCTTGGGGTGTCTTCTTTCCAAAATGGGGTCACTTGTGGGGCAGTTATACTGCCCTGGCATTTTCCAGGGGCCCTAATGTCTGGTAAGTAGGTAAATGACCTGTGAAATCTGAAAGGTGCTCTTTGGAATGTGGGCCCCTTTGCCCAGCTAGGCTGCAAAAAAGTGTCACACATCTGGTATCTCCGTACTCAGGAGAAGGTAAGGAATGTGTTTTGGGGTGTCATTTTACATATACCCATGCTGGGTGAGAGAAATATCTTGGCAAAAGACAACTTTTCCCATTTTTTTTATACAAAGTTGGCATTTGACCAAGATATTTATCTCACCCAGCATGGGTATATGTAAAATGACACCCCAAAACATATTCCCCAACTTCTGCTGAATACGGAGATACCACATGTGTGACACTTTTTTGCAGCCTAGGTGGGCAAAGGGGCCCAAATTCCTTTTAGGAGGGCATTTTTAGACATTTGGATACCAGACTTCTTCTCACGCTTTGGGGCCCCTAAAATGCCAGGGCAGTATAAATACCCCACATGTGACCCCATTTTGGAAAGAAGACACCCCAAGGTATTCAATGAGGGGCATGGCGAGTTCATTGAAAAAAAAAAATTTTGGCACAAGTTAGCGGAAATTGATTTTTTGGATTTTGTTCTCACAAAGTCTCCCTTTCCGCTAACTTGGGACAAAAATTTCAATCTTTCATGGACTCAATATGCCCCTCAGCGAATACCTTGGGGTGTCTTCTTTCCAAAATGGTGTTATTTGTGGGGTGTTTGTACTGCCCTGGCATTTGAGGGTCTCCGCAATCATTACATGTATGCCCAGCATTAGGAGTTTCTGCTATTCTCCTTATATTGAGCATACGGGTAATGAGATTTTTTTTTTCCGTTCAGCCTCTGGGCTGAAAGAAAAAAATGAACGGCACAGATTTCTTCATTCGCATCGATCAATGTGGATGAAAAAATCTCTGCCAAAAAAAGAAAAAGGAGGGGAAAGGCGTCTGCCAGGACATAGGAGCTCCGCCCAACATCCATACCCACTTCAGCTCGTATGCCCTGGCAAACCAGATTTCTCCATTCACATCAATCGATGTGGATGAATAAATCATTGCCGGGATTTTTTTTTTTATATATATACAAAGTGTTTGCCAAAGTATATGAACACCGCCACCTCCTCAGCTCATATGCCTCGGCAAACATATCTTTTACTGCAGAGGAGAAATCTCGTCTTGCAGCGCCGCATACACCGACTTGCGTGTAATCTGACAGCAGCACAATGCTTCTGTCCGAATGCACATCAGTGCTGCAGCTAGTCGATCGGTTGGTCCACCTGAAAGGTAAAAAAAACAAAACAAAAAAGAAAAAACCAGGCCGCAAAGCAATAACTTTATTAACTTTAGAACAGAACATATTAACTTTTTTAAACTTTTTTAACTTTTTTACTTACCGGTAATTTTTTTTTTGTTTAGTTTTTTTTACCTTTATAGAACAAACCTCTCCTTCCCCATGGGACAATGTGCAAAGCGCAAATCGCCCAAAGATGTGGCGAAGTACGTTATGCACTTTATCCCAGGTGAAAGGAGAGGTTTGCAGCAGCTGAGAGTAAAAGGGCCCTAATAGCCCTGTGTGCCTGTCCTGTGAGATGCAATCCCTATGCTAGGTGTACCTGTGTGTGGTACTTCCGGAAACACTCTCCATAGCATAGGGCAGGGTGGTCAGCACAGTCAGGACAGAAATAGCGGGTGTCACGCCTTATTCCACTCCTGCTACAGACACGACATCTTTTTCGGGGTGACGGTTGGGTTGAGGTACCAGGAACGACACTGGGGAAATGTCGCTCGTGTAGACGGCTAACTACACTGGGGGATGGGGCCACGGAACCTCCTGGGTAAAGGAGGTTCTCGATGATCTCTTCCTGGAATTTGAGGAAAGATCGTGTTCTCCCAGCCTTACAGTAGAGAACAAAACTATTGTACAGCGCCAATTGAATTAAATATACAGACACCTTCTTATACCAGCGTCTGGTTCTGCGGGAAACTAAATACGGAGACAACATCTGGTCATTGAAGTCCACCCCTCCCATGAGCGCATTATAGTCGTGGACACAGAGGGGCTTTTCAATGACACGGGTTGCTCGCTCAATTTGGATTGTCGTGTCTGCGTGAATGGAGGAGAGCATGTAAACGTCACGCTTGTCTCTCCATTTCACCGCGAGCAGTTCTTCGTTACACAAGGCAGCCCTCTCCCCCCTTGCAAGACGGGTGGTTACAAGCCGTTGGGGGAAGCCCACGCGACTAGTTCGCGCGGTGCCACAGGCGCAAATCCGTTCTAGAAACAAATGCCTAAAGAGGGCCACACTTGTGTAAAAATTGTCCACATAAAGATGGTACCCCTTGCCGAATAAGGGTGACACCAAGTCCCAGACTGTCTTCCCACTGCTCCCCAGGTAGTCAGGGCAACCGACCGGCTCCAGGGTCTGATCTTTTCCCTCATAGACACGAAATTTGTGGGTATAGCCTGTGGCCCTTTCACAGAGCTTATACAATTTGACCCCATACCGGGCACGCTTGCTTGGGATGTACTGTTTGAAGCCAAGGCGCCCGGTAAAATGTATTAGGGACTCGTCTACGCAGATGTTTTGCTCGGGGGTATACAAATCTGCAAATTTCTGGTTGAAATGGTCTATGAGGGGCCGAATTTTGTGGAGCCGGTCAAAAGCTGGGTGGCCTCTGGGACGGGAGGTGGTGTTGTCGCTAAAATGCAGGAAACGGAGGATGGCCTCAAATAACATAGTAACATAGTAACATAGTACATAAGGCCGAAAAAAGACATTTGTCCATCCAGTTCGGCCTGTTATCCTGCAAGTTGATCCAGAGGAAGGCAAAAAACCCTGTGAGGTAGAAGCCAATTTTCTCCACTTTAGGGGAATAAAAAATTTCTTCCCGACTCCAATCAGAATAACTCCCTGGATCAACGACCCCTCTCTAGTAGCTATAGCCTGTAATATTATTACGCTCTAGAAACACATCCAGGCCCCTCTTGAATTCCTTTATTGTACTCACCATCACCACCTCCTCAGGCAGAGAGTTCCATAGTCTCACTGCTCTTACCGTAAAGAATCCTCTTCTATGTTTGTGTACAAACCTTCTTTCCTCCAGACGCAGAGGATGTCCCCTCGTCACAGTCACAGTCCTGGGGATAAATAGCTGATGGGATAGATCTCTGTACTGACCCCTGATATATTTATACATATTAATTAGATCTCCCCTCAGTCGTCTTTTTTCTAAAGTGAATAACCCTAATTTTGATAATCTTTCAGGGTACTGTAGTTGCCCCATTCCAGTTATTACTTTAGTTGCCCTCCTCTGAACCCTCTCCAGCTCTGCTATGTCTGCCTTGTTTACAGGAGCCCAGAACTGTACACAGTACTCCATGTGTGGTCTGACTAGCGATTTGTAAAGTGGTAGGACTATGTTCATATCACGGGAATCTATGCCCCTTTTGATGCAACCCATTATCTTGTTGGCCTTGGCAGCAGCTGCCTGACACTGGTTTTTGCTGTTTAGTTTGCTGTTTATTAAAATTCCTAGATCCTTTTCCATGTCAGTGTTACCGAGTGTTTTACCATTTAGTATGTACGGGTGACTTGCATTTTTCCTTCCCATGTGCATAACCTTACATTTATCAGTGTTAAACCTCATCTGCCACTTATCTGCCCAAGCCTCCAATCTATCCAGATCCCTCTGTAGTAGTATACTGTCCTCTTCAGTGTAAATTACTTTACACAGTTTAGTGTCATCTGCGAAAATTGATACTTTACTATGCAAGCCGTCTACAAGATCATTAATAAATATATTGAAGAGAATAGGGCCCAATACTGACCCCTGAGGTACCCCACTAGTGACAGTGACCCAATCTGAATGTGTACCGTTAATAACCACCCTCTGTTTTCTATCACTCAGCCAGTTACTTACCCACATACAGATGTTTTCTCCCAGTCCGAGCATTCTCATTTTATATACTAACCTTTTATGCGGTACAGTGTCAAATGCTTTGGAGAAGTCCAGATATACGACATCCATTGATTCGCCGCTGTCAAGTCTAGAACTTACCTCCTCATAGAAACTGATTAAATTAGTTTGACATGACCGATCCCTCACGAAGCCATGCTGATATGGCGTTATTTGCTTATTTCCGTTGAGATGCTCTAATATAGCATCTCTCAGAAAACCTTCAAACAGTTTACCCACAACAGATGTTAAACTTACCGGCCTATAGTTTCCAGGCTCTGTTTTTGGCCCCTTTTTGAATATAGGCACCACATATGCCACGCGCCAATCCTGTGGGACATTCCCTGTCAGTATAGAGTCCGCAAATATCAGAAATAAGGGTCTGGCTATGACATTACTTAATTCCTTTAGGATACGGGGGTGTATGCCATCCGGTCCTGGCGATTTGTCTATTTTAATCTTTTTAAGCCGCTGATGTACTTCTTCCTGGGTCAGACAGGACACTTTTAATGGGGAATTTATTTTTGCATTCTGCAAGTCATCTGACAATTTATTTTCCTCAGTGAATACATTGGAGAAAAAAATATTTAACAGCTTTGCTTTCTCCTCGTCGCTCTCTGCGACTCCCCCCTCATTACTCTTTAAAGGGCCGACACCTTCAGATTTATACTTTTTAACATTTATATAATTGAAGAACATTTTAGGGTTGGTTTTACTCTCTTTGGCAATTAATCTCTCGGTCTCTAGTTTGGCCGCTTTTATTTGTTTTTTACATGTTCTATTTTTTTCCTTATAGTTTTTCAGTGCTTCCGTGCAACCCTCCTGTTTTAGTGTTTTATATGCTTTCTTTTTGTCATTTATTGCTTTCTTTACCGTTCAATTTATCCACATTGGTTTCTTTTTGTTCCTTAACCTTTTATTACCATACGGTATGTACCTCTGACAATGAGTTTTTAGGATGTTTTTAAAGATATCCCATTTTGTGTCTGTATTTGTGAGGACTTTGTCCCAGTTAGTTTGGCCTATGGCCTCTCTTAGTTGGCTAAATTTAGCTTTTTTGAAGTTTGGTATTTTTGTTCCTCCCTGTAGAAACGCTCTTTTGAATGATAATTGGAAGGTTATTACTTTATGGTCACTATTTCCCAGGTGTCCCCCGACCTGCACGTCTGTTGTTCTGTCAGGTCTATTGGTTAATACTAAGTCCAGTATGGCCGTCCCTCTAGTCGGGTCCTGAACCAGTTGGGAGAGGTAATTGTCTTTGGTTATAGCCACGAACCTGTTTCCCTTATGAGATATACAAGTTTCAGTTTCCCAGTCTATATCTGGGTAGTTGAAGTCCCCCATAATAACCACCTCATTATGATTTGCCGCCTCGTCTATCTCGTTTAGTAGTAGATTTTCTGTGGACTCTGGTATATTAGGTGGTTTATAGTAAACTCCTATTAGTAATTTATTGTTGTTTTTAGCTCCATGTATCTCTACCCATAGTGACTCCACATGTTCATGTCCCTCACTTATATCTTCTCGGACTGTGGGCTTTAGACAGGACTTTATATAAAGGCAGACCCCTCCCCCTCTCCGGTTTTGACGATCCTTTCTAAACAGACTGTAACCTTGTACATTAACTGCCCAGTCATAGCTATCATCCAGCCATGTCTCAGTTATTCCCACTATGTCATAGTCCTCCTCACACATCACTAATTCCAGTTCACCAGTTTTATTAGTCAGGCTTCTGGCATTAGTATACATACATTTGAGAGGTTTATGTATATTTTTTACCCTACACCTTTCCTTCTGAATTGTTCTAGTCCCTCCTTCCATTCCTCCCCATTCTTATTACCTTGCCCCCGGTCTCTATCTGCACTATCTTCCCCTCCTATAACGTAATTACCCTCCCCCCCAGTCCCTAGTTTAAACACTCCTCCAACCTTCTAGCCATCTTTCTCCCCAGCACAGCTGCCCCTTCCCCATTGAGGTGCAGCCCGTCCCTACGATAGAGCCTGTTGCCGATAGAAAAATCGGCCCAGTTCTCCAGGAACCCAAACCCCTCCATCCTACACCAGTTCTTGAGCCACTTGTTAATCTCCCTAATCTCCCATTGCCTTTCTTGTGTGGCTCGTGGTACAGGCAGTATTTCGGAAAATACTACCTTAGAGGTCCTTGCCCTCAGCTTTTGACCTAAATCCCTGAAATCATTTTTAAGGACTCTCCACCTACCTCTAACTTTGTCATTGGTTCCGATATGGACCATGACCGCTGGATCGTCTCCAGCCCCTCCCAGTAATCTGTCAACCCGATCCGCGATGTGTCGAACTCTAGCGCCAGGAAGACAGCACACTGTTCGGCGATCACGGTCTTTGTGACAGATTTCCCTATCTGTTCCCCTAATAATGGAGTCTCCCACTACCAGCACCTGTCTGGCCTGCCCTGCTCTCCTGGTTCCCTGCTTACTGGAGCTGACATTCCCCTGACTGGCAGAGGAAGTGTCTGGCTGCAGCAGTGCCGTCCCCGGACTGACATCCCCCTCATCTGCCAAACGTGCAAACTTGTTGGGGTGTGTCAGATCAGGGCTAGCCTCCCTGGCACTCTTCCCTCTACCCCGCTTTCTAACTTTTACCCAGCTAGCTACCTCACTTTCCTCAGCCTCCTCTCTGTCACCCTCCCCCTCATCTACCCCAAAGAGTGCTTGCTCGGTGAGAAGCAAACTCTTTTGCAAATTATCAATGCCTCTCAGTGTTGCAACTTGCCCATTTAGAGACTCGATCTGCGATTCCAAACGGGTAATTTGCTCACATCTAGAACAAAGATATACACCCTCGAACGGCTGTTCCAGGACTGCATACATCATGCAAGATGTGCACTGGACTGCGTTGTAAATTGTGCAACACATACTAAATGGGGATTACAACAGTAAAAAAGTAAAACAGTATAAATGATTTAGATTTAGACCCTGTCTGCTGTAGTTGAAGGACCACGTAAAATTAAGCCAACAACACAAAAGGAAATTTTATCCAACCTTAGTTTCCAAACTCCTTTTCTTAAACTCCTTATTTTTTAACTCCACTTAATAAGAAGCCACTTAGTAGAGCAAGCCTCAGAAAGAGCAGGCTCTGAAGAGTATAATTGGCTCAATTTATAGCACCTGGTTGCCCCAGGCACTCGCCTTAATTAAGCAGAGGAAAAAAAAAAAAAAAAACGATTTTAAATGCAAGTACAAAAATACAAACACTTAACTTTCAATGATCTCTGCTGCAATCCACACTCAGCCACCTGCAATCACTCCCACAAAACCACACACAGCTCTAGAACTCCTTATTTTTTAACTCCACTTAATAAGAAGCCACTTAGTAGAGCAAGCCTCAGAAAGAGCAGGCTCTGAAGAGTATAATTGGCTCAATTTATAGCACCTGGTTGCCCCAGGCACTCGCCTTAATTAAGCAGAGGAAAAAAAAAAAAGATTTTAAATGCAAGTACAAAAATACAAACACTTAACTTTCAATGATCTCTGCTGCAATCCACACTCAGCCACCTGCAATCACTCCCACAAAACCACACACAGCTCTAGAACTCCTTATTTTTTAACTCCACTTAATAAGAAGCCACTTAGTAGAGCAAGCCTGGTGGCTGGAGGTATATTAGACGGTCAGTGGATAACACTTTTACTGTAGGCCAGTGGAGTATAGGCCCAAAAATTATGCATTCACCTGAAAGAAAAAAACACGTGATTATGCGGCTGGAGGTACATTAGGCGGTCAGTGGATAACAATTTTACTGTAGGCCAGTGGAGTACAGGCCCCAAACATTAGGCATTCACCGGAGAGAAAAGATGGGATGATGTGATGACGTGAGACGTCACGCCTTCCCCTCCTCCCGCTGTTCGGCTGCCCCGCTGATTCCCGACTCCTGACTGTGGTGTCTCTGCTCTCCTTTCCGGCTTACCCGATCGGAGTGTGCGTGGATTGATCCTCCCGGGTGGTTGTTTGGTGTCTCTCCTCCCTCCACCTGCCTTCCTCTTGCTGCTTAGGACTCCCTCCTCGTTTGGCCCCCTCCTTCCTGTCTCCCCGGTTTGACTGTGGGCTGGCTGGGGACCGCTGGAGTTTGGTCGTCTGGTGGCTTCACTCTCTGCTTCTGCCTGGGCCAGATCCGATCGTTGGCTGGCTGGGACTTTGGCTTCCTCCTTTCATCTGTTTGGCCGGTGGGGATCGGAGCTGGCGCGGTTTGTTGGGTCTGGGTCCTCTATTGCCTTGTATCCTGGGTCCCCTTCCTGGTGCTTCCTGGGTCCACCTGTGGCTGTTGATGGCTGCTTGCTGCCGCGTCCTGAGTGCTTTGTGCTGATAGCGGAGCCTGGGTGTCTGTTTCTTTTGGCGATCTCCTGCAGCCCTCTGTATGGTCCCTTGGCTCCCTGAATCCTGCGGGTCCGCTTGATCGTACTCCCCGTACCTCCCAGCTGGGCTGACTGAAGGCCTGAAAACGATCTCTGGTGAGATTATTCCTTTACTGTATTTTTTGTTCACTACTGAACTGACCAACTAACTACTCATCTAACCATTTAAAGGATATTAATGTACTTTTTAAAATAAAAGGAATAAAAGGGAAAAGGAAAGGGGAAAAAAAAAAAGGGGAGAGAAAGGAGATAATTAAAAAGAAAAGAGGAATGGCTCCAAAGGCCAGCAGACAGTCTACGGACCTTTCCGGCCAGAAATCGGCCACTAAAACCTATGAAGGACAAAAAATAGATCAATTCCTGAGGTCCCCAAGGGTTAACACGAGAGGCACGCAAAAGGATACAAGTACTACTTCTAAAAAACCTGACAATCCTGAGGGGCCCGAATTAGACTCACAAAAAGACTCCCGGTATCACCAAGGAGGGTATAGAGAAAGAAGACGTGCTTGATGCCAACCCCTCCCCATTAAAAGAGATATTAATGGCGGTCAAACAAAATGGGGATTTAATACAGGCCATTACATTCCAACTTGGGGCAATTCAAGCCGATGTGAGTTTGATTAGAGATGATCTGTCTAAAATCCGAGAAAGAGTTGACAAGGTGGAGAGCTCGATGGTTATTATACAGAATGATTCCCAGAAAATTAACTTAGAAATGTCCACTCTGAAGTCAGATTTTAATCTCCTTAAAAGAAGGGTGGTGGATCTTGAAGATAGATCACGGAGATATAATGTAAGAATCCTGGGGATCCCAGAGGGTGCTGAAGACAATAACCCTGCTCAATTTATACAAACGATGATCGCTGAAAATTTTGGGAGGGAACACTTCTCGCCCAAATTTTTAGTAGAAAGAGCGCATCGGGTCCCAGGCGGTAAAATCATCCATGGGAGACAACCACGGACATTTCTTGCTAAAATGCTCATTTCAAGAGATAGAGATATGGTACTAAGAAGGGCGAGGGTATGTCCCTCTGTGGTATACGACGGAAACAGACCTTTTTCCCAGACTTTTCAAAAGAAGTTCAAGAAAAAAGACGTTAGTTTATTACTGTGAAAAAGATCCTAAGAGAAAGGGGTATCAAATATTCACTTATTTTCCCTGCCAAATTACGGATTGTCTTCAATGATTCAACTCTCTTCTTTGATACGCCGGACAGAGCCGCGGACTGGCTTGAACAAAATAATATAATATTTAATTATAATTATCTAGGGCTTTGAGGAGAATAAGAGCTTGCAGATGACATTCTTTATTTTCTCTCCTCCTGGTTAAGTAGCGGGGAGGTGCCGAGCAGGCGGGGCGAAGGGAGGGATGGTCATAGGTGAGAGATCTGCTGCAATTGCGGTGAATTATTTGGTTTGGGGGGGGTAATTGGGAGGGACTGGGGTTGGATTGGCTGCGATGCGTCTAGTGTGGGGAAGGTTGGTACCTTTTGTATTCCCTTTATTCTCCTTTAATTTTTATGTCTAATGTCTAGAATTATTACTTGGAACGTTAGGGGTCTGGGAGATAAAAGAAAGAGACAAGCGGTTTTTGACTGGATGCTTATACATCTTCCAGGGGACACCTCCAAGTTGGCCACCAGGGGATGGGCTGCGCACACGTACCATTCTACTTTTTCCAGCCATTCCAGGGGAATGACGGTTTTTGTTCATAGAACGATTGAATTTTTGTGCGAGGCATCATCTGTTGACCAACAGGGGAGATTTGTATTCCTATATTGCAGGTTGGCGGGGAAGATGTGTATTCTGGCCTTTGTCTATATTCCACCCCCTTTTTCCTTCTCAGTACTTAATTCCCTGTTAACATTTATGGACAAATGGCCAGAATGCCCTACACTGATTATTGGTGACTTCAACTGCGTAATTAATCCGGCGAACAGATAGGGTTTCTATGGGTGTCGAAGGAGGGGCTTCCGTCCAGGGGTCTCCCTTGGCACGTTTTGCTCTGAGGCTGGGTTTGAAGATGTCTGGGGAAGCCTGGGGGGGAAAAGGGTTTTCTCATGTATTAGTAAATTAGGGAAATCCATGTCCAGAATAGATCATGCTCTGATTTACAAGAAATATGTACGACATGTAAAACGAATGAAGTATGAAACTAGGTCTTTCTCGGACCACCTACCATTGCTCCTTGAATTTTGCCTGACCCATGATAAACAAATAGTGAGGCTTCCTTTCAGATTGAACCCCTATTGGTTGTCAATATTAAAGAATCATGATACAATACAAGGGGAAATTGATCAATTTTGGGATTCCAATTATGGGTCAACTAAAATTCAGGTAGTATGGGACACCTTTAAGGCCTATATGAGGGGAATAATGGTTAGTAGCATTGCAAATCTGAGTAAGGAATACGGGGAAAATGGGGAAAATTTAAACAAACAAAGCCTCCTTAGCAACACAAACTTTCTACATAAATCAGTCAGAAGAAAATAGGGAAATAATGCAGAAGACCACACAAGCATAGTCTAACTTCTTGCTGGAAAAGGCTCAACAGAGTCTATTCTTAAAGGGCCAAAAATATTTTACAGAGTCGGGCGACCAGGGAAACTCATTTCCAGAGTGATCTCGAGCCAGGATTCTAAAAAAAATATAGACAATATACGATTAGCCAACGGAAGGACCTTGACTGGTCAAGGCTCCATAGAGGAGGCTTTTCTCGACTACTTTTCGGACATTTATAGAGCCGATGGTAAGATCACGGAGGAATGGATGGACTCTTATTTGGATGATATTGTCTTCCCTACTATTACGGTGGCCCAAAAGAAGGCACTCGAGGTTGATCTCTCTATTCAGGAGCTTGAAGGGGCCATTAAATTATGTTCGGCCAACTCTACCCCCGATTCAGACCGACTTCCATACGAATTTTATAGCAAATATAGGGAGGTTATTTTCCCTAAACTCCTGGAGGTCTTTTCTGAATCAGTGGCAGAAGGGAACTTGCCTGGCTCAATAATGGAAGGTGTAATAATTCTAATCCCGAAAAAAGATAAGGACCCCACAGATATGGGATCTTATAGACCGATCTCATTGTTGAACACCGATGTAAAACTCCTTGCAAGGATTTTGGCATCAAGACTTTCTAGGGTCATCTCCTCCATCGTCCATCCAGATCAGAACGGCTTTATTCCAAAGAAGGGTATGCACCACAATCTTCGTCTTTTTGCTAACATACAGGTTCCTGGGGGATCAGCTCACTCCATCCTGTCTTTAGATGCCTCTAAGGCCTTCGACAGGGTGGAGTGGCGTTTCCTCTGGAAGGTGCTGGCCAGGATGGGCTTTGGGGATGGATTTATAAATATTACTAAATCTTTGTATAGACACCCTACAGCTAAGTTGAGTCTTAATGGGAGCCTCACTACTAGTTTTGATCTAAAGAGAGGTACCCGCCAGGGTTGCCCACTATCTCCCCTCCTATTCGATATTTATATTGAGCCCCTGGCGTTGGCCATTAGGGAAGATGCCCAAATCAAAGGGTTCGGAACATTAAGAGAGGAAGATCGTATTTCCCTATATGCGGATGATGTCCTTTTTTTTATAGATGATACAGAAATAAATGTTCCAAGAATTATCCGTTTGGTTAAATTATTCGGTGAGATAACAGGCCTAGATATAAATTGGTCAAAGACAACCCTGATGCCAATAGATCCTTTGTCGCAGAAAGAGTCCCTTTTAACTCAGTTAGATGTTGTCGACACCTTTCAATATCTGGGCATGACGATATCCCCAAGGTTGAAAACCTCATAGAACTTAATCTGACTCCATTGATAACGAAAACCAGGGCAAAAGTAGGGATCTGGTTGAGACTCCCTCTATCTAGAGCTGACCGAGTCTCGCTGGTTAAGATGGTAATTCTACCTTAATTTCTTTATGTTCTTAGAAATATACCCATTTGGATAGAGGACAAATATTTTAAACTTCTGGAAAGAATAATTAATGACTTAGTCTGGGGAAGAAAACGAGTGAGACTCAAATTAGAATATCTATATAAGCCTCTGGACTGTGGGGGCCTAAATCTCCCATACTTCAAAGGCTACTTTATGGCAGCTCAGTTATGGACGTGCAATGAATGGCCAAATAGTACATCTCTAGGCCTAGTAAGAGCCTCCACGTACAACAATATATTTCCGTTGTTGGTATCCGGGCAAATGATTAATAAAGACTGGGGCTATAAAGAGACTATAAAATCACTAGAGGATGGTTGGGGGTAAAGGGATCACTTATATTCACGCCTCTTTGGCACAATAAGCACTTACAGACTTTAGATGGTATAGCAACCGATCAATTCTGGCAAAAGAATGGGATTATATATGTGACTCAGGTTCTTAAGAATAAAGAAATTAAGACTTTTGCGGAACTATCACATAGTGTACAGAACCTCTCATGGTTTAGGTATTTCCAGCTTAGGTCGGCACTTTCTAGTTTGGATTATAAATCACTATTGGAAATAGACACTTTGTCTCCACTAAATGAATGGTTAGGAAAGATATCACTAGGAAGGAAGATTTCAAATATATACAAATTATTAATTAAGTCACGTTTCTCCGAGACACAATCACCAGGACAAAGGGCCTGGGAGATGGACTGTCCAAATATAAAGCTGGTGGGATGGGGGAGTATCTTTTCTAATTCAGATGTACTTTCTCACAATTTTAATCACGTTCTAACACAGTTTAATATTTACCATAGATTATATGTTACTCCCACTTGGTTAAACAAGTGTGGATTAAGAGATACCTTCAAGTGCCCTCGTTGTGATAATGAAGGAGCGGATTATCTCCACATGATGTGGCTCTGCCCAGGTCTGGCAGTATACTGGAATGGTATTAAAAATCTCCTTACCCACAAACTAAAAGTATGTATATCTCTTGACCCACAATTGTTCTTACTGAATGATTTGTCCACATTAACTATCCATAAATACCAAAAGATTCTATTGGGTAGAATACTATTACTAGCTAGATTGCTGATCAGTCGAAGTTGGTTTGCAAGTCATACTTCAGAAGTAAATAACTGGATAAATCTGGTTAATAAGATCAAAAACTATGAACGGATCCTGTATAAGCATAGAGGTGTATTAGAAAAATGGAATAAGATATGGGAAGGTTGGAAGTTCTGATAGGCCTTTATGCTGAATTTAGTAATGTGTGTTTTTTTTTTTTGTTTGTTTTTTTCTTTTCCTCCGTTCCTCTTACTCTTCCCCCTACTTTTCTCGAGGGGGGAGGAGGAGAGAGGACAGTGGACGCATCGCAGGTGGGGTTGGGGTGGGGGCAAAAAAAATGGGTTTGGGGGGAGAAAATGGAGTAAAGTAACTATACTAAATGCTAATTTTGATTTGTGTACTTTTACTCCTTGTATACTAATAAAATTGTTAAAATAAAAATAAAAAAAGTGTTTATGTGGCTGGAGGTACATTAGGCGGTCAGTGAATAACAATTTTACTGTAGGCCAGTGGAGTACAGGCCTAAAAAATTAGGCATTCACTGGACAGAAAAGAATAAGTGATTATGTGGCTGGAGGTATATTAGGTGGTCAGTGGCAGTGGCGTACCTACCATATAGGCAGACTACGCAGCTGCTATGGGGCCCGTGAGGAAGGGGGTCCCGCAGTGGAGGAGAGTCCCCGCCCCCATCTATCTTCCTACCTGTCTACCGTCTGCTAGCCCTGCCTCCTAGCTCCGCCTCCCACCTGCTAGCTCCACCTCCCGTCTGTTAGCTCCATCACGCCTGATTCCTCTGGATTGCCACAACCCCACCAGTAATGAAGGAAGTGACCACTTGTAGGTGAGGACAGTGCAGATGTGTGGAGGAAGGGGGGGTCACTCAGCTTTCCCAGGCTATTCCTCTGCACATATGCCATTCAGAACAGGAGGAAAGCTGGTTTTCACTACATTATGTAATGTGACTCAGCTTTCCTATGTCCTGCATGGCACAAGTGCAGAGGCATGAGAAGATATGAGGGTAGGTGGGAGTTGTGTTACTCAGCTTTCTCAGACTATTCTCATGTCTCTCCACATGTGCCATGCAGGACAGCAGAAAAGCTGGGTGCTAGTACATCATGTAATCTCACTAAGATTTCCTGCTATCCTGCAAGGCATAAATGCAGATAATAAGAACATGGAAAGGCAGGGGGGAGGGGGTCACTCAGCTTTCCCAGAGACTCATGTCTCTGCACATGTGTCATGCAGGATAGCAAGTAATGTCAGTGTCTCCCAGCTGTCCTGCATGACACAGAGGATGAAGGAGGGGGGCACTCACTTCATCAAACTTTTCTCATGCAGGGATCTCAAGTCTCCCGGACGTTCAGGGAGTCTCCCGCTATTAGATAGCGGCTCCCTGACACCCGCATGTGAAACAATATATCCCGGAAAGGTTTACTGATAGCAGACAAAATATGGTCGTTCAGGAGGGGCAGTCAGAACCTCCCTGATGTACTGCTCAAGAAATGCAAAAAGAAACTAAAGGGGCAGTAGTCTACTGCCCCTTTAGTTTCTTTTTACTGATAGCAGAGCAGAGAGATAAGAGAAGTGACAGGACACAGAGTTTAGATTACAGGTTGAATTAACCCTTTAGGGTCAAATTGGCTTCTCAAGGAGATATATATGTTAAAGGCATCCCTTCTTCTGTCTCATTCAGTAGCTATATAACTATTGAAAGAGATGTATTTTTTTAAATACATTTACACATTTAACCCTCCATTTTAATTATATTATTTACCCCAGTGTTAAATTCACACCCCCTGGATGCTTGCTTTTTTCCTACAGTGGGGTAGATAATTACACACAGGGTTTTAAAGAATAAACTTCCTGACTCAGACCAAGAGCCGACTCAGCGAGTCAGCAAGTGAATCGAAGCATCCGCGCATGCGCATTGTGCAACCTAAGCTTCGGTTCACTTGCTTCTTGTCAGCTCAGCTAATGAACCGAAGATTCGATTCATGAATCGGATCATTTGAATGAACTGATTCAAATGAACCGATTCATGTGAAAGATCCGAACTTCTCATCTCTAGTTTACTCGCAGTAAACCTTTCCGGCAACCTGTAGCAGTGTCCCCTTCTCGGCGCGTGCGCACAGAAGAAGCCGATGCCAGCATCTCAAAGTGGGAGGAGGGGGAGAGAGGGAGAGGCGGCACTGAGGAGTAGAAGGCGGCACTGGGCACGAACAGCGATGCGTGCGGCCGGGCACCATGCATCCACAGACCTCCCCTGCTTGGGAACCTTAATTCAATAATCGACAGGTTAGTAAAACCTGTTTTTCCGCAGAATAAAGCCACAAATAGCTTTTATAAGGCCACCTTAAAAATCAGAATGCTACCCTGGACATGAGCATATGTTTAGCTAACAGGGCTTATAGGTGGTGACAGAATCCCTTTAACCATATACATAAATAGGATAATTTGGGGCAGGGTAATGAGCCCAGTCCTCCACACCATAGAGCAAAGTGTGCAGATACTGCATATGTTTGGAAAATGTAATAAAAAGTTCGTGAAAGAAAAAAAAAGAAAACCTCCCTGAAATGAGAAGTGCACCTCCCTGAAATTAGTTTTTGCGGGTTGGGATGTCTGCTCATGTCTTTTCTCATGTGCATGTGCCATGCTGGACAGCGGGAAAGTTGGGTGGTATTACATCATGTAATGCCCCAGATTCTTGTCAATATATGCTGAACACCGCCAGAACCTACCAGATCCCATTCACTATAATGGGTCTGTTGGGTTCCGGCGTGAGTACTGCCATTTTGTAGAACAAAATACTGCTGCACGAGGTGGGGCAGGGGAAAAGTTAGGGAGGGTAGTGAGAGGAGCCAGGGCGCATAGTGGGAGGGACTAGGAACGGGCATGGGGGCCCGATTTAAATTCTTGCTATGGGGCCCTAATTTCTGTGTACGCCCCTGGTAAGTTGATAACAACTTTACTGCAGGCCAGTGGAATACGGGCCCCAAAAATTAGGCATTCACCTGACAGAAAAGAACTTGTGATGATGTGGTTGGAGGTACAATAGACAGTCAGTGGATAACAATTTTACTGTAAGCCAGTACAGGTCCCAGAAATTAGGCATTCACCTGACAGAAAATAACTTGTGATTATGTGTCTGGAGGTACATTAGGCGGTCACTGGATAAAATTTTTACTGTAGGCCACTGGAGTAGAGGCCACAGAAATTTGGCATTCACCTGACAGAAAAGACCTTTTATGCCGCTGTATATACATAAGACAAGGACCATTCTTTGTTCTGGGTGGTGGCAGATATGTGTGGGCTGGCATGAAGAAATTCAATTACACGTGGTCATCACAGGTGTTGAATAACTCCAAGATCGATGCCTCATTCATTTTTAGAAATGTGAGGTAGTCCACACTGTTGTGAGCTAGACGAGTGCGCTAATCGGTCACGATCCCCCCTGCTGTGCTGGACGTCCTTTCGGACAGGACACTGGACGGGGGGCAAGCCAAGAGTTCCGTGGCAAATTGTGCCAGCTCTGGCCACAGGTCAAGCCTGCACACCCAGTAGTCCAGGGGTTCATTGCTTCCCAAAGCGTCCACATCGGCCGTTAACCCTATGTAGTCGGACCCCTGTCGGTCTAGGCGTTCTCTGAGGCTGGATCCGGAGGGCGGCTGGTGATGGGTTGGCTGCAAGAATGATCTCATATCCGAAGTGACCAACACATCTTCAAACCGCCCTCTTCTTGCATGCGCTGTTGGATTGGTACCCACAACTGTTTCTCTGTGAGTGGAAATTCCTCTGCCAGTGCCCGCAACAGCAGAACGCAGCATCTCTCGCAGCAAGGCCTGGAAATGCTGCATTCTGACAGCCCTCTGTGATGCTGGTAACATATCCGCCATTTTGTGTTTGTATCGGGGTAAGTTAGTTGCCACCCAGTACTGGTCCTTGCCCTTTATGCTTTTTATATGGGGGTTCCTCTTCAAATACTGGAGCATAAAGGCCCCCATTTGCACTAAATTGGAAGCGGTGAAGCACCCTGGCTCCTGCTCATCGCCCAGGAGAATGTTGTCCTCAGTCTCCTCCTCCCAGCCACGGAAAACACCAGGGATCCCAGAAAAGTTTAAAGTCTCCCTCAAAGCCTGCTCTTCTTGCTCCTCCCCCCAGCCACCATCCTCCTCTGACTCCTTTTCAGACTCCTGCTGACTTGTCTCAGATGGAGTAGCATTCTTGGGAATTCATTCACTATTGCGACTTCCTCATCTTCCAGCTACTGCTCCTTTGACGTCTTGATCAATGACACAATGCACACTCCAGAAAGAAGGCATAAGGTACGAGGTCACTGATGGTGCCCTGGTTGCGACTGACCAGTTTGGTGATCTCATTAAATGGCCGCAGAAGTCTGCATGCGTCGTGCAGGAGCAGCCACTGGCATGGTGAAAAGAAACCAAGCTCCCCAGAACCTGTCCTACTGCAGAGTTCGTACAGGTAGTCTTTAACGGCACGTTGCTGCTGGAGCAGTCTATCAAGCATATACGAGGTGGAGTTCCAGCGTGTCTGGCTGTCACAAATCAGACATCTGCCGGGCAGGTGGTGTCGCCGCTGAATGTCAGCAAGGTGAGCCATGGCCGTGTAAGATCTTCTAAAATGGCCAGAGATTTTTCTGGCCTGCTACAAGACGTCCTGGACTCCGGGTATTTGGCAACGAATCACTGCATGACTAAGTTCAGGACATGTGCCATGCATGGCACGTGTGTCATTTTGCCCTGTTTCAGCGCGCTCAGCAGATTGGCACCGTTGTTGCACACCACTTTACCAACTGTCAAATTCAGCGGGGTTAGCCACTGATCGGCCTGTGACCGCAGAGTTGAAAGCAGTGCAGGACCGGTGTGGCTCTTGGCTTCCAGGCACAACAGCCGCAGCACAGCATGGCAACGTTTTACCTGGCACGTCGAATGGGTTCTGGGGAGCTTGGGGGGTGCAGCGGAAGAGGCGGTAGCAGTGGAAAAGGAGGAGTCAGCCGAGGAGGAGATAGAAGATGGAGTAGGAGCAGGAGAAGAAGAGGCAGGCCTGCATGCAATCCATGGCGGTAACACCGAATTTACACGGGTGCCACGGGTTACATGCTTGACGGCTGTCAGAAGGTTCACCCAGTGGGCAGTAAAATTTATGTACCTTCCCTGCCCGTGTTTGCTATACCACGTGTCTGTGGTCAGATGTATCTTGGCACTGACACTGTGTGCCAGAGATATATTCACTTGCCGCTGAACATGGCCATATAGCTCTGGGATGCCCTTCTGGGAGAAATATTTTCTTCCAGGGACCTTCCATTGCGGTGTGCCAATTGCCACAAATTAAAGGCCTCTGAGTCCACCAGTTTATATGGCAGTAGTTGGCGGGCTAGCAGTTCCAACAAGCCAGCGGTCAGCCGTTGGGCAAGAGGGTTATCCGACGTCATCAACTTTTAACGCTGGAACATTTGAGCCATGGAAGAAGCCTACCTTCTGCCAGATGAAGACGAGGATGGCACGGTG
Organism: Bufo bufo; assembly: GCF_905171765.1. Lineage (NCBI taxonomy): Eukaryota > Metazoa > Chordata > Amphibia > Anura > Bufonidae > Bufo > Bufo bufo. The sequence goes on from NC_053394.1 coordinate 48,056,590, forward strand.
GAGTGGAGGACAAATGGGAGGAGAGAGGAGAAGGAGAAGAAGCAGGACGTGGAGCACCGGGAGTGTGACTTTGTGGGTTCTGACGGCGTTGCTCCCACTGGGCTCGGTAATGGGAGGCCAGGTGCCTTCTTAAGGCGGTTGTCCCTAGGTGAGTGTTGGGCTTACCTTGACTTATGCGTTGACAGCACAGGCTGCAGATGGCAACACTATTGTCAGTAGCTTACACATTAAAAAAAGCCCACACTGCAGAGCCATGTGCCGGCATCCTGGGAGCGCCAGATGTGACCGTGCATGGTGGATGGCTCGCTCCAGATACATTTGCAGTCTGCTTTTTGCCTCCTGTGCACTGCGAGCTCTGCCTGCTTCTTCTCCTTCTCCTCCCTATCTGCTGCTCCGTATTTTGTGGAAGCACGCATATAGAATCCCTTAATCAGTATTTTGTAGAAGCAGGTATATCGCACCCGTCAATCGGTATTTTCTGGAAATCGGTATATAGCAGGGCTCAATCAATATTTGGTGGAAGCAGGTATATCGCACCCCTCAATCAGTATTTTGTGGAAGCAGGTATATAGAACCCCTTAATCAGTGTTTTGTAGAAGCAGGTATATCGCACCACTCAATCAGTATTTTGTGGAAACAGGTATTTCAAACCCCTTAATCAGAATTTTGTGGAAGCAGGTTTATCGCACCCCTCAAACCGTATTTTGTGGAAGCAGGTATATCGCACCCCTCAATCTGTATTTTGTGGAAGCAGGTATATCAAATCCCTTATTCAGTATTTTGTGGAAGCAGGTATATCATATTCCTTAATCAGTATTTTGTGGAAGCAGGTATATCGCACTCCTCAATCAGTATTTTGTGAAAAAAGGTACATAGAACACCTGAATCAATATTTGGTGAAAGCAGGTATATCGCACCCCTCAAACTGTATTTTGTGGAAGCAGGTATATAGAACCCCTTAATCAGTATTTTGTAGAAGCAGGTATATCGTACCCGTCAATCAGTATTTTGTGGAAGCCCGGAAATATCGTAGGCCTCAATCAATATTTGGTGGAAGCAGGTATATCGCATTCCTCAATCAGTATTTTGTGGAAGGAGGTATATAGAACCCCTTAATCAGTATTTTGTAGAAGCAGGTATATCCCACCCCTCAATCAGTATTTTGTAGAAGCAGGTATATAGGACCCCTTAATCATTATTTTGTAGAAGCAGATATATACCTCTTAATCAGTATTTTGTGGAAACAGGTGTATAGAACACCTAAATCAATATTTGGTGGATGCAGGTATATCGCACCACTCAATCAGTATTTTGTGGAAGCAAGTATATCAAACCCCTTAATCCGTATTTTGTGGAAGCAGGTATATCGCACCCGTCAATCTGTATTTTGTGGAAGCAGGTATATCGCACCCGTCAATCTGTATTTTGTGGAAGCAGGTATATCACACCCCTTAATTAGTGTTTTGTGGAAGCAGGTACATCGCACCCCCCAATCAGTATTTTGTGGAAGCAGGTATATCGCACCCCTCAATCAGTATTTTGTGGAAGCAGATATATAGAACCCCTTAATCAGTATTTTTTAGAAGCAGGTATATTGCACCCCTCAATCAGTATCTTGTGGAAGCCGGTGTATCGCAGGCCTCAATCAATATTTGGTTGAAGCAGTTATATCGCGCCCCTCAATCAGTATTTTGTGGAAGCCGGTGTATCGCAGGCCTCAATCAATATTTGGTGGAAGCAGGTATATCACACCCCTCAATCAGTATTTTGTGTAAGCAGTTATATAGAACCCCATAATCAGTATTTTGTAGAAGCAGGTATATCGCACCCCTCAATCAGTATTTTGTGGAAACATGTATATAGAACACCTGAATCAAAATTTGGTGGAAGCAGGTATATCGCACCCCTCAATCTGTATTTTGTAGAAGCAGGTATATCAAACCCCATAATCAGTATTTTGTGGAAGCAGGTATATCGCATCCCTCAATCAGTATTTTGTGGAAGCAGGTATATAGAACCCCTTAATCAGTATTTTGTAAAAGAATGATATATCGCACCCCTCAATCAGTATTTTGTGGAAACAGGTATATAGATCCCCTGAATCAATATTTGGTGGAAGCAGGTATATGGCACTTCTCAATCAGTATTTTGTGAAAGCAGGTACAGTACAGACCAAAAGTTTGGACACACCTTCTCATTCAAAGAGTTTTCTTTATTTTCATGACTATGAAAATTGTAGATTCACACTGAAGGCATCAAAACTATGAATTAACACATGTGGAATTATATACATAAGAAACAAGTGTGAAACAACTGAAAATATGTCATATTCTAGGTTCTTCAAAGTAGCCACCTTTTGCTTTGATTACTGCTTTGCACACTCTTGGCATTCTCTTGATGAGCTTCAAGAGGTAGTCCCCTGAAATGGTTTTCACTTCACAGGTGTGCCCTGTCAGGTTTAATAAGTGGGATTTCTTGCCTTATAAATGGGGTTGGGACCATCAATTGCGTTGAGGAGAAGTCAGGTGGATACACAGCTGATAGTCCTACTGAATAGACTGTTAGAATTTGTATTATGGCAAGAAAAAAGCAGCTAAGTAAAGAAAAACGAGTGGCCATCATTACTTTAAGAAATGAAGGTCAGTCAGTCAGCCGAAAAATTGGGAAAACTTTGAAAGTAAGGGCTATTTGACCATGAAGAAGAGTGATGGGGTGCTGCGCCAGATGACCTGGCCTTCACAGTCACCGGACCTGAACCCAATCGAGATGGTTTGGGGTGAGCTGGACCGCAGAGTGAAGGCAAAAGGGCCAACAAGTGCTAAGCATCTCTGGGAACTCCTTCAAGACTGTTGGAAGACCAATTCAGGGGACTACCTCTTGAAGCTCATCAAGAGAATGCCAAGAGTGTGCAAAGCAGTAATCAAAGCAAAAGGTGGCTACTTTGAAGAACCTAGAATATTACATATTTTCAGTTGTTTCACACTTGTTTGTTATGTATATAATTCCACATGTGTTAATTCATAGTTTTGATGCCTTCATAGTCATGAAAATAAAGAAAACTCTTTGAATGAGAAGGTGTGTCCAAACTTTTGGTCTGTACTGTATATCGCACCCCTCAATTCTTTTTTTTGGGGGGCAACAGGTATATCACACCCGTTGCAAATAGTTGTTCCAATAACGCTTGTCCCTCTATATGCCTGCGGTATCGCAGCAGAACCGCACACAACTGCTGCACAATACAAATGCACTATAATATACTTTCTATGTTGGAAAATATATTATAAGTATATCACACCCCTCAATCAGTTTTTTGGGGGGAAACAGGTATACCACACCAGTTTTAATTAGTTATTCCAATAGCGTTTGTCCCTCTACATAGCCCAGGTATCGCAGCAGAACCGCACACAACTACTGCACAATACAAATACACTATAATATACTATATAATATACTTTCTATGTTACCTTCAGCTGAGCTAGCCCTCAGGCACTGCACATGGTTTATCAGTGAATTTCCTGGTTACAGATTCCCTTTAATATATTGTTATATACCCTGCCTAAATATTCAATTCTAACTGTCTACAACTACCAACAGGCGGAGATGATGAGATTACTGCATACTGTTGTAGTACTGCAGTCTGTGTATGAACAGTATGCAGTAAGCTCCAAAGTTTTCCCTAGTGGTGGCTGCAGACAAGCAATATTTTTAAGAGGTTTGGGGCAATGTAATATACAGTTGCAAGAAAAATGATGTGAACCCTTTGGAATTATATGGATTTCTGCACAAATTGGTCATAAAATGTGATCTGATCTTCATCTAAGTCACAACAATAGACAATCACAGTCTGCTTAAACTAATAACACACAAAGAATTAAATGTAAGGCTACTTTCACACTTGCGTTTGGAGCGGATCCGTCTGGTGTCTGCACAGACGGATCCGCTCCTATAATGCAAACGCTTGCATCCGTTCAGAACGGATCCGTCTGCATAACTGGTTTTTACAGATCTGATTATTCACTTCGTGAAAACTCAGATCCGACAGTATATTCTAACACAGAGGCGTTCCCATGGTGATGGGGACGCTTCAAGTTAGAATATACTGAGAACTGTGTACATGACTGCCCCCTGCTGCCTGGCAGCACCCGATCTCTTACAGGGGGCTGTGATCCGCACAATTATTGTGCGAATCATAGCCCCCTGTAAGAGATCAGGTGCTGCCAGGCAGGAGGGGGCAGACCCCCTCCCTCCCCTGTATTAAATGTGACCAGTGCGGCCCCCTCCCTCTATATTCATTGGTGGCCAGTGCGGCCCCCCTCCCTCCCTCCCCAGTATTAAATGTGACCAGTGCGGCCCCCCTCCCTCCCTCCCCAGTTTTAAATGTGACCAGTGCGGCCCCCCTCCCTCTTTATTCATTGGTGGCCAGTGCGGTAGGTAAGTATAATGCTTCTAAAAATTGCTAAGTAACCATGGCAACCAGGACGGCAGTAGCGTCCTGGTTGCCATAGTTACCGATCGGAGCCCCAGCGATTAAACTGGGACTCCGATCGGTACTCTCCACTGCCACCAATGATGAGGGGGGGGTGATTTTAATTAGGGGGGGGAAGAGGGGAGGCCGCACTGGTCACATTTAATACTGGGAATCCGCACTGGCCACCAATGAATATAGAGGGAGGGTGGCCGCACTGGTCACATTTAATACTGGGGAGGGGGGCCGCACTGGCCACCAATGAATATAGAGGGAGGGGGGCCGCACTGGTCACATTTAATACTGGGGAGGGAGGGAGGGGGGCCGCACGCACTGGCCACCAATGAGTTAAATACAGGGGGGGGGGTCTGCACCTGCCAGGCAGCAGGGGGCAGTCATGTACACAGTTCTCAGTATATTCTAACTTGAAGCGTCCCCATCACCATGGGAACGCCTCTGTGTTAGAATATACTGTCGGATCTGAGTTTCACGATCTAACTCAAATCCGATGGTATATTCTAACATAGAGGCGTTCCCATTGTGATGGGGACGCTTCAAGTTAAAATATACCATCGGATTGGAGAAAACTCCGATCTGATGGTATATTAATAGGGACTCCTGACTTTACATTGAAAGTCAATGGGGGACGGATCCGTTTGAAATTGCACTATATTGTGTCAACGTCAAACGGATCCGTCCCCATTGACTTGCATTGTAAGTCTGGACGGATCCGATCGGCTCCGCACGGCCAGGCGGACACAAAAACGCTGCAAGCTGCGTTCGGGTGTCCGCCTACTGAGCAGAACGGAGGCAAAACGGTGCCAAACTGATGCATTCTGAGCGGATCCGCATCCACTCAGAATGCATTGGGGCTGTACGGATCCGTTCGGGGCCGCTTGTGAGAGCCTTCAAACTGAGCTCACAAGCGGAACCCCGAACGCAAGTGTGAAAGTAGCCTTACCATGTTTTTATTGAACACACCATGTAAACATTCACATTGCAGGTGGAAAAAGTATGTGAACCCTTAGACTAATGACATCTCCAAGAGTTAATTGGAGTGAGGTGTCAGCCAACTGGAGTCCAATCAATGAGATGAGATTGGAGGTGTTGGTTACAGCTGCCCTGCCCTATAAAAAAACTCACACCAGTTCTGGGTTTGCTTTTCACAAGAAGCATTGCCTGATGTGAATGATGCCTCGCACAAAAGAGCTCTCAGAAGACCTACAATTAAGAATTGTTGACTTGCATAAAGCTGGAAAGGGTTATAAAAGTATCTCCAAAAGCCTTGCTGTCCATCAGTCCGAGGTAAGACAAATTGTCTATAAACAAAGAAAGTTCAGCACTGCTGCTACTCTCTCTAGGAGTGGCCGTCCTGTAAAGATGACTGCAAGAGCACAGCGCAGACTGCTCAATGAGGGGAAGAAGAATCCTAGAGTGTCAGCTAAAGACTTACAAAAGTCTCTGGCATATGCTAACATCCCTGTTAGCGAATCTACGATACGTAAAACACTAAACAAGAATGGATTTTATGGGAGGATACCACAGAGGAAGCCACTGCTGTCCAAAAAAACATTGCTGCACGTTTACAGTTTGCACAAGAGCACCTGGATGTTCACACAGCAGTACTGGCAAAATATTCTGTGGACAGATGAAACCAAAGTTGAGTTGTTTGGAAGAAACACACAACACTATGTGTGGAGAAAAAGAGGTACAGCACACCAACATCAAAACCTCATCCCAACTGTGAAGTATGGTGGTGGGGGCATCATAGTTTGGGGCTGCTTTGCTGCATCAGGGCCTGAACGGATTCCTATCATCGAAGTAAAAATGAATTCCCAAGTTTATCAAGACGTTTTGCAGGAGAACTTAAGGCCATCTGTCCACCAGCTGAAGCTCAACAGAAGATGGGTGTTGCAACAGGACAACGACCCAAAGCATAGAAGTAAATCAACAACAGAATGTCTGAAACAGAAGAAAATATGCCTTCTGGAGTTGCCCAGTCAGAGTCCTGACCTCAACCCGATTGAGATAATGTGGCATGACCTCAAGAAAGCGATTCACACCAGACATCCCAAGAATATTGCTGAACTGAAACAGTTCTGTAAAGAGGAATGGTCAAGAATTACTCCTGACCGTTGTGCACGTCTGATCTGCAACTACAGGAAACGTTTGGTTAAAGTTATTGCTGCCAAAGGAGGTTCAACCAGTTATTAAATCCAAGGGTTCACATACTTTTTCCACCTGCACTGTGAATGTTTACATGGTGTGTTCAATAAAAACATGGTAACATTTAATTCTTTGTGTGTTATTAGTTTAGGCAGACTGTGATTGTCTATTGTTGTGAATTAGATGAAGATCGGATCACATTTTATGACCAATTTGTGCAGAAATCCATATCATTCTAAAGGGTTCACATACTTTTTCTTGCAACTGTAGTTGCAAAGTTACAACCACTATAAAGATCAAAAAAAATCAGTGCAGAATGTTGGACCAAAAAGCTACATTGTTTTTAAAGTTTGTCTAAACAAATACTAAACAGCCAGTTCAATTATTATAAGCTCATCTGGAGACAAAATGCTTTACAGGCTCTTTCATAGACTACCTAGGGCCAAAAAAGGACATTGATCCTGCCTCCTTGTGGTTTATGGACCCTTTCAAGAGTACAGATAAAAACCCACGTAGCATTAAAGATCCTGAGGTTTATAAATAAGTGCAGGAAGCTCGTAATGCCGAGGAGCCTGTGCATTTAGCTGTTCCATGGAGCTAATTGAAGTAGATTGCTCAGACATTTGTTAATTTGCTCGGGTAGAACGGTGAGAAATATCTCATTGTCTCGCAATAACTTTGCTTATATCAGATTATAGCCATAACCCGGCTGTCTGAACGTGTTTGTTTAAGGCTAATGTAACAGCCATGGAGTCACTTTTATCTGGCTCTTAATGTCCTTAATGTTTTAATGGCAAATTTCAAGCTCGATCCGGTTTTGTTAGCAAAGATTTATCCTAACGTTATTATCTGTTTGCAGAATGAGCTCTACCAAAGAAGAATCTATAAAGACAACTTGCCGTCTCCTTCATGATAAAAATAACAAAAAATAGACTTCTCTGGGATTATTCGGAATTGAATTGTAAAAAGCTATTTAGAGAGCAGGGGATATAGAATATTTTTTTGTGTGTCATATTTACGGGTGGATTAACATACGAATGACATGCTGATGGCTACCGCAAATGGGCTCTCAAGACCGGGTAATTGCCGCTATCATGTAAGGCTGAAAAGTGATATAAATGGACCAGAAAGGTTTTCGTACTCCTCATACAATGAAGCCGCTGTGCAGTAATAATGTGTGGCATTCTGATATCCTGTAGGATCCATGGATAGTGTATTACAGTACATGATATGCAGCAAACCCATAGGGGCCAAGAAAAAAATGTATCGGTGGAAAATTACTTTATTCAGTTAAAGGGCTATTGCAGGATTTTCATACAGATGGCCTATTCTTAGGATAGGTCATCAATATCTAATCAGCAGGGGTCCGGCACCTTGTACCCCTGCCGATCAGCTGTTACCCAGTAGTTCTGGTGCTGAAAGTACACAGCTCCATCCATTGTGTAGTGGATGGAGCTGGACACCAATTACTTGAATGGGAGCAGCATTGCAGTAACCATGTCCACTACCCAGTGGACAGATCTGTACAGTTCAGGCACTGACTTTCGGGAATGGAGCTAAGCAGTAACAGCTGATTTGCGTGGTGTGGGTTGTCGATCCCCACCGAACAGATACTGATGAACTATCCTAAGCATAGGCCATCAATAATGATGAGATCCGGATTTCAGGCTAAATTCGATTCGCTTCAAAGCCAAATTTCCTCATGCTTCGCAGTAGTGAATCTATTTAAACTGAAATAGTGTAAAAAAATATATATATATATACTTACCTGATCCATTTGCTTGCGATGGGTCAGCCGTTGCCATCTTGATTAAAGATCTCGGCCGAAACCCTGTGCGCAGTGATGTATGACGTCACCACGCAGGCCGCATGATGATGTCCTCTAGGGCCGCACGAGATTTCGCACCAGACCATCAAGCAAGATGGCAGCAGCCAGCTGTCGTGAGCAAATGGATCAGGTAAGTATTACTTTTTTTGTTTTTGTTTTTTAAATTTGACTCTCTCTTACTTATATCAGATGCCGCGATCATTTATGAATGCGGCATCTGAGGGGTAAAATGACAGGGAACGTCACAATCGCCACTCCTTGTCATTGCACTCAGTACTTCAAATCATGACAAAGTAATTCGTCACAAAGCAGATTTTTTTTGTCAAATTCAGCGAAGCACCCAAATCAAACACGGCCATCAATATTAAAATCCTGGAATACCCCTTGTGGGGAATTTTCTCTGGTAGACAGGCTTGCGGACGCAGTATAGAGGCAACGACAACGTCTTTAACTTAAACAGTTCAGTGTTTTATTCACACATAAGTAAAGTGACAACAAAAAGTCAGTTTCAAGGAGGTGTTTGTTCACACCAGGCAGCAACACATAAGTCCTTGGGTGAAACAGAAGTCCATGTGCTTTCATCCAAACAAGATAGCAGGCCTTAATCCCGGCCCAAACTCTCAGGCCCCAACACAAAGACTGGCAAAGCTCCACTGTCAGATGGAGGATAATCCACACCCAGCTGAGACTGCTGGCTGAGTTTTATATCCCTAACAAAAACCCAGCCTGGAACGTGGGGAACAGCCACCCACCCTGAACTTTGGCTGCTCCCAGTAAGAGTCGGACCGGATCGGCTTTACAGGCACACTAAATAACCATTAGTGTCAGTCAGCACTAGCTGCAGCTGACACTTAAAATTAACGGATCTTACCTCACCGAGGCCAGAAACCTCGGTGACGCATATCTTCCGTCAATGACGGCCCCTTGCGCTTTCCTACACCCTTTAAAGCGAACCTTTCACCTGCATTTCACTTAATAAACTATCAAAAGTACCTTATAGATCATCCTCATTGTGTTAGCACATGGTCTCGTCCCGCTTTTCTGCCATGTATATGCATGAAAAAATCGCCTTATAAAGTACTCTTCTCCAGGCCTTCCCTCACTCCAGGCTGTACTCCCCTGCCCTAACCCCGCCTCTATGCAGTCTAATTGACACCCGGCTCACTCGCCGGGACTGCGCTTGTACAGGCGGTGCATGCGCCGTCGGACTCAAGCGCGATCCTGTAACTGAATCGCGCATGCGCCGTCCCCGATGCCTGCCTGTCTTCAAGATAGCCATCTAATTAAATCTGGGTTTGTCACATGTGTATATCTATTTATAGATAGATAGCCCCCATGAAATATGCAGAGTTTTTGACATATAATACCTGCTGAATATGATAACCAAATGCTCCAGATGATCACTGGCTTGCGATCTGCGGCAAGTCAACAGTGATCACGTGACGCATGGAGCGAGAAGATCGGGGTGCCGCCGCGCGTGAGGAAGAGAAGACAGGCAGGCATCGGGGACGGCGCATGCGCGATTCAGTTACAGGTACGCGCTTGAGTCCGGCGGCGCATGCGCCGTCTGTACAAGCGTGGTCCCGGCGACTGAGCCGGGTGTCAATTAGACTGCATAGAGGCGGGGTTAGGGCAGGGGAGTTACAGCCTGGAGTGAAAAGGTTCGCTTTAAGGACTCATGTACACTGGCAAACAGACTGCCTGCTCTTTTATTGTCTCCATGTACAAGAAACATTAGGGCAATATTTGCTGTACAGTGCTGTATGCCAGATTCTGGTATACAAAAATCAAACATTTCAGTGCAAGCCACATTTTGTGCACAAATTTGCAACTTTTTGATAAGGTATGGCACAATATATATTTTTTTTCAGTTTGATTCATACGTTGTAATCCCATAACAAAAATACTACCACATTCTACCACACTTTGAGATGGATTGGCCACCTGTATCTTAGTTCTTCACCCCTCAGCTCGGGAACTACGGAAAGAGTTTTTTTTTTTTTTAAAATATTTCATGCTGTGGTTTCGCTGAGAAACTGAAAAGTGTCTACTACAACTACCATCATTTTCTGCTGTCTATACGCTGCTATTGAGAGGATTGCACTGAAATACCTTGTAACAGTTGCATTTGCTGCGATATGTACTACTAATCTCAATCTTCACAAGGCTTTCTTTATTATAACTTGCAGCCTGGTTATTGACCCCACCATCTGCCAACCGCTTCATCTATACTCCTGCCTTGCACCAAACACCTGATATCAGGGGCACCCCAATTACTAGCAGATAGAAGCCCCAATAGCAGGGTGTGTCCTCAAAGGAAATAAGGGTAGCCCTAGGGAGCACCAGTGGGGAAATTACCAACGTGAAGTGTTAGTACTACCACCAGCATATCCACTATGACCACTCCCCTCCTCCGGGTCTCAGCAGATCCGACAGTGGTTCCTCTACTACATACAGTAAAAGGATATCGCTAATATAAATTGCATGGAAAGGTTTAGTTTCCTCTACAGATTTTCCTGCAGGGCAGGTTCCTGTTACAGACATTCAGAGGATAGAATCGAAAGCTATGAAGCATATATCTTATTTTCATGACAGAATATCCGCACGAGTTGACATAATCTTTAGAGCAAAATATTAATTCACTATAACTTTATAAAACTGATTGATCTAACTGTCCACTGAGCACTAAAGAAGATAAATAATCCTGTACATTTCATAACTAAACAAAGCAGAGAATTGTACTGCTTCAATATACAGTGGTATGCAAAAGTTTGACCACCCCTGGTCAAACATTACTCTTACTGTGAACAGTAAGCAAGGTAAAGATGAAATGATCTCCAAAAGGCATGATGTTAACCACTTAAGGACCACAGGTTTATACCCCCCTAGTGACAGGCCCTTTTTACAAATCGGCACTAAACAACTTTCACGGTTTATTGCTCGGTCATGCAACTTGGCACACAAATGAATTTTACCTCCTTTTCTTCTCACAAATACAGCTTTCTTTTGGTGGTATTAGATTGCTGCTAAGATTTTTCATTTTTCCGATATTAATCCAAATAGGCCGCAATTTTCTCAAAAAATTTGTATTTTTAACTTTCTCTGGTTAAATTGTTCAAATATAATTACATTTCTTACAAGTTTGTGTCAGAATTTATTGTGCTACATGTCTTTGATAAAAAAAAATCCAATAAGTGTATAATTATTGGTTTGCGCAAAAGTTATAGTGTTTACAAACTATGGTACAAAAATGTGAATTTCCGCATTTTGAAGCAGCTCTGACTTTCTGAGCACCTGTCATGTTTCTTGAGGTGCTAGAATGCCAGGATAGTATAAATACCCCCAAATGACCCCATTTTAGAAAGAAGACACCCCAAAGTATTCGCGGAGGGGCATGGTGAGTTCATGTATGATTTAATTTTTTTTCACAAGTTAGCGGAAAATGACACTTTCTGAGAAAAAAATAAAATAAATAAAGTTTCCATTTCTGCTAACTTCTGGCAAAAAAAAAAAAAATCTCCCACGGACTCATTATGCCCCTCAGTGAATACCTTGGGGTGTCTACTTTCCGAAATGGGGTCATTTGTGGGGTGTGTTTACTGTTCTGGCATTTTGGGCAGGGCTAAATTGTGAGCAACCCTGTAAAGCCTAAAGGTACTTGTTGGACTTTCGGCCCCTTTACGCACCTAGGCTGCAAAAAAGTGTCACACGTGGAATCGCCGTACTCAGGAGAAGTAGGGCAATGTGTTTGGGGGTGTATTTTTACACATACCCATACTGTTGGTGAGAAACTTTGTATAAATTTTTTTTAAAAGTTGTCATTTACAGAGATATTTCTCACACACAGTATGGGTATATGTAAAAATACACCCCAAAAACACATTGCCCTACTTCTCCTGAGTACGGCGATACCACATGTGTGACACTTTTTTACAGCCTAGATGCGCAAAGGGGCCCAAATTCCAACGAGTACTTTTAGGTTTTCACAGGGCATTTTTTACGCATTTGGATTCCAACTACTTCTCACGCTTTAGGGCCCCTAAAATACCAGGGCAGTATAAATACCCCATAAGTGACCCCCATTTTGGAAAGAAGACACCCCAAGGTATTTCGTGAGGGGCATGGCGAGTTCATGTAAAATTTCATTTTTGTCAACATGAACTCGCCATGCCCCTCACAAAATACTTGGGGTGTCTTCTTCCAAAATGGAGTCACTTGTGGGGTATTTATGCTGCCCTGGTATTTTAGGGGCCCTAAAGCGTGAGAAGTAGTTTGGAATCAAATGCGTAAAAAAATGCCCTGTGAAATCCTAAAAGTACTCATTGGAATTTGGGCCCCCTTGCGCACCCTAGGCTGCAAAAAAGTGTCACACATGTGGTATCGCGTACTCATGGAGGAAGTAGGGCAATGTGTTTTGGGGTGTATTTTTACATATACCCATGCTGGTGAGAGAAATATCTCTGTAAATGACAACTTTTCCCATTTTTTAGACAAAGTTGTCAATTTACAGAGATATTTCTCTCACCCAGCATGGGTATATGTAAAAAGACACCCCAAAACACATTTCCCTACTTCTCCTGAGTACGGCGATACCACATGTGTGAAACTTTTTTGCAGCCTAGGTGCGCAAAGGGGCCCAAATTCCAATGAGTACCTTTTTAGGAGGGCATTTTTAGACATTTGGATTCCAGATTTCTTCTCACACTTTAGGGCCCCTAAAATGCCAGGGCAGTATAAATACCCCACATGTGACCCCATTTTGGAAAGAAGACACCCCAAGGTATTCCGTGAGGGGAAGGGCGAGTTCATAGATTATTTTTTTTTGGCACAAGTTAGCGGAAATAGATTTTTTTTTTGTTTCTTCTCACAAAGTCTCCCTTTCCGCTAACGTGGGACAAAAAGTTAAATCTTTCATGGACTCAATATGCCCCTCAGCGAATACCTTAGGGTGTCTTCTTTCCAAAATGGGGTCATTTGTGGGGTTTTTGTACTGCCCTGGCATTTGAGGGTCTCCACAATCATTACATGTATGGCCAGCATTAGGAGTTTCTGCTATTCTCCTTATATTGAACATACGGGTAATGAGATTTTTTTTTCCGTTCAGCCTCTGGGCTGAAAGAAAAAATGAACGGCACAGATTTCTTCATTCGCATCGATCAATGTGGATGAAAAAAATCTCTGCCAAAAAAGAAAAAGGAGGGGAAAGACGCAAACTCCAGACTGGGTGGTGAAAGGGGGCAATACGGGTGCGGCGGAAGCAGGGGAGTGCCAATTAGGATTTGCCAGCACCTCTGGGAGACTAAGGGCTCTACGGGCCTGTGAACGCGGTGGCTGCGACGGGGGAGTTACTGCACGTGCCACCGTACCAGCTTGAACTGCCCTTCTGGTGCTCGCCACTTCACCACGGAATGCGGCAGCGCTGGTAGAAGGTCCAGGATGTGCTGCGCTGCTGGTGTATGCCGCACCATAAAAAAGATCAGCACTAGCACCACTCTGCTGCAAATGAGGCTCATCACACGGGGTATGCAGAACACTGACATGGGGTCGGGTGCGCCTGACCATAGCAGGGACCTCAACCCCCATCATCTTCACTAGCGGTTAGAGTGCCACTGCTGTCCACAGGTTCATATTCTGAACCACTGGATTCAGCGGGTGAGGCGTCCCCATCGCTTTCATCCATCACGGCCAGAATCCTGTAGGCCTCTTCAGCGGAATACCCCTTGTTTGACATTTTGGGCTCACTAAATTTAGGGGGTATTCCTCTGAGACTACCGAGGAAAAAGAGTAAACCTACCTAGTAAAAAGGAGTGCTTGCGAAGTAAAGCTGCGATCGCTAATAAAGATCCAAAAAGCTCAAAAGTGATCTTTATAGCGGCGCAGCGATTTTACGGTGTTTTTGCAGTAATCAGAAAAAAAAATAATTCTGTCACTGCGGTGGGGCGGACTGAACGCAAGTGTGCGCACAAATTCAGGCCTGATCGGGCGAACACTGCGTTTTTTGTAGAGCCTAAGGTGACCCTAATGTACTTATATAGATCTGATTGCGATCAGTCTTGATCACTTACAGATACTATATAGTACTAGTGCTGATTAGCGACAGCGATGACGCTAATCAGTGACTAATCAGTGACTGCGGTGCGGTGGGCTGGGCGCTAACTACCTGGCGGTGATGAGGGACCCTTACAGGGGGGTGATCAATGACAGGGGGGTGACAGGGGGGTGATCAGGGAGTCTAATATGGGTGATCAGGGGTTAATAAGGGGTTAATAAGTGACAGGGGGGGTGTAGTGTATGTGTGGTGATTTGTGCTACTTACAGAGCTGCCTGTGTCCTCTGGTGGTCGATCCAAGCAAAAAGGACCACCAGAGGACCAGGTAGCAGGTATATCAGACGCTATTTTGTAAATAGCGTCTGACATACCTCTTTGATTGGATCTTTTAAAAATCTACAGCCTGCCAGCCAATGATCGCTGCCGGCAGGCTGTAGATGAACTTCTGAACTGCGCGATCCTGTGAATGTGCGCTCCTGTGAGCGCGCGTTCACAGGAAATCTCGGGTCTCACGAGATGACTCCTTTCAGCGTTAGTGTGACCTGAGAGAGCCGCCGCACTCACACCTTTCGGCGTTAGTGTGACGCCAAGCGGTTAAAGATAACATGGTCCCATTTTTATTTTAACCACTTAAGGACCACAGGTTTATACCCCCCTAGTGACCAGGCCCTTTTTTACAAATCGGCACTCCACAACTTTAGCGGTTTATTGCTCGGTCATGCAACTTACCACCCAAATGAATTTTACCTCCTTTTCTTCTCACTAATAGAGCTTTCATTTGGTGGTATTTCATTGCTGCTGACATTTTTCCTTTTTTTGTTATTAATCGAAATTTAACGATTTTTTTTTTTAAAAATGACATTTTTCACTTTCAGTTGTAAAATTTTGCAAAAAAAACGACATCCATATATAAAAATTTTTCTAAATTTATTGTTCTACATGTCTTTGATAAAAAAAAATGTTTGGGCAAAAAAATAAATGGTTTGGGTGAAAGCTATAGCGTTTACAAACTATGGTACAAAAATGTGAATTTCCGCTTTTTGAAGCAGCTCTGACTTTCTGAGCACCTGTCATGTTTCCTGAGGTTCTACAATGGCCAGACAGTACAAACACCCCACAAATGACCCCATTTCGGAAAGTAGACACCCTAAGGTATTCGCTGATGGGCATAGTGAGTTCATTGAACTTTTTATTTTTTGTCACAAGTTAGCGGAAAATGATGATTTATTTATTTATTTTTTCCTTACAAAGTCTCATATTACACTAACTTGTGACAAAAAATAAAAACTTCCATGAACTCACTATGCCCATCACGAAATACCTTGGGGTGTCTTATTTCCAAAATGGGGTCACTTGTGGGGTAGTTATACTGCCCTGGCATTCTAGGGGCCCTTATGTGTGGTAAGTAGTTTGAAATCAAAATCTGTAAAAAATGGCCGGTGAAATCCTAAAGGTGCTCTTTGGAATGTGGGCCCCTTTGCCCACCTAGGCTGCAAAAAAGTGTCACACATCTGGTATCGCCGTACTCAGGAGAAGTTGGGCAATGTGTTTTGGGGTGTCTTTTTACATATACCCATGCTGGGTGAGAGAAATATCTCGGCAAAAGACAACTTTTCCCATTTTTTTATACAAAGTTGGCATTTGACCAAGATATTTATCTCACCCAGCATGGGTATATGTAAAATGACACCCCAAAACACATTTCCCAACTTCTCCTGAGTACAGCGATACCACATGTGTGACACTTTTTTGCAGCCTAGATGCGCAAAGGGGCCCACATTCCTTTTAGGAGGGCATTTTTAGACATTTGGATCCCAGACTTCTTCTCACGCTTTAGGGCCCCTAAAATGCCAGGGCAGTATAAATACCCCACATGTGACTCCATTTTGGAAAGAAGACACCCCAAGGTATTCAATGAGGGGCATGGCAAGTTCATAGAAATTTATTTTTTTTCCCCACAAGTTAGCGGAAATTGATTTTTTTTTTGTTTTTTCTCACAAAGTCTCCCTTTCCGCTAACTTGGGACAAAAATTTCAATCTTTCATGGACTCAATATGCCCCTCAGCGAATACCTTGGGGTGTCTTCTTTCCGAAATGGGGTCACATGTGGGGTATTTATACCGCCCTGGCATTTTAGGGGCCCTAAAGCGTGAGAAGAAGTCTGGAATATAAATGTCTAAAAATTATTCTAAAAATGTCTGAATGGAGCCTTACAGGGGGGTGATCAATGACAGGGGGGTGATCACCCCCCTGTCATTGATCACCCCCCTGTAAGGCTCCATTCAGACGTCCGTATGTTTTTTATAGATCCACGGATACATAGATCGGATCCGCAAAACACATACGGACATCTGAATGGAGCCTTACAGGGGGGTGATCAATGACAGGGGGGTGATCAATGACAGGGGGGTGATCAGAGAGTCTATATGGGGTGATCACCCCTGTCATTGATCACCCCCCTGTAAGGCTCCATTCAGATGTCCGTATGTGTTTTGCGGATCCGATCCATATATCTGTGGATCCGTAAAAATCATACGGACGTCTGAATGGACCCTTACAAGGGGGTGATCAATGACAGGAGGGTGATCAATGACAGGGGGGTGATCAGGGAGTCTATATGGGGTGATCAGGGGTGAATAAGGGGTTAATAAGTGACAGGGGGGGGTGTAGTGTAGTGGTGCTTGGTGCTACATATTACTGAGCTACCTGTGTCCTCTGGTGGTCGATCCAAACAAAAGGGACCACCAGAGGACCAGGTAGCAGGTATATTAGACGCTGTTATCAAAACAGCGTCTAATATACCTGTTAGGGGTTTAAAAAATCGCATCTCCAGCCTGCCAGCGAACGATCGCCGCTGGCAGGCTGGAGATCCACACGCTTACCTTCGCCTGTGTGCGCGCGTTCACAGGAAATCTCGGCTCACGCGAGATGACGCCAATCGGCGTTAGTGTAGCCTGGGAGAGCCGCCGCAATGACGCCTTTCGGCGTTAGGTGTGCGGCAAGAGGTTAAGCAAAAACATTTATTTTATTTTCATCTTTTATATTTTCAAAATAACAAATAAGGAAAAGGACCCAAAGCAAAACTTTGGGCACCCTGCATGACTACCTAATTTAATCCTTTGGCAAGTATCACAACTTGTAAAAGCTTTCTGTAGCCAACCAAGAGTCTTTCAATTCTGGTTTGAGGGATTTTCATCTATTCTCTCTTGCAAAAGTCTTCCAGTTCTGTAAGACTCCTGTGCCATCTTGCATGCACTGCTCTTTTGAGGTCTACCCACAGATTTACAATGATGTTCAGATTAGGGGACTGTGAAGGCCATGGTAAAAACTTCAGCTTTCACCATTTGAGGTAGTTTATTGTCGATTTGAGATGTCATTTGTAGAAGCCATCCTTTTTTAAACTTTTGCTTTTTTACAGTTACTGTTATGTTTGCTTCCAGACATTTGCTGGAATTTAATTGAATCATTTTTTCCCACTAGAGGGGAAATGTTACTCATGCCATTGGCTTCAAAACAACCCCAAAACATGATTGATCCATCCCCATTATTAAAGGTGTTCTTTTCATGAAACTCTGCCTTTTTTTTTCTCTAAACCTTTGTTCATTGTGGCCCAAGAGTTCTATTTTAACTTCATTGGTCCTTAAGACTTGTTTCCAAAATGCATCAGGCTCCTTTAGATGTTGTTTTGCAAACTTCTGACGCAAAATTTTGTGATGAGGAAGCAGGAGAGGTTTTCTTCTGATGACTCTTCCATAAAGACCATATTTGTGCAGGTGTTGCTGAACAACAGAACAATGTACCACAACTCTAGAGTCTGCTAAATCTTCCCGAATGTCTTTTGCAGTCAATTCAGTGCTCTTTTTTGCCTTTCTAGCAATCCTACGAGCAGCTGTCTTTGAAATTTTTCTTGGTCTTCCAGATATTCTCTTGACCTCCACTGTTCCTGTTAAAAGTCATTTCTTAATTACATTTCAAACTGAAGAAATGGTGACCTGAAATCTCTTTGCGATCTTCTTATAGTCTTCTCCTGCTTTGTGGGCCTCAACCATTTTAATTTTCATTGTGTTAGGCAGCTGTTTACAAGAACCCATGGCTGCTGTTTTTGGTACAAGGTTAGAGGAGTCTGGGTATTTATAAAGCTTTGAAATTTGCATCACCTGGCCTTTCATTATGATGACTGCGAACAAGCCTTAACCCCAACAGGCTATTTAAGGTCTGAGACCTCGGTCAAAGTTATGACTGCTCGAAACTTGGGCTCCCATACTTTTGCAAGGTACTGTTTTCTTTATACTTTTTTTTTATCACTCCAATATTGTATAATACCAACATAATACACTGATATTGATTAAAATGTTGCAAAGTTTGTTTCATCTTTACCTTATGCCTTTTATAGATCATTTAATCTTCAACTTGATTAACTGTTTACAGTAAGAGTAATTTTGACTAGGGGTGCTAAAACTTTTGCAATGCCCTGCAATGCAATGTCCTCTCACTCTCAAATGGCTGATGAAAGGTTGGATGGGTTTCTCCAATTGGATAGCGTGGGGTGTTAGGAGATGGTTCCCAAACCAGATATATGCTATATATAAAGACTCCTGGACTCCACTTGAGTTTTAGTGCAAGGTTTTTTATTTTGTGCGGTTCCAGTCAAAAACGTTTCGGCTGTGAAGCCTTCTTCAGTGTAACCGGATTGTGGCCGCATCAAGTCCAAGAGAAGCTTTAGATAGGACCATACTTCGGTGGTCGGCAGGGGTGCTGCTGTATGTGTGGGCTCTGTGTCTCTTGCTGGCGTGCGGTCCGGGAGGCTAAGGCCTGTACTCCGTCATCGCGCCGCCTGAGCCATGGCAATCCGGAGTATAGGCCTTAGCCTCCCGGACCGCACGCCAGCAAGGGACACAGAGCCCACACATACAGCAGCACCCCTGCCGACCACCGAGGTATGGTCCTATCTAAAGCTTCTCTTGGACTTGATGCGGCCACAATCCGGTTACACTGAGAAGGCTTCACAGCCGAAACGTTTTTGACTGGAACCGCACAAAATAAAAACCTTGCACTAAAACTCAAGTGGAGTCTTTATATATAACTCTCAAATGGCTGGTACCCTGGTCAAAGACTGGTGATCCAGGGTGTGTGGAAGAGTATTCCCATGTCAGCGTCTTCTGGTCACTCAAGTAGTCTCGCAGTCTCTTCTTGTAAGCACTGATCCCTAACTGTAGAAAATGAGAGGCTCTGACTGCTCTTCTTAAATACAGTTTCTAGCTAAACTAGAACCTTTTAGTGGGAGGGATGGAGAGGAGAAACCAGGGGCAGACACAGACAGCAGAGGGCCCATGTGCAAAGAATGTGCCTGCCCCCCCTTCCCTCAGTCTCTCATGGCAAGCGACATAGGTGCAGCTAGCCTTTCTGCTGCCAGAGGCGAACATTTTAATGCCAAGTTTTCAACCTAACCCCTTCCCTCGAACCTTACTGACATACTTGGAAACCATTACATACAGCGCTACAAACATACAGGAGAATACAGCCCTACATACCTCTTACATCCAGTGACGTCTTCTCTGATATAGACATTCTCTTTCCTCATCCTCTACATTCAGACAAACCACCATGATGACTTCTTTCAGTCATCTCTGCAGAGTTTAACAAAAAGATGATACATAAATAAAATAACAATGATAAACTAACTTAAGAAAATAAAAATAACTGCGCCCAGGTAATAGTATTTCTGACACTATAGTGTATCCATAATATCCCCAGAAATAATTGCGCTAAGCTGATATTGTGCCAGGGCGCCCCCCACAGTAATAGTGCTCCCCAAAGAACCACCAATAGAAATAACTTATCTGCCAGGCGTGCACTAAGTGTTAACAGTGCCCCCAACAGTACTAATGTCCCTATTGTGTCCCAAAAGTAATATTGCCTCCATAGTGCCCATACTAGTAATCATGTTCCCCATAGTCCCCCAGTAGTAATAGTTCTCCTTACAGTGTTTGCCAGTAGAAAACAGCCTTATAATGTGCACCAGTACAAAAATACCCCTCGATAACATGAGACAATACAAAAAATACCCCCTTCTTTCAGAATTAGACCCCCATACTAGACCTACAAATCAAATTCTCAAATCAAACTGCCATATCAGATCCTCAAATCAAACTGCCATATCAGATCCTCAGACCCCCATATCAGATCTTCAGACCCTCATATTAGATCAGACCCTCATATTCAGATCCTCAGATGCCCTTATCAGATGTCTCAAACCCCTTATCAGATGCTCAGGCTCCCATATCAGATGCTCAAACCCAGATATCAGAAGCTCAGGCCCCCGTATCAGACCCCCATATCATGACGCTGAGGCCCCATATCAGATGCTCAGAACCCAATATCGATGTTCAGTCCCCCATATCAGATGCTCAGACCCCAATAACTGATGTTCAGACCCCCATATCTGGTGCTCAGACCCCCATATTGATGTTCAGACCCCATATCAGACCCCCATATCAGTTGCTCAGACCTCCATATCAGATGCTCAGGCCCCTATATCAGATGCATGCTCAGACGACCCCCATTTTGATGCTCAGACCCCCATATCAGATGCTCATATCCCCACATCAGACCTCAGATTAGACTCAAAATAAATAAATAAAATTACCTCTCCTGCTCCGCCACTGCTCTCCATGCCTGGTGTCCTCTCCTGCAGTACCCGCTCGCTGCTCTCCTCCACGCTGCACTGTCACCTGTCATGACTGCGTGCAGCATCAGGTCATAGTGTGCGCTGTACGTCCTGGCGCTGTACGCAATCAGGACAGTGCAGCATGGCCCGGAGGAGACCAGGGAGGAGGGGTGAGTACAATGCTCACAGTGCTTCACTCCACCACCTACTGCAGACTAGTGAGTGTTTC
Organism: Bufo bufo; assembly: GCF_905171765.1. Taxonomy (NCBI): domain Eukaryota; kingdom Metazoa; phylum Chordata; class Amphibia; order Anura; family Bufonidae; genus Bufo; species Bufo bufo. Next base: position 48,077,994 of record NC_053394.1, read on the forward strand.
CAAAATGGAAGCACTCACTACTATTCAAGAATGGCCCCCTTACCATGATGAACCGGCTGCACAGGCGGTATGTCCGCCCCTGGGAGAAACACAGCAAACACACATATAAAAGGCAGTTATATAGTAATAAACAGAATAAGTCAGTGCAAGTTAACCCCTTAAAGTGAGGTAAAGAGTTGATGACTTTGCATAGGGAAATTGGGGCAAATTTACATTTGCGCCGTCCTCAGGACAGCGATACAGATGCCTGTGCTGTGGCAGGGGAGGGAGAGGCGTGTCCCTTTCCCTTCCTCTGATAGGCTGCAGGCACTAGGCCGGCAGCCTATCAGAGGCCGGCGCAGGCGGCGTGATGACGTCATCGCGCCGCCTGAGCCATACAGCGCAGGACACAGGCCAGAAAAGGCCTGCATCGCATCGCTGACATGGAGGTAAGTATGTGTTTTTTTTTTTTTTTTATATATACAATGCTGTTATTACTGGCACAGAGGGGCTGTTATTACTGGCGGGGGGGGGGGCTGTTATTACTGGCAGGGGGGCTGTTATTACTGGCAGGGGGGCTGTTATTACTGGCACAGAGGGGCTGTTATTACTGGCACAGGGGGGCTGTTATTACTGGCACAGGGGGGCTGTTATTACTGGCAGGGGGCTGTTATTACTGGCAGGGGGGCTGTTATTACTGGTACAGGGGGGCTGTTATTACTGGCACAGGGGGGCTGTTATTACTGGCGGGGGGGCTGTTATTACTGGCAGGGGGGCTGTTATTACTGGCACAGGAGGGCTGTTATTACTGGCACAGGGGGGCTGTTATTACTGGCACAGGGGGGCTGTTATTACTGGCACAGGGGGGCTGTTATTACTGGCACAGGGGGGCTGTTATTACTGGCAGGGGGGCTGTTATTACTGGCAGGGGGGCTGTTATTACTGGCACAGGGGGGGGCTGTTATTGCTGGCACAGGGGGGCTGTTATTGCTGGCACATGGGGGGCTGTTATTAATACTGGCACATGGGGGGCTGTTATTAATACTGTCACATGGGGGGCTGCCATTAATACTGGCACATGGGGGGCTGCTATTAATACTGGCACATGGGGGGCTGTTATTAATACTGGCACATGGGGGGCTGTTATTAATACTGGCACATGATTGGGGGCACTATAGGGGCATCTACTGAGGCCACAAAGAAGGGGTATTTTATATGGGCGCTCTGTACAGTACAATTTTATACTGGGACACATTATGGTGGGTACTATGGGGAAGGGGGGAGAGGAGTACTATGGGATCATCTACGGGGGGCACTAAGAAGGGGTATTTTATACTTGCAAATTATGGGGGACACTGAGGGCATCTACTGGAGCATTTTATACTGGTACATTATGGGGGACACTAGGAGGAAGGAGGGTCACATTATAAGGAGAATTATTTCTACTGGGGGGGGCTTTATTACTCCCCCATGGAATGACCCCCTAGTAGAAGCACCAGCCTCTCCCTGCTCTGCTATCCCTCTGCCCCTTCTCCAAATCCTTATTATGAAATCTTTCTCATTAGGATAAAACACAACATCAGCTCCGTCGAGCCCCCGGCCAAAGTGTTGAAGTGGCGTCCGAGATCCCCAAGGGCCAAGCCAAGTAATTGTAAGTTTTCATGTGAAATATGTTTGTTATACACATATAGCCACCTTTTGCTTTGATTACTGCTTTGCACACTCTTGGCATTCTCTTGATGAGCTTCAAGAGGTAGTCCCCTGAAATGGTCTTCCAACAGTCTTGAAGGAGTTCCCAGAGATGCTTAGCACTTGTTGGCCCTTTTGCCTTCACTCTGCGGTCCAGCTCACCCCAAACCATCTCGATTGGGTTCAGGTCCGGTGACTGTGGAGGCCAGGTCATCTGGTGCAGCACCCCATCACTCTCCCTCATGGTCAAATAGCCCTTACTTTCAAAGTTTTCCCAATTTTTCGGCTGACTGACTGACCTTCATTTCTTAAAGTAATGAGGGCCACTCGTTTTTCGTTACTTAGCTGTTTTTTTCTTGCCATAATACAAATTCTAACAGTCTATTTAGTAGGACTATCGGCTGTGTATCCACCTGACTTCTCCTCAACGCAACTGATGGTCCCAACCCCATTTATAAGGCAAGAAATCCCACTTATTAAACCTGACAGGGCACACCTGTGAAGTGAAGACCATTTCAGGGGACTACCTCTTGAAGCTCATCAAGAGAATGCCAAGAGTGTGCAAAGCTGTAATCAAAGCAAAAGGTGGCTACTTTGAAGAACCTAGAATATGACATATTTTCAGTTGTTTCACACTTGTTTGTTATGTATATAATTCCACATGTGTTAATTCATAGTTTTGATGCCTTCATAGTCATGAAAATAAAGAAAACTCTTTGAATGAGAAGGTGTGTCCAAATTTTTGGTCTGTACTGTATAAATTTTGGATTCTTTGTTTATATTTATTTTTTGTGTAAAATTATGTCATACATGCCTTTTATGTATGTTTTTGTTTTGTTTTTTATGACTATTTTTCAAAGAAGTATTTGAAAAATCACTTGTCTTGTATTATTGATTATCCCACCAAAATACGTTAGCAGTTCTACACATTCATATCAAAAATCAAACACGCACAATATATCCTTCAAACAGTATAATTTAAATATAATCAACATACTTTTCAAACTATTAATTTGCAAATGAGGTATTAGAAGGTTTTGGGGTCCATGGTGCAAATTGATGAATGATGTTTTTCAAAAACACACTTGGCAAAGTCTGTTTATTAATTCTCTGAACATTCAATTTGTGAATGGGCCAAAACCTCAGCCTGCAAGCCCACGTCAAAGGTCCTCATTATCTTGCGAGTCCCTACACTCAACTACACCATAATAAATTGACGAATCTATCTGTGAAAACAAAAAACAAAATAACAAGCCCAGAAGAAATCAAATCCCGCCACGAATAGCATCCATCTGCCATGGCACAGACCCCTCTGGGCTGGAAAAGAAATCTGCATAGAGTTCCCGAACTGCAATGCCTGCAGTCGCAGGTCGTCTATGCAGGGTCATATCCAAACCCAAACCTGATGACGTTGGAAATTCATCCAGGTCAACAGAAGAGGAAGCCTCGTGAATCCTGGTGAAGTTGTGTAAAACAACACAAGCTTGAATCACCAGGGTAACATTCTCTATCTGTATGGATGACAAAAACACCCTCCATTTGCCAGAGAGTATTCCAAAGGCGCACTCAACATACCGGCGGGCATGAGTCAACCGGTAGTTGAAAATACGCCTCCTGACATCCAAACCACGTTTTGGGAAGGGCTGCATAACATGGGGAGTTAATGCAAACCCTTCATCCGCCACAATGACAAATGGAGATGGCGGACCTGCATCTCCAGGCAGTCTTCTAGGCTCGGGCAGACAAGCTGGTGTCACGGATGTTGTAGGGGAGAACACCAAAGGACAACAAGAAGGAAGGGAAAAGACACTAGGCCTTACCGCTAGAGAAGGAAAATGGTTACCACCTATAAAACACTGCTCCTGGCCCTAACTCCTATCTGTATGGGCACCTCTCGATGGTAGAGATGCCCATACACAGGAACCTAGAAAACCCTGGTGGCCCTCAGTTGCCCTAATAGTAATGACCGGGCAGAGACAACCCGCTCCTTCCCTGGTGAAGGAACCAGCATCTCGCTGAGGCCTAGTAAACAACAAAGGTGAGGGGGAATACAAAACACAACAAGCGGAACACTTAACTTCTGAGGCTGATGGATGATGGATGATGGATGATGGACGAACAGGACTTCACCATGAACCACACTCCAACTCTTCCAAAAACCAAATGAAGCTATCCAGAGCAAGGAGTGATGGGTAAAGTCAGACTAAATAGGCTGAGGTGAAGGTCACATGATCCACACCTGAACAGGGGGTGTGGGCATACCAGCAACACACAGACAAAGTGAAACCAAAAGAGGCTGTCAGATAACTAATGTGCAGATATTCTTTCAGACCTTCTCAAACCTGTCACCGGCGTGACAGCTGGTTAGCACAAAGTCGCTCACCCATTCTAGAAGCACTAAAGACGCGAGCATCCGAAGTGCTTCCATAGGCCCCAATATCAAGTTACTGTCAGCCCCTGAGTGAAGAGGCTTCTTCACACGAATGTGCTTGCCATCCATTGCCCCGATGCAGTTTGGAAACTGCGCAGAAATAAGCCCTCAGTGATTCGAACCCAATCCGCCGCCTTGGGCTGTGGCATCACCATCTCTTGGAGTTAGTGCCAGATGACATGGCAAGTGTGACGCACGATCCGAGAAATGGTTGAGGTTCCCAAAAAAAACTCAAAATGCAGGGATGCAAATGAGTTACCAATAGAGAGGAATCTGTGGAAAAGGTAAACATACAAAAATGAATATATTTTCAAATACACCAGTTTTCTCATTAAAAAAAAGATTCACTTCTGACTAACAAACTTTACAAAAATGGGTGTGTGGCCCGTATTACTACAAGCTCAGTTAGGACTACTATGGTCACGCCATTTCAATGCACAATGTATGGACAACGCATGATGCTGTGAGTACTCTATCAGCATGATGATGACGTGGCAAAACCAACACTACCTTTCATCTTTGCATGTTATTTGGCATGAAAAAAATGATAACTAAAGAACTACACAATGGCACATAGAAAGAAGGAACAAACAAGTGTAACTTCAGCTTACATCAGCACATTGTCTAACATCACCCACTTTGAACAACATTTTACTAAGGACAGAAGCAATGGACATTAATGTTAGCAATAAATAACACATTGCTTACCTCAGCGTGATGATGAGCCTTTCCTCAGGAGTCCATGAAGGTAAGGACAGTACGTAGAGACGACAGCTGACAATTAAAGGTAGAGACTGACATCCGACAGAACGCAAAGAACTTCTCAGGAGGCTGCCGAAAATCAGTGTACAGTCGTGGCCAAAAGTTTTGAGAATTAGATAAATATTGGAAATTGTAAAAGTTGCTGCTTAAGTTTTTATAATAGCAATTTGCATATACTCCAGAATGTTATGAAGAGTGATCAGATGAATTGCATAGTCCTTCTTTGCCATGAAAATTAACTTAATCCCAAAAAAAACTTTCCACTGCATTTCATTGCTGTCATTAAAGGACCTGCTGAGATCATTTCAGTAATCTTCTTGTTAACTCAGGTGAGAATGTTGACGAGCACAAGGCTGGAGATCATTATGTCAGGCTGATTGAGTTAAAATGGCAGACTTTACATGTTAAAAGGAAGGTGATGCTTGAAATCATTGTTCTTCCATTGTTAACCATGGTGACCTGCAAAGAAACGCGTGCAGCCATCATTGCGTTGCATAAAAATGGCTTCACAGGCGAGGATATTGTGGCTACTAAGATTGCACCTCAATCAACAATTTATAGGATCATCAAGAACTTCAAGGAAAGAGGTTCAATTCTTGTTAAGAAGGCTTCAGGACGTCCAAGAAAGTCCAGCAAGCGTCAGGATCGTCTCCTAAAGAGGATTCAGCTGCGGGATCGGAGTGCCACCCGTGCAGAGCTTGCTCAGGAATGGCAGCAGGCAGGTGTGAGAGCATCTGCATGCACAGTGAGGCGAAGACTTTTGGAAGATGGCCTGGTGTCAAGAAGGCCAGCAAAGAAGCCACTTCTCTCCAAAAAAACATCAGGGACAGATTGATCTTCTGCAGAAAGTATGGTGAGTGGACTGCTGAGGACTGGGGCAAAGTCATATTCTCCAATAAAGCCTCTTTCCGATTGTTTGGGGCATCTGGAAAAAGGCTTGTCCGGAGAAGAAAAGTTGAGCGCTACCATCAGTCCTGTGTCATGCCAACAGTAAAGCATCCTGAGACCATTCATGTGTGAGGTTGCTTCTCATCCAAGGGAGTGGGCTCACTCACAATTTTGCCCAAAAACACAGCCATGAATAAAGAATGGTACCAAAACACCCTCCAACAGCAACTTCTTCCAACAATCCAACAACAGTTTGGTGAAGAACAATGCATTTTCCAGCACGATGGAGCACCGTGGCTTAAGGCAAAAGTGATAACTAAGTGGCTCGGGGACCAAAACGTTGACTTTTTGGGTCCATGGTCTGGAAACTCCCCAGATCTTAATCCCATTGAGAACTTGTGGTCAATCCTCAAGAGGCGGGTGGACAAATAAAAACCCACTTATTCTGACAAACTCCAAGAAGTGATTATGAAAGAATGGGTTGCTCTCAGTCAGGAATTGGCCCAGAAGTTGATTGAGAGCATGCCCAGTCGAATTGCAGAGGTCCTGAAAAAGAAGGGCCAACACTGCAAATACTGACTCTTTGCATAAATGTCATGTAATTGTCGATAAAAGCCTTTGAAATGTATGAAGTGCGTGTAATTATATTTCACTACATCACAGAAACAACTGAAACAAAGATCTAAAAGCAGTTTAGCAGCAAACTTAGTGAAAACAAATATTTGTGTCATTCTCAAAACTTTTGGCCACGACTGTACAGTGTATGGAAGTGTCCTTTCCTGTACCGTTGGGAAACAATGGGATGGACCCAAAATCTCCTCCTTCTCCTCGGTTCCTCTTCCAACAGAACGGACTGCTGTCCAAAACGCCGAGAAATAAGCCAGTGCAGGAGGACCTCATCATCAGAGTCATCTGTCATGGTGACTGCAAGACCCAAATCGCAAGAATACAAAAGGAGCAAAGCCAAGGAATACAACGACACTCTGTACACTGGAAACACAGCCTATAAAATGGCCACCAAACACTCACATGACCAGCTTATATACAACTTTCCTGGGTGCGGATATTAAAATTTACACAATTTCCTCCTTCCGTTTTTTTTGCGGTCAGCAAAAAAAAACAGAAGACACACGCAAGCACAACGGACGACATTTGCGGAAACACGGAATGGATGCGGATGCACAACAGAAACTAACAACGGAACAACGGATCCTCAATTTGCGGACCGCAAAACACATACGGTCGTGTGCATGTAGCCTAATACACAGATACGTGCTATGCTATAAGCGATCAGTGTGTGCCAGTGCGCACTTCAATCAGAGCGGTGGTGTGGGGAAGTGCACTCCCAGCCACCATCTAAAAACGAAGCAATTCAATAACATAGTGATCTGGCACTAATAATGAGCATCAGCTAGTTTTAACCCACAGTGCTTAGAGCTCACTTATAGTAGTTAATAGATGTGCAGACTTCATTTTAAGCGAATCATTAAAAGTTACATTTTATTATCTGGGACAAGAATGGAAATTAGCCTGTAGCTAGGTGATTGTGTATTGTTAAAGGGAACCTGTCACCGGGATTTTGTGTATAGAGCTGAGGACATGGGTTGCTAGATGGCCGCTAGCACATCTGCAATACCCAGTCCCCATAGCTCTGTGTGCTTTTATTGTGTAAAAAAAAACGAATTGATACATATGCAAATTACCCTGAGATGAGTCCTGTAGGTGAGATGAGTCAGGGACAGGACTCATCTCAGGATAATTTGCATATGTATCAAATAGGGTTTTTTTTACACAATAAAAGCACACAGAGCTATGGGGACTGGATATTGCAGATTTGTTAGCGACCATCTAGCAACCCATGTCCTCAGCTCTATACACAAAATCCAGGTGACAGGTTCCCTTTAAATCCTTTCCCAGATAAGGTCTAATTTATTCCTGTGTTGATAAGCAATTATGGAGGCATCAAATCATTTTACAGTGGAAAAAAGACCACCGTCTTTATGGACTGAGGAAGAGGGTGGCACACCCTTGAAAAGCCTAGCACTGATGTATTTTTTTTTATACTGTTTTAATATTTTAATAAATTAGCCCATCTGTAGGAACGCTCTGGAATCTCCTTTTTGCTGTTACTCTGTTCATATGTCTTTATGGACTGTCCAGGAATCTACAGACGGTAACCGTGGTCCATGTCCACAATACTGGGCTATAACACAGCTCTCCTGGCTTCACACTACGCGGATTTATTAATAAAGACATTCTGTGGTCAAGTAATAGCCAAGGGGAATAAAGACGGCATAATGGATCTATTGATCTCTAGTAGTCCCCTATGTGTGCATGAAACATGCTGAATCACTGTCATAACCGACTCTATAGGATGTGTCTCTTTGATTATTATTATTTTTTTTTTTTATATGGCGGAGTCTTTCCATATTTATTACTTTCAATAGATATTATGCATAAGCAGGATACAAGATGTAATTACTCTTGATCTGATTTCTGGCTCTTTATAGAACGGGATAGATACTCCATAGATACTCCATAGAGGTCTGTGTATGACATGGAATAAAAGAGCCCATTGATCAGAACACTAATGGATTTTATATATTAAAATAAATGCAGTGCAATAGCTGACAACTTATATTATAGCGATCCATCAGATTCCACTTTATATGATCAAGAAATTAAATTAAGCTAGTACCTTTAGGCTATGTTCACACTGAAAAAATCAGATGCGGTTATTCAAGAGAACATGCAGGAGAAATACGAGCACCCTCCCTCTGTCTAACCTCTAACATGTCTCAGTGGCAGCATCCTAGGGGTTAAACAGTCAGGAAACATTGGAGGTTATTTACAAACAGTTTTACACTTCTTTTTGGCGTAAAATTGTTAGTAAATACAATTTGGGAACAAAGAAAAATGATGAGTCCCTCTGTTGCTGTGGAAGGAGGACACAGGTAAGTATAATTATGTTCCTTTATTGTTACAATTATGCGTTTCAGGGCCGAACTGGCCCCTTCCTCAGATCTAATAAGGGTTACAAGGTGTACCACACAGTACGTTTTTAAATGCAGGTGTTGGTGCCCAAAACAGGTATAGGTGTCTACTGGCCAGATGAAGTGCTGAGTAGCACGAAACGGACATTGCCTGTTTATCCACATCTTGTGTACCAGCTTACGAATAAAGTTGAGTTGTATCGGTGGGGAGTGCCACGGTATCATATTCTAGGGGTCAACAGAGCCCCTGAACATATCATGAGTAGAGATGAGTGAATTTTTCAAAATTCGATTCAGCCGGTTTGCCAAATTTTTGTAAAAAATTAGCTTTGATCCGAATTTATTTGCGGCTATTTCCTGGCTGCAGAGAGCCTGTATAGTGGTGTAGAACACTGTGCCTTGCAGTAACACGCATAGGGAGTCTGCTGTGGTAGTGAAATAATACTGTGAGTCCATATGACAAGCAGATGACAGGCGTCGCTCTTAGAATCACTGCACACTTCACTTATTAGGGCAGTCACGGGGCCAAAACTGACCAAATAACTCAAGTATGAACTCAGCCTTACCGGTCAATATTAGTGCCAAGAAGAAGCGCACTCCTTTTACACCGTCGTCAGCGGATTCCACATAGAAGTCTACAGAACCTGTTCTATTAAACACGACAAAAAGGGCTTAAGAACATATAACTGCACCGCAAATGGCAAATATTTTTTTCTTTTGCCACTAATACACTACAAAAAGGGCTTTAAAACCTATAACTGCACCGCTGAACGGCAAATATATTTTTCTTTTGCCACCATTACACGACACAAAAGGCTTTAGAACATATAACTGCACTGCTGAACGGCAAATAGGCCCTTTTTTTCTCATTTATACACGCCACAAAAGGCTTTAGAACATATAACTGCACTGCTGAACAGCAAATATATTTTTCTTTTGCCACTAATACACGACAAAAAGGGCTGTAATTTTCGCACTTCACCACACAACGGCTAATAAGCCCTTTTTTCCCCCCACTAATACGAGCCAAAAATGCTTTAGAACATATAACTGCACCGCACAAGGGCAAATAAGATCTAGAAATATTTTCTTGTAATAAACCCTGTGAATGGCTGTATCAAACAGCACTTCCACCCAAATAACAAAAACGGTTTTCTGGAATTACAGAGCAGTATAATGGCAATTTGGATCCCCAGTCAGTGCAGAAAGGTGTAATAGGATTGTTCCTATTATCCAGGCTGTAACCTCCCCTACTGAACCATGTGCAACATAAATGCTGTGGAACGATTCCTCCCTATGCTTTCCCTGCACTTATAAATAGTTTTTTTAGTACAGCGCCTGCTAACGTCTCTCCCTGCACTAAGTACACTAGTAAATGGCAGAATCTAAGATGGCTGACGCTATTTATAGGGCTGTGACATCACAGGGCTGGCTGCTGAGTGGCTGCATGCATGGCATTATGGGTGATCCCGCCTTCGCAGAGTTCCTTGCTCCATGTCCTCACATGTGCAGCAGCCAAATGCGATTCGTTACCACGAAACGTGAGGAAATTCGGATTCGGTGCGAATCGAATTTTTTCTGAAATTTGGATCGAATTCCACTTCATCAACTTTGATTGGCTCATCTCTAATCACAAGCATACAGAAACCAGGCAAACGGATCAGAGAAGGCAAAGCGAGACTTTATTAAACATAACTAAACACAAAAGACATAATTCTGGACAAACAGGCAAGGTAAACAGTGGCAGATGGATCACCACTGGACCAAGAGCACCAGCTTGACTTGGGCCCAAACCCGAACAGCGTTGTCCTAGTGAACCCTTGATCTTCACAGAACCCATGATAGTGAGGTAGACTTTCCCGGGGGTTCACCAGGTCACTACCTCCTGGGATGGTCCCGGTGCACTTGGCTGAAACCTGCAAGATAACCAACGCTGATGGATAACACCAAAACAGGAACCCAAACAACCAGAAACATAGGACACAGTTCAGATGTAAAACACATACGGAGCAGAATACAGGACATAAGGTGAACACAGGCAAACTAAGACAGATGCCTGGACCGCATGCAGAATGGATGCATGACGGTCTCAGAAAGAGATGCTAAGTCATGAGACATGCAGATGCCTGGACCCCATGCGGAACAGATGCATGACGGTCACAGACAGAGCTGCAAGGACATGACACCGGAACCCATGCAGAACGGCTGCATGGCATTTTGAGTCAGAAAAAGGCCAAAGACATAGAGACATGGTGACATCAATGAATTACCAGGCAAAAACAGGTCAGCTTAGAATGGCAAACACCCTATAACAGCCAAGCTGGAGACAGCCTCCTCAGACACACAGCTCACAGGTCTATATAGCTGGTTAACAAGAACACCTGACCACCTGGTAATCAAGCACACAGACCAGGTAAACATTAACCCTACATGAACACAGAGCACACAAAACACAGGAGACAGTTCACTCTAGGCACAGAACACTGTAGCCAGCAAGCACCACAAGCAATCAGCATACATGGGAAATGCCCACAGCCGGTACGCAATATCCCAGGCAGCCAGCAACACAGAAAACTGTTCTGTGATACAAACACAGGGAATATCCACATACACAGGCCCACATTCAGACACAGAAGACCGTAGCCAGTGCGCATCACCCAAATAACCAGCATACATGGGTAGCAGCCTGCAGCCAGTATGCACAGCACAAGCCTGCATGGCAAGCAGTGTTAGGAACTACGCAGTGATGCAGACATGGGGAGTACACATACAGACCACAGTTCACACACAGAAGACCGTAGCCAGCACGCAGCCCCAAGCAACCAGCATACACAGGAAATGGCCTGCAGCCAGTATGCAAGAGCGCCTGCAGCCAGCCTACACTGCAACTGCACTGTGACACACACATTTCTCTTCAATATTATACAGGTTTGGACTGTAGAGCACCACCGTATGCTGGTACATGGCTGCATCTATCCATCGCCTGGTGCTCTGGTATGAAGATTCCTAAGCAGCAGTAGTGCCAGTCTACTTTTATTATATCATTTATGTTTTGAACCAGACCTTTGTGGAATCCAAAACAGGACCTGGATTAATTTCTAAAGATAATACACTTCCAGTCCATAGCGGTCCAGGTTTCTCATCCATGACACGCCTGCAAATAAAATCAAAGATAGTAGTGCTGATCAAGCACCAAAGTGCTCGGGCTGAACACATCGGGATGCTCGGGTGCTCTACAGAACATCTGACCACAATGGAATTCAATGGGAGAACCCGAGCATTAAACCAGGTACCCCTGCTCTGAAGAGGAGAGAGTGTCTGGTTCACAGAAAAAGGTTAGAAATTGATGGAAACACCACCAAAATGGTTTGGAAGTAGCATGGGGAGGATGTCTGGATGCATCTTGGACTCCCATTACCTATGACATACATTAGACAACCACACAAAGGCTATGTGCCAAAAGCAGGGTATGTGCAAACCAACAATCTATCCATGAGACAAATACAGTCAGCACACCTTACAATGGCAGCCTTGTGCACTATGAGACATTCAAAACCAGCTCTCATCTGACTAAGAGCCAATAAGACTCAAAGTTGCTTCATATCTGTTGGATGGCTTGGGTGGACCTGCGCACCTAGATCATTATCATAAGGGTGACAAAAAGTTTTCTGATTGTCCTAATATAATATTCAATAACCTTTCCATATGAGTTTTGTCGTGTAAACTCATTTGCATAAACATGGGCATATGGAAAAGACATGCAAATGAGCAGAATCGGCCATGTTTTTCAGCTGAAAAACTATTTGTGTGGAAAATGTACGATAAAAATTCATGATTAGAATATTTGCAATCTACACTACTCATGAACAGCGCCATCTATTGGATTCATAGTCTTGTCATAAGACTATGAAACCAATAACATATAAAGCATTATCAATCCTTACATAAAGACGCACTACCATGAGACTACACGACAATAAATCCACATGAACTCTGAAATGAGACACTGTACACCTCTAGGAATACTTATAATAAAAAGAAAACTTTAAACCACATCACCTATATAGAAGGGGGAGGGTTATGTTTAGGGAAAGGATTATTGCACTGTTTATGTGTTTTATATTTTCACTGCACATATCTGTAAAAAAGGATTATGACCTGTAATTTGATCCAATATGTACCTTTGAATGTAGAGGTGCAAATTATATCAAACCCTAATAAAATGTATTTAAGAAAAAAAAGACTATGAAACCAATAGATGGCGCTGTTCATGTGATGAACAGCGCCATCTATTGGATTCATAGTCTTTCAGGGGACGCTCCTAAAGACCTTTTTTAACTCAGTCGTGGCATCAGCCATATTCTATGGTGTGGTTTGTTGGGGGAACAGCTTATCTGTGGCTGAGAGATAGAGATTAGATAAGCTCATTAAGAAGGCCAGCTCTCCCACCCCATGCACGAAGCTGTTGAGGAGCTGGAGAGCTCCTTCAGTGACAGAATGCTGCATCCTAGGTGCATGAAGGAACGTTATCGGAGGTCCTTCCTCCCAGCAGCAGTTAGGATTTATAACCACCACTGTTCCCAGAAACCCAGTAGTGAATTTTTTAAGTAAATTCAGTGTTATGTTTTTCTTGTATTTTACTCTTTAATTTCTAACTACTCTTATTTTGCTCCTGTTGTGAATGTGATTGCTGCTGTTATGCCAAAATGTCCCTACTGAGGGACAATAAAGGGATTTTCTTCTTCTTCTTCTTGTCATAAGACTATGAAACCAATAGATGGAGCTGTTTATGAGTAGTGTTGATCGCGAATATTCTAATCGCAAATTTCTATCGCTAATTTTCTATGCAAATGGTGTTTCAGCTGAAAAACAAGCAGATTCAGCTAATTTGCATATGCCCGAGGTTATGCAAATGAGTTTACATGACAAAACTGTATAGAAAGGTTATTGAATATTATCAAATAAGAAAATAGCGGCTGCTCCTATAGGCCAAATGGATGAGGGTGCTCACCTCACGGTCCACCTCAACCGTCAAAGAGAAGTACAAATGCAAAAAGAAAATAAGGGGCACTCCAAATTCAGGAACAATAGACAGCACTAGGCCAGTAGATGTCTAAAAACAACTTTATGATAACAACCAAATCGGCAGAAAAACAGCAACAATATATGTAAAATGATCCGAGTCCTAGTATAGCCTCTATAACAGCTGGTGACCGCAAATGCCTGCAGGATAAATAATGATGCATAGGTCACAGTCCCAAATGAGTGACCAAGCACTACGCTCCGGTCTAGCAGGATCAACAGACAGGCAGATCTTGCTTCTTGCCAGCAACACCACGTAGATATAATGTATTGTCCCAACCTCCGTAGATGAACAGATCTGTCCCAGCAGAATCAACAGAAAATACTGACAGTGGTAGGTATACTTAACCCCACTTCGTCACACGCTGGACCGTCTGCTCGCTTCTCGTGCCGTTCTACCTATAGCGGCTTCCCACGTGGTATGGAGTCTCCAACGTGATGTCTCACGTGACTCCCCGGCTTATCACTGAGGAAGGGGTGTATACCCTGAAACGCGTCTGGTTCTGTTTGGGACAGTGAGCTGCACCTTAAAGTATTCATCTACAAGATGTACCCATTCCTGCTATTAATTACACCTGTATGGACGATCCGAATTATTCTCAGGATTCATTGGATATTGCCTTTAATCGGATACGCTGGAGTACGTAGAGCTCTTGACACTACATCGCTGATAAGCCGGGGAGTCACGGGAGACGTCACGTTGGAGACTCCATATCACGTAGGACGCCGCAATAGGTAGAATGGCACGAGAAGCCATCAGACGGTCCAGCGTGTGACGAAGTGGGGTTAAGTATACCTACCACTGTCAGTATTTTCTGTTGATTCTGCTGGGACAGATCTGTTCATCTACGGAGGTTGGGACACTACATTATATCTACGTGGTGTTGCCGGCAAGAGGGAAGATCTGCCTGTCGGTTGATCCTGCTAGACCGGAGCGTAGTGCTTGGTCACTCATTTGGGACTGTGACCTACGCATCATTATTTATCCTGCAGGCATTTGCGGTCACCAGCTGTTATAGAGGCTATACTAGGACTCGGATCATTTTACAGTTACACTCACCTAAAGAATTATTAGGAACACCATACTAATACGGTGTTAGACCCCCTTTTGCCTTCAGAACTGCCTTAATTCTACGTGGCATTGATTCAACAAGGTGCTGATAGCATTCTTTAGAAATGTTGGCCCATATTGATAGGATAGCATCTTGCAGTTGATGGAGATTTGAGGGATGCACATCCAGGGCACGAAGCTCCCATTCCACCACATCCCAAAGATGCTCTATTGGGTTGAGATCTGGTGACTGTGGGGGCCATTTTAGTACAGTGAACTCATTGTCATGTTCAAGAAACCAATTTGAAATTATTCGAGCTTTGTGACATGGTGCATTATCCTGCTGGAAGTAGCCATCAGAGGATGGATACATGTTCTCATTCTGTTTACGCCAAATTCGGACTCTACCATTTGAATGTCTCAACAGAACTCGAGACTCATCAGACCAGGCAACATTTTTCCAGTCTTCAACAGTCCAATTTTGGTGAGCTTGTGCAAATTGTAGCCTCTTTTTCCTATTTGTAGTGGAGATGAGTGGTACCCGGTGGGATCTTCTGCTGTTGTAGCCCATCCGCCTCAAGGTTGTGCGTGTTGTGGCTTCACAAATGCTTTGCTGCATACCTCGGTTGTAACGAGTGGTTATTTCAGTCAACAATGCTCTCCTATCAGCTTGAATCAGTCGGCCCATTCTCCTCTGACCTCTAGCATCCACAAGACATTTTTGCCCACAGGACTGCCGCATACTGGATGTTTTTCCCTTTTCACACCATTCTTTGTAAACCCTAGAAATCGTTGTGCGTGAAAATCCCAGTAACTGAGCAGATTGTGAAATACTCAGACCGGCCCGTCTGGCACCAACAACCATGCCACGCTCAAAATTGCTTAAATCACCTTTCTTTCCCATTCTGACATTCAGTTTGGAGTTCTGGAGATTGTCTTGACCAGGACCACACCACTAAATGCATTGAAGCAACTGCCATGTGATTGGTTGACTAGATAATTGCATTAATGAGAAATAGGACAGGTGTTCCTGATAATTCTTTAGGTGAGTGTATATTGTTGCTGTTTTTCTGCCGATTTGATTATCATAAAGTTGTTTTTAGACATCTACTGGCCTAGTGCTGTCTATTGTTCCTGAATTTGGAGTGCCCCTTATTTTCTTAGGCTACTTTCACCACTAGCGTTCGGGTGTCGGCTCGTGAGCTCCGTTTGAAGGGGGCTCACAAGCGGCCCTGAACGCATCCGTCCAGCCCTAATGCATTCTGAGTGGACGCGGATCCGCTCAGAATGCATCAGTCTGGCAGCGTTCAGCCTCCGCTCCGCTCAGCAAGCGGACACCTGAACGCTGCTTGCAGCGTTCGGTGTGTCCGCCTGGCCCGTGCGGAGGCAAGCGGATCCGTCCAGACTTACAATGTAAGTCAATGGGGACGGATCCGTTTGAAGATGACACAATATGGCTCAATCTTCAAACGGATCCGTCCCCCATTGACTTTCAATGTAAAGTCTGGACGGATCCGTTCAGGCTACTTTCACACTTAGAATTTTTCTAAGTTATAATGCAGACGGATCCGTTTTGAACTGATACAAACGTCTGCATTATAGGAACGGATCCGTCTGAGCAGACATCAGACGGACCCGCTCTGAACGGTAGTGTGAAAGTAGCCTTATTGAATATTATGTTAGGATAATCAGAAAACTTTTTGTCACCCTAATGATAATGATCTAGGTGCGCAAGGTCCACCCAAGCTATCCAACCATTATGAAGCAACTTTGAAGCTTACTGGCTCTCAGTCAGATGAGAGCTGGTTTTGAATGTCTCATAGTGCACAAGGCTGCCATTGTAAGGTATGCTGACTGTATTGGTTTCCTGGATAGATTGTTGGTTTGCACATACTGTACCTGGTTTTGGCATATAGCCTTTGTGTGGTTGTCTATTGTATGTCATAGGTAATGGGAGTCCAAGATGCATCCAGACATCCTCCCCATGCTGTTTCCAAACCATTTCGGTGGCGTTTTCATCAATTTCTAACCTTTGTCTGAGAACCAGACACCCTCTCTTTTGCAGAGTAGGGGGTGCCTGGTTTAATGCTCGGGTTTCCCAATTGATTTTCATTGTATTCAATTGTGCTCGAGCATACACAGTATTCGGCCGAACACTGCAATGTGCCGAGCATAGCGATGCTCGAGCCGAACTGTTGTTCGGCCGAGCATGCTCACTCAACACTAAAAGGTAGCTGACTGTCAATTGCAGGACATATAATGGTCACTGTGACATCAAATTTCCTTCTGCTAAGCGCCTGGAAGTGGTCCGGGCAGAGACAGGGGTGTGTAATGGAGGTGCCACTTGTTTCTGGATGGTGGACAACAAAACTGTGGGAGCTGCTTGTCGGTGTATCAAATGATCCTCTCTACTGGTGGACTGTCTGGGCCATCTGGAGCCTGTTTGCTGTGTTTGCATGCCCTCACTTAACCAATGCTCCTAGCTGGGTCAGAATGGCCTAGATGACATGAAATTCATCAAAATAATCATCATGCTTCTCTCAGTCCAATGTTTAACCCTCTCTAAAAGTCTGTCAATGGGCAAAATGTCTTCAAGTGGGTTGTAGATGCATGTCTAGTGTAGCGCTACCAAACCACAGGGGAAACACGTGAGGCTCAAGGTGGGCCAATGGGGGTAGTAGTTGTTGTACTCTTGGTTAGCAGATGCCTCCCTGGGCTGGTGTACAGTAGATGGGAAGACAGCATGAAATCCTCTGGGGCACTCTTGGTTGCAGGTACACCCAGCCAGATGAAGTTGAGGTGCCCTTGATGGTAATTGGTGTAAGGTGCTTTTACGGCTGGGCCCCTGTGTTTGTGACGCCAGCACGTTAGGTGTAAATGTTGAGAGTAGTAGTAAGAATGAGGAGTCGGTTGTTGTAAACCAGTTAAACATTTACTGAAGAATCAAATAGTCTCTGGACAGTTGGGATAGTTCATCAATAGAAAGCTTTATCTATAGCATAAGTAATAATAAGTTCACTGGTAATCCTATAATCAGGTAGTGGCAGTTGTCAATGGAGGGATTCTTTTAATGCTGATACTTTACAGGCAAACTGAAGATTTACTTTAAGTTCCAACTCTAGCACTCTGGTACTGGATATGATATTTGCTTACTTTATATCTTGAGTTATCCAATAAGGGTGTCCCCCTCGCGGCAGGAAAACACTACTGCTTCATTATTTACAGGATACTCTTCTAAATAGGTTTAGGTTTTTCCACTATGACCCGGAAGGCTTGTGTAATGGATAAGGACAATTCTGCGCACTAACTGTCCATTTGTGTCCTGGCACTCGGAAAGTTGCTCTCAGGCACTTGTGCTTATGAGGTCCATGAGCTGAGTTTTAGCTGTTACCCTCACTAGTCTCTCCCCATATAAAGACACAGACTTACTGTCTTGTGCTTTGCTGCTCTACATAAATGTTAGGTGTACTCCCTTAGCCTGGCCATGACCAAGGGGTAGAAATAGCAGACTACATGTTGGACGATGCCTGTTCCTCTCCTCCGTGAACTTGCTTCTCCTCCTCTCACTCTCCAACTTCAACTAACTCAGACTAACTTCCTGTCTAGACACACCCAAGCTACAGTCAGGTCCATAAATATTGGGACATTGACACAATTCTAACATTTCTGGCTCTATATACCACCACAATGGATTTGAAATGAAACAAACAAGATGTGCTTAACTGCAGACTGTCAGCTTTAATTTGAGGGTATTTACATCCAAATCAGGTGAACGGTGTAGGAATTACAACAATTTGCATATGTGCCTCCCACTTGTTAAGGAACCAAAAGTAATGGGACAATTGGCTTCTCAGCTGTTCCATGGCCAGGTGTGTGTTATTCCCTCATTATCCCAATTACAATGAGCAGATAAAAGGTCCATTGTTCATTTCAAGTGTGCTATTTGCATTTAGAATCTGTTGCTGTCAACTCTCAAGATTAGATCCAAAGAGCTGTCACTATCAGTGAAGCAAGCCATCATTAGGCTGAAAAAACAAAACAAACCCATCAGAGAGATAGCAAAAACATTAGGCATGGCCAAAACAACTGTTTGGAACATTCTTAAAAAGAAGGAACGCACCGGTGAGTTCAGCAACACCAAAAGACCTGGAAGACCACGGAAAACAACTGTGGTGGATGACCGAAGAATTCTTTCCCCTGGTGAAGAAAACACCCTTCACAACAGTTGGCCAGATCAAGAACACTCTCCAGGAGGTAGGTGTATGTGTGTCAAAGTCAACAATCAAGAGAAGACTTCACCAGAGTGAATGCAGAGGGTTCACCACAAGATGTAAACCATTGGTGAGCCTCAAAAAACAGGAAGGCCAGATTAGAGTTTGCCAAATGACATCTAAAAAAGCCTTCACAGTTCTGGAACAACATCCTATGGACAGATGAGACCAAGATCAACTTGTACCAGAGTGATGGGAAGAGAAGAGTATGGAGAAGGAAAGAACTGCTCATGATCCTAAGCATACCACCTCATCAGTGAAGCATGGTGGGTGGTAGTGTCATGGCGTGGGCATGTATGGCTGCCAATGAACTGGTTCTCTTGTATTTATTGATGATGTGACTGCTGATAAAAGGCAGCAGGATGAATTCTGAAGCGTTTCGGGCAATATTATCTGCTCATATTCAGCAAATGCTTCAGAACTTATTGGACAGCGCTTCACAGTGCAGATGGACAATGACCCAAAGCATACTGCAAAAGCAACCAAAGAGTTTTTTAAGGGAAAGAAGTGGAATGTTATGCAATGGCCAAGTCAATCACCGGACCTGAATCCGATTGAGCATGCATTTCACTTGCTGAAGACAAAACTGAAGGGAAAATGCCCCAAGAACAAGCAGGAACTGAAGACAGTTGCAGTAGAGGCCTGGCAGAGCATCACCAGGGATGAAACCCAGCGTCTGGTGATGTCTATGCGTTCCAGACTTCAGGCTGTATTGACTGCAAAGGATTTGCAACCAAGTATTAAAAAGTGAAAGTTTGATTTATGTTTATTATTCTGTCCCATTACTTTTGGTCCCTTCAGAAGTGGGAGGCACATATTCAAACTGTTGTAATTTCTACACCGTTCACCTGATCTGGATGTAAATACGCTCAAATTAAAGCCTGTCTGCAGTTTAAGCACATATTGTTTGTTTCATTTCAAATCCATTGTGGTGGTGTATACAGCCAAAAATGTTAGAATTGTGTCGATGTCCCAATATTTATGGACCTGACTGTATATGTATTATGTGGTGCCAGCACCTCCTAGGGGCGAATGGGTGTAAATGATATTGCCAGTCTGATAAAAGGAAATACCATACAATGCAAATAAACACATGTAAGGCTACTTTCGCGTTTGGTGTGGATCCACAGACGGATCCATTCAGATAATACAACCGTCTGCATCCATTCAGAACGGATCCATTTGTATTATCTTTAACATAGCAGAGACGGATCCGTCTTGAACACTATTGAAAGTCAATGGAGGACGGATTCGTTTTCTATTGTGCCAGATTGTGTCATAGAAAATAAAAATAAAAATGAAGATCGGTCCCCATTGACTTACATTGTGTGTCAGAAACGGATCCGTTTGGCTCAGTTTCGTCAGAACGGACACCAAAACGCTGCAAGCGTCCGCCTCCAAAGCGGAATAGAGATGGAACGATGGCAAACTGATGCATTCTGAGCGGATCCTTTTCCATTCAGAATGCATTAGGGCAAAACTGATCCGTTTTGGACCGCTTGTGAGAGCCCTGAACGGATCTCACAAACGGAAAGCCAAAACGCAAGTGTAAAAGTAGCCTAAGATGTTTGAAGTGTCCCATTTACGCACATATGTGGGACGCCGCACTAGCAGTCAACAATCTCTCACCAAGATGTACATTATTCAAAAGTAACGTCTGATCTGAAAGCCTTTTTATAGGGCTGTTGGGGAAGCGCTTTTACTTCCTCTTTTGGCAAGACTCATGTATTAACTGATAGACACCACTTTTGTGGCGAATATAGGTTGCAGATTTTGTCGTGAACCATTTTGCAACAAAATCTGCAACTTTTTCCCGCTCACGCCACTTTGCTGACAGGTCTGGAAAAGGAGGTGTGGCGTGGGCATGGAAGAGGGACGGATGGGTAGGCTCATAACTGTATGCAGAGTTTTGCAACAATCCAACATTTTTATTTGGGCGCGTTATGTTTTTTTGTATGAATGTTGAAGGTATGGTCTCATGGCAGGTCTCTAATGATTGGGAAGATGATCTTAGAGAAAAAAAAAACGGTTTATCTGCAGAATGTATCAAAACAATGACAGAATCATAATGTAAAAAATATCAATTAAAACTAAAAAGTTTAGTGTGAATAATGATAGTAGCTTTTTCAGACACCTAGGAATTTGCCTCCATTGCTCCTTTACGTATCTTTCTGTATAATTTTGGTTTTGTCTTCCTCTTTAAAATTACATGAGAGGTGATTATTAACTCGATAATTAATAGCATTACAATCCTGACATTTGGCTGCCACTCTGGATATGATATATTCAGAGCCGCCACGTCCAAGTGCACGTTTTCCAACATTTTAACGTGATGCCTTGCTCTGTGGATGAGCCTGGGCAATTTTCGAAGACTGTAATGAGAACCCATCTGTTTCGCCACTATTAGATGTGCAGATGAATGAATCCCTTTAGTGTCAGATGATCCAGCGTTGAAAATCCTTTTTAACACTGTTATGGCGAATAACAGCACAAGGGTTAAAGAGAATTACACTGACAATGGCTGCAAAATCAAAGCCATCTTAATAAGTCCACCTTCTTTTTGGTCTTCTTAAAGGGGAGTTCAACATTTAAAGCATATGTCTATCATTGGTGGGAGACTATAAGTTTAAGCCACTTCAAGACAGTCGTAAATTATGGACCATTGCAGTTTGTAAAACAATCAAAGCCCAGGGCCATAGTTATAGGGGGGCAGAGGCCCAGGGGGCCCAAATACACCTCTGCCACATAAGAAAGCACCAGTATTATAGAACGTACATGTTAGGTCGGGTGACAGCTCTTTAAGAATGCTACACATTAGCTAGCCGTTAGTCAGATGTTCATAAGGCTTTGCAAATGGAAAAATAAAAAAGTTATGGCTTTTGGAAGGAAACAATGGAGATGCAAAAATGGAAAAGGTCTGCAGCGGGAAGGGGCTAATCCCCACCCCACCAGCACTGCCATTTCCTCTATGTCTCCAGTCTGTGTTTACAGGCTGCAGCAGTGAAGTAGGTGTATATGGCATTTGACCACTGCAGCCAATTAATGGCCTCACCAGTCTTGTGTTGTAAGCTGCAAAACAATATATGACTACGACAACACTGCAGACACAATCCAGAGGTTAAGACGAGAGCAGCAGTCTAAGCACATGGTCAAAGCACAAAAGGCATAGGGCTCAGAGTAAGGGCTTGTGCTCATCAAAAGTAAGGGCTCCGTGCCCGTGCTGTAGACCGCAAATAGCTTGCGCGCTCCGTGGTCTGTGAGCCGCAAGATATGGCAAAAGATAGAACATGTCCTATCTTTTGCGGTGCTGAAGCACGGACCCAGAAGCCCATAGAATTGCTTTGTGGCGCACACGGCCAGTGCCCATATATTGTGGACCCGCCGTTTGTGGTCTGTAGCACGGAGACGGAGCCCTTACGTTTGTGGAGCCCTAACCCTCATGCTCGGTCAATGACAAATGCAATGTCAAAGGAACTGTACAATATCAGAAATAACGGTTCTGCTTTCATTCCAGAGACAGTGCCACCCTTGTTCATGTGCTAAGTCTGGTATTGCAGCTCAGCCTCCTTCACTTCCATGGTACAAGATGCAATACCAGTAACAGTGAACAGCCCCTTTAAGGAGAAACTTTACTTTTAAATCCCTTTTTTTTATTAAAAAGGCAAAAAGGACTCACAGCCAAGATGCATACCGCGAGAATACAGAAGAAATCTACGCCCCATGAAACCCCACTAACAAATTGAATGATATGGATCTGCAAGCATCCGCGTGTTGAATTATTTTGAAGCAAAGTTCATGATAATCAGGGTGGCACTAGGTATCATTTATAAGATTGAAAATACTAAGCAGGACTCTATAATGGGCATAAAATAGCACTTCAGCCAGAGTAAATGATATCATTTGGCAAATTGCCAAAACTGCAAATGGAACCTGTCTAGACAAAAGCGCTGAGCACTTGATATCTGCATTTTTCATAAAAAATATTTCAATAGAATTTACTTGAGATATCTATGCAGAAACACAAAGGCACAGATCAGTCTTGCAATCATTAGCTTCCAGCTACATCCTCGAAGATCCAGTTCATTAGAGTTTTACTCTTCCTTTAATCTAGATTTATTGCATCGGTAAATTAGGAATAGTCGTGCAGGAGACTCGACCAGTGCGTTTTATATCAGATTAGAATTCATTATTTTTTTTTCTCTCATTAATTTTTTTTACCTTAACCAAATATCATCCAGCGAGTCAACTTCCAGTAACAACTGCATTATTTACAGGGTTCACTTCTCCGAACTGATGCTCACAATGTAGAAAGAGCATGAAAACCCACAAAAAGGACATCTGATCGCTGGGGGTCCGATACCCTGACCTGCCATATTAATACCCTCCCCTTCCCTGGTACATTAATATATGGTTGGTCAAATGCCCCCCCTCCCCCCCCCCCCCCGCCATATAACGTCTGTCTAACCATTCCTCCACAACATATTCTAGCCAACTTCCTTCCTTGCTACATTATGTTAATGTGGGAACTATTCAGTTGGTCCTATAATGCCATATAAGCATCTGTCCAACTGTTCCCCCTGTCAAATTCATGTCTACTTACTAGTGTTGATCGAACACCAAAGTGCTCGGGTGCTCCAGTAGAAGACTTTGTGATGCTCGGATGCTCTACCGAGCACAATGGAAGTCAATGGGAGAACCAGAGCATTAAACCAGGCACCCCCTGCTCTGAAGAGGGGAGGGTGTCTGCTTCACAGGAAAAGGGCAGAAATTGATAGAAACACCACTGAAATGGTTCGGGAACAGCATGGGGAGGATGTCTGGATGCATCTTGGACTCCCAGGTCGCTGCTGCGAACGATGTTGTCCGAGTAGTATGCCACTTTTACAGAGTGACAATAAGGCTACATACACACGAACATTGTTTGTTTTTGTGTCCGTTCCGTTTTTTTTGCAGATAGGATGCTGTCCGCATCAGTATGTCCTTTCCGTAGCCCCGCAAAAAATAGTGCATGTCCTATTGTTTTCCAGTTTGCGGACAAGGATAGGCATTATTACAATGGATCCGCAAAAAAAACGGACCGCAAAACACATATGGTCGTGTGCATGTAGCCTAATACGCACAAAACCAAAGATAAAATCGATTTTAGAGGAAAAATTGTTAGGAAACATTCTTTCCTGTATATTTACTTGTATATAAAGTGCAAGTGCAAGTGCCAACAATTACAAGGTAGAGGCACTCAGATACAACCTGTATATCACATAAAGGAGGGCCTCATTCACATTGTGGTACAATTGTTCAGGTAGTGGGACTCCTACACTCATAAAGCCTATGCACTAAGGGAAAGGGCTGCCAAAAATTACAAGAAACCGGAACTCCAATACACCCTTTATTACACAAAGGAGGGCATCATACACACCGTTGAAACATTATGATTGATGGCCTGCTGGTGACCCTCAAAAACATTAGGAGCAAGGGCCTGCTGGAGAACCTCTAAAACATTAGGGGTGAGGGTCTGCTGCTGATCTGACCATCTAAAACATTATGGTCGAGGGCCTGCTGGTGACCCTCTAAAACATTAGGGGTGATGGTCTGCTGCTGAGTTGACCCTCTAAAAAATTAGAAGCGAGGGCCTGCTGCTGATCTGACCATCTAAAAGATTAAAGGCAAGGGCCTGCTACTGATCTGACCATATAAAACATGGGCGAGGGCCTGCTGGTGACCCTTTAAAACATTAGGAGCGAGGGAAGCCTAATAAGCATGTTGATATGATGAAGGAGGAGGAGGAGGACAAGAAGAGGAAGATTAAACCATATACCCTTTTTAGTGGTGGAAGGGGTGCATGGGAATACAGTGTATTCAATACACCATAAAAGCCACATTTAAAGTGCCTTTATGTTCAGCCGCTTTCCTCTGGTGGAGTAGAGAAGTCAGGGGCAATCCAGGCCTTGTTCATTTTTATAAGAGTCAACCGGTCAGCATTTTCAGTTGACAGGTGGATGCGTTATCAGTTATTATGCCCCCAGCAGCACTAAATACCCGCTCTGACAAAACACTGGCGGCAGGGCAGGCCAGCACCTCCAAGCCGCAAAGCGCCAGTTCGTGCCACGTGTCCAGCTTCGACATCCAATAGTTGTAAGGCACAGAGGGATCACTGAGGACGCTGACACGGTCTGCTACATACTTCTTCACCATCTTTCAAAACTTTTCCCTCCTTGTGACAGGAGGCCGCGCATCAGGGTGAGGGTGCTGGCGTGGTGTCATGAAACTGTCCCAGGCCTTGGAGAGTGTTGCCTTGCCTCTGTTGGAACTGCTGTGTGTTTCCCTTGTCTCTCCTCCTCGGTTGCCTAAGGAACTACGTACTCTGCCGCCAGCGTTGTCAGCTGGAAATGTCTGGAGCAATTTTTCCACAAGGACCTTCTGGTATTGCACCATTTTGCTAGTCCTCTCCACCACAGGAATGAGAGATGAGAAGTTCTTTTTGTAGCGGGGGTCGAGAAGGGTGAACAACTGGTAATCGGTGTTAGCAAAAATGCATATAACGAGAGGGTCATGGGAAAGGCAGCCTAACATAAAGTCAGCCATATGTGCCAGAGTCCCAACAGACAAGACTTCGCTGTCCTCATCAGGAAGATGGCTCTCAATCTCCTCATCCTCTTCGGCCCATCCACGCTGAAAAGATGGAATAAACCTGCTATAGGTACTACCCTCTGTAGCGGAAGCAGCAGTCTCCTACTCCTCCTCATCATCATCATCTACATCCAATTTGCGTTGAAAAGACGAACTGAGGGCGGTCTGGCTATCACCCTGTGTAATGTCTTCCCCCATTTCCACCTCTTCCACATGCAAAGCTTCCGCCTTCATTGTGAGCAGCGAGCTTTTCAGTAGACACAGAAGTGGGATGGTTACGCTGATAATAGCGGCATCGCCGCTCACCATCTGTGTTGATTCCTCAAAGTTGCGTAAAACCTCACAGAGGTCAGACATCCATGCCCACTCGTCGCTTGTGAAGAGCGGAAGCTGACTGGAAAGGCGGAGACCATGTTGCAGCTGGTATTCCACTACTGCCCTCTGCTGCTCACAAAGCCTACATGTGGAACGTTGAGTTCCAGCGCGTGCTCACGTCGCACAACAGTCGGTGAGCTGGCAATTGCAAGCGCTGCTGCAGCGTTGACAGACTGGCGGTAGCTGTCAATGACTTTCAGAAATGGGCACACACGCGGCACACCTTCACCAGTAGCTCAGGCAAATTGGGGTAGTTTTTGAGAAACCGCTAAACCACTAAGTTGAAGACTTGGGCTAGGCATGGGATGTGTGTGATCTTGTCGAGCTCCAAAGCCGCCACCAAGTTACGGCCATTATCAGACACAACCATGCCTGGATGTAGGTTGAGTTGCGAGAGCCACAGCTCAGTCTGGTCCTTATACCCTGCCACAGCTCTGCGGCGGTGTGCTGTTTGTCACCTAAGCAAATTAGTTTCAGCACGGCCTGTTGCCGCTTCCCCACTGCAGTGCTACACTGCTTCCAGCTACTGACTGAAGGCTGACTGGTGCTGCAAGATGAGAATTCAGATGTGGAAGTGAAGGAGGAGGTGGAGGAGGAGAAAGGGGGGTTGCAGCCACTAATGTAGGTGGTGGCAGAAATACTGATGGAAGTAAGGCCTGCAATCCTTGGTGTCGGTAGCACCTGTGCCATCCCAGGATACGACTCGCTCCCGGCCTCCACAACGTTCACCCAGTGTGCCATCAGGGAAATGTAGCGTCCCTGGCGAAAAGCACTTGTCCATGTGTCAGTCATTAAGTGGACCTTCCCAATAACTGCGTTGGTTAGGGCACGTGTGATGTTACGGGACTCATGCTGGTGTAAGGCGGGGATGGCACAGCGGGAAAAATAGTGGCGGCTGGGGACTGAGTAACGTGAGACGGCCACCGCCATCAGGCTGCAGAAAGCCTCAGTGTCCACAAGCCTAAATGGCAACATTTCCAGGGCCAGTAATTTCGAAAGGTGTGCATTTAGTGCTATGGCCTGTGGTTGGGTGGGTGGATGGGTATTTGCGCTTTCGTTCAAAGGCCTGGGGCATGGACATCTGTGCACTGTGCTGGGACACAGAAGTTGATGTGCTAGCTGATGGTGCTTGCGAAGGTCCAGGTGCAGGGCGGGAGGCATCTGAGCCTGCGTATTGGACAGGGGATTGGCCAGCACATAACACAGGGGAAGAGGAGGCAGTGTTGTGAGCCGCAGACACTGATTGTGGACCCAGGTGTTTGTCCCACCTATTAGGGTGCTTTGATGCCATGTGGCGGATCATGCTGGTGGTGGTGGTGAGGTTGCTAGTGTTCACGCCCCTGCCCATTTTGGTACGGCACAGGTTGTAAATGACAATTCTTTTATCGTCCGCACTTTCCTCAAAAAAGCACCAGACTGCGGAACACCTACCCCTTGGCAAGGGAGATTGCTGCAAAGGAGTGCTCTGGGCCACACCTGTTTGGTGTGGCCCGCCTTCTCCCTTTTGCCACCCCACTACCTCTTCCAGCTTGTTGCGGTGCTGCGGATTCCTCCCCCCTCTGTACTGCTGTCCTCGCTCAGCTTGCCACCTTCCCAGGTTGGGTCAGTGACTTCATCGTCCACCTCCTCTTCCACTTCCTCACTCTGATCATCCTCCTGACTTGTTGACCTAACAAGAACCTCACTTATTGACAACTGTGTCTCATCCTCATAATCAACCTCTTGAGACACTAATTGCCGTTGACTTATTGGCAACTGTGTCTTATAATCATCATCATCCACCTCGTGAAACACTAATTGCCGTTCCCCACCGTCATCTTCTTCTGACTGTGGATGCTGAAGAGTTTGGGAGTCAGTGCACAAGATCTCCTCATGTGCCTCTTCAAGCAGGCTTGGCGAGAGGCCCAAATCAAGGAATGGCGATGAAAGGAGCTCTTCGGAATATCAGAGTGTGAGATCACTTGTTTGCCAAGACTCTCTATGGTGGGAGGAAGGAGGATCAGGGTGAGGATTCTGTTGTTGACCAGGCTCTTGGCTACTGAGACTGGACTTTGTGGAAGACAGGGTGGTGCTTAACTGACTGGAAGCATTATCTGCTGCCATCCAACCGACCACCTGGTCGCACTGGTGTGACTTCGAGAGTAGTGTCCTGCGCCGCCCTGCAAACTGGGACATGAAGCTAGGTATCGTGGATGAGTGTGTTTCTTGTGCTCTGGCAGCAGGCACAGTTTCACCGCGCCCAGGGCCACAACTTCTGCGTGCACAATCAGCAGCACAGCCACTTCCCCGTCCCTTACTGCTCGCCTTGAGCATATTAAATGGTATACAGTAAATGCTTGCAAGTATGTCACACGTACAGTAGCGCAGGTTTGTAAGTGTATGCGCAAATAAATTAAACTGAATGTCACAGATATTTGGGATGCGCAAACGTTATACAGGAGATGTAGCGCAGGTAATGTCGCTGTCAGCAGCAGCCAAACATTTGCACGCAATTTAGCTTAGGTTGCGCTAAGAATATATATTGCAGCCAGATAAAACAATAGTCCTTAAAAAGACTTTTGGGTCTCTAACACCTTTAAACACTAAACCCTGCCTAAAATTTTAAAAAATCCTGTCCCTATACTATCTGTCCCTTCTGCTGCAGCTCGCCCTGACTAAAACTGAGCCGAACCACGTGTCATCAGGTACTATATAGCACCCGATGACGCGTTCCGGCCAGCCAATCACTGTAATGCCAGTAACCAACATAGCTACGGCATTATAGTGAGTGCCAGTACTTCTCCGCACGTTTATTGGCTGCGTAGCCCAACACTACTACTTACCTGTGCTTGCTTTCTTCTTGGTTTCTGTCAAATTGTAAACCCCCCTTCCCCTTAGTCATGTTCAAAATGCCCTTTGTCATATCATATTAAAGGGGTTATCCCCCGTAAACGGTTTTCAAACCAGCACCTGGATCTGAATACTTTTGTAATTGCATATAATAGATAACTTATTATCTATTTATTGAGTAGCTCACTAGTATAGCCAGTGAGCTACTCAATAAAATGTATCTGTATAGCGCCACCTGCTGTTTGTTTGTTTTTTCTCTTTTTTTTTTTTCATCCTGCCTGAGCTGTAATAGGGAGAGAGCTGCAGCAGAATGGACACGCCCCCTGAACTGCAGCAGAAAAGACACTCCCCTTGAGTTGCCAGCTTGATATAAATCTAGCAGAGAAATTAATGTGGAGATCTCTGGATCCATGTGAGGTACAGGGCTGGCTCTGGCTTTGTTAGAAAGAGATTGTCATGTACTATATCATGTCAATCATTAGATAACCCCTTTAATATACTGTATATACAAATATGCTTCCTATCCCCGCCACTCACCCCCCATATTGCTGTTGGACTATATTTTCTCCAGCTAAATTAATGTCTGCCCACATTTTCCTTTTTCCATTTTGGTTCCTATTCAAATGTCTTTCCTGCCATATTGATTGCTATCCAACTGTCCTCACCAACTATCATATTGGGACCTGTCCAACTGTCCCTGTCTGCCATATTTATTACTTAATTATTTATCTGTTCAAGTGTACCCCATTATCAGATTAAAATCTAAACCACTAAATAGCCAGCCTAATCTGTGCCTCCTCCCTACTTTATTGTCATCTATACCCCTTGCCATATTAACACCTCTTGAAATGCCTCCTCTTGCCATCTTGGGTCCTATTCAACTTTTTAACCAAATAGACAACCATCTTGAGTCCTGTACAACTGTCTATGCCTGCCATATTGGATTCTTTAAACTGTGCCATTTTGGGCTTTGTCCACCTGCCCCCTTTTTGTCATTTCAAGTCTGGTCGACCTGTCATTCTGTTTCATACTAATTTCTGATCTGATTACCGTATTTTCTGCTTTATAAGACGCACTTTTTTCCAAAAGTGGGAGGAAAATGGCTGTGCGTCTTATAAGGCTACTTTCACACTCGCGTTTTGTGCGGATCCGTCTTGTATCTGCACAGACGGATCCGCACGAATAATGCAAACGCTTGTATCCGTTAATAACGGATCCGTTTGCATTATTCATTAAAAAAAAGTCTAAGTCAAAACGGATCAGTCTTGACTTACATTGAAAGTCAATAGGGGACGGATCCGTTTTCAATTGCACCATATTGTGTCAGTGAAAAACGGATCCGTCCCCATTGACTTACATTGTAAGTCTAGACGGATCCGTTAGGTTCCGCATAGTCAGACGGTCACCAAAACGCTGCAAGTAACGGACGCCAAACGCAGCCAAATTGATGCATTCTGAACGGATCCTTATCCATTCAGAATGCATTGGGGCTTAAGTAATCCGTTTTGGGCTGCTTGTGAGAGCCCTGAAACGGATCTCACAAGCGGACCCAGAAACGTCAGTGTGAAAGTAGCCTAAAGCGAATAGAGCAATATTACATAGCCGGCACATCACAGGGTGTGCTGCATAGGCATAGCAGCCTGCGATGTACCAGTGACATGTAATCAGGGGCACTATCAGGGCAGTACTGATAGTACTGCACCTCAGGTATCCGGTCAGAAGCTCCATCTCGGGGGAAAGGGGGACTGGAGGCTGGCAACTGCTGCTCCAGAACATGACTAACTGCCAGCCGCGTCCATAGTGAGTAAGGCTTACAGCTAAGTGATTACTGGTAGTTTAGCAAAACAGCACTGCTAGGGGCTGAACTTAATACACTTTGGGATGGCTGCTGTTGCTGAGGATCCACAGATCCCCCATAACAGTGTCACCCACAGATCCCATAACAGTGTGTCATCCATAGATCCCTCATAACAGTGTGTCATCCACAGATCCCTCATAACAGTGTGTCATCCACAGGTCCCCCATAACAGTGTGTCATCCACAGATCCCCCTTAACAGTGTCATCCACAGATCCCCCTTAACAGTGTCATCCACAGATCCTCCATAACAGGGTGTCATCCACAGATCCCCCATAACAGTGTGTCATCTACAGATGCTCCATAACAGTGTGTCATCCACAGATCCTCGATAACAGTGTGTCATCCACAGATCCCCCTTAACAGTGTCATCCACAGATCCCCATAACAGTTTCATCCACAGATCCTCCATAACAGGGTGTAATCCACAGATCCCCCATAACAGTGTGTCATCTACAGATGCTCCATAACAGTGTGTCATCCACAGAGGCTCCATAACAGTGTGTCATCCACAGATCCCCCTTAACAGTGTCATCCACAGATCCTCCATAACAGTGTCATCAACAGATCCCCCATAACAGTCTGTCATCCACAGATCCCCAAAAACAGTGTGTCATCCACAGATCCTTCATAACAGTGTGTCATCCACAGATACTTCATAACAGTGTGTCATCCACAGATCTCCCATAACAGGGTGTCATCCACAGATCCCCCATAACAGCGTCATCCACAGATCCCCCATAACAGCGTCATCCACAGATCCTTCATAACAGTGTGTCATCCACAGATCCCCCATAACAGTGTGTCATCCACAGATCCTCCATAACAGTGTGTCATCCACACATCCTCCATAACAGTGTGTCATCCTCCATAACAGTGTGTCATCCACACATCCTTCATAACAGTGTGTCATCCACACATCCTCCATAACAGTGTGTCATCCACACATCCTCCATAACAGTGTGTCATCCACACATCCTCCATAACAGTGTGTCATCCACACATCCTCCATAACAGTGTGCCATCCACAGATCCCCCATAACAGTGTGTCATCCACAGATCCCCCATAACAGTGTGTCATCCAAAGATCTCCCATAACAGGGTGTCGTCCACAGATCTCCCATTTGGATAAAAATATTTTTTTTCTTAATTTCCTCCTCAAAAATCTAGGTTTTATCATCAGGTGCGTCTTATAAAGGGAAAATATGGTAAATGTCCCCCTTCCGTAAAAGTCTATGACAAAATTTGATTCCCACAGATGCCAATTATACAAGTGCACCGCAGCATTCAATGTTCATTTTTTCAGCACTCCATTGATTAAAAGCAGGGACTGTGGTATGCATCACCTCCTATCCCTACTGTCAGCAGTTTTGCATTAAAAAAACTGCTATGACACACTGGTATGGAGGATCTGTGGATGACACACTGTTTTGGAGAATCTGTAGATGGCACACTGTTATGGGGGATCTGTGGATGGCACACTGTTATGGGGGATCTGTGGATGACACCCTGTTATGGGGGATCTGTGGATGACACACTGTTATGGGGGATCTGTGGATAACACACTGTTATGGGGGATCTGTGGATGACACACTGTTATGGGGGATCTGTGGATGACACACTGTTATGGGGGATCTGTGGATGACACACTGTTATGGGGGATCTGTGGATGACACACTGTTATGGGGGATCTGTGGATGACACACTGTTATGGGGGATCTGTGGATGACAGACACTGTTATGGGGGATCTGTGGATGACACACTGTTATGGGGGATCTGTGGATGACACACTGTTATGGGGGATCTGTCTATGACACACTGTTATGGGGGATCTGTGGATGACACACTGTTATGAGGGATCTGTGGATGACACACTGTTATGG
Source organism: Bufo bufo (assembly GCF_905171765.1). Taxonomy (NCBI): domain Eukaryota; kingdom Metazoa; phylum Chordata; class Amphibia; order Anura; family Bufonidae; genus Bufo; species Bufo bufo. Next base: position 48,110,711 of record NC_053394.1, read on the forward strand.
GGGATCTGTGGATGACACACTGTTATGGGGGATCTGTGGATGACACACTGTTATGGGGGATCTGTCGGTGACACTGTTAAGGGGGATTTGTGGATGACACACTGTTATGGGGGATCTGTGGATGACACACTGTTATGAGGGATCTGTGGGTGACACTGTTATGGGGGATCTGTAGAGTTCAGCCCCTAGCAGATCTCCCATAAAAAGGTGTCGTCCACAGATCTCCCATTTGTTAAAAAATATTTTTTTTCTTAATTTCCTCCTCAAAAATCTAGGTCTTATCATCAGGTGCATCTTATAAAGGGAAAAATATGGTAACTGTCCCCCTTCCGTAAAAATCTATGACAATCCAACCGCACATTGGAGTGTTTTTAACTTTGATTCCCACAGATGCCAATTATACAAGTGCACCGCAGTATTCAATGTTCATTTTTTCAGCACTCCATTGATTAATAGCAGGGACTGTGGTATGCATCACCTCCTATCCCTACTGTCAGCAGTTTTGCATCAATAAAACTGCTAACAAACTTTTTTCATAATGTAATTGTCCCTCCATCAATTCTAATGTATGATGTAGGGATGTATGAGCAAACTATCCCTTATCCATTTGTCCACACTATCATATTGGGAAACTTTCCAACTGTCCCCACCTACTTTTCTACTCTTTGCCCACTTGCCGCATCTGCCATATTAAACCTCCACCGCGGTCATTGTAATCTATGATCAACTTTCCCATATCTACTTTATTTATATCTGCTCATCAGCCCCCCTTGCCATAATTATGTCTGTTCAACTGTTCCCCTTGCCATCTTATGACCTATCCAACTGTTCACCTTACCATATTAGGTCCTGACTCCTGTCCAACTAATCCCCCCTGTCATGTTAGGTCCTGCCCAACTGATCCTGCATTTATAGGTTCTACCTAACTGAACCCCACTATCATCTCAGGTCAGCCTGTCCAGGAACCTGATGAATAGGGAGGTCCAATAATTATTACATATTATGTATTCATTAAGAGGTCAGAAATAGTCCTAAAAATTGGCCCAGAGTGCACGGTAAGCAAATTTTTTGCCTTATGCATGCCCACCCATATTGGACGTACGCCCAACCTATGAAATTTAAATCACAAATAATACACACAGTATGACCCCCTAATAAAATACAGATCACAAACTAGACCTCCTAAAGTAATGAAAATCACAGACCAGGATCCCATAATCTAAGGCCACAAACCAATAATACACCAAACCCCTAATCAAATCTAGACCACACACCACACTTCTTAAATACAGACACCATACCAGACACTTAAATAAAAACAGACCCCAGAATCCCTAAATAAATACACACCTGAGGACCCCCAAATAAATATAGATTGCAAAACGCAGACTGGCCCTCATAAACCAAGAACGGAACTTCTCAAACCCTATAAATAAATAAATAAATAAATACTAAACTCCGGTAATAGCAACACCAGGCCTCCTAAAGAAATACAGATTGCGGAGACTCCCCTGAATCAAATAAACCCCCAGAGCTCCTAAACCAATAGAAACCTCAGACCCCTTGAATATGTAAGAACCTAGACCAAATTCCCTATAAAATACAGACATCAGAGCCTCCTTAAATGGGTTCTGCAGTTTGTTTTAACTGATGATCTATCCTCTGGATAGATCATCAGCATCTGACAGGCGGGGGTCCCACACCCGGGACCCCCGCCGATCAGCTGTTTGAGAAGACAGCTTAGCCGCGCCCAGGCCAGTTGACACAAGTCGTGACGTCACTGGGCCAGCGGTAAACAGTAAGAAGGCCGCGGCGCTGCTGGCGCGCTGCTGCCTTCTCAAACAGCTGATCGGCGGGGGTCCCGGGTGTAGGACTCCCGCCGGTCAGATGCTGATGATCTATCCAGAGGCCAGATCATCAGTTAAAACAAACTGCAGAACCCCTTTAATGCAGATCCCAATACAAAATTGCTCAGAACACTCTGCAGCAACACTTAGGTGGCTGTATATTTGGAGGACAATATGAGGACCCCTTCTTATCTATGAACTATATACTTTATTATGTTTTACTAATTTGTTTTTAACTTTTTTATCTGTGAATTTTTTATATATATATATATATATATATATATATATATATGTATTAGAGGTGTGCAAGAGCTTTATCAGTGTTTAACTTTTTAGCAGTGATCTACTGGGTCACTGCACCCCCTTTTCCCTCTTCCCTCATTTTAACACAAGCCATCCCCAGTGCGTTGCCAGTATAACCTGCAAAACAAAAAGCAACATATGCACAACACAATACCATCATATTCTTGTCTTTCTTCCTCCTGTGAGAAGTTAGGTTAGTGCATGCAAATAAATCAGCATCACAGCAGGTGGGATCTGGGCTGACAGCATCTGATGCACAGTGAAATTTGGAGATGTTCTCAATCATAAGGACAAAGTCCAAAAATAGTGCACAAATCACAGCATTCCACTCTTTAGTAGTGATCTACTGGGTCACCGCACAAGGCACACTATGCTTTTTTGGTCCCTATATAGGGAAAAAAAATGCAAAAAAAGAAAAAAAGAAAACAAATGAATAAAAGTAAAATGCAGGAAAACCCCAGGTTGGAGACCACTGTACTGGAAATATCATGCGTCATCAGATGCACTGATATATAGTGACTAAATACTAAAACAGAGTCATGCACTACCCACGCGTTCTAGGCAAGGTCAGACAGTTTCATAGGTTCAAATCTGATGACAGATGCCTTTAAATGGCCAGTCAGTAGGGATGAGCAAACCCATGGGTTCGGTGGATTCGGCCAAACTTCAGGTCACAGTTTGGGTTCGGGACCCGAACTTGACACTGAACCCGGACCCCATTGAAGTCAATGGGGACCCGAACTAACATGGTTATAGCAGAAAATCGAAGCATTCTTAAGACAGAATGCAAAAGAATATGGCAATTTAGAGGGGGAAAAAACAACTCATCTCATCCACTTGATCACGTTGCCGCAGTGTCTCCTATCTTCTTTCAGCAAGACCTGCAAAATGACCTGCAATCACCGCGCTCACCAACTCATCTCATCCACTTGATCACGCTGCCGCAGTGTCTCCTATCTTCTTTCAGCAGGACCTGCAAAAGAACCTGCAATGACGACACCCCGCTCACCACGTGGTGAGCACGGTGACATCATCGCAGGTCCTTTTGCAGGTCCTGCTGAAAGAAGATAGGAGACACTGCGGCAGCGTGATCAAGTGGATGAGATGAGTTGGTGAGCGCGGTGACGTCATCGCAGGTCATTTTGATCAAGTGGATGAGGTGAGTTTTTTGGGGTTTTTTACCACTAAATTCCCATATTCTTTTGCATTCTGTCTTAATAATGCTATTATTTTCCGTTAGAAAGGAAAATAATAAAAATCACCTGAGCACTGAACCTGAACCCAGACTTTCAGTTAAAAAGTCCGGGTTCGGGTCCGGGTACCTGAACTTTTAAAAATTTGTAACGAACCTGAACTTTGCAGTTCGGGTTCGCTCATCCCTGACAGTCAGTTATATTTGGGCACCGTGTGGTTGTATTACTTGAGCACTAACTGGTAAGGTTGGGAGAGGGGTGATAGAAGGTACCACGTAATGCACCAACCAACCGAAGGAGCTAGTTGTGTGCAAAACAGTACTGACTATTATGCGACTGCTCAGTGATGACTGGGATATTTCGGATTAATCTGGAACTGTCCCACTGAATTGACTGCATTTTCCTATATCCTGCAGTCATCTTATTCACATTCAGTAACATACATTATACATATTCTGGAAATGACAGCCTATAGAAGACGAAAAAGATTTAGCGAGTTCCTTCGCATACACATTTATTAATGTCAACCGTCTGCATCAGTCATTGTCATTTCCAACGGCTTTATTGCTTTCACCCAGAAGATAGCGTTAGGCGCTTGCCGATGGCTCAATACTAGTTTTATATGTAAATTTTTTCGAACATTTGCCATTGCATATCTAAAAAACAACAAAAACTGGTTCTGACTTTTTTTCTTTGGTTATTTCTTTACAGAGGATAACTTCACAGTAGTAAATGCAAACTTTATAGATATCTATGAAGCTTGTAAAGGAAAATATGCTTTTATAAACCGCAGAATAATTTGATCGATAATAGGAAGAAATGGAATGGCACTCGGCGTGATTTGATGCGGACTAAGCCAGACTGCAAATTCTGTTGGCTTATACTGCCCTCTGCTGGACTAATGCTGCTAATGTGAATCACATAGTAGGAATGTACTGTTTATATGGGGTTTACATATTAAAGGGGTTATCCAACATTATTAGAGGGAGAGAGAGATAGGTAGGCACCTGGCTCACTTGAGACGCTGCACATAGATAAATCCACACAGAAAGGACAACGGCCGTGGCACTTCCTCCGGTAAAATCCAGTACTTTATTGGTGGATACAGAGCATTGGAACACAGGTACGGGCAGACTATGCAGTATCAGCCGCCAGAGCATAGCAACACAGGTACGGGACAGACTATGCAGCATCAGCCGCCAGAGCATAGCAACACAGGTACGGGCAGACTATGCAGTATCAGCCGCCAGAGCATAGCAACACAGGTACGGACAGACTATGCAGTATCAGCCGCCAGAGCATAGCAACACAGGTACGGGACAGACTATGCAGCATCAGCCGCCAGAGCATGGCAACACAGGTACGGGCAGACTATGCAGCATCAGCCGCCAGAGCATGGCAACACAGGTACGGGCAGACTATGCAGCATCAGCCGCCAGAGCATAGCTACACAGGTACGGGCAGACTATGCAGCATCAGCCGCCAGAGCATAGCTACACAGGTACGGGCAGACTATGCAGCATCAGCCGCCAGAGCATAGCTACACAGGTACGAGACAGACTATGCAGCATCAGCCGCCAGAGCATAGCAACACAGGTACGGGCAGACTATGCAGCATCAGCCGCCAGAGCATAGAAACACAGGTACGGGCAGACTATGCAGCATCAGCCACCAAAGCATAGAAACACAGGTACGGGCAGACTATGCAGCATCAGCCGCCAGAGCATGGCAACACAGGTACGGGCAGACTATGCAGCATCAGCCGCCAGAGCATAGCTACACAGGTACGAGACAGACTATGCAGCATCAGCCGCCAGAGCATAGCTACACAGGTACGAGACAGACTATGCAGCATCAGCCGCCAGAGCATGGCAGCACAGGTGCGGGACAGACTATGCAGCATCAGCCGCCAGAGCATGGCAACACAGGTACGGGCAGACTATGCAGCATCAGCCGCCAGAGCATAGAAACACAGGTACGGGCAGACTATGCAGCATCAGCCACCAAAGCATAGAAACACAGGTACGGGCAGACTATGCAGCATCAGCCGCCAGAGCATGGCAACACAGGTACGGGCAGACTATGCAGCATCAGCCGCCAGAGCATAGCTACACAGGTACGAGACAGACTATGCAGCATCAGCCGCCAGAGCATGGCAACACAGGTACGAGACAGACTATGCAGCATCAGCCGCCAGAGCATAGCAACACAGGTACGGGCAGACTATGCAGCATCAGCCGCCAGAGCATAGCAACACAAGTACCGAGACAGACTATGCAGCATCAGCCGCCAGAGCATAGCAACACAGGTACGAGACAGACTATGCAGCATCAGCCGCCAGAGCATAGCTACACAGGTACGGGCAGACTATGCAGCATCAGCAGGCTCAGATGCCCCGTCATTGAACCCCTCAGTTGCCGCGTTAAACGCTGATTTCAGCATCTGACAGTCACATTAAGGCCTTTCAGGAGTTAATGAGGGGTTAAAAACAAAAACAAAAATACATACTTCATCCATTTGCTGCGTAGACGCCGTCACAGCCATCTTGATTGAAGAAAACGTGCCAAGCTTTGCGTGCTGACGTGATGACGTCACCACATAATCATGCTGGCCAGGCATGGTAACGTCATGATGTCACGGCGCCTGGCCAACGTGATGAAGGGGGATTGGCACGTTTTTTTCAATCAAGATGACCGCAACGGCCTCTCCACAAGCAAATGGATGAAGTGAGTACAGTATGATTTTTTTGGTTTTTTACCGCCAGTTCAGGAAAAATTGATTCGTTACCACAAAGCGAAAGGAAATTTGGCTTTGACTAATCAAACTTTTCCTCAAGTTCGAATCGAAGTCCACTTCATAAACTTCAATTCACTCAAAACTAGTGTCTAGTAACCGCCAAACTGAATATTTGCTGTGTTGAAGAAACCTAACTTGACCGCTGGTATATACCTGCACTGCCTCCAGCGCAGCCTTCTCACGCAGTTTTGAGGAGGCTCTTACCTCCGACCGGCCTCTCACAGTATGTAGTCTTACATAAATCCAATTGACAGCTCACGATACCTGAATGCGTTGCGCGGGAAGGGGGCAATCCCCAAACGCCTGGTAATGAGATAATCCCAGCAACGTATTTTCTTCTGAATTGATATGCTTTTATTTCATCCACAAATAATATGATGCAGGACGCGCTTCGGCCCATCCAGTCTTTCTCAACCGCATAATGTCCGAATAACCAGAAGCAATATATATAGGTGCTCAGTATAACACACCTGATACTGACATCATCAATTAATCAAATGAACAGGAAGTGACATCATGTATGAGAAAAAGTAAATAGAATCAAATCTACCACATATCAGAGACTTTTTCATCCTTGATCACGTCGATCATTATGATGTGGCTATCTGAAAGAAAAAATACATCATATATATTTTAAAAACACATAATTTCATAGTCCCTGTTGAGACCTCTGGGTTGTAAAGTATCTAATGTGTGTATCCAAAAGACCTCCCTCCTTAGTAACGCTTTTTTATATCGCCACCCCTTCTCGGTTGGTGTATCTGCTCAATAACCTGATATTCCAACTGTGATATGGGGTGATTGTAGTTGTGGAAATGGTATGGTATGGGTAATGGCAGGTTCTTCTTTCGTATTGTCGACTTGTGTTTACTGATGCGATCTTTAACAGATAGCATCGTTTCTCCTACGTAAAGAAGGCCACACGGGCACTTAATTATGTAAATGACATTAGAGGTATCGCAGGTATAAAAGCCATTAATCCTATAAGATTTTCCTGTGTGTGGATGATGAAAAGATTGACCCTTAATCCCATTAGAACACTGCGTGCAGTGTAAACATGGGAATGTTCCTGGTTTTTGTTGTGTGAGGGTTCTCTGTGTATGTTGTCTCTTGATATTACCAATATCCGCATGTACCAATCGGTCCCTCAAACTTGGACCGCGTTTGTTACAGATTAAAGGGGGATTCTTGAATTCTTCGACTGTAGGGTATGCTTTCTGCAAAATATGCCAGTGTTTGCGTATAATATTGTCAAAATGATGGTTAAAAGGATGAAATTTATGTATAAAAGCTATCCGATTGGTATTCCTGTCCCTCTTTTTATGCGTCACATCCCCTAGTTGTGATGAGATCTCATTTCTGGCTGCTGTTAATATCCCCTCTGAATAGCCCCTGTCTAGAAATCTAGATGTCATTTCATCCATCCTTAGAACTTGTTGTGCTGAATCAGTGACTATCTGTCACGGTCGTATTGTTTGACCATACCGCGGTTGCCGTGCAGACTGGTTGCTGGGGGCAACGAGTAGTTTTCGGTTTGCACGTGCACTTCCCCTTAGGTGATTCTTCCCGCTGTTTGGTGAGTGTGGGGTTAATTTCCTGACTTGGTGTGGATCAGGGTGTGGTCTCTTGGAGCTATTTAGCCTAGGCTTGTTGCATGGAGGTTAGTTGTGCTCTAGCCTTGCTGTGGGCTGGAAGCTATTGTCACGGCCACGGTTATGGTCGTGACTCCTTGGGAGTCGCATACAGTTGCCCGCGGTTTTGGTTGTTGTGTCAACCGCAGCTGAGGCATTATGTAGTTGGCCTCGGTGCGGTTGCCGCGGACAACAGCCTTGTGTGCGGTTCCCGGGGAGTTGTTTTGGATGCACGTTTGTATGTCTGGTGTGCACTGTGTTTTATGTTTGTGTGCGCACGGACATCATTCCCCGCACTGTGGTTACCCGTGGCAACCTTAGGTGGTATTATGTACATGTGGTGGCAGTGTCCCGGCCTTCGGGCTGACTCCCTGGACACGTGTGCCACCCATGTCGTTGCTTGCGGCAACGGCCACAGTGTGATCTGTTGGACACTTTTCCTTTTTGTGAGTTTCCCTTCTGTGGTGTGTGTAGGGTTAACTCCCTTCCCAGTGTGTGTGTGATGTCACTGGGTGTGTCCTTCCTTTGGGTGTGGCCACTTTGGGCCTATATAACCTCTCTCTGTGGCAGGGCTCAGGAGGTTGCTTCAGCATGCTTGCTGATAGCAGCCTCCTGTGTTTTTCCATCTGCCTGTGAGAGCCACCACTGTGGTCATAGATTTAAGTTTATTTTTATGCCTTCTTGTATGTCATGTTGTATGTGATGTTCTGTTGGGACCTTCCTTGTCACTTTTGTGCAGTTTACGGTTCTGGATTCCTGTTGCTCAGGGATCCAGTCAGCAAGGCTGTGGCAGGTTGGAGGAACTTCTAGTTCGCCTGCCATACCCGTAAAACTGTTTGTGTTCCCCTTTTTCCCAACAGCTTGGCCAGTGAGACTCCTGCTCCTCCGCGTCTAGGAGGAGTAGGTCGTCTTACCCTGACTCCTAGCGCAGGGACCGGACGGAGGGTGAGTTAGGGATCCGAGGTTCCTGCGCATGGGTCCTCCTACCTTTAAGGTCGGCCCATGCAGTTAGGAGTTAGGGTCAGGGTAGGGACGCTGTTAGGAGGTGACCTGCTCCCTATCCTGTTCTCCTGGCCGAGTAGGCCTACAGCATCTGGCATTGCACGGCTGAGGGTTTCCCCCATCCTCAGCCGTGACAGCTATGCGCCATTCTGTGGCTAGTTCATCTGCCCTGTCTTTGAGGGCCACCTTGTTGGACATCGAGGTCCTTGCCTATGTCTACCCTTCCCCATTATGTGTGATGCTGCATTTATGGGTTGATGTTTGTCTAGTTGTTTGTTCCATGTGTGGTTTGTCTATGGTGTGGTTGATCCCGCATTGTTGCTAGACATGTCCTGTTTGTTGTACCTCTGGAAGGGGGTCCCTGGGGTTCCCCAGAGGGGGAACTACAAGACAGCAAGCTGTGGCTTCCGGTAAGTGATCTTGTCGTTCTGTTGTCTGTGGTCATCTGGCCATAGGATACTTACCTGACATTCAGTTGTTGCTTGCTGTCTCCTCCTTGTTACTAGGCCTGTGGGAGACTCCAATTTATCTGTGTCGTGGATGAATCGGCAGTCTTATTCCTGACTTCCATATTGCAGGGACCGATAGGGTCAGTAGGGCCCAGGTTCGAGAGTATGAGCCCCCCTACCATCGAGGGTGGCTCATACAGTCAGGAGGTCAGGGATAGGATGAGGATGGCGATAGGCGGTGTCCTTCTCCCTTATCCTGGCTTCCAGGCCTAGTGGCTTTCCTTAATGTCAGACTTTGGATGGTGGGGAGTTTCCCCCACTCCCCACCGTGACACTATCCTTTTAACCCATAGGTACTGTGACTTGGGAATGGCCTTTTTCAAAGAGAGGGGGTGCGCACTTTGATAATGTAGAATATTGTTTCTACCGGTCTCTTTTCTATACAAATCTGAATATAAACATCCATCTTTTTTGATGATCAAGGTGTCTAAAATTGATGGAATGTTGATCATACACCATAGTGAACGTAACTCCTCCCAGATGCTATTTAAGTGATCACAGAACCCCACGAGGGACTCGAGTGGCCCCGCCCACACGCAAAAAATGTCATCAATAAATCTCTTCCATATGCATAGATGTCTCTGGAAATCCTCATGTGTATAGATATATTTTATTTCAAAGGATGACATATAAGCATTTGCGTAGGGCGGGGCCACATTTGAGCCCATCGCGGTCCCGCGGCACTGTAAATAGAATCGGTCGACAAAAAGAAAATGGTTCTCATGTAACACCAAATGCAATAAATCCATAAAAAATGCCTGTGGTTCACTAGAATAATCACTAGATTGCAATAGCTCCTTTGTGACCTCCATACCCTTTCCATGCTCAATAGAGGTATATAGGCTGACCACATCAATGGTGACCAGCCAACAATCCTCTGGAATATCATGTAATTTCTGTAAGATCTTCAAAAAATGTGAAGTGTCCAACAGGAATGAGTCTGTATACCTGACCAAAGGTGTCAGTGCTTTCTCCTGTATCATGGCTAGTGGAGAAAGAACTGCGTCTACTGAGTAGACTATCGGGCGGTTCACCAGGGTCTTATGTACCTTGGGGAGTACATAAAGAACTGGTGTAACCGGTAAATGATTAATAAGAAAATCATAAATTTTTTTATCAATGATCCCGCGGTCGCTGTACATGGTCACCAAATTCAAGTATGTAGTCTTAGACAGGGGGCCCGCTGCGCTCACATGTAACAGGGCCCGGCATTGTCACTGTACTTCATGCCGGGCCCCGTCAGAGCACTCCTCACCTGCATCATATGTGTTCTAGGCCTCCAGCATCAGGCCCTGGCGCTGCCCTACTAGAATTAGTCACAAATTAAACAGGTGGGCAGAGCCTAACCAATGTTAGTCAGGCTCCGCCCACCAATTTAATTTGTGACTAATTCTAGTAGGACAGCGCCGGGGCCTGATGCTGGAGGCCTGGAATGTATATGATGCAGGTGAGGAGCGCTCTGACGGGGCCCGGCATGAAGTACAGTGACAATGCCGGGCCCTGTTACATGTGAGCGCAGCGGGCCCCCTGTCTAAGACTACATACTTGAATTTGGTGACCATGTACAGCGACCGCGGGATCATTGATAAAAAAAATTATGATTTTCTTATTAATCATTCACCGGTTACACCAGTTCTTTATGTACTCCCCAAGGTACATAAGGCCCGGGTCGCCGATAGTCTACTCAGTAGACGCAGTAGATGCAGGTGAGGAGCGCTTTGTTACATGTGAGTGAAGACTGGGGGCAGTGAAGGACATTACTAGGGGCAGTGGGGGACACTACTGGGGGCAGTGAGAGACAATAGCAGGGGCATTACTGGGGGATCAGGGACCAGGTTTGTAATTATCGCTGTCACAGAGGGTGCGAACGGGCACGGCGTGGTGGGGTGGCCCTGGGGCCATAGCACTCTAGTTACGCCACTGGTCTCAATATATGTGGGGAGATATTGCCGTCACCCACTGTCACGACCATGCAGGGAGCCCATACTCCATCCGCCATTGGCCTTCTTTCTGCTGTGGTGCTTCTTCTAGCACAAAGGGCAGGTTCTCTGAGTTTCTCCACTCCACCCCTTCCCACTGGAAGGTTCTAGTTCAGCTATAAACTGTATATGAGGAGAGCAGTCAGAGACCATAGTGTTCTGCAGCTAGGGATCAGTGCTTAGAAGAAGAGACAATGCCAGATTGCATGAGTGACCAGAAGAAGACGCTGAGATGGGGATGCTGAGCCACAGACCATGGATCACCACAAACCGTGGCCAGGGTACCTGCCTTCTGCAAGAGAGAGGGACAGTTAGTTCAGGCCTTTCCTCAGCATCAAACCCTTGTTCTGCCTGGAAGGAGACTGGAGAAGCCAACCCTGTGCCTCGCCTGTACTGTTTTGCACCTGAATTCCACCAGTAAAGAAGCACCCTGGTTTACTGCAGACCCTGATTTTTTTTTTGCATTGGGGCACACCATGCCTTACCATCCCTTCTGCAGAGCAGCAACACATGGCATTCGGCCCACCCCAAACCCAACCACTACCTACTACACAGCGTTTTTTCCGCATGGGAATCCACATGGAAAAAACAAGCGTATTTTGTAACGTGTGACTTCACATCGTGCGGATCTGAATGCAGAAAATTCACATTAAATCCGCAGCAAAACCGACACATAAATTCACACTATTTTTCTCAGTTGTGGTGCATTTTCTGTAGGGTTTTTATGTGGGTTTTTGTTGCAGATTTTGGTGTGGATTTTCTGTTTACTTTAACAACCCATTGATGTCTATGGGGAAAACTACTCTACATAGGTGCAGAATTGCAACAATTCACATGCTGCAGATTTCAAAATCCGCAGGACAGGTCATTCTCCGCATGGAAAATAAAAAGCTAAGTGTACATGAGATTTGTCAAATCTCATTCACTTTGCTGGTACTGTATTACGCTGCAGTTTTTCCACATGCAAATTAGTGCGGAAAAAACTTGAGTTATCTGCAATATATGCAGGTAGCCTTAAGAGGTTTCCCAGGAATTAAACACTGATAACTTATCCTCAGGATTAGTCATCAATATCTGATATGTGTATGTATGACTCCTTGCACCCCCGCCGATCAACTGTTAAAAGCGGTTGTGGCTAGGGATGAGTGAATCGAAGTCGATTAGCATAATACTTAGTTTGAATACTGTATGGAGAGCTCTCTCCGTACAGTATTCAAAGTTTTATGCAAATTGAAGTCGATTCGCTCATCCCTACTTGTGGCACTTGGACGAGTTTACCAAGCACATCCCCATACATTGCATAGTGGCTGTGCTGGGTATTGCAGTTGAGTCCTGGGACTATGGGTATCTGTTGGGACACTTCTTACTAGCACATTATTGGAGGGCACCTATTGAGGGCACAAAGAAGGGGTATTTTATATGGGGGACACTATGGGTAAGGGGGGAAGGAACACTAAGGGGGCATCTAGGGGCACTTCTTACTGGCACATTATTGTGGGGCATCTACTGAGGGCACAAAGGGGTATTTTATATGGGGGGGTACTATGGAGAAGGGGGAGAGGAGCACTATGGGAACATCTACAGGGGTCACTATGAAGGGGTATTTTATACTGGCAAATTATGGGGACACTGAGGGTATCTACTGGGGCACTATATAGGGGCATTTTATACTGGTACATTATGGGGGCACTATAAGGAAGGGGGGAGAGAAGCACTATAGGGGCATTTACTGGGGGCACTATATAGGGATATTTTATACTGGCACATTACGGGGGCACTATGGGAAAGTGGGAGAGGAGCACTAAGGGGGAACTGACTTGGTGGCATTATATAGGGGTATTTTATACTGTGTGGGGATTTTCTCTGGCAGTTAGGACTAGCGGATGCAGTATAGAGGCAAAGTACACAGTTCTTGAATCAAACAGCGGAGTTTATTCACACATTGGGGTATCACAAAACGCAGGTGGCTTGGGTTCACACACAAGGAAAGTCCATAAACAATAAAAGTCACCTTTTCTCCTGGGTGTTAATTCACACCCTGTTAGCAGTTCAGCCTCATCAAGTCCATAGGATGCCTGTTCGCCTTTAGAGGGGCCTGAGTCCTCCAGCCCGGCTCAAATCCCAGCACAACCCTCAGTTCACAGCACACAGACTCCTGAGCTTCACTGTCAGAGGGAGGTAAATCCCCCACACCTGGCAGTGCTGGCTGTTTTTATGCCCGGCCTGGAACATGGGGAGTAGTCACCCACCCAGCATTTTGACTACTCCCAGTAAGAGCCGTCCCGGATCAGCTATGACCGCCATGCTAAATCTCAAGGTGTCAATTAGCAATAGCTGTAGCTGACACATAAAATACCAGCTCTTACTTCACCGAGGCCAGGAACCTCGGTGACACATACCTTCCATCCACGATGATATCAGGTACCTTCTTACAACTGGCACACATTATGGAGGCACTATGGGGACATTAGCTCAACTAGGGGCATTAAAAGGGGGTATTTTTTGCACCTGCACACATTAGGGGACATTTTTCTACTGTCACATTATAAGGAGAATTATTACTACTGGAGGGTATTGTGGTGGGCTTTATTACTACTGGGGGACTATGGGGAACATGATTACTAGTATGGGCACTATGGGAGCATTATTACTTCTGGGGCACAGTGGGGACATGTTGGGGGCCCTGTAGGAGCACTTTTTCTACCAAGTGTGCTCTAGCAGAGAATTATTACTATTGGTGGGATGTTGGGGAGAACTATTACTGTGGGGGCACCCTGGCACAGTATCAGTTTATCAGTTATTTTTGGAGGACATTATGTTTACACTATTAGTGTCAGGGGCACTATTTGCTGGGCGCAGTTATTTCAAGACACTGCATGCCAATATTTGTTGAATGGCACTATCTGCATGGTACCAGTATTATCACAGGGTTTATCTATTTTTGCAGTGTAATATTGGGGAGCACAGCGGCACAGTATTGGGGGTGGAAGGATGATTTGTCCAGAAGATGGGAGAATGATGGAAAAGTAGTAAACTAAGATTTTTTTTTTGTCAAACTGCAGAGACGAGAGATGGCTGAAAAATAATCATAGTGGTCTGGTCTGAAAGGAGAGGATGTGGAAAGAGAATATCCACATCAGAGAAGACGTGACTGGATGTAAGAGGTATGTGGGGCTGTATTACCCCTGTTTGTTTTGTAGTGATATATGTAATGTTAGGAGGGAAGGGGTTAGGTTGAGAATTTGGTATGGGGGTGGGGTGCTGTTTCAATTTTAGCCTCAGGCAGCAGAAAGGCTAGGTGCACCCCTGGATGGGGCTGCAGAGCTTGGTCAAGTGCAGCGGCCCTTTCCAACAGCTGATTGTCAGGATGCTGGGAGTCAGGACCCCACTGATCACTTATTGATAGCATCCTTAAGATAGTTTGTCAATATTTAAGTCCTGGAAAACCCCTTTAAACTTTTAGCAACAGTCCTGAACACCACCTTACAGGGCAACGCTAAACCCAATGTAATAATAATCTGCTACTAATAAAAATCCATATATTTATGCATCAAACAAGTATTAATGTAGTTTCTTAAAATTGCACCAGTAATAAAATTGCACATGAAACTCAAACCCGGGGATCACTTATCATTTCCAAGTTGCAGCTGGCCATACATTACTCACCCCAAGCATTAAAATTGATGGCCGATCATGATGAGAGAAGTCGTGTATGACACTAAGGTCTCCTAGGACTGTATCAACCTCTTTCAAGCTGCCAGTCTTAGTCTTCAAAAAGTGACGGGTAAATGGATGGGAAGCAGTGGTAACAAAAAGCCCATTTAATAACATACTTCACAGTTGGACCAAACACAGTGGTCTAAAAATGATCCCTTTCTCATGGCTGATGCCTTCACTGTCTCCTGACCTGTAGAACGGTGGCCACCAGTTTGAGCTAATTGTCTGAAATAATCACAAAAATTTTGAGTTCACTACTATCCAATTTTTTGGGGGGAAATTGGTAACAAATTTGATTGACATGTAAAATATGGACAGTCTAAATATGTAAATTGCTCTTTGTGAGTGGCCATCCGCTTTGGCTCCCTAGGTGGTGACCACTCTGTAATGGGACATATGAAAAGACCTTGCTTATAGTGTTTGAGGCGAATATTCGAATCACAAATTTTAATCGCAAATATCGCCACTTCGAGAATTCGCAAATATTTAGAATATAGAGCTATATATTCGTATTCTCGATTATTCGAGTTGTTTTTTTCATCAGTAACCTCCCTTCTTGCTTGTGGGCCAATGAGAAGGCTGCAATGTCTTTGTCTGAGCTTAGCAACATCCCTAGCAACCAATAGGAAAGTTGCCTACCGCTTACTATATAAGAACCTCCCCAGCAGCCATTTTCTGTAGTTTTATGGAGTTCTGAGAGAGAGAGCAGTGACATTGCTGTGCTCTGTGCTTTACTGTTTAATTACATTAGATAATTAGTTAGCTTATATATATAATACAGATAGTTAGTGGGAGATAGTCAGTGTAGGTTAGATAGTGATATAGTGGAGCTGACAGGTTCCAGTGCAGGGTGTTAGGTAGTGTGACAATACTTACTGCACCAATCAGTAATATGTATCAGACCTGCTAAAATGTGAAGTTGCACATATTGCGCAAAAATATGCGCATCATTAATTGCTGATTTGTGCAATCGCAAATATATTGGAGCACTCTATCTGCATATAAAGCTATTGTAATGTTCTGCCGTGCCAACCATTTTCTCCAGTCTCAGGAAACTTCTAGCAGCTTGAAAAATGTAGCAACAGTGACCCACGCCTGTATTGCGCACGCAATACGCGCATATTACATTGCCGATTTTTACAATCAAGAAAATCGCAAATTCTCAAATTCTCGAATATATGATGAATATTCACCCAAATATTTGCGAATTCGAATATTGCCCCTGCCGCTCATCGCTACTTGCTTATACAGACAACTCATTTAAATACCACAAGACAAATTTATTAGCCATAATAAGAGAGAGGCACTATACATTACTCAGGTTATAATGCCATTGCCAGGGAACGGCTGCAGATTTGTAGACCCTTTATATCATCTTGTGCAGTTTACTTATTTGAGAGAAAATATTAGGCTATAACAAAGGAAAATAAAAAAGACATAAAATGGCATTGGTTTGAAGTTTCCCCATATAAAACCCAGAACATAACGACATATCGTCAAACCTCCATGAAGTGAACCATTCTTCTGCTGAGCGTCTTTCATCCTGCTCTCTGCTTTGATGTACTGAAAAAGTGTGGAAAAAAAATATCACGTAAAAAGAGTGGAGCAGCAGCAGGTAACAGCACCATCCTAGCACCGTCAGCAGAATGGCGAGACCTTTCATGGTGCCTTCATATACTAAATGGCAGAAGTATTCATCACCCAGTTTTACTAATTCTGTAGTTGCATGGTAGTGTGTGATCAATCATTGTATAGCGGATAGCGGATTCTGCCACTCAGAAGACTTAAAGGGGTTCTGTAGCTTTTTCTTACTGATGATCTATCCTCTAAATCAGTGATGCCCAACCTATGGCGGGCCGAAGCTGTGTCATGTGGCCCCCGCAGTGACCGGAGGCCTTAGACTTTTCCCTGCAGCGATGCTGCCTGTGCCTGCAATAACCAATAGCAAAGCTCCGAACAGAAAGGAGCTTTGCTATTGGTTAGATTGGGCGGGCGCCGGAGCAATACAGCGCCCTGCAGTAGGGGAAGCTGGAAGGAGGAGGGGCCGGCTCCCGGGAGCTGAAGCCTACAGCCCAGAAGCCAAGATGGGTAGAGGACCTGCAAAAGAAGGTGACAGCGCAGGGTGTAATGTATCAATGTGTGTGATCATCACATACTGCACTACATACATCATACACATGTATACATCACATGCGTACATCACAGAGTAATAATGGCCAGATATGTGCCCTCTTCACGTAATGCTCACACATGCCCCCTCACAGTAATAATGGCCAGATATGTGCCCTCTTCAGAGGTAATGCTCACACGTGCCTCCCACAGTGTTTGCATTTCTTTATGGCAAAGCTACCTGGTTCTGGCCCGCAAAATTTATACCAAGTCTAGTGCGGCCCTCAGATGAAAAATGGTTGGGCACCACTGCTCTAAATAAATCAGCATCTGATCACCGGGGATTCGACACCTGAGACCCTCGCCAATTAGCTGTTTGAGAAGGCATCAGCACTGGCAGTAGCGCTGAGGCCTTCTCGCTGTTTCCCGCAGGCCCAGTGACGTCACAACTAATATCACTGACCTGGGCGCGGCTAAGCCCGATTGACGTGAATGGGGTTTAGCTTTCTTTGGGTATGGAGCTTAAAATGTTGCAAATGTAAACGCCCCAGAGTGGCATTACCACCTCCTTTTGTACCCCCACTATCTGCATTGTGTGATAATGTGTCATTTCAGATACAAACCGGATTCCAAAAAAGTTGGGACACTATACAAATCGTGAATAAAAACTGAATGCAATGATGTGGAGGTGCCAACTTCTAATATTTTATTCAGAATAGAACATAAATCACGGAACAAAAGTTTAAACTGAGAAAATGTACCATTTTAAGGGAAAAATATGTTGAATCAGAATTTCATGGTGTCAACAAATCCCCATAAAGTTGGGACAAGGCCATTTTCACCACTGTGTGGCATCTCCCCTTCTTCTTACAACACTCAACAGACGTCTGGGGACCGAGGAGACCAGTTTCTCAAGTTTAGAAATAGGAATGCTCTCCCATTCTTGTCTAATACAGGCCTCTAACTGTTCAATCGTCTTGGGCCTTCTTTGTTGCACCTTCCTCTTTATGATGCGCCAAATGTTCTCTATAGGTGAAAGATCTGGACTGCAGACTGGCCATTTCAGTACCCGGATCCTTCTCCTACGCAGCCATGATGTTGTGATTGATGCAGAATGTGGTCCGGCATTATCTTATTGAAAAATGCAGGGTCTTCCCTGAAAGAGATGACGTCTGGATGGGAGCATATGTTGTTCTAGAACCTGAATATATTTTTCTGCATTGATGGTGCCTTTCCAGACATGCAAGCTGCCCATGCCACACGCACTCATGCAACCCCATACCATCAGAGATGCAGGCTTCTGAACTGAGCGTTGATAACAACTTGGGTTGTCCTTGTCCTCTTTGGTCCGGATGACATGGCGTCCCAGATTTCCAAAAAGAACTTCGAATTGTGACTCGTCTGACCACAGAACAGTCTTCCATTTTGCCACACTCCATTTTAAATGATCCCTGGCCCAGTGAAAACGCCTGAGCTTGTGGATCTTGCTTAGAAATGGCTTCTTCTTTGCACTGTAGAGTTTCAGCTGGCAACGGCGGATGGCACGGTGGATTGTGTTCACTGACAATGGTTTCTGGAAGTATTCCTGAGCCCATTCTGTGATTTCCTTTACAGTAGCATTCCTGTTTGTGGTGCAGTGTCGTTTAAGGGCCCGGAGATCACGGGCATCCAGTATGGTTTTACGGCCTTGACCCTTACGCACAGAGATTGTTCCAGATTCTCTGAATCTTCGGATGATGTTATGCACAGTTGATGATGATAGATGCAAAGTCTTTGCAATTTTTCACTGGGTAACACCTTTCTGATATTGCTCCACTATCTTTCTGCGCAACATTGTGGGAATTGGTGATCCTCTACCCATCTTGGCTTCTGAGAGACACTGCCACTCTGAGAAGCTCTTTTTATACCCAATCATGTTGCCAATTGACCTAATTTGTGTTAATTGGTCTTCCAGCTCTTCGTTATGCTCAAATTTACTTTTTCCAGCCTCTTAATGCTACTTGTCCCAACTTTTTTGAGATTTGTTGACACCGTGAAAATTGGAATCAATGTATTTTTCCTTTAAAATGATACATTTACTCGGATTAAACGTTTGATCTGTCATCTACGTTCTATTACAAATAAAATATTGACATTTGCCATCTCCACATCATTGC
Source organism: Bufo bufo (assembly GCF_905171765.1). Lineage (NCBI taxonomy): Eukaryota > Metazoa > Chordata > Amphibia > Anura > Bufonidae > Bufo > Bufo bufo. The sequence goes on from NC_053394.1 coordinate 48,129,953, forward strand.
ATTCAGTTTTTATTCACAATTTGCTTAGTGTCCCAACTTTTTTGGAATCCGGTTTGTATTTGTTGCCATATCCTGCAATGTGTGTATGCATTTCCTTATCAAGTTGTTAGCGTGTAATGTGCCTGGTTCACCAGCAGGTGGCAGCAACATTGGCAGTGTGTTAGCTTTCCTGAAGAGGAACCTTCTAGATCCTTCCAGCCCTTTGTAGAGAGGGAGGAGTTAGTTAGTGTGCGATCTAGCCTACCCTCCTCAGGGAGAGGTTGTGTGTTGGCCAGCAGAGCTCTGTCTGCTCTGCTGCGCCCAGAGGCCCTGCCTCTGAAGTCTACATGGTTGCTTGTCCCCTCCTGGGCTTGCATTGCCTCATATCCAAGCCAAAGTATGCTTGAAGCCAGGAAGAAGTTCCTAGGATTAAAGTAAGAGACAGACTGCAGACAGCTAAGTAAAGTTCCAGCAGAAGAGGAAGAGTTAATATTTACTCCAGCTACAGATATAGCATAAATAATGGCTGAAATTTACAGAAGCTCTGGGCTGCCGTAAATTTCACTTTGGTGCACACAGAGCGGGAGGAGGCATGTAGTTTATGATGAGACCTGTGCCTCCCTGGGTCCTCCAGCATTGCAGGCCTAATCAAGTTCAGCGCCTTTAAGGCTGGTTTCACACGGGCGTAGCGGGAAAATGCACGATTCTTCCCCGCGAGTGCAAAGCATTATAATTTGTTTTGCACGCGCATGAGAAAAATTGCCATGTTTGGTACCCAGACCCGAACCTGGACTTCGGGTTCAGTATTCTGTAAATTTTATTATTTTCCCTTATAACATGGTTAGAAGGTCAATTGAGGGTTAAAAAAATAATAATAATTAACTCACCTCCTCCAATTGTAGCTGCCGGTCTCCTGTTCTTTCTTCAGGACCTGTCAAAGGACCTGTGGTGACGTCACTGAGCTCACTGAGCTCATCACTTGGTCCATCACCATGGTGATGGATCATGTGATGTACCATGTGATGAGCACAGGGATGTCACCACAGGTCCTTTGACAGGTCCTGAAGAAAGAACAGGAGGTGAGTTAATTTTATTTTTATTTTTTAACCTTCAATTGACCCTCTAAGCATTCTGTATTAAAGAATGCTATTATTTTCCCTTATAACCATGTTATAAGGGAAAATAATACAGTGAATAGACTGTCACCTAGCAACTATGCGTGAAAATCTCACCGCATCCGCACTTGCTTGCGGATGCTTGTGATTTTCACGCAGCCCCATTTACTTCTATGGGGCCTGTGTTGCGTGAAAAACGCACAATATAGAGCATGCTGCGATTTTCACGCAACGCACAAGTGATGCGTGAAAATCACCGCTCATGTGCACAGCCCCATAGAAATGAATGGGTCCGGATTCAGTTCGGGTGCAATGCGTTCACCTCCCGCATTGCACCCGCACAGAAAACTCGCCTGTGTGAAAGGGGCCTAACTGGTTTAGTTGTAAAGAATAGGCCATCCCAGAGGTTGCGTCTGTCAATCAATTGTTGATGACCTAATGATATGGTCATAGGAAAGCTTCTATAATTACATAATCTGAAAGTAAGGGCCCATGCACATGACCATATGTATTTTGTGGTCTGCAAAACACTGATCCGCAAAAAAACTAATGAGATCCGTATGACGTCTGTGCCACATACTTTTTTGGTGTGGATTCATTGTAGCAATCAGGTAAATGGAGATTTGAAAACTAACCTAACTCCAATGAGAAGAGAGACACATCAATAATATTTTATTTTATTTTTTTACTGAGATGCATGTACTTTTAGCTAAAATTATTTCTCTAATTTGGTTTTAATAAAAAAAAAAAAATCAACCAGTTTTTATTGGGCTTAGATAAGGAGAAGGCAGGAACGGCTGAAGGCTTTCTGGAGGATGACAGTGAATGGCATTCTGCTGCTTGCTATGTACATTGATACACAGAAGGCAGTTAAAACTTTTAAACAAATCCCGATTACAATAAAAAACATTTTGCCCAGCCTGCTTACCTTTGCCTGATGCTCTGTTCTTGCTCTCAGGCTTCCTGGCTTCTGGATGGACAAGATCACTCGAGGTGCTTGAGCTAATGGCTGGCCTCAGCGGTGACATGTTCCCAAGTGGCACATGATCCAACAGTGACGTGCCACTTGGGGACACATCATCACTGAGACCAGTCATTGGTTGCAGCAGCACACAGGACTTGAACTGGAAGACCACAGAAGGGAGCCAGCGACCCAGGGGTAGTGAGCAGGTGAGTATGTTTTTTTTTCACACATTGTAGATTTGGTCAGTATTTTGCATCCGTATTTATCGTATACTTTTTTATTCTTTGCATCCACCCCTGATTTTTGGTTGAGCAATGTTTGAACGAGGTCTAATAAATAGTTTGTTCTTCAATCCTAAAAAGCTGAATAGCACATGAGCGGTTGTTGACACTTCTGTCAGAGCTCCTGAAGGTTCATTCTGCGGATTGTCCCATACAGACATGTTTTAGCTTGCAAGCTTTATGAGTCAACAGGGTGTTGTAGCTGAGTTTCCTCCTAAATGCATGGAAGCCAAGCTGTCACACTGACTCACTGCAATGTTGTCAACCAGTTTAGAGAGCCACCTACTCTCCCCCTGGAAGAGGTTGTTGGAAAACATCTTCACAGTGGTTGGACACCATGTTCTTTTTTTCTCAAAAATGCTGTGTTTTTGTGCCGGCAAGGAAAAATGAAGCGACCAGATATTACATGCTGGCCCATAGGGAATGCTAAAACATCCTATAAACAAGGCATCTTAAAATTGTTTCCTAGCATTTTTATTTTTTTTGTCCCTTGCTGTTTTTTTTCCCCAAATCGTTGCATATTCTGGCATTTTCCCTTAGCCTTTTCAAAAAGAAAAAAAACTTCTGAAAAAATGTAAAACGTGAGTAAAAATGCCATCCCAAAAAATGCTCGTAAAATTGCATGAATTTCATGGCATTTTATAAAAGTCAAAAAGAGAAACAAAAAAAAGTGTGGCAGCACCCCAATGGTGCTTTTTTTAACACGGGGCATTTTAATGCATTTTATGAAGTCAATGTCAGGAGTGTATCGTAAAGGGAGGTCTAGTTATATAGGACACAGTCTAGTTCTCTTTTTTTGAATCCACGTTTTAGTTTTTGGTTTAAACACAGCACTGAAATGACATGTGTGAATCCAGCCATAGGGTGAGTTCACACAAAGGTTTTGAGCCAAAGCCAGAAATGCATCCAGCAGATAGAAGCATCAATGCTTCCTTTATATTTTCCATTCCCTCCAACCTAACTCTTGCTTTGGCACAAAAAACTGTCAGAAAAAATGCCACAAAAACCATTATGTGAACCCACCCTTAGGACCTCTTCAAACACAGTTTTGACCTAGAGAGTTTTCTTGGGGCAAAAAAAAGCCTATAAAAATGCCTGACTTAAGCCTCATGCACTTTAGCCTCATGCACACGTCCGTGAAACACGGACCGTGTGATACCGGCCTGTATTCTGAGTGCAGGAGCGCACTGCGTCATTGGTTGCTATGACGCCGTGCGCTTCCTGCTGCCGCCGCAGTACAGTAGTACACTGGTATAGATCATACCAGTGTATTACTGTACTGCGGCGGCAGCAGGAAGCGCATGGCGTCATAGCAACCAATGACAACGTGCGCTCCTGCACTCAGAAGAAATCCAGGCCGGTATCACATGGACCGTGTTCCACGGACGTGTGAATACAGCCCTAATCAGCAGTGATGGCCAGTTCACAGTATTTGCCAACGAACACATGCGGGCTGTCATCTTAACTGACAAGTCCTGCGATGCACAGGTAAGCCCTTACCTGTGCCGCGAGCCGGTCTGAAATCAAATGCGGTCACCGGGAGCAGGCAGTTCCGAGAACAGCCGCCAGGGGCCTTCATCGGGCTGTTCTCGGACCGCATTTGTTTCAGACCGGCTCCCGACACAGGCACATGTAAGGGCTTACCTGTGCATCGCCGGACTTGTGAGTTAAGATGACAGCCCGCATGTGTTCGTTGGCGAACACTGCGAACTGGCCATCCCTGTTAATCAGTGTTAGGACTCATGCACACGAACATATGCATTTTGAGGTCCGCAAAAAATACGGATGACGTCCGTTCGCATTCCGTATTTTGCTGAACGGAACAGCTGGCCCCAACCTATCCCTTGGTTGAACTTGATGGACGATTGTCTTTTCTCAACCGTATTAACTATGTAACTAAGTAACTATGTAACTATCCTTGTCCGTAATGCGGATAATAATAGGACATATTTTTTTGGGCGGAACGGACATACGGAAACGGAATGCACACGGAGTAACTTCTGGTTTTTTTAATGGACCCATTGTAAATTAATGGTTTTGCTTATAGTCCACAAAAAAATGGAACGGACACGGAAAGAAAATACACTCGAGTGCATGAGCCCTTATTGGTAGAATTTTTGAGGCATTGCCCATAAAATGTGTATTAGAACCTGGTGTTTGTTTTATGACATTTTTTGTATGCCTGGGGTATGTGTCCGTGTAATGTCATTCAGGCCGGGTTCACATCACTGTTTATTTTTCTGTTCTTCTGATCCATATCTTTGCTATGGGACTCTATGAGAACTGCCCCTCCATAAGGGCTCATGCACATGAACGTATTTACATTCCGTGTCCGTTCCGTTGTTTTTTTTTGCTGACCGTGTGCGGAACCATTCATTTCAATGGGTCTGCAAAAAAAACAGAAGTTACTATGTGTGCATTCCGTTTCCGTATGTCCATATTTCCGTTCCGCCAAAAAAATAGAACATGTCCTATTATTGTCCGCATCACGGACAGGGATAGGACTGTTCTATTAGGGGGCCCGCTGTTCCGTTCCGCAAAATACAGTACAGAATGCACACGGATGTCTTCCATATTTTTTGCGGACCGCAAAATACATACAAGAGGCCTAAATGGGAGGTCTGTGAGTGGATGTTCATCAGTATGCTACACCTGTGCAACCTTCATCATATACCATCGGGTCCTGACTGTGTCTTGCAGTGAATTAGTTTTGACCTTGTGTTACTGAGTCCTTTAAAGGGGTTAGTGTGCATGAGCCCTTATCCTGTGAAAAGTTACTATGCAATTAATAGGACATTGCAAATAAAGTATTATTACAATATACATGCAATAAAAAGATTAGGCTTTTTTGTTTGTTTTTATGTACATTTACATCTCTGGAGCGTCCCCTGCTATCTATCCTTCTGGTCCTCTGCATTCAGTGGTGGACTGACATACACAGTAGCTTCCCTGCTCCCTCGGTGCTGCATACCTCCCAAGTGTCCCTCTTTTTGACCCAAGTCCCTCTGACCCAAGTCCCTCTGACCCTCTTTAAACCATAAATGTCCCTCTTTTTGATCTGAGGTATAGTTTTTGCATTATTCCATTTACAATATTGCTCCAGAATGTGTTTCCCTGGTTCCTATCTATATATTAAAGCCCGTCTTGCATATTATTTCCTTATTTGATGTAATTTTAGAAATCTTTATATTCAAATAAATTTTGCGCTATTGTGTAAAAAAAAAAAAAAAGTTATTGAAGTATATAAATATGCAGGAAAATTGCATATTGTGGGGATTCGCTCTGGTAGACAGGGTAAGCGGAAGCAGAACAGAGGCAAAAAAACAGTTTGTAAAACAAAACTTCAGTGTTTATTCACACACAAGGCAAAAACAAAGCAACATTTTTCAGTCTTAGGCAACTTTCACACTGGCGTTTCTGGGTCCGCTTGTAAGATCCGTTTCAGGGCTCTCACAAGTGGCCCAAAACTGATCAGTTAAGCCCCAAAGCATTCTGAAAGGATAAGGATCTGTTCAGAATGCATCAATTTGGCTGCGTTTTGGTCTCCGTTACGTTTTTTAGACGGTCACTAAGACGCAGCTTGCAGCGTTTTGGTGACCGTCTGATTATGCGGAGCCAAATGGATCCGTCTTGACTTACAATGTAAGTCAATGGGGACGGATCCGTTTTTCACTGACACAATATGGTGCAATTAAAAACTGATCTGTCCCCCATTGACTTTCAATGTAAGTCAAGACGGATCCATTTTGACTTAGACTTTTTTTCAATGAATAATACAAACGGATCCATTATGAACGGATACAAGCGTTTGCATTATTGGTGCGGATCCATCTGTGCAGATACAAGACGGATCCGCACCAAAAGCAAGTGCGAAAGTAACCTTAGGCCTCTTTCACACGGGCGTCGCGTGTGAGGGCCGGATAGGATGCGGGTGCGTTGCGGGAAAATGCGCACCAATCTAACCGTCACCTCATCCCGCAAAAAATTAGCCCCTACCTAAGACAATCGCCCAAAAAATAAAACAATTATGGCTCCGAATATGGAGACACTAAAACATTGGTTTTTTTTGTTTCAAAAATGATATTATTGTGTAAAACTTAAATTTAAAAAAGTAGACATATTAGGTATTGCCACGTCCGTAACAACAGACTCTATATAAATACCACATGACCTAACCCCTCAGGTGAACACCGTAAAAAAATTAAAATACAAACTGTGTAAAAAAAGCTATTTTTTGTTACCTTGCATCACAAAAAGTGTAATAGCAAGCGATCAAAAAGTCATACGCACCCCAAAATAGTGGCATCAACTCCTCCCGCAAAAATCATATCCTACACCTAAGATAATCGCCCAAAAACTGAAAAAACTATGGCTCTCAGACTATGGAGACACTAAAACATGATTTTTTTGTTTGAAAAACGTAATCGTGTAAAACTTACATAAATAAAATAAAAGTATACATATTAGGTATAGCCGCGTCCATAATAACCTGCTCTATAAAAATATCACATGACCTGACCCCTCAGGTGAATAGCGTAAAAAAAGTGTGAAAAAAGCCTTTTTTTTGTCACCTTACATCACACAAAAGTATAATGGCAAGCGATCAAAAATTCAAATGCACCCTATAATAGTACCAATCAAACCGTCATCTCATCCCGAAAAAAATGAGCCCCTACACAAGACTTTCAGAATGTGGAGACACAAAAAAATATATTGTTTTCAAAAATGCTTTATGTAAAACTGAAACAAACAACCAAAAAACATTGGTATTGTCGCGTCCGTAATAACCTGCTCTATAAAAATACCACATGATCTAACCTGTCAGATGAATGTTGTAAATAACAAAAATTAAAAAACGGTGCCAAAACAGCTATTTCTTGCCTCACAAAAAGTGTAATATAGAGCAACCAAAAATCATATGTACCCTAAAATAGTACCAACAAAACTGCCACCTTATCCCGTAGTTTCCAAAATGGGGTCACTTTTTTGGAGTTTCTACTCTAGGGGTGCATCAGGGGGGCTTCAAATGGGACATGGTATAAAAAAAAAACAGTCCAGCAAAATCTGCCTTCCAAAAACTGTATGGCGTTCCTTTCCTTCTGCGCAATGCCGTGTGCCCGTACAGCAGTTACGACCACATATGGGGTGTTTCTGCAAACTACAGAATCAGGGCCATAAATATTGAGTTTCGTTTGGCTGTTAACCCTTGCTTTATAACTGGAAAAAATGGATTAAAATGGAAAATCTGCCAAAAAAGTGAAATTCTGAAATGTCATCTCTATTTTCCATTAATTCTTGAGGAACACCTAAAGGGTTAACAAAGTTTGTAAATTCAATTTTGAATACCTTGAGGGGTGTAGTTTGTAAAATGGGGTCATTTTTGGGTGGTTTCTATTATGTAAGCCTCACAAAGTGACTTCAGACCTGAACTGGTCCTGAAAAAGTGGGTTTTAGAAATTTTATGAAAAATTTCAAGATTTGCTTCTAAACTTCTAAGCCTTCTAACGTCCCCAAAAAATAAAATTGCATTCACAAAATGATCCAAACATGAAGTAGACATATGGGGAATGTAAAGTAATAACTATTTTTGGAGGTATTACTATCTATTATAAAAGTAGAGGAATTGAAATGTTTGGTCAATTTGGCATTTTTTTAATAAATAAAAAAAAGTAATTTTGACTCCATTTTACCAGTGTCATGAATAACAATATGTGACGAGAAAACAATCTCAGAATGGCCTGGATAAGTAAAAGCGTTTTAAAGTTATCACCACATAAAGTGACACATGTCAGATTTGCAAAAAATGGCCTGGTCCTTAAGGTGTAAAATGGCAGGGTCCTGAAGGGGTTAAGGACAGTTGTCAAAATGCGGACCGGCACTTAAAATCCAGTCCAGTGTTTGACCTCACCTGGCTGCAAATCAGCCCAGCAGCACACACTGGTAGAAAAATAACTGTCCTCCCAGACCATACCCTTCACTGTCACATACCCCCCCCCCCCTTAGTTCAACCCTGAGGGGGTGAACACTCGCCAGACAATGTACTTGGGACAGGGAATACGCGTTGCCCTGTAAGCGGCCTGCCTTGTGTTCCACTGTACATTTAAAGTTCTGTAGGGACAGGAACCATCGGGTGACCTAGGCATTTCTGTCTTTGGCCTGGCTCATCCACCTAAGAGGGGAGTGGTCATTCACCAACCAGAATTTCCTGCCCAACAAATAATAGTGGAGAGACTCGAGTGCCCACTTGATAGCCAGGCACTCTCTCTCTACTATACTGTACCTGGTCTCGGCTGGGGTGAGCTTACAGCTGAGGAAGACAACGAGATGCTCCTCCCCGTTGACTTCCTGGGACAGTACAGCACTGAGGCCCACTTCGGAGGAATCCGTCTGTACTATAAATTCCCGCTTGAAGTCGGGCGTCACCAAAACCAGGGACCCACACAGGGCCAACTTCAAAGCGGAGAATGCCTCTTCCGCCTGATCATCCCAACGAACCATCACGGACTTATGTCCCTTCAAAAGTCCTGTCAATGGCGCGGCTATCGTAGCAAAGTGGTGGATGAACCTCATGTAATAGCCCACGATCCCCAGGAACGACTTTACTTGCCTGGAGGTGACAGGTCGTGGCCAATTCCGTATGGCCTCTATTTTGTTTACTTGGGGTTCGATGACTCCGTGCCCAATGACATACCCTAGGTATTTAGTCTCTTCTAACCCTATCGCACACTTTTTTGGGTTAGCGGTCAAGCCAGCCTTCCTAAGGGAGTCCACCACAGTCTGCACCTTAGATAGGTGACTTTCCCAGTCAGTACTGTGGATAACGATATCGTCCAGGTACACCGAAGTGTTCCGATGATGTGGACGGAGTACAATGTCCATTAGCCTTTGGAATGTGGCGGGAGCGCCATGTAAACCAAATGGTAATACCTTATACTGATACAGCCCCTCTGGTGTGATGAAAGCCATTTTCTCCTTGGCAGCCTCCGTCAAGGGTACTTGCCAGTACCATTTGGTGAGGTCCAAAACAGAGAAATACCGGGCTTGACCTAACTTCTCAAAAAGCTCATCCACTCGGGGCATGGGATATGCGTCAAACTTGGAAACCTTATTAAGTTTGTGGAAGTCGTTACAGAATCGTAACGTCCTGTTCGGCTTGGGAGTTAAGACTATCGGACTGGCCCATTCACTTTTTGACTCATTGATGACATCTAGCCGCAGAATTAGCTGCACTTCCTCCGAGATGGCTTGTCGCCGAGCCTCGGGTACCCGGTATGGCTTTAACCAGACTTTTGCCTGAGGTTCAGTGACAATGTCATGCCGGATTGCGGAAAAGCATCCAAGGATGTCCGAGAACACATCCGTGTTCTGACTAATGAACTCCCTGGCCTCCTGAGCCTGTTTAGAGGAGAGGCTATCAGCAATTTTTACTTTGGCAACCGCTTCACTTGCATCAGAGGGGCCGGAACCTCTTCCACTAGAAAACCCCGCCGCAGGTTGTCTTCAGTACTGGTCTCCCTATCTTTCCAAGGTTTTAGTAAATTAACATGGTAAACCTTCTCCAGTTCTTGCCACCTGGCCAGGAACTTACTGTCCAGGGTCGGTACCAGAACCAAAACCCGATCACCCGGGTTAAAATTCGAAACCGAGCCTGGTGATTATAGACTCTACCCCTGGCTCGCTGAGCTGCTTCCATATGTTCCTTAACAAGCGGCAACACTGTTTCCATCTCTCTTGCATCTGAGTGACATACTCAATCACACTTTTATGTGGTCTGGGTTGTTGTTCCCACGCCTCTTTTGCTATGTCCAACAGACCACACGGATGTTGGCCATACAGCAGTTCGAAGCGCGAGAACCCAGTAGTGGCCTGGGGCACCTCTTGCACTGCGAACATGAGATAGGGCAGTAGAAGATCCCAGTCCCTCCCATCTTTAGACACCACCCGCTTTAACATGCTTTTCAAGGTTTGGTTAAACCTCTCTACCAGGCCGTCCATTTGCGGGTGATAGACGGACATCCGTAACTGTTTTATCTGTAGTAGTTTACGGAGTTCCCTCATGACTTTTGACATAAAAGGGGTCCCTGGTCGGTCAGAATCTTTTTAGGTAGGCCCACTCGGGAAAACATCTCCATTAACTCTTTGGCTATGAGTTTGGCGGAGGTATGTCGCAGCGGCACCGCCTCCGGGTACCGAGTGGTATAGTCCAGGACTACCAAGATGTGTTGGTGCCCTCTAGCGGACTTCGGTACTGGGCCTATGAGATTTATAGCGATCCGCTCGAATGGAACCTCAATAATTGGGAGAGGGACTAGGGGGCTACGAAAATGTGGCTGGGGGCTGGTTATCTGGCAGGTTGGGCAAGACTTGCAATACTCTTCTACCTCTCTGAACACACTGGGCCAGTAAAACCGCTGTAGAATTTGGTCCTGCGTTTTCTGCTGTCCCAGGTGTCTCCCAAGAACATGTTGGTGGGCTAACTCCAACACGAGCTTGCAATACGCCTTGGACACCACCAACTGTTAAATATTTTCACCCCGTAGTTAATTTACCCAGTACAGCATCTCCTGTTGAACCACAAAACAGCGGAACATAGACTCTGCCCCCGGTTGTTGCGGTTTACCCTCAACTACTACATTTTCTCAGGCCCAAGATAGTCAGGTCCTGGTGCTGTGGTGTACCAAAATTGTCTCCAGAGACGTTGAGGTCTGCCAACTCCGGACCCGGCGGCAAATCCTCCACGTCTCCCACCATTACATTCAGTGGGGTTGGCTCCCCCCCTTCCACCGCAGTGGCGGCCACCCCTACTGCTGGCCCTTTGGCCTCAGGTTCCCAGGCGTTCCGGTTTCCCCCCCTTGAGCAAGGCCTTTCTATTTGGGCTACTCCTGCCCAATGGGTATCGGTGACTCTCACCTCAGGCCACAGTGACGGGAAACCGGGGAAGTCTCTCCCAATTATTGGTTCATAATGTAAATTTGTAGAGACGGCCACCTCTTGAGTCCACCTGCCGGCGACCGTGGATAGACACACTGGGGCGGTGGGATAGTCCTTTAAGTCTCCATGGATGCACACAACGCCGACTTTTCGGCCAGTATACTCGGCGGGCCGCACCAGGGCAGCTCTTACCAGGGACACCAGGCTCCCTGAGTCCAAAGGTGACTATTGTCTATTGTTTCAGGGGTACCAGTTGCAGACAGCCTCCTGGCATACATTGAGGGGCGGTAGCTATAGCTAGTGTCCATGGGTTCCCAGACCATCGGAGCTGGGTTTGTAGGGAGTATATCCCGAGAGGGTTTTGCTGGCCTTAGCCGCCTGTTCGATGGTGGAGATTTAAAGGGTTTAACTGCCCCCCCCCTGTAGATTTCTGGTGGCCTCATAGCGCGCCATCAGGTCGACCATCTCTAAGGCATTACCAGGGGAAACATGGCCAATCCAGTGCTGGAGAGGGTACGGCAAAGCCCTCCAGAACACATTAGCCAACAGACAGTCCAGCATAGCAGTGGGACTCAGTACGTCGGGCTGCAGCCATTTTTGCAACCGGTGTAGCAGATCATAATACTGCGGTCTGGCGGGTTCAGCCGGGTTAAATTACCACTGATGCACCCGCTGGGCCTGGACCAATACATTCACCCCTAGTCTTGCCAGAATTTTAAGGCCGACAACCGCAACCATATATTTTTCTTATATGGTTAGATTTATATATATTTTTCCAGTCTCACAATTACCCTGAATACTTAACAGAGTATTTTTATTAGATGTTGTATTTTGCTCTATTTTGATTTGTATGTCTGTTATAAGGCTAGCTTCACAGGTGATGCCCAGATCGGCCTAATCAGAGCCTGCACCTGAACTTTTTCCCCTCCCCTTGAAGGGAGGTAGATGATTTCACTCTTTAAGTTCAGTTGTTCGGGCATCTCCTGTTTGTCATGAGTAAGAACAGTTTTGTTCGAAACGCATAGATCTGGTTGATTACAAGACTATGATGTAGATGCTGCATGAATTTTATTGCTGAATAAAGGAACGAATAACTCACGAATATCGCTTTGGTCTTACCTTTGTTATCCGTGAACTCAGGAGATAGAAATTAATGATAAGAAAGCAGGTGAGCTGGACTATCTACCACTGTTTGCCAGAATCTTACCCATTTACGGTCGGCCGCTTGATCATCTGGTAGGTCGAAAAACACCTGCTAGGGTCCAGACACCAGAAACGGAGCAACGACCTCAGCCTATTGGTCTCGGGGTAACTTCTCCCCCACGGCCACCTTTTAGAATACTGCTAGATAGGTCTTGACGACGTCCAAGGGGGGTCATCGTAGGGATCGCTGCATGGACAGCTTTCCGGGCAACGTGGACGTTCTGGGACGCTCCTGCCGCTTGTAACGCCATCACATGCTGTAATAGCAGCTGGTTAGTTTTCCGCTGTTGCAAGTTAGCCTCCATGAGGGCTTTCACGACCGCCTCCATTTTGTCAGGCGACACGGGTCGTAACCTTGCCGGCTTGATATAAGACATACACCCGTGCCCGGAAAAAACTAAAACTTTTCAGCCTTCAGGCCAGCCTCACTGCGTGTGCCTGCTCCAAGCCACAAATTGTGGGGATTCGCTCTGGTAGGCAGGGTAAGCGGACACAGAACAGAGGCAAAAAAACAGTTTGTAAAACAAAACTTCAGTGTTTATTCACACACAAGGCAAAAACAAAGCAAGTTTTTCAGTCGTAGCTTTCGTTCACACAAAGTAAAGTCCAAAGAACAAAGCAATCACCTTGTTAGCAGGTTTTTTCAGTGGTCCACAACAGACTCTAGGGGGCCTGTTTTCCCGCATGAGGCTCTCAGCCCTCTAGCACGGCACCATGCCTCAGATCCCAAAGCAGAGACAACTTGCTGCTGAGCCCAGCTGTCTTTTAAGGACAGCTAGGTGTCAAAACCCGGACCGGCACTTAAAATCCAGTCCCGTGCTTGACCCCACCTGGCTGCAAATCAGCTCAGCAGCACACACTGGGAGGAAAATACCTGTCCTCCCAGACCACACCCTTCACTGTGTCACAATATGTAACGCCCCAGATGTGCATTACCACCTTTTACGGCTCTCCACTATCTCCTATGGTTGACTCAGTGTCATCCCCTTTATTTATTTCCAGGTCCTGCACCAGGGGCGTCGTTAGGTGAAAACATTCGGGTCTTGAGCCCCGGATGTTTTGTCCAGTGCCCCGAATGTTATACTGGTTGCATTTTTTTTTTATTTGGCTATTCCAGGGCCCTTTAATATTGATTGGACCTGGGCGACCCCACAGATTGTCCCCCCCCACCCCCCTTGTACTTGTTCCACTAATCCGCTACTTGCGGGCTGTGCGGGCATGAGTTCAGTCACTTCGGTGCGCAATCCCATCCTGCGGCGCATAATCCCGCTAGACCCGCCGCAGGAGGTCACGGGTCTCGCGGGATCACGCGCCGCAGGACGGGATTGCGCACCAAAGCGACTGAACTCATGCACGCGCAGCCCACAAGTAGCGGATCAGCGGAACAAGTACAGGTGAAGCAGATGAACTATAGATGAACCAAAAATCCTTGCACTGGCCCTGGTAAATACACACAGACACAGACACACACACACACAGGGACAGACACAGACACACACACACACGCAGGGACACACACACACACACACACAGGGACACACACACACACAGGGACACACACACACACAGGGACACACACACACACACACAGGGGCAGACACACACACAGGGGCAGACACACACACACACAGGGACAGGGACAGACACAGACACACACACACACAGGGACAGACACACACACACACACAGGGACAGACACACACACACACACACACAGACACACACACACACAGGGACAGACACACACACACACACACACACAGAGGGACAGACAGAAACACACACACAGAGAGGGACAGACAGAAACACACACACACACACAGGGACAGACACACACACACACAGAGGGACACACACACACAGGGACATACACACACACAGAGGGACAGACACACACACAGAGGGACAGACACACACACAGGGACACACACACACAGGGACATACACACACGGACAGACACACATAGCTAGGCCTCACTACATTCCAGCCAGGCTCCTGTCCCTACAGGAACACAGCTCTCTGCTCCTCCCCCACTGGTCACATGGGCGGATGACATCAGGAGGGTCCTTTAGCACGGTATGAAACTCCATCTACCCTGTTCTGAGTCCTGGGGCCACCCACCCCAGCAGTACACACACAGGGACACAGACACACACACAGACACACACACACACACACACACACAGGGACAGACACACACACACACACACAGGGACAGACACACACACACAGGGACAGACACACACACACAGGGACAGACACACACACACACAGGGACAGACACACACACAGGGACAGACACACACACACAGGGACAGACACACACACACACACGGACAGACACACACAGGGACAGACACACACACACAGAGGGACAGACAGAAACACACACACACACAGAGGGACAGACAGACACACACACAGAGGGACAGACACACACACAGAGGGACAGACACACACAGAGGGACAGACACACACAGAGGGACAGACACACACAAAGGGACAGACACACACACAGAGGGACAGACACACACACACAGGGACACACACACACAGGGACAGACACACACACACAGGGACATACACACACGGACAGACACACACAGCTAGGCCTCACTACATTCCAGCCAGGCTCCTGTCCCTACAGGAACACAGCTCTCTGCTCCTCCCCCACTGGTCACATGGGCGGATGACATCAGGAGGGTCCTTTAGCACGGTATGAAACTCCATCTACCCTGTTCTGAGTCCTGGGGCCACCCACCCCAGCAGTGCACTCGGCTAAAATTGTCTGCATTACTGGGGTAAGCTGCCCTAGAATTCAGAACAGGTAGTTTAATGAAGACCAGGACACAGCTACAGGAGTGAGCGGGCACAGTGGGCCCTGGCACTTGCCCGGGTGTGCCGGGTGCTGACGCCAGCCCTGGCCACACGGCCCGCAGCCATATTTTGCAGATCCATGAATTGTGGGCTGCAAAATGGATATGGTCGTGTGCATAGGGCCTAACGGAGCATATTTATGTATGAGAGTTATCATAATGAGACAACCCCTTTCCTAACACATGGGAGCCAAAGAATCTAGGTAATTCTGCAGAGGTCATGGATGATGTAGCTGATGAAAGAAGTTAAAGGAGTTATCCCATGATTAATGTAAAAAATGAAAATCAGACATCATATAGTCCATATCAAGCTGGCAGCTCAATGGGAGTGTCTTTTCTGCTGCAGTTCAGGGGACGTGTCCATTCTGCTGCAGCTCTCTCCCTACCACAGCTCAGGAGGCAGCTGAAGGATGAAACTGAGCATGTGCGGCCATCTCAGTGAGCCAGATAAAGAAATAATAAAAAATTAAAAAAACAGCAGGTGGCGCTATACAGATACATTTTATTGAATAGTTCAGTGGCTATACAAAATTTAAAATTAAATGCAATTAGAAAAATATTCAGATCCAGGTGCTGGTTTAAAAACTGTAGAATATTTTTCATGGTACAATCCCTTTAATGACTCTAAGGAAAGAGGGGCAAAGGAATGACCTTCAAAGGGAAATTGTTTTTGCAAAGATGATAGAAATCACATTCACACATCCTTGTATTCTGCATTTTGCTTTTAATACATCGTCCTGTAATATAAAAATCTAAAAGTAAACCTAGATAGGACAGTATTATAGCAGAAAATGTCCCAAAATATGTGCAAAAGACATAGAGAATGTGAAGATGTTCTCCCATCACCTGAAACTTCAGGGACTGGGGCTTTTTTTCAACGCAATGTGTAATAGACACTTGCAAAGCTTCTCCGAATGCTGAGCACACAGATAATGGACGGGTTATTTATAGCAGCCGGAGAAGGTTCTGAGAAAGCTGTCCCCTCCCTGGCTTCCTGTACAAGTCCACATTTTCTCATTGTTTCCAGACAGCTGACTTGACGGATTAACCCTAGTATTCGTGATCCTGAGCGATACAAATCACATACTACAGCAATGCTTCTGCAGAATACCTGTGAAACTCCATTCAGGAATAGGATCAGAATGAGGGCAGCCGCCTAATCTGTGCTGTAGCATGACCGAAAACAGCGAAGCAGGCATAGAAACATAAATACTCTGGTTCACACTATTAATTTGGGCAAAAAATAAGCGCCTTACAACCACAGCGAAAAATATTCTGAATAGCAGAATGTAAATAATCAGTGCTGCCAGTGTCAGGCTGTGCACACACCTCCAACTGGTAACACCCATTTAGCAATTCATTCATAAACTTGTTGTAGGAATAACAGAGGAACGGCACAACAGAGTAAGGGCTCATGCACTCGAACATATATTTTTCCCATAACTCGATGTCCATTCCGTGTCGGCATGGCTGTTCCGCAAAAAAGATAGAACATGTCCTATTCTTGTCCGTTTTGAGAACAAGTATAGGCGTTGTTACAATGGATCTGCAAAAAAAAACGGATGCAATATGGATGTCACATGGACGTTATCCGTATTTTTTGCGGATCCGTGTTTTACGGACTTCAAAATACATGCATTCATGTGCATGAGCCCTTATATAAAAAGATGCTCTGGAATTGTTATTACATGGAGGATGCAAGTAGTTACTAAAACAGACATGTCAGGAGAGGACACAGGCCCTCTTTAGATGTTTTTTTTTTTAGGACATATAGATGGCCTATCCTCAGGATAGCAGTATCAAACAAAGAATAAAAATTGTGTGTGGAAAAAAATAAAAAATAAAACAGGTGCTCACCTTCGGTTGTTGTGAAATGTCACAACAACAACAATCTCAGCATGCATAGGTCAAGGGCATCAGACAGACTGCAGGTCTCTTTGATGAACCGCCAAGAGATATTTGTGGTGCTCCACGCGTTTAAGATGCAAATGCAAGAAAATTTGATAAAATCACCAATAAGCTGTGCTCATCAACCCGTATCCAGGGTTCTTGCACCTGTATCCTCAGAATAGGTCATCATTAGCTGATCAGAGGAGGTCCTTGTAACAGGCAAGGGGTGTGGACCCACTGTACCAATTAACCAGTTTGACTTTGGGCTAAAGCTCATTATCCTGGCAATCCCCTGGTATTCACTCTTTAACCCCTATATAGGGATCTGCCCTTCACTGCAGGGGACCCATCAGGCCACTAGCTCTTAGAATAGACACAATGTAGTTGGCAGCTGACCCACGGAGGTCAGAGACACCAGTCTGAAGCACCAAGGGGTCAGGACAGGGCAGGCAGCAAAGGGTCAGTACAGTAGACCGGATAAGGTCAGGGCAGGCAGTGGTGTAACAGAGTTGGTAAACAGGCAGAAGTTCAGTACACAGGCAGATAATCAAAAAGCACACCTACATCAGTTAAACTAGAAACCTAAGCTCAGGCAAGGAGTGAAAGGGCAGTCCAACATTTATAGCAGAAGCTGATTAACAATTAGAAGGAGTTGTGCAACTGCAAACTGAAAAAGAAGGGGTGCGGAGTTGTCAGGGCCGTCTTTAATATTGATTGGACCCCAAGAATTTACTTGGGCCCCCTGGATCCCGCCTTCCCACACCCTAGCATGTGGCCACTAGAGGTGTTCCTTGGCAGTAATATAAATACTGCCTTTTTTTTTAAAAGGCAGTGTTTACATTGAAAAGCTTGCAGAGACATGCTATAGACGCCAGAACTACTACGTTTAGCTGTTGTGGTTCTGGTGACTATAGTGTCCCTTAATATAGAGAAAAAAAATAATAATCAGCACAAAAGTATCAAATAAAATGGCTGTATTATTATTCCAAAAATTAAAAAAAGCACAATTTCGGACACAAATACATAGTATTTTGCAGATTTACTTTTTTTTTTTTTACAATGTGCAGATAGTACTGTACTACTAACCCCTCCATCCGCCCAGCACCCTTACTCACATAAAACAAGTAATATATATATATATAATATATATATATATAATATAGCTTACAGTGAATTACTGTAAATACTTACCGTTCTGAAGACTCCAGCAGGCTCAGGATCAGTGCTCTGTGCAGCTGGGCTCAGGGCTAAAAGTACGCACCGCTCTGCAGTTCAGGAAGGAAACCGGGGCTCAGCTTACCCTAGCGTTGCAGTGCCTCCGCGTGATGTCACGGCGTACGCAAAGGGCAGAGGAGGTCTGGAGGAGGAGCAAGCAAGTACTATTTAGTGTTAGGAACCCGTCTAACTAGAGATTGCCTTGACGTTCGGCAGACGGGCTCAAATAATTTTGTACAAAACGATTTGCCAAGTATCTCTAACTTATTAGTTCAGCATTTGCTATTATGATGCAATTTTGTACCTTATTTGATTTGCAGTGAGCTGTTGCATTGCTTGTTTTGTTTAACAGTCTTGTTCTCAGCCATAGCAACGTGCCCCTGCGCTTTGGGATGTGCTGACTGACCCCCTTTTTCTTTGGCAAGTACCATATTTTTTGCCCTATAAGACTCACCAGCCCACAAGACGCACCTAGGTTTTAGAGGGGAACAATAATAAAAAAATATTTTTCATTATACCTCAGGTCAGACCACCAATCAGACCACCAATGTTAATCAGACCTCAGCTAACAGCCCCAATAAGATCCCTAATGTTAATTAGACCTGAATAAGACTTCAGCTCAGACCCTAATATGAATGACCCCCAATCAGACCTCAGATAAGAGCCCCATGCCTCTCAACAGCCCCCAGTAGCCTCATATCAGCCCACAGTAGCCTCATATCAGCCAACATTAGCCTTATAGCATCCCCCAGTAGCCTTATAGCATCCCCCAGTAGCCTTATAGTAGCCCCCAGTAGCCTTATAGCAGCCCCCAGTAGCCTCATAGCAGCCCCCAGTAGCCTCATAGCAGCCCCCAGTAGCCTTATAGCAGCCCCCAGTAGCCTCATAGCAGCCCCCAGTAGCCTCATAGCAGCCACCAGTAGTCTCTCATCAGCCCCCAGTAGCTTCTCATCAGCCCCCAGTGCCTCTCACCACCCCTCAGATATGTCCATCAGCCTCATAAATATAAAATAAAAAAAACACCTCTCCTGCTCCTGGACGCCGCCGCTCCTCTCCTCCAGTGCGATCTGCATTCTCCTGCTGTCGGCCGTGCTGTGAAGGCTGCGCACATCGTGACATCACAGAGCGCCCCATGCTGTGTGCAGCCCTGCACAGCCGACAGCCGAGGAACAGGAAGCGGTGAATACAAAGCCTTCACCGCTTCCTGGTCCTCCGGACGATGTAATTGAATTTGTGGGCAGTGGCCAGTGGGGCTCAAGAGGCAGCTTCCTTGGGACCCCCAGGAGCAACTGGACCGAAGGCTGCCCCTTTTGCCCCGCGTTAAAGACGGCCCTGGGAGTGGTGGTGACAAAAATGAGAAGTTGTGGGGCAGCAACAGACATGGGCTGCCGGTTTAACAGTCCAACTCCTGGTTCTTTCGTCAAACCGCTGTCGTAAAAGGACCATGGTGATCGGGCGAAAACAAGTCGACTTTAGAAGTTCAGCACAAGTGCGAAAGACTTTGCTTACAAGCTCCACAAATATGTTTTCTATTTTAACCTATTTTATTCATTCAATAAATGTACTTTTATGGACATCTTTGGTGCTTGGAGAGTGTTAAGACAGTCCAAATCTTTACTGCAAAATTCCTGTGCATTTTTACAGCAGAGATCAGAAGAGATGCAGGGGAGGACCAGGCTTGCTGTCCCCATGGTTATTAAGCCTTTTATGCATGCGCCTGAGATTAGCACAACCACTACTTACCCGTAACATGTACCTTTGGCATCACTACTGTCCTACACATGAAGCACTCTCCTCCATTCTTCTTTTGTAGCCTTTCAATGTCTCCAGATGTGCTCTAACTACAGCTCTGTACTGCAGGATCACAATCTACCTTTTTCTACTGATTATACCTCTAACTATGCAGCCGAGCGTCCTACTCACTTTCTACCTGCCCACACTGTTGACTCATGCTGAAGCTGTCAGAAATCAGAAGCCCTAACTCCTTCTCTTCAAGGTCTTAGCTAACATCGAACTGCCACTACAATACTGAGACAGAGGATTCTTTCACCCCTAGTGCATCCTTTTGCATTTGGAGACAATGGACTGCAGTTTGCAGTGTGATAACCATTTCATTTTGCATGTTAAAATTTCCTATAAATGGAAGTATATACCTGTACTGTATAAACGAGCAAAATAAAGATTGTCTACTGGATTCATTTTGGATCAGATGGTTATCCAAACTGCTTTTTGGTTCCATATTTATTTAATCTGCAGCAAAATAAATACTGTATCATATTACAATTCAAATTGAGAAATATATGCAGGTATTTTCTGTGATTTCTAGGAGATCAATCATATCCTCTTCCTCCTCCTCAGTGTGTTCTTGATGCTGTCTGTACTCACCGTTCCCTAGTCACTCCCTAGTTACCGTTCCCTCCGGTCACTGCACAGTGTCTAAATGTAGCAAACTAAGAACTGACGCTGTGCGCCATCAGATCACAGTGCAGCATGGTTCCGGCAGCAAACTAGGTGTCACGGCGGACGTGCACAGTATAACAGATAACACACCAACCAGGCTCTGGACGAGAGACAGGGAAATGGGCCACCTCCTAGTTTATCCCTGACCTCTTTTCCTGCACTGCTGAGCCCACAGGCAGACCTTAAAGGTAGGTGTGCAGTGTGCTGTGTCCTCCTGCCTGTACTGACAGAACCCTGAACTCCCTGAGATGGTGAAGTGGGGAGAAAGGAGCAGCCTGCTCGCACAGAACCTGGATGGGATAGATGACACAAACAACCAATCTAGAAATGACACTTATCTTCTGAGAGCAGGAACTGACAGCCAACCTTCCCTCCAAACTTCCCAGACCAAAATGAACAGTATAATCCGCTCAGAGCACTTAGCTGGAGACCATTTAAACTAATGACTCCACCCAGTGCACCTGATGCAAGGCGGATCCAGCACGGCACCAAAACAAATACTAAACTCGTGCTGCTATCCTGGCTAGCCTCCGCACATCGTCAGAGTGGGGCATGACACTAGGGAGCGGTGAGTGCAGGAAGAGTGCGCGGGATCTCCAGGATGGATATTTATTTTATGTCTGATGGGGGACCTGATTTGAGGTCTGATGAAGTTTGGGCTTCTCTGTGCTTCTGGGTCCAAGCCTCCGTGCTGCCAAAGATAGGACATGTCCTATCTTTGGCCACATCTCGCAGATCGTGGACCACTTAAAAATAATAGTATTCACTGTGATGTTGGGTGCACACAGCCAGTGTCAGTGCTTCACGGACCCATGGTTTGCGGTCCGCAAGATGTCACGGCCATCTTGAACTGACAACTCGTTGTTTCTGGGCAGCAGATAGAGCTGTGCAAACAGCGATCTGCTGCCCAGAAAAAATGAATTTACATGAGGGCGAGCGATAGCCGTAGCCATTACTCGTCCCCATACAGTGGAGTTGACTGTTGCATGTAAATGCGGCTCTTTACCTCCACCGACGAGCAGGCAGTTGTCGGAAATAAATGGACACTCCCTGATAATTGACTGCTCTGCCGACGCATGTATTTTCGCCTTAACTGCACTTTGTAAATCTTTCGATATGTCATAGTGACATACCAAAAGTTTTAATCGGTGGATATATACGTTTCGGAGCCCCCTCCAATCACTAAAATGGTGACCCATGTCTCTTGTTTGAATGGATGGGCAGACACGCATGCATGGGAGACAAAAGCAGAGAGTTTAATGCTTGCTCTGGTGCCCACTCTCTTCTACATACACTGCTGCTTCCAAGCATAATTATCTTTTCCAATGAATACTTCTATGGGTTTTAACCCTTAAAGGCCGTGGAAACCTTTGGGAGCAATTTTTTTTTTTTTATGAATTTTATTCATTTTGACGACTTCGAAGCACTCAGCCAAACGCTGTCTTTCCTGCTGATGGAGATGAAGACAGGCTCAATAGAAAGTCTATGAGGCAGTCTTCATTTCCCTCTTCAGCAGGGAGCAGAGATAATGCTCAGCTGAGTGCTTCTAACTCCTCATTTCAACGATCGATGGGGGTCTTAGTGCTCAGACCCCCACTGATCAAAATCTTTATGTTACTCTGACATGTCAAAAGTTTTTACATTGTGCAGTTACTCTTTAAAGGTTTTTTTCCAGGCTTTTAATATTGATGACCTATCCTCAAAATTGGTCAATATCAGATCAGCAGGGGGGTGACATCCGGCGCCCTTGCCGATCAGCTGTATGATGAGAAGGCATGCACGTGCCGTCTCCTGTTTCTCTTCTGGCTATGTCTATGGCAAACAGGAAGAGAGACACACGTGCGCGCATGCTTTCTCATCATACAACTGATCAGCGGGGGTGTCGAGTGTCGCCCCCCTGCTGATCTTATATTGATGACCTATCCTGGGTATAGGTCATCAATATTAAAAGCCTGGAAAACCCCTTTAAAGGGCATCTGTCAGCAGATTTGTACCTATGACACCGGCTGACCTGTTACATGTGCACTTGGCAGCTGAAGGCATCTGCGTTGGTCCCATTTTCATGTGCCCGCATTGCTGAGAAAAATGATGTTTTAATGTATGCAAATGAGCCTCTAGGAGCAAAGGGGGCGTTGTCATTACACCTAGAGGCTCTGCTCTCTCTGCAACTTCTGCACCCTCTACACCTCGATAGACAGGACCAGGTGTGATACCATTTTCACTGTCTGGTCCTGTCAAAGTGCAGAAGACGCAGCAGAGAGAGCATAGCCTCTAGGTGTAATGGTAACGCCCCTGTTGCTCCTAGAGGCTCATTTGCATATAATAAAACATCATTGTGTCATGCGGACACATATGAACATGGGACCAACACAGATGCCTTCAGCTGCCAAGCGCACATGTAACAGGTCAGACAGTGGCATAGGTGCAAATCTGCTGACAAATGCCCCTGAAGCTAATTTGTTCTTCAGAACGACCATGTTGAATGCAACATCTTTGATTTATTTTTTTTCTCCTTTGCAGTCACTGCTGTACATGCTAAATCTATTTTTGTGCTTTCTAGTGTCCTGGACTAAAAAGTCACCTTGCTCACCCCACAAGCTTATTACATTTCTCTATTGGGTAGCTTCCAAAATAAAGCCTTCCCTCCAGCATGCCGTCTCTGACCCATGATTGAACCAGACCAGCCTTACAAAGCGGGCAAGTTTTTTTTTACTTTATGAGAGCTAGTGTTTTTTCATTATAATGCCGGTCACAAATTGGGTATGTTCACACCGTGGAGACTCTTCCCAAAAATCCACGTGCAAACCCTGTCAAATCAATAGATTTTTCAATGAATATTTGAAATCCATAGCAAATCCCTGTGGAAACCATGGCTGGGTAGGTGGATAGCCCACTGAATAGTTCTAATCTGCACGTGAAACTGTGGCGTGACAAAGTACAAATCCGAGAAATCGGAGGGACAGCTTTGGATATCTGCCGCGGATTGCACAATAAAGTTGTGTGAACATACCCTTAAAGGATAAGCCATCAATATTAGTAACATAGTAACATAGTACATAAGGCCGAAAAAAGACATTTGTCCATCCAGTTCGGCCTGTCATCCTGCAAGTTGATCCAGAGGAAGGCAAAAAAAAAGTGAGGTAGAAGCCAATTTTCCTCACTTTAGGGGAATAAAAAATTCCTTCCTGACTCCAATCAGAATTAGGCCTCATGCACACGGCAGTGTTCTGCGACCGAGATCGGTCCGTGGTAACCCGGCCGGGATTCCTTCTGACATCAGGAGCGCACGGAGTCATTGGTTGCTATGACGCCGTGCGCTTCATGCCGCCGCTGCTGTACAGTAATACACTTGTATGATCTATACGAGTGTATGACTGTACAGCAGCGGCGGCATGAAGCGCACGGCGTCATAGCAACCAATGACTCCGTGCGCTCCTGATGTCAGAAGGAATCCCGGCCGGGTTACCACGGACCGCTCTCGGCCGCGGAACACGGCCGTGTGCATGAGGCCTAACTCCCTGGATCAACGACCCCTCTCTAGTAGCTATAGCCTGTAATATTATTACGCTCCAGAAATACATCCAGGCCCCTCTTGAATTCCTTTATTGTACTCACCATCACCACCTCCTCGGGCAGAGAGCTCCATAGTCTCACTGCTCTTACCGTAAAGAATCCTCTTCTATGTTTGTGTAGAAACCTTCTTCCCTCTAGACGCAGAGGATGTCCCCTCGTCACAGTCACAGTCCTGGGTATAAATAGATGATGGGAGTGATCTCTGTACTGACCCCTGATATATTTATACATATTATATTAGATTGTGGGGGGTACACTCTCGACACCCCTGACGATCAGGGGACACTTTAATGGTATTATGCTGTAATGAACTGTTATACCAGGCACAGGCAATGCTAAAAATACAGAGCTATGCCTGGCAAACAATAAATGGGATGCGGCACTCGCTGCGGAGGACCCAATAAGACAATGCACTACATACGTAGCTAGCGTTGGTTCCGGCAAAACGTATGCCAACTGATGGCATCTGTAAGACTAATCAGGATCCTGATATGTCTTAAAAATGCCTGATCAGTCAGAAAAATGCATTGAAATGCCGGATCCGTCTTTCCGGTGTCATCCAGCAAAACGGATCCGGCATTTATTTTTTTCACCTTTTTTCGGTCTGCGCATGCGCAGACCAGAAGGACGCGTCCGGCATTTTGCACTAATACATTCCTATGGCAAGTCTTCCGTTTTTTTCGTCGGAGATAAAACCCTAGCATGTTGCGGTTTTATCTTTTGCCTGATCAGTCAAAATGACTGAACTGAAGACATCCTGATGCATCCTGAACGGATTACTCTCCATTCAGAATGCATGGGGCTATACCTGATCAGTTCTTTTCCGGCATTGAGCCCTTTTGACGGAACTCAGTGCCGGAAAAGAAAAACGCCTTATATTGGCTGTATCAAACAGACGCACTGTGAGACTATTTAAAATATCTCAGTAGACAATAGGTGGACACCCTAAATACATTCTAGTATCTAAAGTGCATATGGAGTCGCTGTTTGTATCCTGCACAGCAAACACTGTAGCAGTAACAGCCAGTGCGCGCTCTGGCTGGCTACATTATGTTTCTTTTCTCTCTACTCGTCTACACTTATTTCCTTTTACCGGGTTATCCACCCTCTACTGATTCTAAAACAACATCCAGACACACACCCTGCCACCCGACATGTTTTGCCTTTTATTAAGTTGGTAGGTGATGTCATATTAGATTAACCTATAGCGCTTTGTCTTGCTCCCAATATCTCCCAAAATTACTTAGAAAACTTCCCAGATTCGCTCACCCTTCTCCTATGCGCCACCCACCAGTTTGAGACGCGCTGACTTCTCCCCAGCCGCCTCATTCATGTCGGGAGTTGACGCATGCGCGCCAACTTAGGCTACTTTCACACTGGCGTTTTGGCTTTCCGTTTGTGAGATATATTCAGGGATCTCACAAGCGGTCCAAAACGGATCAGTTTTGCCCTTAATGCATTCTGAATGGATAAGGATCTGCTCAGAAGGCATCAGTTTGGCTCCGTTCTGCCTCCATTCCACTTTGGAGGCGGACACCAAAACGCTGCTTGCAGCGTTTTAATGTCCGTCTGACGAAACTGAGCCAAACAGATCCGTTTGTCAACGGGGACGGATCCGTTTTCTATTACACAATCTGGCACAATAGAAAACGGATCCGTCCCCCATTGACTTTCAATGGTGTTCAAGAAGATCCGTTTTGGCCATGTTAAAGATAATACAAACTCTCAACGGATGCATGCGGTTGTATTATCTGAACGGATGCGTTTGTGAAGATCCATGACGGATATGCACCAAACGTGAGTGTGAAAGTAGCCTAAGTAATTTTTTTCTTTACTCCCGTGGCATTGGGCATGTAGCGGGACTTAGTGCATGATGGCTCATTATTGTTCCATATTGAGACTATATACCTAATATACATTGGGCTACTACTGGTGTACATTACATTATATAGGTGCAACAAATGCAATATTCTTGAGCTATTAGTTATTTTTCATTAGTTAAATTAGGTTTAGAAATTTTAATTTTTTATATAACTTTAATCATGTTCCATATTCTTGCAGATTATTTTTCATTCAGATAATCATGCAGTGTACATTTGTTAAAACTTCATGAAACATACCAATCACGACTACCTCAATTACTTTTATTACATTATCCAATAGTGATTTCTAGGGGCTTTTAGATTAATTAATAGCTGTTAATCTTAAATTATTTAATTCTTTTATTTTTGATAACCAATATTTTTCTAATTTTCACTTCATCATTTATTTCTTAGCTCCACAATAACCTACAGGAGAGGTAAAAATCTATAGGAGATGATGGTACATAGCCATTAAAAAACAAAAACGAAGAGCAGAAACATGGCTGACAGCAAAGGGATCATATCTAGTGTTGATCGAGCACCAAAGTGTTCGGGTGCTCGGGTCGAGCACCCGAGCACAATGGAAGTCAATGGGAGAACCCAAGCATTAAAGGGAACCTGTCATCAACTTTATGCTGATCTCACTGAGGGCAGCAAAAAATAGTGCCAGAAATGCTGATTTCAGCGGTGTGTCATTTATGAGCTAAAAGTAAGTGGTTGCCGAGAACCAGCATTATAATCATTGCAGCACAGGCCTTGAAAAGAGTCAAATCTACCTGAGAAGAGTCCTGGTTATACATAATCTCCGGCTCTCTCGCCCATCTGCTGATGATCGGCAGTTCTCTCCTAGAGATAAAGGGAGAAAACTAGGTAGAAGACTGTCAGTCATCAGCAGGTGGGCAGGAGAGCAGGAATTCATGAATAATCATGACTCTTCTCAGGTGGCCGGGACTCTTTTCCAGGCCCAGTCTGCAATGATTGTGATGTTGGTTCTCGGCAACTACTTACTTTTATCTTTCAAATGACAGACCGCTGAAATCAACTCACCTGTCTCTACTTTATGCTGCTGTTAGTATGGGCAGCACAAAGTTGATGACAGGTTTCCTTTAAACCAGGCAACCCCTGCCAAAAATTACAAGAAAGAGGCACTCCAATACAACCTGTATATCACATAAAGGAGGGCCTCATCCACATTGTGGTACAATCGTTCAGGTAGTGGGACTCCTACACTCATAAAGCCTATGCACTAAGTGAAAGGGCTTCAAAAAATTACAAGGAACCGGCACTTCAATACACCCTTTATTACACATAAAGGAGGGCATCATAAACCCTTGAAAAATTATGATTGATGTCCTGCTGGTGACTCTCAAAAACATTAGGAGCAAGGGCCTGCTGGTGACCCTCTTAAACATTACGGGCGAGGGCCTGCTGCTGAGCTGACCATCTAAAACATTAGGGGTGAGGGTCTGCTGTAGAGCTGAGCATCGAAAACATTATGGGCGAGTGCCTGCTGCTTAGCTAACCATTGAAAAAATTATTGGCGAGGGCCTGCTGGTAGTTGAGGGCCTGCTGGTGAGTTGACCCTGTAAAACATTATGGTGAGGGCCTGCTGGTGAGCTGACCTTCTAAAATATTATATGCGAGGGCCTGCAGGTAAGCTGACCCTCTAAAAGATTGTAGGTGAGGGCCTGCTGGTGAGCTGACCCTCTAAAACATTACATGCGAGGGCCTGCAGGTGAGCTGACCTTCTAAAAGATTGTAGGTGAGGGCCAGATGGTGAGCTGACCCTGTAAAATATTATGGTTGAGGGCCTGCTGGTGAGCTGACCCTGTAAAAGATTATAGGTGAGGGCCTGCTAGTGAGCTGACCCTGTAAATCATTATAGTTGAGGGCCTACTGGTGAGATGACCCTCTAAAACATTATATGCAAGGGCCTCCAGGTGAGCTGACCCTCTAAAATATTGTTGGTGAGGGCCTGCAGGTGAGCTGACCCTCTAAAAGATTGTAGGCGAGGGCCTGCTAGTGAGCTGACCCTCTAAAACATTATATGCAAGGGCCTGCAGGTGAAATGACTCTATAAAAGATTGTAGGTGAGGGCCTGCTGGTGAGCTGCCCCTCTAAAACATTATATGCAAGGGCCTGCAGGTTAGCTGACCCTCTACAACATTAGGAGCGAGGGCAGACCAATAAGCATGTTGATATGATGGAAGAGGACGAGAAAAGGAAGATTGAACCATATACCCTTTCTTGTGGTGAAAGGGGTGCATGGGAATATAGTGTATTCAGTACATTATACAAAAAACAGTATATGTTCAGCCACTTTTCTTCTGGTGGAGTAGAGGGGCAATCCAGGCCTTGTTTATTCTTATAAGACTCAACCTGTCAGCATTTTCAGTTGACAGGTGGATGCGCTTATCAGTTATTATGCCCCCAGCAGCACTAAATACCCGCTCTGACAAAATGCTGGCGGCAGGGCAGGCCAGCACCTCCAAGGTGTAGAGCGCCAGTTCGTGCCACGTGTCCAGCTTGGACACCCAGTAGTTGTAAGGCACAGAGGGATCATTGAGGACGCTGACATGGTCTGCTACGTACTCCTTCACCATCTTCCAAAATTTTTCCCTCCTTGTGACACTAGGCCATGCATCAGGGTGAGGGTGCTGGTGGGGTGTCATGAAACTGTCCCAGGCCTTGGAGAGTGTTGCCCTGCCTCTGTTGGACCTGCTGTGTGTTCCCCTCGTCTCCCCTCCTTGGTTGCCCAAGGAACTACGTACTCTGCCGCCAGCATTGTTAGATGGAAATTTTTGTAGTAATTTTTCCACAAGGACCTTCTGGTATTGCACCATTTTGCTCGTCCCCTCCACAGGAATGAGAGATGAGAAGTTCTCTTTGTAGTGGGGGTTGAGAAGAGTGAACAACCAGTAATCGGTGTTGTGTAAAATGCATGGGTCAGCCATGTGTGCCAGCGTCCCAACAGGCAAGACTTCGCTGTCGACATCAGGTGTCACGAGGGTGTCAAGAACCACGCCTGACTCCGTTATACCCGGGGTCAGGAAGTTGCAGCGGTTGGCTGCGCGCTCTATGTAAGATAGGGCTGTTTCCTTATGGTAGCTTTCTGGGTTTGCTATGCAACCCTTTTTGGCTCACTCAGGGATCCGTAGCTCCTTCTCCTCAGCTGTTCCTTGTCCAGCACTCCCAACCTCCTTATATTCCCCTCTCACACTTCTCTGGTTGCCAGATATAGAGCTTCCTGCCTGGACTTCTATACTGACCCTCTGGAGCTGTGTTGCTGCGTTCTCTGGTTGTTGGTCCAGAACGTTACCCTCCGGATCCATGTTGGACCTTTGTGGTCTGCGGTGGTCGCCCACCTGGGTGTATGTGTTTGTCTGTATTGTCTGTCCTCTCCCTGGTGTTTCCCTCTTAGTGTCAGTGGTGCGGACTAGCGATCCCACCGGCCCGTTCACTATCTAGGGCTCATTTTAGGGAAAGCCAGGGTTTAGGCACGTGATCGCCGCACGGGTGAGGAACCCGTCTAGGGACGTCAGGGCAGTCAGGTGCCAGCCGCAAGGTGAGTCAGGGGTCACCACCTTTCACTCTCCCTTGGGCAGGGCTTTCCCTTTTCCCTCCCTGTGCGTGACGCCGGTCATTACATCAGGAGGATGACTCTCAATCTCCTCATCCTCTTCTGCCCATCCACGCTGAACAGATGGAATCAAACTTCTGTGGGTACTACCCTCTGTAGCGGAGGCAACCGTCTCCCGCTCCTCCTCCTCATCATCATCCAATTTGTGCTGGGAAGACGAACTGAGGGTGGTCTGGCTATCACTCTGTGTAATGTCTTCCCCATTTCCACCTCTTCCACATGCAAAGCGTCGGCCTTAATTGTGAGCAGCGAGCGTTTGAGTAGACACAGAAGTGGGATGGTGATGCTGATAATAGGGTTATCGCCACTCCCCATCTGTGTTGATTCCTCAAAGTTTCTTAAAACCTCACAGAGGTCAGACATCCATGCCCACTCCTCACTTGTGAAGAGCGGAAGCTGACTGGAAAGGCGACGACCATGTTGCAGCTGGTATTCCACTACTGCCTTCTGCTGCTCACAAAGCCTGGCCAACATGTGGAACGTCGAGTTCCAGCGCGTGCTCGCGTCGCACAACAGTCGGTGAGCTGGCAATTTCAAGCGCTGCTGCAGCATTGACAGACTGGCGGTAGCTGTCGACTTTCAGAAATGGGCACACACGTGGCACACCTTCACCAGTAGCTCAGGCAAATTGGGGTAGGTTTTGAGAAACCGCTGAACCACTAAGTTGAAGACTTGGGCTAGGCATGGGATGTGTGTGATCTTGTCGAGCTCCAAAGCCGCCACCAAGTTACGGCCATTATCAGACACAACCATGCCTGGTTCAAGGCTGAGTGGTGAGAGCCACAGCTCAGTCTGGTCTCTTATCCCCTGCCACAGCTCTTCGGCAGTGTGCTGTTTATCACCTAAGCAGATCAGCTTAAGCAAGGCCTGTTGACACTTCCCCACTGCAGTGTTACACTGCTTCCAGCTACCGACTGATGGCTGACTGGTGCTAGAAGAGGATAATTCTGAGGTAGAAGTGGAGGAGGAGGCGGAGGAGGAGGAAGTAGCGCCCGCAATCCTTGGCGTCGGTAGCACCTGTGCCATCCCAGGGTAAGACTCACTCCCGGCCTCTACAACGTTCACCCAGTGTGCCGTCAGGGACATGTAGCGTCCCTGGCTGAAAGCACTTGTCCATGTGTCAGTGGTTAAGTAGACCTTCCCAGTAACTACGTTGGTCAGGGCACGGGTGATGTTACGGGACACATGCTGGTGTAAGGCGGGCACGGCACACCGTGAAAAATAGTGGCGGCTGAGGACTGCGGCCGCCGACATCAGGAAAGTTGCGCATTTAGTTCTATGGCCTGCGGGTGGGTGGCTGGGTATTTGCGCTTGCGTTCAAATGCCTGTGGTAAGGACATTTGTACGCTGCGCTGGGACACGGAAGTGGATGTGGTCGCTGATGGTGCTTGCGAAGGTCCAGGTGCAGGGCAGGAGGCAACTGGGCCTGCGCCTTTGACAGAGGATTGGCCAGCACGTACTACAGGGGAAGAGGAGGCAGTGGTGTGACCAGCAGACACAGATTGTGGACCCAGGCGTTCGGCCCACCTATTACGGTGCTTTGATACCATGTGGCGGATCATGCTGGTGGTAGTGAGGTTGCTAGTGTTCACGCCCCTACTCATTTTTTTATGGCAAAGGTTGCAAATTGCAATTCATTTGTCGTCCGCACTTTTCTCAAAAAAGCACCAGACTGCGGAACACCAACCCCTTGACAAGGGAGATTTCCGCAAGGGTGCGCCTGTTAGGTGTGGCCCGCCTTCTCCCTTTTGCCACCCCACTGCCTCTTCCAGCCTGTTGCGGTGTTGCGGATCCCTCCCCCTCTGTACTGCTGTCCTCGCTCAGCTTGCCATCTTCCCAGGTTTGGTCAGTGACTTCATCGTCCACCACCTCCTCTTCCACTTCCTAACTGCTCATCTTCCTGACTTGTTGACCTAACAACAACCTCAGTTATTGACAACTGTGTCTCATCCTCATCATCAACCTCTAGAGACACTAATTGCTGTTGACTTATTGGCAACTGTGTCTCATCATCATCATCCACCTCGTGAAACACTAATTGCCGTTCCCCACCGTCATCTTCTTGTGACTGTGGATGCTCAAGAGGTTAGGAATCAGGGCACAAGATCTCATGTCCCTCTTCAAGTGGGTTTGTCAAGAGGCCCAAAGAAAAGAGCTCCTCGGAATATCCGAGTGTGGGATCACTTGTTTCGCAAGACTCTCCATGGTGGGAGGAAGGAGGATCAGGTTAAGGATTGTTTTGACCAGACTCTTGGCTACTGAGACTGGACTTGGTGGAAGACAGGGTGGTGCTTAACTGACTGGAAGCATTATCTGCTGCTATACAACCGACCACCTGTTCGCACTGGTCTGACTTTGAGAGCGTTGTCCTGGGCCGCCCTGCAAACTGAGACATGAAGCTAGGTATCGTGGATAATTGTCTTTCTTGTGCTCTGGCAGCAGGCACAGTTTTAACGCGCCCGGGGCAATGGCCTCTGCGTGCACCATCAGCATCACGGCCACTTCCCTGTCCCTTACTGCTCACCTTCTTCACATTAAATGTTATATATTCTTGAAAGTCTGTCACACGTACAGTAGCGTAGGATTTGTAAGTGTATGCCCAAAAAAATTTAAAAAGGAATTTGAGATGTGGAAACGTCACACAGGAGATACACCACAGATAATGTCGCTGACGTCAGCAGCGGCTAATATAAAATTATAGGGAATGTCACAGGTATTTTGGATGTGGAAACGTTACACAGGAGATGTACCCCAGGTAAGGTCACTGTCCGCAGCGGACACCGTCTACGGAAAAAGTACACTGGCTGTCACTGATATTTTTTGGATGTGCACACGTTACACAGGAGATGTAGCGCAGCTAATGTCACTGTCCACAGTGGACACATCTACGGAAAAAGTACACTGGATGTTACTGATATTTTTGGGATGCGCACACGTTACACAGGAGATGTAGAGCAGATAATGTCGCTGTCTGCAGCGGCCTAACTATTGCTGATGTAAGCAGCGGCTAATATAAAATTACAGGGAATGTCACAGGTATTTTGGATGTGCACACGTTACACAGGAGATGTAGCACAGCTAATGTCACTGTCTGCAGCAGACAGCGTCTACGGAAAAAGTACACTGGATGTCACTGATATTTTTGGGAAGCGCACACGTTACACAGGAGATGTAGTGCAGATAATGTCGCTGTCTGCAGCGGCCTAACTATTGCACGCTATTTAGAGCAGGATGTGTTAAAAATATACATTGCTGCTGCCACACACAACAATAGTCCTTAAAAGGACTTTTGGGTTTCTGACAAGTTTTTAAACTTCCCAAAAAATTTTTTTCCACTCCCTACACTATTTTTCCCTTCTTTAGCATAGCTTTCTCTGACTAACACTGAGCCGAACACGTGTCATTGGGTGCTATATAGCACCCGATGACGCGTTCCAGCCAGCCAATCACTGTAATGCCAGTAACCAATATGGCTACAGCATTACAGTGAAGGGCAGTACTTACCTGCACGTTTATTGGCTGTGTAGCAGGCAACAAACGTGCGGGGAGGAGACTCGAGTCCGAATACCGCCATGTGCCGAGCATCGAGATGCTCGAGCCAAACTGCTGTTCGGCCGAGCATGCTCGATCAACACTAATCATATCCCTGCGGAAGCTGTACCTTCTGCAATTATATGTCCCTTAAAAAAGAGTTTATTAATCCAATTGATGGAAAAAAGTACACCATCAAAGACTACATAAACTGTAAATCTATGGGTGTAGTGTATGCCATCCAATGGGAATGTCCTAAATTATATATTGGAAAGACAGTCCAAGAGCTGAGGAGACGTATATCAAAACACTTCAGCAATTTAAACACCAAGGAAGAGACACCACTCTCAAAACACAAAGAATTATCACAGAGGGAATCCCACAGGTCTTAAAATATGGGGAATACAAAAAAAATCAAAACGATCGATAAGAGATTGCAACAAGAGGAAACAGTGGATTTATCGCCTCAAGTCCTTTTCACCATTCCTCTAATAGCGTCCTCTGAAAGATGATCTTCTGACACATCCTGCAATGTACACAATAAATAACACCATTAAATATAAATTAATTTAATTAAATAAATAAAGTAATTGTGAAGACAGGGACCACTGTAATAAAGCAAAATGAATAAACAAGAAATATAGAATAATAAAAGGATAGAACTAAATTTATCAATGTTAGTGTAGGATGGTTCTAAGAGAAGAGGCGCAAGATGAAAATATATAAGCAATAAATAAATATCTCCCCAATAACTATAACTGAAATTGTACACACACAGTATCGAAATGAATATATATCCAAAAGAATCACGCGTTGGACGAATCCAATAGATAGATTGAATTAATATGGCAAGGAGTACATAATAATATAAAAATATAAAATTAGAAAAAATGATCAACAGAAATCAACCTCTATGCCCCATAAATAATATCACCTAATCCTAGGCCCCTGATGTAACATCATTAGTTAATGTAGTAAGAGTGACTATGGGGTTTTTGAGTGACAAAAAATCTCTATTAGCATTAATAATAAAAGAGGCAAAATATATACATCAAAACATAAATTAAGAAATAAATGATCAAAATAAAAGAAGTAAATAATATAAGATTAAGAGCTATTCATTAATCTAAAAGCCCCTAGAAATCACTATTGGATAATGTACCAAAAGTAATTGAGGTAGTCGTGATTGGTATGGTTCATGAAGTTTTAACAAATGTACAATGCATGATTATCTGAATGAAAAATTATCTGCAAGAATATGGAACATGATTAAAGTTATATAAAAACTAAAAATTTCTAAACCTACCGGTAATTTAACATATGAAAAATAACTAATAGATTAAGAATATTAGATTTGTTGCACCAATATAATGTAATGTACACCAGTAGTAGCCCAATGTATATTATGGGAGATATCGGGAGCAAGACAAAGCGCTAAAGGTTAATCTAATATGACATCACCTAACAACTTAATAAAAGATGGTCCCCGCCCCCAACAGACATACCAGCCCGATCTCCTGAAGACGCCGGTTTACTGGAGAAACATGTCGGGTGGCAGGGTGTGTGTCTGGATGTTGTTTTAGAATCAGTAGAGGGTGGATAACCCGGTAAAAGGAAATAAGTGTAGACGAGTAGAGAGAAAAGAAGCATAATGTAGCCAGCCAGAGCGCGCACTGGCTGTTACTGCTACAGTGTTTGCTGTGTAGGATGCAAACAGCGACTCCATATGCACTTTAGATACTAGAATGTATTTAGGGTGTCCACCTATTGTCTACTGAGATATTTTAAATAGTCTCACAGTGCGTCTGTTTGATACAGCCAATATAAGTAATTTATTTAAAGAAAAAAAAAGCTAAAGGTGTATTCTCATCTTCCCTTTTCATACTTACCTTCCTTGAGCGCGACGTTCACTTCCTGGATTCTTCTTCCTGCCGGGCCGCGCTTGCGCAGAAGACTTAAGATTCTCTCCCGGCTGGGCCGCTCAATGTCCTGAACGGCTCTGTACTATACTGGCCAGGAAGAAGTCATCATGGCGCATGCGCAGCGGCGTGCGCATTCAGGACATTGCGCGGCCCGGCGGGGAGAGAATCTTCAGTCTTCTGCGCAAGCGCGGCCCGGCGGGATTCGACAGGAGAGGTGGCCGTAACCAGGGGAGACCAAAGACAACATCAGGTAAGAGGAGACTTATTTTCTAAAAAAGGGTGGGAATTGGCTAATAACATGTATTTAGAAAAATGATCACTGTCAAATCATTAACAGATTTAACAGTGATCATTAAGATGAGAATACCCCTTTAAGTTAAATACACAACAAATGACGTTTTAATGGTCAAATGACCAAATGATATGACTTGCTGATGTGACACGTGAGGGACGGTGCACAGAGAAAAGCTGCTTCGGCTGTGGGTGTGAAATAGACAAGTCAATAATTAGAACAAGAGGAATGAGGGCCCTGCTCGCAAGAGCCTACAATCTATGAGGAGCAGAGGCGGCTCTTCCATTAGGCCACTTAGGCCACCGCCTAAGGCCTCGCGCTGGTGGGGGCCTCGCTCTGGCTCCCACCCGACACCGCCACAAGTACTTGCGGCAGTGTCGGGTGGGAGCATCCTTAGGTCAAAACATTCCAGGCCCCGAATGCTATTCCCCACGCCCCTTGTACTTGTCTGTCCACTAATGGCTAATGCTAGGCTGCTGCGCTGCGCGGTCATGAATTCAGTCACTTGACAGCGCAACCCAGTCGTGCGGTGCGTTACGTGCGTAATCTCGCGAGACCGGCGGGAGGTCACGGGTCTCGCAGGATTACGCGCCACAGGATGGGGTTGCGCTGTAAAGTGACTGAAGTTGAACTCATGCCCGCGCAGCGCAGCAGCCTAGCAGATCAGCGGACAAGTACAAGGTGGGGGGGCCGGGGAATTTCATAATATGAAGCAGTGTGTGGGCAAATTTGTGAGGCAGTGTGGGGGGACAAATTACTTAATGGGGGCACTGTGGGGGGACAAATTACTTAATGGGGGCAGTGTGGGGGGACAAATTACTGAATGGGGGCAGTGTGGGGGGACAAATTACTTAATGGGGGCACTGTGGGGGGACAAATTACTTAATGGGGGCAGTGTGGGGGGGCAAATTACTTAATAGGGGCAGTGTGGGGTGACAAATTACTTAATGGGAGCAGTGTGGGGGGACAAATTACTTAATGGGGGCAGTGTGGGGGGACAAATTACTTAATGGGGGCAGTGTGGGGAGACAAATTACTTAATGGGGGCAGTGTGGGGGGACAAATTACTTAATGGGGGCACTGTGGGGGGACAAATTACTTAATGGGGGCAGTGTGGGGGGACAAATTACTTAATGGGGGCACTGTGGGGGGACAAATTACTTAATGGGGGCAGTGTGGGGGGACAAATTACTTAATGGGGGCACTGTGGGGGGACAAATTACTTAATGGGGCAGTGTGGGGGGGGCAAATTACTTAATGGGGGCAGTGTGGGGTGACAAATTACTTAATGGGAGCAGTGTGGGGGCAAATTACTTAATGGGGCAGTGTGGGGGGGCAAATTACTTAATGGGGCAGTGTGGGGGGGGCAAATTACTTAATGTGGGCTGTGTGGGGGGCAAATTACTTAATGGGGGCAGTGTGGGGGGCAAATTACTTAATGGGGCAGTGTGGGGGGCAAATTACTTAATGGGGGCAGTGTGGGGGGCAAATTACTTAATGGGGGCAGTGTGGGGGGCAATTTACTTAATGGGGGCAGTGTGGGGTGACAAATTACTTAATGGGGGCAGTGTGGGGGCAAATTACTTAATGGGGGCAGTGTGGGGTGACAAATTACTTAATGGGGCAGTGTGGGGGGACAAATTACTTAATGGGGCAGTGTGGGGGGGCAAATTACTTAATGGGGGCAGTGTGGGGGGACAAATTACTTAATGGGGCAGTGTGGGGGGGCAAATTACTTAATGGGGCAGTGTGGGGGGGCAAATTACTTAATGGGGCAGTGTGGGGGGCAAATTACTTAATGGGGCAGTGTGGGGGCAAATTACTTAATGGGGCAGTGTGGGGGGGGGCAAATTACTTAATGGGGCAGTGTGGGGGGGCAAATTACTTAATGTGGGCTGTGTGGGGGGCAAATTACTTAAAGGGGGCAGTGTGGGGGGCAAATTACTTAATGGGGGCAGTGTGGGGGGCAAATTACTTAATGGGGGCAGTGTGGGGGGCAAATTACTTAATGGGGGCAGTGTGGGGGCAAATTACTTAATGGGGGCAGTGTGGGGGGCAATTTACTTAATGGGGGCAGTGTGGGGTGACAAATTACTTAATGGGGGCAGTGTGGGGGCAAATTACTTAATGGGGGCAGTGTGGGGTGACTACTTAATGGGGCAGTGTGGGGGGCAAATTACTTAATGGGGGCTGTGTGGGGGGCAAATCACTTAATGTGGGCAGTGTGGGGGGCAAATCACTTAATGTGGGCAGTGTGGGGGGCAATTTACTTAATGGGGGCAATGTGCGGGACAGTATTACTAATGAGAGCATTCTAGAAGGGAATTACTATTGGTGGGACTATGAGGAGCACTATTACTATGGGGGGCACAAATATTTCTTCAGGATAGTATTTGGGGGCACAGCGAGCAGCAGGATAACACTGTGGGGGCTCCAGTTTGGGGGATGATGATATAAATGTGAGGACACTAAGATGTCCGTGTGTCACACTCTGCAGAGACGAGGCGGCAGAGAGAAGTGTCCGGGACCGAATGGAGAAGACGATGACAGAGAAGATCCACATCCGAGGAGACGTCACCTGGAGGCACCGGATGTGACAGGTAAGTGCTGCTGTATAGCGAGTACAGTCCAATGCAGTGTGTGGGGGGAGGGTCGATTTAGAGAACTGGGCCAGGGTTAATGCAAAGTGTTAATATGCACTGTGACTATAAGCCCTGTACTGTGTTGTCACTGTGCATATTAACCCTTTACTGTGATGTCACTGCATATTAAAGGGGTACTCCGGGATAGGAAAATAAATCCCCTATCCAAAGGATAGGAGACAAGTGTCTGATCAGGGGGGTCTGGCCGTTGGGATTCCCCACGATCTCCTGTATGGTACTCCGGATCTCCTTGTGCCCAAAGCGGTGGTCAACACTCCCTCTCCATGTATCTATGGGAGAGCCGCAGATACAACACTTGTGTATCTCCGAGTCCTCCATAGAGATACATGGAGGGGGAGTGTTGACCACACCACCGCTCCGTGCGGTGGTTGACACAGCTTATTTCTTGAGGATTGAGGCGGGGCGCCGTACAGGAGATCACGAGCATCCCAACAATCTTTGTGGGGGCCTCATGTTCGAGTTTCGCCTAAGGCCTCACAAAGTCTAGAGCCGCCTCTGATGAGGAGATAGGGGTGACACAAAAGGTAAAAGTGCTTGTTTTGTACAATGGTCCGGACATCTTGGGAAAATAGGGGAGTATATATAAAGCTGCATGAGCCGGTCAGCAGCCGATATCTGTAGTGCTTCTGGGTGTATGGGTGCGGTGGAGAGTTTGGTGGAGGATCAGGTTCAGGAACTGATGATAAATGGATTATATACGGAAGGGAGTTAGATCAGGGGATGTGATACACCACCCTAAAAAGATGTTTTTATAGGGAGCGCCTAAAACTGTGTATATTGTGATTTAACCTAGGGGTAGGGCATTCCAGAGAACTGGTGCAGCTCGAGAGAAGTCTTGGAGCTGGGAGTGAGAGGTTCGTATAATGGGGGATGTCAATCGTAAATCATTTGCAGAGTGTAGAGGATGGGTAGGGTGGTAGACAGAGATGAGGGAAGAGATGTAGGGGTGCAGCACTGTGGAGAGCTTTGTGGGTGAGAACAAGCAGTTTAAATTGGATTCTGTACTGTATGAACAACCAATGCAATGACTGGCACAGGGCAGAGGCATCGGAGTAGCGGTTAGACAAATAAGTGACTTTGGCTGCTGCATTAAGGATATATTGGAGAGGGGAAAGTCTGGTGAGGGGGAGGCCAATAACTAGTGAGTTACAGTAATCGAGGCGGGAATGGATCAGAGCAACATATGTTGTTCCATAATGAGAAAGGGGCAGATTCTAGAGATATTTTTGAGGTGCAGGTGACATGAGCGGACGAGAGATTGAATATAGGGGGTGAAGTAAAGATCAGTGGGTGTGCTGCCTGGGCGTGATGATGGTGCCACACACTGAGACGGAGATATTAGTATTAGGTAGGTTAGTATATGGAGAGAACACAAGAAGTTCCGTTTTTGAAAGATTCAGTTTCAGATATAGAGAGGACATGATGTTAAAGACTGTGGACAGTCAATGGTGTTCTGTAATACAGACGGGGTGATGTCGGGGGATAAAGTGTATAGTTGTGTGTCATCAGATGGTACTGGAAACCAAATCTGCTGATGGTCTGTCTGATTGGAGCTGTGTAGAGAGAGAAGGGGAGAGGGCCTAGAAATGAACCCCGAGGAACCCCAACAGCAAGAGGTAGGGGAGAAGAAGTGGAGCCAGCGAATGATACACTGAAAGAGTGCCCAGAGAAATAGGAAGAAAACCAGGAGAGGGCAGTGTCCTTTAGGCCAATCGATTGGAGCATTGTGAGTAGGAGATGGTGGTTTACAGTGTCAAAAGGTGCAGAGAGGTCAAGGAGAATGAGCATAGAGTAGTCACTGTTGTGTTTTGCTTTGAGGAGGTCATTTGCCACTTTGGTGAGGGCAGTTTGTGTAGAATGTAGGGTGTGGAAACCAGATTGTAATGGATCAAGGAGAGAGTGAGCAAAGAGATAGCGGATGAGGCGAGAGTAGACCAGACGTTGCAGGAGTTTAGAGATGAAGGGAAGATTGGAGACTGGTCTGTAGTTAGTTGTGTAGGACAGGTCAAGAGAAGTTTTTTTAAAAATAATGGAGTAATGATAGAGTGTTTGAAAGAGTAGGGGAAGATACCAGAAGAGAGAGAGAGGATGAAGATATTTGTTAGGTGATTGGTGACAGAGAGAGAGAGAGACTGGAGTAGGTGTGGGGGAATGTAGTCAAAGGTGCATGGGGTAGGACAAGAAGAAGAGAGGAGCCTGGAGACTGGGTCAAACATGGACAGTGAGCCACAGGTGATACGGGGGGAGATTATCAATGACACTTAGTGGCTGGGAGCTGATTTCATGCCGGATGTTTATTATTTTCTCTGTGAAGTAGATGGCTAGGTCTTCAGCACACAGGTCTGTGATAGGCGTCTGCACTTTAGCACTAAGGAGGGAGTGAAAAGTGTCAAAGAGTTTTTTTGGATTATTGGACAGCCTATATGGGTCTATTTGGCGAGGTGCAGGGCAGAGTTATAGGTTCTTAGCATAAATTTGTAATGGGGAAATTTTCTGTTGTGTGAGATTTTCTCCATAGGTAAGGGCATGCTTTACATCCAACTCATTTCGGATAGATACCTACTATCCTTAGTCATCGCATAGTAAAAATCAACATTACACACCAACTTAAAAGATCCTCTGGTCCATCCCCATTTTCTGATTCATGGAGTTAACTCCCTATGCACCTGTACTGTTCAGTTTTGCTCCTACATACATTTCATACCAAAAAAATGCCATATAAGCAACTAGTTCCCTAACTAAAATACAGAATAGCAGAAGTAATGAAAGCATAAGTCTAAACCTTTTAGGGAAGGTGTGCCCAACCTCAGGATCCAATAACATTTCCTAGTGTGGACTTAATGTGTCCATTCTCCACCTGTCTGTTGTTTGGACACACGTTCACACCACTGTACTCTGAGGCAAGTCAAATCTCCACCATGTTGGTCGCAAAACTACTGAGATATTTTTGATTCCTGTATTCATGGTATCATTCACATATTCGGATATCCTATTGTTGGAGTGACCAAATTGTGGACCTAACATAATGTTTTTTACATTGGTCACACATCATAAAATATGCCAAATGGGTCATACTACAATTTAGAAAAGACTTAAAAAAGTTGTCCAGGTGTTTACTACTGATGACCTATCCTCAGGATCGGCGGGTGTCTGACACCCGGAACCCCCGCCGATCAGCTGTATGACGAGACGGCACGCGCATTGTGCACGTGCATTCCCTTCTCTCTCCCTGTTCACCGCTGTGGTCTATGGTCTTTGCCTGAGGATAGGTCATCAATATTAAAATCCCAGACAACCCCTTTAATGGGATATCTTTCTCCCGTAGTAAATGCACAGATATCCTGAGAGCGACGCGTTCTGCATCTAGTGCTCTCCATTTTTCATAGCTGATCACAGCATCTGACAGTAATAACACAGTGTAAAATAAATAAAAAAAATCATACTTAGTTCATTTATTTGATCGCGAAGAGTCAGCCGCAGCCATCTTAATTGAAGATGTTGCGCAAAATCTCGCACGGCCCGTGATGGCGTCATCATGTTGTCCGGCGTGGTGACATCATACGTCACCGCGCAGGGGATTTTGTGCGATATTTTCAATCAAGATGGTGACGGACGGCTCGTCGCAATCAAATGGATGAAGTAAGTATGATTTATTTTATTTTTTTACCGCCATTCAGGGAAAATTGATTCACTACCACGAAGCACGAGGAAATTCGGCTTCTGGGCAAAACGAATTCTCCCTGAAATTCGGATCAAAGACCACTTCATGGACTTCGATTCACTCAACACTAGAGCTAGTCATATACACTCACCTAAAGAATTATTAGGAACACCTGTTCTATTTCTCATTAATGCAATTATCTAGTCAACCAATCACATGGCAGTTGCTTCAATGCATTTAGGGGGGTGGTCCTGGTCAAGACAATCTCCTGAACTCCAAACTGAATGTCAGAATGGGAAAGAAAGGTGATTTAAGCAATTTTGAGTGTGGCATGGTTGTTGGTGCCAGACGGGCCACTCTGAGTATTTCACAATCTGCTCAGTTACTGGGATTTTCACGCACAACCATTTCTAGGGTTTACAAAGAATGGTGTGAAAAGGGAAAAACATCCAGTATGCGGCAGTCCTGTGGGCAAAAATGCCTTGTGGATGCTAGAGGTCAGAGGAGAATGGGCCGACTGATTCAAGCTGATAGAAGAGCAACGTTGACTGAAATAACCACTCGTTACAACCGAGGTATGCAGCAAAGCATTTGTGAAGCCACAACACGCACAACCTTGAGGCGGATGGGCTACAACAGCAGAAGACCCCACCGGGTACCACTCATCTCCACTACAAATAGAAAAAGAGGCTACAATTTGCACGAGCTCACCAAAATTGGACTGTTGAAGACTGGAAAAATGTTGCCTGGTCTGATGAGTCTCGATTTCTGTTGAGACATTCAAATGGTAGAGTCCGAATTTGGTGTAAACAGAATGAGAACATGTATCCATCCTCTGATGGCTACTTCCAGCAGGATAATGCACCATGTCACAAAGCTCGAATCATTTCAAATTGGTTTCTTGAACATGACAATGAGTTCACTGTACTAAAATGGCCCCCACAGTCACCAGATCTCAACCCAATAGAGCATCTTTGGGATGTGGTGGAATGGAAGCTTCGTGCCCTGGATGTGCATCCCTCAAATCTCCATCAACTGCAAGATGCTATCCTATCAATATGGGCCAATATTTCTAAAGAATGCTATCAGCACCTTGTTGAATCAATGCCACGTAGAATTAAGGCAGTTCTGAAGGCAAAAAGGGGTCCAACACCGTATTAGTATG
The DNA here is from genome assembly GCF_905171765.1 of Bufo bufo. Taxonomy (NCBI): domain Eukaryota; kingdom Metazoa; phylum Chordata; class Amphibia; order Anura; family Bufonidae; genus Bufo; species Bufo bufo. The sequence continues at coordinate 48,173,177 of NC_053394.1, forward strand.
GTGTTCCTAATAATTCTTTAGGTGAGTGTATATGGCATTTTTGTTATAATATGTATGTAGGAGCACAACTGAACAGGACATGACAGGAGCATAGGGGGTTAACTCCGGGGACGGCGTGAACCAGGAAATGGGAATGGACCAGAGTGTCTTTTAGATTGGTATGTAATGTTGATTTTTTTACTATGCGATGACTAAGGATATCAGGTATCTATCCGAAACGCGTTGGCTGTAAATCATGCACTTCATGTTACTGCTTTTTATATGATCAAATAAAGATTGAGGATTTTAGGACGTGCTGCTGGAATCCTTTCCATGTGGTATATTACACAGACAGCCCATTGTTTTCGAAGGGAACAGTGTATTGCTTAATTGCCGCAGGGGAATTACACACGAGTTGATTGTGCTGCTTTATACGTAACCATGAACTGCATCCAATCAGTTAGTTTCCCACTTAAAGGAACAGTAAACCTAAAAAGGAATGGTAAAAGTAAACAAGAAATATAGTTGCCCCCACTATATCAGTCTGCAGCATTTTCTGCATTAGGGCTCATGCACACGAATGTATTTTTTTTCCGTTTCCGTTCCATCTTTTTACAGGTCCGTATGCGGAACCATTCACTTCAATGGTGTTTGAAAACAAACGTAAATTACTCTGTGTCCGTATGTCCATTCCACAAAAAATAAATAAAAATAGAACATGTCTTATTGTTGTCCATTTTGCAGACAAGGACAGACATTGTTACAATGGATCCACACAAAAAAACAATGCAATACGCTCCGCAAATACATAAATGAGCCCTTTTCCTGACACATACAGTCTTGTAGGAATCCAGCAGATAACGCAGGCGATGATATCTGTAATCGCCGACTGGTGTGGGGTAAGGCTTAACAATTAGAGATGTCGCGAACATAAAATTTTCCGTTCGTGGGCGGCGAACGCGAACTACCGCGAATGTTCGCGAACCGCCATAGACTTCAATAGGCAGGCAAATTTTAAAACCCACAGGGACTCTTTCTGGCCACAATAGTGATGGAAAAGTTGTTTCAAGGGGACTAACACCTGGACTGTGGCATGCCGGAGGGGGATCCATGGCAAAACTCCCATGGAAAATTACGTCGTTGACGCAGAGTGTGGTAAGTTGTAATCGCAATGCGATTAATATAACCTGCATTACTCGCATTGCGATTACAACTTAGTCAAATTTGTGACACTGCAGCTTCCGAATGAATCTAAGATGGATGCTGTCCTTGCTTTTTGATAGGAGGTGGGAGGGTCTGGGAGGGAGGGTCTGCTGCTGATTGGCTGGAATGTGTCTGCTGACTGTGAGGTACAAGGTCAAAGTTTGCTCAATGATGATGTATAGGGGGCGGACCGAACATCGCATATGTTCGCCCGCCGCGGCGACTGTTCGCCGGCGAATAGTTCAGGACATCTCTGCTAACAATATGTTTCTCCTATGACAGAGGGGCTTGGCTCCTGCTCCTGGCAGATGTCTTACACCCAGACATAGGACAGTGAGGAGGAGGAGGAGGGGGGCAGAGATTTTGTAAATGACCCTCTGTGTTATAAAGGGGTTGTCTCACTTCAGCAAATAGCATTTATTATGTAGAGGATGTTCATATTGCTTTCTTTACTTGCTGGTTTAATTTTTTCCATCACATTACACACTGCACGTTTCCATGGTTACGACCGCCCTGCAATCCATCAGTGGTGGTCGAGCTTGCACACTATAGGAAAAAGCACCGGCCTATGTGCACTCAAACAGTCTGGGCCACCAAATGGGCTGGAGCTTTTTACTATAGTGTACAGGCACGACCACCACTGATGGATTGCAGGGTGGTCGTAACCCCTGGAAACGAGCAGTGTATAACGTGATGTTAAAATCAATCCAGCCAGCAAAGGAGGCAATATGGACAGTCACAATACATTAGTAAGTGCCTTGTATTAACTTCCTCTACATAATAAATACTATTTGCCGAAGCGAGACAAACCCTTTTAATTTTATTCCATTTTCCATGCCCCATGGATAATCCAGAATACCTTACAATCCGGCACATATCAGATGACAGTGACGCTGGATTAAAGGAATTGTCGTGCTTTTTTCCCCCTCAATATCGTACGGGACATGTAAATATTGTGAACGTACGAATATTAGTATAACATGATGAAACTACGATCGTTGCGCTGTCATCTGGGAGAAGCTGAATCATTTGCCAATGAAGCAGTGAAACTTGGCCGGCTCTGCTAGCTTATTAAAAACAACCTGTTCTATTTCTGGACAAGACATTTTATTAAAAGATCCGACGTGGTAAAATCTACAAATGACAAACAGCCTCGGTTTTTCTAGAGCTCGTTTTATGCTCAGACGTCATTAATAAAAACTACAGGAACAAATCAGATTTATCAGATCTCGCTGGATACAACGGTTCATTCAATGAGAGATTGCATGTAGCGTATTCCTACTGATTATTCAGCATTGTGTGAGCTACAGCAAAGCTTAAAGGGAACCCGTCATCATCTTTATGTTGCCCATACTAACCGCAGCATAAGGTTGAGACCGGTGAGTTGATTTCAGCGGTCTGTCATTGATAAGTTAAAAGTAAGTGGTTGCCGAGAACCAACATCACAATCATTGCAGACTGGGCCTGGGAAAGAGTCCCGGCCACCTGAGAAGAGTCATGGTTATTCATGAATTCCTGCTCTCCTGCCACCTGCTGATGACTGACAGTCTTCTACCTAGTTTTCTCGCTTTCTCTTTAGGAGAGAACTGCCAATCATCAGCAGATGGGCGAGAGAGCAGGAGATTAGGAATAACCAGGACTCTTCTCAGGTAGATTTGACTCTTCTCGAGGCCTGGGCTGCAATGATTATGATGCTGGTTCTCGGCAACCACTTACGTCAAGCTCATCCCTGACACACCGCTGGTTTTGATACAGTCCAATAACAGACTACAGTTATGTCTCCTCCTGCATTGCGGAGCATGCATGTACCAGCTTCCGGCCTCTTCGAGGGTTATCTCTTGGCCTCTTAAAGAGGTTTTGGTGATTACGTGGATTCTCCATGTAATCATTTTGGAACATCTTTTCATATGACTCTATGTTGTGGCATTCCTCTTGTTATACCAGCAAGTGAATGAATTGCCTGCATTCTGCTATAAAGGTCCACCTGGATGTTACCAGTAGGCGGGTGTCCCTGCGTAGTCTGACACTATCTAATCACAAGGGATTCACAGTTCAGACAAACACCCGTCTGTGGGTGTAATATTACAAAGGTGGTATGGGAAAAATCAGTAGTCGCAGACTGCCACCCTTAAAACGTAGCCTTTGTTCTATACCATTAAAACCCCAAATAATGATAAATAAAAAAGCCACCTATGAGTTAATGTGCAAAGTATATGTCAACCCGCACTTAAACACTGCTCCCCCTGTATGGCAAAAACTGTCCCTTAGAATACCTGTGTATGGATGAGGCGCTGTATGTTTGCTGCGTTTTCTCTTGTATCTATCATCTTTATTATTTTTTGCTACTCATAGTGTAGTGACGGTAATGTTGGTCAGCATATATTAGGTATACCCCATCCTAGGGCACTTAGGAGGTTCCTGATACGGGATAGCCCCTATCGGGGGTGGCTATTCCGTTTATAGGTAGGGTATGATAGATATAGGGCCAGCGATGGGGTTAGAGCCCATAGTATAACATATCTGGCCCACACCTGCCTATTCATGTCCCAGAAGGTCGAGTATCTACTCACTTAATTTACAATTTCCATTCATCTTTTTTATTTATCATTATTTGGGTTATTTGGGGGTTTTAATGGTATAGAACAAAGGCTACATTTTAAGGGTGGCAGTCTGTGACTACTGATTTTTCCCATACCACCTTTGTAATATTACACCCACAGACGGGTGTTTGTCAGAACTGTGAATCCCTTTTGATAAGCTCTCTTCAGGCCTACTGAGCCAATTATTATTGCTTAACTGATAGGGCTGTTTTTTTAAGCACGCAACCTGATAAGAATAAGTGGTTACTAGAAGCTAATGAAATCTTTTCTGAAAATCTTTCCTAATGTACCTACCCCGTCCATCAAAACAACATTTAGAGACCTATATAACATTCATAAGGAATATTTGAAGTCGTGGTGGGAAATTCAGTCTTTGGATAATTACAACAAAAACTCTATTGTTCCGACAGGCCTACGTATTTACATTCGCCCCCAGCCAAACGCATTTGTACCCCTGAACTTCTCAGTAAATGGGAATTGGAAGCTACAGCAAACTCCCTCCGTCTGATGAAACTTCTGTTAGAGCAAGAAAATAACAATATTACAGTAATTGAAAAACGGCAAGAACAACTGACTGAAAAAGGGATCACACTGAATTCAGCAAAAAAAGAAATAGAATTACAAATTAATATTGATAGATTTAAGACATCATTAATTGAACGGAAACACAGGCAATATATTAAGGACCTAACGGAGTTTCGTACCAAAACAGCGTACAAAACTTTACCATCGAGTCAGAAGGGGTCGGCCACAGACACTTCCCTCTCTGAAGCTGAAAGTTCAGATCTTGAACTAAGCCAACAGCAACAACGTTATAATCGTAGGCTCAACTGGAGAGGGAGAGGTCGGAATAGGGGCAGATACAGAAACTCCGATTTTAGAGGTAGCTCAAGGGCTAATCAACCCACACTACCTCATCAATCTAAACAATGGATCCCTCAGAACACTCAGTTCGTGGATCCGGTGAGAAATATAGAAGGTAACAAGAACAATCGGAGGGAGTGGAGGAATCATCTGCCTCCTTTTGTGCATCAGCACAATCCTCCTCGTCTACCAACCCCATGACTTTTTTAGGTCAAATGCCAACACACACGTATGCACTAAGGGACGGACTTCATCCTCCCAAAAAACCTTGTAACAAACTGAGGATAAACTTACTATATTAAATCTGTCAGGGGTTACTTTATTGAAAACTGAGGTGGCTATTTTAGAAAAAGGACTATCTTACGTCCCAACGACCCGCTTCAACCTTTTCGACTGGGTCGAGGACCTTCATCTCTTTATTAGAAAATGGAGATGGCGAAAAACTTTTGCGTCTATAGATCAAAAAAGGTGTTCTAAGCTAGGATTAGAAACAGAGGATTTACAGGGGTTGGACACATTGGTTGAATTATTAAATGAGGGGGGACAAACTAAGGGACATGGTCCCCTCACAGCACTCAGGAATAAAAGCACTAACATGCTTTCTAAGACTTTAAGTGAGGCCAATATAGACCTATTCCTGAGATCAGTGATTAGGGATTTAGAACATACCGGTATCTACTCTACTAAAACTAAAAAGAACTACTCTCAAACAGAGATGAAAGCTTTGAAACAACTAAGTAACAGTACGAACATAGTGATAAAGCCCTCAGAAAAGGGGGGCAACATCACAATCTTACACTCCATCAATATAAGGAAATGTGTCTTTCTCTTCTAATGGATAACCACAACTATGAGCGACTCAAGGCGGACCCTACTAACATGTACTCAGCTGAATTAATGTAAATACTGCAGGCGGCCTTTGAACATAAACGTATTGATCGTAACGAATTTGAAAACCTTAGACCTTTGTTTCCTAGGACAGCCACCTTCTACGCACTCCCAAAAATACATAAAGGCCTAAACCCTCTAAAGGGATGGCCAATTGTGTCGGGCATTGACTCCCTGACCCAGAACGCGGGTACAAATATTGATCAAGTACTGCTCCCCTTTGTTGTGGCCTTACCATCGTACCTAAGGGACACCACTGATCTCCTCCAGCGTTTGGAAAGGGTCACTATCGAATCGGATGTATGGTTGGCCTCTATTGACGTAGAGGCCCTATACACATTGATCCCACATAACAAGGGTTTGGCGGCTGTCATAATTTTCCTGGACTCAAGATCCAAGGATCTCTTTGAACACAATCACTTTGTGATCCAATTGCTGAATTTCATCCTTACCCATAACTACTTTGTCTTTGAGGGCTACTTTTACCACCAGCTCAGGGGTACCGCGATGGGTAGCCCCTGTGCGCCCACTTATGCCAACTTACTCCTGGGCTGTTGGGAGGATACCATCATTTTTTCTGACTCTTTAGCTCACTGGACCAAGTATATCACACTTTGGTCCAGATTTATTGATGACATTCTACTTCTATGGTCAGGAAGTGGAATTCAGATTGCTCATGAATGAATTAAATTCTAACCATATTGGTCTGTACTTCACATCCGAGCTCCAACGCGACCGTATAACTTTTCTGGACATTCAGATTGAACGGGGAGAGAATAATTTTATAAGGACAACCCTATACCGTAAAAAGACGTCAACTAATGGTCTGTTGAGATGGGACAGCTTCCACCCAAATCCATTAAAAAGAGGTATACCTAAGGGGCAGTTCTTGAGGGTCCGCAGAAACTGCTGAGACCAAGATGATTTCAGAGTGGAGGCATCCAAACTGTTTGATTGTTTCAAACAGAGAGGTTACCCAGAGCCATGTCTATATGAGGCGTGGAGCAATGCTAATTTAGTCGATCGCTCCACTCTACTCCAACCTAAAAAAAAGGAACATTCAAACGAGACGATTAGGGTCATTGGTACATATGACACCGAATCCAGACAAGTACGCAACATATTAAGCCACTATTGGTCACTATTAAAAACGGACCCTGATCTGGACAAATTTCTCCCTAACAGTCCAGCTATTACCTTTAGACGCGGTCGAAGTATAGGGGACACACTTGTTCATGGCCACCTGGAAACCCCAATAGCCAGTACCTGGTTACAGAATAGGAGCACAGGCACCTTTTAGATGTGGGAAGTGCAAAGCATGCCCTTCTATCTCCACGGGTAACCCATTCATGAACAGTTCAGAAACAAAAGCCTTCGCAGCACGCAGCTTTGCGAACTGTAACACGACAGGAGTAGTCTATCTGGCACAATGTGATTGCGGATTGAAATATGTAGGCGAAACTTGTAGAGCCTTTAAAAAAACGCATTCCTAGAACATATAGGAGACATACGGAACAGACGCGACAAACCACTAGCAAGACATATTTTACTGCACCACGACGGTAATATCAAATCTATGCACTTTTCAATGATTGAAACGATCAAACCATCGGTACGAGGGGGAAACCTGGACAAAATTCTGAGACAGAAAGAGTCCAGGTGGATCTACACCCTTAAGACGACAACCCCTTGGGGGGATAAATGAAGAGATCGACTTTGCGTGTTTTCTATAATAGTCCATGTGAATTATCGGGTTGGGGACTATCGCTTATATTATGAAGAGTATGAAAGGTTATTGGGGCCTGTAGCTGACCCCCTTTTTTCTCTTTACAATGGCGAGATACCCCACTCTTCTCCATGACTTTTAATTTCAGTGCAACCCTTACATGGTTGTGTGTTTAATTTATGTTTTACGTAGTGCCTCATCTATATACAGGTACTTTACGTAGCGACATTTGCCATACATGGGGGTGGCTATGATCGTGCACATTACCTTACAGGGACCGTGACATAAGTCTACTGCTCTTCATCCTTAAAGTGGTATACCGAATATCTGCCTTCTACATAAAAGCATCTCGACTTTTACCCCAGAGAAACGCAAGTAGACAAATGTTTTTTATTCAGCAGTTCTCCCCTATGTAGGGAAACGGCATAATACAAATGAGCTGATGTGGAATATTCCTCACTGTTGGTGTTTAATTTGGAAACTCTATGTGGATCAAGTTATTATACCTTCAGATCTATGTCTTGATCTGATCCTGGCAAGGTATTTGGTTTAAAGTGTCCCCTGATGAGCCCAATTATAGCACGGGTGAAACGCGTTGGAACGAAACGCTGTGAACCAACACGGCGCTTTCTTTTCCATGTTCTCTACTCTATTCTGAACATCAGGCTCGATGCATAGAAGTGGTTCAATCGGGGCGGCTATTCCGTCTATAGGTAGGGTGTGATAGATATAGGGCCAGCGATAGGGTTAGGGCCCATAGCATAACATATCTGGCCCACACCTGCCTGTCCCAGAAGGTCAGGTATCTACTCACTTAATTTACAATTTCCGTTCATCTTTTTTATTTATCATTATTTGGGCTTTTAATGGTATAGAATAAAGGCTACGTTTTAAGGGTGGCAGTCTGTGACTACTATCTAATCAGTACTGCCAATGTCATATCCTATCCCCCCCCCCAGCATATCCCCAACTGGTAACAGCCAGCTGGACCTTTATTGCAGACTGCTGGCAAATCAATCATAAACTTCTAGCAGGTATAATAAGAGGAATGGCACAATGTAGAGTCGTACGAAAAGATGCTCCCCAATTATTACATGGGGAATGTAAGTAGCTACTAAAACGGACATGTCGGGAGTGGTGACCGGTCTTCTTTACCGGGGTTCAATGGCTGAAATGTTAATAACCCATGGTAAGCACCAGCCTAGGGTGGCCGCTGTTACGGAAGTGGTCGAGCAGCCGGCGCTCTGCTGTTTTTATAACTCCCATAGCTTTGAATGGGAACTTGCGATTTACGGATATGGTGAATCTTGCTGTTACGCTGCTTGTGTCGCTCCCCTTCGCTGCTGTAGGAGGTATGGAAGCAGCGGAGCAGCGGCTGCTCGACCGTTCCTGTAAGGCTGGGTTCACATCAACGCTTCATTTTCCGTTCTTCTGATCCGTCAGAAGAACAGGGAAGAAGAAAAAAAAAAACGGATCCTGTAAAAAGAAATAATGGATCCAGAGCATCCATAATGCATCAGTTTTTAGTCATTTCTGTCTGAGATCCATGTTTTCCAGATCCCAGATGGACATGGCTAAAACGGGTGCATAACGAATGCTTAAAAAACAAGATCCGTTTTTTTTTCTTTTTCTGACAGATCAGAACAGAAAATGAAACGGTGACGTGAACCCGGCCGTATTCTGCTTCCTGGGCTTGGTGCCTTGAAAGGCTGAGAAGAGACAACCCAACTCCATTCCAGGTCCCATGGTAAACATGTCACGTGTCCTGTATTGAACTGGTCACACACAGTCGATGAGCAAGTGGTGCTCGTTATGTCAGCATTCACTAGGTTATATAAAACCCGCATGGTCACTCGCCTCTCAATCTAGTAAAAATGTGCCGTGCATGGCCTCATGCGTGTGACAGGTGATCAAACAGCTCCGAGGGCATGACATATGGCGTGATTAATGCATTCCTGCCGAGGTTGTATCATTCCTACCAGGCTCTGAGCATCTGAACCTAACCAAGTCATACGTGATCCTGCAGGGTGGAGCCTGGTAACCGGCCATGAAGGGGTTACAAAACAATATTTAGCATGTTTAGAGCAATGGGAAATCACAAAGGAGTTGAACGTAAGTGTAGCCGCTCATCGTACCCAAAACAGAACGGGGTCATGCCGGGCAAGCTTCAGACAGCTGTGACATAGGCGCATGCAGTTCTATGGACTTGGGTCTTGAGGCCATTATATAGGAATTGTCTACGTCTTCTGTTTGGGCATATGGGAGGCATATGGGAGTCATAGAGAAGGGGGGGTCCTCCCTCCGTAAACCAGAAGAGCAGGGTTGTGGCATTTTTTTTTAATGCTACATTTCCCCCTGAAAAATCAGCTGCTCGTCGGGGGGGTGCCAGGATTTTCAGGTTTCACCACGATTCTTCAGTGGGAATTCCGTTGTGGATCTGTCATAGATTTCACCTTCTGCATTAGCTTAGGCAGGGTGCTGAAAAAGAGACCAGTCCAGTATGGAGACTTACCGGAAGTACTCCAGGGTATGGACACTTATAGGCAATGCTCCATGGGAAACTAATATGCAAAAGGGGTATCAACCAAGGAAGAGAACCATCTCACCAGCGCCACCTATTGGAAGTGGCTCCCTATGAGTCATGGAGCATTGCCAAGAAGTGTCCATACCCTGGAGCACTTCCAGTAAGTCTTCACACAGGACTGGTCTCTAAGGAGGTTCAACACCCTGCCTAAGGCTACATGCACACGAACGTTGCATGTAGCCTTAGGTTGATATACCCGCAAAAAAAAAAGAACAGGTCCTATTCTTGTCCATTTTAGGCACTGTTACACTACCACCGTACAGCGCTTATACACTACCACCGTACAGCGCTTATAGACTACCACCGTACAGCGCTTATACACTACTATCGTACAGCGCTTATACACTACCACCGTACAGCGCTTATACACTACCACCGTACAGCGCTTATACACTACCACCGTACATCGCTTATACACTACCACCGTACATCGCTTATACACTACCACCGTACAGCGCTTATACACTACCATCGTACGGCGCTTATACACCACCACCGTACAGCGCTTATACACTACCACCGTACAGCGCTTATACACTACCACCGTACATCGCTTATACACTACCACCGTACAGCGCTTATACACTACCACCCTACAGCACTTATACACTACCACCGTACATCGCTTATACACTACCACCGTACAGCGCTTATACACTACTATCGTACGGCGCTTATACACCACCACCGTACAGCACTTATACACTACCACCGTACAGCGCTTATACACTACCACCGTACAGCGCTTATACACTACCACCGTACAGCGCTTATACACTACCACCGTACATCGCTTATACACCACCACCGTACAGCGCTTATACACCACCACCGTACATCGCTTATACACCACCACCGTACAGCGCTTATACACTACCACCGTACAGCGCTTATACACTACCACCGTACGGCGCTTATACACCACCACCGTACAGCGCTTATACACTACCACCGTACATCGCTTATACACTACCACCGTACATCGCTTATACACTACCACCGTACATCGCTTATACACTACCACCGTACATCGCTTATACACTACTATCGTACAGCGCTTATACACCACCACCGTACAGCGCTTATACACTACCACCGTACAGCGCTTATACACTACCACCGTACATCGCTTATACACTACCACCGTACATCCCTTATACACTACTATCGTACAGCCCTTATACACTACTATCGTACAGCGCTTATACACCACCACCGTACAGCGCTTATACACCACCACCGTACAGCGCTTATACACTACCACCGTACATCGCTTATACACTACCACCGTACAGTGCTTATACACTACCACCCTACAGCACTTATACACTACCACCGTACATCGCTTATACACTACCACCGTACAGCGCTTATACACCACCACCGTACAGCGCTTATACACTACTATCGTACGGCGCTTATACACCACCACCGTACAGCGCTTATACACTACCACCGTACAGCGCTTATACACTACCACCGTACAGCGCTTATACACTACCACCGTACAGCGCTTATACACTACCACCGTACAGCGCTTATACACTACCACCGTACAGCGCTTATACACTACCACCGTACAGCGCTTATACACTACCACCGTACATCGCTTATACACCACCACCGTACAGCGCTTATACACTACCACCGTACAGCGCTTATACACTACCACCGTACAGCGCTTATACACTACCACCGTACAGTGCTTATACACCACCACCATACAGCGCTTATACACCACCACCGTACAGCGCTTATACACTACTATCGTACAGCGCTTATACACTACTATCGTACAGCGCTTATACACCACCACCGTACAGCGCTTATACACCACCACCGTACAGCGCCTATACACCACCACCGTACAGCGCTTATACACCACCATCGTACAGCGCTTATACACCACCACCGTACAGCGCTTATACACCACCACCGTACAGCGCTTATACACTACTATCGTACAGCGCTTATACACTGCCACCATACAGCGCTTATACACTACCACCGTACGGCGCTTATACACCACCACCGTACAGCGCTTATACACCACCACCGTACAGCGCTTATACACCACCACCGTACAGCGCTTATACACCACCACCGTACAGCGCTTATACACTACTATCGTACAGAGCTTATACACTGCCACCATACAGCGCTTATACACTACCACCTTATAGCGCTTATACACCACCACCGTACAGCCATTAGTACACAGCAGTGTTCTGGTTGGTCCCCATCTATAATGCCCAGGATAGAGGCGTTCTTCATGAGGGTCCCAGGCCTCAGGATATCGGTGATGTCCCTTCGGTGGGGACGGGCCCTGTACAGCAGCACAGCTCACTCACCTCTAAGGCCACCTGCACACGAGTGCGGGAGAACGCATATAAGAGCCACATGAACTTATGTGCGGATTTATGTGCATTTCTGCAGCATATCTGCCCTCAAAACCCCAATTTTTTACAGCAGTATTTTGTGCAGATTTGATGCAGGTTTTCCACAGATCTTACCCTTCATTTGAAGAGAGTGAAATCCGCAGCTAAAACTGCAAACATAATGGAACATGCTGTGGATTTGGGAATCTGTACGACAGGTTACATGAGGTTTGTCTGATCTCATACACTTTGCTAGTACTTTTAGGTCTCATGAACACGACCGTTGCGTGTTTTGCGGTCCGCAAATTACAGATCCGCAAAACACGGATGGCATCCGTGTGCATTCTGCAATTTTCGGAACGACACGGACAGCCATTGATATAACTGCCTATACAGGTTATATTTTTTTTTGCGGACTGCGGAACGGAGCAACGGATGCGGACAGCACACACAGAGTGCTGTCCACATCTTTTGCGGCCCCGTTGAAGCGAATGGGTCGTACCCGAGCAGCTAAAAATAGCGGCTCGGATGCGGACCCGAACAACGGTCGTGTGCATGAGGCCTAAGGCTACGTGGACACGACCGCGCCGTGTTTTGCATTCCGCAAATTTCATACCCGCAAGGCACATATGCCGCCCGTGTGTGTGTTCCTCAATTTGCGAAACGGAAAGGGTTGCCTATTAAAGAAATGCCTATTCTTGTCCACAAAACGGACAATAGGACATGTTTCATTTTTTACGGAGCTGCGGAACGGATGCAACAGAGTGCTGTCCGCATCTTTTGCGGCTCCATTAACATGAATGGGCCCGCCTCCGAGCCTCAAAAAAAGGGGCTTGGATGCAGACCCAAACAGCGGTCGTGTGAATGAGGCCTATAGCCGAGGCCTAAGGGTAGGTGAAGTTATTACCAGCATAAAAAAAATTCATTTGAAAGCCACAATCGGTTTTACTGCGATATGCAATGATTTTGCCAATTTGCATTAAACAGAAAAAAAACAACAAAACGTGTGACCGATTACTGCATCCCAAAACCACAAACTGCAGCAAAACCATATGTGCCTCTGAAATCCGTTTTATTGATGCAGCGTAGAACTGACAGGTCTGACAGCGACATTTTGTAACCTAGCAACCCCAACCTCAGTAGGGATAATGGATCTAAACTAGGACAAATCAAAAATGGATGCTTCTCCCACAGCAACCAATCAGGTTGCTGCTTTCATTTTCCAAATGGCCTCTGAAAAATGAGAGCTGGACTCTCATTGGTTGCTAGGGGACCACCTCAGTAGTTCTTATAACACCTCCCCTCCCTTAACAGTTTTGGTTCTGTCCACTATATATATATGTATGTGTGTGTGTCGCTCCCTGAGACTTGTGGTTCTCAGAGAAGAGCCCTAGGGGAAGTGATGAGAGCGGAGCGGCAGTATAGACTCCGCATATATTTCCCATAGTGTCCTCTCCTCCACTCTTTAACCCTCCCGCTGCCGCGCAGGTCAGGAGCTTCCGCCCGCTTCTCCTGTGTGGTGACTCAGTGCCGCGCCCGGCGACAGGAGGGTTAAATGACGTCACCGAATCATGTCGACGAGCAATGTGCGCCATTTTGAAACCTCATCCCGGAGAAGCCGAGAGCGGCTCTTGAGCACCGCGTCCCCTTCCGAGTCCAGTCCTGCCCGCCTCCTCCTCCCCTAGTCACCGGCACCGGAACAGCCGCCGCAGCCCCGGAGCGGCCCTGCTCGGCACACACACGTACTCAGGAGGGGGAGAGTGTGAAGGGCGAACCCTCCCCGTCCTCCTTCTCCTCCTCCTTCTCAGCGACGCCCGGATTGGGAGGCCTGCTCTTAGAGGGAAGCCATGGCAGGTAAATAAGATCGAGGGGAGGGAGGAGGAAGGGAGGCCGCGGGGCCCGGGGGGTGGCGGTGCGGGCACGCCGCGGCCTAGTGGCCTCCTCACCGGCTCTTCTCTCTTGTGTTGCAGGAGTGGGCGGAGGGAACGATTTCCAGTGGTGTTTCTCCCAAGTCAAAGGTGCCATAGACGAGGATGTGGCGGAAGGTGGGTATGGGGCCCCCATGGGGGTGCAGCTGGCACGGGTGACCTCTGACTGGTGCCCATGCCCCCAGGTCTACACGAAGTCATTCATTTATAGAGGAAACGCTCTGAATCTGAAGCTATGTTCACACTGAGCACTTTTCTTTTCCTGTGGATTTTTTTTTTTTCAGCCAAAGCCAGCAGCGGATTTGGAAGGGATCCTGCTGGATCCATTACTGGCTTTGGCCTCAAAAACCTCTGTGTGAACTGAACCTAAGGACTGTGAAAGGACCATGGCTGACAGCAGCCGAGGGATCTAGTACAGGTGCAGAGGGATCTAGTACAGGTGCAGAGGGATCTAGTACAGGTGCAGAGGGATCTAGTACAGGTGCAGAGGGATCTAGTACAGGTGCAGAGGGATCTAGTACAGGTGCAGAGGGATCTAGTACAGGTGCAGAGGGATCTAGTACAGGTGCAGAGGGATCTAGTACAGGTGCAGAGGGATCTAGTACAGGTGCAGAGGGATCTAGTACAGGTGCAGAGGGATCTAGTACAGGTGCAGAGGGATCTAGTACAGCCAGCCGTAAGAGCCGCGACCTGATCTCTCAGACGGGGGGCAGTAAGGCTATGGCCACACATCTCCGCCATCACTGGGTCCATTGTTGTATCCCTATTCACTATGGCAGGCATGCTCAACCTGCAGCCCTCCAGCTGTTGTAAAACTACAACTCCCACCATGCCCTGCTGTAGGCTGTCCGGGCATGCTGGGAGTTGTAGTTTTGCAACAGCTGGAGGGCCGCTGGTTGAGCATCCCTGGACTATGGGATCTGGCTGCTTTCCAGCATGAGGAATGGCCTGTGTCCGGCCACAAAACGGACAAGAATAGGACCATTTTTTTGTGGACCCATAGAAATGAATGGATCTCCAAAAATATGCAGATCAGACATGGATCCAGGTAAGGCTACTTTCACACTTGCGGCAGGACGGATCCGACAGGCTGTTCACCCTGTTGGCTCCGTCCTTCCGCTATTTCGCCCCCATTGACTATAATGGGTACGGGGGGCGGAGCTCCGGCACAGTTCGCGGTGAGACGGAGCCGACAGGGTTAACAGCCTGTCGGCTCCGTCCTGCCGCAAGTGTGAAAGTAGCCTTAGTAGTGTGCACGGGGCTGTCGTTTATTACTGGGTCGCAATCCGTTGTTGCAATGTTTCAGCTGAAGTCTTATAATGGATACAGTGAAGCCAGTGGGTGATGGTGTGACAGGCGGGTGCTCCGAGCCCCCCTCAGCATGAGCGACTCCGAGTCCTGGACCTGTGTTCGTATTTCTTAGGCTACTTTCACACTCGCGTTTGGTGCAGATCCGTCATGGAGGGATCCGTTCAGATAATACAACCGTCTGCATCTGTTCAGAACGGATCCATTTGTATTATCTTTAACATAGCCAAGACGGATCCGTCTTGAACACCATTGAAAGTCACTGGAGGACGGATCCGTTTTCTATTGTCATAGATTTGGGTCAGTTTCATCAGACGGACACGGCAAGCAGCGTTTTGGTGTCTGTGTCAAAAGCGGAATGGAGACGAAACTAATGTAAACTGATGCATTCGGAGCGGATCCTTTTCCATTCAGAATGTATTTGGGCCAAACTGATCCGTTTTGGACGCTTGTGAGAGCCCTGAACGGATCTCAGAAACTGAAAGCCAAAACGCCAGTGTGAAAGTAGCCTTAGGGTCCATTCACACATCCATGTGTGTTTTGCGGATCCATGGATCCGCAAAACACGGACACCGGCAATGTGCGTTCCCCGTTTTGCGGACCGCACATCGACGGCACTATAATAGAAAATGCCTAATCTTGTCCGCAATTGCGGACAGGAATAGGACATGTTCTATTTTTTTTTTCGGGAACGGAAGTGCGGGTCCGCATTTCCAGATCCGGACAGCACATCGTGTAGCCCCATAGAAATAAATGGGTCCGCAATTCCGTTCCGCAAAATGCAGAACAGAATTGCGGACGTGTGAATAGAGCCTTAGGTTGTATTCACACAGGGGGAAAGTACTGTACTCTGCGGCCACAGGGAGTCTGGGATCCTGTCTCGTCATGAAAGCGCTAGGGCTCATGCACACCGCCGTATGTGTTTTGCGGTCAGCACAAAAACTGATCCGCAAAAAATACGGATGACGTCCGTGTGCATTCAGTATTTTGCTGAAGGGAACAGCTGGCCCCCAATAGATCAGTCCTGTCCTTGTCTGTAATGCGGATAATAATAGGACATGTTCTATTTTTTGTCAGAACGGAAATACGGAAACGGAATGCACACGGAGTAACTTTTTTGTTTTTTTTCGGACCCATTGAAATGAATGGTTCTGCATACAGTCCGTAAAAAAAAGAAACAGGAACAGACACAGAAAGAAAACAGAATTTTAATCAGGTCAACCACAGCTATACGTGTGTGCAAGCAGTTGGATAGGGAGGTCGCTGGTGACTCCCCTTAATTTTGTAGCATACCCCGCCGTTATCTGAATGAGGGCTCATGTACACCAACGTGTTTTTCCTCGGCACAACATGGAGCCATAAGAATAGACGCCCCAGAATTATTACATGGGGCATTCAGCTAGTGACTACAACAGACATGGAGAGGTGACGGGGGCTCTCCTACCACTGTATGCAGAGAAGCATCGCTCTCGGTAGGGGGGCAGCTTTCCTGGGTGGTGGTTCTACCCGCTCCGAGGCTGACCACCACTGAGCTCGTTCGCAGGGGTGCGGCCGGCTGGCATTGAGCTTACAAGGGAAGACTAAAGGACGTATTCAGAGCATATCCCGGTCTTCTGGGAGAATTGCATCCAGCGGTGTATCTTCTCTTGTTGCGTGCTGTAATGTAAATTACGTAGGGGTATAGGCATTTACAGGGTTACAGAGATTTATCAAGACTGGCGCAAAGGAAAATTGGCTTAGTTGCCCATAGTAACCAATCAGACTAATCCTTTTATTTTAATGGAGCTCTGAAAAATGCAAGGTGGAATCTGATTGGTTGCTGTGGACAACTAGGCCAGTTCTGATATAACTCTTTCCCCTTATCCTATATGTCATGCGTCTACCAGGTGGGGAAACACTATGAAAGTGTAAGGGCATGACCACCCGCGTCAACCGATGGCAGTGTGGGTTTGCAATAAACTTTGTGGCCGTTGGTTGCTTTGGGTGGACGTGGCTTGGCTTCATCAGTGCTCCAGACAAAAAATACCTAGTAGCTATTGGCTCCTGAACTGAAAAATTTAGGAGCCAAATGAAATTTTTAGTCGCCAAATCAAAACCCAATCAAAATTTTGGTATCGTGACAACGCTACGCCGATCAGATCGGCGTAGGGTTGTTTCGATACCCAAATTTTAATTCGCTTTCGACACCATAAAAAAGTATTGCGATACTCTACCACGCAAAAAAAAAAGCCACGTGCATTCCGCATTTTATGAAACGTTCGGCCCATAATAGAACAGTCCTATCCTATTTTTTGAGGTGACAAAAAAAATTGAGAATCGCATGCTTTTTATTTATTTCTGTTACGGCGCTCACCTAGATTTTTTAATTAATTTTTTTGGACGTAGCGCTATGTAATATGTAAAATTGAGAAAGGGAGATTGAAACCTAATATTTTAGTGTTATATATAATTATTATTATTTTTTTTATAAACACTATTAGCCCCCTTAGGGTCTGGAACCCTTGTCCTATTCACCCATATAGATCTCTATCAGGGTGAATAGGACCTCACTCTCCCTGCTGCCCTGGGCTTTGTGCACACAGCAGCAGGGAGATTACTATAGCAGCCAGGGCTTCAGGAGCGTCAGCAGTGTAATCCTGGGGCTCCGATCGGAACTGTCACTGCCACCAATTACTTTAATACTGAGGGGTTGGGGGGGGGGGGGGGGGCCCTACCCGCTCCTGTGCCCCGCCGCTGTATTCAACTGCAGAGCTGCGGCGGCGGGTATAGTCGCAAATGGCAACAAGACTAAAAAGTCTTGTCGCCATTTGTAAATTTTAAGTCGCATTGGCGACCACTTTGATTGCCATCTGGAGCCCTGTTCATGCAGCCGGCACACTGTGGGGCCATTCCCTAAGGACTCATGCACACGACTGTCGGATGCTTTGCAGTCTGCAAATTGCGGATCCGCAAAATATAGATACCGAACGTGTGCATTCTGCATTTTGAGAAATGGAATATCTGGGCCTTAATCGCACAGTCCTATCCTTGTCCATAATGGGGCATGTTCTACTTTGTTTGCGGAAAGACCATGCAAATGTATGGACATGGGATTCATTTCCGTTTTTTATGTGGACCCAATGAAGTGAATGGATCTGCATATGGGATGCAAAAAAACAACAACACAGAAGCAGGAAAAAAAATAAGATTGTGTGTACGAGCCCTAACTCCACTGATGTCCTACTGCCCAATCTGATACCAGGCTTGGATAGTGAGGCAGTTGCATGCTAAACTGTACAGTGCAGTTACCCATGCCATGCCCAGCGAGTATTGTACATGGGTACTAGTCTAATAGTATGACCCATGCGTGAAACTCTCCAACATTGTACAGTTCTCCATTGTGGCTCTCTGTCCTCCATGTTGGATCGGATGAGAGTATCGGAGGAGAAGCACGATTACAGTATTTGGTTCATTCCTAGACAGACCATTGTGATTAATATCTGACACCGATGACTGCGCCATTGATGGGTCAATCATTTGATAGATATGAACACGTCTAGCCGTGATTATTGGGTCTGAGGGGACGCGCATCGTTTCTGACTTTTGCCATGCAAGGTAGGGTTATTGATCACAGGGAAGATCACAATCAAAGTTTGAGGCCTCTTTCACACAAACGTGTGCGCTCCATGGCCATATTGCGGACCGCATTTGTCGATCCGCAATACACGGGCCCTGCTCTGTGGGCATTCCGCTTCACGGATGCGGACCCATTCACTTGAATTGGTCCGCAAATCCGGAGATGCGGAACGGAAGCACTAAGGAGTGCTTCCGCTGGGTTTCGTCCCGTACTTCTGTTCCGCATAAAGATAGAACATGTCCTATCTTTTTGCGGAACGGGCAGATCGCGGACCCATTAAAGTGAATGGGTCCGCGATCCGCTGCGGCTGCCCCATGATGGGTGTTCGTGCATTGAGGGCCACAGCACGGCCATGGGGTGCACACTGATTGTGATTTCAACAATTATCCTTTAGAAAATCGTTGAAATTAATAGTAAAATAAATGCGTCTGTGTTGTGCAATGACAGATGTCCTGCTGATCAAGTCTGTAAGAATCGCTTTCGTATTTAGGGCTCATGCACACAAGCATATTTGTTGTTTTTTTTTTTTGAGCCCCTTGTGCGGAACCATTCTGTTCAGTAGGTCTGCAGAAAAAGCGGACATGACTCCGTGTGCATTCCGTTTCCGTATGTCCACATGGCCATTCCTCAGAAAAGATAGAACATGTCCTATTGAAAGGCATAAGCATTGTTACAATGGATCTGCAAAAAAAATAATAAAGCAATATGGATGTCATCTGTATTTTTGGTGGACCGCAAAATACATACGGTTGTGTGCATGAGCCCTTCGGGGGAGACCTCGTCAGTCAAGAGTCACCCAGTAGATGCTCCTCATTTTAAACCATAAGCAGAATGAAATACTAGCAGGATCCCTTTAGAGGGGTCGTAAGATAATTAAAGGGTTTATTCAGATTTCGTGATATAGATTACCTATCCCTAGGATTATTCATCAATATCAGATCTGTGGGGCTCCAACTCCTGGCACCCTTGCCTATCGGCTATTTTAGGGGCCGTGGAGCTTGTGCTGTATCCACTGCAGTGTTTACCTGCATGCCGGTGCAGGGACGGTGCTGTGTAAGGCTACTTTCACACTTGCGTTTTTCTTTTCCGGCACTGAGTTCCGTCCTAGGGGCTCTATACTGGAAAAGAACTGACCAGTTTTATCCTAAT
Organism: Bufo bufo; assembly: GCF_905171765.1. Classification (NCBI taxonomy): domain Eukaryota; kingdom Metazoa; phylum Chordata; class Amphibia; order Anura; family Bufonidae; genus Bufo; species Bufo bufo. Next base: position 48,193,400 of record NC_053394.1, read on the forward strand.
GCATTCTGAATGGAGAGTAATCCGTTCAGGATGCATCAGGGTGTCTTTTTGACTGATCAGGCAAAAGATAAAACCGCAGCATGCTACGGTTTTATCTCCGGCCAACAAAACTGAAGACTTGCCTGAATGCATTCCTTTTTTTCCATTGGAATGTATTAGTGCCGGATCCGGCATGCGCAGACCGAAAAAAAGGTGGGGAAAAAAAATGCCGGATCCGTTTTGCTGGATGACACTGGAAAGAAGGATCTGGCATTTCAATTCATTTTTCTGACTGATCAGGCATTTTTAAGGGCTCTTTCACACTTGCGTTGTTGTGTTCCGGCATAGAGTTCCGTTGTCGGGGCTCTATGCCGGAAGAATCCTGATCAGTTTTATCCCAATGCATTCTGAATGGAGAGAAATCCGTTCAGGATGCATCAGGATGTCTTCAGTTCCGGAACGGAACGTTTTTTGGCCGGAGAAAATACCGCAGCATGCTGCGCTTTTTGCTCAGGTCAAAAATCCTGAACACTTGCCGCAAGGCCGGATCCGGAATTAATGCCCATTGAAAGGCATTGATCCGGATCCGGCCTTAAGCTAAACGTTGTTTCGGCGCATTACCGGATCCGACGTTTAGCTTTTTCTGAATGGTTACCATGGCTGCCAGGACACTAAAGTCCTGGTTGCCATGGTAAAGTGTAGTGGGGAGCAGGGGAGCAGTATACTTGCCGTCCGTGCGGCTCCCGGGGCGCTTCAGAGTGACGTCAGGGCGCCTCACGCGCATGGATGACGTGATCACATGGATCACGTCATCCATGCGCATGGGGCGCTCTGACGTCATTCTGGAGCGCCCCGGGAGCCGCACGGACGGTAAGTATACTGCTCCCCCGCTCCCCACTACTACTATGGCAACCAGGACTTTAATAGCGTCCTGGCTGCCATAGTAACACTGAACGCATTTTGAAGACGGATCCGTCTTCAAATGCTTTCAGTTCACTTGCAGTGTTACGGATCCGGCGGGCACCTCCGGCAAATGGAGTGCACGCCGGATCCGGACAACGCAAGTGTGAAAGAGGCCTAAGACTGATCAGGATCCTGATCAGTCTTACAAAATGCCATCAGTTGGCATACGTTTTGCCGGGTAGTTCCGGCGACGGAACTGCTTGCTGGATCACTCTGCCGCAAGTGTGAAAGTAGCCTAATTACAACTTCCATTCAAGTGATCGGATATTGATGACCTACCCAATAAGTACATTTCATTGACTGGTGAATACTTCCTAGTTCTATTTTGTGTGAGAAGCTGAATGTACACTAGGGTACCACTCCGGGAATATATTTTTTTGGTTGTCCAATGCTAACTCATCAGCAGTATTCTAGTGGTGTAATTGGTTTCATCCCAGCCCAGTTGCATTCCTAAGTTTTGAACCCTGTCATGTGATCCCAGTCTGCCCAGTAGTCCAGGGCGTGCTTGGTAAGCAGGGAGGAGGCAGCGCTACTGTGAGCCCCGCTGCCTTCTCAGACAGCTGATCGGCGGGGGTCCCGGGTGTCGGACCCCCACCAATGAGATACTGATGATCTAGCCACAGGATAGGTCATCTGTGTTAAAAGTCTATCAAAACCCCTTTAATGTACTAAGCTTATGCAACAATAGCTCTTAAAATGTCTTATATTATTACAGGGGTTCTCCAGGGCTAATGAATGGCTTGTCCTTAGAGATGGGGTGGTGGTGGTCCAATTCTTGGCACCACTGCCTATCAACTGATTGAAGGGGTGCCGAGAGTTGGACCCCCACCCATCTGATACTGAAGACCTCTTCCGAGAGACAGCTTCATCCTGTTTATCCCTAGTCCCAGAGATGGCCCCTTTATTCTATAGTTCACACTCATTTGTGTCAGACAACTGTTCCCATTTCCGTCTGTAAAGCACGGACTTATCTGGACACCTTTTTATAGGGGTTGTGCAGCCCTGCAGTATTGATGACCCATCTTCAGGAGAGGTCATCAATGTCGGATCCTGCGAGTGCTGCTTCCACTTGACAATTGCCAGACTGGAGTAGCTGTGATCGCACTGCGCCTCCTCTGCAAACGAGAAGACGTGCAGGTAATTTTGAAGCATTACTCTCGCCGCTACCCCTTCAAACAGCTGATCGGTGGGGGTGCCGGGAGTCGGACCCTCCCTGACCTGTCGTTGATGACCTATCCTGAGCATATCAATGACGTCAGTATTGTAGCGCTGCACAGCCCCTTAACGGTGTCCTGATGTGTCAGATTTTTTTTAACTAGACCACGGGTTCAGCAGCCTTTGGCACTCCAGCTATTTTGACGCTACAGTTCCCAGCATGCTTGAATCACTTCTATGGAAGTTCTGAGAACAACAAGTATGCATAATAGGAGTTGTAGTTTCACAACACCTTCGGTGCCGGAGGTTGCCTACCCCTGGTCTAGACCTATTCATGGGAATAAATGAGTCTCGGGTGGAAAACGGACAAGAATGAACTGAAGTGTGAATTGCTACATTTATCTTAAAGGGGTTGTCCACAGGATTGTCAATCGCTAACTGATCAGCGGGGGTTCGACATCTGTCAATCAACTGTTTGGCATTACTTGTGGTGTGTGAAGCAGACGGCTCTATCAACTTGGTAGCTGAATGAGCTTGAACTAATAGTCCCTTTACACGGGACAACGAACTAGCAGATTGTTGGGAATAAAACGTTTATTCCCGTAGGGTTGTTTCGATACAATAAAGTATTGCAATACTCGAAGCCGCGTGCATTCCGCATTTTATGGAACGTCTGGCCCATAATCGAACAGTCTTATCCTATTTTTTGGGGGACAAGGTGGCAAAAAAATGGCGAATTGCGCGGTTTTTATAAAAAAAAATTCTGTTACGTGTTTACCGCGTAGGAGATTCGTTTTTTTTATATTTTAATGGTTTGCACTTTTTTGGGCGTGGCAATATGTAATATGTTTTATTTATATATTTTATATGTAAAATTGGGAAAGGGTATGATTTAAACTTAATATTTTGGTGTTTCTTACTTTTTATTTAAGAACTATTTCCCCCCTTAGGGGCTAGAACCTGGGATCTTTTAATCCCTTGTCCTGTTCACCCTGATAGAGCTCTATCCATCAATTATAATACTCGGGGGGGGGGGGGGGGGGGGGGGTTAGAACTGGGGAGGCGCACTGCACCACCAATGAAGATAAGTAACCTTTTAATACAAATGCAGGAAGCGGGTGCTGGCGGCAGAATCACATAGCCTACACCCGACCTCTATGACAGGGCGCTGCGATCCGCGGAAGTTAACCCCCGATCGCAGCGCCCTGTCATGGAGGTCGGGGTGCCGCCTAAATTTGTATTAATGGGTGAGATATCATTGGTGGTGCAGTGGCCTCAGCACCTCCCCTCTCTTCTTATTGGCGGCAGCAGCACAGGGGGGAGGGAGACACTCCTGTTCCCCTGTGCTGCTGAGGAGAACATGGCGCGGTGAGAGCAGCATGCGCCATGTTCTCTGATACTAGGCTCGCCCACTGCATCCGGTAAATGTAAAATCCCGGTATCTAATAGATACCGGTACACAAGTATTGATTATCGATAATTCGATACCCGCTACAACCCTACATTCCCGACAATCTGCTGATCGCTGGCGAAGGAGACCAGTGCATTGACATGCAGCGATCTCATCCAGAGTATAAGGAGGAGCGGTCACTAATGCCATCGCTCTTCCCCATACTGTCTCGCTGTGTCCCGGCAGCAGATTGTGTTTACACAGCAGGATCTGCCACTGGGAAACGATGATCTTTTGTGCTGCACAAGAGAGATTAGCGTTTTGCTAATTCATCGGGTCATCGGCTGTGCAATTTCACTGCTAGATCATCGCTGGTTAGCGATGATCTGTTCAGTTGTTGGCCTGTGTAAAGCCTCATGCACACGTCCGTGGAACACGGCCCATGAGATACCGGCCTGGAGTCCTGCTGAGTGCAGGAGCGCACGGCGTCATTGGATGCTATGACACTGTGCGCTTCGTGACGCCGCTGATGTACAGTAATACACTCGTATAGATCATACAATGTACTACTGTACATCAGCAGCGTCATGAAGCGCACAGCGTCATAGCATCCAATGACGCCGTGCGCTCCTGCACTCAGCAGGAATCCAGGCCGGTATCTCATGGTCCGTGTTCCACGGACATGTGCATGAGGCTTAAAGGGCCCTTTAGTTTGAGCAGCGCTGCACTGACGAGCTCAGTCCGCTACATAGCTGATGGAGCCATCTGCTTCCAGCGCCAGAAGTATTGCCGAACAGCTGATTGGCAGGGGTTCTGGATGTCGGACCTCCGCCAATCTGCTAGTGATGGTCTGTCCTAACAGGCCTTCACCTAATAAAAGGTGGAGAACCCCTTTAATGGGTTGACGGTAAAATTGGGATCTGTTTACGTTAGTGCCACTGAAAGCAACCATCTTTTTAAACTGATTTTGGTAAACCGTATATAAAACGCCCAGTCTGGTGACCGATCCATACGTGATGGTCCAGCAGCAGATTGCACATACGCGGCTTAGATGTGGTTCTTGTCCTAGCTGGAGACATGGCTTACATCCCTAACAGACTGAGCAGAGTCTGCATCGCCATTTTGGTGTAGTTATACTGTTTTGCAGACCGGGACATCTGGAATATGAAATATTCAGAAAGCTAATTTATTTCCTTTCTGCACATTCCCTTAGTTTATGGCGTTAGGATGGAGAGCTCCTCGCGGTTTATTCCTGCCATCTGATGTTGAGAGCAGGGCGTGTACCCTCTTGATATCAGCCAGTCATTTAAAGGTGCTAGTTCTGTGCGTCGTATTGAACCTGCAGGTCTCGTCTTTGCAAAACCACAATGCGCTTTTTCAGAGGCGACGGACATGCCCAAGTTTGTGTCTCTTATAAGTATTGGGAGAAAGTCAAGATTCAGTAGAAATCAGCCTATTTCGTATGATACGTAGATTTCCATGGCTGACTTTCTGTGTGTGCAGCAGGTCCGCACTACGATTAGCCCCCATTGTCAAAGTGAAAGTCTGTTTCAGTAGCATGCACATGGATTTGTACAAGCTCCATTGAGGTGAATGGTATAGTTGCAGCGTATGTGTTGCGTATGTATTTCTGCAACTGTTCCAAACTTGCATGTGGCTGATTTTGTTTCCGAAATTTCAGTGACAGTTCCATTTATCTGGTGCTTATAGAAGAACATGGGCCTAATTTATCATTAAGGCTAGTTTCACACTAGCGGCAGGGGAGTCCGGCGGGTGAACAGCCTGTCGGATCCGTCCTGCCTCTAGTTCACGTGTGCCCCCGGACTGCCGCTCCGTCCCCATTGACTACAATAGGGGCGGAGTTCTGGCGGCAGCCGGACTAAAAGTACTGCATGTCGTAGTTTTAGTCCGGCAGCCTCCTGCCGTGCGCTGCTGTCGGAACTCTGCCCCCCATTATAGTCAATGGGGACGGAGCGGCAGTCCGGGGGCACACTAATTAAAAGAACGTTTTCCTTTATAAAAACTCATCAGCCACCCCTGCCATCAGTCCTCAGCGCCCTCGTCTCCCCCAGTGCCACCATCTCCCCCTTCTAGCCATCAGTCCCCAGTGCCAATGAAATCAAATACTTGCCTTTCCTGTAGAGGCGCCACCAACACCCCACAGCTCTTCCAGCCTCTTCTTCACGTGCTGCACTGGGACATGTCCTTACGATGTGTGTATGTCAGGATACAGTGCGGTGTGGGCCGGCGGGAGACCACGGAGTGGTGAGTATTGGCAAGCACTTCACTCGCGCTCTGTGGTCAGATGGCACAAACTAATCCTCGAAGCCAAAAATTTGCATCAATGATTTTTTGGTTGAGTAATCGTTTCAGCCCTAGTACATACAGATGGACTTCGCCTAATGCGTTGCAAAGGGGCAAAATAAGCTGCGAGAATCCGCAATGTAAACTGACATGATTTGCATGAAGGGTCGGTATCCACAGGGATTTTTCTGCACCGTGCGGATGAGGTTGGGTCAGATGCTTAATGCCTGTTTTACACTTGGGTTGTGGCTTTCCGGTTTTGAGATCCGTTCCGTTTTGCTGTGTTTGGTTTTTTTTTCCCGTTTGTTTTTGGTTTTGACTGGACACAAATTCGCGGCATGGTGACGGACCTTTACCCCCCCCCAGTTTAGATTTAAAGGGATTCTGTCATCAAGATTTTCGTTATGGAGCTGTTCACATCATCCTCTCAGTCTCCATTATCTAATTAAAAATATACTAGTTTAACCCCCACCTGTCCTTTCATTTTGGATAAAAATCTGTTTTATTAATATGCTAATTACCTTACTAACATGCCCAAGGGAATGTCCCTCCGGCCGTTTGTGCCCAGCCGAGCCCCTTATCTCGTAGCCCAGCGCCGCCCCACTGCTAATTATGCACTCCTCTCATTGCCGATGGTGCGCGCTTCGTTCGCTGAGGCTGCTGCCAGGACACCGCGCGGGCGCTGACCAGTGGATTTAGGGCGCATGCGCGAGATTACGGCGCACCATCGGCGATGAGAGGAGTGCATAATTAGCAGTGGGGCGGCGCTGGGCTACGAGATAAGGGGCTCGGCTGGGCACAAACGGCCGGAGGGACAGCCCCTTGGGCATGTTAGTAAGGTAATTAGCATATTAATAGAACCGATTTTTATCCAAAATGAAAGGACAGGTGGGGGTTAAACTAGTATATTTTTAATTAGATAATGGAGACTGAGAGGATGATGTGAACAGCTCCATATAGAAAATCTTGAAGACAGAATCCCTTTAATACAACCAGATCCGGCAAAATGTAATTTATTAGCCGTCTGCAGTAAGGGTCCAGAGGGGTGGTAACAAGTTGGGGGGGGGTGTACCTGCACAGTCTGACACTATCCAATCAGTGCTGTTATTGTCAGACTGTGCAGGTACACACCCTCAAATGGTTAACTTCTAGTAGTAATAATAAAGAAATGGCTCTTCACAGGGCTGTGCCATCGGTACAGGGGGATTCGGAGTGATCAGTGATGGCATTGTGTACATGAGGGATAGCGGTCAGCCGCAGGCAACACCTCCCTCCTGTACCGATAGCTGTTCACAGGGAGTAGAAAAGACCGAGATGAATGTACAAATCACAGGTTTTACTGAAGCTTTTCCCATAAAACTATACATCAATCTGCTCAGCTCCTCCTGCTCCATAACCCGCTGCCTGCAGATTGCATTTTGCGGTGACGGGTCCTCTTGAAATTTTGCAGCAATTACAGATTTGATGTCTATACCATACGTGAATTAGTTTTCAGCAAAATCTTACACACACACACGTGCTGAAGCTTTTCTGCCTGCAGTTCTGCAGCGGAACATGTGAACAAGACCCCAATTTGGTCAGGGGTATAGTAATTAAAGACCTAATCAGCACATTGAAATTGTAAAAAGAGATTGGCCCTCCACCTCTGGTATCACTGTAGAAAATAACTCTGTAGATTATTTACATATGAAGTTAAAACTATAGTTAAGCGAAAACATAATACAAACAACAAGAATACAAAGTTAAAAACCAAATAGTTAAAATCTGAATATCTTACAGCGGAGATTCCAAGCCGGAGGTGTTAACCCATTGCTGCGTGGGATATACCAAATTGCTAAGTATATATTGCACTAAATATTGAGAGTTCAGCCGTAATAGACAACGGTGATTTACCCCTTCAGCTTTATCCCAATTGTTATATATTCAGTCAATATATATTGGATCTTCAGTTATGCAATCATAAGTGGCATGTACTACGGTATATAGAATTACTGATGATCCACTTCCCAAGGCCGCCTCTTGTATGATATATACAGTGGGGGAAATAATTATTTGACCCCTCACTGATTTTGTAAGTTTGTCCAATGACAAAGAAATGAAAAGTCTCAGAACAGTATCATTTCAATGGATAGCACATCAAAAGGAAAATCGAAAAAATAACTTTAAATAAAAGATAGCAACTGATTTGCATTTCATTGAGTGAAATAAGTATTTGAACCCCTACCAACCATTAAGAGTTCTGGCTCCCACAGAGTGGTTAGACACTTCTACTCAATTAGTCACCCTCATAAGGACACCTGTCTTAACTAGTCACCTGTATAAAAGACACCTGTCCACAGAATCAATCAATCAAGCAGACTCCAAACTCTCCAACATGGGAAAGACCAAAGAGCTGTCCAAGGATGTCAGAGACAAAATTGTAGACCTGCACAAGGCTGGAATGGGCTACAAAACCATTAGCAAGAAGCTGGGAGAGAAGGTGACAACTGTTGGTGCGATTGTTCGAAAATGGAAGGAGCACAAAATGACCATCAATCGACCTCGCTCTGGGGCTCCACGCAAGATCTCACCTCGTGGGGTGTCAATGGTTCTGAGAAAGGTGAAAAAGCATCCTAGAACTACACGGGAGGAGTTAGTTAATGACCTCAAATTAGCAGGGACCACAGTCACCAAGAAACCATTGGAAACACATTACACCGCAATGGATTAAAATCCTGCAGGGCTCGCAAGGTCCCCCTGCTCAGGAAGGCACATGTGCAGGCCCGTCTGAAGTTTGCCAATGAACACCTGAATGATTCAGAGAGTGACTGGGAGAAGGTGCTGTGGTCTGATGAGACCAAAATAGAGCTCTTTGGCATTAACCTCCAAACTCGCTGTGTTTGGAGGAAGAAAAATGCTGCCTATGACCCCCAAAACACCGTCCCCACCGTCAAGCATGGGGGTGGAAACATTTTGCTTTGGGGGTGTTTTTCTGCTAAGGGCACAGGACAACTTATTCGCATAAACGGGAAAATGGACGGAGCCATGTATCGTGAAATCCTGAGCGACAACCTCCTTCCCTCTGCCAGGAAACTGAAAATGGGTCGTGGATGGGTGTTCCAGCACGACAATGACCAAAACATACAGCAAAGGCAACAAAGGAGTGGCTCAAGAAGAAGCACATTAAGGTCATGGAGTGGCCTAGTCAGTCTCCGGACCTTAATCCAATCGAAAACCTATGGAGGGAGCTCAAGCTCAGAGTTGCACAGAGACAGCCCTCGAAACCTTAGGGATTTAGAGATGATCTGCAAAGAGGAGTGGACCAACATTCCTCCTAAAATGTGCGCAAACTTGGTCATCAATTACCAGAAACGTTTTGACCTCTGTGCTTGCAAACAAGGGTTTTTTCCACCAAGTATTAAGTCTTTTTTTGTTAGAGGGTTCAAATACTTATTTCACTCAATGAAATGCAAATCAGTTGCTATCTTTTATTTAAAGTTATTTTTTCGATTTTCCTTTTGATGTGCTATCTGCCACTGTTACAATAAACCTACCATTGAAATGATACTGTTCTGAGACTTTTCATTTCTTTGTCATTGGACAAACTTACAAAATCAGTGAGGGGTCAAATAATTATTTCCCCCACTGTATATATATTGTTTTATGTTCAGTATTTCTCCAGATATATTGTAACACACTCCTCAGGCGTCTAGTACAGTGTTAGTCATTCCCAGCCAGACGTCTTCAAGTAATGTAGTTACTTATCCGGATAAATGCACAGACTTATTGTCACAAATGTATTCAGATCATCAGATCTCACACGTTATGTCCGTATCAGAATATACATCACCTCTAGCACCTCTCATAGCAGTCCATGCAGAGATTCAAATGTCCCTGTTGTGTCTCTCCAACAATAAGCGCACGGGTTCAGATATTATGGTTCTTACTCAGTTTGCAGACGAGGGATCTGGGTCTAGTGCCTGCCATTGAGTCCCACGTGGTCTCGGGCACAGAGCGTTCTTGCCTCCGAATATCCCCTCCTATCGGTGAGTCCGTATGTATTGTATTTCTCGTGCGCTGGAGAAGGACGCAGTCGGCGTGCCACGTTGTGAATGGCTGCGGATCAGCTGGCCTCTCTACTTTAGACTAGAGTGATCCCGGAGCGCTCCATATAGTTTGTTATTGAAGAGAGTACATCAGTGCATAGGGGGTATTCACTGATGTATATGGAGCGCTCCAGGATCACTCTAGTCTAAGGCCTCTTTCATACGACCATATGGCTTTTTCAGTGTTTTGCGGGCCATTTTTTTTCCGGATCCTTTTTTTTTGTTTCGGTTCCGTTCTGTATGGCATATACAGTTTTTACTTAGAAAAAAATTGGACTGGGCATAAAATTTTTAATAGATGGTTCCACAAAAACAGAACGGATACGGATGCATTTCCATATGTGTGCCTTTTTTTGCGGCCCCATTGACTTGAATGGAGCCACGGAACGTGATTTGCAGGCAATAATAAAACATGTTCTATGTATCTTTAAACGGAACGGAAAAATGGAAATACGGAACACACTCAGTTTTTTTGGTGGAACCATTGAAATGAATGGTTCCATATACGGAACAGAAAAAATGACCCGTAAACGGAAGGGAAAAAATTGGTTGTGTGAAAGAGGCCTAAAGTAGAGAGGCCGGCTGACCCGCAGCTATTAAACACGCGGCACGCCGACTGCGTCCTTCTCCAGTGCACGAGAAATACAATACATACGGACTCACAGATAGGAGGGGATATTCGGAGGTAAGAACGCTCTGTGCCCGAGACCACATGGGACGCCACGGCAGGCACTATACCCCGATCCCTCGTCTGCAAACTGAGTAAGGCCTCCTGCACACGACCGTTTTTCCCCCCTGTTTACTGGCCGTTTTTTGCGTTCCGTATACGGTCCGTATTCGGAACCAAACGGAATGTACTCCGTATGCATTCCGTTTCCGTTCCGTTTAAAGATAGAACATGTCCTATTATTGCCCGCAAATCACGTTCCATGGCTCCATTCAAGTCAATGGGTCCGCAAAAAAAGGAACACATACGGAAATGTCGTTTCCGTTCCGTTTTTTGTGGAACCATCTATTGAAAATATTATGCGTAGCCCAATTTTAATTATGTAATTACTGTATATGCCATACGGAAAAATGGAGCGAAAAAACGGAACAACGGATCTGTGAAAAACGGACCGCAAAACACTGAAAAAGCCATACGGTCGTGTGCAGGAGGCCTAAGAACCATAATATCTGAACCCGTGCGCTTATTGTTGGAGAGACACAACAGGGACATTTGAATCTCTGCATGGACTGCTATGAGAGGTGCTAGAGGTGATGTATATTCTGATACGGACATAACGTGTGAGATCTGATGATCTGAATACATTTGTGACAATAAGTCTGTGCATTTATCCGGATAAGTAACTACATTACTTGAAGACGTCTGGCTGGGAATGACTAACACTGTACTAGACGCCTGAGGAGTGTGTTACAATATATCTGGAGAAATACCGAACATAAAACAATATATATCATACAAGAGGCGGCCTTGGGAAGTGGATCATCAGTAATTATACATAGTACATACCACTTATGATTGCATAACTGAAGATTTTCGAGATCCAGTATATATTGACTGAATATATAACAATTGGGATAAAGCTGAAGGGGTAAATCACCGTTGTCTATTACGGCTGAACTCTCAATATTTAGGCTGGGTTCACACTTGAGCGTTTTACAGCGCGTTCAAACGCGCTGTAAAACGCTCAACACATGAAAACCAATGCTTCCCTATGGCCCTGGTTCTCACTTGAGCGTTTTACAGCGCTGAAAAACGCGCTGAAAAACGCGCTGTAAAACGCCCTACGCTCAAACAAGTACTTGAGCTTCTTTGGGGCGTTTTGACGCGCGTTTGTGGCCATAGGACATTGCAGTCAATCACACAAACGCGCGTCAAACGCGCGTTTACTATTGCAAAAAACGCTCGTCAAAAACGCGCGTTAAACGCGCATATCAAAGACGCTCAGGTCTGAACCCAGCCTTAGTGCAATATATACTTAGCAATTTGGTATATCCCACGCAGCAATGGGTTAACACCTCCGGCTTGGAATCTCGGCTGTAAGATATTCAGATTTTAACTATTTGGTTTTTAACTTTGTATTCTTGTTTGTTGTGTATTGTTTTATCTTGGGCTACTTTCACACTCGCGTTTGGTGCGGATCCGTCATGGATCTGCACAAACGCATCCTTCTAAGATCTCCCTTTGAGTTCTTTGATATGATGAAAATATCCAGGTCTCTAATCCCACAATTGTGTGACTTCTGCTTTCAGGTGAAACCAGCCTTTCATTCCATAGCCCTTAAATCTATATAATTACATACGCCTCTCTACTTCTACTACTTGGCTGGGTCAGCATTTCTGGAGTGTTATTATCCGGCACCATTTGGGGTGTGTTTCTTTGTGTTGTTGGTACATGTTTCATAATTGTTCTCCTGATCATACGCTTTTAGCATGACATTGTGGATGGATCTGGAGTGGACCATGACCTGCAGCCTCGACCACCATGGACCATGCAGTGGAGGAATGGGTTGTCCCCTTTAGAACATGGCGCGGTCTTACGTATGGCTTGCAGTGCTGTATATAATCCTTCATTTTGGCTTTGTAGGACTACTGCTTGCGCTGAAATTTTCAGACCGACCATGTGAGGTTCCTTTTTGGTCCAGCTTTGGTTTATAGGATAATTCCTTGCTGTGTAAGGCCCCTATCAGACAGCCAGTCACAAACTCGTCCATTTTCCAGATGGTGGACATGGTGCACATGGATGGAGTCTAATTCCTTTGAATGAATGAGTCTTGCAGGATAAACGGACGACTAGAGAACATGCTGCACTTATTCTCGACATGGACTGATGGTCTATACAGAAATTGGCCAAGAGAAGTTGCCCATTCATTTGGATGGGTCATCGTTTAGTCAGGGTGCTGCTGTTCATGCTAAACTTGGGACAGCACCTGGACGGGAACATCATCCATTGGAAATTAGCCTAAAATTGAGATACTGTCGCTAAATTTTCGGTGTAAACTCCAAGGCAGGGATCAGCAACTATTGGCACTCCAGCTGCTGTGAAACTACAACTCCCAGCATGCAGACATGCTCGGCTGTTCGTCTAACTCTTCTAGGAGTGAATAGAGCATTCTGGGAGTTGTAGTTTTAGGGTGCCGCATGTTGCTGATCCCTGCTCCAAGGTGACTTGGGCTACTTTCAAACTCGCGTTTGGTGCGTATCCATCATGGATCTGCAAAAACGCTTCCGTTCAGATAATACAACCGCCTGCATCTGTTCAGAACGGATCCGTTTGTATTATCTGTAAAATAGCCAAGACGGGTCCGTCTTGAACACCATTGAAAGTCAATGGAGGACGGATCAGTTTTCTATTGTGCCAGATCGTGTCAGTGAAAACGGATCCATCCCCATTGACTTACATTGTGTGCCAGGACGGATCCGTTTGCCTCTGCATCGTCAGGCGGACACCAAAACGCTGCAAGCTGCCTCCAGAGCGGAATGGAGACTGATCGGGGGCAAAACTGATCCGTTTTGGACCGCTTGTGAGAGCCCTTAAAACATCTCAAACTGAAACCAAATCGCCAGTGTGAAAGTAGCCTTAATATAATCGTGCCCCTCCTAAAATCATCCATTTCACTAGCCTGCAAAAACAAGTTTTAAAGCTGTGCCGCTGTTATTTCTCAGTCCTCTGGGCGGCGGCGTTCTGGTTAAGTATCAAAAGGTGAAGTTTATCAAGAATGGCGTTTCATACCCCAGTATTAAAGGGGTTGTCCTTGTTCAGAGCTGAACAGACCTTTCCCCTTCTTCACCCAGGTAGCCCCTTTTGAGATGAGCATCGGCGCATTTCATGCTCCAAAAAGGGCTTTTTCTGCAGATCCGGTGACGTACCGGTCGCTGTTGGGCCTCTTGCACACAAACGTCTGCATGCCGTTCCGTGGGCATTCCGCATCACTGATGCGGACCCATTCACTTCAATAGGTCCGCAAATCCGGAGATGCGGAATGGAAGCACTACGGAGTGCTTCTGTGGGGTTTCGTCCCGTACTCCTGTTCCGCAAAAAGATAGGACATGTTCTATCTTTTGCGGAATGGCCGGATCGCAGACCCATTAAAGTGAATGGGTCCACGATACGCTGCGGCTGCCCAACGGACTGTGCTCGTGCAATGCGGTCCTCATTTTGCATGCCGCAGCATGGCCATGGGGCGTTCCTGTGCAAGAGGCCTTAGGCGGAGGCTTCTGCCTAGCAGTGTGACCGGAAGTAATGGGCGGGCTTTAGTGCTGCCCTAGGCTGTTTTACAGGTTAGGGCAGCGCTAAAGCCTGCCTGTTAGTACCGGTGATGTCACCAGGAGCACTGCTAGGCAGAAGCATCTGCCTAGCAATGTAAGGCCCCCTTCACACGGGCGTTGCTGGTGAGGGCCGGATGCGTTCAGGGTGCATTGCGGGAAACCCACACGAGTAGGTACGCAATTGCAGTCAGTTTTGTCTGCGATTGCGTTCCGATGTTCAGTTTTTTCCGCGTGAGTGCAATGCGTTTTTCTCGCGAGTGAGAAAAAACTGAATGTGGTACCCAGACCCGAACCCGGACTTATTCACTGAAGTCTGGGTTAGGGTTTCTGTAGATTTTATTATTTTCCATTATAACATGGTTATAAGGGAAAATAATAGCATTGTTTAATACAGAATGCATAGTATAATGTTAATTGAGGGTTAAAAATAATAAAACCATAACTCTCCTCATCAACTTGATCGCGATGCCGGCATCGTCGTCTTTCTTCTTTCAGGACCTGCAAAAGGACCTTTGACGTCATCACGTGGTGAGCGCGATTACGTCATCAAAGGTCCTTTTGCAGGTCCAGAAAGAAGACTATGCCCTGAACGGATCTCACAAACGGAAAGCCAAAACGCCAGTGTGAAAGTAGACTAAGCTTGTAAACAAAAAAGCATGTAATGCTCTGATACTCATCTCCGAGGGGCTGCCTGGGTGAAGGGGATATGTCCGGGTTCAGCTTTGAACCAGGACAACCCCTTTAATCTAAAGTGCATTGGAGTAAAATGAGGATAATTTTATTAAGAACTTGAAAGGAAATGTTTCGCCAAAAATGTTATCTGCCAGTTAAAACCTGATGGCGACATAGCGCAGATTTTTTTTATTTATTTATTTATTTTTATTCTATTTTCCGAACATGATTGTGGGACGGCCATCTTGCCTAAGCTGGTTTTAACAGCATTTACAAAGCATAAAAAAATTGCAGCATGAACTGTAGGGGGCCTCACTGACTTCTATGGGAGGTTTTTCTGGGCATGCTCTGTGACCTGTGCAGAGGTCAGGAGGGAGTAGATAAGCTGTGATATCATCTATTGTGAATGGTGGATCCTGTCTCGTCTATACACAGAGGTGATATTACAGGCAGGATTAGAATGACCGATAAGCAGATAACTGCAGTAAAGTGATCTCTACAGACCAAGAAGTGGCCATTGTGAAAACTGCAGGATTTTATGGATTTTGTTTAAAGGGATTCTGTCACCTCCTTTTACCCTATAGAGATGCGGACATGCACGACTAGATCGCCGCTAGCATGTCCGCAATATACCTGTCCCCAAGGGCTGCACTAACCGTTCTGGAGCCCAGCCACGCCCCCCTGTGAAGGAGCCCAGCACCGCCTGTATCCACGAATCTCCTCCTTGCTCACGAAGTCAGATCGCCATAATCTCGCGATGCGTGAGCTTGCGCATGTGCAGTTCCTTCCCTGAGGCTAATGCCAGCAAAGGGAAGGAACACTATGCAGGCACTGCGCATGCGCAAGCTTGCGCATCGCGAGATTACGGCGATCTGACTTTGTGAGCAAGGAGGAGATTCGTGGGCTCCTTCACAGGGGGGCGTGGCTGGGCTCCTTCACAGGGGGGGCGTGGCTGGGCTCCTTCACAGGGGGGAGTGGCTGGGCTCCTTCACAGGGGGGCGTGGCTGGGCTCCTTCACAGGGGGGCGTGGCTAGGCTCCTTCACAGGGGGGCGTGGCTGGGCTCCAGAACAGTTAGTACAGTCCCTTGGGCTCCTTACCAGGCTAATTTACATATATATAAAATCATTTTTTACTCTCCATAAAACCACACAGAGCTATGGGACAGGTATATTGCGGACATGCTAGTGGCGATCTAGCCGTGCATGTCCGCATCTCTATAGGGTAAAAAGAGGTGACAGAATCCCTTTAAGCCTAATAATTGCCACCACTTCTTGGTCTGTACAGATAACTTTATGGAAGTTATAGATTATTCTAATCCTGCCTGTAATGATACCACCCCTGTGTATAGATAAGACGGGATCCACCATTCACAATAGGTGATTGTCAAATCTAATCTATTCTTCCTTGTACAATGACCTCTGCACAGGTCACAGATCATGCCCAGAAAAACTCTCCCATAGAAGTCAATGAGGTCCCTCCTGACCATTGTGTCTATGGACCATGGGGCTGCCATAAAGCAATTGTTTTAATGCTGTGTAAATTGTAAGTACAGGTTAGGCAAGATGGCCGTCCCCATAATCATGTTCAGTAAGTAAAATAAAAAAATCTACAATCAGAAAATACAAGCAGATTAGATAAAAATGAGATGTGCTGCGATCTGGTTTTAACTGGCAGATAGACTTTTGGTGTCAGGTTTGGATACGGATAGTGTCAGGATCTGCAAAACCATCAGTTTTTTCTCTGAACACACAAGTTTAATCAGTTTTGTCGGCAGTCCCGTTCAGTTTTTTTTTTTTTTTTTTCGTCCAGATTGCATGCGTTTTTCACGAGTGTGAAGAAAAACTAATAATCTACATCTTCCAGCAATCATTGATGAAAAACGCATTGCATCCGGATGTCTTGTGTTTTTCACACGAGCTTCATTTACTTCTATGGAACCAGGACTGTGTGAAGCATGCGCAATATAGAACAAGCTTTTTTGATCAGTGATGCACCACGTTCATGTGCACAGACCTAAATGAATGTGTCAGGATTCAGTCCAGATGCTGTTTGTTCGCTACACGTATCGCATCCGGATGGAAAACTGTGTGCCATGTAAATGCACACACAGACTTCTGTTAGTGTCCCTATTGATTTCAGTTGGACCTATTTAATATAAAATGCCATCACTTAGGGCTCATGCACATGACCGTATTTATTTTGCGATCCGCAAAATACAGATACGCAAAAAATATGGATAACATCCGTGTGCGTTCTGTATTTTGCGAAACGGAACAGCTGGCCCCTAATAGAACAGTCCTATCCTTGTCAGTAACTTGTGTTCTTTTTTTCTTGTGAATGGCATTGGGGGACATGGCACCATGGGTATATGCCCAGATGCCACTAGGAGGCTGACACTAGAAAGGAAAAGTGTTGGCTCCACCCAGATGGGCTATACCCTCTGCACAGACACTAAACTAACCAGTTTTAGTCTAGTGCCTGTAGGAGACAGCCATGACCTGCTCAGTGTTTTTTTTTATTTTATTTTTTGCAGGTCTAGCTGCTTTCCTACGTGTCTTTTAAGGTTGCTTTTCTGGTCCTGATTACCTCCATTCACAGAGTCTCTGAGCTGGCGGCGGTCTCTTGCCGGTCTCCCTTTTTTGTGTTTCACCAGGACAATGTTGTCCTGCGCCCAGTTCCCTCCTCCTTCCCAAGGTGGTTTCCTCATTCCACATTAATGAGGAGATTGTACTGCCTTCATTCTGTCCCAACCCCTCTCCTCCCAGAGAGCGGTCTCTCCACCGTCTGGGTGTGGTTCGGGTGCTCCGGCTGTATGTCCAGTTAATGGAGTCTTTCTGACTCTGTCGTCCCTGAGGGCTCACGTAAGGGTTTACAAGCCTCCAAAGCCACCATCTCCCGTTGGACTCGGTCGGCTGTCAAGGATACTTTTGCCTTTTATCAATACTCAGCTGTGCTACTGAACAGCCTAGTATAAGAGAACATGTGTCGCGCTGCTCTCAGCGGGGCCATGTTCCCTCAGCAGCACGGGGAGAAGGAAGCAGTCTCTCCCTCCCCCTGGGCCGCTGCCACCAATGGGAACGAAGAGGAGGGGAGGGCGCACTGCGTCACCAATGATAATTAACAAATTAACATTTAATACAAATACAGTCGTCTGTAGAAACACATTGCCCCCCCAGTATTAAAAACATTGGTGGCGCAGTGTGCCTTCCCCTTCCCCAGTATTACAATCATTGACAGCAGTGGTCAGAGTCCCCTCACCTCCTCTCATTAGTGGCAGTGGCAGTTCTGATCGGAGCCCTAGCAGTGTAATCCTGGGGCTCCGATCGGTTACCATGGCAGCCAGGACGCTACTAAAGCCCTGGCTGCCATGGTAATCTCCCTCCTGCTGTGTGTACTATGCACAGGGCAGCTATCAGGGTGAATAGGACAAGGGATCAAAAGATTCCAGTTTGTAGCCCCTAAGGGGGGAAATGGTTATTAAATAAAAAACACACCAAAATATTAAGTAATAAATCTCCTATGCGGTGAACGCCGTAAAAGAAAAACCGCGTGATTCGCCCTTTTTTTTTTTTGTTTTTAAGCCACCTTATCCCCCTAAAAATAGAATAGGACTGTTTGATTATGGGCCTGGATGTTCCATAAAATGTTGAATGCACGCTGCTTTTTTTTTTTTTTTTTTTTTTTTTTTGCGTGGTATTGAGTACCGCAATACTTTTTATGGTATCGAAACCGAATAAAAATTTTGGTATCGCAACAACCCTAGTCGTGATCCCCGGTTGACCGCTTACTCCACTAGGGCAGTCGGGGCATCCAGGGCGGTCCGGCATCTGGCCTCTACCTCCCAGGTCTGCAAGGCCGCCACTTGGGCCTCAGTTCACACCTTCTCCAGGTTTTACCACATCCATTCCTTGGACTCTGCTGATGCCAGTTTGGGTCGCAAAGTTCTGAAAGTGGGCGGTGCATTAGGTTTTCGCATGGGTGTTTTCTTCCCACCTTCGGGTACTGCCTTGGGACGTCCCATAGTGCTGTGTCCCCCAGTGCTGTGTCCCCCAATACCATTCACGTGTAAAATAGATTTTTGTACTTTACCGTAAAAACATTTTCTCTTTGGATGCATTTTTTTGTGGACCCATTGAAATGACTGGTTCTGCATACGGTCCTCCAAAAAGAACCCGTAACGGACACTGAAAGAGAAAATATGTTCGTGTGCATGAGCCCTTAACCTACTCATCAATTTTCCCTCGCTCTTGTTTGCTAAAGCCAGTGGCATTAAAGGGGTTGCCCGAGTTAAATAAAAATTTGGGTCTCCCCCTATACATGTGATAAAATACGATACTCGCCCCTTTGAAAGTGAGAAGATAATGAAATAAATAATTATAAAAAATAACACAGATTTGCACCTGTTCAGTGTTATTGACCCGCACCTGGTTTTGGCTCACAATCGCTGAGCAAACGCTGACTATGTGCAAGCGGCCTTAAACTGATCAGCCAGAAACGAAAGCCTTGAAGCAAGTGTAAGCGTGGTCCTAACAGATGCTACTGATGAACTGCGCAGTTCTGTTGTATAACGCCTTACTGTCTCTCCTCTTACAGCTGACATTATTTCTACTGTTGAATTCAACTTTTCTGGGGACTTGTTAGCAACAGGAGACAAAGGCGGAAGAGTCGTTATATTTCAAAGGGAACAAGAGGTTTGTCGTCTTTTACTAAAAATGCCCTGTTTTGTTGTCTTATTTAACCTGACCGATCCTTAAAGGGGTTGCCTCACTTCAGCAAATGGCATTTATCATGTAGAGAAAGTTAACACACGGCACTTACTAATGTATTGTGATTGTCCATATTGCCTCCTTTGCAGGCTGGATTCATGTTTCCTTCACATTATACACTGCTCGTATCCAGTTCTTACGACCACCCTGTAATCCAGCAGCAGTGGTCGTGCTTGCACACTACAGGAAAAAGCCTCTCTGGTGGCTAGGATCACTGGAGTGTGCATAAGCCTGCGCTTTTTGTTGTAGTGTGCAAGCACGACCACCACTACTGGATTGCAGGGTGGTCATAATAACCCCTGGATACAAAGCAGTGTGTAATGCGATGGAAAATGAATCAAACCAGCAAAGGAAGCAATATGGAGAACCACAATACATTAGTAAGTGCCTTGTATTAAATTTGTCTACATGATAAATGCCATTTACTGAAGTGAAACAACCCCTTTAAGATTTACCTATCCTTGCATATTTACATCCTTGTCATAATATATTCATTTATTGAAATCCCTAACATTAAGTAACTAATCCATTTTCTTGTGTGCCCTGACAGGTACTACTTAAAGTGCTTGTGCAGTGCAGATATAATGATGTCTTATCCTTAGGTTAGGTCATCGATATCAGATTGGCGGGGGTCTCGGCACCCTGGCCGGTCAGCTGTCGTGCTAATGTTGCCTCCTCTTCAGTGTTTAACTGCATGGCTTCTACCTATTGGCAGCGGTGCAGTGTACAGTAAGTTCAACTGCTCGTCCCATTCACTTTCACTATCCAAAACTTGATATAACCAGAATACCCCTTTACGTTAGGTGTACAGTTAAACATTGAAGAGGACGCAGAGATCGCTCCGCTTCTTCAAACAGCTGATAAACAGTGTTGCTGGGAGTCGTACCCCCGCTGATCTGATATTGATGACCTATCCTCATCAATTTACTAGCACTGCACAACCCCTTTGAGTCTTCCCTATGCATAAGAACCATGCATGGAACCGGCTGACTATCTTATTTTAATGGGGCCTCCTACGCTGCTGGAATTTTGTGTGTTGCGATCGCAGCAAACAAATCATGCTGAGACCCGATTCATGCACCATGGTACTGGTTGTTAATACATATGAATTCAGTATTAACCTAGTTAAAGACTATATCCACCTTTGCAATCAATTGTCTACTGTACCAACATACAATATCTGAAATAAATGTGTAATCTGATCCTGTAGTCACTGTCTTTACCTCCCAGGTGGAAAGGAGTATGGCTGCAGCATCTAACTATTCCACTGACTATTAGGGCTCATTCACACAATCTTATGGCCGCAGTCCACTGTTCGCGGTCTGCAACATGGGCATCCACAATACAGGGGCACCAGCCATGTGAACTCCGTGCTGCGGTGCGGACCCATTGACTTGAATAGATCCGTGGTCCGCAGGATACGGCAAAAGGGCATGTCCTATCTTTCTTTTGCGTTGCGGGGGCACGGATTGGAAGCCTATGGAAACACTCGGAAGTGCTTCTGTGGGCTTTCGTCTCCGCACTGCAAAAGTTAGGACATGTTAATTGAGGTATCATTTAGGTCCGTGGCCCGCAACATGGGCGCAGCAGCCTTACGTTCGTCTGAATGATCCCTTACCATGGAAATGCATAGGCGCTTAAAGGGAACCTGTCACCTAGAAAATGTATCTTAAACCGCCAGCAGTACCTTTTATTGCGGCCTGTAGCAGGATTATAAAGGGGCACGCTTGACTTCAGGCTAGAAAGCCGCTGCCCCCCGACTTCAAGACTATTGTTTACATAGCCTCTTTTTTCAGACTTTTGGCGCATTGTACAGAAAAGACAGACACCTTTATAATCCTGCTACAGGCTGCAATAAGGTACTGCTGGCGGTTTAATATGCGTTTTCTAGGTGACAGGTTCCCTTTAAAGCTTCTTTCACATATGTGTTTTGAGATCCGGCAGAGGATCTCTAAACTGTGCCAAAACTGTTTTGTGAAAGTGATCCGCTCAGGATGTCTTCTGTTATGTCAGCAGTCCGTTTTACTGCAAGCTGCGGTTTTGTGTCCGATCATCAAAACTAGGGATGTCCCGATACCATTTTTTTAAGACTGAGTACGAGTACCGATACTTTTATTTAAGTACTCACCGATACCAATTACCGATACTAATTTTAACAATTAAAATGCACACACATGTATTTTCTGACCACTGACCAACCAAAAGGCCCAAAAACAGAACTATAACATTCCAAGGAGACATTATACTGTATGGGGGCAGCCACAAGGAGACGTTACACTGTATGGGGGCGGCCACAAGGAGACGTTATACTGTATGGGGGCGGCCACAAGGAGACGTTATACTGTATGGGGGCAGCCACAAGGAGACGTTACACTGTATGGGGGCAGCCACAAGGAGACGTTATACTGTATGGGGGCAGTCACAAGGAGACGTTATACTGTATGGGGGCAGTCACAAGGAGACGTTACACTGTATGGGGGCAGCCACAAGGAGACGTTACACTGTATGGGGGCGGCCACAAGGAGACGTTACACTGTATGGGGGCAGCCACAAGGAGACGTTATACTGTATGGGGGCAGTCACAAGGAGACGTTACACTGTATGGGGGCAGCCACAAGGAGACGTTACACTGTATGGGGGCAGCCACAAGAAGACGTTATACTGTATGGGGGCGGCCACAAGGAGACGTTATACTGTATGGGGGCAGCCACAAGGAGACGTTATACTGTATGGGGGCAGCCACAAGGAGACGTTATACTGTATGGGGGCAGCCACAAGGAGACGTTACACTGTATGGGGGCAGCCACAAGGAGACGTTACACTGTATGGGGGCAGCCACAAGGAGACGTTACACTGTATGGGGGGCAGCCACAAGGAGACGTTACACTGTATGGGGGGCGGCCACAAGGAGACGTTACACTGTATGGGGGCAGCCACAAGGAGACGTTACACTGTATGGGGGCGGCCACAAGGAGACGTTACACTGTATGGGGGCGGCCACAAGGAGACGTTACACTGTATGGGGGCGGCCACAAGGAGAGGTTATACTGTATGGGGGCAGCCACAAGGAGACGTTACACTGTATGGGGGCAGCCACAAGGAGAGGTTATACTGTATGGGGGCAGCCACAAGGAGACGCTACTGTAAGGAGTCAGGACAACAATTTTTGAAGCCCCCCCTCAGTATAATAGTCTTGTGGCCATCATACAGTAATGTATATTTCTTCTTGCCCTAATGCCTGCTTTTAGAGATCAATGTGCAGCTTTCAGGCAGGAAGGGAAGGACCAGGGCCATAGAAGACAGACACTATCACTTTTAGAGGGACTCGCTCCAGACAAACACAGCTCTGCTACAGTGAATGCAGTGGAGCAGACTGTGATGTAATTATAGTTATTGCAGGGACTCAGAGAATCGTCTGAGAGTTTATTAGTTAAAACGAATCGAATGAGTCAGAGACTGTGTCACCCCAGACTTCCTGCTCTGCTACATGCACCCTGTACACACACAGCTCCACTACATGCTATGCTAATAATGCCCTTCCCCCGGACGGACTTACAGGGAGCCGCAGAGCAGGAAGTCTGGCAGGGACTCGGTGACACTGTCTGTGACTCATTGGATTCTTTTAACTAATAAACTGTCAGACGATTCTCTGAGTCCCTGCACTACGCTCCCTGTGCTGCGAGTCTCTGATTGGTTGGAGGGCGGGGAGGGGCGGGCCTAGCTTCCACTCTAGGCTCCAATTACACTGCCTGCTGCTGCCTGTGAAGCTGTTTGCTGTGCGAGATGCAGGGGCCGCGGACGGACACATAGAAGCGGCGCACAGGTATCGGCAGTGGTATCGGGGACATTTGCACGAGTACATGTACTCGTGCAAATGCCCGGTATCGGTACCGATACTGGTATCGGGACATCCCTAATCAAAACAGAACAAAGTGGATCTGTCACTAAAAACTGTCTAAGTCAATAGTGATGGATCCGGTTTTTTAGAATCCTAAAAAAAAAAACTCATCCATTGACTGTCGGTGTATTTAGTGACCGATCCTGTTTGTTCCGTTTTAGAATTCACACATCCGCATCCTATCGGAACAGATGCATACTGATCTGTAGTCAAGACGTATCTGTTTTGGTCAGGTTTTGAGATTTTAAAACCTGAAACCAAAACGCATATGTGAAAGGAGCCTTAGAAAGGAGCAAAGTCGTCAGTTTTATTCTAGATCTGTTGCAGAGTAGCTTAAAATGTAATTTTAGATGTGTTAAAGCAATAATAAAAAAAAGTGTTGAAGAGGGGGAATAGTTTGTCTAAGCTCTGTATAGAATTCTAAACTTATATATTACATGTGCGTTACTTTACATGTATGTTATTTTTCCCGCCGCAGAGTAAAAGCCGTCCTCATTTTAGGGGTGAATACAATGTTTACAGCACCTTTCAGAGCCATGAACCTGAATTTGACTACTTAAAAAGTCTAGAAATTGAAGAGAAAATTAACAAAATTAGGTGGTTGCCGCAGCAAAATGCAGCCCATTGTCTCCTTTCTACCAATGGTAAGTTAATTTATCATAGTGTATGAACCTTTTAGGGGGCGACCACACGTGGTGTCAATTCTGCAGATTCACTGCTGAGGAATTTTGCACCTGAAAATCTGCTGCATTTATAGTACAAGCAAAGTGGGTGAGATTTCAGAAATATCCACATACTGAAAAAAAAACTGTCAATTGGAGCGCTGCAAGTTTTCAATCTGTAGCAAGTAATTTCTTGCTGCAGGTTTTACCCTCGCCTTTTAAAGGGCATCCGTCAGCAGTTCTGTACCTGTGAAACTGACTGACCTGCTGCATGCGCACTTGGCAGCCGAAGGCATCTGGTTTAAAAAATCGTTTGTTTTTTTTTTGTTTTTAACCTATCTTTATTCATAATGTATCATCTTACATATCGATTATCTCAGCATGTCACATAAAAGTAAGCATAAGATACATTACATGTTTTTTCTTTTTTTTTTTTGTAATATGAGTACATCAAGATAACAAGATCGATTCAGTGCATAAAATGAAAGTAACAACAAAATTGCCCGTCCCACCCCCAAAGGATGTCTATTCCTACTACCCCCTCCCATATCATAACATCAAGCATGCGTGGTTGACATGGATGATGACCCTGCTTGTAACCCCCGGCTGTCTACAAAATCGTGTTTTAATGCGTGCAAATGAGCATCTAGGAGCAACAGGGTTGTTGTGGTTGCACCAAGAGGCTCCACTTTCTGTGCAACTGCTGAGCCCTCTGCACTTTCACGGGGCCAGATGTGATGACGTTTTCACTGCCTGGCCCTGTCAAAGTACAGAGGGCTCTGCAGAGAGAGCAGAGCCTCTAGGTGTAACGGTAACGCCCCCGTTGCTCCTAGAGACTCATTTGCCTATATTAAAACATCATTTTTCTCAGTAATGCGGGCACATGGGACCAACACAGATGCCTTCATCATGTAACAGGTCAGCCAGTTTCTGCTGACAGATGCCCTTTATCCTTTGCCGTGTGGAAAACCTGCTGTGCTTCCTCCAGCAATGCTACCTCAAAAACCAGCTCATTTCAGAAGGTTTTTGTGGTGACAGATTTTTGCAACACGTGGCCATACCCTCATGGAGCGTTTTCATGTTCAGTGTTCCTAGAGCAGCGTAGAACCTGTAAGTCTCGCAGTTCACAGGAACATGTTGTATTGCGCTTTTGGCATCTCAGGTTGAACAGTTATAGACTTGCGTTAATCTTATGACACTACACAGACTTTACGTATTTGTGCTGTGTTCAGTCCGTTAAGAATCTAGTTATGGGGCATGGATTTTGTTTGGTTTCAAACATGAGTTCTTAATACAGACACTTTCTAAAACATGGTTTCTTTCTAGACAAGACTATAAAGTTGTGGAAAATTAGTGAACGTGATAAAAGAGCAGAAGGTTACAACCTAAAAGATGAAGATGGCAGACTACGCGATCCCTTTAGAATCAGTTCTCTACGGGTAAGCGATTGCACATGTTTAGAAATTGATCTCCATGGGCAGCTTACGTATCAATTGACTTTAATGGCAGGCAGTGATGAGGACGAACCTCTCTAGCGTCACCCGCGATGCTAGGGAGGCTCGTCACTGGCTGCGATACCAGATGTCTTCATCCACACAACGAGGAGATGCAGCACTGGCCGTGCAGGCTTCAGAAGCGACGAGGTTGCCAGGGAGCGAGGTAAGTACATTGTGTGAGAGGAGCCGCGGCATTTCAGGGGTCGGATAACCCCTTTTATGGGAGGGGATGACTCCTATCTCCAAAAAGGAGGCCATTGACCCCAACTCATGGCTGCTGTTCCAAAAATAACCAAGCAAGCATGCCCAGCCATTTTTATGGAACTCCCATAGACGTGAAATGCCAGGAGTGGGGTGGGTGGGAATCTTTGGGATAGATTGCAGGTCCCAGAGGTGGAACCCAGATCTAGATGAAATTTATGGCATAAGGCATTATATTTAATAAACTTTGTACAGGGAATTTATTCTCACTTGTACTTATTTCATATTTCCCTTTTCTCATTCTAGGTGCCAATATTGAGACCCATGGACCTAATGGTTGAAGCAAGTCCACGGAGGATATTTGCAAATGCACATACATATCATATAAACTCTATTTCAGTTAATAGTGATCATGAAACATACCTCTCTGCAGATGACCTGAGAATTAATTTATGGCATTTAGAAATTACAGATAGAAGTTTTAGTATCCTTTTCTGGTGAAAACAGTTTGTAAGGTTTTTGTTTTACTTTTGGCTTTCAGCTTATTATTATTTTTTCCCCTTACACTTTACATTTGCCACATTTGGTAAATGAAGTCTCTACAGAGGATCCTGGATGAAGTGTATCGTCCCAGGAATTTTTCATTTAAATTTTTCTCTGAATCTACATACACCAATTGCTTTGAGAGTGGAGCAAGATATCGAACGTGTCACTATGAATTCTCAGAAGTTTGTGTAAATATGTACCCTTTAAAATTCACATTTTAATTGTCTATATTGGCTGTTGACTTGATGTTGTATTTGCTTGTAATGCCTCTTAGGTTACTGTGTTTTTTGTTTTGTTTTTGTTTTTTGTAGTAGATCTCTTTAGGGGTAGTGCCACACTCTGCTTTTGCGCGGCAGGTTTTGATGCAGCTTTTTGAGCCAAAGTAATTAGTGGGTTGAAAAGGAAGGACTGATGCTACTCCTTCCTTCTTAATCCACCTCTGGCTTTGCCACAAACTGCCACACAAAAGCTGCGTGCGACACCTCCCAGTGGCTGTCAAACCTATTATTCATCCCCACCCATGTTTCTTTTCGAGCCCGGAGGATAAAGACCTTAACCACATTGCCAGACATTGTAGATATTAAGCCTGCTAACATGGAGGAACTGACAGAAGTCATCACAGCTGCTGAATTCCACCCTCACCAATGTAATGTGTTCGTCTACAGCAGTAGCAAAGGAACAATTAGACTTTGTGACATGCGGGACTCTGCACTCTGCGATAGACATTCAAAATGTAAGTTCCCAAAGAGCGTCCTTTTTATGATGTCTGGGTGATTGGATAACCCCTTTTAAAGGGGTCGTGCTATGACTGATTTCAAATGAAAAATTGGACACCATTTAGTACATGAGTCTCTTCCTAACAAAGCTAGAAGCAGCCCTGTACCTCACATAGATCCAGAGATCACTCCATTCAGTGCTCTGATAGACAGAGAGGTCGCGCTACATTTTTTCTGGAAGAGTAAAAATACTCCTCTTACCATTTTAGAGGAGTATTTTTAGCCGATGAGGAGTACGAAAGTTACAGTAATTCAAATAGTTAATACGGAGGCCTTCATAACATTAAGGGAAACCATTACTAGTATCTAGAACTGTCTTGCATGCATAAATAGCAAATTTAGATAGCTTGACATTATTCAATCAGTGCTGTCAACTGGTAACATCCAGCTCGGCTTTTATTGCAGACTACTTGAAATTCGTTCATAAGTTCTAGTAGGAATAATAGAGTAATGGTACAATATAGAGTCACAAGAATTGACTCCCCAGAATTGTTATTGCATGGGAAATGCAAGTCGTTACTAAAACAGACATGTCCCCTTCAAGTACATGATCGCTGGGGGTCTCACCTTGGTTACCATGTTCTAGTGTTCTCTGGGTCAAGTATGGATAGGTAAATAGTGTTGATCTTGGGAAAATCCCTTTTAATTTTTGCTGCTGCTGTTTCTGTGCCGCTGGTCACTGGGCCATTGCTGCCCACCAAAGTTACGTCCTTGTAGATGAGCTCTCAGGTGGGTATGTCAGTGCCACCGCGGCTGTTGGTAGACTCTGAAGAGACCTGAGGCACTGGCGGAGCAGGACACAGGCACAATGGATGGTGGTGCATGCTGGTGCCAAGGACACAAGTGAAAGACCCGGGCACATACCTTGCATCGCCACAGTCACATGTTATGGATCTGGATGATGTCATCACGCAGTGATAACCACCGATCTAGGGAGCAGCAACCTTTGGCACTCCAGCACTGCTGTGAAACTACAACTCCCAGCATGCACACTTGCTCAGCTGTTCTTGTAACTCCCAAATAGGTGAAAGGAGGATACTGGGAGTTGTAGTTTCAGAACAGCTGGAGGGCCGGAGGTTGCTGATCCCTGATCTAGAGGCTGTCATTTTGTGTTATGCTTGATCTCGCTATAAAGGGGAGTTTGTCTTCCATGACCCATTTCCCTATCTCATGCCACAAAATTGCCACCACCGCTGTGGTTATTGGATTATACAATTTTACAGTGGAGTACTTCATGTGCTTGGCAGAGGGACTATGTCCTGGAGGCTGTAAATGGCCACATGCAGTCCTTGTAGCACCATGTGCCGCCCAATATGTCTAGTTCAGCGTCTGATGGAACATGCTGCAATAAATCCTTGATGGATTCATAAGAAAGTTGACAGGTCTGTTGTTATGGAGCTCTCCTGTGTCCAGCGCTGGGACCCCCGCTGACTTCTATAAGCAGGGGTCTGAAGAACTCAGACACTTTTCCTCACTGCTGAGCGATGTAGTGAAGACGGTCCCCTAGACCTTCTATTGAGGCCGTCTTCAGTACCGCACTCGGCAGGAGGAGAGACGGCGCTCGGCTGAGCGCTTCAGACTCATCACTATAGGGGAAAAACAAGACGCTCTGATCCCCACTATATTTCACAGATTCCCACTTGCCCCGCCAGTGAGGATCGCGCGCCTCCTTCATCCCTTCAGAGCGGTGTGCCATAAGCTCCGGCAGCCCGCTCAAACTGACCAATAACAAAGCTCCTCACTGTTGTAAGGAGCCTTGTTATTGGTTGTTTCAGGCAGCAGCAGCATCGCTGCGCTGCCTGTGCCGTTCACAGCGCTCACTGCGCTGATGAATAGCAGGGAAAAGTCTAAGGCGTATCGGTACGCCTTAGACTTTTTCCAGGGAGTAAAATGGCCTGAACAGGCGTCTGACGCTTGTACAGGCGTTATTGCGACCTCTGCTGATAGATTCTCTTCAGGCTGGCAGCTCAGGGGTATATCCGTTCTACAGCTCAGGGGGTGTCCTTGCTGTTGCATCTCTATCACAACTCAAGGGGTGTCCTTTAGGGATCGACCGATATCGATTTTTTTTTTAGGGCCGATACCGATAATCTATGAACTTTCAGGCCGATAGCCGATAATTTATACCGATATATTCTGTGAATTTTCTTTTTTGAAAAGAAAAAAAAAAATCCCACACAAATCTGCTGAAAATGAATGTTTATTGTTAACGTTTAGGTATTTTTTTTTTTGTAAATCTTTTTAATCTATAATTAATATTTTGGTGTGTGTTGTGTTTTTTTTTTTTTTTTAATACTTACTACCAGCCCCCTTAGGGACTAGAACCCTTGTCCTATTCACCCTGATAGAACTCTATCAGGGTGAATAGGACCTCGCACTGTCCCTGCTGCTCTGTGCTTTGTGCACACAGCAGCAAGGGAGCTGACTATGGAAGCCAGGGCTTCAATAGCGTCTTGGCTGCCATGGTAACTGATCGGAGCCCCAGGATTACACTGCTGGGGCTCCGATGGGAACTGCCACTGAGGGGAGAGGGGACCCTGTGGCCACTGCCACCAATGAAGAATGGTGGGGGGTGCACTGCGCCACCAATGATTAATACTGGGGTGGGGGGGGGGGGCGCGGCGCACTGCGACACCAATGAAGATAACTGTCTCATTAATTCATACACAAGGAGGCTGGAGCTGGCTGCAGATTCACATAGCCGGCTCCCGACCTCTATGAGCGGTAGCCGCGATCTGCGGCAGTTAACCCCTCAGGTGCGGCACCTGAGGGGTTAACTACCACGGATCGCAGCTACTTGTCATAGAGGTCGGGAGCCGGCTATGTGATTCTGCAGCCAGCTCCCGCCTCCTGTGTATGAATTAATGAGACAGTTGTCTTCATTGGTGTCGCAGTGGCCACAGACCCTCCCCTCCTCTTGTCCTCCCCTCCTCTTGTCCTCCCCTCCTCTTGTCCTCCCCTCCTCTTGTCCTCCCCTCCTCTTGTCCTCCCCTCCTCTTGTCCTCCCCTCCTCTTGTCCTCCCCTCCTCTTGTCCTCCCTCCTCTCATTGGTGGCAGCGCAGGGGGGAGGGAGACACTGCTTCCTTCTCCCCTGTACTGCTTCCTTCTCCCCTGTACTGCTTCCTTCTCCCCTGTGCTGCTGAGGAAACCCGGAGAGCGCTGTCAGCAGCGCGATCCGTTTTCCCGATACATTATTGGTATATCGGCAAAATAGATGCCGATAACGTTCAAAATCATGAATATCGGCCGATAATATCTGTAAAACCGATAATCGGTTGATCCCTAGTGTTCTTTATGGTTTAGCTCTTCCTGTATCAGTCAGAGCATCTATCAGTAGTTGCAACTGATGGCAATAGAAGGATGGAACTGAGCATGTGTGACTATGCTCAATGAGCTTGGTAGGTGTACGTGCTTATTACAGTACAGATTAAATCCCAGGGGGCGCCAGTATAATGGAGTAAAGAGAACATACCACAACTGGAGCATTTTTGTAACTAAATAAATAAGGCTCCTTTTCACACCAGCGTTTTTGCTGGATTGATCATGGATCAGCCAAAGCACTTCCGTCATGATAATACAAACGTCTGCATCCGTTATGAACGGATCCGGTTGTTATATCTTTAAAATAGCCATGACGTATCCATCATAAACACCATTGAAAGTCAATGGGGTACGGATCCATTTTCTATTGTGTCCGAAAAAACGGACCCGTCTCCATTGACTTACATTGTGAGTCATGACTGATCCGTCTTGCTCCGCACCACATCGGAGAAACGCTGCTTGCAGCGTTATTCTGTTCGGAAAGGGGACGCAACCAAACGTAATGGAATGCATTCTGGTGCATTTAGTTTCATTCAGTTTTGTCCCCATTGACAATGAATGGGGACAAAACGGAAGCGTTTTCCACCGCAATTGAGATCATATGACTGATCTCAATAGCGGAAAGGGAAAGCGTAGATGTGAAAGTAGCCTTAGTAAGTTTTTCCATTAGTAGCTGCCAATATGCCTTTTTTTAAATAAGGTTTCTACAATGGAAACTTTTTTTTTCTATTGGGTCACTGGGTGTACTGGCGATGGAGGGAATCCCTGCATAGTCAGTTCCTTGGACCCTAGGATCTAGTGTAGTGACCCACATCATAATGTATATAGGGGTATGCTAATGCACCAAGTGTGAAATAAAAATATTCAACTGTAATCCCTTAGTGAGATAAAAAAAAAGAATAATAATTTTTTTTAAAGAATTATGAAGGACGATTTATACGGTACATTTTCTTGTGCATACAATGACTAAAACAAGCTAACGCTGTCCACACGACCATAATAACCTGAAGGATTAGGAGGTTAGACTAAAACATAGACAGTATACAATATAAAGAATATTATTTTTTTCTATATTTGCTCCACCATAAAAATCTATAACGTATGTAAGCGCCTCCACGCAACACCAAATACTACAGTCTCTCCTGCCTAAAACAAGGCTTTTAATGGAAGAAAATAGCAATGTTTCTTAACCACCCATTGACTATAAACGTCCTTGGGCGGTCAGTTTATCTCTGAATGGACGTTCTGGAATGTCAATTGAGAGATGGCAACTGCACACTAATTGTGCAGCTGCCAAGTGGGGGCCCTGCTGTCGGTGACAGCAGGGCACCCCAGAGAGAAGGCAGGGACTGTTCCTCTGTGTCCCTGCCTTCTAGATCGCTGTATACACAGCATAGCGCTTCCTGTCGCGGCCCGGTGGTGAGGTGTCCGCCGGGGCCGGGAGAGTGCAGGAGCTGTCAGGTCTTCCACAAACCTCGATCAGCCCTGCACGGAGTCTGTACAGCGCTGTATACTGCTGTACAGCCTCTCTGGGGGGGTGTATTTCCCCTGTAACTGGGGCTACGATGTCAGCCCCAGTTACAGGAGGAATCAATAGTTTAAAAAATGAAGTTAAATGTTCCCCAGAGGTCTTGTATGACCTTATGGGGGGGTAAAAAAGTGTAAAATAAAAATGTTCCCCCATTGAAAAAATGTAAAAAAATTTTTTTTTAAATAGAACAAAAATAAAATGGACATATTTGGTATAACCACGTCCGCAACCAACGACCGGCTCTCTAATAATATCATATGATCTCCTCCATCAGGTGAATGCCACTCCCAAAAAACAATATTTTTTTTTTTCATTTACGGGCTGTTTTTTCCGGTTCATATACGGAACCATTCATTTCAATGGTTCCGCAAAAAAAAAATATGAATGTGTTCCGTTAAAAGATAGAACATGTCCTATTATTGCCCGCAAAACACGTTCCGTGGCTCTATTCAAGTCAGTGGGTACGCCAAAAAAAGGAACACATACGGAAATGCATCCGTATGTCTTCTGTATCCATTCCGTTTTAGCGGAACCATCTATTGAAAATTTTATGCCCAGCCCAATTTTTTTCTGTGTAATTACTGTATACTGTATATGCCCAACGGAACCGAAACAAAAAATGGAAAAACAGCCCGCAAAACACTGAAAAAGCAATACGGTCGTGTGAAAGAGGCCTTAATCAATCAAAAAGTCGCATGTATCCCAAAATAGTAGCAATGAAAACATCACCTCATCCTGCAAAAAATGAGCCCCCACAAGACCATAGCCAGAAAAATACAAAAATATAGCTCTGAAAATTGCTGCACAAAACATTATTTTTTTTTTTCTTCTAAAAATGCTTCGATTGTGTAAAATGTAAAAAAATATATATTGGTATCGCCGCATCCGTAACAATTGGCTCTACAAAAATATCACATGATCTACCCCATCAAGTGAATTGTGTAAAAAAACAAAACCATAAAAATGATGCCAAAAATGTTTTGTCACCTCACAAAAAACATATCAATCAAAAAATCGCATGTACCCCAAAATGGTAGCAATAAAAACGTGACCTCATCCCGCAAAAAACAAAACCTCACACAAGACTATAGCCAGAAAAATGAAAAAAATATATAGCTTTATGAAAATCGCAACACAAAAACATGATTTATTTATTTTTTAAATGCTCTTAGGCCTAGTTCACACAAACGTATGGCTTTTTCAGTGTTTTGCGGTCCGTTTTTTTTGTTTCCGTTGTGTGTCTTGTTTTTCCGTTGGGCATATACAGTAATTACATTGAAAAAATTGGGCTGGGCATAAAACTTTCCATAGATGGTTCAGCAAAAACGGAACTGATACGGATGCATTTCCGTATGTGTTCCGTTTTTTTTGCGGACTTATTGACTTGAATGGAGCCACGGAACGTGATTTGCGGGCAATAATAGGACATGTTCTATCTTTCAACGGAACGGAAATACAGAAACGGAATGCATACGGAGTACATTTTTTTTTTTTTTTTTTGTGGAACCATTGAAATGAATGGTTCCGTATACAGGTCGCAAAAAAAAAGTTTGTGTGAACTAGGCCTTATTGTGTAAAATGTAAAAAAAATTAATATTTGATATTGTTGCGTCCGTAAGGACCGGATCTATAAAAATAGCACATGATCTACCCCATCAAGTGAACAGTGTAAAAAATGACACCAAACTGCTTTTTATTACTTTACCTCACAAAAATTCGATAAAAAGCAACCAGAAAGCCAAATGTATGCCAAAATGGTGCCAATAAAAGCTAGTTTGTCTCGCACAAAATAAGCCCCCACGCAGCTCATTTAGCAAAAAAATTAAGTTTTATTGCTCTTAAAAACCATGACAGAATGATTTGTTAGAAAATCCAAATGCCAGTTTAGGACCACAGTTGGGGTGTTACTGTATTCAGGAGAAAGCGGGTAGCAAATTGGGGGAGGATATTCTCCTGTTATCTTTTGTGAAAAAGTTTGGGCCTAAAGCACAATTTTCTTGTAAAAAATGTTTTTTTAATTTTCACACCCAAGTGTTAAAAATTCTATGAAACACCTGTTGAGTGAAGTGCTCGCTACACCCCTTAAAAATTCCTTGGGTGGTATAGTTTGCAAAATGTGGTCACTTTTTGGGGTTTTAACTGTGGGGTTACCTCAAGGCCTCTTCAAATATAACATTCCAGCAAAATCTGCCCTCCAAAAACCATATGGCGCTCCTTGCCTTCTGTGCCCTGCCATGTGCCCGAACAGTGGTATACGACCACATATGGGGTGTTTCTGAAAACTGCAGAATCAGGGTAATACATATTGAGGTTTGGTTTGTTAACCCTTGATGTGTTCCAGGAAAATATTGATTAACCACTTAAGGACCACAGGTTTATACCCCCCTAAAGACCAGGCCCTTTTTTACAAATCGGCACTTCACAACTTTAGCGGTTTATTGCTCGGTCATGCAACTTACCACCCAAATGAATTTTACCTCCTTTTCTTCTCACTAATAGAGCTTTCATTTGGTGGTATTTCATTGCTGCTGACTTTTTTACTTTTTTTGTTATTAATCGAAATTTAACGATTTTTTTGCAAAGAAATGACATTTTTCAGTTGTAAAATTTTGCAAAAAAAACGAGATCCATATATAAATTTTGCTCTAAATTTATTGTTCTACATGTCTTTGATAAAAAAAAAAAATGTTTAGGTAAAAAAAAAATGGTTTGGGTAAAAGTTAAAGCGTTTACAACTATGGTACAAAAATGTGAATTTCCGCTTTTTGAAGCAGCTCTGACTTTCTGAGCACCTGTCATGTTTCCTGAGGTTCTACAATGGCCAGACAGTACAAACACCCCACAAATGACCCCATTTCGGAAAGTAGACACCCTAAGGTATTCGCTGATGGGCATAGTGAGTTCATAGAACTTTTTATTTTTTGTCACAAGTTAGCGGAAAATGATGATTTTTTTTTTTTCTTACAAAGTCTCATTCCACTAACTTGTGACAAAAAATAAAAACTTCCATGAACTCACTATGCCCATCAGCGAATACCTTGGGGTCTCTTCTTTCCAAAATGGGGTCACTTGTGGGGTAGTTATACTGCCCTGGCATTCTAGGGGCCCTTATGTGTGGTAAGGAGTTTGAAATCAAATTCTGTAAAAAATGCCCTGTGAAATCCGAAAGGTGCTCTTTGGAATGTGGGCCCCTTTGCCCACCTAGGCTGCAAAAAAGTGTCACACATCTGGTATCTCCGTACTCAGGAGAAGTTGGGGAATGTGTTTTGGGGTGTCTTTTTACATATACCCATGCTGGGTGAGATAAATATCTTGGTCAAATGCCAACTTTGTATAAAAAAAATGGGAAAAGTGGTCTTTTGCCAAGATATTTCTCTCACCCAGCATGGGTATATGTAAAATGACGCCCCAAAACACATTCCCCAACTTCTCCTGAGTACGGAGATACCACATGTGTGACACTTTTTTGCAGCCTAGATGCGCAAAGGGGCCCACATTCCTTTTATGAGGGCATTTTTAGACATTTGGATCCCAGACTTCTTCTCACGCTTTAGGGCCCCTAAAATGCCAGGGCAGTATAAATACCCCACATGTGACCCCATTTTGGAAAGGAGACACCCCAAGGTATTCAATGAGGGGCATGGCGAGTTCATAGAATTTTTTTTTTTTGGCACAAGTTAGCGGAAATT
This sequence comes from Bufo bufo, assembly GCF_905171765.1. Classification (NCBI taxonomy): domain Eukaryota; kingdom Metazoa; phylum Chordata; class Amphibia; order Anura; family Bufonidae; genus Bufo; species Bufo bufo. Next base: position 48,229,107 of record NC_053394.1, read on the forward strand.
GATTTTTTATTTATTTTTTTTCTCAAAGTCTCCCTTTCCGCTAACTTGGGACAAAAATTTCAATCTTTCATGGACTCAATATGCCCCTCACGGAATACCTGGGGGTGTCTTCTTTCCGAAATGGGGTCACATGTGGGGTATTTATACTGCCCTGGCATTCTAGGGGCCCTAAAGCGTGAGAAGTCTGGAATATAAATGTCTAAAAAATTTTACGCATTTGGATTCCGTGAGGGGTATGGTGAGTTCATGTGAGATTTTATTTTTTGACACAAGTTAGTGGAATATGAGACTTTGTAAGAAAAAAATAATAATTTCCGCTAACTTGGGCCAAAAAAATGTCTGAATGGAGCCTGACAGGGGGGTGATCAATGACAGGGGGGTGATCAGGGAGTCTATATGGGGTGATCACCCCCCTGTCATTGATCACCCCCCTATAAGGCTCCATTCAGATGTCCGTATGTGTTTTGTGGATCCGTAAAAATCATACGGACATCTGAATGCAGCCTGACAGGGGGGGTGATCAATGACAGGGGGGTGATCAGGGAGTCTATATGGGGTGATCACCCCCCCTGGAAGGCTCCAGGGAGACGCCTGTATGTGTTTTGCGGATCCGATCCATCTATCAGTGGATCCGTAAAAATCATGCGGACATCTGAATGCAGCCTGACAGGGGGGGTGATCAATGACAGGGGGGTGATCAGGGAGTCTATATGGGGTGATCAGGGGCTAATAAGGGGTTAATAAGTGACGGGGGGGGGGGGGTGTAGTGTAGTGGTGCTTGGTGCAACATATTACTGAGCTACCTGTGTCCTCTGGTGGTCGATCCAAACAAAGGGGACCACCAGAGGACCAGGTAGCAGGTATATTAGACGCTGTTATCAAAACAGCGTCTAATATACCTGTTAGGGGTTAAAAAAAATCACATCTCCAGCCTGCCAGCGAACGATCGCCGCTGGCAGGCTGGAGATCCACTCGCTTACCTTCCGATCCTGTGAACGCCCGCGCCTGTGTGTGCGCGCGCGTTCACAGGAAATCTCGGCTCACGCGAGATGACGCCAATCGGCGTTAGCGTAGCCTGGGGGAGCCGCCGCGATGACGCCTTTCGGCGTTACAGTTGCGGCAACTGGTTAAAATGGAAAATCTGCAAAAAGTGCCATTTTGAAATTTCACCTATTTTGCTTTAATTCCTGTGGCATACCTAAAGGGTTAACAACATTTCTTAAACCAGTTTTGAATAGTTTGAGGGATGTCCTTTCTAAAATGGGATCATTTTATGGGTTGGTATTATGTGAGCCCCACAAAGTGACTTCAGAACTGAACTGGTCCTTAAAAAAGCTGAAGGCTTCTAAAATTCTAAGCCTTCTAGCGTCCTAAAAAAATTAAATTTGCATTACTAAAATGATGCCAACATAAAGTAGACAGACATACGGGGAATGTTAATATTTTATGAGGCATCACTATCTGTCTTAGGCCTCATGCACACGACCGTTGTTGTGTTCCGTCCCGCAAAATGGGGTTCCTTAGTTCCGTGATCCGTTTTTGTTTCCGGACACGGAATAAAACGGTCGTGTGCATGAGGCCTTTAAAAGCAGAGCGATTCAAATTTAGAAAACAGTTAATTTTTTCACATTTCTGTTAACTTTTGGATTTTTTTTATAAATAAAGGTAAAACATATGAATCAAATTTACCGTTAACATGAAGTACAATGTGTCATGAGAAAACGGCCTCTGAATGGCCTGGATAAGTAACAGTGTTCCAAAGTTATTACCCCACAAAGTGACATTTCAGATTTGCAAAATTAGGCCTGGTCAGGAAGGGGTTAAAGAGGGCAGCCATGTTTTTCTAGTCTTGAACAATCGCTTGCCCCTCGTAATTAGCTGGTCTGCATGAATGGGCAACAAAACTATATCCAGGTATTAAACACAAGTTGTTCTGAGCTTGTTTATCCACCTGTAGTCAACCTACATTTTATTATAAGTGTTTATATATTACATTACTATGTTATTGAATCTGTGTCGTTCCACCAGCAGAAGGGGTCTGATAATAGAGCAGGGAATGCAAGGCTGTTGTGTAGAGTCTTCTGTTTTGGGCAATGTATTGTCAGATACAGATTACTTTTGCCCATTTTCTATTTGTACAGTGATCTAATTATCTTGAGAGCAAAGGGTCTTTTCACACAGCTGCTGCAATGTGCGTTTCCCCTACTCCCTGGTACATAGGCTAATGAGTGTCAGCAGGATGCACCAGGCTAAACTGTTGTCAGTAGGGGCTGGAGAGAGCAGTACAGACAGGAGATTTTTGCATCAGGACGAATGTGAATATGAACTTTGACAGTACCTGCACACGGGGGGCATATTTGTATGCAGCCCCTACCTAGTTTACCATGGACAAAAGTGCTGACACTCCCTTTAGGCCTATAGGCTCCTCTCACCCCAAGGCAGGACAAAATAACTCTTTTATGTTTGATGTTTGCTGGGATTTCTATTTTGATTTTTTTTTTTTACTTTAAAGGGGTTGTCCGGGCTTTATAATATTGATGACCTATCCTGACAGTTTGACAAAGGCAGATTGTATGCCGAATCGCGTCACTGGAATGTGACAATAAATCACAGCAAGATTAACTAAACAAGCGAGTGCTGGTCTCTTTTCTCCTTATCTATACGGGAGGCCGGCCCTGAGACACGTGCACCGCTTCTCCACGCCGGCCCTGAGACACGTGCACCGCTTCTCCACGCCGGCCCTGAGACACGTGCACCGCTTCTCCACGCCGGCCCTGAGACACGTGCACCGCTTCTCCACGCCGGCCCTGAGACACGTGCACCGCTTCTCCACGCCGGCCCTGAGACACGTGCACCGCTTCTCCACACCGGCCCTGAGACACGTGCACCGCTTCTCCACCCCGGCCCTGAGACACGTGCACCGCTTCTCCACGCCGGCCCTGAGACACGTGCACCGCTTCTCCACGCCGGCCCTGAGACACGTGCACCGCTACTCCTCTTCACTGCATTGCCAATCGACACATTGTATTACTATCCTGAGGATAGGTCATCAGATCGGCAGGGGTGCGACAACCGGCACCGCCGCCGATCAGCTGTATGATGACACGGCGCACGCAGTGTGCACGTGCCGTCACTCTTCCCTCTTCCTGTCCGCTGCTGCTGTATAGGATCTTTGCCTGAGGATAGGTCATCAATATTATAACGCCCGGACAACCCCTTTTAATAGCGCAGCAGACTGCTCCATTACATAGAGAGGCACCGTGTGCAAATGAAATGCTTATGTCCCCGGTTTCCTCTAAGAATCTGTCCAGCCGGAAACATTGGAAGAACAATGAAAAGAGCCAGACATAGGGCCAGATTTATCATTCCACTTGCATCTTACTCCACTTTTACATGTGTCCAAAGTCAGATTTATTAATGGTCCTTTAATACTGTGATGAATGTGGTTTGACGGTAGCAGTTTATCCCTCAGTAAGCGGCTTTACAAAAGTCGCACGTCTCTACGAAAAAGTTGCATGTTCTATTAAAAAGTCGCATAAGATAAGCATTGTCCTCACTGGAGTGAAATTGCGCAATTTTTTGCGACTTTTTAAATTGTCGCAATAGTAATTCTGTCTAGAGATTCATTTACATAAGAAAACACGCCCACTTTCAGAAAACTGGCGAGCATAGCGCAGCGCCAATAAAAGTCTCAAATGTTTACGTAGTTTTAGCGATTGCGCAAAAATTTGCCACTTTTTTAAACTTTTTTTGACTTGCGCTAATGATAAATCTGGACCATAGTCTACTACTTAAAGGGTTTCTGTCACCCCACAAAACTCATTATTTTTTTTTTTGGATAGTTATATTCCTTATAGCGCGATATAGGAGAATATAATAGTCTTACTTTCATGCGGCCGTTTCTTTAGAAAACGAAGTTTTATAATATGTAAATCAGGGCTCTACCAGCAAGTAGGGCGTCTACTTGCTGGTAGCCGCAGCAGAAAACCGCCCCCTCGCCGTGTTGATTGACAGGGCCAGCCGTGATCTCCTCCGGCCGGCTCTGTCAGTATTTCAAAAATCGCACGCCTCTGTTCATTCGGCGCAGGCGCTCTGAGATGAGGAGGCTCGTCTCCTCAGCACTCCCTCAGTGCGCCTGCGCCGATGACATCACCGAAAGAGAAGACGTCATCGGCGATACTGAGGGAGTGCTGAGGAGACGAGCCTCCTCATCTCAGAGCGCCTGCGCCGAATAACCAGAGGCGCGCGATTTTTTTAAATACTGACAGGGCCGGCCGGAGGAGGAGATCACGGCTGGCCCTGTCAATCAACACGGCGAGGGGGCGGTTTTCTGCTGCGGCTACCAGCAAGTAGACGCCCTACTTGCTGGTAGAGCCCTGATTTACATATTCTAAAACTTCGTTTTCTAAAGAATCGGCCGCATGAAAGTAAGTAAGACTATTATATTCTCCTATATCGCCCTATAAGGAATATAACTATCCAAAAAAAAAAAAAGAGTTTTGTGGGGTGACAGAAGCCCTTTAAAGTACTTTCACACTTGCTGCAGAGGATTACGGCAGGCAGTTCCGTCGCCGGAACTGCCCACCGGATCCAGCAATACGGACGCAAACTGATGGCATTTGTCAGATGGATCAGGATCCTGATCCGTATGACAAATGCATTGAAATGCCGGATCCGTTTCTCCGGTGTCATCCGAAAAAACGGATCCGGCATTTTTTTTTTCGGTCGGAGTGTGTGCAGACCGCAATGCCGTATCCGTTTTGCCGGAACACTCGGCGCCGGATCTGCCATTAATGCATTTCAATGGGACAAGTGTTCCGGAATTTTGGACGGAGATAAAACTGCAGCATGCTGCGATATTATCTCCCATCCTGAAAAGGCAAAAAGACTGAACTGAAGACGTCCTGATGCATCCTGAACGGATTGCTCTCCATTCAGAGTGCATGGGGATAAAACTGATCAGTTATTTTCCGTTATTGAGCCCCTAGGACGGAACTCAATGCCGGAAAAGAATAACGCTAGTGTGAAAGTACCCTTATTCTAAAGATGTTTAGTAAAGAAATCAAGCAGTAAGGCATTGGGCCAGTTCTCCAGTGTGAATATGCATATTATTTTTTTTTTCTATTTCAGTTTTTGAGGAACCTGAAGACCCGAGCAGCCGATCATTTTTCTCTGAAATCATCTCTTCGATATCGGATGTCAAGTTCAGTCACAGTGGGCGCTATATGATGACAAGAGATTACTTGTCTGTCAAAGTGTGGGACCTCAACATGGAGAGCAGACCAGTAGAAACATATCAGGTTTGTATACGAATACAGATGGTGTTTCTTGCTTAACCCCTTAGTGACCACCAACTCGACTTTTTACGGTGGTCACTAAGGAGCCTTAGACTAGGCCATCGTAAAAAGGCAGCGGCCCAGCCTGAGCATTGCAAGGGTCTTTTGTGCCACGGAGAATGGGGGCATGGCTGTAATGTTAGTCACGCTCCTACTCTAATTGCCCAAACTGGCAGGAGCGCTGATCCGGGCTGTTTAACACCTTACGTGCCACAGGCAATGGCACCCGCAGCATATAAGCTGTTTCAAAGGGTGCGGACTCCCTTGGTCTCATCGGTGCCACCGCAAATGAGATCACAGGGTGCCGATGCCAGTGCAGGCCTGTCTCCAGAATTTCCTAGCAGACTGTACCTTTCTGGCAATAAACTGCAATGGACTTTAGAAGCGATTGCTTATTATTATATTCCCCTTGTGAGACTATTAAATGTTTTTTTTTTTTAACTAAAAAATTTAAGAATTCCAATAAACCCCTCCCCCATATGCAAAAAAAAAAAGCTTTTTAATGTAAAAAAAAATTGCAAAAATAAAATCTCTTCACCACAAAAAAGAATAAAAAGTGATCAGAAAGTGTTATGTACCCCAAAATGATACCAATTAAAACAAGTCGCCCAGCTAAAAATCAAGCCCTCACACACCTTTAACACCTTCCCGACCTTTGACTTAGGCCTCTTTCACACTTGCGTTGTCCGGATCAGTCGTGCACTCCATTTGCTGGAGGTGCCCGCCGGATCCGTAACAACGCAAGTGAACTGAAAGCATTTGAAGACTGATCCGGTGCGCGCACCATCACTTCAGGGGCCCGGCAGTCCATGGTAGCCGGGCCCCTGCTGTATCCCCCGGCATCGCTATAAAAGCTGATGCCTGCGGATTAACCTCTTCTATGCCGTGGTCCGCGCTGACCGCGACATAGGAGAGGTTTGTGTCAGGTGAACGATCGCATAGAGTCCCTGCACTGCTGTGGCGGGGACCCGATGCGACACAAGGCAGCCCGATGCGGTGCAGAGGCTGCCCATTGCCTTGCACGGCATCAGGAACTGCCTTCTACGGGAGCCGAGGAGATCCCGCCTCAGTCTGGGTCTCCTAGGCAACCTGTTAGTGTATGACTCAGTGTCATACACTAACAGGCAATGCATTACAATACAGATGTATTGTAATGCATTGCAGATGTGAATGTCATAAATAAAGTAAAGTAAAAAAAAAGTGTTTTTATAAAATTAATAAAGTAAAAAAGAAAAAAAACGCCCCTTTCCCCTTATTTTAGAATAAAAAACTGAAAAAACAAAACCCACACATATTAGGTATCGCCGCGCCGATATCTATAAATATATCACATGATCTACCGTGTCCGATAAACACCATAAAAAAATTAAAACTGTGTAAAAAAAGCTATTTTTGTCACCTTACATCACAAAAAGTGCAACACCAAGCGATCAAAAAGGCGTATGCCCCCCAAAATGGTATCAATAAAACCGTCACCTCATCCCGCAAAAAATGAGCTCTATAGCTCTCAGAACACGGAGACACTAAAACATATTTTTTTTTTGTTTCCAAACTATTATTGTGAAATACATAAAAAAATATATATACATATTAGGTATCGCCACGTCCGTAACAAACAGCTGTATAAATGACCTAACCCCTCAGATGAACAAAAAAAAAAACTGTAAAAGAAAATTGTCACATTACATCACAAAAATTGCAACAGCAAGTGATCAAAATAGTACCAATCAGACATCACCTCATCCCGCAAAAAATGAGACCCTACCTAAGAGAATCGGTCAAAAAATAAAAAAGCTATGGCTCTGACTATGGAGGCCCTTAAAATATCAGTTTTGGTTTCAAAAATGCTATTATTGTGGAAAACTTAAATAAGAAAAAGTAGACATATTAGGTATTGCCACGTGCGTAACTATCTGCTCTATAAAAGTCACATGACCTAATCCCTCAGGTAAACGCTGTAAAAATAAAAAAAAATTATGTTTTGGCACTGTTTTTAATTTTTTGTTACCTTGCCTCACAAACGTAATATAGAGCAATTAAAAATCATATGTACCCCAAAATAGTACCAATAAAACTGGCACCTTATCCCGTAGTTTCCAAAATGTGGTCACTTTTTTTTTTTTTGAGTTTCTACTGTAAGGGTGCATCAGGGGGGCTTCAAATGGGACATGGCATCTAAAAACCAGTTCAGCTAAATTCGCCTTCCAAAAACCATATGGCGTTCCTTTCCTTCTGCGCCCTGCCGTGTGCCCGTACAGCAGTTTACGATCACATGTGGGGTGTTTCTGTAAACTACAGAATCGGGGTAATAAATATGGAGTTTTATTTGGCTGTTAACCCTTGCTTTGCTACTGGAAAAAATGGATTAAAATGTAATCTGCCCAAAAATTTGAAATTCTGAAATTTCATCTCCATTTTCCATCAATTCTTGTGGAACACCTAAAGGGTTAACAAAGTTTGTAAAATCAGTTTTGTATACCTTGAGGGGTGTAGTTTGTAAAATGGGGTCATTTTTGGGTGGTTTCTATTATGTAAGCCTCACAAAGTGACTTCAGACCTGAACTGGTCCTTTTAGAAGCAAATCTTGAAATTTTTCGGAAAATTTCCAAAACCCACTTTTTAAACTTCTAAGCCTTCTAACATCCTCAAAAAATAAAATGTCATTTTTAAAATGATCCAAACATGAAGTAGACTTATGGGGAATGTAAAGTAATTACTATTTTTGAAGGAATTACTATCTATTCTAAAAGTAGAAAAATTTAAATTTGGAAATTTGCCAATTTTTTTAAATTTTTGCTAAATTTTGTATTTTGAGTAAAAATGTTTGTTGTTTTTTTTACTTATTTTTACCACTGTCTTGAAGTACAATATGTGACGAGAAAACAATCTTAGAATGGCCTGGATAAGTAAAAGCGTTTTAAAGTTATCACCACATAAAGTGACACATGTCAGATTTGCAATAAATGGCCTGGGCAGGAAGGTGAAACAAAAGGCCCGGGGTTGAAGGGAGTCTCACCACAATTTGACAATATAAATTAATGGGCCCAGCCTCTTGTTGGTCCCGCCCTGTATGGCCGTTTCATCATCCCGAGATCCGGAACAGTTCACTGTCGGCCCAGGCATGCGCACTGCAATGCCCATTTTGGGCATCGTTCCATGTTGTGCGCCGGCGAACGGCGCAAAACCAGCATGGAGGGGGTGGAGCGGAGGCAAGCAGAACGAGAGAGAGGTAAGTATATCCCCTTCACTGTGCGCATGCCCGGGCTGGGGGTAAACTGCGCATGTGCCGGATCTCGGCCGGTACTTGAGATGATAAAACGGCCATACAGGGCGGGACCAGCAAGAGGCTGGGGAGGGGTAATATTAAAAGAAGGCAGAGCAGCCTGGGCACCTACAACAAGAACCTCGTCCCTGGGAACTTGTGAGCCCTCATTTGCATATGGATTAAACATCTGTTTTTTCAGCTGTTGAAGTCAGAAGAATAAAAGGAAGGGTACCATTGGAATCTTGTGTAGTTGTGCTAGAGCGCCATGTAAGCAGTTTATATTGTCAAATTGTGGTGACGGACTCCCTTGTTTGTGCTGAAAAATGAACGCCTAAAAATATTTAATATATATCTCTACATAGATGGTAAAATAGAAACGTAGCTCTTGGAGGATGAAAAAAGTAAAAAAAAATAGGTTGTCTGGGTCCAGAGCTGAACCCAGAAATATCCCCTTCACCCAGGCAGCCCCCCTAATATGAGCAACAGAGCATTTCATGCTCCGATGCTCTTCCTTGCCCTTCACTGAATTGCGCAGGCTAAAGGCTTTTTCAGCAGATCCGTTGATGTACTGGGTCTCACCATGGGAATGCTAGACAGAGGCATCCACCTAGCGGTGAGCCTAGTGACATCACTGGCATTAATGGGAGGGCTTTAGCACTGCCCTAGCCTGTAAAACTGCAAGGGTATTGCTAAAGCCTGCCCATTAGTGCCGGTGAAGTCACCGGGAACACTGCTAGGCTGAAGCTTCTGCCTAGCAGTGTAAAAATAAAAGCAGCCCTTGTTCTGTGCGGCTCGGGTCTCTGCTGTCCAGAGCGGTGCTTGGCTATCTTACACTCAGAGGATTCCACGCACGGCATCCACTTGTGTGAAAGAGCCCTAAGGGGTTAATAAATAAGATGTATTCATGCATGTTTATTTTTTTTATTTTTATTAGGTTCATGAATATCTTCGAAGTAAGCTTTGTTCTCTCTATGAAAATGACTGCATTTTTGACAAGTTTGAATGCTGCTGGAATGGATCTGACAGGTTTGTTACCGAGCATTTTCTCCAAACAGTTGTACAGTGCGGAATAATTTTTAGGAAAGGGCTCAGTGGGTTAAAACAAAAGTAATGACTTCAAAAGCATCTGTTCACTGGTTCTGGCTTGGCTCTAATCCGTTATCTACTAGGTTAGACTTTCATATAGTACATAGTACTTTTTTGGTACCACATTCGAGGAGGTTCAGAGCAAGCTAAGATCCGAGAGAATCATCACTACGCAGCTTCCAGCATTGAGGGAGGTCCTATATCAGCAGCGAAAAGCAAACTACCTGGTACCGAAGCAGAGTAGGGTAGAGCCGGCAGCATTTAGTGGATAATTCTCTTCCTCGTGGGCTTGTCTCCTCGGCACACAGGAAAAGCCTGGAGATGGCTGCACTTCTCTCCTCAGCACTCAGACCCCCACCAATCAAAACTTTTAATATGTTGCTATGATGTTTTTTTTTGTTTTTTAACCCACCTCAGCTTTTTCCTAAAAATATTCCCACTGGACGACCCCTTTTAATATCAAGGTTTGCAATTAGTGAACAATGTATTGCCTTTTGTTTATATATTATTTGATAACCATTTTAAAAATGGGTAATGATGACCTATCCTCAGGCCTAGCACCATGCTGATCATCTGTTTCGCAGGGAGTCGCCACCATGCTCCCTGTAGTTGTGGGGGGCACAGCCAGCCTTCCAAACACAACTCAGTATGTTGTACAGCGGCTTTGCTTGGCATTGCAGCTCAGCCCCATTCACCTCAATGGTGCTGAGCTGCAATTCGGTCATGTGACCATTGTACGGTGACATCACATGGCCTAGGAAGAGACTGCAGGGCTCACTGTGTGCCCGGCCTCCTCTAACAGTTGATCAGCAGGGAGTGCTGGGTGTCGGACCCTGCTGATCTGATCTTGATGACCTATTCTGAGGTGATTAGGGGTTATTTTCACAGTTTTTGTGTATTTTACTTTTGTAATCGATGAAACTATGACCGTACACAATGAGTTGTCTTCAACAATTTATTTGCAATGTATGATGGTCAAGCTGTATGACTGATGTAAGATCATCTTGATTCTCTGTCAATAAAAAACTATCTGATTTAAAAAAAAAAAAATGCAATGTGTAAGGTCTTGCCCCCACTCATGATCCTTTTTTATGTGTCTTTCACCAGTGCGATTATGACTGGCTCTTACAACAACTTCTTCAGAATGTTTGACAGAAACACCCGCCGGGATATCACCTTGGAAGCATCTAGAGAGAGTAGCAAACCTCGTGCCATTTTAAAGCCAAGGAAAGTCTGTACCGGCGGTAAGAGGAAGAAAGACGAGATCAACGTTGACAGCCTAGATTTCAACAAAAAGATTCTACACACTGCATGGCACCCAAATGAAAATATTATCACTGTTGCTGCCACCAATAATTTGTATATATTTCAGGACAAAATTAATTAAAGATGGCATTTTTTTTTTCTTCTTTTTTTTTTTTTTTTATGTTCTTATTTTTTTGAGGGCGAAGTCTTGTTCTTGCATAGTTAAACCTAGTTTATCTGTAAAAGATCAGATCTCGCTGTCCTTCCAGTAAAGAGCATGGATGCACTTCCCTCTGTAGAAAAGAATAACTAAAAAAAAAGGAAAAAAATAATTGTAGAAGCTGACCTGGATTTTCTTTCACGGCAGCGCTGTGCTATCAGTGGGGTGGAAGACAGGGCCCAGTGTCCATTTCTCAAAGTGCAGATCTGATTGAGGCTGGTGCTCAACATGGAAGTCACTCTAGGCCTTTCTCCCATTTCATAGACCAATACAGTTACCGCAGGGAAAACAGAATTTCTTTTTTTTTTCCCCCTCTGCTTTACATTAATTGGGTCTTAACATGCATAGTGTTAATGCCTGTAACATTCCTTCTCTGGCCTTTTCTTAGATATTTTTACATTTTGGCACTTAAAACTGGGCTTAAGTTTATGTTTTTCATGTTTTATTTTATTTTTTTGTCCAGTGTATACTTACTGTATTAATTAACCACACCTCCTTGTGGAAACCACTTAATAAAATAACAAAGTATAAAAAAGTGTTTTTAAATTTGGTCTTACGTATTCAGTCTTTTACATTTTTTTTCATTTGCATGTTCCTTGGTCGGCTCCTACAGACGTGAAGGCGTTACAGACCTATATTTTGCTTTTCTTTACGATATGTTGCATTCCAAATGTGCAATTATTCAGAAGAAAATTTAGCCGCAGTTCCTTTATGGAATACACTTGCCATAGCCGAAACACGTGGGGAAACTATTTTGCTGCATGGTCAGCATTAAAAATTGAATAACTTTTTTTTTTTTTTTTTTTTTTTTTTTTTTTTTCTTTACTGAGTAGACACAGATTACATAGACCCTGATGAATGAAAATAAAAAAAATTTGGGGATTTTGCACAGTATTATGCATAAGTTATAATATATAGACCACCATTGACAAAATCATACCTAATGTGCATTATTTTATGATTTATATATTTTTCTAGGTTTTTTATATATATTTTTTCATGTCTTTTCTGTCATTGCACTTCAAGTCAGTGTTTCTATTTAATTTGCAAATGCCAAACTTTATTTTTTTTTCCCTTCTTTTTCCTTCAAACGTAAGATAGCCACAACGAACAAATGGGTTTAACTGTTGGGGAAAAAACGTAACGCTCAAGTCAGTTTCCTAAAGCTAAGTAGTACAGTTCAGTAGCAGGAACTGGTACCAAGTTTGACAGTTTTTTTGCCTCCATGATGACAAGATGATGGGTCGACCTGCAGTCTTCAGTAGGATCAATGGTCAATTATGGTAATATGCAAGAACAAAATATGTACCTCATCCCTGATTAATCTCTAGAGTGCCACTCTTCACATATGGCTGAGCTAAAACCTGAAATTCAGTTTTTAAATAAAAAAAATGAAAGAAAAAATATGGAAGCAGGAGGTGGTAAAATCTTGTATATCGGTTGTGACACTATTTCCAAATGCGATTTTTTTTTTTCTCTCTTTGGCCATGAAATCTGACCACATACATTAAAGAACACAAGTAGGCCTATACAACAGGATTGTATATATTTGTTCAGTTATTTTGACCAAAAAAGTTTAATAAATTTTAAATGTTTACCTGAATTTGAATTGTCTATGGTAGTTTTTTTGTTTGGCACTTGATTGAAATGATTCCGACTCCCGGCACCCCACCCGATCAGCTGTTGGAAGAGGCCATGGTGCTGTGTGAGCACTTCGGCCTCTTTCCAGGCCAGTGATGTCACCGTACATTGATCACATGGTCTAGACACGGCTCAGTCCTATTTAAGTGAATGGGGCTGAGCTGCAATACCAAGCACAGCTGCTATCTAAGGGACAGCGCTGTGCTTGGTAAGCTGCAAGGAGAGAGCAGTGCTCTCCAGAGCTCCAGTGAATGCAGCAGCCTTTTAAAAAAGCTGATCGGAGGGAGTGTTGGGAGTTGGATCCCCGCCAATCTGATATTGATAACCTATTCTGAGGATAGGCCATCAGTATCAAAATTTGGATAACCCCTTTAAAAATTCAAAGCAAACCATTTTCCAATTTTACATAATAAACTAAACCTAATGGGTATTGCCACGTCTGAAAATGTCCAAACTATTAGAATATAAAAATATTTTTCCAGCACGGTGAACAAGGAGCAAGTGGTTATGAATGGTATCACAACTTGACTCTATTCACTTCATTGGGGCTGAGCAGCGTCTAGGCCATGTGACCGATGAATGTGACATTACATGGCCTATGAAAAGCTGGAGAAAGCCGTGGCGCCACTGCCTTCTCAAACAGCTGATTGGCGATGGTCCCAGGTGTCGGACCCCCACCAGATACTGATGACCTATCCACAGGATGGGTCATCCGTATAAAAAAAAAAAAAACTTGGAAAACCCCTTTAATTTTTTATAGCTCCAGTGGTGCAGTCTTGAGGGACCTCCTGGAAAGTGGGAATTAGTCCTGCCGGTAATTTGATTTAAAGGGACACTGACAGGCGAAATCAGCATATATAGTTAGATATATCACATTACAGGTCTTATAGAGTCTTTTAAAAGCATATAAGTATCCCCCCTGTCCACCTTATAAAGAGCGAAATATAAAGTTTTATAACCTGCTTCTCCGTTCAGCAATCTGCCCAAGGGGCGGCGTTTCATGTGAAAATGCGCCCAGCCAGCCTTCCCATCTGCCGTTCTTAAGCCCTCATCATTATTCACTTCGCTGGGCGGCGGCTAGAACTCTCCCCGATCCTGCGCAATTCAATCCTCCGGGCATCGTTCATGCCCAATCTTCTGCGCCCCGCCGTGCCGTCGGACGCACTATAATTAACCCCTTATATGATGTGAGTGAGCAGCGCTCTGAAGCGCTGCTCTGTACAGTGCATGGCTGAGGCTGCAGCTGCCTCGAAGACGCAGGCTGGTGTGTGTACGCAGGCGCGATCTAACGGCGGGGCGCAGAAGATTGGGCATGAACGATGCCGGGAGGATTGAATTGCGCAGGCGTAGGATCGGGACTGGGGAGAGTTCTAGCCGCCGCCCAGCGAAGTGAATAATGATGAGCTGGGCGGGGCTTAAGAACGGCAGTTGGGAAGGCTGGCTGGGCGCATTTTCACATGAAACGCCGCCCCTTGGGCAGATTGCTGACAGGAGAAGCAGGTTATAAAACTTTATATTTCGCTCTTTATAAGGTGGACAGGGGGGATACTTATATGCTTTTAAAAGACTCTATAAGACCTGTAATGTGATATATCTAACTATATATGCTGATTTCGCCTGTCAGTGTCCCTTTAATCATGACAGCTCCCTTAGTTGGCATCCTTTATTATCTCCTATGTGAATTTAACGTGGGGAGTTTCCGATTTGAAGTTGCCTTATTTTTCCCCTCAATAAGACGCACCTAAGAGATCAGACATCAGATCAGACCCCCAAACCTCTCAGGAGATCTAGGGCACCCTTCTGCAGTGCTGCACTGCAACCTGACATCACACAGCGTCCGGTCCAGTGCGCGTTCTGTCGCTCTACGCATTCAGGACAGAGCATAGTGCAGCACCGGCAGAAGACCAGAGAGTGGTGAAAATATTCGCTGCTCCCCGGTCCTATTGTGTATATGCTTTATAAGACGCACTGCCACTACCCCACACACACACACTCACTTTTGGGGGAATAAAAGTGCGTCTTATGGAGCAAAAAATAGAGTAATCAATGGTGTCCTTCCTGGTGTACCGACCTGGGAAACTGGGTGAAGAAAGCAACCTCCAGTACTTCTGTCGTATTGGAATTCAGTTCATTGCTAGGATTAGTTACGATTTTCCCTTACGCCCATGACAGTACCCTTGAGAGACTGCCCCCATCCAGAACAGGAAAAAGGAACTTTCGTGGAGAGTTCTTAAGGAGGGGCTCTGCCCCTATACCACCAGTTCCTGTTTCCTGTCCTATGGATAGGACGTCTATGTGGAGAGCTAGGATCAGGTGTAGCATTTATAGGGTTACCTGGTGTGGATTCAGACTTCACTAGGAGTCGCCTGCTAAGTCTGGGGCCAATCCTTCTGGGTTCTGCATGTGTTCTGTCGGGCCGGTGTTCCCGGCCTGGAGCAGTTTGCAGAGGGTGGGTTTAGTTTTCTCGGCGTGCTCTGTGCACGAACTGGAAGTTGTGGGATGCAACTTCTGGTATGTGGAACGCATGTGGCGGGACATCCCCTGCTGCATGGGAACGCCTGCAGGGACCCGACCGAGGGTATTTTTGTATTTTTTTTTTTTTATCAAATAATTTTTATTGGTTTTATACATAAACAAGAAATAAAGACAGTAGCACATTGTCATTTGTAAAGATAAATATATACCCAGTTGGGTACAGCAATTGTCAAAGACAGAACTTGTACAGTAAGCAAACCCACCCTCCCTCCCCTGAACCGCACCATACCAGACCTTATAGACTCTATGTATCAAATATAGTTGTGATAGTCTGTGCGTCTCGCACAATGATAACGAGGGGCTTATAAATAGCACCTTCGACCACTGTGAATCGGTTGAGGGGCCCAGATCTCGAGACCACTGCTCCTGTCCTGATAATGGGAAACGTTCCTGGTGAAATGACAGCAGTAACATAGTACATAAGGCCGAAAAAAGACATTTGTCCATCCAGTTCGGCCCGTCATCCTGCAAGTTCATCCAGAGGAAGGCAAAAAAACTGAGGTAGAAGCCAATTTTCCTCACTTTAGGGGAATAAAAAATTTCTTCCCCACTCCAATCAGGCAATCAGAATAACTCCCTGGATCAACGACCCCTCTCTAGTAGCCAGGGCTGGCCTTAGGTGTTCAGGCGCCCTGTGCGAGCTAATCTTGTGGCACCCCCACCACCTGGTTCACCTAAACCTACACAAAGAAGAAAACAATCTTTGTAAGGCCTCCTGCACACGAACGTATTTTTTTGCGGTCCGCAAAAACGGGTCCCGTTTTTCCGTGATCCGTGACCGTTTTTTCGTCCGTGGGTCTTCCTTGATTTTTGGAGGATCCACGGACATGAAAAAAAAGTCGTTTTGGTGTCCGCCTGGCCGTGCGGAGCCAAACGGATCCGTCCTGAATTACAATGCAAGTCAATGGGGACGCATCCGTTTGACGTTGACACAATATGGTGCCATTTCAAACGGATCCGTCCCCATTGACTTTCAATGTAAAGTCTGGAGTCCCTTTTATACCATCGGATCGGAGTTTTCTCCAATCCGATGGTATATTTTAACTTGAAGCGTCCCCATCACCATGGGAACGCCTCTATGTTAGAATATACTGTCGGATATGAGTTAGATCGTGAAACCTCATTTCCGACAGTATATTCTAACACAGAGGCGTTCCCATGGTGATGGGGACGCTTCTAGTTAGAATATACTACAAACTGTGTACATGACTGCCCCCTGCTGCCTAGCAGCATCCGATCTCTTACAGGGGGCTGTGATCAGCACAATTAACCCTTCAGGTGCCGCACCTGAAGGGGTTAATTGTGCTATCATCTCCCCCTGTAAGAGATCAGGGCTGCCAGGCAGCAGGGGGCAGACCCCCCCCTCCCCATTTTGAATATCCTTGGTGGCCAGTGCAGCCCCCCCGCCCCCCCCTCCCTCTATTGTAATAATTCCTTGGTGGCACAGTGTGCGCCCCCCCGCCCCCCCCCCCCTTCCTCCCTCTATTGTAATAATTCCTTGGTGGCACAGTGTGCGCCCCCCCGCCCCCCCCCCCTTCCTCCCTCTATTGTAATAATTCGTTGGTGGCACAGTGTGCGCCCCCCCCCCCCCTTCCTCCCTCTATTGTAATCGTTGGTGGCACAGTGTGCGCCCCCCATTGGCCCCCCTCCCTCTATAGCATTAACAACATTGGTGGCCAGTGTGCGGCCTCCCATCTAGCCCCCCCCCCCATCATTGGTGGCAGCGGGTTACTAGCAGTAGTGATTCATACTTACCTGGGAGCTGCGATGTCTGCTTCCGGCCGGGAGCTCCTCCTACTGGTAAGTGACAGTTCATTTAGCAATGACACTTACCAGTAGGTGGAGCTCCCGGCCGGACACGAACATTGCAGCAGCCGGTAAGTATGAATCTTCTACTATTGTACTATTGCTAAGTAACCATGGCAACCAGCGTCCTGGTTGCCATGGTTACCGATCGGAGCCCCAGCGATTAAACTGGGACTCCGATCGGAACTCCGCTGCCACCAATGATGGGGGGGGGGGGGGGGAGATGGGAGGCCGCACACTGGCCACCAATGTTGTTAATGCTATAGAGGGAGGGGGGGGGGCCGATGGGGGGCGCACACTGTGCCACCAACGAATTATTACAATAGAGGGAGGGAGGGGGGGGGCGCACACTGTGCCACCAACGAATTATTACAATAGAGGAAGGGAGGGGGGGGCGCACACTGTGCCACCAACGAATAATTACAATAGAGGGAGGGGGGGGGGGGGCCGCACTGGCCACCAATGATATTTAAACTGGGGGGGGGGGGGGAGGGTCTGCCCCCTGCTGCCTGGCAGCACCCGATCTCTTACAGGGGGCCGTGATCAGCACAATTAACCCCTTCAGGTGCGGCACCTGAAGGGGTTAATTGTGCTGATCACGGCCCCCTGTAAGAGATCGGGTGCTGCCAGGCAGCAGGGGGCAGTCTTGTACACAGTTTGTAGTGTATTCTAACTAGAAGCGTCCCCATCACCATGGGAACGCTTCTGTGTTAGAATATACTGTCGGTTCTGAGTTTTCACGAAGTGAAAACTCAGCTTTGAAAAAGCTTTTATACAGACGTCTGTATAAAAACTAACCTACGGCCACGGATCACGGACACGGATGCCAATCTTGTGTGCATCCGTGTTCTTTCACGGACCCATTGACTTGAATGGGTCCGTGAACCGTTGGCCGTGAAAAAAATAGGACAGGTCATATTTTTTTCACGGCCAGGAAACACGGATCACGGATGCGGCTGCAAAACGGTGCATTTTCCGATTTTTCCACGGACCCATTGAAAGTCAAAGGGTCCAACGGCCACGGGTGCACACAACGTTCGTGTGCAGGAGGCCTAACAAACAGTTTTTTTAATTTTATTACAGATAATTTAAGTGCAAGTACAATCATACCCAGTGTCACCCATAGCCAGTCTCCTGCCCCCCTTAATCATACCCTGTCACCTTTACCCACTCTCCTGCCCTTCTTAATCATACCCAGTGTCACCTTTACCCAGTCCCCTGCGCCCCTTAATCATACCCAGTGTCACCCTTATCCAGTCCCCTGCCCCCCTTAATTAGACCCTGCCCCCATTTAATGAAACATATTTGGTAAAAAATAAAATAAAAATAAGAACAGGTACTCACTATTTGAAGTCTTCTGCTCCCTCCCTGTCTGCAGAGCACCGGCCGCCGCCCTCACACATTGAGCGGATCCTTCCGCGGCTCTCTGTGAAGGCGCAGCACTTGGACGCTGCGCCCCTAAGCTCCTCCTCCGGGACCTGGCAGCTGCAGCGGCTCAGCTCACACAATCTTGGGCCGGCCTGTTGTAAGAGACCGACTGCGAGCTGTGTCGGCCACAGGGCGCCCCTGTAGCCATGGCGCCCTGTGCGGCCTCACAGCTCGCACACCCCAAAGGCCGTCCCTGCTAGTAGCTATAGCCTGTAATATTATTACACTCCAGAAATACATCCAGGCCCCTCCTGAGCTCTTTTAGTGAACTCACCATTACCACCTCCTCAGGCAGAGAGTTCCATAGTCTCACTGCTCTTACCGTAAAGAATCCTCTTCTATGTTTGTGTACAAACCTTCTTTCCTCCAAACGCAGAGGATGTCCCCTCGTCACAGTCACAGTCCTGGGGATAAATAGATGATGGGAGAGATCTCTGTACTGACCCCTGATATATTTATACATAGTTATTAGATTTCCCCTCAGTCGTCTTTTTTCTAAAGTTAATAACCCTAATTTTGATAATCTTTCAGGGTACTGTAGTTGCCCCATTCCAGTTATTACTTTAGTTGCCCTCCTCTGGACCCTCTTCAGCTCTGCTATGTCTGCCTTGTTCACAGGAGCCCAGAACTGTACACCGCACTCCATGTGTGGTCTGACTAGTGATTTGTAAAGTGGTAGGACTATGTTCTCATCACGGGCATCTATGCCCCTTCTGATGCAACCCATTATCTTATTGGCCTTGGCAGCAGCTGCCTGACACTGGTTTTTGCTGCTTAGTTTGCTGTTCACTAAAATTCCTAGATCCATTTCCATGTAAGTGTTACCGAGTGTTTTACCAGTAGTTTATAAAAAAACAGAGATCACCCCTTTAGTTTCTCCCCCTCTTCTAATGTGTTCTGCCAACATAGAAGTATGTATGGTAAGGTCAGTTACCTTACTCTGTGTTGTTAAGGCATGTCGAAGTTGTAGGTATTGGTAGAAAACGGAGTTTGGGAAATCAAACTCAGCTTTTATTTGCTCAAAACTTTTAATTGCCCCATTAATGTACAACTGTGACATGCAATATATTCCTTTTTTCTCCCAAGTACCAAAACCAGTTAATCCCTTTAATTCTGCTAAGTTTTGATTATTCCAGAGTGGAGTACGGGCATGATATCCCGAAAGTTTTGTGAGGTTTTTCGATTTCTGCCAAACTTTGCAGATGAGATGTATACTTGGGATATTGTCTTGGGGACATATTACCGAGCCGAGCCAATTTCTAGTATATATCCGGGTGGTCTCCCTCCCATCAAATAAGACACCAACTCAGGCTGTCCAGTTGACCCCAAGTTTTAGACTGTTGGGCTTGTGCCGCTAGAAAGTACAACCATGGGTTAGGAATCGCTAACCCCCTTCCCCCCCCCCCCCTCTGAAATTTTTGTTCCATATCAGGGATCTAAATTGACCCAGAATTTTATAAAAATGGCGCATAGGTATCCACACAGGACTATCATGCAGTATGTAGAGGAACTGTGGCATCAGCACCATCTTAACTAAGTTTGCTCGCCCTATGACTGAGAGCGGCCGTTTACACCAACTGGCTACTTTCTTAGTGCTTCTGTTAAGTAATGGAAGCAAGTTCATATTACTATAATCTTGCGGTCTAGACGATACCTGCACCTCTAAATATTTAAAGGTTGTATCTATTTGTGAGGGGGCGATCTTCTCTGAAGGATTCAGTCACAGGGTGTAAAGGTAGCATCACTGATTTGTCCCAATTTATGTTTAAGCCAGAATAAGTACCATAACAATGATAGAAATGGCTGCAGCTCTCACCTCTGACTTTAATCCACGAAGCACGGAAAAAAAGGCCAGAACTGGGCCTAATGGAATATCCAATAGAAAGAGAGAATCCAGCTTCTTGTGGAGTAAAATATAGTTCTTTATTGGCTCATCATATAAAATCCACCAAAATCACAGGAAAAAGGTGTACAGTAACATGTTTCGGGCTACAGAATCCAGCCCTTCATCAAGACATAACGCACATATTATAACCATTCCTTTTTATGTAGCACAAGGTCCAACCCCCTCTGATCAGCAAAGTGTCCGCACCTGGAGCCTGGAATGGGAACCATTCAGCGGTCCAGGGGAGGAGATCCAGTATCACAGGTGATGCATACATACACATAATGAACATATCTTAGGCCACTTTCACACCTGCGTTAGGTGCGGATCCGTCTGCCATCCGCACAGACGGATCCGCACCTATAAATGCAAACAATGGCATCCGTTCAGAACGGATCCGTCCGCATGTAAAAAAAAGTCCAATTGTTAGATGGATCCGTCCCGACCCAATACCGAAAGTCAACAGGGGACAGATCCGCCCACAACCGCACCACATTGAGTCAACGTCAAACGGATCCGTCCCCACAGACCCACACTGCAAGTCAGGACGGATTCGCCTGGCTCCGCACGGCCAGGCGGACACCAAAATGCTGCAAGCAGCACCCCGGTGTCCGCCTCCAGAGCGGAATGAAGGCGGAACGGAGCCAAACTGATGCACTCTGAACGGATCCGCATCCATCCAGAATGCATTGGGGCCAAACCAATCCGCCCGTGAGAGCCCCGATATGGACCCCACAGGCGGACACCGAAGCGCCGGTGCGAAAGTAGCCCTAGCTGTATTGCAGAGTGAGGTCATGTTTTCTATTTAACCCCTTTGGCATGCAGGTATCAAGTGAAAACATCCAAAAGGTTTCCCTGCTAAGGAGTTTTTGTCTGCGGTCCCCTCCTCTTATGGGCAGTGACACCACTTCAATCCCCTGTGCACAAAACGCAGATGCGTCACCTCTGTGAACAGTGGCGAAGTGGAAAGTCGCTGCCGATACATTGCGAGTCTGAAAATGAGGAATATCACTGAGATGTTCTCTGATACGTATTTTCAGCTCATTTACAGTGCATGTAATAACGTACACCACAAACTCCGTATTACAGTTGATGTATTGTTTTAGAGCGTATCTGTTGTTATTCACTGTAGATGTGACCTCCTTAGTGACACACATGTATCGGCAGCAAATGCATTTCTTACTTCCACATTTATAATTGGCAGTAGTTTTTGGCCAGGAACATGCCCGGGGAATGGTATCAGTAAACAGGCTGGGGCTGAGTTTTTTTTCCCATCGTAGGTACTTTCTTGGATATACACCTGATACCCGCAGACACCACATCTCTCCACTCCTCATCGTAATTGAGGACAGGGAGATGTTTACGGATAATTCTGCATATGTGTGGATATTCTCTACTGTAGTTAGTAATAAAAACAGTAGGTTTTTTGTCCTCCTCAGCGAGGTCTTGACTTTTTCGACATCTATAGGATTTTTTCAAGGTCTGAGGAAAGATCAGAGATTCCCTATCTTTCAATCTGGCAAACTCAACGCCTTTATTAATGTTCTGGAGTGTATAGCCTCTGCTCAGGAGTCTCTGTGTGATAATCTCTGTTTATTTTAAGAACAACCCCTCGGTAGAGCAATTACGTCTAGCTCTAATCATTTCCCCCTTCGGTATGTTATTTACGACATGCGGTGGGTGGAAGGAGGAGGCAAGAAGAATGGTGTTCCCAGATGTCTTTTTTCTAAAGGTCCAGGTAGTGACCAATCCCTCAGAGAGGTCCGATTCCAAATGCAAATCAAGAAAATCACTTTTAGCTGAATCGCTAATATAAGTAAGTTTGATGGAATCTGTACAGTTATTAAGATACTTGATGCACTGGGTCACTTTATTCCCCCCTCCCCCCCCTGCCAGACCCACAGCATATCATCTATATAACGTCCATACCATTTAATGGAGCCAGCAAAGGGGTTGTCATCAAGAAACAGAAAATGTCGCTCCCACCACGCCATGTATATGCAATAAATGGTGAGTGTTTGGCCCCCATTGAAACACCCGACATTTGGAGATAGTATTTCCTATTGAACATAAAGAAATGATGTCTCATCAGAAAATCCACACATATGCACAAGAAATCCTGCAGTTCCACAGTATAGTCGCTATAGTGCGTCAGGAACCATTTAAGAGCCACAATGGCTGAATCCTGAGGAATGTTAGTATATAGTGCGGTAATATCAGCCGCAACCCAAATATATTCTTCACTCCACTTAAAGTTATAAAAATTCTGAAGCACTGTGCGACTATCCTGCAGATAACCAGGCATCAAAGGTATCAGTGGCTGTAGCAGGGAATCGGTCCATTCCAATAGTCTCTCAGAATAGGACCCGATGCCTGCCACAATCGGACGCATAGGGGGCGGGGAACCCGGTTTATGCACTTTTGGAAGTGCGTGAAAGATTGGTGTGGTCGCATGTTCCACATAAATATACTCCACTTCTTTTTTGGATAAAATTCCCAATCTTTCACCCTCCAACAGAGTGTTGTGAAGCTTCTCTTGACAAGGGAGGAGCGGATTGGAATCCAACAGCAGATAGGTGTTCTTGTCATTCAACATATTTAAAACTTGTTCCTTATATACACTTCTGTCTAAGATTACCACCGCTCCTCCCTTATCAGCCTTACGGATCACTATCTCCTGCATATCATGTAAAGCCTGCAAAGCATTCATTTCCTCCCTGGTGAGATTGTTACATTTTTGCTTGGACCTGTTTTTCTGTTTTAGAGTACAGAGATCCACCTCAGCCGTGTTAGCCCCCCATATCAAAATTTTAGAACAAAACATATGCAGTTGGTTAGATCTTTGTTAGATCAGGTTAGATCAATTGTTGTTTGCGTTAGATCTCACACAGAAGTAGAGATATTAACAGTAATTTGCAGGGGGGGCTAACCCGTCATCAGCCCCCCCTTATCAAAAAATTTACCAAACAATTAGCTATTTTGGAAGATATTTGTTAGATCCGGTATGATCAACTAGTTTTTTTGTTAGATCTCACATAATTACAGACTTATTAAGTGATTAATGAGGGGGGGCTAGCCCCCCCACATGCAATTTTCAGGTAAAATTTGATGCAGAGTAATAGGCCTTCGTTAGATCCGGTAAGATCAAGTGGTTTCAATGTTTTTTTTTTTTTTTATCTTAATCTCTTTATTTTCATTTCATATAAAAAAGACATATTCATTCCAAACATAGCAAATCAGCAATCACGTACTTCAATATCCGCAGGGAATAATTACATTTCCAATTTTTCAACAGCAACTAATTTTTCTATGCATAAAAATAAATAATCTGGGAAGGGAGAGCGGGACGTTAAAAAAAAAAAAAAATAAAAATAAATAAATAAATTCCTTCGTCAATCTAGCCCTAAAGTAACCATTTTTTCCAAAGTTCATCAATATTTTTTGCTTTTTTACTATGGCCCTCCATCACCCGTTCTTGATCAGGTTGTCAACTGCTTTTCTCCACAGTCCCACTGTCGGAGGATCTGCCCCAACCCATTTATTAAGTATAAGAAGTCTAGCTTGAAATAACACTTTACAGAGAACCACACGTGTATCTCTATTTAAGTTCAGATGTTCAATTGCCCCTAATATACAAATCACAGGATCTTCAGATATTTGGACCTTCAAAATTAGATGTACAGTCTCTACTATTTCTCTCCAATATCTAAACAATCTTGGGCCTCTCCAAAAGCAATGTATTAAATCGGCATTCTCTCTCCCGCATTTTGTACATTTATCCGAGGCTCTCACACCCATTATTTTCAATATCCGTGGGGATCGATGCAGCCTATGAACTACAAAAAACTGTGAAATCTTATGTGAGCCCCTATTAGAAACCCCAGAATAACTTCTGAGGGCATCTTTCCATTTATCTTCTGTAAAAGATTGAAGTTCATTCTCCCATTTTTTTCTGGCAAGTATTATAATCCGTTTCTTTTTGCCCTCCATCAATATCCTATATCTTTTTGCGGTTCTGCCTCCTCTTTCGCCCTCATTAGTGAATTTATGTATTATATCTGATTTTTCTATTCTATATTTATCATCGTGCACAACTGTTCGCAGCGCATTCCTAAGCTGAAAATATTTATACATATCTTTTTGGGGGATCCCAAACTCTCTAACCATTGCATTAAAATCTTTCAGTTTGCCCTGTTCAAATATCTGGCATAGGTATTTCATCCCTTTTTTCTCCCAGTCTATATAGATCTTAATCGTTTGCAGTTGCTTAAGATTTATGTTTTTCCAGATGGGTGTATAATTCAAAAACCCTTTAATCTCTAATATTTTTTTAATCTCCACCCATATGTACTCCAATAAATTTAATATTCTTTTCCTGTACTCTTTTCCTCTCCACCCTCGTATTGAAAACATTTGATCTCCCTGTCATTTCTTATTATACATGCCAAGGGCTCAATCGCAATAGCGAATAGTAATGGTGAGAGAGGGCATCCCTGCCTAGTGCCCCAATAAAAGGGCAAGAGGCAGGGACAAGCTCCCATCTACCATCACTCTAGCCCTAGGATTATAATATATTAGCTGAATCCATCTTATAAATCCCTCCCCTATACCAACCCTTTTTAATACTGCCCATAAGTACTCCCATTCAATACAGTCGAATGCCTTTTGGGTTTCAATGTTAGATCTCATATAATTACAGAGATATTTCACATGAAAACACAGATATTAGGTAGTATTACAGATCCTTCTCTATTAACTCCTGGAATTTGTCAAGGGCCACAGAACGAGACTGTATTGGGTAAAAACCCTTGTTTAATACCCTGAATGTTTCAGAGACATTTGGTAATTGTGAGTTCTCTGCCCTCTGACAAGATTCCTGAAGATCAATTCTTTAAAGTCAAACACTGGATAATGCATAGATGTATCACTTAAGGTAGGGAACGTCTGCAACATTGTTTGATTTATTGAACCTGTGTTCACATTCATTATTGTATGACCTATTTGACCCGTGTTTACATTCATTATTGTTTCACCTGTTTGGCCTGTATTCACACTCATCGCGTCTTTACTGGATGAGAAATGTTTTTTTAAAGTGAGATTTCTAGCAAGACGATTGATATCAATGATCGTGTGATACAGGTCAAAACTGCAGGACGGAGAGAAAGAAAAACCCCTCCGCAGTACCCCTTCCTGAATGGGGGAGATGGGCACTGAGGATAGGTTGATTACCTGAATGTCATCATAAGCTATTTCCGGCGAGTAGGATATCGCCGATCTTTTACGGTGCTTTCTCCCCGCCCTGCGTTTTTTGCCTGCTCCTTGTGAGTGGAATCATTATGCATTTTATGCGGGTTCCCTGTATCAGAACCATTCGTTTTAACTGTAGCAGACTCCGCCGAGTCCATGTCCGTGGAGCTAAATGAAACACATGAACTGCGTCTCCCCTCATTGCAGTTCATTTTCTTAAGAATTGAACGTGGAACACGATTTTTACTATTAGACCAAGTGAAAACTGTGTCTGTACTAAAGTCCAGAAGATCTCTGTTATACTTGCTTTGTTTGTAATCAATAATGGTGTCCTCCAATGTATTCAGGTTTTCTTTTAATTTAATGTCCATATTGAGAAAACCGCCATCTTGCTCATATTGTTTAAGGTCACCTTGTGAAATTTTGATCTCCTCATGGAGTTCCTTCAGACACACTTCCTCCCGTGTAATAATGAGCTGCATCAGCTTCAAAGAGCAATCATTTAGAGTGTTGTACCATTGCGCTCCAAAAGGATCGGAATACCCGGTGGCAGGTTTCTTTTTAATACGTAGTCCCCCGGTACCATATTCTTGTCCAGATATCGTTTCGGGGATGTACAATCCCACCACACGCGTAATTCCTTAGTTAAAAGTTTTTCCAGTTTTTTATAATTTTTTACTTTTATTAAACTTGTCTGCAGATGTGGATGACACACTTATGGGGGATATGTGTGGATGACGCGCTTATGGGGGGTATCTGTGGATGACGCACTTATGGGGGATATGTGTGGATGACGCGCTTATGGGGGGTATCTGTGGATGACGCACTTATGGGGGATATCTGTGGATGACGCACTTATGGGGGATATCTGTGGATGACGCATTTATGGGGGATATCTGTGGATGACGCATTTATGGGGGATATCTGTGGATGACACATATATAGCATAAGATGCTATATATGTGTCATCCACAGATATCCCCCATAAGTGCCCTCCACAGATATCCCCCATAAGTGTCCTCCACAGATATCCCCCATAAGTGCCTTCTAGTAAGTAAAGTAATGTATTAGTGGGGGGAAGGGAGGAGGCAGGGACACCTGCGGCGGGGCCGGTGCAGTGCCCGGCGCTGTGCACACACCGGGGGCAGCTCCTACCTTTCTGCTGCAGGACATTTCGCTCCAAGTCTCCTGAGCGGCGGCCTCTTCACCACTCCACCACTCCTCACATGGCCGGCAGTGGGCAGCCGAACTAGAGCGCCGCTGCCCGCCCTTCTGCTGCTGTGCGCAGCGTGACATCTCTCCCTCCGTCATGCGCCTCCTGCCCCGCCTGCCTGCTTCATTCATAAAGTGGAAGGTGCAGACAGACGGGGCAGGAGGCGCATGACGGACATTTTGCAAGCAGCTTGAGCGGCGCGATATGGCTGCGCGGCCGCCCACCCGCGCCACTTAGCTGTAAGGGAACACTGACTGCAGGGGCCAGGGGGGTCCACAGGCGGCTGGGCCCCGGGCCCCTGGAGTGCCGGGCCCGGTCGCAACTGCGACCCCTGTGACCCCTGTATGTACTCCACTGTGGGAGCCCGCACCAAAGAGCCGCATTGAAGGGTCTAAAGAGCCACTTGTGGCTCGCGAGCCGCACTTTGCCGACCACTGTTCTGGGTAAATACTCAATTGTTTGCACAAGTCTCATTACCATTACCTGCTGGTTGCCTACTTCTAGGTCAATTCGGGACAGTGTGATATGGGAACTAGAATAGCACAAGAATTCTCTGACTTTAGGATTACGCATCCCCCCATATGTCACTGAGCTCTGCTTCCATGAGTATTTTTGCAATGCTTGATAACAGCACCTCTTCCGTGTTTGTAACCTCCCGATGTCTATCCAAGTTGCAATCAAACACCATGTTATAATCTCCAACAATAAGTGTAGGGGCACCTGGAGACGCAGCCATAAATGCTATCACTTGTTTTAACACCTCTCCTGTGTATGGGAGAGGGATGTATATCGCCACAATAAAAAAGGTTTTGTCTGAAAAATCGTACATTGCAGGCATACGTACCTACCATAAGGGTCTATACTTGTCTTAGAACACTGAAATGGAAGCTGTTTATGTAGAAGCACACTGACCCCCCTAGCATGAGTAGAATACGTGGACTGATATCCATGTCCTATCCATGAACGGTTCAGAGTGCCCATAGATTCCTTTGTCATATGTCTTTCTGATAAGCATACAATGGCTGGTTGGAATCGCGTCGAATTAAGTACAGCATATCTCCTGGATGCATCCCCGAGACCCCTCACATTCCAGGCTAACACATTAACCCACATCATCAAAACCTAGAAATACATTTTCCTTAACGCTCCCCCTATCTCCCATATCCTTCTGTTTTGGCACATAACTATGGAACAAATCACGGACAAAAGGGTAATCAGGATATTACGTCTCTGGATCGAAGCTAGTCACGGATAAATAAATAGAGGCGCTAAAACTAAAGCATTTATTGGTATACGCTAAAAAAAGATGAGAAGGGAATTAATGAATCCATAAAAAATTCCCATGTGTGGTCACTCAGGGGACTTTAATATATAGGTCTTGAGTGTATCAGGTGAGCTACATGTGCCTATTATGTCACCACCCTACTGTTGATGCCACAGGGGGAATATATTATAGGCTATTAGCTTTTCAAACCACTGGGCCTGGAGTGTATCATAACTAAACACTCTACATATCGATCCAGTGAATGGGAAAGTAAACAGCCAATTGCTACCCTTTGCTGTGACCAAAGCCACTTGCACCCCCTTTGATGCGAGGGAGGAAAGGCAAACAGCGGTGTGTAAATCCACCCGCACACCTATGGTCTCAAGACCTATATATTAAAGTCCCCTGAGTGTGGTCTCTGTGCGTTCACCACACATTGTAATTTTTAATGGATTCATGAATTGCCTTCTCATCTTTTTTAGCGTATACCAATAAATGCTTTAGTTTTAGCGCCTCTATTTATTTATCCATTAATAACTATGGAACATTTCCGTAGCACAAGAATAGATACTGGTGTGGTCATGATGCGGTTCCCCAGAACATACAAACAGAATCCAATCAAAGAAGCACATTCCGCTTTCAACGCGGGGGATTAGGGCTAATAAATTAGAGTAGGCTATTCCCCTTCCATTTCACTCGTCTCCTGGATTTGTTTTATATAGGTAGCATATATGCATCCTATTCTATATAAAATAGTGCAATATCATATAACATAACGCTTTTTTTACTGTATTTTCTTTTTTGCCCCTTCACTATGTGGACTCCTAGTACTTGCACTGCAGAATCAAAGTCCCAGACCTCCTAACCACTCTCTATATTAAAGACACATTCTCCCTGAGTTACTTAGCATCTTATGTAGCGGTATCCCCGACAGCAGATTCAGTCCCGCTCATTCTCCAGGTATCAGGAGATCATCCAGAAGATGGTGCAGAATCCGGCGGCGAGATTGTTGACTCTAGCCATTGCACCACAGCGTTGGCCGTATCAAAGATGTGGATCTTTCCTTCCTCCACGACCCTCAGGCATTCCCTCAGACGACGTTTCACTTCTACATATTTTGCTGAGAAATCTGGGAAGATGAATACTTTTCTTCCATATATTAATAAGTCCACGTGATCCCTGGCTTTACTCAGAATGGTGTCTCTATCTTTGAAATGCAGCAGCTTGATCAGGATTGGTCTTGGAGGAGCCCCTGGTGGTGGTGACCGGAAGGGCACTCTGTGGGCTCTTTCAATAGCAAACATATTCGACGGAGAGTCTTTTCCAAACTTCGCAGTCAGCCACTACTCAAAAAATACTACAGCGTTTGTTCCCTACGCTTTTTCTGGTATACCCACAAGGCGCGGATTATTCATGAGGAGTCTGTTTTCTAGATCATCTTGCTTAGCAGATATGAGACATTGTGGGCGACTTTTCCTAGGTCTTTTCTTAGAAGAGGCACTTCATCTTCCAAGCAGCTGCCCCGGTCTTCTACTTCTTTAATTCTCTCAGAGACCTTCCTTAAGTCGTGTCTAATGAAAGACATATTCCCTTGTAGGTTCCCCAATTGAGTATTGAGGAAAACAAGTGAAGCACCGCAGTTGGTGACAGCTTTGAAGACATCTGCAATTGTGGGTTCAGTTATTTCTTGTGCTGGTACTGCACTATTGGCTCCCTCAGCAGCTGCCATATTTATTGTGGCCCCTTTATCTGCCACCTGCCCCCTGTACTTTCTGGACTGTTTTTTTTGATTGAAACGTCTTTATTACGATCAGTCATCATACATACATACATTAGTACTGTGACGCAGCACAGGCCATGAAACAGTACATAATAAATTACTTACAGTCGTCTTTGCGAGCATGGCATTGTTATGTAAAGCACAGGCTAACCTACACTATACATCGCAATGAATGCTACACTAGTATACCTATTCAATCACAAAACCTTCCAACAAAGCATTTAGACAGTGATGAGGGAAGGGGAAGTGGGAAGGAGGGGATAGGGAGGGGGATCACATGCCCTTAGCTTTATTGAGAGGACAAATACAAACGGGGGGAGAGGGGGAAGGAGAGGGGTTTATTCCTCTTCTTCTTCGTCGACGTCCGAGATGTTGTAGTCCTGCAGCATACTATGGATAAGTCTGCGGCAGTCCTGGACGGACTTGTTCTCCCTCCTGAGAATGAGCCGGTTCCTAGCAAACCAAATAGCGTCCTTAAAACAGTTCATAAGGCGCCAGGCCTCCTGGATGGCTCCAACAGTATGAATCCCAGGAAATAGTCCGTACAGCACCGAAGTGTGTTGCAGGCCGTTCCTGGGCACTGAGTCTTTGAGTTCATGTTCCAGGGCATCCAACAGGCGCTGTGCAAAGCGGCACTCCCAAAACAGGTGGTAAGATGTTTCCTCCACGAAAGGGCACCTGGGGCAGTACCGGGTTTTGCACAGGTTACGGGCATGCATGAATGACCGGATTGGCAGTCCGCCCTGAATGGCCATCCATGACAAGTCCTTATGCCCGTTAGTCAACCTGTTTGACGACACATTAGTCCAAACTGTCTCTAGTGTGTCGTCCTGGATCCCTGGAATTGACTCGACCACGTCCTTTGCTCTGATGAGTTTGTGGATAGTTTTTGGCTTCCACAAGTCGGGTTTGAGGTCCTCCAGCTGGTGTTCCCTCACAAACCTGACGACGTCCCCGTAGAACCAGGGAGCGTGCCAGTTGTAAGGGATGGAGCTGTCCCACTTGTCCCAGCCCAGACCCCTCCAGAGGGGCAGGAGGAAAAAGCGAGACATAGCCTTGCCCGCAGAGCCGTTAGCAGTTCTTAGAGTCCGACGAACGCTGTCACAAACAAAGGCAATCCGCAGTAAAGTGGGCAGGTCCGGTATGCCCTTTCCGCCCTTGCGGGGCTCTTTGTACATGATGGCTCGTTTCACTCTGTCCATCTTAGATCCCCAGATGAAGCGAAACACTGTCCTGGTGATGGCCCTGGAAACGGTGGCAAGAGGGGGCCATGCCTGTGCGGTGTACTGGAGCACAGGCAAAACTTCATTTCGCAGGACGAGTGCTTTACCTTCAATCGTGAGGTGTCTAAGGCTCCACAGTCCGATTCTTTGATTCACCTTGGCCAAGCGTTCTTCCCAAGACTTGAGGGCTGCGCCTTCCTTCCCGAACCAGACTCCCAGAATTTTGATGAAGTTTGGTTTGATGGTAAATGGGAAGGGGGCAGAAGAGGCCAGTTGCCAGTCCCCGAAGAGCATGGCTTCTGACTTGCCGCAGTTGACTTTGGCCCCTGAAGCTTGTCCGAACTCCTCGCAGGTCTGGACGAGTGTAGTCACCGAACGCCGGTCAGCGCAGAAGACGGTCACGTCGTCCATGTACAGCGAGCACTTGACCTCGTAGTGTCCAGGTCCTGGTGCGGTGATCCCTCTGATCTCCCCGTTCTGTCGGATAGCCTCCGCGAAGGATTCTATAACACAAACAAAAAGGAGAGGTGAAAGAGGGCAGCCTTGCCTGACCCCAGAGAGGACAGGGAAGGGGTCGGTCTTCCAGCCGTTCACCAACACCGTGCTGCAAATGTCGAAATACATCAGGTCAACAAAAGAACAGAACCTCCTGCCCAGACCTAGCCTGCGCAGCGCCTTGCCCATAAATTCGTGAGAGACCCGGTCGAATGCCTTCTCCTGGTCCAGGCTGACCAGGGCGGCATGAACACGGCGGTCCTGGATGTAGTGCACCGTGTCTCTCACAAGGGCGAGGCTGTCTGCGATCCTGCGGCCTGGAATGCCGCAGGTCTGGTCCGGGTGGACGATTCCGCCGATGACGACCTTCAGCCGATTTGCCAGTACCTTGGCGAGGATCTTGTAGTCCACGTTCAGGAGAGAGATGGGACGCCAGTTTTTCAGGTCACATCTCTCCCCCTTCCGCTTATACAGGATCGTGATCATTCCTTCCCTCAAGGATGGGGGCATTGTACCCTCCACCACCATCTCCCCATAGAGTTCCAACAGGTCCGGACAGATCAGGTCCCCCAGCGCTACATAGAGCTCTGCTGGGAGGCCGTCACTGCCCGGGGTCCTGCCGGGCCTAAAGGATCTAGCGGCAGAGAGCACCTCCCCCACCGTCAGGGGGTCATCCATGGCCTCCGTACCTGCAGGATCAAGGTGGTTAGTGGTACCTGACAGGAATTTATCGGCGGCCTTCTGGTCGGTGTTCCTCAGGGAGTAGAGGTCGCTGTAGAAGTCTGTGACGACTCCCATTACTTCCTCCTTCCCCGAGCGCATGTTGCCGTCTTTGTCTCGGAGTTCGTTCAGGGGCGTGTGGCCGGCATGGAGTTTCCTGAAAAAGAACGAGTTACACTTCTCATCCTTATCCAGGTTTTCCACTTTGGAACGGAAGACGATTCGTCTGGATTCCTCCTCAAAGTGCCTTTTCAGGCTCTTTTTGGTCTTATCCAGGTCCTCCCCTACGTCCCAGCCGCACCGGTGAAGATCTTGCAGGGACCGCAACTCACGTTGCAGTGCTCTGAAGGCCTTCTTTTTCTCACACGCCTGATGTTGTTGCTTGGCCTGAAAGAAACAACGGAACTGGACTTTAACATACTCCCACCAGTCACTAGTACATTTAAAGAAGCATTTGTCGTTCCGCCAGGATATGTAGGTATCCCTAAGCTCCGCCAGCACATCTCCCCGACTCAGCAGAGCGCAGTTCAGCTTCCAGGACCCACGGCCCGGGGGGAACCCGGTGCCTAGGGTGCACTGGACCTGAATGGCCCTGTGGTCGGAGAAGAAGCAGGGGACCATAGAGTGCCTACACTGCCTGACTGCCCGAGAGGCAAACACGAAGTCGATCCAAGAACGGAGTGAGCCATCGGGCCGGCACCACGTATAATTAATGGAGCCGTTCCCCATGGATCCCACAACATCCTGCAAGGACGCCTCGGTCACCATCTCGATAAGCAGTTTGGAAGTGACGTCTAGCTTGCTTGAGGTCCCGGAGCTGTGTCCGTCCTCCTCTATCGGGCAGTTGAAGTCCCCGGCCATCACCACGGCCCTGGTGGTAGCAAGCTGCGGTCGTAGGGCCTGGAATAACTCCAGTCGCTCACCCTTGTCAGGGGAGGCGTACACGCTGATGAGCCTAACCGGCTCTCCCGCCCAGGAGCCGTCTACGACAAGAAGCCTGCCGCAGACGAGTTCCTGGACGGAGTCAAGCGTGAACGCGTTTCCCCTGAGGAGGATGGCAACCCCAGCCGACTTGCAGCTGCCACCACCGGACCAGTAGGAGGGGCCATGGGACCACTGCCTGGCCAGGTGGTTGTAGGACCTAGAGGGGGGCAAAGCACATTCCTGCAACATGTAAACGTCGGCAACCTGAGAAGTAAGAAAGGTTAGTATCGTCTGACGTCTAGTCCGATCTCTAATGCTCCTAACATTGATGGAAAAAAGGTTAAAGTTAGCCATCATGTAAGAGAAAGAAAAAGGTTAGCAGAGAACGATACAGCTTAGTTACCACTCCGGACGTCCGGCGGTTCCTCTACTTCTTCTTGTCCGCTGTCTGGGGGTTGCCCCTGTAATAGCGCAAAGGCGGCTTCGATCTCTTCCAGAGTTATCTGTAGCCGCATCGGGTCGGCGGTTGCCCCCTTGGCCACCATCTCCTCCACTTCGGTCTCGTCGAGGCTACTGGGGATGTGGAGGGGTTGCTGTTGGGGGTCCTCGTTGGAGGCCACCGGTTCTTCCATCTGCTGTTCTGTTTCTTCTTCTTTGTTGGTTGAGGCCACGTCCTCTACCTCGAGCATCTTCTTTTTGGATTGGTCAGCCGTGGGGCTGTCCCTACCCTTTCTCTTTCCTTTCCTCTGGCTGACATCTGGGGAGACAAGAGGGGGAAATTCCTCCATAGAGAGGGCTACAGCAGCTGGAGGAGAGGTTAGTTCTGCTGTAGTGGTGGCGACGGGGTGGGTTGGGCTGGGGGCACGGGAGGGGGCCACTGAGGTGGTGGGGGGTTGGATGTGGATAACCTCAGTGGTGGTGACGACAGGGCGGGCGGTTGGGCAGGAGGAGGAGGGGGCGGGAGCATGGGCAGGGGGAGATGTCCGCTTACCTTCTTTCTTAGATGGCTTCTCTTTGGGCTGTGTTGCCGCCTGGGCCGCGGCTTGTGGGGGGTTCCGGGCGGCCGGGGCCCTGGCTGCGACTGAAGCCCAGGTGCGGTCCCTCTTTGGGCAGTCCTTGTAGACGTGGGAGGCCAGCCCGCACAGGTTGCACGCCACCTTCTTTGGACAGTCTTTGGTCTCGTGACCTGTGACCCGGCAGATTCGGCAGGGATCCTCCTTGCAGTTCCTCAACTCGTGGCCCTTCTGTCCACATTTCCTGCAGAATTGTGGCATGTCCGGGTAGTAGATGAGGCCGTGGGAGTTTCCGAGGGAAAAAGACTGGGGCAGGTGCTGGAGGCCGTCTTCTGCAGTCGCGTCCTTGTTCAGTTTCACGACCGCTGACCACTTTCCGGTCCAGAAGCCGAGTCCGTTCAGGATGTGGGTGGGTTCCCTCACCACTGTGCAGAATCGATTCAGGAAAGTGGTGATGTCTTTACCGGGGGTGTGTGGGTTCCTCATAGACACCGTAATCCTTCTTTCCTCCCTCTGAATGGGGCAATTCCCGACAAAGTGAGAAAATGTGGAGTCCGATGCCGCCGATTTCACCTTCTCCCAATATCTTCTACAGATGTTGATCGACGCGAAGGTCACGTAGAAGATCCCGGTCATAAAGGCTTGGACGCTGAGGGTCTCTGGCTTTGAAAATCCCTGGTCCACCAGCATCTTCTGGCAGAAGATTTCCTCGGTCATCTCCGGGGACTTTCCATCCACCTCCTTCAGCTTCATGGCGACGGTCTGCCGCATCCAGGGCTCCAGTGAAGGGGCGACCTGGCCGGGCTTTCCGCCGCCTTTCTGCCGGGCAGAGGCGTCTGGTCCGGCCCCAGAGGGTCCAGGAGGCTTGGTGGCTTGGGTCTTCTTAGCCGGTCCTGCAGCATCCTTCTTGGTCTTGGGGGGCTTGGAGGTTGTGGCCATGGCTACTTCCTTCTAGCCTTCTTCCTGTGGTGTCTTCGCAAAGCGTCCTTTTGCCGCAGGGGGCGGAGCTTTGCGGTTTCCTTCTTGCTGGGCGGAGCTTCTTCCGGGGAGAGCTTCGCCGAGCTTCTTTCCTCGTCGGGGTCCCCCGAGGCCGGAGTCTTCAGGCCGGAGTCTTCAGTCCTCGTCGTCGGGGTTCCTCGTCGAGTCCTCGCAGAGTCTTCTCCTGGATCGCAGTCGGAGAAGTTCTTCCAGCTGTCGTGTTCGGGGCTGTCTAGATCCAAGTAAGCACTGTCTAACGTCGTACACCAAGACTATTAAGCCACAGGCCAAGAGGAGGTCGGAGACCAGAGCACTCTTGTTCCCTGGGGAATAGCCCTACACCCAATAGCAGCAGTGAGCTGAAGCTGAATTTAATCAACGATGCTCAAAGGCAGAGTGCAGGGGGTACCCACAAGGACCTGGGCCGGCAAGAAAAGGCAGACTGATAAGAACAGATACTACACTTGATCTTAGCCAAAAGGCCGAGAAGCGTCTTCTACTTCTTTAATTCTCTCAGAGACCTTCCTTAAGTCGTGTCTAATGAAAGACATATTCCCTTGTAGGTTCCCCAATTGAGTATTGAGGAAAACAAGTGAAGCACCGCAGTTGGTGACAGCTTTGAAGACATCTGCAATTGTGGGTTCAGTTATTTCTTGTGCTGGTACTGCACTATTGGCTCCCTCAGCAGCTGCCATATTTATTGTGGCCCCTTTATCTGCCACCTGCCCCCTGTACTTTCTGGACTGTTATTGCAGTTCAAAACAGAGGGATGCACCAAAAATCCAGTGTTTCCCCTCTGTGATTTGTCAGGGACACTTGGGGCATCTGCAGGAGCCACTCTAGCAAACTGCTCCAGTCGCGCTGACACCTCCGCTGCCCTTATCCCCACTGCAGATCCATCTTGCCTTGCCCGCACTGCAGGTCCGCTCTCCCTCCCCTCCTTCTCCTTCTTACTCTGGCACATCATACTGCTCGTTCCTGGCTGCTCCAGTCTCCCGTACTCAATATCGTCGTTCAGGGGACTTGTTCTGTACGATGTGTGGATGCAGGAGGATTTGCAGGATTCTCATCCGGGAGCGCGAGTATCAGCGTCCTCTTACATGCCGCGCCAGGCCACGCCCCCAACCTAGGGTATTTAAACCCTTCAGCGCGCGGTCAGAAGGATCCCAGCCAGCCTGCATGCATCTGTGGATCCACTTATGGAAAACTCTCTATCCCTGTCTGGTACCATGAAGAAAGAGGGTAGTCAGTGCGCTGATGTCCAGGAGGGTGATGACGCCAGACCGGTATTCCTGGTGCGGTAAGGGGGTCAATCCCCTCCTTTTATTTCTTCCTTCAGTGTCTAATAGGGGCTTGTTCTCTTATTTTATTTTAGAATATCAAAGAGGGCCCTAGGAAAGCTACCACTAAATCTAAAGGAAGAGAGTGTGCTGTATGCAAAAAAACTTGCTCCCTTCTGGTCTAAGTTGTTATGTCAGCATCACTACTTCAGAATATCAAAAATATTGTCAAATCTGAAGTTTTCAATTCAATGAAAATGTTTAAAAAGTGCCTCCCTTCCTCAGCCTCAGGAAAGCAGGGTCACTCTAATATAGTATCCGATTCAGAGTCTTCAGACAAGAATGAGCAAGGAGAAAATCTTTCTAAGATGAAAAAAACACGGGTAGACCTTTATTTTCCCCTGAGGATACGGATTCTCTGCTCAAGGCTATTAGAGCCACTATGAAGGTGGATGAATCTAGGGAACAAAAATCTATTCAAGATATAATGTTTGGTGACCTGGGGCACAAATGATCAAGAGTCTTTCCGTTAAACGAAAATATAAAATATTTAATTCAGAAAGAGTGGAAAAAACCTGAGAAGAAGTTTTTTATCCCTAGAAATGTTAAAAGAAAATATCCTTTTGATGAGGGCGAGTCCTCCTGCTGGGATAGGCCTCCTAAATTGGACACCCCAATCGCCAAGATTTCTAAAAGGTCTGCTTTGCCTTTTGAGGACCTCAGTGCCTTGAAAGATCCGATGGATAGATGGGCAGAAGTATACCTTAAAGTATGGGAGGCCTCTACGCAGGCATTTAAACCAAATATTGCCATTAACCTCTACTGCCAGGTCTTTAAAGTTATGGCTACAAGAGTTAGAATCCCATATCTAGAATAAAACCTCCAGAGACCAGTTGCTAGGGGTCTTTCCTACCATTATTAAAGCGGTGGACTTAATTTCGGATGCTTCTGCCGATGCATTAAGATTAAATGCCAGGTCAGCAGCTCTATCTAATTCTGCTAGGAGGGCCATTTGGCTTAAGGGGTGGTCTGGTGACACGGGTTCAAAAAATAAGCTTTGCTCTATTCAGTGCCAGGGAGACTTCCTTTTTGGGTCGGTTTTGGACAATTTTTTTTTAGAAAAGGCCTCTGACAACAAAAAAGGCTTTCCTGGAAAGGCAAGGGATGGCAGTATTAGTCAGAATGACCTCCACGATACCTGCTGTCAGTTGGGCCCTGTTTCATTCCAGGACTCTTCAATGGCAGAGTCTAAAAGAGTAGCAGGGATCATTGTCCCCGTTGGATGCCCCACTTCCTCTCACCGCTCAGGTGATACAATCCTTAACCTAGTGACTGAAACCTTCAAATCTGACTCAGGGCCTCCCTTCGGATCTATAGGAGCAAATAACTATCACCACAGATGCCTCTCCGACCGGGTGGGGTGCCTATTGTCAGTGGGGGGTTCGGCAGGGTGTGTGGAGTTCAACAGAGAGTCAGGATTCAAAGGGAGTAAAAATCTTCTTAGACAGCGCCACGTGGTATCCTACCTAAACAGGCAAGGAGGGACAAGGTCAGAAAATCGTATGTCTTTAGCCGCAATTTTTTTTTCTCTAATCATTCCTTTGTTCCTTTCATCAAGGCAGTACACTTAAAGGGAACAGAAAACAAGGTGGCGGATTATCTAAGCAGAAACCATTTGGATCAAGGAGAATGGTGTTAAAACCAAGAAGTCTTCAGTCAGATGGTTCAGCTGTGGGGCCAACCTCAAGTAGACCTTTTTGCAACCAGACAGAACAAAAAATGCAACCTATTCTTTTCTCTAAATCCAAAAGATTTTCCATCAGGGATAGACGCCTTCTCCCTTCCATGGCCGGATCAGCTTCTGTATGCCTTTCCTCCTCTAAGACTTCTTCCGAGGGTATTACAGAAGCTGAGGCAGGAACAGACGAGGCTCATTCTAATCACTCCTTTCTGGCCAAGGAGAATGTGGTTCACTTGTTTGAGGAAGCTATCTCTTGTAGATCCCTGGATTCTTCTGGACAGGCAGGATCTGTTGTTTCAGGGTCCTGTCTTCCATCTGAAAGTGAGAAACCTTGATCTAACAGCCTGGTATTTGAAGGGGAAATCCTAGAGCATAGGGGTCTATCTAAGGAAGTTATATCTGCCCTATTATCATGTAGGAAAAAAGTAACCTCTACTATTTACCTCAGAGTATGGAAGACCTTCTTAGATTTTTCTAAAGTCCCAGTAGATCCCTTGAGTTCTCCTCCTATATCCAAAATTTTAGATTTTTTACAAAAGGGTCTTGATAAGAACCTAAGAATTCGCACCCTTAAAGTTCAAGTTTCTACCCTTAGTGCTTTCTTTGATTTCCCTATTGGCAATTATCTGTGGATTAGGAGGTTCTTAAAAGCGGTTAGTAGGATTAAGCCTGTGATCAGATCTTCCGTTCCCCCGTGGGATCTTAATCTAGTTTTGTCTAGAATGATGGAGCCTCCTTTCGAACCTCTGCAGGATTTACCCCTGCCATCCTGAAGTTATCCTGCTAATTCCGGTTTGTACACTACTTTGAAGGGCGTTATTCGCTGTCTGAAGCACGGAGGAATCACTCGGTGAGCCATATCGGGGGTCTGGTGGCGTCCCTGAGGATCCGGTGGCCTGAATAGAGGAGGACTGCTCCCTACCTGGTGCGGACGGCGGCCATCTTAGATGGTCAGGAGGCGGCTTGGTGAGCGCAAGTGCCGGCGGCATTGCAGAGGGGACCCAACACCGGCTGTAAGCGGGAGCACAGGCACATGAGCTTCAGTGTGCTCCGGTGATGGCAAGTCATGAACACTTTGCTGGGGAGCGAGGACATCACTTGGGGGAGGAGAAATTTCACCTCTACACACGTGGCAGCATATAAGCCAGGGGGAAGAAGTTAACCTTTGAGGAGAAAAGAGGGTGAAGGAGCTATTCAGTGCCCTTGTAGGTGGTGAAGCAAATACCCCAAGGTGATATAGGCTAAATAGCCAAAGCAGACATTGCCTGTGCAAGGGGACCCTGCCACCTGCGACTGTTTCACACATAAAGATAACGGACTACATTATCGTCCATACCCCCTCATATGGTGTGACTTTCTTTGGTGATTGCTGCGACACTCTGCTGGAAACTTACAGAGATATTGATTATACCCCCTCCTCAGTAATTGTGAATACCAGAAGCCAGTTACCGAGCTTACTTATGGGCCGTAAAACCGTGTCATCTGCGGGCTCTACATCAGCAAAAGAAGTAGTAGATAACGGATCCGAACCAGAATGGCGCTGTGAATGCTGAGCTACAAACTGACAAGATAATGACTGCCATTGCTGCATGTCAGGCGGCGCTAACGACAAAGATTGATCACTTACAGAGCGACATCAATTGTTTACGACATGATATGGACAAGATGAGGGACCGCACTAAAGAGGTTGAACGCCGCCTGGGTGATGTGGAAGACTCTGCAAACACTACGTCTGTAACAACCAGAGACCTGCAACAACAAGTGAAAATCCTGCTTGCCAGAGTAGAAGATGCGGAAAACCGTAATACACTGCGTGCAGAATTATTAGGCAAATGAGTATTTTGACCACATCATCCTCTTTATGCATGTTGTCTTACTCCAAGCTGTATAGGCTCGAAAGCCTACTACCAATTAAGCATATTAGGTGATGTGCATCTCTGTAATGAGAAGGGGTGTGGTCTAATGACATCAACACCCTATATTAGGTGTGCATAATTATTAGGCAACTTCCTTTCCTTTGGCAAAATGGGTCAAAAGAAGGACTTGACAGGCTCAGAAAAGTCAAAAATAGTGAGATATCTTGCAGAGGGATGCAGCACTCTTAAAATTGCAAAGCTTCTGAAGCGTGATCATCGAACAATCAAGCGTTTCATTAAAAATAGTCAACAGGGTCGCAAGAAGCGTGTGGAAAAACCAAGGCGCAAAATAACTGCCCATGAACTGAGAAAAGTCAAGCGTGCAGCTGCCAAGATGCCACTTGCCACCAGTTTGGCCATATTTCAGAGCTGCAACATCACTGGAGTGACCAAAAGCACAAGGTGTGCAATACTCAGAGACATGGCCAAGGTAAGAAAGGCTGAAAGACGACCACCACTGAACAAGACACACAAGCTGAAATGTCAAGACTGGGCCAAGAAATATCTCAAGACTGATTTTTCTAAGGTTTTATGGACTGATGAAATGAGAGTGAGTCTTGATGGGCCAGATGGATGGGCCCGTGGCTGGATTGGTAAAGGGCAGAGAGCTCCAGTCCGACTCAGACGCCAGCAAGGTGGAGGTGGAGTACTGGTTTGGGCTGGTATCATCAAAGATGAGCTTGTGGGGCCTTTTCGGGTTGAGGATGGAGTCAAGCTCAACTCCCAGTCCTACTGCCAGTTTCTGGAAGACACCTTCTTCAAGCAGTGGTACAGGAAGAAGTCTGCATCCTTCAAGAAAAACATGATTTTCATGCAGGACAATGCTCCATCACACGCGTCCAAGTACTCCACAGCATGGCTGGCAAGAAAGGGTATAAAAGAAGAAAATCTAATGACATGGCCTCCTTGTTCACCTGATCTGAACCCCTTATTGAGAACCTGTGGTCCATCATCAAATGTGAGATTTACAAGGAGGGAAAACAGTACACCTCTCTGAACAGTGTCTGGGAGGCTGTGGTTGCTGCTGCACGCAATGTTGATGGTGAACAGATCAAAACACTGACAGAATCCATGGATGGCAGGCTTTTGAGTGTCCATGCAAAGAAAGGTGGCTATATTGGTCACTGATTTGTTTTTGTTTTGTTTTTGAATGTCAGAAATGTATATTTGTGAATGTTGAGATGTTATATTGGTTTCACTGGTAAAAATAAATAATTTAAATGGGTATATATTAGTTTTTTGTTAAGTTGCCTAATAATTATGCACAGTAATAGTCACCTGCACACACAGATATCCCCCTAAAATAGCTAAAACTAAAAACAAACTAAAAACTACTTCCAAAAATATTCAGCTTTGATATTAATGAGTTTTTTGGGTTCATTGAGAACATGGTTGTTGTTCAATAATAAAATTAATCCTCAAAAATACAACTTGCCTAATAATTCTGCACTCCCTGTAGAAGAAATAATGTCAGAATCCTGGGACTACCCGAAAGGGTTGAAGGTTCTGCCCCAGAAGTATATGCTGAGCAATT
Source organism: Bufo bufo (assembly GCF_905171765.1). NCBI lineage: Eukaryota > Metazoa > Chordata > Amphibia > Anura > Bufonidae > Bufo > Bufo bufo. Next base: position 48,270,882 of record NC_053394.1, read on the forward strand.
GATTCACACTATATTGGGTCCTATTGAGTTGTCATCCAGTTTTGTGGTGGAGAGAGCTCACAGGATCCCTACAAGACCGCTACCTTCGGGGGCGGCTCCCAGACCTTTCATAATGAAAATATTAAACTACAGAGACCGGGATGCTATCCTGGCGGCGGCCAGACAAAAAAAGGACATTCAAATTGAAAATGCAAAGTTATCCTTTTACCCTGATTTTACAGCAGAGGTTCAGAAACTACGTCGGCAGTTTTCAAATATCAGGGCACGTCTTCGAGAGCTGGGAATCCAGTATGCAATGATATACCCGGCCAAGCTGAGAATCCAGGAGGGTGACAGAGCTAGATTCTTCCAGACTCTGGAGGAAGCAGCCAACTGGATCGATCAACATCGTCCGAGATGAAGAGAGGGACTATGGTATTAAAGAGAACTGCTATAAGTGTCCTACTCTCCAGATGGGGTTCTCATTGTTCTGATCTGGACATGCGGAGCACCCCAGCTGCTACTAGACGGATAGGATTCTTCACACAGTTAGCAGGATAGCCTAGATATACTATAACGTTTTTTGTCTAACAGGGGTTAACGTTAGTTCAGGACAACATTTCTGGACTTGAATAGTTTCAAGGGAATTAGGTTCTATACTATGTTTTAGTACAATTGGGCAGACTGTGTCTCCCTTAGTTTAGGCTAAAGGATTAGTTGGTTAGGGATATAGAAGCTTAGACAAGTTGGGGATGTCTGGGCAGGGTGGGGGTGGAGTGGGATGTTCTACCTTAATTGCAAGTTGGTATGTGTGTGTGTGCGTGTGTGTGAATGCGGCAGTGACACTATAGAATCTAGAGGGGAGTGGGGTATACTTCCTAAGCAACAATGGCTATATGTAAGCTAATTTCCTGGAATGTCCGGGGACTGAATGACAAAGTCAAGAGAGCGCTAGTGTTTAACAACATTAAGAAGTATAACCCAGATGTTCTTATCTTTCAGGAAACCCATCTTCGGGGTCAAAAAGTGTTGGCAGTTAAAAGACCGTGGGTGGGATACGTCTATCATGCGACCTACTCTAACTACGCTAGAGGGGTATCCATACTGGTTAGGCTACTTTCACACTTGCGGCAGAGAGATCCGGCAAGCAGTTCCGTCGCCGGAACTGCCTGCCGGATCAGGCAAAATGTATGCTAACTGATGGCATTAGTAAGACTGATCAGGATCCTGATCAGTCTTAAAAATGCCTGATCAGTCGAAAAAATGCATTGAAATGCCGGATCCGTCTTTCCGGTGTCATCCGGCAAAAACGGATCCGGCATTTATTTTTTCACCTTTTTTTCAGTCTGCGCATGCGCATACCGGAAGGACGGATCCGGCATTCCGGTATTCTGAATGCCGGATCCGGCACTAATACATTCCTATGGGAAAAAATGCCTGATCCGGCATTCAGGCAAGTCTTCAGTTTTTTTAGCCGGCGATAAAACCGTAGCATGCTACGGTTTTCTCTTTTGCCTGATCAGTCAAAACGACTGAACTGAAGACATACTGATGCAAACTGAACGGATTACTTTCCATTCAGAATGCATGGGGACATACCTGATCAGTTCTTTTCCGGTATAGAGCCCCTGTGACGGAACTCTATGCCGGAAAAGAACAACGCAAGTGTGAAAGTAGCCTTAGGCCTCTTTCACACTTGCGTTGTCCGGATCCGGCGTGTACTCCACTTGCCGGAATTACACTCCGGATCCGGAAAAACGCAAGTGTATTGAAAGCATTTGAAGACGGAACCGTCTTCCAAATGCGTTCAGTGTTACTATGGCACCCAGGACGCTATTAAAGTCCTGGTTGCCATAGTAGTAGTGGGGAGCGGGGGAGCGGTATACTTACAGTCCGTGCGGCTCCCCGGGCGCTCCAGAATGACGTCAGAGCGCCCCATGCGCATGACGTGATCCATGCGCTTGGGGCGCCCTGACGTCACTCTGGAGCGCCCGGGGAGCCGCACGGACGGTAAGTACACTGCTCCCCGCTCCCCACTACACTTTACCATGGCTGCCAGGACTTTAGCGTCCCGGCAGCCATGGTAACCACTCTGAAAAAGCTAAATGTCGGATGCGGCAATGCGCCGAAACGACGTTTAGTTTAAGGCCGGATCCGGATCAATGCCTTTCAATGGGCATTAATTCCGGATCCGGCCTTGCGGCAAGTGTTCCGGATTTTTGGCCGGAGCAAAAAGCGCAGCATGCTGCGGTATTTTCTCCGGCCAAAAAACGTTCCGTTCCGGAACTGAAGACATCCTGATGCATCCTGAACGGATTTCTCTCCATTCAGAATGCATTAGGATAATCCTGATCAGGATTCTTCCGGCATAGAGCCCCGACGACGGAACTCTATGCCGGAACACAACAACGCAGGTGTGAAAGAGCCCTTAGTAAGACTCTTCCGTTTCAGCTGATGTCTGTGCACATTGATCCGGCAGGGAATTATGTATTGCTGCAGGCTAACTTTAGAGGGTGTGAGGTCTTAATAGTAGGTATCTATGTACCCCCACCATTTGAGAGAGAAGTGGTCGACCGAATCATGGCTAAAGTGGTTACACTTCCTGCGGTTCCCTTGTTTATATTGGGGATTTTAATGCCATTCTGGATAGGGATCTCGATAGACTTAGGCCATCTCCCAGGCATAACCCCGCACTATTATATTGGGCGCAGGCGCATCACTTGACAGAGATATGGAGGGACCTGCACTGTAATGCAAAACAATTTTCCTGTCACTCAGCCTCTGTTAACTCATTGTTCCGCATTTATTTGGCCTTCACAATTCAGGCAGGGCTGATGTGGGTGAAAGCTGTAGAATACCTACGGAGAGGTATCCCCCTAGAGATAGTCCTTACACTACTGAGCGGTAAGCCGCGTTCTACGTGGCGATTGAATCCGATGTGGTTGGATGTTCTTCCGGTGGGGGTGGCATGTAGGGAAGCCATTTCAGCTTATTGGGATGTCAATGAGGGCTCATCCAATCCACTGGTGGTATGGGATGCAAGTAAGGCAGTCTTAAGAGGCGTATTAATAGCGGCGATAGCAACACATAGAAAGGAACTACTCTCCTCATGGGTGAAATTAGAAGAAAAGTTAGATCTTGCAGAAAAAGCATACGTAGCTGACCCCACGCCAGAGCTTCATTCACTTTGGCTTCTTGCTCAAAGGCAGTATTCTTTATAATTAACGGAATTCACACAGAAACGCCTTATGGGTCAGAAGCAAAGCATCTTTGCTGAGGGGGACAAGAGTGGGAAAACGTTGGCGTATCTAGCTAAAACAGAAACTCCACAAACAGTAGTACCAGCAATTAGGGATGGACAGGGTGTACTCTTTACCAGAGGAAATATGTGACCAGTTTGCCAGTTATTGCTCATCCTTATATTCCTCTAAAGTTACCAGATCCGCGGAGGAAATAACGCTTTTCCTAGACAATGTCCCTGTGGCCGAGTTAGCGCACTCAGAGAGGTAATCACTAGATGGCCCTCTGGTTCCACAGGAAATCCAACATGCAATATTGTCCATGGCAAAAGGGAAAACTCCTGGTCCGGATGGCTTCCCTGTGGAGTGGTACAATTTTCAGATTGAGGAGGTGAGCCAGAGGCTCAGTAAACTATTTATGTATGCTCCGGAGGGTGGGGCCTTGCCAGCCTCGTTTCATGAAGCTACTATAGTGGTCATACACAAAGCGGGGAAGCCTCCGGATCAGTGTGGATCATATAGGCCCATATCGTTGATAAATTCAGACGCTAAGGTGCTGGCTAACAGGTTGTCGTCGGTCATTTCATCAGTAGTAGGTATGGATCAATCTGGTTTTATGCCTGGGAAAATGACAGACATAAACCTGAGACGCCTTTTTACAAACTTACAAATTACGCATGATAATGCCGGAAACAGAGCGATCGCCTCATTGGACAACGAGAAGACGTTTGATTCGGTGGAGTGGGGTTTTATGTGGGAAGTCCTAAAAAAAATGAAGGTCCCCCAAAATTTCCTCCAGTGGTTGCACCTGCTATACTTGCGACCGACAGCTAGAGTAAGAGTTAATGGATATTTACCGTTTGTGCTGGGAAGGGGCACCAGACAGGGGTGTCCTCTCTCACCCCTGCTGTTTGCTTTAATAATGGAACCACTATCGATGTATATAGCGGGTAGTAATAGGATACAAGGTTGGGATATTGCAGGCATTTCCGAAAAAATCTCACTTTATGCGGATGATATGCTGATATACTTAGGAGATGTAGGTCCCTCCCTGGAAGCTTTACTGGAGATTGTTGACCTGTATGGATCATTCTCGGGACTACGTGTGAATTGGGCCAAGACGGCATTATATCTGGACGATGAGGTGTCCCCTGGGAGTGTCTCCTCTAGGTCATCGCTTTAGTTGGTAAATACTTTCACGTACCTGGGAATAGTCATACACAAAGATGTCACCCAATTTGTTGCTTTGAACATAAACCCGGTAGTTAAACACATCTCGCAAAAACTGAAAGCTTGGGAGGCATTACCGCTGTCTCTGATAGGACGTATTAATATATTCAAAAATGATCCTTCTTCCTAAACTATTATACATATATAGAGCAACCCCCTTAACTTTACTGAAATCTCACTTTCAGAACCTAAATCGCATACTGACGCCCTTTATATGGAATAAATCTGTCCCCCGCATAGCCAGAGATACTTTGAAAGCTACTAATGAGGGAGGCGGCCTAGCACTCCCAGATATGTATCTATACTATACTATATTGCGACTCAACTAAACTATGCGGCCTGGTGGATTAAGGCAGACTCTTATAATCCGGCGGTGGTACTGGAGGCGGCCCTCATGGGATCTTATGAAGCTATGACGAACTTAGTGTATAGAGCAGGGAAATACCCGGTAAAACATCTCACTACACTAATGGTGGGGGTGATTAATGCATGGAATGCCTCTGTGGTGGTGGGAGAGGATGGAGGGAAAAGTAGTACACTATCCCCAGTTACGCCTTTGTGGGGGAACTCCAAACTGGAGGAACTAAAATCTCTACCTGATTTTGAGTTTTGGCCGCGAAGGGGCATCAAATACCTCACTCAAGTATACGAGAATAGTTTTTTTAGAACGTTCTCAGACCTACAGACTGAATACTACTTACCACAGGCATCTCTCTTTAGATTTTTTCAACGGAGACATGCTTGCGAGTCACAGTTTGGGGCTGGTCCCTTGAGGCTAGAATATAGTGAAATGGAGAAAATCGCCAGAACGGCGAATCATACAAATGGTGTCATCTTTTTACGGTTTCCTTCTACCCTCCCGGCCTTCGCCGATGACAAGGGCTTTTCTTAAATGGAAGGCTGATATTCCTGCATTGGAGGATTATCATGAGAAAGAGCTGTCTGCCTCCTGGAGGGGGATGGTGATTTGTGCCCGGGATCAGCTGATTCAGGGTCTACTTTACCCCAGTGAGATTGGTGCGCATGCATAAACTTGATTCAGACACATGTACAAGATGTAATAATGGTAAGGGAACCCTATTACACATGATATGGGAGTGTCCGGTTTTTGCTGAATTCTGGTTACAGGTGCATAAGTACATTAATACTCATTTGGGGCTCCCATCAGTTGTAACACCTGAAGTTAGTTTACTGGGCCTTGTTAATGATATCATCCCAACTAAACATACCAAAATCCTTTATAGGCTACTCATGTTTTATGGGAGAAAGTCAATTTTGCTGAATTGGAAACTCCCTAAAAAACCAACACTATCTCATTGGATACAGCTTATTAACGCTACATTATCAGTATATAAGTTAACCTATGAAGCCAGGGGCGTACCGGAAAAATTTGGGAAGATCTGGGATATTTGGCTGGGTGTGAACTCGGTTACAGAATAGTTGAGCTGGGAGAGTTAAAGAGGACCTTTCACTAGAATAAAACATCTAAACTAACTATACAGACATGGAGAGCGGCGCCCGGGGATCCCCCTGCACTTACTGTTATACCTGGGCGCCGCTCCGTTCTCCGGTTATAGCCTCCGGTATCTTCATAGTTAGGCTCCACCCAGGGAACCCTGCCGGCGTCTCCCTCTCCCATGCTGTAGCGCTGGCCAATCGCAGCGCTCAGCTCATAGCCTGAGAGAAAAAAAAGCCTCTCAGGCTATGAGCTGAGCGCTGTGATTGGCCAGCGCTACAGCATGGGAGAAAGAGACGCCGGCAGGTTCCCCTGGGTGGAGCCTAACTATGAAGATACCGGAGGCTATACCGGGCGAACGGAGCGGCGCCCGGGGATAACAGTAAGTGCAGGGAGATCCCTGGGCGCCGCTCTACACGTCTGTATAGTTAGTTTAGATGTTTTATTCTAGTGAAAGGTACTCTTTAAGAGATGATTAGGTCACTGCCAGTATGAATGGGTGTGTGAATGGGGACAGGCTATAATGAAACAACTCGGCTTTGCGACTGATGAGAACTGTATTCATGACATGTACACTTGAAGATCATCTATATGTGATCCTATTGTTTTACCTGTCAATTTGAATGTGATGGTTGAGGTTTATACCTTGTTATGGGGGCTGTTCCCCCATATTTGATGTGGGTTTTTTTTCCTTCTGAAAATGGAAAAATAAAGCCTTTTAAAAAAAAAAAAAGGTGCTGTCATGGGCGAAAGGGAAATTTAGGATTACACTTAACGGTAATCGTTTTTCCATAAGTCCATGACAGCACCTGGGATTTATTCCCACCCTATGTTTTCAGCTTGTATATAATGCATATTAAAATATATATATATATATATATATATATATATATATATAAATAATTTAAAATGTGTTTTAGGACAAGTTCTCGCAATTAACTGGTGGTAAAGGGGCAGAGACCCTCCTTAAGAGCTCTCCACGAAAGTTCTTGTTTCCTGTCCTGGATGGAGGCGGTCTCTCAAGGCTGCTGTCATGGGCTCATGGGAAAACGATTACCGGTAAGTGTAATCCCGAATTTCATAAATTTCAAGAAATATAATGTTATGCAGCAAATTTTTTTTTTTTTTTTTTTTTTTTAATAAACACTTTATTAGTTTTGACAGTAAGGGTGTACATCTTCACAGACTGCCTTGTACACAAAACTAGTCATACAAGTACACATCAGTGCATACAGAGCATGCTTCATATAATATATGAGGAAAACTAATAACGAGAACAAGTAAGAGCAAGAAAAAGTAACAACAATCGTTCCCAGGTAATACCACTAAGCGACAAATAAAAGTAAAGTCTAAACAATAGCCATAATCTTAAATTGACATTACAGGTTCTACAGAAAAAAAACTATTTCAAGAGATGCTGAATATATTTATTAGCCAGAAAGATTTGAATACAAAAATGACTTGCCTCATCTGTGCTTAAAGAGTAACTAAACTTTTAATTAATTTTTTTGTAAAATGTCCTAAATGCCCTAATACTTTTTCTAATATGCTTTATTAATAGATTAGGAATTTTTAATAGATTTTCCCTCCCTGATGTGCAGATTTCCCTGTGAGCTTTCAATTCACTTTTCTGCACACCGCTGACTTATCAGCGGGGTACGGAGTCTACACTTTATGAATGGGGCCGCAGCGCACGGAGTACAGGTAGGGAGCACACATTGCTGCTCCTGTCTGTGCCCCCCGAGGTTGGCTAAATGCTGGCATAGCACATGGGTATGCCAGGATTAGCTGAGCGGCTCCTGCTTGTGCTGCTTCTCCTGCATGACAGCTTTTAGCTTAGCGAAGCAGGCACAGGCAGGAGCCCGCTCCACTCAGCTAAAAGAATTCAAACCTAGCTGGTTAACTGCAATAAGGTGTGTCGTGTAATACAGTTGTGAACAGTGGAGAGGATTTCTAAGATACAAGGCAGGGATGTCGTTTCCAATTAAACGCAGTTTTAGTCCTAGTCATTATAAGGTACTGGGACCTTATAAGGTCTGTGAACAGCAGTGCCTCAAGGATAAAGGAATCCAAGCCACTTCTGGAACCCAAGCAGATGCCAACTCTGTAATATTCCTCAGCAATTAGGGTTCTCACGATACCAAAATTTTGATTTGATTTCAATACCAGTCGATACTACACGAAAAAAATAAAACACCAAAAAAGCTGCGTGCATTCAGCATTTTATGGAAAGTCTGGCCCATAATAAAGCAGACCTATCCTATTTTTTGGGGGGGGGACAAGGTGACAAAAAAATGGCAAATCGCGCATTTTTTTTTTCTGTTAAGGAGTTCACCACATAGGAGATATTTTTAATATTTTAATAGTTTGCACTTTTTTGGGCGTGGCGATATGTAATATGTTTATTTTTTATATTGTTTATATATTTTATATGTAAAAATGGGAAAGGGGGCGATTTAAACTTTTAGTATTTTGGTGTGTTTTTTTACTTATTTTTTTACTTACTAACTATTAGCCCCCTTAGGGGCTAGAACCCTTGTCCTATTCACCCTAATAGAGCTCTATTAGGGTAAATAAGACTTCACACTCTCCCTACTACCCTGGGCTTTGTGCACACAGCAAGCAGGGAGCTTACTATGGCAGACAAGGTTTCAGTAGCGTCCTGGCTGCCATGGTAACTGATAAGATCCCCATGATTTCACTGCTGGGGCTCCGATCAGAAGCTGCCACTGCCACCAATGAAGAGGGGAGGAGGGGACCATGTGGCCACTGCCACCAATTACTTTAATACTGGGGGGTTGGAGGGGGCACACTGCGCCACCAATGATTATATTTTGTAATGTTGGGGGAGTGCACTGCGCCACCAATGAACATAATTAACCCATTAATTTAAGTGTAGGCAGCGGGTGCCAGCGGCGGTATCACATACCTGGCTATTATGAAAGGGCGCTGCGATCCCCGTCAATTAACCCCTCAGGTGTGGCACCTGAGGGGCTAATTGCTGTGGTTCCCACGATCGCTGTGCCCTGTTATATGCTGCAGACCAGGTACATTTAAGATCTTAAATATAGAGTAATGTCGCACTAGAATGAGGTGAGGATCCAGTAGAGGTGCTCCCACTAACAGACAGCACCCAGTCTGAAAATGTGAGATAAATATAAAAATAGAAGTGAGGCACTCTCTTAAGTAGAGGGATCTTTATTACACTTTATATACAATAAATTGACAATAACAATATGAGGTAAATTTAAAATACATTATTGTATAAAGCAGCAGCAGATAAAAGCAAGATGACGACCCTAAAAGTTAAAACTATATTAAATAACAATCAATATAAATATGGATCCCAATTAATACAATTAAAAATGTTCAGATTTTCAGATATATTATCATAAAAATCTTAGTTTTCACTGATATTCCTTTGGCGTGTTTCTTCAAAAATGTGGAAGAATATATAGTCAGAATAGAAATGGTTCCTGATTAAGACCAGTCTTTCATATGAAACAGTCGATAATTAAACAGAGATTCTCCTATTGCAAATAGTCACAGGCTTTAGATCAGTGAGCCTGCAACGTTGTATCGATATGTATACATGTGATGTCCAAGGTTCCAAACAGTGTAGCTTTCAGTGATTCAAGTGAGTAATAGCTACTAAAGCATACAGCGGCATCCCGCTGTGTTTGGTAAAGAAGCGATCGTTTGTGTGGAATCTATGTAACCTTACCCGGAGGTCTTCGAACTGGACGATGCGCCCTCGACTCGGTACGTTCGGCTCGTGAAGTCCCGGTCTCAAGGGCTGTTGCTGCAGATTTGAATTGTGGCGCCAGTTAGGTTGTTTGATCCATGTGGTCTCGGCGTCTCCAATATCGTGGTTAGTTGGCTTTAACAATTCCTTAATATTGTAGCAGTGTCCAGACCTTACCGGGGTTACGATGTCCTGTCTGTCCTAAAGGGGGGTTCACACCAGACGCGTTTCGGGGATTTAAAGCATTGACCACTGAGGAATGTACCGGGACTTCACGAGCCGAACGTACCGAGTCGAGGGCGCATCGTCCAGTTCAAAGACCTCCGGGTAAGGTTACATAGATTCCACACAAACGATCGCTTCTTTACCAAACACAGCGGGACGCCGCTGTATGCTTTAGTAGCTATTACTCACTTGAATCACTGAAAGTTACACTGTTTGGAACCTTGGACATCACATGTATACATATCGATACAACGTTGCAGGCTCACTGATCTAAAGCCTGTGACTATTTGCAATAGGAAAATCTCTGTTTAATTATCGACTGTTTCATATGAAAGACTGGTCTTAATCAGGGACCATTTCTATTCTGACTATATATTCTTCCACATTTTTGAATAAACACGCCAAAGGAATATCAGTGAAAACTAAGATTTTTATGATAATATATCTGAAAATCGGAACATTTTTAATTGTATTAATTGGGATCCATATTTATATTGATTGTTATTTAATATAGTTTTAACTTTTAGGGTCGTCATCTTGCTTTTATCTGCTGCTGCTTTATACAATATTGTAATTTAAATTTACCTCATATTGTTATTGTCAATTTATTGTATATAAAGTGTAATAAAGATCCCTCTACTTAAGAGAGTGCCCCACTTCTATTTTTATATACATTTAAGATCTTGTTCCCATTAGGACTGAATGCAATATGATAGGTAGTCATCTTTTAAGGGTCGGAAAAATTGAGTTCATAATGTGTGCTAGGAGAAGGCTCCTTCGGGTCTAAAGTGAAAAAATGTCAGAGTTGTAGGTATTTAAAGAAATCGCTTTGAGGAATATTGTGAACGGTGGTAATCTGATCAAAGAGGCAAGGGCCCCTACAACAAGCACACCTTTATTAATTCAATTAGTAAAGTCCACATCTACTACAAGTGTTTGAGAGGGGAAAATGGACGAGCTGGAAAAGAACAGTATTTCTATGTACTATAATCCGCCTACAAATTCAAACCTCCACCTCCAAAGTTGGACTACTACGTAAATAAGGCTACTTTCACACTTCAGAGCGGGTCCGTCTGATGTCTTCACAGACGGATCCGCTCCTATAATGCAGACGTTTGGATTCGTTCAGAACGGATCCGTCTGCATTATAGTTTTAAAAAAATTCTAAGTGTGAAAGTAGTTCAGACGGATCCGTCCAGACTTTACATTGAAAGTCAATGGGGGACAGATCCGTTTGAAAATTGAGCCATACTGTGTCAACTTCAAACGGATCCGTCCCCGTTGACTTACATTGTAAGTCTGGACGGATCCGTTTGCCTCTGCACGGCCAGGCGGACATCCGAACGCTGCAAGCAGCGTTCAGGTGTCCGCTTGCTGAGCGGAGCAGAGGCTGAACGCTGCCAGACTGATACATTCTGAGCGGATCCGCATCCACTCAGAATGCATTAGGGCAGTACGGATGCATTCGGGGCCGCTTGTGAGACCCTTCAAACGGAGCTCACAAGCGGAGCCCCGAAAGCTAGTGTGAAAGTAGCCTAAGCTGACCATAGGAGAGCACGAAGAGATGGATAGCCAGACAAAGGTTAAGGAACAAGAAGAAACCAATGTGGATAACTAGAACTGTAAAGAAAGCAATAAATGACAAAAAGAAAGCATTTAAATCACTAAAACAGGAGGGGAGCAAGGAAGCACTAAAAAACTATAATGAAAAAATTGAATATGTAAAAAACAAATAAAAGCAGCCTAACTAAAGACCGGGAGATTAATTGCCAAAGTGAGTAAAACTAACCCTAAAATGTTCTTCAATTATATAAATGGTGAAAAGTATAAATCTGAAGGTGTCGGCCCTCTACAGAGTAATGAGGGGGGAGTTGCAGAGAGCGATGAGGAGAAAGCAAAGCTATTAAAAAATAAAATCTCCACTGTATTCACTGAGGAAAATAAACTGTCAGATGAAATGCAGAATGTAAAAGTAAATTCCCCATTAAAAGTGCCCTGTCTGACCTAGGAAGAAGTACAGCGGCATCTTAAAAAGATTAAAATAGACAAATGGCCAGGACCAGATGGCATACATGTAGTGTACGGGGACTGTAATGCCCGTCACTACAAAAGGGTCACTTGTTGTGCTGTCGTGTCCCCTTATTTATGGGGAAGTTGGTATATGTCATCTTTATAAAATGTCATGTAATGTAATGCTATGTATTTCCCTGTTACTGTGAAACTTGCATGTACAGGCCTGCTAGGGGTGTCATTCCAGCTCTTAGTCACTAGAGGGAGCTAGGGAGCCCTAGTTTATATAAGGCCCAGTCAGGGAAAGGAAAGTGAGTCTAGAGTTGTAGTTGGAGACTAGACCATGTCAGAGACAAGTCCAGGCCTGAAGCCTGCGGACCAGGAGAGGGTATTGCAGTCCCTGTAACCGGGTCCCAGTTCCAAGGAGAAGGTTCCCCTCCTGAATTTATATATGCAGAAGCAGGAAGACCACTGTTAAACAGCCTGGGAGTTCAGAAGTTTCTAGAGTCTGAGGAAGCTGAGAGAGAGACAGAGGCAAATCCAGGAAAGCAAGAGGTACTCAAGACAACAGAGGAGGTACTTGATAAAGATAAAACCAAGGATATGCGCCAGAGCTAGGGTATTGGGCCTTGGAGAAGAGTTTCTATGTTCCAGGATCAGTCAGGAATAGAGTGCAAGCTGCCTGTACTGCAAGTCCTGTGTTTAACACTCTGAAGTCACCTTGCTATAACTGTATTGCCTGCATCAACTGTATTGAAAAATCGACTGTATGCAAAGGAACTGCGTTTCCGTTAATGTCCCTATATATGATGACTACTAAAGTTGGAGTTCTGTTTTAACATCACGTGGTTCCTCAGTTATTCCTGCTATCAGCAAACGGCGTGCCACCGTTTAATTGGCACTGGCGTCACAAACATTTCCTATCATCCCCTGCCCTTGCAGAGAGTCAGCCGTCTCAGGTTAGTGTCTATTGCACTACAACACCCAGGAACACTATTAAACACAACTTGAGTACGCTGCACCAGATGGCATACACCCCCGTATTCTAAGAGAATTAAGTAATGTCATAGCCAGACCCTTATTTCTGATATTTAAGGACTCTATACTGACAGAGAGTGTTCCACAGGATTGGAGCATAGCAAATGTGGTGCCAATATTCAAAAAGGGTACAAAAACAGAGCCGGGAAACTATAGGCCGGTAAGTTTAACATCTGTCGTGGGTAAACTGTTTGACGGTTTTCTAAGAGATGCTATCTTGGAGTACGTCAATGAAAATAAGCAAATAACGCCATATCAGCATGGCTTCATAAGGGATCAGTCATGTCAAACTAAATTAATCAGTTTCTATCAGGAGGTAAGTTCTAGACTTGACAGCGGCGACACTGTACCACAAAAAAGATTAGTATATAAAATGAGAATGCTTGGACTGGGGGAAAATGTCTGTATGTGGGTAAGTAACTGGCTCAGTGATAGAAAATAGAGGGTGGTTATTAATGGTACACACTCAGATTGGGTCACTGTCACTAGTGGAGTACCTCAGGGGTCAGTATTGGGCCCTATTCTCTTCAATATATTTATTAATGATCTTGAAGAAGGCTTGCACAGTAAAATATACATTTTTGCAGATGACACTAAACTGTGTAAAGTAATTGACACGGAAGAGGACAGTATACTGCTACAGAGGGATCTGGATAGATTAGAGGCTTGGGCAGAGAAGTGGCAGATGAGGTTTAACACTGACAAATGTAAGGTTATGCACATGGGTAGGAATAATAGAAATCACCCGTACATACTAAATGGTAAAACACTGGGTAACACTGATATGGAAAAGGACCTAGGAATTTTAGTGAACAGCAAACTAAGCTGTAAAAACCAGTGTCAGGCAGCTGCTTGCAAGGCCAATAATATAATGGATTGCATCAAAAGGGGCATAGATGCCAGTGATGAGAACATAGTCCCACTTTAGAAATCACTAGTCAGACCACACATGGAGTACTGTGTACAGTTTTGGGCTCCTGTGAACAAGGCAAACATAGCAGAGCTGGAGAGGGTACAGAGTAAAGCAACTAAAGTAATAACTGGAATGGGGGGCCTACAGTACCCTGAAAGATTATCAGTATTAGGGTTATTCACTTTAGAAAAAAGACGACTGAGGGGGGATCTAATTACTATGTATAAATATATCAGGGGTCAGTACAGAGATCTCTCCCATCATCTATTTATCCCCAGGACTGTCACTGTGACAAGGGAACTTCCTCTGCGTCTGGAGGAAAGAAGGTTTGTACACAAACATAGAAGAGGATTCTTTACGGTAAGAGCAGTGAGACTATGGAACTCTCTGCCTGAGGAGGTAGTGATGGTGAGTTCACTAAAAGAGTTCAAGAGGGGCCTAAACTAGGCCGAAACATGGACGTGGGGATTCGTGATCGAGATACAAGACCGCACAAGATTAAATTATATATTTAATTGCCTTAAGGGCACACTAGATAACACAATATACACAAATAATATATACAGTGGTCTGAGGTTACAAATACAGGTAATATGGTACAAACAGGATTACACAGAGCACAAGTCAGTTACCGGGTAGATGAATGTTTCTTTGGGTTATGATTAGTCCTTTGCTGTATTCACATGGAGGGCAGTGATGTCAGCTGGTTGCAAGTCCCTCTAAACACATGGCACGATTTGACCCTCCTTCAGAGAAAAGACACGCCCGCTTGCTGGCACAAGCCTTTTAAACTGTAGCCGGCCCCTCTTCTGGGAAGGGTCCACTCCCCCTCTTCTGGGCTGGCATTAAATGACTCACAAAACCCTTTAGGGTATATAGCTCCAGACCAGAACATCATAGGAGGATGGTTCTGGGACCAACAGATCCGCCTGGGTTCAAAACATGGTATCATTATTTGGTTTCTGTGGGGAAATATGTATATCTCCCTTCCCTGGCATCCCACCACCAAACCATGACCACGGGCTTGTTCATCGTGGCCACCGGGACAAAAATATGTATCCGGTTTGCACCTGTGATGGCCGGGCGATTCATAATTCCTTATAAATTGCACCTGCTTGAACTGGTTTTATCCTGTACCTGTATAATTTGTTTATTATGTATTATATAATTTAATTGTGTTTTTTTGTGTGTTTTTTTATTTTTAAAAAAGCTTAGTAAAGGTTATATATCAGTTTATATGAGGGTTTTGTCAGATTTGATGGCTAAATTTAGAAATCTCCTTTGCTTCTGTTGGGGAATAGGATTGTTTATTCAAATGATGAAAGCTACATAATCGAAATTGTATATCAAAAGGCTTTTGCAATCTACATGTCTTTTCATGTTAAGATTGCTTAATAAAATGGCCTCTTAGAGCAGCTTTAATTTTTTTAAACAAATTTTCCTGGGGTTGTTATTTTGGAGGCACACATTTCTAGTGTCTGTATGGACAGAGCAATAGTGTGTTTTGGTGTGCTTTATGTTAGCTGTACTGAGATGTGGGTGTATGTGCCATTATAAAAAGTCTTCACTCCAAGTCTTGCAAAACCAAAGGCTTGTATTTATTCTGAGCAATAAACAGAAAAATAAAAACAGTTTTCAGCTACTTCGGTAGCAAGTAGCTCCCTCATTGCCCAACTCACAGCCTGAAGTGAAGCTGAAACCCTCAGCATATTCCACAGGTGCCCTTAAAAGGGTTGTGCAGGCAGTATACAGGTTCTTTTCAAAAAATTAGCATATTGTGATAAAGTTCATTATTTTCTGTAATGTACTGATAAACATTGGACTTTCATATATTTTAGATTCATTACACACAACTGAAGTAGTTCAAGCCTTTTCTTGTTTTAATATTGATGATTTTGGCATGAAAACCCAAAATTCCTATCTCAAAAAATTAGCATATCATGAAAAGGTTCTCTAAACGAGCTATTAACCTAATCATCTGAATCAACTAATTAACTCTAAACACCTGCAAAAGATTCCTGAGGCTTTTAAAAACCCCAGCCTGGTTCATTACTCAAAACCGCAATCATGGGTAAGACTGCCGACCTGACTGCTGTCCAGAAGGCCATCATTGACACCCTCAAGCAAGAGGGTAAGACACAGAAAGAAATTTCTGAATGAATAGGCTGTTCCCAGAGTGCTGTATCAAGGCACCTCAGTGGGAAGTCTGTGGGAAGGAAAAAGTGTGGCAGAAAACGCTGCACAACGAGAAGAGGTGACCGGACCCTGGGGAAGATTGTGGAGAAGGACCGATTCCAGACCTTGGGGGACCTGCGGAAGCAGTGGACTGAGTCTGGAGTAGAAACATCCAGAGCCACCGTGTACAGGAAATGGGCTACAGGTGCCGCATTCCCCAGGTCAAGCCACTTTTGAACCAGAAACAGCGGCAGAAGCGCCTGACCTGGGCTACAGACAAGCAGCACTGGACTGTTGCTCAGTGGTCCAAAGTACTTTTTTCGGATGAAAGCAAATGTCATTCGGAAATCAAGGTGCCAGAGGAGAGGGAAATGCCAAAATGCCTGAAGTCCAGTGTCAAGTACCCACAGTCAGTGATGGTCTGGGGTGCCATGTCAGCTGCTGGTGTTGGTCCACTGTGTTTTATCAAGGGCAGGGTCAATGCAGCTAGCTATCAGGAGATTTTGGAGCACTTTATGCTTCTATCTGCTGAAAAGCTTTATGGAGATGAAGATTTCATTTTTCAGCACGACCTGGCACCTGCTCACAGTGCCAAAACCACTGGTAAATGGTTTACTGACCATGGTATTACTGTGCTCAATTGGCCTGCCAACTCTCCTGACCTGAACCCCATAGAGAATCTGTGGGATATTGGGAAGAGAAAGTTGAGAGACGCAAGACCCAACACTCTGGATGAACTTAAGGCCGCTATCGAAGAATCCTGGGCCTCCATAACACCTCAGCAGTGCCACAGGCTGATTACCTCCATGCCACGCCGCATTGAAGCAGTCATTTCTGCAAAAGGATTCCCGACCAAGTATTGAGTGCATAACTGAACTTAATTATTTGAAGGTTGATTTTTTTTGTATTAAAAACACTTTTCTTTTATTGGTCGGATGAAATATGCTAATTTTTTGAGATAGGAATTTTGGGTTTTCATGAGCTGTATGCCAAAATCATCAATATTAAAACAAGAAAAGGCTTGAACTACTTCAGTTGTGTGTAATGAATCTAAAATATATGAAAGTCTAATGTTTATCAGTACATTACAGAAAATAATGAACTTTATCACAATATGCTAATTTTTTTAAAAGAACCTGTATATTGATGACCTATTGTCGGGATAGGTCATCAACATCTGATCAGCAAAGGTCGGACTCCCCCCCCACACACACACACAAACGAATCAGATGTTCGAAGAGTAGGTGGCTTTCAAGTGAAACTGATGTACCTGAACTTAAATCTTCAGTAAAGAGCTGTTGTACTGCAAAACTGCCTCATTATTGCCTCCTCCACCGCTGCAGGGGACCCAGCCTTGCACCTCACTATTGCTCACCATCAAAGCCACCCTGAACCACCATCAGGCAGGAGAACCCCAAGATCAGGGTGTGCCCCAATAGGGAGAATCATGCACCATTCCCATAACTTGACTGCCCAGGAGAGTGTCATTATTCTTGCAACTATCACTCCTATCCTTTCCTTTGTTCATCACCTTTGGGCACATTTCATTAGGAGGAGGGGGGTTTCCACAGGTTAGATTCCTATTTATCATAAGGCATATCCTAACAATATGCCATAACTGTACAAGATAGGAATGACTCTTTAAAGTGTTGCACACTGTGTGGCAAGGTTTATTTTAGTAGTTCTTTCCCTTTGAGTCCTTGTAAAGTAGTTGGTTAGTGGTACCAGGCTGCGTTCCTGAAGTCTGAAGTAACTACATGTGTACTGCACACTGAAGATCTTTAGAAGGGGTCAGTTGTGTATTTTATCATAATTTTGTAAATGTTTTATTCACCTAATCCGTGTCAAGCCTATTTTATTCCCGGATCTCTGAATTCACGGTAATACAAACACAGTTCTATTTCTGGAACTAGTAGTGAACTGGTTATTGCGATCAGTCCGGAGCTTTACCATGACTGTAATTCTCATCATATGACTGTTACACCTTTTAACATATTATGTAATAAAAATAGCACGTGCACAAATCTCCGTACATAAATTGAAAGCCTTTTTTTTAAAATCATATCCAACATACAGATCACAAGGATGCGTAACGCTCCTCCTGTAGCTTCTAATGTTTGTGTGTTCACTACAAAACAGACAGCAGTTTGCAGGCAAATGAAAAAAGACGGCGGATGAAGGCGTGAAGTGTGAAAAGAACACAGATCGGCATTGAGAGCACTAAAAACTTTATTCAATATGTTTACTTGAAGAACATTCACGGTTTACATCAGAAATGCACAACTTTTCTTAACTGGCAGATTAGTAAAGGAAAAAACTAACCAGAATATTAAAGTTAGCAAATCTAGGCAAAGACTTAATTGCCCTTAAGGCGACAGATACAGAATGACTACATGTGGTTAACGCATTACTATGCTGCACAACATGATATCAAAAAGTATGATTCAATCAGCTACAGATATTGATGAGGATCTCTACTCTCTCCAGACATGTCTGCTTTAGTCAATACTTGTATTTCCCTTAAAATAACAAACTGCCATTCCTCTGCTACTCCCCCTGGAAATGTGCAGAGACCTTGATAACTGCATGTCAGTAAGGTGAATCCCTGCACAAAATCAGTGCTGAAAGGTAATGGTATTCTCCAGTTGCCAATGTATTCATATACTTCCAGGAGGAATAACAGAGGGACAACACAATGCAAAAATCTAAGGCAATACGCTCCAGAACAAATATTTACTGCAACAGACTTTTTACATAGTAGACAAGTCCTCCTTCAATATGGCAAGCTAGATAACTACATCCTTAAAGGGACCCTGTGACCAGGATATCCTCTTAGATTAGAGATCTGTTGGATGCCTTGTCAAAATTGAACTAGTGGGTACAATTGTGTCCAGTAAGGAGTCCTCATTAACTTTGTGCAATGTATATCAGCTTTTTAGCTCCATGCACAGTAGAGCTTTGTGCACTGAATAACAAAAAATGGCACAAGTCCCTATGGCTCCATAGTATGAGGCACGCGTCTCCATATGGCACAGTATTCTTTTCTCAGAAATGTTCCTTCTGATGCATGCCACAATTTTTTTCTGTTAGATTCATAGAGAATTTTACAGAATAGACCCTGTATGAAATCGTAGGAATATTCTGCACAACTCAGAGTCTTAGAGAGCAGTAATGCCTGTGTATATGAGCTCTCCTACTTATGTGGGAGAGGGCACATGACATACTCCATGCAGGTCTAGAAACAAACAGCTGTTCTTCTAAGGACTTTTGTAGTCTGGACTCCTATGATTGGTACGATTGCAATTGTGCCCACAAGATCAACTTCAATAGGTCATGGTACAGATGACCAAACCGAAAGCGAGCCTCTTCTGGTGACAGTCTGTCTCAAAAGATTTTGGTTTCAAAAATAAAATAAAATGTTAAAACTTTGGACAGAACATTTCTACACTCATTTACAATATGTATATATACACAAGAGATCAACCGCTATAGAATATAATCACACGTATCGTTACAATAAAAATCTGTTTGTTTTTTTTACATTGTGCAGGATACTTTCCTAGATGTTAAGGTGCTTTCCAGGAATTTTTGTGCAAGTGCAAGTCTGGTTCTGATTTAGCACTAGAACACTACAAGTATAGCAGAGCTCAGTTTGCCACTCCATAGTATCACAATGTGTTATTGCATAGGGCTGCAGGAAACACAAGTGAGTTCCGTTAAAGGAACACTGCATGAAAATCAGATCCGTGTTATAACTTGCACAAGGTATAACACCGCGTTTCCGTCCTCCTGAAGTGTTCCTCTAACTAATAGCAATATTGGAGGCTCAAACAGTGCAGGCCAGATATAAATGACAAATTCAGCACTGCCATATCTATATATCTGAATGTGACATTTTATAATACAGTTAAAACTGCAGTGGGACATTTTCCAGTGGTCTTTTAACTGGACCGTATACTGTGTACATCTATTGGCCACTGCAGCATTCTCAGGTCAGACAGTGATTATGTCTTTCACCAGTCTAAATTTCCTTAACGGCTATGCACAACTTTGGGGGCAATTTTTCTATGATTGAATGGGCTAAAAATCATTTATTCAATTGGTTTTTATTACATTTTCAACAGTTTTTGTCCTACAGGGTTACGTTTCAGCCTATCTCCAGAGTATGTTATTTTCAGTCCCCCAGGGAGATGTCAAGTTGCACTCAAAGACTCATTGTAGCTAAATTCTTATCAAACTGATAAGAATATGGCTTAAATGAATGTTTATGAGCGCTCAGGAATTCAGAGATAATGGCTATACATCCAGCTGTCAGAACAGCAACCTTATGGCTCACTGTGAGACTGAAAACAAGATACTCAGCAGATTAGATAACCCCTTTAAGATTCAGCCTAAGCCTAAAACATGTCTCCTAATGCCCAGGCCCCTCATATAGATTATACTTACCCCGCTCCTCGGCACCCTCCCTAGGATCGCAGGTGACGCTAAGGAGGCTCGTCCCCATTTGCTGCCTGCTATCGACTCCCCCCCCCCCCACTGCGTTGCCGGATGTTTTGATCCGCGTGATGAGGAGATGCAGCGGCGGCCTGCGGGGATCAGGAGCGACCCCCCGGCACCCGCGTCACTCCTGATCCCCGCATCCTTATATAATCTATATGAGGGGCCCCGGGCATTGGGGGGTATGTTTTAGACTTTGGATAACCTCTTTAACCTTGAAAGACAAAAACTGTTGAAAATGTAATAAACAATGATTTTTACCCAAAGATGTATAAAGTGCAATTGCCATGTAAAAAGTGCCCTTGAAGGAGTTCATAGCCTTTAAAGTGGCTGTGCCAAATTTGAAACGCATCCCCTATCCACATGATAAGAGTCCGATCACTGGGGGGTCCACCCCTCAAGATCCCCACGATCATTAGAATAGGGGTCCCATGTCTCCCCATATAAAGAAAGCGGTGGTCAAGTAAATGCACTGCTGATTTATCCATCCTTATAGGAATTTCTAAGCCCTCTATTCATACAGGGAGACCCAGGACCCCCGTTCTTGTGATCGTTGGGGATACCATAAGTAGGACCCCCATCAATTACACTCAGTCACTATACTGTGGACTTTGTATGGGGAATGAGTTTTAGGCTGGGTTCAGACCTGAGCGTATTTGATATGCACGATTAACGCGCGTTTTTGTCGCGCGTTTTTATGCGCGTTTTTGCAATAGTAAACGCGCGTTTGACGCGCGTTTGTGTGATTGACTGCAGTGTCCTATGGTCACAAACGTGCGTCAAAACGCCCCAAAGAAGCTCAAGAACTTGTTTGAGCGTAGGGCGTTTTTCAGCGCGTTCAAACGTGCTGTAAAACGCTCAAGTGAGAACCAGGGCCATAGGGAAGCATTGGTTTTCATGTGTTGAGCGTTTTACAGCGCGTTTGAACGCGCTGTAAAACGCTCAAGTGTGAACTCAGCCTAAGGCTCAATTCACACCTGAGCGTTCTGAAAGGAGCGCTCTGTATGCGCGATTGTACGGACGTTTACAAGCGCGCATACAGAGACAAGTGTGCACACAGTGTCGCGCGTTCCCGAAAGTCTATAGTACGGGAACGCGCGACAAGCGCCCAAAAAAACGCTCCTGTACTTGTGTGAGCGTCGGGCGTTTTACAGCGCGATCGTACGCGCTGTAAAACGCCCAGGTGAGAACCATTCCCATAGGGAAGCATTGGTTTCTCCTTGTTGAGCGTTTTACAGCGCGTAGGAACGCGCTGTAAAACGCTCAGGTGTGAATTGAGCCTAAAACTTGGCTCAACCCTTTAAAAAGTAGGAGAATGGGTAGCTACAGTATTTTTCGAGGACTATAAGGCTCAGTTCAGACCTGAGCGTTTTACAGCGTGTTCCTACGCGCTGTAAAACGCTCGACAAGGAGAAACCAATGCTTCCCTATGGGAATGGTTCTCACCTGGGCGTTTTACAGCGCGTACGATCGCGCTGTAAAACGCCCGACGCTCAAACAAGTACAGGAGCGTTTTTTTGGGCGCTTGTCGCGCGTTCCCGTACATAGACTTTCGGGAACGCGCGACACTGTGTGTACGCTTGTCTCTGTATGCGCGATTGTAAACGCCCGTACAATCGCGCATACAGAGCGCTCCTTTCAGAACGCTCAGGTCTGAACTGAGCCTTAAGGCTCAATTCACACCTGAGCGTTCTGAAACGAGCGCTCTGTATGCGCGATTGTACGGGCGTTTACAAGCGCGCATACAGAGACAAGTGTGCACACAGTGTCGCGCGTTCCCGAAAGTCTATGTACGGGAACGCGCGACAAGCGCCCAAAAAAACGCTACCGAACTTGTGTGAGCGTCGGGCGTTTTACAGCGCGATCGTACGCGCTGTAAAACGCCCAGGTGAGAACCATTCCCATAGGGAAGCATTGGTTTCTCCTTGTTGAGCGTTTTACAGCGCGTAGGAACGCGCTGTAAAACGCTCAGGTGTGAATTGAGCCTAAGAGGAGCTGCTTTTATTTTTTCCGTGTCTGGTATTGTAGGTCAGAATTTGAATAGCACTGAACTGCAATACCAGATACAGCCCAAGAGTGGCGCTGCTTCTTGAAGAAAAAAAAAAGCCTTACCCTTTTTCCTAGTCCTAGACATGGACAAAGATAGGATGCTAATGGTAGAGCGGCTCCCCTTCTACATGGCATTGACATTCTGCTTGTGACACATATTACGGTCATGCCACCCGCACTACCACCACTGAAATGCCTCATGACAAGATGGGTAAGGACTTACGTTTTTTAAGATGGTGGATGGCTTCCTAAATCCTTTTGAAACAATATATTTATTTCAGTCATCGGCCCTGGCACCTTCACCATCATTTATGCAAGTTTTCTGGAGTAAAAGACAATTGAAATCTACACCAGCTAAGGCCTGGAGTAGATGTGCACGGACTGGAGGAGGATGCACCCAATTTATGATGAGTCCTGTGTCTCATCATTTAGACCTCGAGCTCTGAGGCAGGGGGTACATAATGGTCCAATAATCCTTGGCTAGTCACAGTGTATATAGTGGAGATAGTATTATCAAGATTTCTAGTAATGTCAACCAGATTGGTTTTCCGATCTGTTAGAAAGTAGGGTTGAGCAAACTTGCTGTTTGCAAGTTCGGGTTCGAGGTTCGGATTCGGGTTCTGGATCCCGTTATCACGGAATATAACGGAATTCTATGACAGAAGGCAAAACGAAAGCCTCTAAGGCTGGGTTCTCACTTGAGCGTTTTACAGCGCTGAAAAACGCGCTGTAAAACGCCCTACGCTCAAACAAGTACTTGAGCTTCTTTGGGGCGTTTTGACGCGCGTTTGTGGCCATAGGACATTGCAGTCAATCACACAAACGCGCGTCAAACGCGCGTTTACTATTGCAAAAAACGCTCGTCAAAAACGTGCGTCAAAAACGCGCGTTAAACGCGCATATCAAAGACGCTCAGGTCTGAACCCAGCCTCAAAGGCATTCAGTCATAATAGAAGTCTATGGGCAGCATAACTGATCCGACCAGTTTCCGTTATGCAGGAGTCCTGCATAACGGACGGAGGCTTAAAGGCTTCCGTGGTGCATTCCATCATAGGCCCCTTTCACACGAGCGAGACGGATTGGCTCCGGATGTGTTCAGGGTGCGTTCAGTGAAACTCGCACCATTTTGCAAGAAAGTTCAGTCAGTTTTGTCTGCGATTGCCTTCAGTTGTTCAGTTTTTTTCCGAGCGGGTGCGATGCGTTTTTCACGCGCGTGATAAAAAAACTGATGGTTTACAAACAACATCCCTTAGCAACTATCAGTGAAAAACGCATTGCATCCGCAGTTGCTTTCGGATGCAGTGCTTTTTTCACTGAAGCCCCATTCACTTTTATGGGGCCAGGGCTGCGTGAAAAACTCAGAATATAGAACACGCTGCGTTTTTCACGCAACGCAGAACTGATGCGTGAAAAAAAAAACGCTCATGTACACAGACCCATTGAAATGAATGGGTCAGGATTCAGTGCGGGTGCTATGCATTCACGTCACGCATTGCAACCGCGCTGAAAACTCGCTCGTGTGAAAGGGGCCATAGAATTCTGTTATATTCCGTGATAACGGGATCCAGAACCCAAATCCGAACCCGAATTTGCAAACAGCAAGTTCGCTCATCCCTATTAGAAAGTTTTCCAGCATTGACTAGGCCCATCATTCTCATGACTGGTTTACCAGATGTCTTACCAACTATCGGTGGCCAACCTAAGAGCAGTTGACTTGTAATGTTATACAATATAAAGGGCTACATGGCGAATTGTGATATCGCAAAACATCGCAAATATCGCGCTGCTAAAATCACAACTCGTAATCTTCGTCCTGTAGCCCTGGCCTTATTCCTTTACTAAAAAGCAGGTCGGTTTACAGGCCGTCACAGGAACATGACGGCCTGTAAATTCTGTAAAGGATTTTACAAATTTAAAGGGCAATATTGCTCTGCCACAAGATATTGCAGAACTATGAGTCCCAAGAGGATTATCAGATCAGAAATCTCTCTTAAATCCTCACAATCTGAAGGGTTGTAGTATGAAATGATCTGAATTAAAGTTTACTGAAGAAAGTACATGGCATTCTAGGTTAACAGACATATTTAACTGCGCCAGCATGCAATTTTAACACGAAACAGCAGTGTTCAAGTGATTGTTAATATTGGTGCAGTTTTTGCAGGTAAAACCACTTGTGACCCAAAGAAGCACTCCGTTTTTTTTTCTTTCATTTTACATATATTACTAAGTCACCACCAGTATTCTAGCAGTGTAATGTTACACCCTAACTCAGTTGCATCCATACATTTTTAACCTTTTCGTTATGGGAACCTGGTCATGTGACCTGAAGTCTGACTCCTTGCTCTAATGTGTAAACGGGAATTCGCTCTCTGCCATGTGGTTGACTTCCTGTGAACTATAGTATGACGTCATAACCAATCAAATCTCTCTTGACAGGTCCCAGGCGCCTCCCTGCCTTCCATGTTCTTCTGTAAATCTCTGTATTCTGTTGAAGATATAATGTCTCCTCTATCTAACGGCTTAGGAGTGCAGATAGGTAGTAGGTAAGTGTATACAGTGATTAGCTGCCGTTATATAAACTTGAAGACTCACCCAGACTGTCTGTACTATCTGTGTGTGCTGACTCTCCAGTGCAGTTCTATGGGATGTAGCTTCACACTGGTCTCCCTGCATGTATGAGCTGACAGGGTAGAGAGAGATAACAGGCCAGACGGGGCGGAAAGGCTCAAGCTGCATCACATAGGAGAAGATGGAGATCCTGCAGTTTGAGGGGACGGCAGCTGTATCATGAATCTGTCATGGCTTCTCTTACACAGGACCCAGAGCAGTGCAGTGTGGTGAGACTCTGCAAAGCCAAGCAGGATGGGAAATGTAGGATTTACTAGGAAAACCATATCTCAGAGGAAAAGGAATCAAGATGGCTGGCAAATTGCACATCAAATAAAACCGGTATACACACGACCCTCTATCTTATTCTTTAATAACAGCCTATCCTGCACTATATAGGCAAAGGAAAAAATGCCGGAGTGCTTCTTTACCATGCACTTTGTTGTATTTAATAAACTTTATTAACATTTTTATGGACAAGCTCTTCAATCTAATTCCTAGCTAAAAACATGAAGAATCATGATGTTTCTTATCCATAGATACTTATGTTCCTTCATATGTCTGTAGTAGATTAACACTGTCCTTAGGGGCTGACTGTCTGTGACGCATTAAATATGATATAATGTTAGCGCCTCCTATATGTTCTTCAATAAACCCCTTTAATTTGCTGGGTTTTGAGCTGTTAGTATCCAGGGGCCTAAGGTTTCCTCTTCAGACACTTGTGGCCATTCATATAGTTGACTTCACATCATAAAAAGTTAAATATAGCATTAAATATACATTCTACTGTCACATTGCAATTTTAGTGTTTTGTTCTCTTCATTCTAACAATCAGTCGCGGTCACAGAGGTCAGACCCAACCAGTTGGACATTGATGGTATAACCTAGTGATATGCCATCAATGTCTTTGCTAAGAGAACCTTTAATTGCACTTTGCCATATACTGGTAATGGTTTCTGTTGTACAGGGTATACAGTCAGAATAATGTCCATGAGTAATTGTCATCGTACCTTGGCCACTGTGTCTGGAGGACCTCTAGTCTCCCTTGCAGTTATGATATTTGTGGATATAACTCTACCATGCTAATTGTCCCATACTTCATATTACTTCATATACAGGCAATTTCAGGAGAGTCTGTCAGCAGTTTTAACCATGCAAAACTGTACAAAGACATTGTTCAGCTTTTATCAGGAGTATTGTGCATATAAAGTTTCATTCTGCCAGTTTCTGCTTCTACAAGTGACCAGGAGGTGGAGGAGCTTCACTGTGAAGTGTTCTAGGCATTGAACTGCTTCACAGTCCATCCCCTCGGCTCTGAGTGACAGCTGTTGTGGTCTGCTGGTTGGATGCAACATCTATCACAGCACAGGGGAGGAGCTGTGAGGCAGCTAAATGCAGAGAGATGCAGAATCAAAGTTCATATTCACACTACTCCTGATGATAAAAGTTCCACAAAAGGTATTTTTCTCCTGCACTTTTCAGCTCTAGTGCTGTTAGCAGTTTTGCATGGTCCAAACTCCTGATAGACTCCCTCTAAGTGCACGGGATCAGGATACAAAACATAAGAAGTTTTTGCCCCAGAGCTGTCAGCTTCCAGTATCTATATTTACAGACTCTCTTGCTAAGACCCACAAGGTCAAAATAGGATAGTTAGGGGGGATGTTTATAACATTGCATAGGTGTCCAGATTTGGCACTTGAATTCAACATAATTATTTTTTTCACTATTCTTATATGAAAACATTTATGTGAAATGGGCTGCACTGCAACACACAGTCTACAGACAAGAGTGGCGCTGTTTCTGAAAGAAAACGTATTTTTCTAGTCTCATGCAACTAGACATTAACTTAAAGGGGTTGTACGGTTTCCTATATTGAAGACCTATTCTCTGATATCTGATATCCTGAGGATTGGTCATTAGCAAAGTAAACCGGACAACCCCTTTAAATCACCCCAGCCTATCATTTTCTTTAATGGTGCCTTTCACACCTTAGGTAAAAACCCTACTTTTTGGATGACCGTTTGAGGTTATACATTGGTCTACTATGGCCTCAGACCTCCCTTTTTCTTCTCATTTGTTACATTCTTTGGTGCCACTATAAACATGACCACTAGGGATGAGCGAATAGACTTCGGATGAAACATTCAAAGTCGATTTGCATAAAACTTTGTTCTAATACTGTACAGAGCAGGAGCTCAGTACAGTATTAGAATGTATTGGCTCCGATGATCCGAAGTTATTACTTCGCGAAGTCTCGCGAGACTTTTCATAATAACTTCAGAAATCAATTTCTCCTGTAAAAAACATTTCCCGAACTCGGGTTCGGTTCCAAGGTACCACTTTCTGAAGTTATTATGAGAAGTCTCGCGAGACTTCGCGAATCCAGCACTAGGCCGGCAGCCTATCAGAGAAACAGGAGGGGACATACCTCTCCCTCCCCTGCTGCAGCATAGACAATGACTATGGAGATGAGCGCTTCCACAATGGAAGCGCTCATCTCCTGCTGCTGTGCCCTGCCGCCGGCCGCCCCTACTTGTCACCAGGGCCTGCCGGCCTAGCGGGAAATTTCACGGTATCCCGGCAGGCCAGTCCGGCCCTGTTCGCGATGCAATAACCTCGGCTCATTGGAGCCAATACATTCTCATACTGTACGGAGCTCCTGCTCTGTACAGTATTAGAACAAAATTTTATGCAAATCGACTTCGGATGTTTCATCTGAAGTCAATTCGCTCATCCCTAATGACCACTAATGAAGGATCCGTTACTTACAGCCATATTGGATATATGGAGATAACTGGCGCAAAATGGCTTTGCATCGAGTAACAATCCTCCCTTTATTGATAATAATGACAATATCCTTCGATATTTTGTGCACTATTCACTCTCCTCCAGAGTAAGATGATCCAACATCAACATCGGATCTATTACATTCCAGATAAGTTCTGTTTATTTCCCTTTTAGAAATTCCTTCGTCAATATATTCTGCTGGCTGTTTTACTTAGGTTGCTTAGCAACCACTTTGTTTCCTGTCTGGGTGACCACTATTTCAGCACATGTAGCTTACTGTTCTGAAGTGGTCACAGGAAGTTCTATCTGTTATACAATACGATGCCTCTTTGTTTTAGATCCCTTACAATAGAAAGAAGCACAATCACGTTGTTTCAGGGTGAAAACATGCAGGAGAACAGGAACACGTGTACAGAAAAGGAGGGTATCGTGTAGCCCTTTAAAGAAAGGCTTTTGCTTTAGATAAAGGCATATGGCCTTCAGTATTGACATGTTGATCAATTTTCATTCTGGCAACCATTTGGGCCAGTAAATTCACTATTGAAGATAGGCACTAGGATTTTTTTTGTTTTTACTTTTTACATAATATTGACCAATACTTAAGCAACTACAATTCACAGTTGAAGAAAATCTACTTAAACATGCCCACTGAATGAAATGAGATACCTTAGGTATAGAGATTACTTTACCCCCCCATCCTAAGGAGGACAGACCTTTTACATAACATTCAACAGAACTAGATATACTGTATGATCAAGGGTCCGGTGTCTTCTCGTTTGTGAGGCCGTCTCTCTCATCTAAAACGTCCCCGTAGAAGTTGTCAGACGCCTTCCAATATACACCCTATAAAGAGACAAACACAAATATGTGCATCAGGGTAATGGAGCTGATAGTAAATGAGGTTCTACCGTTTTGTTTGCCAACTTGTATTATTAACGCCATGTCATGTTTAGGTCCAACATTCTTTGCTGATTTATTGCAGCAGAGCTCCCTTTTCTTCATACACCGCTCAAAATCTTTACTTTATCAAGAGGTATTCCAGGATTTTAAAGGGATTTTCAGAGATTTTGATACTGATGTCCTCAAGATAGGTTATCAGTATCTGATCGGTGGGGGTCAACTGTTTGAGAAGTGAAAGGGGCTGAGTGCGATACCAAGCACAGACGCTATACAATGTACGGCACTGCGCTTAGTAAGCTGTGAGAAAGCCGGTGCTTTCTCAAACAGTTAATCGGTGGGAGTCCCAGGTGTCGGACCCCCACCGATCAGATACTGATGACCTATCCTGAGGATAGTTTATCAGTATAAAAATCTCGGTGTGATTGGAGGTCTCCCCCAGATCACTTGTTCCCGAGCAGCTCTGGTACCAGAAGTTGGTACCGGAACTACACAGTTCACATTCACTTCAGTGGGAGCAGAGCTACATTGACCAGATATTGATGCTCTATCCCGAGGATAAGCCATCAATATTAAAATCCTGAAATACCTCTTTGAATGATAACATTCTGACTACCTGCAGCCACCACTAGGAGGTGCTAACTGCATACTAAACAGTATGTAGCAGGCTCCTAAGGTCACCTGAATGGAGACTCCAGGCATCCTGAATTGTATCCTTTAATTCCAAGTCTCTGCAGGGGATTTGGAGCTCTGTATTATAACAAACAAAGCTCTGACTGCTATAAAGCTATATTAAAGGAATTATCCCATGGAATTTATACAATGAATAGTGCATTTCAAATGAAGAATTATTGCAATATAGATTTTCATCTCTAGTAGCGTCCCCTGCTGATTCTGGTCCACCTTCTCCTGCATTCAGTGGTGGGCCAACATTCTGAAGGAGAAGGAAATTGGGAGGAAGGGCATATCCTACCATAGTGCTATTAGTTATTAGTGGAATCGCTGGGGCTGTGGGTGAGAGACTATTTTCTATGCACTGGAGAGCAGTGTTTTTTGGATTGTTTTTTGCAGGGAGATCACAGCAGTTGGACTCGGCAGGACAGTCATTGGTGGCATATCCTGTCTCATAACTAGATTAACATATTATAGAATAAGGATATTTAAATATTTATAATAATGCACTTATTTAAATTAGGTAAATGTATAAAATATTTAAAAGAATGATGAAACATAAAAGCTGCAATCTGTCCTTCAATGCAGTTTCTGAGACAATAAGTTGCCAACTGTTCCTAAATTTTGACAGTGTCCTTCTCAGGTTTTGATAATTAGCAGGAAACAAATCAAAGTCTTCACAATTGTCTGTTTGTGGAAAGGTAACGGTAATTGTATAAAAATCATCACTTTCTGAATATTTTCGCCAGCCATAGCAGGTCAGGACTGGAGTGCAGTTACCGTAGATAATTTTTTGGTATTTTTCCAAGTGCCTAAATGATACACGAGGCCAAAAACTAACACACTCCATAGGAACAACCACAAAACAGCTAGAATTGACTTAGGCTACTTTCACACTAGCGTTTTTGCTGGATACGGCAGGGTCCAGCAAAAACGCTTCCGTTACAACCATCTGAATCCATTATGAACGGATCCGGTTGTATTATCTTTAACATAGCCAAGACGGATCCGTCATGAACACCATTGAAAGTCAATTGGGGACGGATCCGTTTTCGATTGTGTCAGAGAAAACTGATCCGTCTCCATTGACTTGCATTGTGGGTCATGACAGATCCGTCTTGCTCCGCATCCCAGGACGGAAAGCAAACCACAGCATGCTCTCTGGTATGAGAACGGAACGGAATGCATTTTTGAGCATTCCTTTCTTTAACGTTTTGCCCCCATTGACAATGAATAGGGACAAAACGGAAGCGTTTTTTTTCCGGGATTGAGACCCTATGAAGGATCTCAATACCGGAAAATATTAACGTTAGTGTGAAAGTAGCCTTAGCAGGTGGAAAAAATAACACTGGCCTGTCACAGACTATTGATAAATTTGTCTTACAAGTGAAATTGCTCCAAAATAAAAACAAAACCAGTGCGATAAATCAGGGCCCTGGTGTTTTAGGACCATGCTGGCCAACAGTGATATAAAAAGGGGGGATTGAAAGAAACAGGAGGAGAGAGATGGCATGTACTATGTGAGTCTAATATGAAAAACACTATCATTCTACTCTGAGCGACCGCATAAAGCAATGTAGTTTATGCCGATTTTCTGTGCAGATTTCCTACAGGTTTTGCTGCGTTTCCACACCAAATATCTGCATGTGTTTATTTTGCAGATTTTATTGCGCATTTTCCCCAGGTCTCACCCTTTGCCTCGCGAAAGATGACATCTGCATTAAAAATCCACACAAACAATTGACAGGCTGTGGATTTCAAAATCGACACCACAGGTCAATTTCTGCACTAAAAATTTCCGCACCATGTATATGAGATTTTGAAAACCTCATGTAGTTAGCTGGTACTGTATTACACTGCAGATTTTTCACACAAAAATCCCTTCAGAAAATCTGCGCATAATACGCATCGTGTGCATATAGCCTAGACGGCATCAAGATCTACACATTATATTCAAGCAAGACTCTAGTAACCTAACTAACATGTAATTAACTAAACCTAAAGGTGCATTTAGATAGTCAGTGAGGAAGTGTTCCTTCCTGACAGTCAGCTGCTCATTAAGTGGAGGTGAAGTGCTTTATTTACATGCAGTGATCTCCTCCACAGTATGAGAACGAGGGATCGCTATTGCTATCGCTCCTCCTCATACAGCTGCATTATTTCTGGGCAGCAGATCTGTGTTTAGACCGCAAGATTTGGTGCCTGGGAATGATAATTTAGGTTCTTGCACGAACAACAGTTTCACCCGATGGATGATTCGGGTGATCTATGGCATCTTTACATGGGCAGATTGTTGGGAACAAAGGTTCACAAGAACGTTCGTTCCTAATAATCTGCCCGCAGGGGCGGACTGACAACTCATGGGGCCCCCAGGCAATAGGAGATTATGGGGCCCCTGTGTCCCTGCCCACCCTCAAGCCACACCCACACACAGCCCCACCCACATATCGCGCCGCCCGCATCACCTACACTTGGTACAAAATTTCTCTTCACTATGTTTAACATAAATGTTTACTAATTTAAAAAAAAAGAATCACGCCCTCCACCACAACACAAGCGTATCTCAGACTCAGTGTATGGCACTGCTCCACAGCAATACAACTCACAGTAATGTGCGATGTGCAAGTACATCACAGATCACATCAGCAATAAAATGCATAGAAAAGTGCAGTGTGTGAGTGTATTACAGATCACCTCATCAGTACAATGCACAGGAATGTTCAGTGTGTGAGTATATCATAGCCAACCCACTGCTGTCCCATAGGGAAGCATTGGGAGGCTATTGCGCATACGTGGCTTTATAAAGATGCTTTGAATCAATGCATTTCTATGAGGAGTGTTTAGCGTGAATGCCAGTGCTGCACGTTGTGCAACACTGGACTAGGAAGCACCTCTAGTGGCCGTCTGATAAGTGGCCGTCTGGTGAGTGGCCACTAGAGGTGTTCTGTGGCAGTAATGTAAATGCTGCCTTTTTTTCTGAAAAGGCAGTGTTTACATTGAAAAGCTTGCAGAGACATGCTATAGATGCCAGAACTACTACGTTTAGCTGTTGTGGTTCTGGTGACTATAGTGTCCCTTAACCCTTTCATGACCAAGGGTCATTGATGCCCCAGTGTCCAGGTCAAAATTTACAAATCTGACATGCGTCACTTTATGTGGTAATAGCTTTGGAACACTTTTACTTATCCACGCCATTCTGAGATTGTTTTCTCGTGACACATTGTACTTCATGGTTGTCATATATTTGAGTCAATATATTTCACCTTTATTTATGAAAAAATCCCAAATTTACCAAAAATTTGGAAAAATTCACAATTTTCCAAATTTCAATTTCTCTGCTTCTAAAACAGAAAGTCATACCTAATAAAATATTTATTACTTAACATTCCCCATATGTCTACTTTATGTTTGCATCATTTTGGAAATGTCATTTTATTTTTTTAGGACGTTAGAAGGCTTAGAAGTTTAGAAGCCATTCTTACAATTTTTAAGAAAATTTCCAAAACCCACTTTTTAAGGACCAGTTCAGGTCTGAAGTCCCTTTGTGGGGCTTACATAGTGGAAACCCCCATAAATGACCCCATTGTAGAAACTACACCCCTCAAGTTACTCAAAACTGATTTTAAAAACTTTGTTAACCCTTTAGGTGTTCCACAAGAATTAAAGGAAAATGGAGATGAAATTTCAAAATTTCACTTTTTTGGAAGATTTTCCATTTTATAATTTTTTTTTCTTTAACACATTGAGAGTTAACAGCCAAACAAAACTCAATATTTATTACCCTGATTCCGCGGTTTACAGAAACACCCCATATGTGGTCGTAAACTGCTGTACGGGCACACGGCAGGGCGCAGAAGGAAAGGAATGCCATACGGTTTTTGGAAGGTAGATTGTGCTGGATTGGTTTTCTGAACGCCATCTGTTTTTTATTTTTGTGCCGATCGTCTTGTGCAGGGGCTCGTTTTTTGCAGAAAGTGTTGAGGTTTTTATTGGTACCATTTTTGGGTACATAGGATTTTTTGATCATTCATTATTACACTTTATGGAGCAAGGTGACCCAAAAATTGGCTGTTTTGGAACGATTTTCATTTATTTATTTTTACATCGTTCATCTGAGGAGTTAGGTCATGTGATAGTTTTATAGAGAAGATCGTTACGGACGTGGCAATACCCAATATGTATACTTTTTCTTATTTATTTAAGTTTTACACAATAATAGCATTTTTGAAACCCAAAAAATGATGTTTTAGTGTCTTTATAGTCTGAGAGCCATAGCTTTTTTATTTTTTGGGCGATTGTCTTAAATAGGGTATCATTTTTTGCGGGACGAGGTGACGGTTTGATTGATACTATTTTGGGGGTCATAAGCCTTTTTGATCGCTTGCTGTTGCACTTTTTGTGATGTAAGGTGACAAAAATAGCTTTTTGGTCACTGTTTTTTTAATTTTATTTTTATGGTGTTTATCGGACGGGGTCTATCATGTAAATATATTTATAGAGATGGTCGTTACGGACGCGGTGACACCTAATATGTGTATTTTATTTTTTCATTTTTTTATAGGAAAAGGCAATTTTCTTTTTTCTAATTTTACATTTTTTTTTTACTTTTATTATTTTCACTTTTTTATCAGTTCCCTCTTGGATCTTGAAGATCCAGTGGGGCTGATAGTTGTACTATACTTTGCAATGCTCTTGCATTCCAAAGTATAGTACTTCCAGATTGCCTGTAGGTGGCAGCACTGGACGCCTTTGCCATGGCAACCGGACGCTTTTGCAAAGCGTCCGGTTGCCATGGCAACCATCGGGTGCTGAAATCACAGCGCTGCAGCCCCGATGGTGGAGAGAGGGAGCTCCCTCCCTCTGTTAACCCCATGGATGCCGCAACCGCGGCATCTATAGGGGTTACAGGAGAGTGTCAGCATAGAGCTGACACTCTCTGCTGATGGCGGCGGCTCAGTAATGGAGCCGCCGCCATCGCACACAGCAGGGGGATCGGGGGGGGCAGCGCTGGAAAGGAGGGGGTTCGGGAGGCTGCCCACAATATCGAGGAAGGCTGGGGCAGGAGGGGCGGCTAGAAAATTAATGCAGGGGGCGGACCGCATGCCATCAGCGCAGGAGAGGGGCACAGATCGTCGGGGCACAGATCGTCGGGGCACAGATGGGCACTAAGGGCTTGGAGGGGCACAGATTGGGGGGCATGAGGAACACTATCGGCTTTCAGGCTCTGATCTGCAGAGCGCAGATCAGAGCCTGAAACCGGCATTTTAACACTGCCGCGATCCGATTGGTTAGTCTGCACAGACTAACCAATCGGATCGATTGCCGGCAAGGGGCAACTCTGATTGGCCCCTTGCTGGCATTACTAGACTGTATGCTGTCCGTGACAGCAGCAGGGCAGGGGCAGAAGCTTTAATCCAAGCGCTTTGCAGTGCTTGGATTAAAGAGCTGGCTTGACGTCTATCCACGTGATAGCTGCACGGGGTATGTGCAGCTATCACGTATATATACAGATTGCGGTCGTGAAGAGGTTAATATAGAGGAAAAAAAAAGAATCAGCACAAAAGTATCAAATAAAATGGCTGGATCATTATTCTAAAAATTAAAAAAGCACAACTTCTGACAAATATATAGTATTTTGCAGATAACTTTTTTTTACAATGTGCAGATAGTACTGTACCCCTCCATCCACCCCTCCCTTCCCCTTCTCCAACCACCCAGCACCCTTACTCACATAAAACAAGTAATACCGGTATATATAATATAGACTCCAGCGGCTCAGGATCAGTGCTCTGGGCAGATGGGCTCAGGGCTGGAAGTGGGCACCGCTCTGCAGGTCAGGGAGGAGACCTATAAGACGCACCTAGGTTTTAGAGAGGGGACAATAAGAAAAATAATATTTTTAATTACACCTCAGGTCAGACCACCATTCAGACCCCCAATGTTAATCAGACCTCAGCTGACAGCCCCAATCAGACCCCCTATGTTAATAAGACCCCAATAAGACCTCAAATAAGACCCCCAATCAGACCTCAGCTCAGACCCCAATGTAACTGACCCCCAATCAGACCTCAGATGAGAGCCCGATGGCTTTTATCACCCCCATATCAGCCCCAAGCCTCTCATTAGCCCCCATAATTAGCCCTTATGCCTCTTATCAGCCCCCATAATGCCTCTCAGCCTCAATTATGCCGCTCTCAGCCCCCATTATGCCTCTCAGGCCCCCATTATGCTTCTTAGGACCCCCATTGTGCCTCACCATCCATTATGCCTCTCAGCCAGCCCCTATTATGCCTCTCAGCCTCCATTATGCCTCTTAGGCCCCCCATTATGCCTCTCAGCCCCGATTATGCCTCTCAGCCCCCATTATGTCTCTCAGCCCCCATTATGCCTCTCAGCCCCCATTATGCGCCTCTCAGGCCCCCAATTATGCCTCTCAGGCCCCCCATTATGCCTCTCTGCCCCAGCAGCCTTTCCATTATGCCTCCAGCAAAACTAAATAAAACACTTACCTCTCCTTCTCCTGGACTCCGCCGCTCCTCACCGGCACCGCGATCTTCTTCCTCCTGCTTTTGGCTGGCACGCACAGCGTCACGTCACAGAGCGCCTCATGCTGTGCGCAGCCCTGCACAGCCAACAGCCAAGGACCAGGAAGCGGTGATTAGTATCCACGGTGAGTCCTTCACTATGCGAGCCATGCCGCTCGCATAGTAAAGGAAGGGATCAGGACACACATGGAGCCGGCGGAGGCAGTGACCAGCCTGGCCTGACGGGGCCCCCTAGTGGCCATAGGCCCTCAGTCCATGCTCGAGTGCCCAAATGGTCAGTCCACCCATCTGCCCGATTATCTGGGCGTCTAAATCCACCTTAATCACCTCTGTCCTTCACTCCTACAAATTTGCAAGGCTTTAGGAAGCTGGTCTAGGTGTAGTTATTTGTCAGGGTCCTTATGCTGGAAATCTGGAGATCGCTGGTGATTTTTATTCCCTTACAGAGATGCTACAAAGAGCCTTTTACTCTGGAGGATCCGGCACGTCCATGCATTACCCAGGCAGCTAAGGCCGGGTTCACATCACTGTTTCGTTTTCCTTTCTTCTCATCCATCAGAAGAACATAAAAAAAGGATCCTTTATTTTCAGCATCTCTTGTGTTAATTTTGCATCCGTTTTAGTAATTTCCATCTGAGGTCCGTTATTTTTGAGAAAAAGTCCTCCACGCCTCACTGATTTCATTCTGAAATGTATAATGAAGAATTTTCCCTGCAGTGGTGCGGAAAGAAAACGGAGAACTTGCTGACAGATTTCCACCCAGCTGACCACTGATCCCTTGGGTCTCAATAGCAGGACAACCTGTGATCGGCTTTTAACATTAATGCTCATGAAAATGGGTAGAATTCTAGCTTTTCACTCCCCTTAATTCAAATCCTCTTCTATCTCCTGGTTGAACTTGATGGACATATGTCTTTTGTCAAAGTACTATGTAGGGGCATTCCGGTTGTGAGACGTTATCCCCTATCCACAGGATAGGTCGTCGAGTTCCTACCGCTGGGACCCCAACAGTTCACAAGAACAGGACCCTGTACCCCTCAGCAGGGGCGTAGCTAAAACTGACTGGGCCCCACAGCAAATTTTTGTACAGGGCCCCTCCCAAACTTAATGGACGCACTCATACAGGCACTCACCAAATACATGGACGCACTCATACACGCACTCACCAAATACATGGACGCACTCATACACGCACTCACCAAATACATGGACGCACTCATACACGCACTCACCACATACATGGACGCACTCATACAGGCACTCACCAAATACATGCCATACACACATTCTCCACATACATGGGCGCACTCATATAGGCACTCACCACATACATGGACGCACTCATACACGCACTCACCACATACATGGGCGCACTCATACACGCACTCACCACATACATGGGCGCACTCATACAGGCACTCACCACATACATGGACGCACTCATACACGAACTCACCACATACATGGGCGCACTCATACACGCACTCACCACATACATGGGCGCACTCATACACGCACTCACCAAATACATGGACGCACTCATACACGCACTCACCACATACATGGGCGCACTCATATAGCCACTCACGACATATATGGACATTTATACTGTATATCAGTGCTTGAAGTGGGCCGGAACGCGGCGGTACTCAGTACCGCCACTTCCAAAAATTGCCCTGGAGAGTACCAGCACCTCTCCGTGCGCCCAGTACGTGGGTTTCCGGTACCGGAGCGCAGCGGAGAGCTGGCAGTATCTCCTCCCTAATGTCGTTGGCTGGGCAGCTAGTGGAGGGGGGCGGGTCGTTGCAGAGTACGGCTCAGGCTGGCGCAGGCAGGGAGTTGACCTCACGTTAGGTGACGTCAACTCCTTCCCGCGCGCCTGTGACTGAGGAGCGATCAGTGCGGCGACCAGTGACTGGTCCTCCTTGGAGTCAGGAGTCGGACGGTGCAGCAAAGAACATCGACTTTGCTTTGGAATCCAACTTCTGAAGAGTACTGGTGAGTGACAGGCACCCCCCCTCCCCCCACACACATTAGTTCCTCTCTGTACCAGTACCCCCCCCCCCCTGGCAGGGGGGTACTGGTACAGTGAGGAATTAATGTGTGTGATGAGGGGGGGGGGGGGGGGGTCTGATGTGCAGGGGGGTACTGGTACAGAGAGGAACGAATGTGCGGTGGTGGGGGGGGGGGGGTACTGGTACATAGAGGAACTAATATATATGTGTCTGATGGGTGGGTCTGATGTGTAGGGGGCCCCTGCACATCAGACCCCCCCATCACACACATATATATTAGTTCCTCTATGTACCAGGACCCCCCCCCCACCACCGCACATTCGTTCCTCTCTGTACCAGTACCCCCCTGCACATCAGACCCCCCCCCCTCAT
This sequence comes from Bufo bufo, assembly GCF_905171765.1. NCBI lineage: Eukaryota > Metazoa > Chordata > Amphibia > Anura > Bufonidae > Bufo > Bufo bufo. The sequence goes on from NC_053394.1 coordinate 48,309,333, forward strand.
CACACACATTAGTTCCTCTCTTTACCAGTACCCCCCCCCCCCACCACCACACATTAGTGCCTCTCTGTACCAGTACCCCTCTGCACATCAGACCCCCCATCACACACATATATATTAGTTCCTCTATGTACCAGTACCCCCCCCCCCCCACCACCACCGCACATTCGTTCCTCTCTGAACCAGTACCCCCCTGCACATCAGACCCCCCCCTCATCACACACACACACACATTAATTCCTCTCTGTACCAGTACCCCCCTGGCAGGGGGGTACTGGTACAGAGAGGAATTAATGTGTGTGTGTGTGATGAGTGGGGGGGGGGTCTGATGTGCAGGGGGGTACTGGTACAGAGAGGAACGAATGTGCGGTGGTGGGGGGGGGGTACTGTACTGGTACATAGAGGAACTAATATATATGTGTGTGATGGGGGGGTCTGATGTGCAGGGGGGGGGGAGCACCGGCGCCTAATAGAGTACCGGCACCTCTTTTGGCCCACTTAAAGCACTGCTGTATATATATATATATACACACACATTACACACACATTACACACACATGAACATACCAGTAGTTATACACCTATTTCTACACACGGACACTTACCTTTCCTGTAGATAGCTGACATCTGGTCCTCACAGGCAGCCTGTAGAAGTAGGTGCCATCACCCCTCTGTGCCAAACAGGGACAGCAGTGGAGGGGTTAATCAGTAACCTACTATGGGGGGGTCAGAGAACAGGACACATGGGGGGGGGCAGGCATTCTAGAGCTCTGAGTGCTGGAGCAACCAGCCTGCTCTACAGTAGCTTCACACTGGTGGGTGGGGCTTGATCCCATAAAGTTCTGCTATTGGCTGGCAGCTGATGTCATATAAGCTGCCAGCCAATAGAAAACAGAAAGCAGTACTGGTAAGTGGTGTGCCAGTACTGCGGATCCCAGCCTGAGAGCGGCCATAGGAGGAGGAGAAGACGGCCATGATACTGTGTCTGCTCCTCACTAAGGACCTTCAGTGGGAGGATCTCCAGCGCTGCTGCTGTAAATGGCATCTGCTTTTATAAAGTGCAGCAGTTGTGAGTAGGGGCAGCCCTATATCTAATGAAAACATTCAGTACTGCTCTGGGGCCCCTTCTGAGCTCAGACCCCGAAGCAGTCGCTTCCCCTGCTTCCCTGATAGCTGCCCCTCAGAGCCCCCTGAATTGAAGGGATTAGCAGGTTGGGCATGTAAACTGCTGCTCCATTCATCTCTATAGGAGTTCCGGAAATAGCTCAGGGTTGTACTGGAGCACAGAGCGGCTTGGGCCCACCCTCAGTGCACTTAATTGCTCATTTGCATGTGGATTAAAAGCACTTTCTCCAGAATAAAGCCACTGATCGCCAAGTGAAAGGTATCATTACATTCAGTTGACCTCGCCCTACAAGGCATTGTGCCTGGTTTAATAGTGAATTTCCTGTTGACAGACTCCTTTTACACCATTGCAATGCACTTCAGTTATTTCCACATACTGCAGCTGAAGTTTTGGCAGGACAATCATGTGCTTATCTCTCAGTTTTGCTGGGCACATTATTTCACAACTGCCTCCATCATAATCATGTAGAAAAGGATAAGCTGACAAAATACGCAGCCCGAAATATAAGTCTTGCAGAAATGGCACCGTATATTTAACATGGATCTGTTTTGCTTTTTCAACCCTTATTTATAGGTGATCCCATTATTTTTGGAGGGATCCTCCTCAGCTTTCAGTGCATGCTGTTAGACTACTCCCAACATTGGCTTCTGGGCCCCAGTATCAGGCCCTCCACCTACCATCTGCTATTTATTATACTGGTGATCCCCTCCTGGGCAGGGCCCGAGTGCAATTGCCACCTCTGCGCCCCCTATAGCTACACCCCTTCTTGCTGAAGGACAATAGGAACTAAATATCTTGTTTCTTTATCCCTTGTTACCAAAGTAACAAATTGATTGATTCTGTAAAGTCTACCAGCAGAGCGGACATGCCAGGATCTAGCTTCAAAACACCATGGGAGTCCCTTTGAAGGAGTTGTGCACAATTTTAAAGTTATCCCCTAGGAATAACTAGCTTCTCGCTGTGGGTCAGACCGTTAGGACGACCACCGGTCCGGTTTTCCCATTATGATGGAGTAGCATGTCATGCATGCGCACTTCCGATCCTTTCATTCTAAGTGTGAGCACTGGAGTTAGCCGAGTACAGCAGATAACTGAAAACTTTTTAAAGGGGTCATCCAAACCCTATAATGCCCAGGCACCTCACACAGGTTGTACTTATCCTGATCCCCGGCGCCTGCGTTGCTTCTGATGCCAGCACGGCTGCCACTGCATCTATCACCCGCGATTATAGGGATACTCCTCCCCGTCACGGCCTGCTATTGGCTGCCCCTCCCATCCGTCACCGAATGTTTTGATGCACGCGACGGGGAGATGCAGCGGCGGCCGTGCAGGCATCAGAAGCGCCGCGGGTGCCGGGGATCACGGTAAGTACAACCTTTGTGAGGGGCCCGGGTATTATAGGGTTTGGATAACCCCTTTAAAGGGGTTATCCCATCTTAGACAATGGGGGCATATCGCTAGGATATGCCCCCATTGTCTCTGGGACCAGCACCTACAAACAGAACGGAGCGGAGAAACTTGAGGAGGGCGCACTGCGCATGCGCAGCCGCCCTCCATTCATTTCTATGGAGCCACCGAAAATAGCCGAGCACTAGCTCGGCTATTTCCGTCGGCCCCATAGAAATGAATGGGAGCGGTGGCCGCGCATGCGTGGTGAGCTCCCATTCACTTCAATGGGAGAGGCGGGGAGCTGCGCCTGGTGGTGGATGGACCCTGGGAAACCCGGGGTCCTCCAGCCACAACTCTCCCAGGCTCCGTTCTCCTTGTAGGTGCAGGTCCCAGTGGTGGGACCCGCACCTATCAGACAATGGGGGCATATTCTAGCGATATGCCCCCATTGTCTAAGATGGGCCAACCCCTTTAAAGGGCTTCTGTCACCCCACTAAACTCTTTTTTTTTTTTTTGTGTACTTATAATCCCTATCCTGCCATATTGCCATACATTATGTTATTAATCATTTTCGTTCAGTAGATTTAGCAAAAAACATACTTTTATAATATGCTAATTACCTTTCTACCAGCAAGTAGAGCGTCTACTTGCTGGTAGCAGCCGCAGAAAACCGCCCCCTCCTTCTGTTGATTGACAGGGCCAGCCGCGATCTCCTCCTCCGGGCCGGCCCTGTCAGCATTTCAAAAATCGCGCGCCTGTGTTGATTCGGCGCAGGCGCTCTGAGATAAGGAGGCTCGCCTCCTCAGAACTCCCTCAGTGCGCCTGCGCCGATGACGTCACCGAAAGAGAAGGTAATTAGCATATCATAAAAGTATGTTTTTTGCTAGATCTACTGAACGAAAATTATTAATAACATAATGTATGGCAATATGGCAGGATAGGGATTATAAGTACACAAAAAGAAATATATGAGTTTAGTGGGGTGACAGAAGCCCTTTAAGTAAATGATGGAGGTAGGGAGGAAAGTACTAGTGCCAAAATACATTTTCCCTACAATTAACCTGAAACACCTTGAATTCTTGTAGGCAAACATCAAATTCCCTGCCAGATGCCCTCTACACGGCCAAACAAAAAGCATCTAATGAAAAATAATGTGGGGGATAAACAAAGTGCAGGAAGTTCTGAATACATGAAACAGACATATTTTGGCAGGTTTACAAAAAGTGTAATATTATATATTATTCTATATATTCTGTATTATATATGTTTCCATAAGAAACATTTATGAAATCTGCTTTGCAGAATCTCTTCTGTCAGCACCCGTCCTGTTATGAAATATGATCTGTTATTAACTCATTACTATCTCATTTCTGAATCTTAGAAATGACATATTGTCCCTGAACGATTGTGTAACGACACCAAGGAATTGGGTTATAGGGACACAGAATGACGTAGATCTACTGGTATTGGCACACAGCCCGCGATAAGCGGAGTTCACAGATGATATTGTGGAGTCTTATTGCTGCAGAAAAGAACGCAGTGTACAGTGTACACAACCTACGTGGCATATACAGCTCAAGATTGACCAAACATCATGTACATCGTGAACATTATGGTGTATATAGGTTATATAAATACTGTACATATGGATGTGTGTGTATATAAATATCAATAAAGCGCTCTCACTGGTTAGTAAACACCGATATACCAAGAGAAGCATTTGTCACCTCCTTGACATTGGCATATTTTTATGTAGAGGTTGCCCATTCTTATATAGTTAAAGGGGGTCTGTCATCAACATTTCACCTTTGTAACCCTTCCCATAGGTTTCTAGCATCCTTACAGTTAATAAAAACGTTACCTTTAGCATCAATCCTGGACTTATAAAACCGGCAAAAAACATCTTTGTAGCATATGCAAATGAGGGCTCGCAAGTGCCCAGGGGCGGCGTTACCCTCGTAGGTGCCCTGCTAGCTCAGCCTTTTCTTCGCTTCCCCCCACCCCTTCCTTCCCTCCGCCCGCCCATCCTTTCCCTCTGACCGCCTATCTACTAACTTGTTGTTTCGCCGAGATCCCGCGCCTGCGCACTCAGTCCGTCGGCCGGCGCATGCGCACTGCGATGCCCATTCCTTGTACGGCATCACAGTAACTATTGCGCATGCGCCGGCTAACGGCACGAAAACACCACAAAGGAGGCGGTCCATCGGCGCATGCGCATTAATTACTGTGATGCCGTACAAGGACGGACTGAGTGCGCAGGCGCGGGATCTCGGCGAAACAACAAGTTAGTAGATAGGCGGTCAGAGGGAAAGGATGGGCGGGCGGAGGGAAGGAAGGGGCTGGGGGAAGCGAAGAAAAGGCTGAGCTAGCGGGGCACCTACGAGGGTAACGCTGCCCCTGGGCACGTGCGAGCCCTCATTTGCATATGCTACAAAGATGTTTTTTGCCGGTTTTATAAGTCCAGGATTGATGCTAAAGGTAACGTTTTTATTAACTGGAAGGCTGCTAGAAAGCTATGGGAAGGGTTACAAAGGTGAAATGTTGATGACAGACTCCATTTAAAGGAGTTTTTTGGGCTGCAGATACTGATGGCCTATCCTCCGAATAGATCATCAGTAGGCTTGAGCAAATCGAGCTTCGGCTCATAGATCTGAAGTTGATTCATTAAAAAAACGTCATTGTTAAAGGAGTTTTATGACCTCTGAAAATGCCCCCCCATATCCCCGGGCCCCTCACAAACAATGCACTCACCTGGTTCCCCAGCACTCGCTCCCATGGCCGCCGCTGCATCTCCCCATTGCGCGGATGAAAACATCCGGCGGGGGGTAGCCAATAGCAGGCGGTGACAGGGACGAGCCTCCCTAGCGTCACGCGCTCATCCCCGTCCACAACTGCTATTGGCGGCCTCATCTCTCCCCAACCACCCTTCTTTCCCCGACGCCGGATGGTTTCATCTACGAGATGGTGAGATGCAGTAGTGGCTGTGCTGGCGTCCAAAGTGACGCAGGTGACAGGGAGTGAGGTAAGTACATTGTATGTGAGGGGCCTGGGCATATGGGAGGGCATTTCAGGGGTCAGATAACCCCTTTAATGCTGTTTCCGTACAGCAATAAAATGTATGGGCTCCATGTAGGCAAACTCCTCACATCCATCTTCTGCTCTCTCTGCATCTAGGAAAGCCTGAGGAGCAGGTATGGAGGTTCCAAATGATAAATTTGCCTTTATTCTCAAACTACATTGTAGAGAGATGAACATATACATGTAGTGGCCAGCTGTCTAGTTTGCCTCCTCTTATATGTAGAGCCACCAACGGCCACGATTTGATAACATACTTTCGCAAACCTCCATTTACTTAAAAAGTAGGTAGCACAAAGGTGGGTTCCTCGCCTACCAACATATAATATGGATTTGCTATCCATGTCTGCATCTGTGACAATAATTTGGTATTATTTATAAATGGGCAGTAGAAACATACCCCAGTCCGATAGCAAGAAGATGAGACAGCAGTAAAGACGGAAGAAACACCTTTAAAAATTCTGCAGAGAAAATTCCACCTTTTTTCATGACACTTGTGTTCCTCATGCTTAATGCAGCGCTTCGCTTTGGATGTTTGAAGACAAATTCCCTGCGTGAGAAAAAAAATAATCTGTAATGAGATTCTGGAATGAATTCCCATGTTACTCCCTGTGATGTGCCTCTTATTTCTAGCGTTTGCTAAGATCTCTACAAATAGGACAAGTGTACAGCATCTTTACAGTTAGCATCTTATAGGACAAAGGCTACACGTCTTTTTAGGTTTCTCTGCAAATCCTTTACCTGAAGTAATATCACGTCTCGATTAGTATCAATACTTTCTTTAATCTTGGAAACAGACAACAAAATAACTTTGTAGTCAGACATGTGACATAACAGGTTTATATGTAAGGGTACTTTCACACTTGCGGCAGAGGATTCCGGCAGGCAGTTCCGTCGCCGGAACTGCCTGCCGGATCCGTCAAAACGTGTGCAAACTGATGCCATTTGTCAGACGGATCAGGATCCTGATCCGTATGACAAATGCATTGAAATGCTGGATCCGTCTCTCCGGTGTTATCCGGAAAAACAGATCCGGCATTTATTTATTTTTAAAAAAAATTCGGTCTGAGCGTGCGCAGACCGCAATGCCGTATCCGTTTTGCCGTAACACTCGGGGCCGGATCCAGCATTAATGTATTTCAATGGGAAAAATGCCGCAAGTGTTCCGGAATTTTGGACGGAGATAAAACCACAGCATGCTACAGTATTATCTCCGTCCTGATCAGTCAAAAAGACTGAACTGAAGACGTCCTGATGCATCCTGAACGGATTGCTCTCCATACAGAATCCATAGGGATAAACCTGATCCGTTTTTTCCGGTATTGAGCCCCTAGGACGGAACTCTATGCCGGAAAAAAATAACGCTAGTGTGAAAGTACCCTAACTTCAGTATACAGCAATCATAGTAGCATTTGCAATATACTATAATCAAAGTCAGCACTTTATTCCTTTAGCACTGAATACAGTGACGAACTGAGAATGGTCTGGCTCCCCTGGCAATAATGGTCATGGGCCACTTACCAACCACTATTGTTACAATGTGTGTGGGGGGGAGGGGGGCGGTAATTTAGTAAGCAAAGTACCCAAGAAGTCTGGCTCAGACTGCACAAAAAAAAACTGCCGTGCAACCCTTGCACCAGATTTATTATGTGTTTTAGACACTTTTTGCACCTCGCTAGACAGTTGTGAAAAGTGCCTAGACAGAGGGGGTGGTGCATAGAAAAGGTATGTGACTATGAGAATTCTTAAAATGTACCAGATTTATTGATGGCATTCACCCTAATCTATGTGCAAACTGTTCTAAAGTAAGACAACCAACAGAAGGCTTAAATGGTCACTAACTTTTCACACAGCTTTGCATAAGTGAATAGTATAAGCAAGAAAAATGCCTTGTTCTACAGTTCTCAGTTGTCTCTCTCTCCCCTTCCTTCCCACCTTTCTAAAATGACTTTGTCTCTGAAATTTAGCAGAAATCCTTGTTGGTGAGAGCAAGAGGGCTGTCTGCTCACTCAAGGATCAGACTATAAAATTCCATAAGAGACTATGGAGAGGGGAGGAGGAGTAAGAGTGAGACAGAATTCCAGGCAAGACACCAAGGAGACAGCCCAAGTGCTTTATTCACATCTATACAGGTCAGTACTTCTCTACAGTGTCTTCTATGATCCTGGGGCTATTTCTGATTAACTGTTAGAAAGCATATTCTCCTCTATTTTCTGAATGCAATGGATTGGAGCTAGTTTCCACCCACCAGATATGGAAGAACTGCAAATTAAAGAACTAGCATACAGAGGAGAAAACTGCTAAAAAATTCCAGATACACTTCATATAACTGCCAGAAATAAGCTAGTCCTCATGTACACACACTGTCCTCATGTACACACATTAATTAATGCAGAACTTTGTTGAAAGGTTAGGTATGCTTTAAAGAAGGGAAAAGTGTCTAACATGTCTGGAAAGATGTGCCAAACCTTTTATACATTTTGCGCCACTATGATAAAGTTGCTGTATTTTTGGCCTGCCTGGTCTAGTTTTACACTGATGTAATGTAAATTTAAGACAGCAATAATTCATGTCCCCCATTGAGTTTGGTATCATTTATCTCATGAGTTTCTTGTGTTTTTTCAAAATAATTTTTTAATTACTCCCTACATTTACTGGCAATGAAACCACGCGCCTTGCCCTAAATTCCAAACAATCAATCCACCTCTGGTTGGCTATATGCATATAACTCCATGTAATTTAAAATCAGTACAATATAAGTAATGCAAAGATTGCAAAAAAATTCAAGGGTTTTTCTATTTTAACTGTGATTTGTTTTGTAAAAACAAAACAAAAAAACTAAAATGTTTGGGTTGGAAAATCCATTTTCAGACACCTACTGGGTCATTCTCCTGCTCCCCTCTCCACATATTAGGCAGCACAAAGGGAGGATACAAAGAGCATATCTCTCTCTGAAGGACCATAGCATATTGGTTTCTATTGTTAAAGTGTAATGCCTAATTTCTCCAGTGGCAGCGCTGTAGGGGAACAACCACTTTGAGATGGGCAAAGAAATTCACATAGGTCAAAAGTCACTGAAGAGTAATTTAGTATAACTAAATCATTACCTGTCTCAACTGATAAAAAGTGGTTTCATAGGTTTAAAAAACCTTATTGGACCTTCTCATTCATGTTCAGTTCATTATGCACAATAGATGGTAGCTGAAATGTAGGGAACAGAGTTCATATTATCTGCACAAGTTGGATCTTGTTTGTTAGGGACCCATTTTGCTTCTACCAGGTGATAAATACTCAAAAAGAAGTTACCCATCCAATAGAGCCAAAAACAAGAAAATACCAAATATCTTACTTTGGTGGAATATTCTCTGGCCTGCTAGACCAATCCCATATCCAGTCTGAATTCTTCTTGAGTAAGTTTTCTAATTCTTTCCTTCGTTCAATGTAATCTTCTTCTGACTGTATTATAGAAGAAAATTGATAATTAGGTTTAATTTTACGGTTTTTACGGTACAAATAATTCCTGAAATACCAATGGTCAAGTCAAGCTTTAATCTTGACCTGGGAAATGTGTCCCTTTTTTTGGCTCAAATAGATTGTCCAATATAACGTAAGATAAAATATGCACTGTATGGGTTCTGATTCCTTGGTGGATGTTGGGTATCTTTATCTGAACTAATTCTGGGGACCCATCAACCAAATGTAGAGAACATGACGATATCCTGTCCACATGTAATGTTTTCATATACTCTTCCATCATCATTGAATACGTAGACCGTATCATTTGTACAGATTGATTATGAGGTTTAAGAACCCAAAGGCAATTGATCTGGGCAAAAGTCAACTTCAGATCTTGTTGTCTTCTGAGGGACCTGGTGGGTTCTGTTATGGTTGGGGTTGTTATTGGAACCTGGGCCATTAGGAACCTCTGGTCCTCCTGTGGAACAGTCTACTAATGGCAGCCTTGTCAGAGTGATTAAATAATAATCCCAATTTACCAACAGAGCCACAAGAATTCTGTATGTGCAGTTAACCATTAAAGTGCACCCGTCAGCAGGATCAACTCCAATAAACTAGACTTACTGCCTGGTAGGGTTGATCCTGGTGATTAAAATTATGTTTTGTGAAAATCTATTCACCAGAAAAAAAAAGACTTTAATTCTTCATGTAAATGAGGACTTCAGTGCCCTCAGTGCATCTCAGTTCCTCAGCTTTCCAGTGTTGGTCACATCCCTCAGTGCATTGAAGTCCTCGTTTGCATAAAGAATGCAAGTATTTTTTTTCCCTCAGGAACACCACGACTGATTTTCACAAGACAGGTATCATTTTAATCAGCAACATCAACCCTATCATCTTGATTTATTAGACTTAATCCAGCTGCTCTTTAAGACCCGATTGCTAGATTCAGACAGTGTAGCCATCCCAATGATGGATGGTTCAATGGAAAGGACTCATTTACTGGTGACTGATACTTCAGTAAAAGTTAAAATGGATGTAGACATGGGGCTAGATTTATCATTACTCTGACAGCTCACTCCACTTTAACATATGGCTAAAGTCAGTTTTAGCCAAGTCAGATTTATGATCGGCCCTTTAAGACTGTAATAAATGTGGTTTGATGGTAGCAGTTTATCCGTCAGCAGCTTTACAAAAGTCGCACATCTTTTACGAAAAAGTAGCACGTTTTTATGAAAAAGTCGCATGTTCTATTAAAAAGTCTCATAAGATAAGCATGGTCCTCACTGGAGTGAAATTGCAACTTTTTTTGCGACTTTTTTGCGACTTTTTAAATAGTCCCAATAGTAAATCTGTCTAGAGATTCATTTACATAAGAAAACACGCCCACTTTCAGAAAACTGGCGAGCATAGTGCAGAGCAGAAAAAAGTCGCAAATTTGTGCGCAGTTTTAGCGTTTGGGACTTTTTCACTCCATTATTCTGACCTGAGCTAATGATAAATCTAGCCCATGGAATCCAGACATTTCAATGTCATCTTAAAAGTAGAATGAGACGTTTCATACAATTTTTCTACTTTTTTCCAAACCCACTAAACATTAACCACGAAGGCAAACAATCTATTTCTGTAGTTGAGGAGGCACAAGAAACAAATTCACTTCCTCTTTTAGGAATAAAATGAAGTTTTTGTTGAAGGGCAGACTGTTTTTGTACAACATGAGAAAGTTAAGGAAATGCTTGCATATTAAATAGTAACTTAATAAAAAAATTACAGCACAGACGGAATTTCATATGGTCCTATATTGCAGAGGTATTATTGTCTAGAAGCATTGTATCAAGGAGGGAATACGCTATACAGGGCAGCGACTATGGCATGAGCATGACTTGTGTTACCAGTTTGTGAAGTGGCATAAAGAAGCTGAAGCACCTCTTCTCCTGTATCTTCTTGAAGTTACTTGTTCTTCAATCTAGGGGTTTAGTATTATCATAGAGATATCGTGTGGATCCAGACCTTCATCAATATGCATAGGTATAGACACAAGAGATGTGTATTTTTTCTGGAAAGTGATCTGGATCCATACGATAGCCCAACATGTTGACGCAAGTTTTTCACAATAACTCTTCTCTAGTTACTAGAAAAGTAATCTCTTGGAAGATGTACTTAAAGAGAAGCTGTGACTACAATCTTGGACTTTTATCTCCACTACTACATGAGTAGTACTTCACTTAAGGAGTACAGATCGCCATTTTTTATCTTCCTCCTGCCCCCCGTTCCCCAATGGTCAGCACTCAAAGCTGCACTGAAATGCACACTCCAGACTGCTGTGCCATGCTAAAACAATGGAGAGGACTCATGCACACATTCCCAGCAGTCCTGACAATGTATTTCAACATAGGTCTTAGTGCTCATAGTGGGGAAAATAAAAAATACTGATATGGATTTCTTATATGTAGTACTACTCAAGTATTACTGCAGATAATAGTCCATGATTGTGGTGACAGATGCCCTTTAAAGGGGTTATCCCTGTTTTTTTTTAATTATTCTGCCACCCAACCATTGGGACCTGTGGAGCAATGCATACTTATCTGGTCCCGCTACTAGTTTCCAGTTCCCTGGTTCCCACACTGTCTTTACTGGGCTTATGATCCCTTCTTGTCAACTTCCTGCATGGATGGGGTTACGTGCGCAGATGCAGCCATTGACTGGCCTCAGTGGTGGCATATCCCTAAGTGCATATTACTGCTGGGTCACATGCCACTTGGGGACAAGTTACATGACCCCATCCATGCAGGACGTCCAGTGAAAGCCCAGGAGCCAGGGAACCAGAACCAAGTAGTGGGGCCAACTATGCGAGTGTGAGAGAACCTGGAGGATTTGAGACATCAAAGAGATACCCCTCTGGCCAAACATACAGGTGAAACTCGAAAAATTTGAATATCATGCAAAAGTTCATTGATTTCAGTAATGCAACTTAAAAGGTGTTGCATTAATGCAACTTAAAATTAGAATTTTGTGAAAAGGTTCAATATTCTAGGCTCAAAGTGTCACACTCTAGTCAGCTAATTAATCCATACCCCCTGAGCAAAGGGTACCTGAGATTGTGATTTTGGGTTTTCATAAGCTGTAAGCCATAATCATCCAAATTATAACAAATAAAGGCTTGAAATATCTCGCTTTGCCTGTAATGAGTCTATCTCATATGTTAGTTTCACCTTTTAAGTTGGATTACTGAAATAAATGAACTTTGCACGATATTCAAATTTTTCGAGTTTCACCTGTATTTTGATCGAAGATGGTGGAGATTATTATAAATTGAGATTCATGGGCATTGAGACAGTCTCCCCATTGAAGAGGAGAGGAGACTGGGAGAAGAAGAGAGTATTACAAAGAGAAACATGGTGGATCTTCAAACTCAAAACAGTGCATCCAAAGGGTTTAAACGAACAATTGTTGTTCGGTTGCTATATATAGTTGACACTGATTTTTATCCCTGAGCAACACATTTAGATTTAAAATTGCTCTCAGGTGGATATATATCTGAGATATATATGTTAAGGTTCCACATTAAATCTGATGATCACGTGATGTCACTTTTTAAACTTGACATCATGTGATACCATCTTTAAAATTAAAATGAGACATTATCTCTTAACTAAACCTATGTTTGCAAATAAATACTTTTTCAAAATAATACTTTTTATGCCCTATCTGTCCCTGGCAGTCTTTAACATGACATGCTTTAGGCTACTTTCACACTAGCGTTCAGGTGTCCGCTCGTGAGCTCCGTTTGAAGGGTCTCACAAGCGGCCCCGAACGCATCCGTACTGCCCTAATGCATTCTCAGTGGACGCGGATCCGCTCAGAATGCATCAGTCTGGCGGCGTTCAGCCTCCGCTCCGCTCAGCAGGCGGTCACCTGAACGCAGCTTGCAGCGTTCTGGTGTCCGCCTGGCCGTGCGGAGGCGAGCGGATCCGTCCAGACTTACAATGTAAGTCAATGGGGACGGATCCGTTTAAATTTGACACTATATGGCTCAATCTTCAAACGGATCCGTCCCCCATTGACTTTCAATGTAAAGTCTGGACGGATCCGTCTGAAGCTACTTTCACACTTAGAATTTTTTCTACAATATAATGCAGACGGATCCGTTCTGAACGGATCCCAAGTCTGCATTATATGAGCGGATCCGTCTGGGCAGACCCCAGATGGATCCGCTCTGAACACTAGTGTGAAAGTAGCCTTACACTTTTCAATTGTCAATTTGACTTTTATACTACGCTGACATTATGTGACGTTTTGGTTTATTATCTTGTGCATTATACGTGACTGCCACTAAAGTACCTATATCGGTCCTGTAACTTTGATATAGCCTGAACATGTTTAAAACCCTAGTGCCTATAGCGGACAGCTACCTTCCTGTTGCGTTAGGGCACTTTCACACTAGCGTTTTTGTTTTCCAGTATTGAGTTCAGTCACAGGAGCTCAATACCGGAAAAAAACTGATCAGTTTTATCCTAATGCATTCTGAATAGAGAGCAGTCTGTTCAGTATGCATCAGGATGTCTTCAGTTCAGTCCCTTTTACGTTTTTTGGTCGGAAAAAATAACGCAGCATGCTGCAGTTTTATTTCCGGCCAAAAATACTGAACACTTGCTGGAATGCCGGCATTAATTTACATTGAAGTGTATTAGTATTAAGTGTTCCGTCAAAACGGATCCGGCTTTTTGGTCTGCGCATGCGCAGACCTTTAAATATGCAAAAAAAAATGAATACCGGATCCGTTTTTCCAGATGACACTGGAGAGACGGATCCAGTATTGCAATGCATTTGTCAGACGGATCTGCAGCTTTAAAAAGCTGCGTTGGCGTACGCCTGTTGCTGCTTCAATACGCAGGACGCCATGAAAGCTACTTGTCCAGTTACCTGATCAAATTGATAGATAAGTATTCATTGCTGGCGATTGATCACCGCTATATATGCATTTGATGACTGTTGATTTTGGCCTTAACATACATTGGGGCCATTCAAGCATTGGAATGCTACCTTAAGAATTGGTCCCCTGATGATTTGGCCTATGCCAAAGAAACGCGTTGGGACGGGATATCTGTATTGAGTGGACAACAGTGTACCCATTTTTCCCTTTCTAATCTTTTGACGAAGCTGGGCAGTCAACGATGGCCACTGATAGGGACAATAAGGGACACATAGAGTGAAGGATATAAGGAGGTAGACATAGGGTTAGGTAGGATGACTGTCCTTTCAACTTTTCTATCCTTCTCTATCCTTTTCTAAGGTCACGTTGGTGTGCCTGAGATATAGGTACACTAACCAGTGTTTGCATTTGTACTGTGCAACATTTGGGTTGTTTTTAATGATTATGCATTAAATGTTAAGTTTTAATGAGGTTACCTGTTTGTAAATTAGTAGGGTGGGGCCAACTACCCACAAACTATCTTGCCAACTACTCCCTCCAAATTAACTGGTGTAAAATGCACCATTGTTAGAAAATGTGGACCGGTGTCCCTATGACAACACTGAATCGTTAGTTGTCAGGTACAGACGCCGAGGAACCTTGTTAAAATAAGGGTGAGTTCACACCACCTCTATATATTTTTGTCTTTCTGCTCTGTTAGAGGAGCAAAGCAACGAAAATACAAGAGCCTGGAAAAAGTATTTATACCCCTTGAACGTCCACATTTTTTAATGATCACCAAGTACAAAGTATTAACTCAGGGGAGCTGAATACAAATTCACACCACACTTTTCAGATTTTTATAAAAAAATTTGAAAACTATGTATCATTTTCTTTTCACTTCACACATACTTGCTATCACTTAAAATCCCAATAAAATGCATTTAAGTTTGTGGGTGTAATGGGAAGAAAATGTGGAAAAGTTCAAGGGGTGTGAATACTTTTTCAAGGCACTGTAACTGAAGTGCCATATTCGGCACATAACTGAGGCGAACTTCCTTGACCACAATAGAGTCTGTTCATTTTCCATTTTGGATCCTGTTCTGTTACCGGACAAAAAACTCTTGCATGTAGGACTCTTTTCTCCAGTCTTTTTGATGGAATCAGTGATGGAAGCCCCAAAAACAGAGCCGCCAAAACACTGTGAACAAGCCCTGAGCAAGCTAAGAGAGAAGCTTTCAAGGTCTGGCACCTGCACTACGCTGCCTTTTACATTCAATATTTCTCCCTGTAGTTTTCCATTAGAGATCATTTGTGTTCGTACTTAATATAATGTTTGAGTCAACGAAATGAAAAGCATCAAAATAAGAAGATAAAGGAGATTAAGAGCTTCAGGTCTTAATCTAATGGGGCATGTTATAATTAAAATTCATCTGGGGGGAAACAGACAGGATGGAATACTGCAGGTGTAGATATAGATGTGGGTCCCACTTCTGGCACCCTCAGAACCTGCCTTGCCTGGATGTCTCATCCTGAGGTGGTGGAAACTATGGAAACAGTCGACTGGGCTGTGCTTTCCATTACACCCATTCATTTGTTTGGAGGCTACAGAAACAGCGCAGCACAAAACCCCTGTACGACCTATTTGTGAAGTAAGTATTTTAGGGAACCCAAAGTGGTCATGCAGGAACCTGAGCACCTCTGACCAAAAGAGGAAAACATTAGAGCAGGACCATGCAGAATGAAGAAATGTGGTGACTTCCACTTGGCATTGAAATAATAATTCAGACATGGAGGCTCCAATTATGTAAAGTCTAAAGGGAACCTAGGTTGAGTCTAGAAATCCCTAACCTTTACCTCACACGACCGGGCCTGGTCCGGGAAACACTGGCACGGGCACATGATGATGTGAGTAGAGTACAATAGATCTCTGATCAGATAGGAACTGTCTGTATCATAAATCACTTTGATGCAGTCAGTTGAGGTCAGGGGAACTGAGGTCGATCATGGAGATGTGGCCAATACACAGGCCGTGTTTCCCGGATCGTGCACAGACATATGGATCAGGCCTAACCATAAAACTTAGCATGAGCCTTATCAAAGGGGTTTACACTGGTAGTCTATAGGGGTGAGTATGCCTGATGTAAATGAGGGAACCCAATAGGTTCTCACCCTTGGAGAAGCCAACCAGAGGTGTGCCAAACATGGCCTTAAAAGTATGCTACAATAATGAAAGAATGCAGTCCGTGCAACTCCATACTCTATCTCTTCAAAGTAAGGAATAATGAACCATCAATGAGCAGGTGAGGCTAAAATTAAACACCCTATCTACCCCTAGAGTCACACCCTGTAAAGATTGCAAATGAGGAAGATGAGCGTTACACCAGAGGGGTTCTGGGAGGGTAAATCTGACCAGGCGCCCCAACTATTAGGTTATGAGCATTCCTCTATGCCTCAGTGGCAGTTCTGACAAGTAACAGGATATAAGAGGGGGATCTAGACCAATATAAGAAATTAGTAACCACTACATAGGAGCCCCCACAGCCCCCACTAGTGCAGTCGCTATGTTGCTTATATCAATATGCACCAACAGGCATAGACCAATGGAGAGGCCAAAAAGTAGAAGTACACAGTACATATTAGCGGCTGCCATGCCTACCAGATGTTTTAAAGCCTGCAGTTTGGCCAAGGTAAACCTTTTGACAAAAGTACCATAGTAAACTTTCCAATAGCCTAAACATCTTTTTTTGAAATTAGGAAAGGCGAACATGAAATAATAAATTTTGACTGTGTTAATCTGTCCTATTAGCGACAACAGCAAGCGCTGCCAAGACTTATCTAAGGTTATCTCCTTGTGAGAGCCAACAAAGGATCCCAGTTAAGAGCCGCATAACAACCAACATCCTGGGAAACTAGCAAAACCAAGTACAACTGCAAAAGCACTGGCAGAGATTGAGTGGAAGAACAGTTTGAGACTAAAGGGAACAAAGCAGATTTAGGCCAGGTCATCTGTAACCCCGAGAAAGAGTGGGCTTCCCTGTCACGTTCCCCCTTCCAAGGGAAAGGGCATAGATACATCCAAATTTGTTCAGACCCCACGAGAGAAGACTCGTACAGTAGATCTCGTAGATCCTGTGACTGATCTCGATAGCGGAAAGGGAAAACGCTAGTGTAAAAGTAGCCTTATCTGGCATAAAGCCAGTTTGGTCAGGGTGTACAAGGCTACTTTCACACTAGCGTTTTCCCTTTCCGCTATTGAGATCCGTCATAGGATCTCAATAACAGGGGAAAACGCTTCAGTTTTGTCCCCTATTCATTGTCAATGGGGACATAACTGAACTGAATGAAACAGAAGGCTCCAAAATGCATTCTGTTCCGTTTGGTTGCGCTCCAATCGCGACAGAATAACGCTGCAAGCAGCGTTTTTTCTGTCTGCAATGTGATACGGAGCAAGACGAATCCGTCCTGACACACAATGTAAGTCAATGGGGATGGATCCGTTTTCTCTGACACAATAGAAAACGGATCCGTCCCCCATTGACTTTCAATGGTGTTAATGACGGATTTGTCATGGCTTTATAAGACACGATACAACCGGATCCATTCATGACGGATGTATGCGGTTGTAGTATTGTAGCGGAAATGTTTTTGCAGATCCATGACAGATCCGCAAAAAACGCTAGTGTGAAAGTAGCCTAAGAGATGAGATAACAGTGTTTTTTGTCTGCTGGCTAACTATTTGGCTAAGGTTTTAACGTCCAAATTAGGAAGTGAGATAGGGCGATAGGTGTGCGGGTCAGAGTTTCCTTCCCTGGTTTCAATAAAACAAGAATAAGAGCCTCTCTCATGGAGTCAGGAAGAACACCCCATTATAAGCCCAGTCAAATATCTCCAGCATTCAAGGCTTAAAGGGGTTGTCCGAGATAATTCAAAATCTCAGACAAGCCCTCCAAAAGCCTAAAATAAAAATATCATGTTCTACTCGCCCTTTTTACCAGCGTCATTCTCTGGTTGAGTCCTCCTGCTGCTACTTGTTTACAAACTGCAGAGGTGACGTATCGGTATATAGCACATGACCACTGCAGCCAATCACAGCGTTAGACTGCTGAGGTCAATGATTGGCTGAATGATCATGTGCCGCATTAATGTGTGTGATTTACAGGGGCCCCATCAAAATAGTTAGCATAAGGACAGAATGGTCACATATTCCCTGGAGCCTAGGAAAAACTTGAGACTGCAAACAGAAAATCAGAAGTAGCTAAAGCCAAGTCAGTTCTGCGGAATGACCAGTGTGTTCGTAGAGTAAGAGGACAATAAATCTTCCCTAGGGAATTTCCAATGCCACACATCAAATCAGACTCAATGTTGAGAATTTTGAGAAAGTGAAGTTATTCTGAGGCAACATCCAGAGCACCAGTATGATCCTCAGATGTATTCAGAACTGGGCCAACCGGAAATGTAGCCAATTTCTGACAGTTTTCAATTTATTTATACATTCCCAGTAGAGTTGCAGACAGCCCAGGAAAAGGAAGTGGCAGTTTTGGGGGCCTGAGGATGGTAGTAGTACTCACAGTGGCAATTTTCCCTCTGGCTTTCCCTGTGGCTGTGCAGTGACTAGAGGGTGCTCCTTTTATCTCAGCAGAACCTTAGGCATGCAATGAGGTTCCTTGTAGATGTTTCTGTAATTCCCAGACTGAGGGGTACAGATTTAAGGTATGGCTGGCCAAACCGTGTCAAAGTGTGGAAGAATGCGCTAAAAAGGTCCCCTCTCACAGCAGTAAGGCCTCTCACTGCCATAAACATGCACAATACCTTGCTGACTGACTCCAATTTGTGGCATTGTAGATTCAGCACCTTCTGGTTTATTTTTCTCACTGAAGCACTTTTCTGAGGAGCTTGCATGTGTAGATCCTCCCTGTTCCTCAGGCAGAACTAAACTCTCACTGAACACTAACCAGGGGGCGGACCCAGGTCCACCTCCTGGCAACCTAAGAGGATGACCCAATGTGCTTTTCCATACAGTTCTATTAGGTATACAAATACAGCAAATCTGAATATTTCACTTAGGAACATAACAATAAAACCATTTACATAAATTTGCATTGACCCTGTTCTGGGGTACTGCAGAGGTGACAAAGGAATGGAAGAAGAGAAAATGCTTCTGAATTATTCTATTATGGAGAATATAGTCATTTACTATAACAGACATGGAAGAGGTGACAGGTCCACTTTAAGTGAACTGGGCAGAGTTTCAATACCAGACACAGGCAACGAGAGGGGCGCTGTTTCTGGAATTATGCAGCCATGTCTTACTAATACAACCCTGTAAAAAAAATTAACTGTACATTAAAGACTTATATTGTACATTTTGAATCACAGTCTGTTTGTGCTCTTTATGGTAGAGAAAGTTTTTCCGGGTCATTAAACTGATCACATTTGCTTGTGTATATACACATATTAGCACTGTAGCATGATATTTAGAATTACACAATTTCACCGTTAATTTACCTGAGAACTGCTCTTCTCTTTACTCCCATGGGTGTCGGTGTCGCTCAGTCTTTGAATGCTCTGAGGGGTCTGAGATCGTGGTGGGCTTGAAAAGTCAAGAAAGAATCCAACACGTTAGAACAATATGAGAAATCCTTTATAAACTCTTATAATTGGTCACAGAATAACGCTAGATATGCAGTGCTACATGCAGTTTGACTCTTCAGCAATTTGACATAATAACCCTAAGTCACTTGAATAATTTCAAATAGCGTGACCTGGAATTTCCAAATTTTCTACGACTCTGGGTCCACCATGGAATACAATTACAGGGTTTGTATATTTCAAACAGCCCTTTTCTAATAGTTGGAGGGTCCCGGACTAGAAAGATTGGGAACCCTTCGATTTCTATGGTAGCCACACAATGTTTCCCTTGCCTTTCAGCATTTCTTTGCTTAGCAGCTACTTGGCCTGTTGATTTTGGCTGGGGCTCAAGTGTGGACCAAGGTGGACAACCAATCGTTTTATGATATGGTTCAAGACTAATGGAGCTTAATCAAATTATTTGAAACCTACCATTCAAGAACTACATAGGACCATGAAAGGGGTATTCTCATCTCATCCACCAGGTGTGCCATGAATGTCTAACAGATGTAGGTCCCATCTCCAGGACTCATAGCTATGTTGAGAAGGTGCTCCCATGATGGCTTTGTCTGTTTGGCTGTATTCATAACACTCACAGAACGAAGAGCCATGCTGCCTGTCCAACTCTCCATTCCTACCTCACTAGGGCACAGCAGATTTGGGGTCAGGGTTCAGGAGACCACCATCCTCAACATCGGTGTGAGTTATAGAGATTCTGCATCTACCAGACATTTACAGCACAAACTCCATTTTAAGTCAGAGACAGTCTCATTTGAAATGTCCAGGAATATTATAAGTCCTATATCTTAGACCTTTGAGTATCTATGTAGTACTACCATACCTATCACAGTGAGAACTCTCCCTGGAGCTGCTCCTTCCAGACTCATGTTGGGCATCCAACAGTATCTTTTCCATATCCCCATTGTGAATGGAGATGGAGGCTGGCACCTGTTCTTGTGCTCCGACTGTCCCAACGCCACCATTGCCATTATTGCTGAAATGTAGCTCTACCCAGGAACCTGCTGGTCAGAACACAAGAGCACGAGGAGAGTTATTACAGGAGTCACACTTGAGGAAAACCATAGATTCATTCTTGCCCTACAGTTGTCAGGGGTGTTGGTTCTCTTGTGGAGATCTAGCTTGTGTAGGGTGTCTAATGGCAATGCACTTTAGGAAAAAGTATGCAAATTAACTTTTGTTGGTTAAGAAGTATTGCTCATAATACTCTGTATACCAGCTGGAGAACCAGTAGCCCCCAGCAGCTACAACAAAGGCGTTTCCAACAGCCAACCAGTACCCTGCTCTGTACTGATCAGGAGCAACAACCTAGCCACGTTTTGAAGGGGTTATCTGGAAATTTATATTGATGACTTATCCTCAGATCAGAGGGGTCCAACACCCAGGACCTCCGCCAATCAGCTGTAAGAAGAGGCGGTCGCTCTGTGAGCATCACGGTCTCTTCCTAGGCCAAGTGACGTCATCGTACATCGGTCAAATGGCCTAGTTGCAGCTTGGAGGCTAGCAACCTACAGGTGGCACTAGAGAGATGATTTTCCTCCTTTACACAGGTGCAAGACTCGTTACAAGAGACTGTAGCGAGCTGTGTATCCATCACAGGATCAGGAACGAGATCTTGAAAAAATGGATAAAATGATATTAGAATTAGTATAATTCGATAGTAGAATTGATAAAAATGTATTCAAAATGTGCTATTTAAAAGCCTTTGTGGCAGGAGCACACAACCAGCAAAATATTTAATATGGATAGAAATAAATGTAGTCTAAGGGTCCATTCACATGTCCGTAGGATCCGCGGATCCGCAAAACACGGACACCGGCAATGTGTGTTCCGCATTTTGCGGACCGCACATCGCCGGCACTAATAGAATATGCCTATTCTTGTCCGCAATTGCGGACAACAATAGGACATGTTCTATTTTTTTCGGGAACGGAATTGCAGACCCGGAAGTGTCTGGCAGACACATGAAGTGGCCCGGAACGAGGCAGTGGCATGTGTACGGCAGGACACGGACGCGGGAGTTTTATTTTTTTTACCTGCCCACAGGCTACCACCATTGAGGTTGTCAGTCCCTTGGCAGGAGAACCCATTTTCAGGGATGTACCTAACCTTTCTCCTGCCTGAGGCAAAAATTTAAACAGCTCGTCTCTAGGTCTTCCCGCCTGAGGCAGTCGCCTCACCTGGCCTCATTGGAGGTGCACCACTGCATGTTTCATTTATGTATCTATATTGTCTCTATAGATGACCCATGTGGAGTGTAATGGCAAGATAACATCTGTACAGAATGGAGTCTGACCTTCAGATCTATATTTTAGGACTCCACTGCCTTCCGAGGGGAGAATATAGATCTGTTACGTGGATCTGGACTCTGATTACGTCTGTTGGAAGCAACAATTAGGAAAATGCAGTAAACATAATGAATTTTCAGCATATACTGGTAAATTACTAAGACAAAAATTTCTTCTGCTTTTATAAATTCTACTCAGCAAATAAACAGGGAGATAAAGGCTACTCAGGTTCACGTCTCAGGACAAGCCTCCCCAGCTTTATTATTAACCTGCCCGACAGTGACAATATTTACCAGGAGCAATGAGAACATGCTTGGAGTCACACATATCTTGTGTTATCACAGTCATCTTTCCACTCCATGCAAACGCACTGTACAGTATGTGGAAATCAACTGATTCCCAGTCACATGCCCTTTGTTTTCACCTTACACCGGAGGCGAGAGAACAAAAGTTCACTTAAAAATAGCAATAGAATATGTCCTTTGCTGTTACTAGAAAACCAACCGCCATACGGTGAGTCATAGACCTGGAAATCTTTAACCTGCTCATTAGCTCATTAAAGGGACTGAAGCCTTTGCTTAGTCCATTGTCGGAGGTTGTGTCGCTTTAATAGCCCAGAGAAAAACTTGGCAGCCAGCTTTGTTTATGCCGCGGAGGCTCAGCCTGTGCCAACTCCACGTTCACAGTCATACTACTAACGTAGCAAATGTATCAATATCTTATGTTGAGTTTAAACCAAAGGAATGGAATGTTTCATATCCTGTTAATAAAAATAAATAAATACACTGACGTGTGCTGTTCCTTATTTTCCACGAACAGCACATGTACCCATTGAATTTAATGTGTCTGTTCACCCATCACACATCTACTATTTTGGCCTGTGAGTCGGTTCGAATACACCCATTATAGTCTATGGGTCCATGAAAAAACATGGACGGAACACAGATCCGTATTTGGTCCGTTTTTCACTGACCCCTAATAGGAGATGCTCTGAAAATTACCTTTCAGCTGATCAGTGATGATACACAGAGGCCAAAAATGGACACACGGACTTTCTCACGTATGAAACACGGACTGATTTTTTTCACGGACGTCAAACAAACACAGAAATGTGAATGAGGCTTTATTCCTATGGTAAAAGCAGCTCTTTCTATTAATATAGTGGGACAGAAGGCAGGTAATTAAATATATAGCAGTATTATTTACCCATTATATGGCTCTTGTATGTGTTCACTATCATTTGGGCATTGGATGTTTAGATACTGTATAGAAATAATATTCAGCCCCTATATGGCACTGTTATGTGTTAGACGTATGGCACTATTATATAGGGACATACAATCTATGGCACAGTATATCTATTTATTATCAGGTCAGTATTATGGCGGTATTACTCTCCATTATTGTCCTCCTGCAGTGCCGGACACCAAAGGATTGAAAGTAAATATGTTGACTAGTGTTAAACGAATCAAAGTGGACTTCGATCCGAATTTCAGGAAAAATTACTTTTGTCACAAAGCCGAATCTCCTCGCACTTTGTGGTAACGAATCAATTTCTCCTAAAATGGTGGGTGAAAATAAAACAAAATGATACTCGCCTCCCGGCAAAGGACCTGCGGCGAGCGTGATGATCTCACAACGTGATCATGCCGGACGAGTGCGGTGATCTTCACGCTCTGGCCTCTCCGCGAACAAGTGGAATATATATATATATTTTTTTAACCCCTGAAAGGCTTAATGCGAGTCACAGATACAGAGATCAGCGTTGAACGTGGCATCTGAGGGGTTAAATGACGGGAGGCAGCGCGATCGCCGTTCCCCATCATTGCGCCCGCTCCATACAATTGAAAGTTATTTTTTGACAAAGTAATTTGTAATGAATTGAATTTCTTGACGAAGTTTGGCAAATCAGCCAAATAGAATTTTTCAAAACTTCACTCATCTCTAATGTTGACCCTTCTTCACTTGAACGGATCCGCAAATACGGAGATGCGGAACGTAAGCACGGAACGGAAACCCACGGAAGAACTACGGAGTGCTTCTGTGGGGTTCCGTTCCGCACAAGGATAGAACATGTCCTATCTTTTTGCGGAACGGAGGGATGCGGACCCATTCAAGTTGATCGGATCTGGATCCATCCCGGAGGCCTCACGAACGTTCTCCGTGCATTTTGCGGACCCAATGCACGGAACGGAACCCATACGTTCGTGTGAACAAGCCCTCAGACGCATTACTAGGTATAGGGAGAGGGCAGCTGAGCTGCGGTTACAGACGAGGGTTAGAAGTAATGAAAGATAATATAAAAAACTATTATAAATGCTGTAAGGCCTTAGACTCTTCCCGCTATTAATCAGCGCAGGGCGCGCTATGGACAGCACAGGCCGCGCACTGAATGCAGGCAGGCTGTTATAGCTAATGATAAAGTACATGGAGGATATACTGTATCGGACTGTAGTATTCAGGTCTCATTGCCGTGTTGGCACTTTGCGATAAATAAGTGGGTTTTGGGTTACAGTTTGGGGACTTTAAAGGGTTCGCCACCACTGCCCTATATGTTATATGGAGACTTATGGGGCTGGCCACAATTGGAGGAGGAAACTTGAATCTATGAGATTCATTTGCAGGTTCCAGGTTGTACCTGTCCCTGGCCTTGTTGACTTGCTGTAAGGCTGACATGATCCATAGTGTTTCGTGTGGTGAGGACGGGTCTGTCCAGGACGAGAGCTGACGCTGCAGCTATAGAGAGCTCCTAGTGGGGGAGGGGAGGGATTCCCCTGCTTGTCATACAGCTGGAGAAGCCGCTGCCAAAAGTGGAAAACCTGCTGAGAAAGGATCCTGTGATCAAGTGTTTCTTGCCCAGTACTATCTTCACCACGCTCTTCTTATTAGGCTACAGTCACACGACTGTAGTGTTTTGCGGTCCGCAATTTGCGGATCCGCAAAACACAGATACCAGCCGTGTGCGTTCCACATTTTCGCCAGCAGTATGATAGAAATGCCTATTCTTGTCCGGACAAGAAAAGGACATGCTCTATATTTTTTGCGGGGCCGCGGACAACTCACGGTGGGCTGTCCACATCTTTTGTGGCCCCATAATTGCAGAACGGATGCCGACCCAGTCATACTGTCGTGTGAATGAGCCCTTACAGAGGCAGCAAGACAATAAATGCAGATTCACAGCAGATTCAGACCTGAGCATACCGACCTGAGCGCTCTGTATGCGCGATTCTCCGGGAGTCTGACATACGCGGCTAAGTATGCGAACGCCCATTGTCGTGCGTTCCAGGAGGTCTATGTATGGGAACGCGCGACACTACGCCCCAAAGAAGCTCCTGAACTTCTTGGGGCGTCGGGCGTTTTACAGCGCGATCGTACGCGCTGTAAAACGCCCAGGTGAGAACCATGCCGATAGGGAAGCATTGGTAGGAACGCGCTGTAAAACGCTCAGGTCTGAACCGGCTCTAAGGGTCCATTCACACGTCCGCAATTCTGTTCCACATTTTGCGGAACGGAATTGCGGACCCATTCATTTCTATGGGGCCACACTATGTGCTGTCCGGATCCGGAAATGCGGATCCACACTTCCGGGTTCACAATTCCGTTCCCCCCCAAAAATAGAACATGTCCTATTATTATCCGCAATTGCGGACAAGATTAGGCATTTTATATTATAGTGCCGGCGATGTGCGGTCCGCAAAATGCAGAATGCACATTGCCGGTGTCCGTGTTTTGCGGATCCGCAAAACACATACGGATGTTTGAATGGACCCTAAAATAGCAGTCAGTTTACGTATGGCCCCCTGTCTATGCAGGAAAGGCCTCTGGCAATGTACATATCCACTAGCACCTTTGGAGGTAAATAATAATAATAATAATAATAATAATAATAATAATAATAATAAAAAAAGGAAAAGTATATTTTTTTACTTTAAAGGGGTATTCCGGAAGTTGGATATTGATGGCCTATTCTCAGTATAAGTTATTGATATCTGATTGGTGGGGGTCTGAGTCCCAGCACCCTTGCCAATCAGCTGTTTGAAGAGGCTGCGGTGCTCCGGTGAGTGCTGCGGCCTCCTAACAGCTTACGAAGCACAGCGCCGGTCATTGCATAGTGGCTGTTCTTGGTATTGCAGTCCATTCACTTGAATGAGACTGAGCTGTGCTTAGGCCATATGACTGATGAACATGACGTGACTAGCCTAGGAAGAGGCGGCAGCGCTCACCGGAGCCTCTTCATACAACTGAACGGGGGAGTTGGACCCCCGCCAATGTTGACCCATCCTGAGGTCCAGTCATCAATATTGTACTTTCGGAAAACCCCTTACAAAAGTATAAAGAGACACCCGTCAGCACAGAAATCACAGTAGGGTCCAAGAAGCATTTTCTATCGCTCCCACCTAGAGGCCTAACTTGAAACTCCTAGGCCCCAGAGCAAAATTTGGGAACCATTTATAATACCATCGTTGCCAACTGTCCCGAATTTGCCAGGACTGTCCCTGATTTTTATAGACAGTCCTAGCAAATTCGGGCTGTCGCGGTCTGAAAATGGGCGGTGCTAAAAATAACTCTGCCCATAACTGGGAATTTACTGGGGGTGGGTTGGATGCCCTGTATTTATATGCACAACTGCATGTGGGTATGAGCACTTCCTGCTTGTTTAATACCACGCCATTCTTTTCAGTTTTTATATATAGAAATGCCTGGAGGTGTATAAACTCCAATTTAAATGTGCCTGTTTTCCATCTACAGGTCACATTTAGGTGCACCTGCGAGGCCTGGGACATATCAGCCAGTCTTGAGTGAGACTCGCAGACTCCTCCCTCCTCCCATTGCAAGCATGGCTACATGCTGGAGGTAACTGGTGAGTTGTTTGTGAGTCGGCCTCATGCTCCTGTAATTTGCCCACTGGCCCCTGGTATTGCCCACATGGCACAGGTAGGTGAGTGTTAGGACCCGAGCTACTTGAGAAACCTTGGCGCGGTGCTCGGGCTCAGACATGTCCTACACCGTAGGACATGTTGGCTAATCTCTCAATTTTAAAATCAGTTTGAGGGTTTAGTAAGACCGCAGAGTGCACCTGTCTTTGTTATTATTTTGTTATAATGCCCTGAATTTACCAACTTAAACGTTGGTAAGTGTGTAATACTGTGGTCTTCCTATAAAGGCAGAGGGGTCTTTGGCCCACCTCAGGCATCTGGTACCTTTTAAAACCCCCTATAGCATGTGCTTTGGAGATATGTGCCAGGGAGTGCCAACACCTAGAATAAAGGGAGAGATTTATTAAAACTGGTGGAATGGAAAACTGGCTGCTCCTAGCAACCAATCAGATTCCACCTTTCATTTTCCAAAGGAGCTCTGAAAAATGAAAGGTGGAATCTGATTGGTTGCTATGGGCAACTGAGCCAGTTTTCCTTTACACCAGTTTTGATAAATTTCCCCCAAAGTATTTAGATGCAGGATTAGGGCAATAAACTAAATATCTGCCCTGAATGTAAAGAAGCCTAGCAATGAGAAATATCTTCAGTTCCCATGTGGGCCCAGAAACAATTGTGAGCCCAAAACTTCCAGAGATTACTGGGGTCTCTGTTATCGGCCATTACACTATAATACGTGTATGACGACTAGTGCACGGGGTAAGTGGAGCAGTTGCCCATAGCAACCAATCAGATTCCACCTTTCATTTTCAGAGGCCCTTTGGGAGATGGTAACCTGATTGGTTGCTATGGGTAACTATGCTGCACTTTGCACTCGTTTTCATAGATTGCACTGAATGTCTACAGAGACGAGTATTACAAGGCCAATATGGAGATGGTTTAGGTGGGGCCAAAATGTGGGCTAACAATGGAGTCCCTGTGACCCTCCTCAGAATTCCCTAAAAAAATCCATAACTTAAAGGGGGTTACAGAAGATTAGAAAAACATGGCTGCTTTCCACCCCTGTCCATGGGTTGTGTCTGGTATTGCAGCTCAGTTCCATCAAAAGTGAATGGGGCTGACCCGTAATACCGTACACAACCTGTATGGGAACCGACGTCTAGGGAACCAAACAGAACTTCTAAGGCTACATTCGCACTAGTGTTTTTGTTGGATCCGGCAGGGTTCAGCAAAAACGCTTCCGTTACTGATAATACAACCGTCTGCATCTGTTTGAACGAATCCGGTTGTATTATCTTTAACATATTTTTAACATTGCAAAAAAGGATCCGTCGTTAACTCCATTGAAAGTCAATGGGGGGCGGATCCGTTTTCTATTGTGGCAGATTGTGCCAGAGAAAACGTTTTGCGCCGCATCCCCAGGACGGAAAGCAAAATACAACATGTTGCGGTTTGCTCTCCGTTCTGGGAACGCAACTTAACGGAACGGAATGCATTTTGGAGCATTCCCTTCTGTTCAGTTGAGTTTTGTCCCCATTGAGAATGAATGGGGACAAATCTGAAGCGTTTTTTTCCGGTATTGAGCCCCTATGACTAAAATCAATACCAGAAAACGTTAACGCTAGTGTGAAAGTATCCTTAAATGTCATAACTCAGCATTAAAGGCTATGGACACCTTCGGGGACATTTTTTATGATTGCATTTTACTAATTTTGGCCTAAAAATCATTTTTCAATTGGTCTTTATTAAAAATGGTCACCTGTTTCTGAGGTACAAGGGTTAAAAAATCAGTCTGTTCGCAAACTGTCACCGATGAATCCCATCATCTGACAGCTCATGTGTAAGTCTTATCTCTGATTTCCTGACCTCATAAACACTCATTATAGCTCAGTTCTTATCAAACTGATAAGAATATGGCTTATATGTGTTTATGAGGTTAGAGGATCAGAGATAAGAGCTACACATGAGCCGTCAGCTGACGAGATTCAAACAAAACAGACTATGACAGTTTGCAAGCTTCATTTCTTTCTACAGCCCTAACATTTTTTTATATGGCACCTTGCTAACACAGTGAGACATGACAAGCTACAGGACCAAGAGAACCATGATGGTAACCGCCATAGCTTGTAGGCATGATGTGGTATACTTGTATGGAA
Source organism: Bufo bufo (assembly GCF_905171765.1). Classification (NCBI taxonomy): domain Eukaryota; kingdom Metazoa; phylum Chordata; class Amphibia; order Anura; family Bufonidae; genus Bufo; species Bufo bufo. The sequence goes on from NC_053394.1 coordinate 48,338,251, forward strand.
ATAATCTTCATATTGCATGTTTATATATATATATCATTCTGTGTCCTTTTTACCTTTTAACGGCCTTTAGGACACAGGAATGATCAGTAACTACTACACTTCAAACAAAAAATCTACCACCTGTCAGATCAGAAAGCAGCTTTGTCCCTTCCCCATGCTTTATACTGCAGCTCTACTTGTTATACTGACAGCTGTGAGTGAATATAAGTCGAGCTATAAACTGGACTTATGATGATGACTTTAAGGGGATGAAGGATGTGGGTGTAAAGAAGGGACTGTCCTACCAAAAATGGAACAGTTGAGAGGTATGCACAGCCGGTTGTGGGAGAGGTGATGATGGTACAAATGCATGATCATCTTATGAAGAGCCACCTCTGCTCTGAACGGAGTAAGTTTCCCAAAAAGTTTTTGTTAAATATGTGTGACCCCACACTTTTATAGGAGCTTCCTACACATTTCTTCCGAGAACACAGTGCGACAAGGATTACCTAACCGACAAGTCAGGACATGTGTATCCATGATCTGGAAAAGTCCTCCGACTAGCATTACTTAGGGCTCATGCACACAGCCATTGCCCAGCTGTGGCCAAAACTGCAACAATTTTGAAGTTATTATCACAAAGGTCTTTCTGGTGACCTGTTTACTTAAAGGGGTCCTCTCACTTCAGTAAATGCCATTTATCATGTAGAGGAAGTTAATACAAGGCACTTACTAATGTATTGTGATTGTCCATATTGCCTCCTTTGCTGGCTGGATTCATTTATCCATCACATTATACACTGCTTGTTTCTATGGGTTATGACCACCCTACAATTCAGCAGCAGTGGCCGTGCTTGGCCAGTATGGTGGCCGGGACCACAGGAGTGCACGTAGGCTAGTGATTTTTCCTATAGTGTACAGGCACGACCACCACTCCTGGATTACATGGTCATAACCCCTGGAAACGAGCAGTGTATAATGTGATGGAAAAATGAATCCAGCCAGCAAAGGAAGCAATATGGATAATAACAATACATTAGTAAGTGTCTTGTGTTAACTTTCTCTACATGATAAATGCCATTTGCTAAAGGGAGACAAACCCTTTAACCCCTTTAAATAATAATGCGGAAACTGATCCAAACTAGGGCAAAGGAAAAGTGGAGAGGCTTCCAATGATGTCACTTTAATTCTTCGTAGGAAATCTGACACGTGGGTATTGGAAACTGCTCCATTTTGGCTTGCTCTAGATTTAATTATCCTGAAAAAAAAACAAAAAAAACTGTGTTCAAGAGTGGGCTGGACATGCACATCTTCATTCATACGACCACAGTGTAACCTGAGTGTGAAATCTGGATCCTGTCATGTGAATGCAGTAAAAAAAAATATTTTTTATACTTTTCCATCTTTGATGTTTAAATATATTGGCTTCTATGTGGAGCCGTGATATGGTTGTGTGCAGTGGCGTAGCTAGAAATGACTGGGCCCCACAGCAAATTTTTGAATGGGGCCCCCCTCCCCCAGTAATTTTTTCACAACCCCTTCCTTTCATGCCGCCCCCATTCCTGTGGCTAGTAAAGATCGCTCTCTCAGACCAGGCCCGGCCGCTGTTCCATCCGTTTTATACACTGTCTATACTGTCACTGTATATCATTCCATTGTGTAATACTGTTGAGGGGGCCCTGACAAAATCTTTAAGTCCTCGTCCTCCTGGATGGGCCCCCTTCTAGGTCAGGGCCCCAAAGCAGCCCGCTTCCCCTATAGCTACACCCCTGGTTGTGTTAAGGTTGCCTAAAAAAGTTCTGTGTAAGGCCTAGTTCACAAGAACGTTTTTTTTTTTTTGCGAGTGTACGGGCCGTTTTTTTGTGTTCCGTATACGGTACCATTCATTTCAATGGTTCCGCAAAAAAAATGTAATGTACTCCGTATGCATTCCGTTTCCGTATTTCCGTTTTTCCGTTCCGTTGAAAGATAGAACATGTCCTATTATTGCCTGCAAATCACGTTCCGTGGCTCCATTCAAGTCAATGGGTCCGCAAAAAAAAACGGAACACATACTGAAATGCATCCGTATGTCTTCCGTATCCGTTCCGTTTTTGCTCAACCATCTATTGAAAATTTTATGCCTAGCCCAATTTTTTCTATGTAATTACTGTATACTGTATATGCCAAACGGAACAGAAATGGAAACGCAACGGAAACAAAAAACGGAACAACGGATCCGTGAAAAACGGACCCCAAAACACTGAAAAAGCCATACGTTCGTGTGAACTAGGCCTAAATGAAGTTTAACCCCTTAAAGGGTTAATGGCACCACCATGGGGGTTTCCGAAAATAGCAGAGAGAGGCGGCTGTGCATGTGCAGTGTGCTCTCCATACATCGCTATGGGATCTGTGAAAATAACACAATATAGACTATTTTTGGATCCTCTATAGTGATGAACAGAGCATGGCGCACTCGCACGGTGTCCGCCTTCTGGTGCCCTCCCTCTTCTCTAAGGGACCCGCACCTATCTGGCATTGGTGGCATATCCTAGTGACATGCCATCAATGTGTGAGACAATTTTTGTTTTTGCAATTTTTTTTTTTTTCCTTCTGCCTTCCAAGGACCATAACCTTTTAAATGTCCCATTCAGATGAGGGCAGTTGTACTTTTTAATGGCACCATTTAATTTACCAAAGTTTTGTATTAGATCACTTTTTATTCCGTTTTATGGTGGCAGCAACGTGAACAAAAAATAGGACTTTTTTTTATTTATTTTTTTATTCATTTCAGCATTCACCGCACATAATAAATATTTTTATATTTTAATAGTTCGGGGATCTTCGGATAAGGCAATACCAATTATGTTTATTATGGCAGGCCTGGCAGCATTCACAAGGACCCTGGCTGCCATTGTAAACAATCGGAGCCCCGCGATTTCGGGATCCAATCAGAGGACAGAAGGAGTCCCATCCCTCTGTCTAACCCCTTGGAAGTGAATGGGGCTGAGCTGCAATACCAGGCACCGCAGCTATTCAATGGGTGGCACTGTGCTTGGCAAGCTGCGAGGAGGCTGCAGCGGTTATAGGAGTGCCATAGCCTCCAGAAACAAATGATCGTCAGGGGTGCCGAGAGTCAGACCCCCTCTGATCTGATATTGAGGACCTATCCGGAGGATGGATGATCAATATTAAACACCCAGTCAACCCCTGAAATCATTGTGTAACAAATTTTGCAACTTTCTAATATACTGTTTATTCATGTCCTTACAGTTTTCAAGATCTCTGCTTGTTAGGCCTCATGCACACAACCGTTAGTATTCTGCGGTCCGCAAAAAATACAGATGATGTCTGTGTGCATACTTTGCGGAACAGAACAGCCGGCCCCTAATAGAACAGAACTATCCTTGTCTGTAATGCGGACAATAATAGGACATGTTCTATATTTTTGGCGTAACGGAAATACGGACACAGAATGCACACGGAGTAACTTCCGTATTTTTGTTTTTTTTGCGGACCCATTAAAATGAATGATTCCGCATACGGTCCGCAAAAGAATTGGAACGAACACGGAAAGAAAATACGTTCGTGTGTATGAGCCCTCAGTGAACTAAAACAATCAACTCTCCCATGCAGTGACTAAACTACTAAGGGTTACTTTCACATTAGCGTTTTTTGCGGATCCGTCATGGATCTGCAAAAACGCTTCCGTTACCATCATAAAACTGCATGCACCCGTGATGAACGGATCCGGTTGTATTATGTCTTCTATAGCCATGACGGATCCGTCATGAACACCATTGAAAGTCAATGGGGGACAGATCCGTTTTCTATTGCGTCAGAGAAAACTGATCCATCCCCATTGACTTACATTGTGTGCCATGACGGATCCATCTTGCTCCGCATCACATCGTAGAGAAAAAAAAACGCTGCAGGCAGTGTTTTGGTGTCTGCCTCCAGAGCGGAATAGTGATCATTCTGAGCTGATCCTTTTCCATTCAGAATGCATTGGGGCTGAACTGATCCGTTCAGGGCTCTCACAAGCGGTCCAAAACGGATCTCAGAAACGGAAAGCCAAGACGCCAGTGTGAAAGTAACAGTCCTAGTCCTGCTCACAGTATAGAAGTAGATGCACTTTCATCCCATCAGCTCCAGACTGATACATTGTAACAATCCGCACAGAAGAGAGATTGCTTCCTGTGTACTTTTCTCACTGGATACAACTGAAGCAGTTTATCAGAAAGTTTTCAGTCTTTGGATTTAAAGGGTTTCTACTTTCTACCACCAGATTGAGATTTTTCGCTGACTGACACTAGCGATCTGCACCAGCACCTAGAGGCTCCGTCTACTCCCTATTTCTGCTGGCCACCGCGTCCCTCCAGCCCGCCCCGCTCCTCTTGATTGACAGCCAACCTCGCTCCATCTCTCCATCTCGAATTCCAGCTTCTGTATTCGGCGCAGGCGCAGTGACTGTCGAACCTCTCCCTGCGCCGGCATCTTCACTGCGGTCCGACAGTCACTGCGCCTGCGCCGAATACAGAAGCTGGAATTCGAGATGGAGAGATGGAGCGAGGTTGGCTGTCAATCAAGAGGAGCGGGGCGGGCTGGAGGGACGCGGTGGCCAGCAGAAATAGGGAGTAGACGGAGCCTCTAGGTGCTGAAAAGACGCCCCCATAGCACCTAGAGGCTCATTTGCATATCAATAAAAGTATGTTTTTAAAGGGAACCTGTCAGAGGGATTTTGTGTATAGAGCTGAGGACATGGGTTGCTAGATGGCTGCTAGCACATCCGCAATATCCAGTCCCCATAGCTCTGTGTGCTTTTATTGTGTAAAAAAAAAGATTTGATACATATGCAAATTAACATGAAATGAGTCAGAGCTTGAAAATATGACTCTTCTCTGGTCACACAAGTAAGATATGACTCTTTTATGTTAATTTGTATATGTATCAAATCGTTTTTTTCACAATAAAAGCACACAGAGCTATGGGGACTGGATATTGCGGATGTGCTAGCGGCCATCTAGCAACCCATGTCCTCAGCTCTATACCCAAAATCCCAGCATGTTCTATATTCTACGTTTTTCAAGCAGCCCTGGCTCCATAGAAGTCAATGGGGCTTCAGTGCAAAGCGCATTGCATCCGGAAGCAAGTGCGGATGCAATGCGTTTTTCACTGATAGTTGCTAAGAGATGTTGTTTGTAAACATTCCGTTTTTTATCACGCACATAAAAAAACGCATTGGACCCGCACGGAAAAAAACTGAACGCAATCGCCGACAAAACTGACTGAACGCATCCGGAGCTAATCCGCCACGCTCGTGTGAAAGAGGCCTTATGAGACAGAGCAAAGAGTACCTTCTGTCCTGATGGACTTAGGGTACTTTCACACTAGCGTTATTCTTTTCAGGCATAGAGTTCCGTCCTAGGGGCTCAATACCGGAAAAGAACTGATCAGTTTTATCCTAATGCATTCTGAATGGAGAGCAATCCGTTCAGGATGTCTTCAGCCTTTTCAGGACGGAAATACTGCAGCATGCTGCGGTTTTATCTCCGTCCAAAATTCCGGAACACTTGGCATTTTTCCCCAATTGAAATGCATTAATGCCGAGTGTTTTGGCAAAATGGATTCGGCAGTGCGGTCTGCGCATGCTCAGACCACAAAAAATTTGAAAAAAAAAAAAAAGCCGGATCCATTTTTCCGGACGACACCGGAGAGACGGATCCGGCATTTCAATGCATTTGTCATACGGATCAGGATCCTGATCCGTCTGACAAATGCCGTCAGTTTGCACGCGTTTTGACGGATCCGGCAGGAAGTTCCGGCGACGGAACTGCCTGCCGGAATCCTCTGCCGCAAGTGTGAAAGTAGCCTAAGAGGGAAACTTAAAGGGCATCTGTCAGTAGATTTGTACCCCACACCCCAGGGTCACTTCATTTGACCAACAGCTTGTGTCATTCCATGTACTATGATTTCTGAACAGTTTACATTTCTTCTATGTGTCATGTTTTGGTTGGTTTCAGACTAGAATTTCAACCCTTTACACTATTTTAGCAGGACTGATATGTTAAATACGACTGGTATTGATAATTACAGAAAACTAGTGAATCCCAACAGGTTCCTGAACTACAACTCCAAGCATCTCACTGGTATATTGGCAATTCCAGCTTTGAAAAAAGGAAAGCCGCAGGTTGCAGACGGCTGCGCCGCTTCATATTCTATTGCTTCTTTGACACCAGTACACAGAAAACTATCCCCTAACACATACTAGAAATTCCTTGTAACCATAACTTGCTCAACAAAAACAGCTTTCACAAAAAAAGCACATGCAGCAGTGCTGAGCCGACAGTCCTCATGAAGCCATTGTCTACCTCGTTCACACACAACCCAACACAGTCACAGATGTAGCAGAGCTGATTGCGTTATTCCTCTGTTTCGTTTGTACAAGAAGGTTGACCGACAGTCCTATGTAAAAGCACAAATGACAAATAAACCACCTGGTCCTTGCTATAATGACAAACTCGGTTCTGCTGCACATTTACATGACTCATCAGATTGGGGGCAATTTAGAGCAGGCGACGTCGCCGGTCGCTGATGTCAGGAACACAGCTCTGCTGACTATTGGGAAATACAAGTCACCAACTCCATTGCCTGGGTCGACAGCATGTCAACAAACGCCTGGGAAAAGCAATCACGCTTCATGCTATTGACATGCCAGCGGCCGACCGCAGCGGACAAACGACACCAACCAAAGGGAACAAGGAAAAAAGAAAGCAAATATGGTTTGGGCTACATATAACACTGAATGTACACAATGCAATCTGCTATACCTGCGCTCATGTAGTAGAGCTGATTGTATCACAGGTAATCATGGTATCTTCACAAACCATTCAGACCCAAAGACTTATATGACAAACTCGTCTCTGCTACATGCGATATGTGCTATAGATGCATGCCAGAGATTATAGGTCTGTGTTTTTTGTTTTTTTTTGGAAGATCAGAGGGTAGAAGGAAATATTCTTACCCTGCAGGGGCTCATCCTGAAGGTTCTGCCCTTCACTGTGGGACATGCTGCTAGTTCTGTAGGCTCAGACCCTGGTTCCCTGACTCCGCACCGCTCTCATACACAGGGACACAGCTGCTGCAGCTGTCTTTGTCGCTGGGCTTGTTATTGTTATTGCTTTAAGCTGGAAGCATGACGTCTCCCACGTAGCCAGCATCTGATTAGCTGGCTGCAGCTCCCACCCACTGTGGTGTAGGGCCAGCTTCCAATAGACACCCCTCACAGGCAGCCATTGGCCTGCACAGTGCTGAACTAGTTGTGCACAACTTCCATGTCAGCGCTGCACGGATTGGCTGCAGGGATTGTGTCATTTGGTTTCCTTCTCTTGGCTGTGAGCAGCACTGGGCTGTTACTGAGGCACTGCAGTGCTGTCTCTGAGGGAGTCATCCACACAGGAGGCATGTAAGGACTAGAGGGAAGAAAGAGAAGAAGAAGAACATCAATGAAAAGGATAATAATAAACATGACAACAACAATAGTCATAATAAGAACAGTAATAATGAAAACAGTAATAAATAATGATAATAGTGATCGCAGCAATCATAAGGACAGCATAAGAATAACATCTGTTATGATAAGAACAATTGTGATAAGGAGAACAATAACATCAAACATCCTCATCATAACAGTAATAATGACAGAAAAAACAATTATAACAGCAATAATAAAAATGATAATGAAAGAAACTATAGTAATAATTATAACAATAAACTTTTTATGACAAGAACAACAATACTAATAAGTGATCAAATAATTTTTTTCTTTGTTGATTATTGCATTTTAACCACCTCAGCTCCCCTAGCGTAAACCCCCTTAGGGTCCATTCACACGTCCGTTTTTTCTTTCCTGATCTGTTCCGTTTTTTCAGGAACAGATCTGGACCAGATCTGGACCCATTCATTTTCAATGGGTCCTGAAAAAAATCAGACATTGAGCTGTCCGTTTTTTTCCAGGACCCATTGAAAATGAATGGGTCCAGATCTGGTCCAGATCTGTTCCTGAAAAAACGGAACAGATCAAGAAAGAAAAAACGGACGTGTGAATGGACCCTCAATGACCAGACCACTTTTTAAAATTCTGCACTACACTACTTTCACGGTTTATTGCTCGGTCATACAACTTACCACCCAAATGAATTTTACCTCCTTTTCTTCTCACTAATAGAGCTTTTATTTGGTGGTATTTCATTGCTGCTGACATTTTTACTTTTTTTTATATTAATCAAAATTGACCGAAATGTTTGCAAAAAAATGAAATTTTTCAAATAAAACTATTTCTATAAAAAAAAATCTCTAAATGTATTGTTCTACATGTCTTTGATTAAAAAAAATGCAATAAGTGTATATTTATTGGTTTGGGTAAAAGTTATAGCGTTTACAAACTATGGTGCAAAAATGTGAATTTACGTACTGACTTTGTGAGCACCTGTCATGTTTCCTGAGGTTTTACAATGCCCAGACAGTAGAAACACCCCACAAATGACCCCATTTCGGAAAGTAGACACCCTAAGGTATTCGCTGATGGGCATAGTGAGTTCATGGAAGTTTTTATTTTTTGTCACAAGTTAGCGGGAAATGATATATATATATTTTTTTCTTACAAAGTGTCATATTCCACTAGCTTGTGACAAAAAATAAAATTTTACATGAACTCGCCATACCCCTCACGGAATACCTTGGGGTGTCTTCTTTCCAAAATGGGGTCACTTGTGGGGTATTTATACTGCCGTGGCATTTTAGGGGACCTAAAGCGTGAGAAGTAGTTTGGAATCCAAATGCCTAAAAATGCCCTGTGAAATCGTAAAGATACTCATTGGAATTTGGGCCCCTTTGCCCACCTAGGCTGCAAAAAAGTGTCGCACATGTGGTATCGCCGTACTCAGAAGAAGTAGGGCAATGTGTTTTGGGGTGCATTTTTACATATACCCATGCTGGGTGAGAGGAATATCTCTGTAAATTGACAACTTTGTATAAAAAAAATTAAAAAGTTGTCATTTACAGAGATATTTCTCTCACCCAGCATGGGTATATGTAAAAATACACCCCAAAACACATTTCCCTACTTCTCCTGAGTACGGAGATACCACATGTGTGACACTTTTTTGCAGCCTAGGTGCGCAAAGGGGCCCAAATTCCAATGAGTACTTTTAGGATTTCACAGGGCATTTTTTACGCATTTGGATTCCAAACTACTTCTCACGCTTTAGGGCCCCTAAAATACCAGGGCAGTATAAATACCCCACATAAAATTCCCATTTTGGAAAGAAGACACCCCAAGGTATTCCGTGAGGGGCATGGCGAGTTCCTAGAATTTTTTATTTTTTGTACAAGTTAGCGGAAAATGTTTTTTTTTTTCCTCTTACAAAGTCTCATATTCCACTAACTTGTGACAAAAAATAAAATTTTACATGAACTCGCCATGCCCCTCACGAAATACCTTGGGGTGTCTTCTTTCCAAAATGGGGTCACATGTGGGGTATTTATACTGCCCTGGCATTTTAGGGGCCCTAAAGTGTGAAAAGAAGTCTGGAATATAAATGTCTAAAAAATTTTACGCATTTGGTTTCCGTGAGGGGTATGTTGAGTTCATGTGAGATTTTTTTTTTTGTCACAAGTTAGTGGAATATTAGACTTTGTAAGAAAAAAAATATAAAAAATCAATTTCCGCTAACTTGTGCCAAAAAAAAAAAATCTTCTATGAACTCGCCATGCCCCTCAAAAGTGATCTTTATAGCGCCACAGCGATTTTACGGTGTTTTCGCAGTGATCAGAAAAAAAAAAAAATTCTGTCACTGTGGTGGACAAGAAAAGGCATTTTCTATATAGTTCTGGCAATGTGCGGATCCGCAAAATGCGGAAAGCACATTGCCGATGTCCGTGTTTTGCGGATCCGCGGTGTCCGTGTTTTGCGGATCCGCAAAACACATACAGACGTCTGAATGGAGCCTTACAGGGGGGTGATCAATGACAGGGGGGTGATCGGGGAGTCTATATGGGGTGATCAGAGGTTAATAAGGGGTTAATAAGTGACAGGGGGGGGGGTGTAGTGTAGTGTGGTGATTGGTGCTACATATTACTGAGCTACCTGTGTCCTCTGGTGGTCGATCCAAGCAAAAGGGACCACCAGAGGACCAGGTAGCAGGTATATCAGACGCTGTTAACAAAACAGCGTCTAATATACCTTTCAGGGGTTAAAAAAAATCACATCTACAGCCTGCCAGCGAATGATCGCCGCTGGCAGGCTGTAGATGAACTCGTTTACCTTCCAATCCTGTTCACAGGAAATCTCGCGTCTCGCGAGAGGACGCGCCGATGCGTCCAGGAGGAATAACCCGGCCGCCCGCAGGACGCATTAGGCAGTCGGGAGCTGGTTAATAGCTATACTTCCCCCCCCCCCCCCAGGTTAAGGCCTCATGCACACGACCGTTGCGTGTTTTGCACAATTTGCGAAACGGCACGGACAGCCATTGATATAACTGCCTATTCTTGTCCGCAAAACGGACAAGAATAGGACAGGATTTTTTTTTTTTTTTGCGGACCACGGAACGGAGTGACGAATGCAGACAGCACACAAAGTGCTGTCCGCATCTTTTGCGGCCCCATTGAAGTGAATGGGTCCGCATCCAAGCCGCAAAGACTGCAGCTAGGATGCGAACCAAAACAACGGTCGTGTGCATGAGGCCTAAAGCTGTATTAGGGCTATTTTTGCAGGATGAGTTATATTTTTCAATGGTACAGTTTTAGAGTAAATATAATGTGTGTGTGTGTATATATATATATATATATATATATATATATATAAATATATAAAATTTATGGGGGGGTGCAAAGAAACACGCAATTTCATCCTTATTTTTTTTAGATAATTTTTGTTTACTGGTTAGCATACACTCAGGCTGCCTGCACAAGGTGCGGATTACACACAGTTTTTCAGTGCAGATTCTTGTGCGGGCAAACCGCATTGTAATACAGTACCTGCAAAGTGTATGAGATTAGACAAATCTCATGTACATATAGTTTTTTCGTTCCCTTTGATGCAGATATCACCCTTTGGAATGGAAGAGTGAGATCTGTTGGAAAAAGCATATCAAATCCACAACAAAAAACCTCATTCACACGTCAGTGTTCGGTCAGTGATTTCCATCAGTGATTTTGAGTAGAGATGAGCGAATTTTATATTTTGAAATTCGTTCACGCTTCGTTTGGTGGTAAAAGCAGAATTGCGTTATGGATTCCATTATCACGGACCATAACGCAATTCTATGACGGAATGCATAATTACTTGCCTTTAGAGGCATTCCGTTATTCATTCCTTCATAATAGAAGTCTATGGGCTGCATAATGGATCAGTCCAGTTTCCGTTATGCAGGAGAGGACTCTCCTGCATAATGGAAATGGGAAGGATCCGTTATGCACCCCATAGACTTCTATTATGACGGAATGAATAACGGAATGCCTCTAAAGGCAAGTAATTATGCATTCCGTCATAGAATTGCGTTATGGTCCGTGATAACGGAATCCATAACGCAATTTTGCTTTTACTACCAAACGAAGCGTGAACGAATTTCAAAATATAAAATTCGCTCATCTCTAATTTTGAGCCAAAACCAGGTGCGGTTCTAAACACTGAACAGGAGCAGATCTTTCCCTTATACCTTATGTCCATGGAGGCTCCAGTCCTGGCTTTAGCCCACAATCACTGACGGAAATCACTGACCAAATCACTGACTGGTGAATAAGGCTAGGGCTATACGACGACATGTGTCGTGCGACACATAGGGCACAACACACTGCAACATGTGTCGCGCGACAATTTTTATAATAGTCTATGGTGTCGCACTGCGACGCGACATCTTGGATGGATTTTTTGCCCCTGTTGTGCCGCAGTCGCAGCGTGTCGCAGTACGACACCATAGACTATCATAAAAATTGTCGCGTGACACATGTCATTGTGTAGCCCTACCCTAAAGCTTAACAGATGCGGTCTTTGATGTGGAAATGCATGGACATTTGTGCAGACTTTTTTCAAAACAGCCCACACCTAATGCAGTACCAGCAAAGTGAATGTGGGAGATTTCAAACTGGTGTAAAGCAAAGGATATTTATTTTTGGCAATTGTGGGACTTGTCCAAGAGTTTTAATTATCTTGGGCAGTCCCTTTAATATTATTTTTATCACCTGGTAAAAAGCAAGAAAAAAAAATGCTGAGAGGGGATTTTATTTACTTCGGACAACTCCTTTAACATTAAAGGGGTATCCCGTTTAGATTAAAAAGGAGCTTTCACCACTCCTGACATTCCTGTTTTAATAGCTACATGCATTTCCCATGTAATAACAATTCTGGAGCCTCTATTCTTATGGCTCTATGTTGTGCCATTCCTCTGTTATTTCTACTATAAGTTATGAACAATTGCTATTAGCCTTCAGTAAGGGTACAGGGGGTGGTAACCAGTTGGGGGCGTGTACCTGCACAGACTCACTCTATCCAATCAGTGGAGCCATTTTCAGACTGTGCAGGTACACGCCCCCAACTGGTTACCTCCCCTCTGTACCCTTCCTGAAGGCTAATAGCAATTGTTCATAACTCATAGTAGAAATAACAGAGGAATGGGAGCCATAAGAATAGATGCTCCAGAATTGTTAGTACGTGGGGAATGCATGAAGCTATTAAAACAGACAGTGTCAGGAGTGGTGAAAGGTCCTCTTTAGGCCTCTTTCACACGGGCGTTGCGGGAAAATGTGCGGGTGCATTACGGGAACACCCGCGATTTTTCCGCGCGAGTGCAAAACATTGTAATGCGTTTTGCACTCGCGTGAGAAAAATCGCGCATGTTTGGTACCCAAACCCGAACTTCTTCAAAGAAGTTCGGGCTTGGGATCGGTGTTCTGTAGATTGTATTATTTCCCCTTATAACATAGTTATAAGGGAAAATAATAGCATTCTAAATACAGAATGCATAGTACAATAGTGCTGGAGGGGTTAAAATATATATATTTTTTTTAATTATCTCACCTTAATCCACTTGATCGCGATGCCCGGCATCTCCTTCTGTCTCCTTTACTGAACAGGACCTGTGGTGAGCATTCATTACAGGTCAAGGACCTGTGGTGACATCACTCCGGTCATCACATGATCCATCACCATGGTAAAAGATCATGTGATGGATCATGTGATGACCGGAGTGACGTCACCACAAGTCCTTGACCTGTAATGAATGCTCACCACAGGTCATGTTCAGTAAAGGAGACAGAAGGAGATGTCGGGCATCGCGATCAAGTGGACTAAGGTGAGTTAAATTATTTGTTATTTTTTTTAACCCCTCCAGCGCTATTTTACTATGCATTCTGTATTCAGAATGCTATTATTTTCCCTTATAACCATGTTTTAAGGGAAAATAATAATGATAGGGTCTCCATCCCGATCGTCTCCTAGAAACCGTGCGTGAAAATCGCACCACATCCGCACTTGCTTGCGGATGCTTGGGATTTTCACGCAACCCCATTCACTTCTATGGGGCCTGCGTTGCGTGAAAAACGCAGAATATAGAGCATGCTGCGATTTTCACGCAACGCACAAGTGATGCGTGAAAATCGCTGCTCATGTGAACAGCCCCATAGAAATGAATGGGTCGGTATTCAGTGCGGGTGCAATGCGTTCAACTCACGCATCGCATCCGCGCGGAATACTCGCCCGTGTGAAAGGGGCCTTAGGTTATCCCTTATCCACAGGATAGGGCATAACTATTAGATTGGTGCCACTGAAACCCCCACTGATCACGAGAACAGGGGCCCCGTACCCCCTGCAACCCCCTGAAATAAAAGGCAAGGCCGGTTTGGCATGAGTGCAGAGGCTCAATTTTTATGGGAGTTCCAGAGATAGCCAAGTACAGCACTCGACTATCTCCAGAACTCCCACAGAAATGATTGAAGTGGCCACTGATCTAATAATCATCCCCTTTCCTGTGGATCCCCACCAATCTAATAACTTAACTTAACTGGTATAATACTCTCTAGCTGTTGTGCAAATGGGATAGACAACAGGTGGAAATTATAGGCAATTACAAGACACCCCCAATAAAGGAGTGGTTCTGCAGGTGGTGACCACAGACCACTTCTCGGTTCCTATGCTTCCTGGCTGATGTTTTGGTCACTTTTGAATGCTGGCGGTGCTTTCACTCTAGTGGTAGCATGAGACGGAGTCTACAACCCACACAAGTGGCTCAGGTAGTGCAGCTTATCCAGGATGGCACATCAATGCAAGCTGTGGCAAGAAGGTTTGCTGTGTCTGTCAGCGTAGTGTCCAGAGCATGGAGGCGCTACCAGGAGACAGGCCAGTACATCAGGAGACGTGGAGAAGGCCGTAGGAGGGCAACAACCCAGCAGCAGGACCGCTACCTCCACCTTTGTGCAAGGAGGAACAGGAGGAGCACTGCCAGAGCCCTGCAAAATGACCTCCAGCAGGCCACAAATGTGCATGTGTCTGCTCAAACGGTCAGAAACAGACTCCATGAGGGTGATATGAGGGCCCGACGTCCACAGGTGGGGGTTGTGCTTACAGCCCAACACCGTGCAGGACGTTTGGCATTTGCCAGAGAACACCAAGATTGGCAAATTCGCCACTTGCGCCCTGTGCTCTTCACAGATGAAAGCAGGTTCACACTGAGCACATGTGACAGACGTGACAGAGTCTTGAGACGCCGTGGAGAACGTTCTGCTGCCTGCAACATCCTCCAGCATTGGGTCAGTTTGGCATTGGGTCAGTAATGGTGTGGGGTGGCATTTCTTTGGAGGGCCACACAGCCCTCCATGTGCTCGCCAGAGGTAGCCTGACTGCCATTAGGTACCGAGATGAGATCCTCAGACCCCTTGTGAGACCATATGCTGGTGCGGTTGGCCCTGGGTTCCTCCTAATGCAAGACAATGCTAGACCTCATGTGGCTGGAGTGTGTCAGCAGTTCCTGCAAGATGAAGGCATTGATGCTATGGACTGGCCCGCCCGTTCCCCAGACCTGAATCCAATTGAGCACATCTGGGACATCATGTCTCGCTCTATCCACCAACGTCACGTTGCACCACAGACTGTCCAGGAGTTGGCAGATGCTTTAGTCCAGGTCTGGGAGGAGATCCCTCAGGAGACCGTCCGCCACCTCATCAGGAGCATGCACAGGTGTTGTAGGGAGGTCATACAGGCACGTGGAGGCAACACACACTACTGAGCTTCATTTTGACTTGTTTTAAGGACATTACATCAAAGTTGGATAAGCCTGTAGTGTGTTTTTCCACTTTAATTTTGAGTGTGACTCCAAATCCAGACCTCCATGGGTTTAAAATTTGATTTCCATTTTTTTATTTTTGTGTGATTTTGTTGTCAGCGCATTCAACTATGTAAAGAACAAAGTATTTCAGAAGAATATTTAATTAATTCAGATCTAGGATGTGTTATTTTTGTGTTTCCCTTATTTTGTTGAGCAGTGTATTATAAAAAATGAAACTTTTTTTTATTTTTTTGGTAGGGGGAGGGGGTTGTAAAACTTTTTCAAACTTTTGTGTCTCTTGGTCAACTTGTCTCTGATCAGTGCCCGATAATGATAACAACAATAACAATCATGGTAATAACAATAGAAATGATATTACTTATAATAACAGAAACAATGATGATAATTAGGGATGAGTGAATCGACTTCGGATGAAACATCAAAAGTCGATTTGCATAAAACTTCATTAGAATACTGTACACAGCAAGCGCTCCGTACAGTATTAGAATGTATTGATTCCTATGAGCCGAAGTAATACTTTGAAGTAATAACTTCGGCTCATAGGAGCCAATTAGAGATGAGCGAATTTCATATTTAGAAGTTAATTCACGCTTCGTTTGGTTGTAAGAGGTTAATTGTGTTATGGATTCCGTTACCATGGACCATACCACAATTCTATGACGGAATGCATAACGGAATGCCTTTCCCCTGATTTTATAATAAAAAATAGAAAAAAAAGGAAAAAACACACATATTAGGTATCACCGCGTCCGTAACAACCAGCTCTATAAATATATCACAAGATCCGCCCTGTCTGATAAACACCATAAAAAAATATAAAAACTGTGTCGCAAAAAGCCATTTTTGTCACCTTACATCACAAAAAGTGCAACACCAAGCTATCAAAAAGGCATATGTCCCACAAAATGGTCACGAACCAGCAAGTGTGAACCCACTGTGCCACGTGTCCTACCTCCTCTAAGGGCGTTGTCTAAGTGATCCCCTGGATCTTCACAGTACCCCTGATGGTGAGGAAAGACTTTCCCAAGGGGAACACCAGGTCACTACCTTTTGAGGAGGATAGGCACACGAGGAAGCTGGTCCAGGCGGACCAGGAGGTACCTGAGAAAGGTACCAGAGGTGCAGGACCGAAGACTGAGGCAGAGGCGTAGTCAGACAGGCAAAAGGTCAGGGCAGGCGGCATAGGTAGAGGTCAGGCAATCCGGTTCGGCAACAGGAGAGTCCAGGAATACAGATACGAGTCAGGAACACTAGCGGAAACCAGGAACCTTAGCAGGATACAAGGATCTTGACACTGAGGCATCTGGGAAGGGGGCTGAGCCACTTATTTATGCACAGGAGGGCTAGGATAGGTCAGCAAGGTCACATGTGCAGTGACCAGGAACGGGTTCGCTGACGCCACTTTAATGCAGTGGCAGGGTCAGGTGGATAATATATCTTAAATTTGTCATGACGCCAATTGCAGAGTGCGCAGGGTACTATCCCAGGGCCCTTCCAAGGTGTTATAACGCACGTCCTAGATTAGGAATGTCAGAGTGGTGTAATGGCTTATAATGTCTCTGTAGGATAGTGATAATTGTGTCACGGTGTCTCCTACCTGGGTACGGCCGGACTCCTGGCTCCTGGCTCACTTGCAATGAATTTGAGTGTAGTGATAGTAGGAGTAATAGAGGAATTTTGCAGAATAAAAGAAGTCCAGATCTTTAGATGAAATTCAAACTTGAATTACTTGAAATAACTTTCATCCAAGCGGTATACAGCTTTGGTTTCTTGGTCCCAGCAGGTTTTGGCAATCATTGGCAGGAATGAATACTTCTGCTTTAGCTTGCAGGATAAAAACGTCTGCTCGGTAGCTCTGTAACTGTGGCAGGATTAGCTTCTGCACTTATCTGTACTTCTGCTGTGTGGGGATAGACTAGCTGAGGAGGAATTGGCTTCTCCTAGGACTCTGGACTTATCTCACAGATGGATTCTCAGGGGGTGCTTTCTTCCTGGAATTCTGGAGGTTGTCTGTAGATTCTGCTTTTCTTCATCCAGCTGAGCTGAAGGTGCTCAAGCTGGGTATATGACCAAGTCTCAGCCGAGACTAGGTCCTTGCTGTCTTCCCTATGCAGGAGGTCTCCTGGACACTATCACACAGCCTTCCCCAACAGGGGTGGCTGGTACACTGACTCTAACTTCCTTCTCCACCCATACTGCAGGATGTGGGACCAGCCCACTCTACACACACAGGGGGAGCTAAGCTGGAATAATCCATTCCAGCTCAGATACACTAAACTATACTTGTCAATGGGTTGCTGCCACCTGCTGTTAGCCAGGCAAATTACATGAACAATTACATTTAACATGGATTTATATACACATTTGTGGAGGACATAATGTAAATTACATCTGATCACAGTATAAAGGCTCTTAGGAGATAGTAGCGGGGTAGAGGCGTTGTCACGGCGGGCATGCACTCAGAATCACAGAAAACCCACCAACCAGGTTCTGGGCGAGAGACAGGGGAAGGGTCACCTCCTAGCTAATCCCTGACCTCTTTCCCTGCACTGCTCAGCCCACCTGCAGATCTTTAAGGTAGGTGTGAGGTGTCCCCGTGCCTGGGCTGACAAAACCCTAACTTCCCTGAGATGGTGAAGAGTGGAAATAGGAGCAGCCTGCTCACACAGAACCTGGATGGAAGAGATGACACAAAACAACTAAACCAGAAATCACACTTATCTCTCTGAGCTGGAACAGACAGAAAACCTTCCTTCCTAGCTTCCAAGACCACAATGATTTGTATAATCCGCTCAGAGCACTGGGCTGATGAGCTATTTAAACTAATGACTCCACCCAGTGCACCTGATGAGAGGCGGATCCAGCAAGGCTCCAAAACAAACACTAAACTCGTGCTGCAATCCAGGCCGACCTCCGCACATCGTCAGAGTGGGCATGACAGGCGTGTAGTACCACACATGACCTAACATGACCTAACCCATAAAGCCCAGGAAGGGACGTGCGCGGCCCTTAAGGAAGTGCTGCAGGAAACAAGCAGCAAGCATGCTGTGGCCAGGGCTGAGAGCAAACTGTGGAGCGGATCCCAGAACAACAGCACCCACACAGACAGAGCCCAGGACTGCAGCGGTGAATGGGAAGCACCGGCTGCAGATCACCGCTGAACACGATGCCCGGGACCACGGCGGTAAGCAGGGGAACAGTGGCACACATCAGCCACTGTTACAGGTGCCAATAAAACTGTCACCTCATCCTGCAAAAAATGAGCCCCTACATAAGAAATTCACTCAAAAAATATAAAAACTATAGCTCTCAGAACATGGAGACACTAAAATATAATTGTTTTGTTTCAAATATGCTATTATTGTGTTAAAGTGTAATAGATTTTAAAAAAGTACCGTATTTTTCGCCCTATAAGACGCACTTTCCCCCCCAAAAAGTGGGAGGAAAATGGCAGTGCGTCTTATGGGGCAAAGGCTGCCATTTTTTCACTGATACACCACCTACCGCAAGCTGCACAGCGCGGCCGGCGTGCGTATCAGGAAGGAGGGGCTGGGGGCCGGCCTTTAGTTTTGTAATGGCAGCGGGGCCCGGTGCAGTCACTGTTTTCTATTGCACCGGGCCCCGCTCACTGTAATAATGGTATCTACTGTAACTGCAGGCATGCAATGGTTAACTACAGATATGTTCGAACCAGCGCTGAGCAGCCTGTACTTACGATCATAGCAGGCTGAAGGCAGGAGGCTGGGTGGACGGGCGGGCACTGGCAGCGTAACTTCCTACGTCACGTGCCTGCTCCGCCCACTTTATGAATGAAGCAGGCGGCGCAGGCATGTGACGTAGGAAGTTACGCTGCCAGTGCCCGCCCGCCCAGCCTCCTGCCTCCTGCCTCCAGCCTGCTATGATCGTAAGTACAGGCTGCTCAGCGCTGGATCGAACATATTTATAGTTAACCATTGCCTACCTGCAATTACAGTAGATACCATTAGTACAGTAAGCGGGGCCCGGTGCAATGGAATACAATGACTGCACTGGGCCCCCGCTGCCATTTAAAAACTATTGTAGATGCCAGCCCCCACCCCCTGTATTGGGGGTCATTCACAGTGGCTGACACTGTTATGGGGGGATCTGTGGATGTCAAATAGCATAATATGCTATTTATCTGTCATCCATAGATCCCCCCATAGCAGTGTCATGCCATCCACAGATGCCCCCATAACAGTGCCATCCACAGATACCCCCATAACAGTGCCATCCACAGACACCCCCATAACAGTGTTAGCCACAGACCCCCATAACAGTGTCAGCCACAAACCCCCATAACAGTGCCATCCACAGACCCCCATAATAGTGTCATTCACAGGCTACCATTAGTTCAAAGCCCATCAAAAGCACACCTTTTGGTTAAAAAATTTTTTTTTCTTATTTTCCACCTCAAAAACCTAGGCGCTTCTTATGGGCCGGTGCGTCTTATAGGGCGAAAAATGTGGTATACATATTAGGTATCAACGCATCTGTAACCAGCTCTATAAAAATATCACATGACCTAACCCCTCAGCTGAACACCGTAAAAAATAAAACCTAACATCACATAAAGTTAAACACCAAGCGATCAAAAAGGCATATACCCCCAAAAAAGAAACCAATAAAACCGTCACCTCATCCCGCAAAAAATGAGATCCTATCTAAGCCAATCAGTCAAAAAATAAAAAAGCTATGGCTCTCAGACTATGGAGACACTAAAACTTCAAACTTCAAAAATGCTATTATTGTGTAAAACTTAAATAAAATAAAACAAGTATACATATTAAGTATTGATACATCTGTAACGATTTGCTCTATAAAAATGTCACATGACTTAACCCCTCAGGTGAACGCTGTAAAAGTAAATAAATAAAAACTGTGCCAAAACAACCACATATGCACTCAAAAATGGTACCAATAAAAATGTCAACTCTTCCTGCAAAAAACGAGCCCCAGCACAAGACGATCGGCAGAAAAATAAAAAAAATAAGGCGTTCAGAAAATGGAGACACAAAAACCAAATTTTTTTTTCAAAAAGGCTTTATTATGTAAAACTGAAACAAACAAAGAAAGTAGACATATTTATATCATTGCGTCTGTAACAACCTGCTCTATAAAAAATAGCACATGATCTAACCTGTCAGATGAATGTTGTAAAAAATAAAAACGGTGCCAAAACAGTAATTTTTTGGTTACCTTGCCTCACAAAAAACATAACATAGAGCAACTAAAAATCATATGTACCCAAAAAAAGTACCAATAAAACTGGCACCTTATCCCCTAGTTTCCAAAATGGGGTCACTTTTTGGGAGTTTCTACTGTAAGGGTGCATCAGGGGGGCTTCAAATAGGACATGGCATCTAAAAACCAGACCAGCAAAATCTGCCTTCCAAAAACCATATGGCACTCCTTTTCTTCTGCGCTCTGCCGTGTGCCCATACAGAAGTTTATGACCACATGTGGGGTGTTTCTGTAAACCACAGAATCAGGGTAATAAATATTGAGTTTTGTTTGGCTGTTAACCCTCGATGTGTTAAAGAAAAAAATGGATTAAAATTGAAAATCTGCCAAAAAAGTGAAATTTTGAAATTTCGTCTCCATTTTTCTTTAATTCTTGTGGAACACCTAAAGGGTCAACAAAGTTAGTAAAATCAGTTTTGAGTAACTTGAAGGGTGTAGTTTCTACAATGGGGTGATTTATGGGGTGTTTCGACTATGTAAGCTGGTCCTTAAAAAGTGGGTTTTCGAAATTTTCTTAAAAATTTTAAGAATTGCTTCTAAAATTCTAAGCCTTCTTACGCCCTAAAAAAATAAAATGACATTTACAAAATGATGCCAACATAAAGTAGACATATGGGGAATGTTGGGTAATAAATATTTTATGAGGTATCACTTTCTGTTTTAAAAGCAGAGAAATAGAAATTTTGAAAATTGCAAATTTTTCACATTTTTTGGTAAATTTGGGATTTTTTCCTAAATAAAGGTGAACTATATTGACTCAAATTTATGACTATCATGAAGTACAATGTGTCACGAGAAAACAATCTCAGAATGGCTTGGATAAATAAAAGTGTTCCAAAGCTATTACCACATAAAGTGACACATGTCAGATTTGCAAAAAATGGCCTGGACAGAGGGTGAAAACTGGCCTGGGGTAGAAGGGGTAAAAATAATAAGAGTTAGGCCCCATTCACACAGGCGAGAATTCCGTGCAGGTGCAATGTGGGAGGTGAACGCATTGCACCCGCACTGAATCCGGACCCATTCACTTCAATGGGGCTGTGCAGATGAGCGGTTATTTTCACACATCACTTGTGCGTTGCGTAAAAATCGCAGCATGTTGCATATTCTCACGCAACGCAGGCCCCATAGAAATGAATAGGTCTGCGTGGAAATCGCATGCCTACTTGCGCGGTTTTCCCGCAATGCACACGCGACGCATCTGGAGCAAATCTGGAACGGCCCTGTGAAAGAGGCCTTAGGGTCCATTCACACGTCCGCAAAATGGGTCTGCATCCGTTCAATTTTGCGGTATGGGTGCGGACCCATTCATTTTCAATGGGGCCGCAATAGATGCGAACAGCACACTGTGTGCTGTCCACATCCGCACTTCCGTTGTGCGGAATAGAACATGTCCTATTCTTGTCCGCAGACACAGACAAGAAAAGGTATTTCTATTGTAGTGCCAGCGATGTGCGGACCGCAAAACATTTGCGGACGTGTGAATGAACCCTTATACTGATAAAAACAATAATATTTACAATTATGATAACTGCAACAATAACAGAAACAATGATGATTATAATAGTAATAATTATCATAATCATCAAAGTGGTGGAGGGCATGTACAGTACAGACCAAAAGTTTGGACACACCTTCTCATTCAAAGGGTTTTCTTTATTTTCATGACTATGAAAATTGTAGATTCACACTGAAGGCATCAAAACTATGAATTAACACATGTGGAATTATATACATAACAAACAAGTGTAAAACAACTGAAAATATGTCATATTCTAGGTTCTTCAAAGTAGCTACCTTTTGCTTTGATTACTGCTTTGCACACTCTTGGCATTCTCTTGATGAGCTTCAAGAGGTAGTCCCCTGAAATGGTTTTCACTTCACAGGTGTGCCCTGTCAGGTTTAATAAGTGGGATTTCTTGCCTTATAAATGGGGTTGGGACCATCAGTTGCGTTGAGGAGAAGTCAGGTGGATCCACAGCTGATAGTCCTACTGAATAGACTGTTAGAATTTGTATTATGGCAAGAAAAAAGCAGCTAAGTAAAGAAAAACGAGTGGCCATCATTACTTTAAGAAATGAAGGTCAGTCAGTCAGCCGAAAAAATTGGGAAAACTTTGAAAGTAAGGGCTATTTGACCATGAAGGAGAGTGATGGGGTGCTGCGCCAGATGACCTGGCCTCCACAGTCACCGGACCTGAACCCAATCGAGATGGTTTGGGGTGAGCTGGACCGCAGAGTGAAGGCAAAAGGGCCAACAAGTGCTAAGCATCTCTGGGAACTCCTTCAAGACTGTTGGAAGACCATTTCAGGGGACTACCTCTTGAAGCTCATCAAGAGAATGCCAAGAGTGTGCAAAGCAGTAATCAAAGCAAAAGGTGGCTACTTTGAAGAACCTAGAATATGACATATTTTCAGTTGTTTCACACTTGTTTATGTATATAATTCCACATGTGTTAATTCATAGTTTTGATGCCTTCATAGTCATGAAAATAAAGAAAACTCTTTGAATGAGTAGGTGTGTCCAAACTTTTGGTCTGTACTGTATATCTCACCCAGATTCTTTAGCCTGGTAAGGTAAATGAAATCCAGGAAGCTGCACTTGCTTCAGCAAACATAGTTGCTGGAGTTTTTTTGGTTTAAAGGGAACCTGTCATTGGGATTTTGTGTATAGAGCTGAGGACATGGGTTGCTAGATGGCCACTAGCATCGCGAGATTACGGCACTCTAGCTTTCTGACGTCGGGGAGCAAGGAGGAGATTCGGAGGATGCGGGGCGATGCTGGGCTCCTTCACGCTGGACTCATCTCAGGTTAATTTGCATATGTTTCAAATCGTTTTTTTTTACACAATAAAAGAACACAGAGCTATGGGGACTGGGTATTGCGGATGGGCTAGCGGCCATCTAGCAACCTATGTCTTCAGCGCTATAAACAAAATCCCGGTGACAGGTTCCCTTTCAGTTCCATGGGCTGGTTTTTATATGGACTGAGAGGAAGGATTAGCAGATTCGCTACAGACTTCTGTTATCACAGGTGAGGCCTTCTGGGATCCTCCCTGGGGAATAAAGCAGATCTCAGAATGTAAGTCTGGGAGAGATATGCCTGGAGAAGCTAACCTGCATGGTTAAAGCTTAGTAACTGGCAGACCAGGAATCGCCTGTGTTTTAGCTAGAGCCCAGATGGACAGGTGTTTATTTTGCTTCTGCACATTAGCCTTCTAAACTGGCTTGCTGTTGAGCCTGTAAGGCCTCTGCATGTAACCTCTGCTGCTGCTCCGTGGCCTGTTCATGCCTTAGGTTAGCCTGCACCAGCTGCTTCATGATTTCCTCCATTGCATTTGATTAACTTTGCATAGCTGCAGCAGCTTTCACCCAGGACATAAAAGCACAAAACCTGTCACGCCATTGCCCTTACTAACCAGTTACCCGCATCCTCCACCAAAGCATAAAACAACAAAATAAACACCTGTCCATCTGGGTCTAACTAATACACAGGCAATTCCTGGTCCTGTTCACACCAGGGAAGTTCAGGCTTCACACAGCCTCATGGTCTGCCAGTTACCAAGCTTTAACCATGCAGGTTAGCTTCTCCAGGCATATCTCTCCCAGACTGACATTCTGAGATCTGCTTTATTCTTCAGTGATGATCCCATATTCCCATCCCACTAGACTTGTAATCTGACAGGCTATAACGAATATCTGCAGTGGAAGGGTGTAGACTGGGAGGTCCCACTGCCAATCTTACCTCTCAGTCCAAATAAAATCCAGCCCATGGAATTGAAACCAAAACAGCTCCAGCAACTATGTTTGCTGAAGCAAGTGCAGCTTCCCGGATTTCATCTATCTCACCCAGCTGAGGAATCTGGGTGAGATATGCGACGTCCGACACCGGCAAAGGGTCCCTTTAAGAAATGTTTGTGACGCCAATTGCAGTGAAGCAACAACGGGACAGAGTCCCTTTAAGAAATGGTGTTTGTGGTTGATGGTACCCAGGTGTAGGAATGGCCGAGTGGTGTAGGGTGGCCTACAATGTCCCTTACTGTTTTGTATGTGTCACGGTGCTCCTACCTGGATACGCTGGACCCCAGGCGTTGTCTTACGAAGCAGCAAATAAGGGGTAGTTGAATTGGGGGGATGAAAGAAATAACTTGAGTCCAGACCTTGTAATGAAGTTAATAACAGCTTTACTTTGCATAAACGTTTCTCCAAACAGTTTACAGACTTTATCTTGGTTCCAGCAGGCTTTAGCATTAAAACTGTGGCAGGCAAACTCCTATCTGCTACATCTGTTGCTTTCTGGCTCTGCTGTACTGACAGGCTGTCTATAGAACTCAGCTTCTTCTTTATGCTGTACTTTACTTTGTAGTCTGGTCTGTCTCTAGATTTGTCCAGGGAAAACGCCTTCTGGATTCTCAGGCTTTAATCTGTGGCCTCCATGTCCAGCAGAGCTAAAGGTGCTCTAGTTTGCTTGCTTTGCTTAGCTGGGGCACGTCCAACGGCGACATGCCCAGCCCTTGCTCCCTTCCCCTAGCAGGGGGTAAGCTAGACTCTCCCCTAGTAGGGGGTAAGCTAGACTGACCTCTAACTATCTAGTCACCTCCCCTCCTCAGAGGGAGAGTTAGAATGGAAAGAAGGGTTCAATTCTCTCTAACGGTGGCTCTGCCATGCTTGCTGCCACCTACTGGTGAACCAGGTACACTACATTTGAACATAAACAGTTACAAAATAGGAATGCACAGTTTTTGGACTTGAAATAAATACACATGATGACTTGAGGTTAACCAATAAAGACAGTAGCGAGGTGCAAAGGTGGTAATGCCACTCTGGGGCGTTACAGATATACACTCCATCCACCACTTTGTTGTACACATTACCACACAGCAATAACAATAACACCAAATGCAGCAACAATAAGAATAATAAGGGTATGTTCACACAGTTTTAAATGCATTTGGAAAAATCCAGTCACGAGGCTGAACCTGGGATATCTGGCACACATTAGACCAAAAATCTATGTAGTTCTCTTTCATAGATTTCTTTTTCCATTACGCCACATGACAGCACCTGTGAGAGATCCTCCTCCTTCCGGACAGGAAACAGGAACTTCCCAGATCTTTAAATTGGTCCCATGCCTTCCACCTTCAGTTCTTTCCTGTTTCCTGTCCAGGGACAGGAGGATTTCTTTCCAGGTCTATTTTTTGGCTGCAGGACCTCTAGGGTTAAGACGAAACCTAGTGGAGGTACCTGTCGGCGTAAGTCTCCACTAGGAGCCGCTGAGAAGCCCGGCGTCTGCATTTTTCTTTTCCCTTCTTCGGAGCCATGGGGGGATGCCTGGGCTGCCTCGTGTCCCTGCCTGCCGACGAAGTCGCGGCATGAGGGGGGAGCTGCGTCTTCCCTCTCATTGAGTCTGGCTGTGCTGGACGTGCGCGTCGCACCGGAAGTGACGCGTGCGTTCCACCGGCCGGAAGGGGAGGAGCTAAACATGGCGGGCGCTGCGCGGCCCATTTGAAAAAGGGAACGCCGACCAGCCAGCGTGGAGGGAGTAGCAGCAGGATCGACCGGCACAAGCGGCACCTACAACCCTCGATTGGCCCCCTTTACACAGCATGATGATGCAGGAAGAAGGGGGTGTACAACAGCGCACCGACAGACAGGAGCAGCTTTTGGAATCCAGCATGGTACTCCTGGGGGTAAGAGGGGTTAACCCCCACCATCTCCCTTTGGGGAGTTATTATTATGGTCAGGTTAAACTGATGGGATGTTTTATTAAATGCAGGCTAAAGAGGCCCCAAAGAAAGCTTCCCACAAAAGAGCTAAGGAGTGTGGAATCTGCAAGAGGATAAGTTAGTGGCAGAGGAGTCGCCATCTTTATTACAGAGTATCCAGAATTTAGTAAAAAATGAAGTCCGTTCGTCCGTAGAGGAGCTTAGAAGATCCCTGCCTAGCTCATCCAGGCATAAGAGGGCCCAGGCGGTAGCGGAGGATACTATGGACTCTGGGGCTGAGGAGGGCGCTATTGTATTCCTCTTCCGAGGATTTGACAGGGAAGCCGTTGTTTAGAGCTGAAGATACGGACCTATTATTGAAGGCGGTTAGATCCACGATGGAGCTGGGGGAGGAAAAGGAGTCCAGGTCTAGACCAGAGCTGATGTTTGAGAGCCTTAAGCCCAAAAAGTCTAGAGTTTTCCCCATTCAGGACTGTATCAAGGACCTGATTAAACGTGAATGGGAGAAGCCCGATAAAAAATTCTTTATCCCTAGAGCGGTCAAGAGAAAGTACCCCTTTGATGATCAGGAGGTCTCAGCTTGGCAGGAGGTACCAAGGGTAGACGCTCCTGTAGCTAAGATAAATAAGAAGTCAGCCCTCCCGTTTGAGGATCTAGGGTCCCTTAAAGATCCCATGGACAAAAGGGCTGATGCATACTTAAGGAAGAATTGGGAAGCTTCCACTTCTTTCTTTAAGCCAAATATAGCAACTACCTCGGTGGCTAGGTCATTAAAGCTCTGGTTGGAGGAATTAGAGTCTCATATAGAGAATAAGACTCCTAGGGATCAGCTGCTTGAGGCGATACCAACTATGTCCAGTGCAGTGGACTTTATTTCTGATGCCTCCGCTGACGCATTGAGGCTTTCCGCTAGGGCGGCTGCACTATCCAATTCAGCCAGAAGGTCGTTATGGTTGAAAGGGTGGAAGGGCGACGTAGCTTCAAAATCTAAGCTTTGCGCCTTACCTTGCCAAGGAGATTTTTTATTTGGATCAGCCTTAGATGACATTTTAGATAAGGCATCCGATAAGAAAAAAGGATTTCCAGCACCGTCCTTTCCTAAACAGGGGAAGCCATTTCGGAATAATGAAAGAAGGAAGGCTTTTGGGGATCCAAAGAAAAGGAGGGAGTGGAGATCTGATAAATCAAAAAGTGTCCTGTTTAAACCCAGACCTCAAACATCAAGTTCCACTCAACAATGACGCCAGACCCCAGGTGGGCGGTTGTCTTTCTTTATTTTTTCCAGCCTGGCGAAATATTACCGCAAGCGCCTGGGTAAAGGATATTATAAAGGAAGGCTATCGCCTAGACTTCAAGAGACTACCACCCAGGACATTCAAAGTTACTTCTTTAAATCAAAATTCTCCAAAACAGGTGGCACTTTCGGAGGAAATAAACAACCTCCTGGAAAAGGCAGTCCTTGTCCCAGTCCCCAAGGACGAACAAGGAGAGGGTTTCTATTCAACCCTATTTCTGGTCCCCAAGCCCAACGGTACGTTCAGACTGATTATAAATTTAAAAGGTCTCAACCAGTATCTGTCCTACCAGAAATTCAGGATGGAGTCCATCTCCTCCACGGTCCTCCATCTGTTTCCCAACTGCGTGATGGCCTCAATAGACATAAAGGACGCCTACTACCACGTGCCCATCCATCCCTTGTCCCAAAAATACCTGAGGGTGGCAGTGAAGATGGGGGAATCAATCGTCCATTTACAGTTCAGAGCACTTCCTTTTGGGGTATCACAGGCACCGAGGCTCTTCACAAAGCTGATGGCGGAGGTAATGGCAGAAGTAAGGAGGTCGGACATCATTATAGTCTCATACCTGGACGACCTTCTCTTGGTAGGGCAGTCCCCAGAGCAGTTGAAATCTCACATACAGAAGGTCCTGGGGATCCTGATGAGCCTGGGCTGGTTAATAAATTGGGACAAATCATCCCGGATTCCAACATCCAGATGCATTTTCCTCGGCATCCTGTTAGACTCTCAGACTTAGAAATCTTATCTTCCAGCAGACAAGAAGGAGGGGATTCAGCAGAAGATCAGGTCTTTCAGCAAGGTCAAAGAAGTCCCCTTAAGAAAAGCTATGTCTATTCTGGGTCTGATGACGGCTTGTATTCCGGCTGTGAGGTTGGCCCAATTCAGGTCCAGAATACTGCAACGGCTCATTCTATCCAAATGGGATGGGAGGTCGCTATCCCTGGATCACAAGATTGTGGTCCCAGGTTCAGTAACCCGGTCCCTAGCTTGGTGGCTAAAGGCTTCGAACCTCGGTCGGGGGGTAGAGTGGGTGAGACACGACCCCTTGATAATAACCACCGATGCAAGCCCTTGGGGATGGGGCGCCCATTCAGTTTTGGTTTTTTTCCAAGGTCCTTGGTCAAGAGACCAGAGTGCTCAGTCCCAAAATGCCAGGGAGTTAAGAGCAGTCCTGTGCGCACTAGAGAAAAGTCTCCCTTTTTTGTCTCAAAAGCATGTCAGGATCCTATCAGACAACGCCTCGGTGGTGGCTTATATAAACAAACAAGGGGGGACAAGATCCTATCAACTAATGGAGCTGGCATCCAGGATTTTCTTGTTAATACAGGGGAAAGTTCTGTCTCTCTCAGCGGTTCACCTGAAGGGCTCAGAGAATCACCAGGCGGACTTTCTCAGCAGACACAGATTCAGTCAGGCGAATTGGTGTCTGAATCAGGAAGTGTTTCACCAAATACAGGCCCTATGGGGATCCCCTACGATAGATCTATTCGCCTCAGTGGAAAACAAAAAGTGCAAAAAGTTCTTTTCTCTCAGCAGGGAGGATCAGTCGATAGGCACAGATGCGCTCTCACAGTCGTGGGGGAAGAGCCTAGTCTATGCGTTTCCTCCCATCAGCCTATTGCCCAGAGTGATCCAGAAGATCAGGGGGGAGCAGGCGACGGTGATACTAATAGCACCATTCTGGCCAAGAAGAGTCTGGTTTGCTTGGTTGAGGAGACTATCAATAGCCGATCCCTGGGTGCTTCCAGTAAGACAGGACCTATTATATCAGGGCCCTCTACATCATCCGGAAGTCAAGAACCTCCACCTGACGGCTTGGATTTTGAGAGGACATTCTTCAGGTCTAGAGGCCTATCAGAACAGGTCATCGGGACTCTCCTAGCTAGTAGGAAAAAAGTCACCTCCGAAATCTATCTGAGAGTATGGAAAACCTTCCTTCGGTTTGCAGGTCCAGGCTTAGACTTGAGCTCACCCAACATCCCGTTAATTTTGAACTTTTTGCAGGAAGGCCTTAACAAAAAGCTTAAACCCAGCACTCTCAAGGTGCAGGTCTCAGCACTGAGTGTCCTGTTTGACTTTCGATTGGCTACTCATCCTTGGGTCAAAAGGTTCATTAGGGGGTCCTCTAGACTATGTCCTATAGTTAAATCTAAGTCAGCCCCCTGGGACCTTAACCTGGTTCTTTCTGCTCTTACCAAGGCTCCGTTTGAGCCTCTGGGGGACATCCCCTTAAGGATGTTATCCTATAAGACCGTATTTTTAGTGGCCATTACATCTGCCAGATGAGTAGGAGAGCTGTCCGCCTTGTCCTCTTCCCCACCATATACTCAGATTCTGGAGGATAGAATTGTTTTCAAACCAGACCCTGCATTCCTGCCCAAAGTAGTGTCGGTATTCCATAAGTCTCAGGAGATAGTTCTCCCTTCCTTTTGTCAGGACCCAAAGAATGAGGGAGAAAGATCCTTTCATACTTTAGACGTTAGAAGGTGTGTCTGTGCGTATTTAGAGTCTACAAAGGACTTTAGAAAGACCCCGCAACTCTTTGTTCAATTTCAGGGTCAGAACAGGGGCTCAAAGGTTACAAGCCGTACCTTAGCCAGATGGATCAAGAGAGCGATAGGTTTGGCATATTCACTATCAGATTGTCAGGTCCCTTCAGATTTTTCAGCCCATTCCACCAGGGCAGTAGCCTCATCCTGGGCAGAAAAAGGGTGTGCTACCATAGAACAGATCTGTAGGGCTGCAACGTGGAGTTCCCCCTCTACGTTTTACAAGCACTACAGGTTGGACCTTTCATCTGTGCAGGATATGTCTTTTGGGAGAAAGGTGCTGCAGGCTGTAGTCCCTCCCTAATAGTTATCTAGTCTAGTCTCTCACAGGTGCTGTCATGGGGCGTAATGGAAATACTTCAATTACTCTTACCGGTAATATGTTTTCCATGAGCCCATGACAGCACCTACATAATTCCCTCCCTTATTTAGAAAAAAAAATATATATATAATAATATTTTTATTTATAAAGAATGATGATGAAAAAAAAAAAAAAAAAAGAAAAAAGAGAGAAATTTACTCTTTAGTATGATGCCAAAGAAGAGATATGCCTGGCATATATTTGGCGCAGAGTTTGTTTCTATTATGTTTTCTCGCCTATGTTGTTAGTTTTCACTATATATAGGTGCGTTGCTGGTCCCAGGAATCTTGTCAAATACTGAAGGTGGAAGGCATGGGACCAATTTAAAGATCTGGGAAGTTCCTGTTTCCTGTCCGGAAGGAGGAGGATCTCTCACAGGTGCTGTCATGGGCTCATGGAAAACATATTACCGGTAAGAGTAATTGAAGTATTTCTGGCATATGTTACTCCTGAAGATGCGCCAAAATTAATACCTCTAATATCTGAACCCCTTCAGTATCGGGCCACTTTTCACCTTAAATCCCAGGCCAATTTTTGCAAATCTGACATGTGTCACCTTATGTGGTAATAACTTTGGAAGCTTTTACTTATCCAAGCCATTCCGAGATTGTTTTCTCGTGACACATTGTACTTCATAAAAGTGGTAAATTTGAGTCGATATATTTCACCTTTATTTATAAAATAATCCAAAATTTACCAAAAATTTGGAAAAATTCACAATTTTCTAAATTTGAATTTCTCTACCTTTAAGGCCTCCTGCACACAAACGTTATTTTTTCCGTTTACATTCCGTTTTTTGTGTTCCGTATACGGACCGTATATGGAACCATTCTTTTCAATGAATCCGCAAAAAAACGGAACGTACACCCTATGCCTTCCGTTTCCGTATTTCCGTTCCATTCAAACATAGGACATGTCCTATTATTGTCCGCATAATGGACAAGGATAGTACTGTTCTATTAGGGGCCAGATGTTCAGTTCCGCAAAAAACGGAATGCACACGGACATCATCCGTATTTTTTTCGGATCCGTTTTTTGCAGACCGCAAAATACTGAAAAAGCCATATGGTCGTGTGAAGGAGGCCTAAGACAGATAGTAATACCTCATAAAATGGTTATCAATCAACATTCCCCATATGTCTGCTTTATGTTGGCATAATTTTGTAAATGTCATTTTATTTTTTTAGGACGTTAGAAGACTTAGAAGTTTAGAAGCCATTTTTCAAATTTTTAACAAAATTTCCAAAACCATTGTTTTAAGCACCAATTCAGTTATAAAGTGATTTTGAGGGGCTTACGTAATGTAAACCACCCATAAATGACCCTATTTTAGAAACTACACCCCTCAAATTATTCAAAACTGATCTTACAAACTTTGTTAAGAATTAAAGGAAAATGGAGGTGAAATTTCAAAATGTCACTTTTTTGGTAGATTTTTTTATGTTAATCAATTTTTTCTTGCAACACAGCAAGGGTTAACAGCAAAATAAACCTCAATATATATTACTCTGATTCAGCAGTTTACAGAAATACCCCATATGTGGCAGTAAACTGTTCTATGGGCACGTGGCAGTGGTCAGAAAGAAAAGAAGCCCCATATGGATTTTGGAGGCAGATTTCGCTAGAATGGTTTTTAGGCACCATTTTGTATTTGAAGAGACCCTGACGTACCCCTACAGTGGAAACTCTAAAAAATTGACCCCATTTTGGAAACTACACCCCTATATTGTTGCTTTAGCCCCAAATTTTAAAATTTTTACAAGGGGCAACAAGGGGAAAAAGCACCCCATAATTTTTACCCATTTTCTCCTGAATAGGACAACACCCCATATGTGGTAGTAAACTGCTGTGGGGGCACATGGCAGGACTCAGAAAGGAAGGAGCGCCATATGGCTTTTGCAGCGCAGATTTTGAGGGATAGGTTTATGGATGCCATTGGTTTTTATTTTTTAAGTGTTTGTCCTTTGTGCGGGCTAATTTTTAGCGGGATGAGGTGACGGCTTGATTGGTACATAAGACTTTTTGATTGCTTGGTGTTAAACTTTTTGGGAGACAAGGTGAAAAAAAATATCTGTTTTGGCGTAGGTTTATTTAACATAGTAACATAGTAACATAGTACATAAGGCCGAAAAAAGACATTTGTCCATCCAGTTCGGCCTGTTATCCTGCAAGTTGATCCAGATTTAATTTTCTTTTTACAGCATTCACCTTAGGGGGCATATGTGATATTTTTACAGAGCATGTTGTTACGGATGCGGCGATACCTAATATGTCTATCATTTTTATTTTTGTTAAAGTGAACCTGTCACCTCTACTATGCTACCCTCACTGAGCATTTCTAAATGTTCATTGTGTTACCCTAAACATATAAATTACACTTTTAATTTCATTTGCAGACGAATTCAATTAACATAAAAGGGTCATATCTTACTTGTGTGACCAGAGAAGAGTCATATTTTCAAGCTCTGACTCATCTCAGGTTAATTTTCATATGTATCAAATTGGGGACTGGGTATTATGGATGTGCTAGCGGCCATCTAGCAACCCATGTCCTCAGCTCTATACACAAAATCCTGGTGACAGGTTCCCTTTAAGTTTTGCACAGTGAAATCATTTTTGAACAGAATAAAATCTTGTTTTTGTGTTGCCATTTTCTGAGAGCCCTATATTATTTTTTTTGGGTGCTTGTCTTAGGCCCCTTTCACACGAGCAAGTTTTCCGCGCGAGTGAAATGCGTGACGTGAACGCATAGCACCTGCACTGAATTCTGACCCATTTATTTCAATGGGTCTGTGTACATGAGCGTTTTTTTCACGAATCAGTTCTGCGTTGCGTGAAAAACGCAGCATGTTCTATATTCTGCGTTTTTCATGCAGCCCTGGCCCGATAGAAGTGAATAGGGCTTCAGTGAAAACGCATCGCATCCGCACTTGCTTGCGTTTTTCACTGCTGGTTGCTAAGAGATGCTGTTTTTATCATGCGCGTGAAAAAACGCATCAAAACGCATTGCACTCGCGCGGAAAAAAACTGAATGCAATCGCAGACAAAACTGACTGAACTTTCTTGCAAAATGGTGCGAGTTTAACTGAACGCACCCTGAACACATCTGGAGCCAATCCGTCACGCTCGTGTGAAAGAGGCCTTAAGTAGGGGCTCATTTTTAGCCGGATGAGATGACGGTTTGATTGGTACCATTCTGGGGTGCATAAGGCTTTTTGATCACCTGGTATTACACTTTTTGGCCTCTTTCACACGGGCGTTGCGGGAAAATGTGCGGGTGCATTGCGGGAACACCCGCGATTTTTCCCGCACGAGTGCAAAACATTGTAATGCGTTTTGCACTCGCGTGAGAAAAATCGCACGTGTTTGGTACCCAAACCCGAACTTCTTCACAGAAGTTCGGGCTTGGGATCGGTGTTCTGTAGATGGTATTATTTTCCCTTATAACATGGTTATAAGGGAAAATAATAGCATTCTGAATACAGAATGCATAGTAAAACAGCGCTGGAGGGGTTAAAAAAAAAAAAAAAATCATTTAACTCACCTTAATCCACTTGATCGCGTAGCCCGGCATCTGCTTCTGTCCCCTTTACTGAATAGGACCTGTGGTGAGCATTAATTATAGTTCAAGGACCTGTGATGACGTCACTCCGGTCATCACATGGTACGTCACATGATCTTTTACCATGGTGATTCACCATGGTAAAAGATCATGTGACGTACCATGTAATGACCGGAGTGACGTCATCACAGGTCCTTGAACTATAATTAATGCTCACCACAGGTCCCATTCAGTAAAGGGGACAGAAGCAGATGCCGGGCTACGCGATCAAGTGGATTAAGGTGAGTTAAATGATTTTAATTTTTTTTTAACCCCTCCAGCGCTGTTTTACTATGCATTCTGTATTCAGAATGCTATTATTTTTCCTTATAACCATGTTATAAGGGAAAATAATAATGATCGGGTCTCCATCCCGATCGTCTCCTAGCAACCATGCATGAAAATCGCACCGCATCCGCACTTGCTTGCGGATGCTTGCGATTTTCACGCAACCCCATTCACTTCTATGGGGCCTGCGTTGCGTGAAAAACGCAGAATATAGAGCATGCTACGATTTTCACGCAACGCATAAGTGATGCGTGAAAATCACCGCTCATCTGAACAGCCCCATAGAAATGAATAGGTCGGTATTCGGTGCGGGTGCAATGCGTTCACCTCACGCATCGCATCCGGGCGGAATACTCGCCCGTGTGAAAGGGGCCTTTGGGAAGC
Source organism: Bufo bufo (assembly GCF_905171765.1). Taxonomy (NCBI): domain Eukaryota; kingdom Metazoa; phylum Chordata; class Amphibia; order Anura; family Bufonidae; genus Bufo; species Bufo bufo. Next base: position 48,373,015 of record NC_053394.1, read on the forward strand.
AAGGTGACTAGAAAATTGCTTTTTTTTACACTGTTTTTATTTATTTATATTTTACAGGGTTGTTCACCTGACGGGATGGATCATGTGATTTTTTTTTTATAGAGCCGGTAGATACGGTCGGATGCGGCGATACCTAATATGTCTACATTTCTTTTTTTTCCCCAATTTTTTACATTTTTTATTAACTTTATTTTGGGAGAAGGACGCTTTTTTTTTTTACTTGAAACTTTCAATTTTTTTGTAAAACTTTATTTTTTTAACTTCTTTTTTCACTATATTTTTTGTCCCACTCTGGGACTTCAACTTTTGGGTGTCTGATCCCCTTTACAATGCATTGCAATACTTCTGTATTGTAAAGCATTGGCTGTAGGTGTATTACACAGTGTAATACACTTACAGCCTTTCTGCCTGTGAGATTCAGGGAATTCACAGCAGCACAGGGGCCCGATGGACACGCGGACCCGTCAGTATACCGCATGTGCCGCGGTCAGCGCTGACCGCGGCAGTGCAAAGGTTAATACGCCAGTATCTGTGTTTTCACCGATGCCGGCGCATACAGCAGGGGTCCGGCTATCAGTGACTGCCGGACCCCTGCAGCTGATCGGCGGGCGCAGTTCCTGAACCCGCTGGATCAGAGAGCAGTGGCTGTACGGCTCTGGGATTTCTGTCTCAGTTTCCAGCGCCGTACATGTACGGTTCTGGTATCCTACGGGTTAATAGTGGGGTTTACTATAAAGATTAGCCTAAGAAACACCAGTCTTCACATATTCTTCCATAATGAAGAAGTAGAGAAAAGGTGGAAGGGAATAAGATTGTAGGATCAGACTACACGGTTTATTTGTTGTCTGTTACCATGGAGACACATTGGGGGGGAAGTTATTAAGATTGGAGCTTCTGAAGCCAGTCTTGATAAAAAAAAAACTTGCTGGCACCACGTCCACGTGCCCAGAAAAGACATTTAGACCTGCAAGGAGCTGGCATAGATTTCAGGTGTGATGTGCTCCACTATTCTGGCACACATATTGATAAATGCCAGGCCATAGAGTTCCCAAACCCTCCTCCCCACACCCCACCCACTTCCCCTCCATGCCTCACCTTTTGTAAAACTGGCAATGGTGTCGGAAAACTGCTGGGCCAAAATCTGACTTTCTACACCATAGAAACTGCCATAGAACAATGATACATTCACCCTTAGGGCTCATGCACACGACCGTATGTATTTTGCAGTCCGCAAAAAACGGATCTGCAAAAAAAATCTGATGACGTCCGTGTGCATTCAGTATTTTGCAGAAGGGAACAGCTGGCCCCTAATAGAACAGTCCTATCCTTGTCCGTAATGCGGATAATAATAGGACATGTTTTATTTTTTTGCGGAACAAAAATACAGACATACGGAAACGGAATGCACACGGAGTAACTTCCGTTTTTTTTTGCAGACCCATTGAAATCAATGGTTCCGCATACGGTCCGCAAAAAAAAAAGGAACGAATAAATGGATCCGCATCCGTTCAACAATTTTGCGGAACAGGTGCGGACCCATTCATTTCAATGGGGCCGCAAAAGATGCGGACAGCACACCGCGTGATGTCCGCATCCGTTGTTCCATTCCGCGGCCCTGCACAAAATATAGAGCATGTCCTATTCTTGTCTGCAACCACGGACGAGAATAGGTATTCTCTATATAGCGCCGGCCATGTGCGGTCTGCAAAATGCCGGTATCTGTGTTTTGCGGATCTACAATTTGCGGACAGCAAAACACTTACGGTCATGTGATTGTAGCCTTAGGGCTCATTCACACGAACGTAAGGGCTCCGGGCCCATGCTGCGGACCGCAAATTGCGGTCCGCAATGCACGGGCACCGATCGTGGAGCAGCCGCATGCGGATTGCAGACCCATTTATTTGAATGGGGTCCGCGATCCGTCCGTTCCGCAAAAAGATAGAACAAGTTCTATCTTTTTGCGGAATGGAAGTACGGAATGGAACACCACAGAAGCACTCCATAGTGCTTCTGTAGTGTTCCGTTCCGTGCTTCCGTTCCCGCATCTCCGGATTTGCGGACTCATTCAAGTCAATGGGTCCGCATACATGATGCGAAATGCACACGGAACGATGACCCGTGAATTGCGAATCTGCATATGCAGTCCGCGATACGTCAACGGGGCACCTACGTTCGTGTGAATGAGCCCTAAGTGTGCATAGGAGCTGTAGAAGTAAAACGGCAGGACATTTTCAGTTAAGGCCTATTACAAAATTATTTCATTTTTTTCATTCTAGATATATTGAAAGAATATTAAAAAAAAAGTTGCTTACTAAAGTGTACATAACCTTTTAAATCCACTTTTTTTGTTAAAAAAAAAAATGACAGATGGGAACATGGGGCCTTGAATTCAGTTGTGTAGAACAGTGTTCCCCAAACTCCAGTTCTCAGGGTCAACCTACCGGTCATGATTTGAGAATATCCCACAGAATGAATACCTGCGGTAAGTCCTGATGCATTGACTCAAATTGTATCACCTGCTCAATACTAAGGAAATCCTGAAAACATGACAGCCCTGAGGACTGGAGGTAAGGACCTGTCACAGCCTTTGGTTTGCGCTGTTACACTGTTGCCACACTTGCGGTTGCCCGCGGCAACGTGTTGTTGTGAGAGCATGCGGTGGCAGTGTCTCGGCCTTCTGGGTGATTGCCACGCATGCTGTTGCCGGTGGTAACGTGTGGTTTAGTTTGCTTGTGTGTGCACTTCCCCTTTAAGTGGCTTCCTTCCTCTGTCTGGTGTTGGAAGGGTTAACTCCCTTCCTAGTGTTTTGTGAACACTGGGTTTATGTGTGTGGGTGGGTGTGTGGCTGCTTGGGCTATTTAGTCTCTGCTGGATGCCTGAAGCCCAGGGTTCCTCCAGCCTTGGTGTATACTGGTGGATCACTGCTCCTGGCTTTACCATCTGTCCAGTGAGGGCCACCCTTGTGGTCATAGATGTTCTATGTCATCCAGGTGTCTCCTTCCCTTCCTGTCCCTATTTGTACGGAGTGGGTTATGTTCAGGGTGTTTATATGTATAGCTTAGTGTTACATGTCTGGTGGTGTTTGGTGTCATGTTTATTAGACATTCCCCTGTCTCATGTCATTGCAGCTATGGTGTCCTGGGTTCCTGTGTGGTTTGTGGTGTGTGCTGTGTCCTTTAATGTTGGTGTGGACACCAGCACTTGTGCACAGGTTCCAGTCAGTGTGTCTGTGGCAGGTAAGTGTGTTATTGGTTTCGCTTACCTGCCATCTCCTGAGCTGTTTGTGTTTCCCTTTCCCTGCTTCTTGGCCTTTAGAGACTCCTGTTCCTCCGTGTTGTGGATGAACAGGTCGTCTCTCCCCCGCTTCTAGTGAGGGATTTCCAGGGCGACTCAGGATATTAGGTATCCAGGGTATGAGCCGTCCCACCATCAGGGTCCGCTCATACTGTTAGGAGTTAGGGAGAGGATTAGGGATGCAATAGGAGATGACCTTCTCCCTGATCCCGGCGTCCTGGCCTAGTTGCTACCATTATCCGTCTTACATTGTATGGTGGGGGGTTTCCCCCACTCCCCGCCGTGACAGGACCATTGGTGTAGACCATCTGTAAGGAATTTAAAGTAAATGACCCCGTTACTTTCACTAGCTGGTAACGTAAAGCATAGGGGGTTATACAATCTGTGACTTTTTCCTGCTCACGCCAGGTCTAAAAAAGTGGGTGTGGCGGGGAAGGGGTCAGCCGGCAGACCAGTCTCATTCATCATTTTCTACGACTGTTTTAGGTGTAGAAAATGGTCTAAATGTAAGATAGCAAGAAAGCGCAGGATATGCCAAAGTTATGTAGTGGCTGGCGCTTCTTCATAACTTCAGCGGATCCACCGCCACCAGGTCTAAAACGCCGGTCATAATAAAAGACCCTCAATCAATGAAGCATGTTCTGTGGACAGTATATGGGATGGCCCCCTGGGCTCATTGTGCGTTCCTATGATTTTTGCTGATTAATAGTTATGATGTGAATATCTCCTAATATACTAGTAACTTGAACAGAGTCTATTCGCAGGGTATGAGTCACTGGTAGAGATTAAAGGATAACACCATCAGCCAAATGTACAGAGGATCTCTTTATACCAATGTGAAATGTTACCTCCACTAATAAATACCACGTTAAGAGCTAGAAATAAGACAGAGCTGGGGGATGGCGCTCCATGATAACTGTATTGTAATGCATTTTAAGAATGTTAATAGACAAACTCAAACAAAACAATAGCTGATCAATAGACCAACTACAAAAAACACAATGGAGCCTCATTCAAGAGTCTCAACACGGCAATCCAAAGTACAAACCTCCCCGAGAAACGGTAAAATGCAAAATAACTGTGGAGCCCCAGTTATGGGTCTTCAACACAGTAAAAGCTAGATATCCCTCAACGGAAGGAAAACCAAGCAAAGGGGTGTCCCCGTTATAGAGATCACCAGATCCACCATATTAAGTGGCCCCTATGCTCTTTTACAAGCCTTAAAGGGGTTTTGCCATCACATACAATGGGGGCACATTGCTAGGATATGCCCCCATTGTCTGATAGGTGCGAGTCCCAGAGGTGAGGTACAACAAGAACGAAGCGGGGAAATTAATGGAGGGCGTGCTACGCATGCGCAGCCGCCCTCCATTCATTTCAATGGGGCCGACGAAAATAGCCGACCCCTGGCTCGGCTATTTCCGTCTGGCCCATAGAAATGAATGGGAGCAGGGGCCGCGGCACGCTCCCGTTCACTTGTATGGGAGCAGCGCTTGGTGGTGTACGGACCCCGGGAAACCCGGGGTCGTCCAGCCACAGCTCTCCCCACTCCGTTCTCCTTGTAGATGCGAGTCCCACCTCTGAGACAATGGGGGCATATCTTAGTGATACGCCCCTTTAAGGATGTGACAGGAGAAGACCTAAGCCAGTTATCCATCCACAGACAGCTGTTTTGGGGTGTTGCCCCTCATCATTGTGGAGTAGGATTCTAGCTAACTGGGAGCAACTACTCAAACAAAACAATACAGGGAGTGCAGAATTATTAGGCAAGTTGTATTTTTGAGGATTAATTTTATTATTGAACAACAACCATGTTCTCAATGAACCCAAAAAACTCATTAATATCAAAGCTGAATATTTTTGGAAGTAGTTTTTAGTTTGTTTTTAGTTTTAGCTATTTTAGGGGGATATCTGTGTGTGCAGGTGACTATTACTGTGCATAATTATTAGGCAACTTAACAAAAAACAAATATATACCCATTTCAATTATTTATTTTTACCAGTGAAACCAATATAACATCTCAACATTCACAAATATACATTTCTGACATTCAAAAACAAAACAAAAACAAATCAGTGACCAATATAGCCACCTTTCTTTGCAAGGACACTCAAAAGCCTGCCATCCATGGATTCTGTCAGTGTTTTGATCTGTTCACCATCAACATTGCGTGCAGCAGCAACCACAGCCTCCCAGACACTGTTCAGAGAGGTGTACTGTTTTCCCTCCTTGTAAATCTCACATTTGATGATGGACCACAGGTTCTCAATGGGGTTCAGATCAGGTGAACAAGGAGGCCATGTCATTAGATTTTCTTCTTTTATACCCTTTCTTGCCAGCCACGCTGTGGAGTACTTGGACGCGTGTGATGGAGCATTGTCCTGCATGAAAATCATGTTTTTCTTGAAGGATGCAGACTTCTTCCTGTACCACTGCTTGAAGAAGGTGTCTTCCAGAAACTGGCAGTAGGACTGGGAGTTGAGCTTGACTCCATCCTCAACCCGAAAAGGCCCCACAAGCTCATCTTTGATGATACCAGCCCAAACCAGTACTCCACCTCCACCTTGCTGGCGTCTCAGTCGGACTGGAGCTCTCTGCCCTTTACCAATCCAGCCACGGGTCCATCCATCTGGCCCATCAAGACTCACTCTCATTTCATCAGTCCATAAAACCTTAGAAAAATCAGTCTTGAGATATTTCTTGGCCCAGTCTTGACGTTTCAGCTTGTGTGTCTTGTTCAGTGGTGGTCGTTTTTCAGCCTTTCTTACCTTGGCCATGTCTCTGAGTATTGCACACCTTGTGCTTTTGGGCACTCCAGTGATGTTGCAGCTCTGAAATATGGCCAAACTGGTGGCAAGTGGCATCTTGGCAGCTGCACGCTTGACTTTTCTCAGTTCATGGGCAGTTATTTTGCGCCTTGGTTTTTCCACACGCTTCTTGCGACCCTGTTGACTATTTTGAATGAAACGCTTGATTGTTCGATGATCACGCTTCAGAAGCTTTGCAATTTTAAGAGTGCTGCATCCCTCTGCAAGATATCTCACTATTTTTGACTTTTCTGAGCCTGTCAAGTCCTTCTTTTGACCCATTTTGCCAAAGGAAAGGAAGTTGCCTAATAATTATGCACACCTGATATAGGGTGTTGATGTCATTAGACCACACCCCTTCTCATTACAGAGATGCACATCACCTAATATGCTTAATTGGTAGTAGGCTTTCGAGCCTATACAGCTTGGAGTAAGACAACATGCATAAAGAGGATGATGTGGTCAAAATACTCATTTGCCTAATAATTCTGCACTCCCTGTAGTTGATCTTAGGGAGACCAACTAGTTAGATATAGGCTATAGTGGTTCTCCGGAGAACTGTACGATGGGATTTGTACGTGGTCATGCCTCATGTACATCTTCCTCATGCTTTTTTTTATTTTATTTTGGACTCTCCTGACCCATTTTATGATGTTCTGCAGTATCTGTGGTGTGCATTGTGAGGTTCTGCAGCATCTGAGATGTGTATTATAATGTTCTATAGTATCTGAGTTGTTTATTAGTGCAGTGACCAGGTTTGGGGTGGCCCCAATGATACGCTGATTCCCCCGGACACCGTCGAGGTGTCGCCACGTGTTGCTGCTCTCTAAAAGGGTTGATAAGTCGTGGTGCACCCCAATGGGAAATAAATCCGGAGAGTCAGGGTCTGCAGTAAACCAGTGTGCTTCTTTACTGGAAGACCTCAAATGCAAAATAATACAGACAATGCACTGAGCTGGCTTCTCCACTCTTCTCCTGGATAGAAGGTTCTGTGCTGAGGGAAGGCCTGAGCTAGCTGTCCCTTTCTCTCTCAGAACGCTGGTACCCTGGCTGAAGTCTGTTGGCCCAGTGTCTGTGGTTCAGTCGTCTGGCTGGCTTCCTGGTCACATGGCCGGTGATGGTGACCCATGGTCTGTGACTCAGCGTCCCTATCTCCGTGTCTTCCTCTGGTCACTCATGCAGTCTGCCAGTCTCTCTTACTAAGCACTGGTCCTTATCTCCAGACCAGCAGAGCCTCTCTTACTAAGCACTGGTCCCTATTTGCAGATAACTAAGGGCTCTAACTGCTCTCCTTATATACAGTTTCTATACAGTTTCTAGCTGAACTAGAACCTTCTAAAGGGAGGGGTGAAGTGGAGACACATGGCCTAAACAGAAACACTGTTACAATTACTGTCTGTCATAAACTTGTTTAGCATTTCAATGAAAATATATGGACCAAGTGACAGCTGTTTTTTGATGGCTGTCACGCAGCTGTTTTCAGAACCATGCAGTCTGTGGGGCTATTCACATGCCCATTTTGTTAATGGCCAGTTGTTAACAACCGTTTTTAACACCCACTTAGACAAGAATGCACCAGTTTAACAGCTGTTGAAAATGGGTACACTAGGACAATATGGCCTTTTAGAGGTAAAAAATAAAGCATGAGTGTGTTTAGACTTCATCACACTGAGCGCAGGTCCTTCGGTAGGTCCTTTTCGGTAGAGGAGTGACTGCCTCTGTGCATGGAACGGGATGAGTATTTTTGCTAAAAAATTTTTTTTTGCTAAAATGAAACATTACAGCTGGGTGCCACTATGGGGAACATTATGGGCCACTATGGAGGGGGGGTATTATTACTGCAGAGGTCACCATGGGGACATTATTGGCCACCATGGGGTGGGCCACTCTAGGGGACATTATTACAGATGGAGGCCACGATGGGAGACATTATATGTACTGAGGGCATGGCAGGGGTTGGGATCTTGGGATAAAAAAAAGCCAATGAAATTCATCCGTTTTTCACTGCCATTTTTAACGGCTATGAAAAACTGATGCAAAATGGCCATTAAAAACGGACAGACAGACGGAAAATGGATGCACAAATGGTTGAAAAATGTCCATGAAAAACTGATAGTGTGTCTGCTTTTAACAGACGTTTTTGTTTTCCTTGTCGTGTGCATGTAGCCTAAGGCTACTTTCACACTTGCGTTTTTGCTGGATCCGGAAGGGTTATGAGGTTCTGCGGAACCTGGGGTGTGTATTATGATGTTGTACAGTATCTAAGGTGTGTATTATGAGGTTCTGCAGTATCTAAGGTGTGTATTATGATGTTTTACAGTAGCTGTGGTGGATATTATAAGGTTCTGCAGCAGCTGAGGTGTGTATTATGAGGTTATGCAGTGGTTGAGGTGAGTATTATGAGAAGTATTGTGATGTTCTGCAGTATCTTAGGTGAGTATCGTTAAGCGAATTGAAGTTAACGAAGTGGAATTCAATCTGAATTTCAGGAATCCAAATTTCCTCGCGTTTCGCGGTAACGAATCAGATTTTTTTCTAAAATGGCTGCTGCACATGTTACAAAGTGAAAGTTAGAAGCCCGGTAAAGAGGGATCACCCATAATGCCGTTCAGACAGAAAATCAGCAGCTAGCCAGCCCCTGTGATGTCACAGCCCTATAAATGCCTCATCCTGCTCGCCATTTTACAATGAACTGAGCATAGGGACAGATGTGACAAGTGCTAGGGAAAGTGTTCTACAGAGCTTTTAATAGTATAATCTGGGATAGGGACAGTGTAGGGACAGTGTAGGGACAGTGTAGGGAGATCGTAGGGAGAGTTTTCAGACACTGTAGGGGGGGCATAGGGAAACTGCAGCACAGTGCAGGCTGAAGGAATCCATAGGAGACAGTGCAGTTTGCATCAATCCATTGTGTAGAGCACAGAGCTATCTAACTGAATGGTGCCCACCTTGTTTAATAGATGAGCAATTCTATTACGCCTTGATTCTCATATTGGGGTGAATAAACTGTGTAATGTAACTGTTAGTGTGGTGTCCACATTGACATTGAATAACTTATTTTACATATACAGTTACTGTTACCGTATAGTATGTCCAATAAAAAGGTGCCAGGGCCCTCCAAAGTACGGGCAGTGGCAAAAATGTTGCTGGAACCTGCAGAAGTAGCAGAAGAAGAAGAGTTGGTGGCAGCAGCAGCCGTAGTAACAGGCCAGAGCTGCCACTGTCATCCAGCTGTCCATCCACCAATCCCGCTGTCCTGAAATGGTTGACTCAGTCTTCAACATCATCTCAACTGACATCAGACACCCACAGCCAGGAGTTGGTGGGTTCCTCTGACACCACGCTTAGTTGGCATGGCCCGGGAACAAGCTCTGTGCCTCCACCTGTCTTGAACCTGCCTCTTTCCTATTCTGCTCCTTCTATCAGGCAAGTAAAGCCGTGCCACTGTCTCTGCTCTGCTTTTCAGCAAGGAAAATATTACTGAGGATGCTACTTCCCAGTGCAGATTTGGAGGAGAGATCCGCTGCTTTTTCCTGTAGACATGCAAGTAGCGATGATGATAGTCACATGGGAGCAAGTGTTGAGAGCAGTCAGGGACACGGCCACTGGCGGATCCAGGGGGGGGCACGGGGCATTTGCCCCCCTCCCCAGCTGGCGGCGTGGCCCTGGTGAAAAGTGGGGGGCGGCGGCGGCGGCAGGGCACAGGGAGATGAGGGCTTCCATTGTGGAAGCGTTCATCTCCATAGTCATCTGTATCGCCGTCCTCAGGACAGCGATACAGATGGCTGTGCTGCGGCGGGGCAGGGGAGAGAGAGGCGTGTCCCTTCCCTGTTCCCCTGATAGGCTGCCGGCACTAGGCCCGCAGCCTATCAGAGGCCGGTGAAGGCGGCGCGATTACGTCATCACGCTGCCTGAGCCGTACAGCGCAGGACACAGGCCAGAAGAGGCCTGCATCGCATCGCTGACATGGGGGTAAGTATAACAATTTTTTACGTATATGTACAATACTTTTACTGGCACATAATGGGGGTGGGGGGGTGCTCTCATTACTGGCACATAATGGGGGGGTGCTCTTGTTACTGGCACATGATGGAGGGGCTCTTGTTACTAGCACATGATGGGGGGGCTCTTGTTACTGTCAAATGATGGGGGGGCTTATGTTGCTGGCACATGATGGGGGGCTCTTATTACTGGCACATGATGGGGGGCTCTTATTACTGGCACATGATGGGGGGCTCTTATTACTGGCACATGGTGGGGGTGTTCTTGTTACTGGCACATGATTGGGGGGTGCTCTTGTTACTGACACATGATTGGGGGGTGCTCTTGTTACTGGCACATGATTGGGGGGTGCTCTTGTTATTTACACATGATTGGGGGGGCTCTTGTTACTGGCACATGATTAGGTGGCATCTATGGGGGCACATTTTACTGGCACGTTATTGGGGGCATCTATTGGGCACTTATTACTGGCACATTATTGTCGGCACTTATTATCACATTATTGGGGGCACTTTTTATTGGCACATTATTGGGTGGCACTATGGGGGCACTTCTTACTGGCACAATAGGGGCATCTACTGAGGCCACAAAGAAGGGGTATTTTATATGGGGCGCTCTGTACAGTAGCATTTTATACTGGGACACATTATGGTGGGTACTATGGAGAAGGGGGGAGAGGAGAACTATGGGGTCATCTACGGGGGGCACTAAGAAGGGGTATTTTATACTGGCAAATTATGGGGGACACTGAGGGCATCTACTGGGGCACTATATATGGGGCATTTTATACTGGTACATTATGGGGAGCACTAGGAGGAAGGGGGGAGAGGAGCACTATGGGGGCATTTACTGGGGGCACTATATAGAGGTATTTTATACTGGCACATTATGGGGGCACTAAAGGGACATTAGCTCAACTGGGGACATTACATGGGGGTATTTTTTGCACCATCACATTATCAGGAGAATTATTTCTACTGGGGGGGGGCATTATGGTGGGCTTTATTACTCCCCCATGGTATGACCCCCTAGTAGCAGCACCAGCCTCTCCCTGCTCTGCTATCCCTCTGCCCCTTCTCCAAATCCTTATTATGAAATCTTTCTCATTAGGATAAAACACAACATCAGCTCCGCCGAGCCCCCGGCCAAAGTGTTGAAGTGGCGTCCGAGATCCCCAGAGCAAAGCCAAGTAATTGTAAGTTTTCATGTAAAATATGTTTATGTCATACACATATAGCATACACTGTGCCACACAATATACAGTATACCTCTACACTGTGTAGTCTGTTCTATAAGCACCACATTGTTTTGTGGCGGTGGACAGAAAGTATTCTGGAAGTGCCCCTCCCAAGACCAGGCTCTGGATCCACCACTGGACACGGCCATGAGACTGGTGAGGGTGACATAAGTGACGAGCAAAGTAAAGAGCAGTCGGCACTCGACATAAAACTCAGTCCGCACGAGAAGGAAATGCTTCCAGACCGTATACAATAAATCTCAGCGGACGTTCTCTTCTTATTGCAATATGCTTGTTTTTATTCCATCAATTCAGAGGATATAATATAAGGACGCGTTGCGGCTCATATAGCCTTCATCAGCCTATGAAGGCTATATGAGCCGCAACACGTCCTTATATTATATCTTCTGAATTGATGGAATAAAAACAAGCATATTGCAATAAGAAGAGAACGTCCGCTGAGATTTATTGTATAAGTGACGAGCAGACAGTAGTGGATGATGATGTAGCCGATTGCATATGGGAGGGGGCGAGGGTGGCAGCAGGCCCGTGAGAACACGGTGGCAGCAAGCCGATGAGCCAGCAGGGTGGAAACAGTGTGAGATCTGGAGCCAAACATGCCCGTGTCCGGAAGCAACTAGTGGTGCACTGCTTCATCGAGACAGCGGCAGGCAGTCAGCACGGAGTCATGGGGGTAAAATGCCATACTCACCGGTTTGGGAATTTTTCATCAAGCCGCTTGAGGATGTCAGAGTGGCCTTATGTAGGATCTGTGGTCAAAAGGTGAAGCGTGGCCAGGGTGCCAATGTTGGCACCACAGCCCTGCGTCAACACATGGAGTGTCACCATAAAGTGGCCTGCGAAAACAGCGGCGCTAATGTAGTGGTACAGCCTGACACATCTCCCAGTGACCCCCATCCCTTCTCCAGCAGTCAGGGCTCCACCACCTCAGCAGAAAGGAGCTGTGTTTCCTTCCCATTGTCTACTAGTCCTGATGCTCCTTCCCCTACTCCTCGTCATGCATTTCGCCAGCAGTCAATCACTGAGGCGATTGCAAAGAGTGCACAACAGTATGTGTGCACTCATCCAACAGTGAAGAAGCTGAACCTGCTCCTGGCCAGGTTGCTGGTACTACAGTCCCTCTCTTTCTATGTGGTTGACTGACGCACATTTCAGAGAATTGATGGCTTGTGGCGAGCCAAGGTGGAGTCCAAAGCCATCACTACTTCTCTAAAAAAGCTTTACCAGCCCTGCATAGGTATGTACAGCAGAAGGTGGGCCTGCCCTTTAGCCTGTCAGTGTGTTGTACAGTTCACGGCAGTGCCGACGTGTTGAGCTGTAACTATGGTCAAGGACAATACATGTCCTTTATGGCCCACTGGGTAAATGTAGTTCCGGCCTAGACACACCAGCAACTTGGCCAGGTGATGGCAATGCCCCGCGTTCTCATGCCATGATTGTGGCACCAATGTCCTCCTCCACCTTGTCTTCATCCTCCACTCCTCATGTCCCTGTTTGGCCTTTTTGCCATCACTGTTTATTTTACCCTTCTGATCTGTCAGAAGAACCAAAAAATGAAAAACACAACGGATCCGGTCTTTGGAGCATCCAAAAGGCCTCTATCACATGGTCAGTATTTTGCATCAGGAATCAATCGTGATTTGGAAGCCAAAAGCAGGAGTGGGTCCAAAACACAGAAGAGAAGTATTTTCATCTCGTGTCATCTCTGTTTTGGACCCACTCCTGTTTTTGTCTTACCAATACTGATCAAATACTGATGCAAAAAACTGATCAAATACTGACCGTGTGATAGAAGCCATTAAAGTCCTGCATGCAGGCCTTCTTTTCCATCTGAATAAATCCAATTAAATAAATCCAATTTCAGAGGCAAATGGCCAAAACTCATGAAAATGAAGCCATCATACGGTCAGTATTTTGCATCAGGATTTGCTCATGATTTGAAAGTCAAAAGCAGGAGGGGGTCCAAAACATTGAAGACATGCAAATATTCCCATCATGTGTCATCTCTGTTTTGGACCCACTCCTGTTTTTTTTTTGGCCTTACCAATAGTGATCAATTACTGACCAAATACTGACCGTGTGAAGGCGGATGCTCATAAGACAGTACTCATCTTTGGGGGTTGTTCTTCTGACAGATCAGAAGAAGGGCAAAATAAACAGTGACGTCAACACAAATTTACTGTTGACACCCTCCCCACTATGTCATAAGCCCGCTACTTGTATCAGCATGTAGCAATCTATGTGGAATCAGCAGACGGTGTAAAAGGAGTGTGTGTTTTCACTCTATAGTAGAATCTTGGGCCACTGCACAGTTAAGTCCTTTATACCTGACGTTAACATTGACCTGAAAGGCTGAGTTCACACTTCACTCTTAGACTCAGTGTGAACTGAGTCTAAGATTGACACCTGTCCCCTGCCTGTCATACTTACACACAGTAGGCCTCTTTCACACGGGCGTCATGTTTTTGGCCCGGATAAGATGCAGGTACGTCATGGGAAAATGTGAGATTTTTCCCGCGCGAGTGCAGAACATTTTAATGCGTTTTGCACGCGCGTGAGAAAAACCGGCATGTTTGGTACCCAAACCCGAACTTCTTCACAGAAGTTCGGGTTTGGGTTAGGTGTTGTGTAGATTGTATTATTTTCCCTTATAACATGGTTATAAGGAAAAATAATAGCATTATTAATACAGAATGAATAGTACAATACAGCTGGAGGGGTTAAAAAAAATAAAAAAATTTTTTAACTCACCTTAATCCACTTGTTCGTGCAGCCCGACTACTCTTCTTTCTTCTGGACCTGGGTAAAGGACCTTTGATGACATCACTGCGCTTATCACATGGATCATCACATGATCCATCACCATGGTGCTGGATCATGTGATGGACCATGTGATGAGCGCAGTGACGTCACCACAGGTCCTATTCCTCACAGATGAAGGCAGAAGAGAAGCCGTGCTGCGCGAACAAGTGGATTAAAGGGCTTCTGTCACCCCACTAAAGTGATTTATTTTTTTGGGCTAGTTAAATTAGTTATATTGCGATATATGAAAATATAATGCTCTTACTTACTTTGATTCAGCAGTTTCTTCCAAAAACGAAGTTTTATAATATGTAAATTAGGTCTCTACCAGCAAGTAGGGCGGCTACTTGCTGGTAGCAGCTGCAGAAAACCGCCCCCTCGTCGTGTTGATTGACAGGGCCAGCCGGGATCTCCTCCTCTGGCCAGCCCTGTCGGCATTTCAAAAATCGCGCACCTGTGTTCATTCGGCGCAGGCGCTCTGAGATGAGGAGGCTCGCCTCCTCAGAACTCCCTCAATGCGCCTGCGCCGTAGACGTCTTCTATTTCGATGATGTCATCGGTGCAGGCGCACTGAGGGAGTTCTAAGGAGGCGAGCCTCCTCATCTCAGAGCGCCTGCGCCGAATGAACACAGGCGCGCGATTTTTGAAATGCCGACAGGGCTGGCCGGAGGAGGAGATCCTGGCTAGCCCTGCCAATCAACACGACGAGGGGGCGGTTTTCTGCAGCTGCTACCAGCAAGTAGCCGCCCTACTTGCTGGTAGAGACCTAATTTACATATTATAAAACTTCGTTTTTGGAAGAAACTGCTGAATCAAAGTAAGTAAGAGCATTATATTTTCATATATCGCAATATAACTAATTTAAGTAGCCCAAAAAACTCACTTTAGTGGGGTGACAGAAGCCCTTTAAGGTGAGTTAAATTTTTTTTTTTTTTTTTTTTTTAACCCCTCCAGCCCTATTGTACTATGCATTCTGTATTAAGAATGCTATTATTTTCCCTTATAACCATGTTATAATGGAAAATAATAATGATCGGGTCCCCATCCCGATCGTCTCCTAGCAACCGTGTGTGAAAATCGCACCACACTTGCTTGCAGATGCTTGCGATTTTCACTTGCTTGCAGATGCTTGCGAGATTCACATCTATGGGGCCTGCGTTGCGTGAAAAACGCACAAAATAGAGCTTGCTGCGATTTTCACGCAATGCACAAGTGATGCGTGAAAATCACCGCTCATGTGCACAGCCCCATAGAATTAAATGGGTCCGGAAAACTCGCCCGTGTGAAAGGAGCCTAACTGTTTCACTACCGAAACTGACTAGCTATGCATCAGATACACTCTCCCTGCAGGCTGGGGAATAGTTGATATAAGGCTTATAAAGCACTTCACTTCATGGTGAATTAATTTGGATTGAATCAAAAATTTTGGAAACATTCAGCGAATTGTCCGAATCAAATTTTTCAAAACTTTGCTCATCTCTAATTATGAGGTTCTGCAGTGGCTGAGGTGTGCATTATGAGGTTCTGCAGCACCTAAGGTATATATTATGAGGTGCTGCAGTATCTGAGGTGTGTATTGTGATGTTCTGCAGTATCTAAGGTATATGCACTGCTCAAAAAAATAAAGGGAACACAAAAATAATACATCCTAGATCTGAGTTAATTAAATATTCTTCTGAAATACTTTGTTCTTTACATAGTTGAATGTGCTGACAACAAAATCACACAAAAATTAAAAAATGGAAATCAAATTTTTCTACCCATGGAGGTCTGGATTTGGAGTCACACTCAAAATTAAAGTGCAAAAACACACTACAGGCTGATCCAACTTTGATGTAATGTCCTTAAAACAAGTCAAAATGAGGCTCAGTAGTGTGTGTGTGTGGCCTCCACGTGCCTGTATGACCTCCCTACAACGCCTGTGCATGCTCCTGATGAGGTGGCGGACGGTCTCCTGAGGGATCTCCTCCCAGACCTGGACTAAAGCATCTGCCAACTCCTGGACAGTCTGTGGTGCAACGTGACGTTGGTGGATAGAGCGAGACATGATGTCCCAGATGTGTTCAATTGGATTCAGGTCTGGGGAACGGGCGGGCCAGTCCATAGCATCAATGTCTTCGTCTTGCAGGAACTGCTGACACACTCCAGACACATGAGGTCTAGCATTGTCTTGCATTAGGAGGAACCCAGGGCCAACCGCACCAGCATATGGTCTCACAAGGGGTCTGAGGATCTCATCTCGGTACCTAATGGCAGTCAGGCTACCTCTGGCGAGCACATGGAGGGCTATGCGGCCCTCCAAAGAAATGCCACCCCACACCATTACTGACCCAATGCCAAACCGGTCATGCTGGAGGATGTTGCAGGCAGCAGAACATTCTCCACGGCGTCTCCAGACTCTGTCACGTCTGTCACATGTGCTCAGTGTGAACCTGCTTTCATCTGTGAAGAGCACAGGGCGCCAGTGGCGAATTTGCCAATCTTGGTGTTCTCTGGCAAATGCCAAACGCCCTGCACGGTGTTGGGCTGTAAGCACAACCCCCACCTGTGGACGTCGGGCCCTCATATAACCCTCATGGAGTCTGTTTCTGACCGTTTGAGCAGACATATGCACATTTGTGGCCTGCTGGAGGTCATTTTGCAGGGCTCTGGCAGTGCTCCTCCTGTTCCTCCTTGCACAAAGGTGGAGGTAGCGGTCCTGCTGCTGGGTTGTTGCCCTCCTACGGCCTCCTCCACGTCTCCTGATGTACTGGCCTGTCTCCTGGTAGCGCCTCCATGCTCTGGACACTACGCTGACAGACACAGCAAACCTTCTTGCCACAGCTCGCATTGATGTGCCATCCTGGATAAGCTGCACTGCCTGAGCCACTTGTGTGGGTTGTAGACTCCGTCTCATGCTACCACTAGAGTGAAAGCACCGCCAGCATTCAAAAATGACCAAAACATCAGCCAAGAAGCATAGGAACTGAGAAGTGGTCTGTAGTCACCACCTGCAGAACAACTCCTTTATTGGGGATGTCTTGCTAATTGCCTATAATTTCCACCTGTTGTCTATCCCATTTGCACAACAGCATGTGAAATTGATTGTCACTCAGTGTTACTTCCTAAGTGGACAGTTTGATTTCACAGAAGTGTGATTGACTTGGAGTTACATTGTGTTGTTTAAGTGTTCCCTTTATTTTTTTGAGCAGTGTATTATGAGCTTAGGCAGAATTTGAGGTATGTATTATCAGGTTCTGCAGCGGCTGAGGTGTATATTATGATTCTTTTTAACTTCTGGGACAGAGAACTGCATAACACTAGCTTCTGGGCACAGGAGAAGGAACTTCCTAAAAAATGTGAGAAATTGTTCCAGCAGGAAGAGATAAGCAGTGTCTATCTAGCTCCGCTCATCTCATAACCTAACTCTTTGGCTTACCTCCAATGGAAGTGGAACATGCAACTGCTACGGGGCCCCGGGGCCATGAATTGAAGTCCCTCTTTTCCCCTCCACAAGAAAACACTGCATATTCATGCAACTGCCACTAGGGGGAGCTTAATGCTAAGAGAACATTTTTCGTTCCAGTAAGTGGTAACTATATAAATTCCTATGCCTAGAGCTCCCCCTAGTGGTGGCTGCAGGCAGCCAGCTTTGTGATAAAAGCTGGAGAATTTAGCAATGTATTTTTGCCAGTTGTGTGGTATAAATACATTGAGTAATATGGTGCACAGTCTGAGTGCCATATTTATGAAGTAACTGTTCCATTTTTACCTACATAGAAGTCAGGTAAATTAGGTGAGGTGGAGAGTGACTTTTATTTAAAAAAAAAAAAATTTAATTAAAATTTCTTCCGCTTTAAAAAAAATAATTAATTTGTCAGAAATCTGGGCCGTTGCGCTTTGCATTCGGCATTGCCTTGGAGTGACTGTTGCACCCGTACTTGGAAAATGGATAAGGGAAAGGACCCAATGAGATCTCTATGCACCCCTGACCTAACTTAATAAATTCTTACTACACGAAGAAGACATTGCATGCCAAGTTTTTTTTTCACAGTTTGTTCAAAATAAAGGAATGCCATTGATTTAACCCCATACACTGCAAAAACTGAGAATAATCAGCAAAATCCCAACCCTGCATGCATGATATGCATCCATGTCCAGCAGGAGCTGAGAAAGGTCTCCTATAATCAGTTGACTTTTTAGCCTCTGCCATCCTCTTGAAGGATTCTTTATCCTTTTAACGTCTTGTCTTCTCCAGTCATTTCTCCGCCACTTTTATTATTCAGGTCTTGATATCACAACCCATCCATAGCAATCGCAGTATTCATTTTTTTTCTCCTGATCTTCATGGAATTAGAGAGGTTAATACTGGCATGCACAGCAGCTGCGGAAGGGAAGGCACTGACGTTAGTTTCATGACATTTGCATGGCATCAGACGTCTCAGTCAGCGTTTGGCATCGGTCGACTGGCTTGGGCATCTTTCCTCCGGGCACTTTACCCTTCTGGCTGCAATGAGAAAGGCTTTGCAGTTTTGTAAGTGTTCGCTTGATGACGTGCTTGCACTGAGATGCTAGCTGCAATGACACTGCACAGGCTGATAGGAGGTTGGTGAATGCGAGCAATGAGCTCATTCTCCCAGGAGGGAGCAGAACTCACAGAGCATCACTGGGAAACAGCATCTTTCCTGTGAAATCCATCCTCAGCATCCTCTCTGGCCTGATGCTTCACTTTGTGGGTGTGTAGATACGGTGAGCAGCTTTCTTCCATTTGCTACGTGCAGATTTTTATTTTATTTATTTATTTATTTTCATTTTGCATTCCCCTTTCCCTCCCTTCACCTTATAGAAAATCCACACCAGGAATGGCTTGCATTAGATGGAATGAGTGGAGTTCTTTTAGGATGAAATGTGCATCCTCCCTGGTGTGTCATCCACAGGTAATAGCGCAGGGATCCATGGATCTGCAGCTAGAAGGTTGGTCCTGTTTTATTTCCCCGTCATCCTTTATACATGCATTTTACTCATTTCCATGTAGGAGACCTGATAGGAAGTGCCTTTGCCGTTGCAGTATGTAAGGCCTGTTGGATTTCGACTGCGGCCGTTCCACTCATCTGCAGCTGAATGTTAGTGATATCTGTATTGCAAGCGCTAACATGCGCTTGTCATCGTCAATTATAATTCATGGATCCATGATGCAATGCAAGGTGCAATTATATGCTGTCTCTTGCAGGTTATACTGGCTTGACAGTGCATGCTATTACAGATGTAGCAGAGCTGATTTTGATATTTCCATTTTTTGCATAGCTTGTGTATTGCCCTTCAGCGGTGGGATTATCCAGTCCTAGGCAAATCTACATCTTGATGCGATGATGTGGTGAGTTGTGCCAAATGGCAAACTCGGCTCTGCTACATTTGTTTAGGTAGATAGGAAGGAGAGGCAACTGCTGCTGCTCACTGACTAGAGTAATAGTCTGCTGGTACCATGGACAGTACTTGGTCAGGTGAGGCTGGCGGGAGCAGTAGACATGGTATAGGAATGCATTCTTTGTGTGCAGATGTGATTTGCAGTGACGGCAGACCCGCCGACGGGCAGCATTGCTTTTCATCTTTCCAAACTAACCAGATGGCATAATACCGCCAGTATAATGTTTTTGTATGCATACCATACAGTAAGACGTCTTCTCTACTGATTGCCGCGGGCGATACTTAACCCCATCTTGGATATTTATTTGTTCTTTTGGCTTTTGTGATGTTTTGTGTTTTTTTTTTTTCAGAATTATTATATTTTCCTTGCTTTTATATAGAGATGAAAAGTGTGTTTTGCCCGCAGGCCTCACATAATTCACTCATGACTTCTTGCTGGCATTGGAGCCGTGTGTTTGACCGATATTCATACTGATGACATGTCTTAAGGGGGTGTCCTATAAGGACAACCTCAGTTGGTATGTCTTATATGTTGTTGCGAGGAACTCTCTCTTTTTATGAGCCGTCATAACATAACATAACATAGCAATCAGCAACTCTTGCTCCAATGTAACGGAAGGATGGCCGTTTATCTGAATGGCCGCCATGTAATACTATATTTCACCTGTAGCGGCCGCTGTATGGAAAATATAGGGCTGGTCATGATCTATGAGTCTTGGCTCAGTTGATTGACATTCCAACTCCCACAATAAAGGGGTTGTGCTCTGATACCAGATACGGCCATTTACCAAGGGAGCCCATTGACTATAATGGGAACCAGTGGGGACCCGGCCGCTCCCCAGCATAAATTCCGAGATTCAGCCAGACAAACACATTTGTGTGCAAAGATTTTTGTCCATCAGAATACGGGCATTTATTCCGGGGTGGCTGGATTCCTGCTGAATCCCATTGTAGTCTATGGGGTGCAGTGGCTAAGCGGCACTGTCCGGCTATGGCGGATCTGGAGAACTCCAGCAGGCTATTTCTCTGCCGGAACAGTCTGCCGTATTGCTTTAACGCTAGTGTGAAACTAGCTTTAAAGGTCTATTCCTACCATGGAGATTTATGGCATTTCTACTAGATATGTTTTATAGATGCGAGTCCCACCTGTGAGACTGGCACATATGTGGAGAAACAGGTGCCTGTCATCACATTCTGGCATACAATGAATGGAGAGTCGGCCATATTTAAGGCCCTCTCTATTTACTTTTATGGGAGTTATGGAAACAACCAGGGACCCATACTTGCCCAACTCCCATAGAAGTAAACGGAGAGAGCCCTGCTCATAGAAATGGCTGCTGGCTCAGCAAGTGGATTGGGGGTTGAGTGACCTCCATTCTCCAGATAAGTGGCAGTCTCAAAAGTGAGACCAGCATCTAGCAGGCACTTTTGGCATGTCCTGTTGATATGCCATAATTGCCCAAGGTGGGAATATCCCTTTAATGTTTTGGGTCAAGTCCATAGGTGGTACAATGCCAACTAGTTGTGTAACTGTTTTGGTGTCTGCATATGTGATAAATAAGGGCAGAAGCTGGAGAAACCCAGATTGAAGGCTACTACTTTAAAGGGTGCCATTCATCGTTAGAGGTACCAAGTGACTATAGCTTACATGTCCTATACCAGGATGTGTCCATCACTTTTCATGTCCACCACTCTTCACACTTTAATGCATGGCTTTAGGCTGAGGATATACCAGATGACTGCAAGAACCTGTAGCTCGAGCAAAAGTGTGACGAGGAGCAGATGCAGCATGTTCTCAGGCCCTCACCTGGTTTTGCACTTGATTTGCTGCCTAGAATGGATAGGATATAAAAGAATTTACATCTATATAGTGATGGCAACAGAATGTGTGGATATTATTAAAAGTAAAGACATGGCCGAGTCTAGGTTAGTGGACCTTGACCAAAGATGTGGTGGGTGAGAAGCCCTTTCCATATGACCTATTAGAGGACATGGATCAGAACATGGAGATGCTTTGTGAGAGGACCATCTACTCTGGCAGTCAGGAGTCGTCCATGTATTAGATGGATGGCCTTTAATTTGAATGGTCGCCACTTCAACTGCAATGGTCGGTGAGACAAAGCCTTCCCTGGGAATATCAGAGGGTTGTTGCAGGTGTGAGGATCAGATCTTTTCAATGTTGGCAGTTCCCAACCACAACATCATATGTCAAGGGTCAGTGCCGACTGTTTCCCTGTATCCAGTTGAGTAAAACATTAAGTATGGGCCTTGTTCACCAGGAGAGATAAGTAGAGCCAGATTCATCTGGCAGCTGCTTACCCCCATTTCAGTTATAACAATAAAATGCACGCTGAATCACAGGATTTCTTCTAGTTCTCATTTCAAACTCCCATGTCTTGTCTGGGAAAGGTAGAGAAGAGAGAGGAGGACAAATGCCCCCAGACCCTAAAGTTACTGTTCAGCAAAATGAGACTATGATATGGATAGCCTACCTTTAGCATGGGCCATCAATGATTAATTAGTGGGGGGTTTTGACCTCTAGGGCCTCCACAGATCAGCACAGAAAAGTGACCGTGGTGCCTCCAACCGCAGCGCAAGTGACTTGGTGGCTGCCCTACCGGGCACTCAAGTGGCTGTGCCAATGCAAACCCCAAAGAGGACTATGAAGGTGGCAACCCCTCCATTGTGCTGGTGGATAGAGGTCCTCGAGGTTGGACTCCCATGATCAAACACAGACTGTTAATATTATAGCCACGGAGAACCTACTTAAATCTACAATAAAGAAATTATCCCAGCTATATGACAGTAATGTCTATGGTTACTCCATTGAAATGTATTCCTTTGTGTAACTACAAGCAATACATGCTTCTTCTGAAACCTATGAGAACAAAGGGAGCATGTGGGGACATCACAAGAATGGAGCGAGAAGCTGGTCCTCCATATAATCCATATGTTCTATCTCCTAGGACAGGAGGAGCATTGTCTGCCTGCCATTCTATGGCATCACTGTCCTCGATTATAACTGAAACCCAATGAGCTTCCAAGTTCTGCAGTAATCCGTTCTCAAACTCATGGCAATATCCATAATTGTACAATTTATCCCACATTTATTCTGCCATCTACTACAGCGTCCTGTCAGTATAGCAATGCTCATCCAAATTCTGAATAAGAATAGTCCCCAACCTTTATTGCAACCCCATGTAATAACAATTCAGAAGCATCTTTTCTCATAACTTAATTTAGTGATATTCCTTTATTATTCTCAATAGAAGTTTAGGTCCAGATGAGCGTTACCAGTTGGGGGTGTGTCCCTGCTCAGTCAATTATGGGCAGCACTGAGTGGACAGTGTCAGACTGTCCAGGGACTCAATCGGTAACACCCAGCTGTATCTTTATTCATTATCTTCAAGCAGGAATAACACCACATCGAGTCTTAGGGTCCATTCACAGGTGCAGACCCATTGATTTTCAATGGGGCCGGAATGTGCTGTCCGTATCCGCATTTGTGAATGGACCCTTAAGAGAAGATGCTCCAGAAATGTCATTTCATGTGGAATACAATCATTTACTAAGGGTGTATTCACATGACTGTGTGACGGCCATGCCCGTGTTGTGGACCACACCTTGCACCTTGACTTCAATGGTTCCGCAATCTGCAAGATGCGGCCAAAGATAGGACATAATATCACAGGAAATAAGAGAGAGCTGCATGGTCATGTCACCACAGCCTAAAACGGGAGATAAGAGCAATAAAGGGAAAAGAGATAAATTACAAAATTACAGCTACAGTACCTTCATAAATGATTATTTTACAGAATATTGATGCAAACAGGAAAAGCCCTTTATTTATTTATTTATTTTATTTTTTTTGAAAAAAGAATCACTCCCATCCATGGACCATATCTTGTATTACTACACAGACCCGTTCATGCATATTTGTTGTATGAAGATAAGTTCTACAAATTTTCTATATACTTTCAGAATGGTTTTTCAAGATCTCCGTTTGCTGTCATAAAACAGAACCTTTCATTGTTTACTTCCAGGAGATAATAATCTGTCCTGGTTAGGGGGATGATAATACAGGATCTCGGAAGCTGTGTGTCTGGCCTCATGCACACGACCGTTGTGTGTTTCGCGGTCCGCAAATTACGGATCCGCAAAACACGGATGGTGTTCGTGTGCGTTCCGCAATTTGCGGAGCGGCACGCACAGCCATTTATATACCTGCCTATACTTGTCCGCAAAATGGACAAGAATAGGACAGGTTATATTTTTTTTTGCGGACGACGGAACGGAATAACGGATGCGGACAGCACACTGCGTGAATGGGTCCGCATCCAAGCCGCAAAAACTGCGGCTCGGATGCGGACTAAAACAACGGTCGTGTGCATGAGGCCTCTATCACAGATTTTTATCTCCTGAAGTAAACAATGAAAGGTCCCATTTTATGACAGCAAACAGAGATCTTGAAAGAAAAGTATGTTGGAAAACTGTTTAACATTTCATTGTGCATTGAATACATTTAGTAATCTGTCGGCTGCAGAGATCACAGACAGCCCATTGGTTTGGATGAGCACCATGTAATGCTTCATTTCTCCTGTGGTGGCGCTGTAGGGGGATTTAATTCTTGTCAGGATCCACTGCTGATTACAGCTGTGCTTCTGTCTAGGACGCCCATACACCTTCAATAGCTGCAAACACTTGTTGGCCTGACCGCTATTCCTCCCGACCCCATCATACACTTGCACACTTGGCTCAGTCGAGCGTGCATGTGATAGGGCGAGGGGAATAAACCAGTGTCCGACATCTCTGGCAGCCGCTTATAGCCCATAAAGGGTTTGTCCAACCTTCCCCCTTCCCCCCAAAATGGCACATAATCACTGAGCCTCTGTGTCCACCCAGGGACATGTCACTGTAGAGGTTACTGAATGACTGTCAAGGTGGACATGACCACGGACGAGATGTCACACAGCGGGACGGGAGCCTAAGTGCTGAAACAGAGCTGCTTTCAAGTGGGGATGGCCTTTTTTCTTTATTTTACACACATTCCCAGCCCAGCAGTAATTAATTTTGGTTCGGGGGTCGGACAACCCATTTAAAGGGCATCTGTCAGCAGTTTTGTAACTATGACACTGGCTGACCTGTTACATGTGCACTTGGCAGCTGAAGACATCTGTGTTGGTCCCATGTCCATATGTGTCCGCATTACTGAGAAAAAAGATGTTTTATTATATGCAAATGAGCCTCTAGGAGCAATCAGGCATTGGTGGCATATCCTAGCGATATGCCACCAAAGTGCAAGATGAGCCAACCCCTGCACTGGCAGATTTTTTTAAATGAAAAAACACTTCAAAAAGATCCCTTTTTGGTGGCAGATGTCTTCTTCTCTGTCTTCTGATCTGTAAAAGGGTGGCCTCCAGTTTGAGCGATTTTTGGGGGGCGAATCTTAAAAGCTTTGGTTTGTGCCAAAATTAGAATCTTTTGTGAATTTCGTAACAAATTTGATTTAAGTGGAATTGGTTCGCTCTTCTCTACTTACTATATCTAATCAGCCAGTTTTTTTTCATGGTGCCACCTACCTCTCCTCCTACCCCCATCCGTCTCCATTACCGTACTGCAGCAATAAATCCATTACCGCTGACATCTGGAAACGTATTGTGCTGTTGCTTTTGCAGGATCCATCTCGTCTTAAAAGTCCAAGCTTCAAAGTGAATAGTACAATAGTCTCTGGAGTGAATGAATCAGAAACAATGTGCACTACATTCATATAGAGAAGGGCAGGGATGCCATTAGAAAATGCTGGGCCCAGAGCAGGGAGATGGTCACAGCCCCCCCCCCCCCCCCCCCCCCCCCCCCCCGGTATTCCACCTACTTGTCCCAGGCAGAAATAATTTTATAATTTGTTTCTATGGCAGTGGATGGTCAGCTACAGGCAGTGGCGACTCTAGGAACAATATATGGGGGGGGGGGGGGGGGGCACATAAGATACCGCAGTCAAAAATGGGGGGGGGGAGGCAGTAATAATTTTCACCACGTAATCATACTACTGAAAAAAACGAAATAAGTATATATAAATAAGATTACAAAATACGAGAGTATTGCGGTATGCAGGGATACCTGATGTTTCCTGATGTTAAATCCCCAAGCCTTTTCTGCCTCTGCAGGCCCTGCTAGGCTGAGATACACAGGCAGCCAATGGCAGTGCTGCCCTCTCCCTCCCAGCCAATAGCAGCTGAGGTGGGCGGGGGAAGAGTCACTTGGCTGCCGACTGACGAGGAGCCCGTAGTGAAGCGGGTGGGCAGCATGGGCAGTACTTTCAGTTTGACAAAACTGACAGATCGCCGCTGTACTAGCGGCAGCCAGCGTTTTAAAGGGGAATCAGAGGGCAGTGGCATAGCCAGCAGCCGGGGCAAGCCAAGTATTGCGCCCCCCCCCCCCCCCCCCACCTGTGGCCACGCCCCTTTTACAGATAATGTAGTAGATGTCACCTGCAGTCCTATGTAACACCACAGATAACACAGTGATAACTCTCTGAGTACAGATAATGTAGTAGATGTCACCTGCAGTCCTATGTAACAACACAGTCATAACTCTCTGGGTACAGATAATTTAGTAGATGTCACCTGCAGTCCTATGTAACACCACAGATGACACAGTGATAACTCTCTTAGTACAGATAATGTAGTAGATGGGTGTAAGGCCCCAGAATTCAGAACACACACAGTGTGACCTGAAGTCTGGGGCCGGGCTGAGGCAGTGTGGGCCAATTCTATATACCCCCTCCCCCCCTACCCTACTGTGAAACAGATATTTGTATGGACATTACATACATTGCTACGAAATATACAGGCGACTACAGCAGCACATACCTCTTACATCCAGTGACATATCCTGTCATGTAGACTTTCCTCAATCTTTTCATTCGTAGATTAGACCGCCATGACACCTTCTTTCAGCCGCGTCTCGTCTCTGCAGAATTTTACTGATTTTTTTTTTTTTAGATTCCTCACTTTACTATCATCCTCCCCTTCCTGGTGCCTAAACACTGTCATCCTGCTGCTACCTCCAATACTGAGCTAGTACCATACAGATAGTCCCCCATAATAATATGCTACCAAACTGTCCTTAATGGTAATAGTGTTCCCTACAGCAGGGTTCCTCAACTCCAGTTCTCAGGGACCACCTGCCGCTCATGTGCTCAGGATTTCCTTAGTATTGAGCAGATGATACAATTAATGTCAGTGCATCAGGACTTACCACAGGTATTCATCCTGTGGGATACTCTCAAATCATGACCGGCAGGTGGGCCCTGAGGACTGGAGTTGAGGAACACTGCCCCACAGTACCTCCAATAGTATCCCCATTAATATGTGCTCAATAATAATGCCCCCAGCAGTAACAAGACCCCTCTATAAGATACCCCTATAAGAGCATGCAGTAGTAATAAAGTCCCCTATACTGTCTGCAGTAGTTATGATACCTCCTATAGTGGTTCAAGTATTTATAAAGACCAGCTGCAGTGCCCCATGTAGTTACAAAGACCCTCTGTAGTGCCACTAGATACAAGACCTAACCTCCCCCCGTAGTGCCCATATGTATAATGCCCTCTGTATTATTTTAGTATATAATGTCCCCTCTGTATTATTATTGTAATAATGGCCCCCATCCTTTCCATATATGATTGCCTCCTTTTATAATGCCCCCCCACCCCCATAGTACCCCCAGTTCATGGCCCCCATCCTTTCCATATATGATTGCCTCCTTTGTATAATGTCCCCCACCCCCATACTACCCCTAGTCCATGGCCCCCATCCTTTCTATATATGATTGCCTCCTTTTATAATTTTAGAAATCTTTGCTAATTTGTTTTAAAATGAAAAACTACAATATTGCATTGACATAAGTACTCAGACCCTTTACTTAGGACTTAGTTGGAGCCCATGGATTTGGGGATTTTCTGACATTCTTCTCTACAGATCCTCTCAAGCTCTGTCAGGTTGGATTGGGACCGTCGGTGGACAGCCATTTTCAGGACTATCCAGAGATGTTTGATTGGGTTCAAGTCAGGGCTCTGACTGGTTCACTCAAGGACATTCACAGAGTTGTCCCTAAGCCACTCCTGTGTTGTCTTTGCTGTGTGCTTAGGGTTCTTGTCTTGTTGGAAGGCGAACCTTCGGCCTAGTCTGAGGTCCAGAGCAGGTTTTCATTACGAATAACTCCATTCAGATTTCCCTCAACCCTAACCAATCTCCCTGTTCCAGAAACTGAAAAACATCCCTACAGCATGATACTGCCACCACCATGCTTCACTGTAGGGATGGAAGTAGCTAGGTGATGAGCTCTGGCATCTGCCTGGTTTATTACAGACATGACACTTAGAATTGAGGCCAAAAAGTTCAATCTTGGTTTTATCAGACCAGAGAATCCTGTTTCTCACAGTCTGAGGGTCCTTTAGGTGTTTTTTTTGCAAACTCCAGGTGGGCTACAAGACTTCAGGTTCAGATAGTCTTTAAAGAGAGACTCTTAACTTAACTACAGTGACACTTCAAAGGAAGGTTTATAATATGATTAAATGATTAAATATAATAAGTAGTATATACATATAGCGATATAATGTCCTTCTTTTGCACTTCTCTATATACAAAGGATAAAGAACATAATACACAATTATATCAACACTTTGGCTGGAGTCCTGACTACATCCAGGGTGAAGGTACATACATAACCGATTGAGTAAACTTGACCTGACAGTGACATCAGCTGGGAAGCCCTTTCAGCGAAAGCAGTCAGAGTCTCGATAGAGAAAACACTGAATAGGTCCCTACACGAGACGTCCCCCCGTAGGATGAGCTTCTAACTTCTTTCCTGAAGGGCTACAGCTTTATGCAGATTATACAAAAAGCTCTATTTTCTAGTGAAATGTAGCCAGCGCATGCGCTCTATAATTGTCACTATGTGTTGTTCATCTGCTATCAAACCAGACCTTGGAGCGGCCAGTTCCAAAGTCCGCAGTCAGAATCCCAAAACAACCTTGAGAAAATATGTAGACAAAGCCTTACTCCTTTGCGCATGCATTCACAGGTCATAAAATGAAATCCAAATGATCAGAAACTACACTTTAGCTTTCATGTGTCTTTTATCGAGGAGAGGCTTCTTTACGGCCATAAAGCCTAGATTGGTGTAGTGTTGCAGTGATGGTTGACCTTCTGGAAGAGCCAGAGTGACCATTGAGTTCTTGATCACCTCGCTTACCAAGGCCATTCTCCCCCCGATTACTTAGTTCGGTGTGTCGGCAGCTCTAGGAAGAGTCCTGGTTATTCCAAACTTCTTCTATTTAAGGATTATGGTCCATAATTATGGAGGCCACTTGCTCTTGGGAACTTTCAGTGCAGCAGAAATTTTTTGTAACCTTCTCCAGATCTGTGCCTCCAAAAAATCCTGCCTCTGAGCTCTACATGCAGTTATTTACTCCCCATGGCTTAGTTTTAGCTCTGATATGCATTGTCAGCTGTGAGATCTTATGAAGACAGGGCTGTGTCTTTCAACTGAACCATGTCCAATCAACTGAATTTACCTCAAGTAACTCCAATCAAGGTGTAGAAACATCTCAAAGATGATCATGAGGAACGGGAGGCCCCCAGAGTTAAATTTCAAGTGTCATAGCAAATGGTCTGAATACTTATGACCCTGCAAAATTCAATAATTTTTTTTTTTTTATAAATTAGCAAAAACTAAAATTCTGTTGTCTCTTTCGCTTTATGGGGTAGTGGGTGCAGATTGTTGGGGGAAAACTTTTTTTTCAAATTTCAGCACAAGACCACAACATAACAAAATGTGAAAAAAGTGAAAGGGTCTGAAGATTTTCGAAATGCACTTTAGATCGGTGTCACTTTTTTGCATGCCATTCTGACCCTTTTGTAAAAATATTTTACTGCCTGTACAATCCTATTAAGCTTTATTTTTCCCAAACTGGACACCCCTTTTACGATGCCTAGTGCATGAGCACTGCTTACAGCGTCAGTGTTTGGTTATGTACTGACTGCTTGAAAATGTTAATTTTTTTCTGTGGGATTTCACCATTTTTGGCCAGGACTTTGTGAATAAATGGTATTACAAGTCATGGTGGTTGCAGTGCATGTAAATCATAAATGTGACACCCCCCCCCCCCCCCTTATGTCACCATTGGGCATTCAGGGATAATGTTCTGATATAATAGCCTTACATTGTTCCTGGCTCCTTCATTAACGTATATATATTCTGCTATGTAATGAGTTCACAATGTACTGGCTTGTTCAGTGGAAAGCTCGGTGTGTGGAAATTACTGTGGAGATATTGATTGCTTTGTTTGAGATCCTCATGATGGCTGCATCTTAGAACAAGTAACGGAACTGCTACCATATATTCTTTTGTTACCTTAGTTAGGTGTAATGGTAAGAAACATCTTATACATGTCTGAATTCTTGAGCTTACAGAAAAACATTCAAGTATCTTGCATTTGGATACTTTTTATTATTATAAAGCCCATACCAAAAATCATATCACATCTGGGCACCCCCAGACTTCCACCCTATTTTGGGGTCCAATTTTCCTTCTTCTCTTATTTTGGAAGAGCGAAGTGTTTGAGTTTTGGACTTATCTTTACAGAAAGCTAGAGCATATTGCGTACTACATAATTACATAGTCATGTCTCTAACTGTACCCAGTGCCCATCTATACACTCCTAATCCCGCTCAGTCCCTTTAGAGCCCCCATAGAGTAAAAATGCAATAGTGCTCCTTCACGGTAGAATGCCCTCTCACAATAAGACTGCCCCCTTCATGCCCCACTTACAATACTGTTGCCCCCTAGTGCCCCCTCAAAATAGTGTTGCCCCTTAGTGTCACCTCATAATACCATTGCCCCCTTAGTGCCCCCATTGCAATAGTGCTACCCCCTTACCTCCCCATCACAATAATGTAGCCCTTGAAGTTCTAATTAAAAAAAAAGTAATGCTCACCTAGGCCTGTACCCGTGATGACTAGAGCACATCATTTCCCGCCTGTGCTTCTTCCTGCTTAGCTCAGCAGGTACCAT
The DNA here is from genome assembly GCF_905171765.1 of Bufo bufo. Taxonomy (NCBI): domain Eukaryota; kingdom Metazoa; phylum Chordata; class Amphibia; order Anura; family Bufonidae; genus Bufo; species Bufo bufo. Next base: position 48,403,655 of record NC_053394.1, read on the forward strand.
GACATCACTACATTGAGCTTACCTACTGGGGAGAGCACAGGTCAATGAATGGTAGAACAGGGAGCTGACGGCTTCCTGCTTCACTATTGCCTCGTAGAGTGTAAGCCCTCGTGGGCAGGGCCCTCTCTCCTTCTGTACCGGTCTGTAACTCGTCTTCTTCATGCTTAGTGCAATTGTCTGTATTATGTATGTGCACCCCTTATCATATGTACAGCGCCATGGAATGAATGGCACTTTAATAATAAATAATAATATTGTATTAATTATACTGTATCTGCATTGTCAGGATGCTGATACAGTTGAAATCTGGACATGCTGCAGAGCTCCCAGGATCTCTGGACAGCAGCCAAAATCTGGGACTGTTCTGCTGGATCTGGGAAGGTTGGGAGTAGGGATGAGCGAATCGACTTCGGATGAAACAGTTTCAATACTGTACGGAGCAGGAGCTGGAGCTCCGTACAGTATTAGAATGTATTGGCTCCGATTAGCCGAAGTTATTACAATTTCCCGAACTCGGGTTTGGTTCCAAGTGGTACCTTGGAACCGAACCCGAGTTCTGGAAATGTTTTTTTACAGTAGAAATTAATTTATAAAGTTATTACACAAAGTCTCGCAGGACTTCGCGAAGTAATAACTTCGGCTTATCGGAGCCAATACATTCTAATACTGTACGGAGTTCCTGCTCCGTACAGTATTGAAACTAAGTTTTATGCGAATTGACTTCGGATGTTTCATCCGAAGTCGATTCGCTCATCCCTAGTTGGGAGGTATGATACTACCCGTGAGGAAGCAGTGACTTGTTCCTGGACGTGCTCATAAAATATTAATAACACTTAAGCCACATTCAGATGTGGTGAATTGGCCTTGGCAGCAGCTGCCTGACACTGGTTTTTGCAGCTTACTTTGCTGTTTATTAAAATTCCTAGATCCTTTTCCATGTCAGTGTTACCGAGTGTTTTACCATTTAGTATGTACGGGTGACTTGCATTATTCCTTCCCATATGCATAACTTTACATTTGTCAGTGTTAAACCTCATCTGCCACTTCTCTGCCCAAGCCTGCAATCTATCCAGATCCCTCTGTAGCAGTATACTGTCCTCTTCAGTGTTAATTACTTTATACAGTTTAGTGTCACCTGCCAAAATTGATATTTTACTGTGCAAGCCTTCTACAAGATCATTAATAAATATGTTGAAGAGAATAGGGCCCAATACTGACCCCTGAGGTACCCCACTAGTGACAGTGACCCAATCTGAGTGTGTACCATTAATAACCACCCTCTGTTTTCTATCATTGAGCCAGTTACTTACCCACATACAGACATTTTCTCCCAGTCCGAGCATTCTCATTTTATATACTAACCTTTTATGTGGTACAGTGTCAAATGCTTCGGAGAAGTCCAGATATACGACATCCATTGATTCGCCGCTGTCAAGTCTAGAACTTACCTCCTCATAGAAAGTTGATTAAATTAGTTTGGCATGACCGATCCCTCACAAAGCCATGCTAATATGGCGTTATTTGCTTATTTCCGTTGAGATGCTCTAAGATAGCATCTCTCAGAAAACCTTCAAACAGTTTACCCACAACAGATGTTAAACTTACCGGCCTATAGTTTCCAGGCTCTGTTTTTGGACCCTTTTTGAATATTGGCACCACATTTGCCATGCGCCAATCCTGTGGGACATTCCCTGTCAGTATAGAGTCCGCAAATATCAGAAATAAGGGTCTGGCTATGACATTACTTAATTCCCTTAGGATACGCGGGTGTATGCCATCCGGTCCTGGCGATTTGTCTATTTTAATCTTTTTAAGTCGCTGTTGTACTTCTTCCTGGGTCAGACAGGACACTTTTAATTGGGAATTTATTTTTACATTCAGCATTTCATCTGACAGTTTATTTTCCTCAGTGAATACATTGGAGAAAAAAATATTTAACAGCTTTGCTTTCTCCTCGTCGCTCTCTGCGACTCTCCCCTCATTACTCTCTAAAGGGCCGACACCTTCAGATTTATTCTTTTTAACATTTATTTAATTGAAGAACATTTTAGGGTTAGTTTTAGTCTCTTTGGCAATTAATCTCTCGGTCTCTAGTTTGGCCGCTTTTATTTGTTTTTTACATGTTCTGTTTTTTTCCTTATAGTTTTTCAGTGCTTCCGTGCTACCCTCCTGTTTTAGTGATTTTTTATGCTTTCTTTTTGTCATTTATTGCTTTCTTTACAGTTCTGTTTATCCACATTGGTTTCTTTTTGTTCCTTAACCTTTTATTCCCATACGGTATGTACCTCTCACAATGAGATTTTAGGATGCTTTTAAAGATATTCCATTTTGTGGTTGTATTTTTATTTTTCAGGACTTTGTCCCAGTTAGTTAGGCCTATGGCCTCTCTTAGTTGGCAAAATGTTGCTTTTTTGAAGTTTGGTATTTTTGTTCCTCCCTGTAGAAACGCTCTTTTGAATGATAATTGGAAGGTTATTACTTTATGGTCACTATTTCCCAGGTGTCCCCCGACCTGCACGTCTGTTGTTCTGTCAGGCCTATTGGTTAATACTAAGTCCAGTATGGCCATCCCTCTAGTCGGGTCCTGAACCAGTTGGGAGAGGTAATTGTCTTTGGTTATTGCCAAGAACCTGTTTCCTTTATGAGATATACAAGTTTCAGTTTCCCAGTCTATATCTGGGTAGTTGAAGTCCCCCATAATAACCACCTCATTATGATTTGCCGCCTTGTCTATCTCGTTTAGTAGTAGATTTTCTGTGGATTCTGGTATATTAGGTGGTTTATAGTATTAGTAATTTATTGTTGTTTTTAGCTCCATGCATCTCTACCCACAGTGAATCCACATGTTCATGTCCCTCACTTATATATTCCCAGAGTGTGGGCTTTAGACAAGACTTTACATAAAGGCAGACCCCTCCTCCTCTCCGGTATTGACGATCCTTTCTAAACAGACTGTAACCTTGTACATTAACCGCCCAGTCATAGCTATCATCCAGCCATGTCTCAGTTATTCCCACTATGTCATAGTCCTCCTCACACATCACTAATTCCAGTTCCCCAGTTTTATTAGTCAGGCTTCTGGCATTAGTATACATACATTTGGGAGGTTTATGTATATTTTTTACCCTACACCTTTCCTTCTGAACTGTTCTAGTCCCTCCTTCCATTCCTCCCCCAGTCCCACTACCTTGCCCCCGGTCTCTATCTGCACTATCTTCCCCTCCTATAATGTAATTTCCCTCCCCCCAGTCCCTAGTTTAAACACTGCTCCAACCTTCTAGCCATCTTCTCCCCCAACACAGCTGCCCCTTCCCCATTGAGGTGCAGCCCGTCCCTACGATAGAGCCTGTAGCGATAGAGAAGTCGACCCAAACCCCTCCTTCCTACACCAGTTCTTGAGCCACTTGTTAACCTCCCTAATCTCTTGCTGGCTTTCTTGTGTGGCCCGTGGTACAGGCAATATTTTGGAAAATACTACCTTTGAGGTCCTTGCCCTAAGCTTTTGACCTAAATCCCTGAAATCATTTTTAAGGACTCTCCATCTACCTCTAACTTTGTCATTGGTTCCAATATGGACCATGACTACTGGATCTTCTCCAGCCCCTCCCAGTAATCTGTCAACCATATCCGCGATGTGTCGAACTCTAGCGCCAGGAAGACAGCACACTGTTCAGCGATCACGGTCTTTATGACAGATTGCCCTATCTGTTCCCCTAATAATGGAGTCACCAGCGGCTAAGAAAACATTACACTGATTGTCACAGATATTTAGGATGTGCAAACGTTATACAGGAGATGTAGTGCAGGTAAAGTCGCTGTCAGCAGCGGCCAAACAATTGCGCTGAATGTCACAGATATTTAGGATGCGGAAATGTAACACAACTGATGTAGCAGAGGTTGTGTCACTGTCAGCAGCGGCCAAACAATTGCACGCAATTTAGCGCAGGTTGCGCTAATAATATATAATGCAGCCAGATAAAACAATAGTCCTTAAAAAAACTTTTGGGTCTCTAACACCTTTGAACACTAAAACCTGTCTAAAAAAATAATAATATTCCTGTCCCTACACTATCTGTCCCTTCTGCTGCAGCTCGCCCTGACTAAGACTGAGCCGAACCACGTGTCATCGGGTGCTATATAGCTGTAACAGTCATGTACACACACACACAGGGGGGAGGATAGTGATCACTGTGCTCCACCCTCACCCCTGGCCCTGCCTACTTGCCTCGCAAGTCCTGGTGACAGGGGACAACTGGACGGCAGTCCCTAGCTTAGAATAGTTGCTGGGAGGACAGACAGGACAAATAACTGATAGTGAACGGACCAGATCAATACCAAGAGAGCAACGCAGTACAAAAGGATAAAGCAGAGAATAGTCAGGAGAAGCTGGGGTCAAATACCGGGAGAGTAACGAAGTACAACAGGAGTCCGCAAAGAATCGTCAGGTGGAAGCCGGGGTCAGAATACCAGGAGAGCAGCGCAGTACAGGAGGAGCAGGCAGAGGATCTTCAGTGAACACAGGAACAGGTAAGTATGCCAGGTAACAAAATCGCAAATGAACCTAATTAACAGGCAGCCGGTGGCCAGCAGGCTGCCTGTTAAATACTGACTAGCTGGGGTCGTGTGACGTGGCCAGCGCCACATGACCCAGCCTAGTGAATACAGCTGAGCACCGAGTGCCCAGCTCAGTGCTCAGACCTCCTGGAACTGAGACGTGCGCGGCCGATCCGTCCCGCCCCCTATCGCCTAGGAGAATGCACAGAGATGGCGCTGAGGAGAGCGAGCGCCTCGTCGGTCTCCCGTGACAATAGCACCCGATGACGCGTTCCGGCCAGCCAATCACTGTAATGCCAGTAACTAACATGGCTACGGCATTACAGTGATTGCCAGTACTTTCCTGCATGTTTATTGGCTGCGTAGCAGCCAACAAACGTGCGGGCAGGAGACTCGAGCATCACGTCAAAAGTCAAAATGGTGTTTGGCTGAGCATGCTCGTCCAACACTAATATGCAGTTTATATGTGATTTGCTACATTCCTATGGTACGTATTCAGTTACAGCTCTTCATCCGGCTGTCATGTTGTATGTAACATTGCCCTCTGATAACTATATCAACACTATATGCCACATACAACCCTGTCTCACTCCCTTCTTTAGATACAAGAATGTTTTGTAAACATTTTGCTTTCCTTTCATTCTAATCTATTGTGTTACATTAGAAACGTTTGATCTTTTGTTTTTAAATATTTGACATAAAGATAAACAAAAGACGATATTTTACCATTTTAGACATCAATTGCAAATTGATCAGATGAAAAAAGTAATGGTTTCGTTTCAGCCAAGACTGGATCTTGATGAGAGAGCTGTAATTATGATTAGAGGGCTGTGTTGGAAGTGTGACAGCTGGCGCTTTCAGCAACTTGTATTTGTGAACAATATAGTTTAATAACTTCACTGAAATGTTAGAAACAAATATTCAAATAAAATGCGAATCCTCCATTAACTACAGACAACGCTTGGCTGTTCTGCTGTTCCTGGCTGGTCATTATCATTTCCATTGCAAAAGATTTTTCCAAGCTTGGTAAAAAGTTTTCTCCTCCCAAAATACAAAATAACTGAACTATTACCTGGTATTTTAAGGCGTTGAAGCATGTTCTTCTGACACATTCTTACAAATTCTATCTCAGCTATTTATTATCTATGGCTGTCTATGGGAAGGTTGAGCAACTACAAAAAATGACCACTATGGATAGGGGATACATTTAAATCGTGGGGCTACCCTGTTAAGGATAGGTCCTCTTTTTTACCCCCTTTAAAGGGTTTGTCTAAAACAGGAACCCCATTTGAAATGGCAAGGCTCCCTTCTCTTCTGCTTCCAGTCCCCGCTGGTCTAGAAGTGTGACTTGCTATCTCCATGCCAATCAGTGGTCTCAGCAGTGATGTGTGCAGGCATAGCACATGACTGCTGCCACTGCTGAGGCCGATGACTGACCAGCAGCAGTGATGTGTGTGTAGATGGGGTGTGTAGCCTTATTTATTTTTTTACCCCCTGCACCTTGCCTATCAATATCAAAAGAGGTTCTTGGCCTCGGAAAACCCCATATAAGTATTTAAGTGCATTTACTAAACGTGTGGGTTGTACTTTTGTGACATTAGCTGATGCTATATTACAGGTGAAACTCGAAAAATGTGAATATCGTGCAAAAGTTCATTTATTTCAGTAATGCAACTTATTGTGAAAAGGTTCACTGTTCTAGGCTCAAAGTGTAACACTCTAGTCAGCTAATTAATCCATATCCTATGAGAAAAGGGTACCTGAGATTGTGACTTTGGGGTTTTATAAGCTATAAGCCATAATGTTCCAAATTATAACAAATAAAGGCTTGAAATATCTCGCTTTGCATGTAATGAGTCTCATATGTTAGTTTCACCTTTTAAGTTGCATTACTGAAATAAATTAACTTTGCATGATATTCTAATTTTTCGAGTTTCACCTGTATGTTCCCTTTTTAAGAGCTGTGTATATGGATGCTAACAAAAATCTAAAATTACCCACATAAATAATCCAGAAAGTAGCATCACTGGTAACACTGGGTCCTGAGAACACTGAAAACTTAATGACGCCTTCAGTCTGTCTGGATATTGATTTGTTCCAGCAGTAATCAAATTGCGATCTTCCACATAAAAGTGAAACATGCACAGTTCAGAACCTGGTGTCAGATCAGTGCAGATGAGATTAATGGTTTGCAGTAGAGACAGAAAAAAAATATGCGACTACACAGTAGCTGTCACTACTCTTTCCTGACTCTTTTTGGCAGTTCCTATAATGTACGTTATGTGGGAAAGGGGGAAAAATGAACACGTGGAAGCTCAGTCAGGGTAAACAGAATGTAAAGTCTGTGCCCTGTCATGATAAGCATCCTCTGTAACCAACACTGAGAGAAGATGGTAGTTAAAGGTTATGGACATTTTCTGGACAGTTTTTTATTTTACTCATTTTGGGCTTTTCAATTGGTGTTTATGTAAAATGTTCAGTTGTTTTGAAATACAAGAGTTAAATAATCAGTCTGTTTGCAGACTCTCCCTCCTGAGTTCCATCAGCTGATGGCTCATGTGAAGCCTTATCTCTGATCTCCTGACCTTATAAACACTTATTTAAGCCATATAAGAGTTTGATAAGAGTTTAGTTAGTAATGAGGTCAGGAGGTCAGACATAAGGCTTCACATGAGCCGTCAGATGATGGAACTCATGTGGAACAGTCTGCAAATGGACTGATTTTTTTAAGTCTTGTTTCTCAAAAATATTTTTAATAAAGACCAATTGAAAAAATGATTTTAGCTTGAAATCAGTAAAATGATAGTGTCACGGGTAGGTGTCACGGGTAGGAAGATAGAGCGGAAGTGCACCCCCTGGGCTGCCACCCTCACCCCTGCCTACTTGCACCGCCCGCCCTAGGTGACGGGGCGCAACTGGGAGACGGTCCCTGACCTGCGTAAGTGCAAGCAGAGATGATAGAGACAGGGAGGGAAGCGGACAGCCAAACGAGAAGTAGCTACCGAGCGGACAGAGAGGTAGACAAACAAGGTACCCCAAAACGGGAAGGGCAAGGCGGGTCAACTAGCCGAGGTCAGTCCAGGAGGTCACGTCAGTACAAGGGAGGAGGCAAAGACAAATCCGAGAGTGAGCCGAGGTCAAAATCCGGGAGGTCACGTCAGTACAAGGGAGGAGGCAAAGACAAATCTGAGGTCAAGGTCCAAGGAGCAGGCAGAAGGGGTGTCAGGAAACAAATCGAGGGTCAATACCAGAGGTCAGATAATAATAATAATAATAATAATACACAGCCTAAGAGACGAAAATCACAGGCAACCTGTGGCCAGCAGGTTGCCTGTTTAAATAGTGGAGGGAAGGGGTCATGTGACGTGGCCAGCGTCACATGATCCCTCCTCCCTGACAGTAGCCGAGTGCCTAGCTCAGCGCTCAGCCCCACCTGGTCCCTATGGTGATGGGGAACGCCGGCCGCTCCTGCAGGAGGAGTGCGGCCGAACGTACCACATCCCCCGTTACCATGACAACGGGACGCCGAAGACAGGAGAGCGCAGCCAGACGCCGTGAATGTCCTGGCTGCCGCGAGATCGGGGGCCGTCGGCGGCGCAGGGGACGAGAAGCCCGCCGCCTGCCTCTCGTGACAGATAGCCTTTAAAATCTGAAATGCTCACCCAAAAATGTACTTATGTCTTTGGGTGCCTGTAAAAAGAGAGTTTCAGTTTGTGCTTAAATAAAGTACAAACCGGTGCATGGCCCTACAAATATATGGTGGATGACCTTGTCAAGACTCAAAACAGTGAATTAGTTTTATAAAATCTACTCTCAGCACAGATCCAACTTTCGTTGGGCAAAGCAGCCTCGCTGAGGCTCCGGGACCTCAGCCATGGAAAGTGGTCCACCAGCGTCTGCCACCTGAGTTTTTTGGAGGGACTACTTACCACCAGCACAGTGTTCTAGAGCTCTAACCCTACAGTGAGCACACCACACAGGTCTTCATGGCAGTAAGCAAATACGTTTTCAACCAGAAAAGAACATGGTATTTTCAACAATTTAGCAATAATACATGGTTCAAAATCTTCACCATAACTTCATCTCGAACTGGCGCTCATAGGTTCAGAGAACTCAGACCCCAGCGTGGGAATCCTATAGTCTCTGCAATGGAAACTTACAATCTTTATCAGTCATCCATGACTGTGTGGCATAGGTACATCAATGATTGATTTCGCAGTTTTTTGGGGGCCAAATGGCACTTGCTGGTTTGGGTCTTTTGTATTTTAGTCTGGGGACAGTTCAGAGACTGTCTTTAGTGTAATAAGTTTGGCTCTCATATGCTGTTAAGCCCAAGAACTGTACATTGACCTGGAAGCTGACCATTGTCTAATAATTGGCTCCTTTTTTGAGACCTCTGCCCATGCACCGTCTTACTCTTCCAGAACGGAGCACCCCACAACAATTACTTTCTTCATGCTCCTCTTCCTGACTCTGTGACACCTCCTTGATCCTCATTACCCTCCTCAGCACCACTTTATGGGCGTCAGCTCTGTGCTGTACATCAGCAGGCTCTTGGTTTTGAAAGGTGGGACTTTAGGACTCGTGGTCATGCAACGTAACATACAGTAGCTCTAGACATCCTCAAAGATGTATGAAGCCTTAATAGACTTCTATGGGGCTCTGCTGTAACCCTATAGGCCTCCAATTTCAACCATTTTTATTCTATATAAATACACAGACTGTCGTGTTCCATTGCATGCCATATCACAAAGCTATTCTACCCCAGAAGGCATTTCTATGCAAAGAAAAATGTGGACACCACTTTTTCACCATGTATTTTAATTTTAAGGAGGACTTGTCCATGGGCAGACTGGCCATAGACCCTAAAGGGAAATTTCACTGTGGCCCGATACCCAGAGGGCCACCCCAAGCCCTCCTCTTGGCTGCCAGCCTGGTACATTAAGATCAAATGCTCTCATTATTAATTAATTTAGGCTTTTAGCAGATACTTCCATTCCCCCTGAAAGAGCAAAGCTAGAGCACCTTCCCTAATGGTGCCATTCCTCCATCATTCCACCTGGAAATGTGTGAATAAATTGACAACTGGGTATTAACATTCTTCCGCTCAGTAGAGTCTGCCCAGAAGTGTATGGTTGAGTCTCATTACCAATGGTATTGGTGATATCAGATATAAATGTATTTATACATTTCCAACAGGAATAACAGCAACACACGGAAATCTAAAAGATGCTTCAGAATCGCTATTTTATGGAGAATGTATTTAGCTAAACAGATTTGTGAGGAATGCTGATGGGTCTTCTGTAAAGACCATTCATTATGCTGCAGCCTGAAGTCAGTGGAGGTGCTTGTGCAGATTATTTTCCTGATAATGGATTATCCTCCTCTGAAATCCCAGCCTCCAAACAGAAAAGCCGGGTCTGGCAAAATATGTAATGCAGGCAGGTTTCATAGCAGAAATGAACTGACAGCTGCTACCATTATATAACGCCACAGCATTAATACCAGCGGAGAACATGCCATTTACCAAGTCTTCCTAATGCACAGGGTAATGTTTTATAGGCTCATTCAGCAACTCCAAAACTTTTAGTCCATACTATACAATATTTAAGACATATCTCCATTTGCTTTGTCATGTATCGTCACAGAGCCGGCCTTCGGTTGGATGGTGCCCTGTGCGGTACTTTCTATTGGAGCTATAGTATGCTGCAGTAACTTGACACAACGGCCACTATGCTTTCAAAGGAGCTGTGCTTCTAACTCCATTTAAAGTGCTAGTTGTAGAGTTGGAGGCTGTAGGGAACAGCTGATTGTTTTAGGGTACTTTCACACTTGTGGCAGTGGATCCGGCAATCCGGACGCCAACGGATGGTATTTGTCAGATGTATCCAGATGCGGATCCGTCTGACAAATGCATTGAAATACCGGATCCGTCTCTCCGGTGTCATCCGGAAAAACGGATCCGGTATTTAATTTTTGCATTTTTAAAGGTCTGCGTATGCGCAGTCTGGAAATACGGATCCGTTTTGCCGCAACACTTGGGTCCGGATCCAGCATTAATGCATCTTAATGGAAATTAATGTTGGATCTGGCATTCCGGCAAGTGTTCAGGATTTTTGGCCGGAGAGAAAACTGCAGCATGCTGCGGTATTTTCTCCGGCCAAAAAACGTAAGAGGGACTGAACTGATGCATCCTGCAGCATACTGAACAGAATGCTCTCCAATCAGAATGCATTAGGATAAAACTGATCAGTTCTTTTCCGGTATAGAGCCCCTAGGACGGAACTCAATACCGGAAAACAAAAACGCTAGTGTGAAAGTACCCTTAGGTGCTGGATGTCGGACCCTCAATGGTCGATTATTGACAAACTATCCTGAGGATAGGTCATCAATATCTGGAGCCCAGAAAATCCCTTTAAGGTTTACCTTATTTTGCCTAAATAATATAATCATATAATGCTCAAATACTATTGCCAAATAGCAATGCCAGACAGTTGTCTAAAAAAGACTTTACAATAGTTATAAATAGCTTCAAAGTGTGTGATCAGGAATGTATGAGCTGTGTGCTGACGCTGCCACGGGCAGTGGAGCCCCCTTCAGTGCTGACCTGGGATATACCATAAGGCTACATTCACGCGACAGTAAAAATAAAAAAAAATAAAAACGAACACGTCAGTTTTTCATGGCTATTTTTCAACCATTTGTGCATCTATTTTCCGTCTGTCCATTTTTAATGCCTATTTTTTATCCATTTTTAGTGGCCGTTTTAATTTCCTATTTTTTGACAGTCGCTATTCACTAGCTGTTAAAAAATGGGTAGGGCAGTGATAGAGGAGTGTCTATGTAACTGGGTGGGTGGGGCTATAAACTGGCAGGACATTTTTAGGGGCGGTGCTGGAGCTGTGGCAGAGGAAGAAGTGCATCATGGGTTTGGTTGGATTCAGCCACAGGAAGTGCTACATACAGGTTGTAATCAACCAGAGTTATGGGTTTACATGGTGAAACCTGGTCAGGATGTACATGAGATAAGCAACTACATAAGCATATCTGTTAAGAAACCATAGCAATCCTAGAAACCCCCTTCAATCTCCCCATACTCTATTCTATACCGTTTTAGCATTTACTATGCCTCTTTGTTGATCTCCGTCATCCTCACAGCTATGTTTGTTTAGCTTCTGCTACCATCTGGAAACTCTGCATCATTATCTCTCATCATGCTGGATCAGAGCATGCTCAGGACAGGGGATAGGTTCCTCACAAGAGATGTGATGAGAGTAGGAGTGCCCCCTGCCATGTCACTTGTTTCTAGGACATTTCGTCTTCACAGGCGCTTGGGCTGATGGGAGATGTATGCGCGATGTCAGCGGAAGCCAGTAAAAAATCCACAAGAGTGGTCATGCGACTGGTCCTGAAACCTCACAAGATTTATTGAAGATGTGTTTTTGAAATCAGAGAACCGCTTTGTTGGCTCCCTCCTGGCATTCACCACATGGGGCACATGTCCCACCAACTCCTCCCTAGCGACAGCTCTAGCTTAAAGGCTATGGACACCTTCAGGCAACTTTTTTTAATTGCATTTTAATAATTTTGGGCTAAAAATAATTTTTTCAGAAATGTTCAGCCATTTGTGAGACACAAAGATTAAAAATCTGTCTGTTTGCAAAGTATCATTTCTCAGTCCTATCAGCTGATGGCTCATGTTATGCCTTATCTCTGATTTCCTGACCTCATAAACACTCATTATAGCTAAACTGATAAGAACATGGCTTAGGGTATTTTCATACTTGCGTTGCTGGATTCCGGTAGGCAGTTCCGGCGACGGATCCGTCTCACAAATGTATTGCAATACCGGATCCGTCTCTCCGGTTGAAATCCGAAAAAATGGATCCGGTATTTATCTTTTTCACATTTTTAAAGGTCTGCGCATGCGCAGACCTCAAAACCAGATCAGTTTTTCCAGAACACTTGGGGCCGGATCTGGCATTAATGCATTTCAATGTAAAATAATGGCAAGTGTTCCGAAATTTTGGATGGAGAAAATACTGCAGCATGCTGCGGTATTTTCTCTGTTTAAAAAATGGTACAGTGACTGAACTGAAGACATCCTGCTGCATACTGAACGGATTGCTCTCCATTCAGAATGCATTAGGATAAAACTGTCTCAGTTTTTTCCGATATTGAGCCCCTAGGACGGAACTCAATACCGGAAAAGTTTAACGCAAGTGTGAAAGTACCCTTAAATGAGTGTATATGTGGTCAGGAGATCAGAGATAAGGCTTAACATAAGCTGTCAGATGATGGGTCTGAGACATGATACTCTGCAAACAGATTTTTAACCCTTGTATCTCAAAAATGGCAGAATAACTTTAATAAAGACAAATTTAAAACATGTTGTTTTTTTTGCCCAAAATGCAATAATAAAAAATTGCCCCAAAAGTGTCCCTGATGGGAAACAATTTCTGTAGAAAAAATATATGGTCCATTTCTTGGGTGAAGGGCTGTGGGCCTCCTAATGCTTTGGTCCCTCTACTAGGGACCAGCCGGTACAAAACCCGATTTAGGATTGCTATCTTAAAATGTTTTTAAAGACGCAGATGTGATTATTAAATTTATTCACTGAAGTTTCGTGCGTCTTCGGGTGAAACAAATTTTGCCTACGCGGAGACAGCATTAATACCGAAGTGTTTGAACGAGTCGACTTCGAATCCTTGATCCAAAGCTCGATAGCTCAACATTACCCTCTGCCAATGCCCAGTTGCTTGTATAGTTCGCTTAGCCCTGAGCTAGAGGAATTCCTGTTAACATTGATATAATATGATGCTAGTTTGCCTGGCCACATAAGACAGAGCCACTTACCGTTCTCATTGAACACTATAGGACAGATTCAGCAACAGTGAATACCAAAAAATCCAGCTATACCTGCGCTACTCTAAATGATCCATAATGTAATTTATATTGATGTTCTGAGCAAGGAGTTAATAATTCTCCTTCTCTTCCTCAAGGGTCATCCTTTAGGCCTCCTGCCAGAAAAAAGTACCCTATGTGCAGCCGGCCATCCGCCTCCACAGAAATAGATGGAAAAAAGATTTCTGCCTGCTTCCCCAATTTCTTAGAAATCTAAGATGAGTTGTAGTTAGCGCCGGGGGCCCTGACTATTGTTTGCATAGATTTCCAATGGCAGTCGTGTTGACTACCACATGAAGGTGTGTAGGAGGAGTAGAATACTTTATGTTCTAGTAACAACCTTTAACCCCTTAAGGACTGGACCTATTTTCATTTTTGCATATTTTTCTATTTTTCCACCCAACATTCCAAGAGCCATAAAGTTTTAAATTTTCCATTCACATAGCCATATGAGGGTTTATTTTTTTGTGCAGGACAAGTCGTATTTTATAATAGCACCGTTTAATTTACCATGTCTTGTATTGGAAAATTAATTTTGATATTACGGCTTTTAGGCCTCTTTCAAACGGGCGTCATGTTTTTGGCCCGGATAAGATGCGGGTGCGTCGCAGGAAAATGCGTGATTTTTCCGCGCGAGTGCAAAACATTTTAATGCGTTTTGCACGCGTGTGAGAAAAATCGGCATGTTTGGTACCGAGATCCGAACCCAGACTTCTTCACAGAAGTTCGGGTTTGGGTTAGGTGTTGTGTAGATTGTATTATTTTCCCTTATAACATGGTTATAAGGGAAAATAATAGCATTCTTAATACAGAATGCTTAGTACAATAGGGATGGAGGGGTTAAAAAAAAATTTATAATTTAACTCACCTTAATCCACTTGTTTGCGTAGCCCGGCTTCTCTTCTATCTTCATCTGTGAGGAAAATGACCTGTGGTGACGTCACTGCGCTCATCACATGGTCCATCACATGATGTTTTACCATGGTGATGGGTCATGTGATGGACCATGTGATGAGCGCAGTGGATTAAGGTGAGTTAAATTATTTATTTATTTTTAACTCCTCCAGCCCTATTGTACTATGCATTCTGTATTGAGAATGCTATTATTTTCCCTTATAACCATGTTATAAGGGAAAATAATAATGATCGGGTCCCCATCCCGATGGTCTCCTAGCAACCGTGTGTGAAAATCGCACTTGCTTGTGCCATTCACTTCTATGGGGCCTGCTTTGCGTGAAAAACACACAAAAATAGAGCTTGCTGCGATTTTCACGCAACGCACAAGTGATGCGTGAAAATCACCGCTCGTGTGCAAAGCCCCATAGAAATGAATGGATCCGGATTCAGTGCGGGTGCAATGCGTTCACTTCACGCATTGCACCCGCGCGGAAAACTTGCCCGTGTGAAAGGGGCCTAACTATGCATTAATAAAGACTTGACGTCCTTAGGGCTCATGCACACGACCGTATGGCTTTTTCAGTGTTTTGCGGTCTGTTTTTTTTACGGATCCGTTGTTACGTTTTTTGTTTCCGTTGTGTTTCTGTTTTTCCGTTCCGTTTTTCCATTCCGTTTTTCCGTATGCCACATACAGTATACAGTAATTACATAGAAAAAATTGGGCTGGGCATAACATTTTCAATAGATGGTTCAGCAAAAACGGAACGGATACGGAAGACATACGGATGCATTTCCGTATGTGATCCGTTTTTTTTTACGGACCCATTGACTTGAATGGAGCCAAGCACCGTGATTTGCGGACAAGAATAGGACATGTTCTATCTTTTCACGGTACGGAAATACAGAACTACTGAAACGGAATGCACACGGAGACACTTCAGTTTTTTTTTGCTGAACCATTGAAATGAATGGTTCAGTATATTTACCGCATACTGAACTAAAAAAACTGCCAGTATACTGAACGCAAAATACTGTCGTGTGCATGAGCCCTTATTCTGTGGGTCAGTATGATTACAGTGATACCAGTTTTCATTTTGTTTTACTACTTTTAAAAAAATATTTTAATATGTTAATAGTTTAGGCATTTTGGATACCTATTAGGGTACATGCACACGTTCAGGATTCATGTGCGGAGCATCCGCTCTGAAATCCGCAGGTGTTCACAGGCAAATCTGTGCGGTCAATCCGCATCAATTGGTGCAGATTTGCGTGCGGATTTGGTGCGGTTTCGGTGCGGATTTTCCGCCTGCAGATTTTACTAAGTGAATAATGAAAATCCGGTCAGGAAAAATAAAATAAATTGACATGCTGTGGATTTTAAAATCCACACCGCAGGTCAAAATCTGCGCGGAAAAAATCTGCATCGTGTGCACTGAGAATTTCAAATTCTCATAGAATAAAATGTACATGACCTACAGTGCGGATTTTCCGCACGCAAATCCGCGCTGAAAATTTGCACGGAATCCTGATCGTGTGCATTTAGCCTTATGCTTATTTTTTCATTGTTTATTTTTACAGGTAAAATTGGGAAAGAGGGTGATTAGAATTTTTTATATTTGTATGTTTTGTTTTTTTTACTTTGCAGACACCAATTTTTGGCCCCCTTTAGAGGACCTGAACATGTGACCTTCTGATTGCTTGTCACAATAGTATTCTTGAGACCCTGCCTGCCTCAGGCACGGCTTGTCATGCAGTTAGCCATGACAGACCTGGGAACCTCCACAAGGCCCCAGGCTGTCATCGGCAACTGAACGAAGCCCCATGATCTGAGGAATTAAACGACTGGGATCGACATCGTCATTGCGGCCCGGTGCATGTTGTGTTATACAGCCGCCATGTATAGAGAGAGCTTCATAAATCCTCTTAAAGGGGTTGTCTCATCATGGACAATGGGGGCATATCGCTAGGATTTTAATTATTTCTATCTAATCATGCATATGTCACCATGCTTATCAATTATTTATTAACCCTTTAGTGACCAGCAGGGGCGTTGCTAGGGTCTCAAAATATCCGGGGCCCAAGCCCCAATGTATATTGACCAATTCTCTAAGTTGACCAACCAACCTCAACCACCCACCATGCAAACACTAGAACTGAAGACATTTTACTGTACTTGCTATACAGCAGCACATACTTCTCACATCCAGGGCCTCCCAGGTGACGTCTCCTCTCATGTAGATCTTCTCTGTCATCATCTTCTCCATTCAGTCTGGAGTGTGTGATACACGGACATCTTAGGTTCCTCACTTTTCTGTACCACCATATACTATTGTGAAGAATAATGAGTGCCATACAGATAATCTTCCCCATAGTAATAGTACTCCTCACAGTCCCGCCAATAGTAATTTCCTTCTAGAATGCCCTCATTAGTAATACTGCTCCCTACAGTGACCCCAACAGTGATAGTGCTCCCAAGAGTGCCTCCATTAGTAGAAGAGCCCTCCAGTATTAATAATGCCCTTACAGAGCCCCCAGTAGAAATAAGGCCCCCTTATAGTTCCCCCAGTGGTGTTACCGCAGGCCCTGAGAGAGATCTTAGAAGTTCAAATAGACGGAAGACTCAGGAGTCTATTTGACAGATCTCTTGTTTTCATTGTTGCTTTCAGCAGTGTCAGGTTCCTGTGCATGTGCATTTCTACTATTGAGATTTGCACATGTTGTTAGCAGCTTAGGGAGAGTATCAGGGAATGCTAGGAGGTGACCTCTTTATTCCCTAGGTTTGGGGCCTAGTCTGTTGTTGTTTAGTTGTGGTTCCCTTTGGTTGTCTTTCCTTCCCCGTACTTCCCGTGACATTATCAGCCACCAAATACTGTTTCTCCTGCTCTGTGTTGTCATGGATCGTTCTCCCGGACCGATTTGCCGGAGGAAGTGACAACTTCATTCGGTTCAGGGAGTCTTGCAAACTTTATTTTCGCTTACGCCCTCACTCCTCTGGTGACGAGAGTCAAAAGGTGGGGATAATTATTTCTTTATTGAAAGGTGACGCTCAATCCTGGGCCTTTTCTTTGCCGACCGGATCCCAATCCCTCCGGTCAGTGGATGATTTTTTCACAGCCTTGGGACTTATTTATGAAGACCCAGACTGAGTTTCTCTGGCTGTATCTATGTTGCGCGGCTTGCAACAGGGAAATCGGTCTGCTGAGTCCTATTGCTCTAAATTCAGGAGGTGGGCAGCTGATTCTGAGTGGAATGACCCTGCTCTCCGGAGTCAGTTCTGTCAGGGGCTATCTGATATACTAAAAGATGCCCTTGCACTCCATGAAAATCCTGTTTCATTAGAAGCTGCCATGTCTCTTGCGGTACAAATTGATAGACGTCTTAGGGAAAGGTGCAAAACTCCGTTCTCTCGGGACGTATTACCTGAAGGGAGGTCGGTCCCCTCTGACACTCGGGGTACTGAGACACCTGAGCCCATGTTTGGAGATGAACCTATGCAATTGAGACGGGTCTCTCCAGACCCTGGTGATAAGAACTTCAGGGCTAAAAAGAGACTCTGAAATTAGGGGTGAGGGCCTGCTGCCGAGCTGACCATGTAAAAATTTTTGTGGGCGAGGCCCTGCTGCCGAGCTGACCATCTAAAGAATTTCGTGGGCGAGGGCCTGATGCCGAGCTGACCATCTAAAAAATGTTGTGGGCGAAGGCCTGCTGCTGAGCTGACCATCTAAAAAATTTTGTGGGCAAGGGCTTGCTGCCGAGATGACCATCTAAAAAAAAATCTGGACGAGGGCCTGCTGCTGAGCTAACCATCTAAAAAAAAAATGTGGGCGAAGGCCTGCTGCCGAGCTGACCATCTAAAAAATGTTGTGGGCGAAGGCCTGCTGCCAAGCTGACCATCTAAAAATTTAGGGGTGAGGGTCTGCTGCCAAGCTGACCCTCTAAAACATTATGGTTGAGGGCATGCTGGTGACCCTCAAAAACATTATGGGTGAGGGGGTGCTGGTGACCCTCTAAAACATTATGGGTGACGGCCCGCTGCTGAGCACGAGGGCAGCCTAATAAGCATGTTGATATGATGGAGGAGGAGGAGGATGAGAAAAGGGAGATTAAACCATATACCCTTTTAGTGGTGCAAGGGGTGCATGGGAATACAGTGTATTCAATACACCATAAAAGCCACATTTAGAGTGCCATTATGTTCAGCTGCTTTTATCTGGTGGAATAGAGAATTCAGGGGCAATCCAGGCCTTGTTCTATTTTATAAATGTCAACCGGTCAGCATTTTCAGTTGACAGGCGGATGCGCTTAGCAGTTATTATGCCCCCAGCAGCACTAAATACAAGCTCTGACAAAACGCTGGCGGCGGGGCGGGCCAGCACCTCCAAGGCGTAGAGTGCCAGTTTGTGCGACGTGTCCAGCTTGAGAAGTTCTTTTTGTAGTGGGGGTCGAGAAGGGTGAACAACCAGTAATCGGTGTTGACCAAAATGGTCACGGAAAAGGCAGCCTAACATAAAGTCAGCCATGTGTGCCAGAGTCCCAACAGACAAGACTTCGCTGTCCTAATTAGGAGGATGACTCTCAATCTTCTCATCCTCTTCCTCCTCTTCTAGCCATTAACGCTGAACAGATGGAATAAAACTTCCATGTGTGCTACCCTCTGTAGCGGAGGCAACCGTCTCCTGCTCCTCCTCTTCCTCATCATCCAGCTCGCAACGAGAATACGAACTGAGGGTGGTCTCTCTATCACCCTGTGTACTTTCTTCCCCCATTTCCACCTCTTCCACATGCAAAGCGTCCGCCTTAATTGTGAGCAGTGAGCGTTTGAGTAGACACAGAAGTGGGATGGTTACGCTGATAATAGTGTTATTGACGCTCACCATCTGTATTGATTCCTCAAAGTTGCGTAAAACCTCACAGAGGTCAGACATCAATGCCCACTCGTCGCTTGTGAAGAGCGGAAGCTGACTGGAAAGGCGACGACCATGTTGCAGCTGGTATTCCACTACCGCCCTCTGCTGCTCACACAGCCTGGCCAACATGTGGAACGTCGAGTTCCAGCACATGCACAACAGTCAGTGAGCTGGCAATTGCAAGCGCTGCTACAGAGGTGCCAGACCGGCAGAAGCTGTTGATGACTTGCGGAAATGAGCACAGACGTGGCAAATCACCAGTAGCTCAGGCAAATTGGGGTGGGTTTTGAGAAACCGCTGAACCACTAGGTTGAACACGTGGGCTAGGCATGGTATGTGTGTGAGCTTGCCGAGCTCCAAAGCTAGTTACGGCCATTATCAGACACAACCATGCCTTCTTGTAGGTTGAGTGGCGAGAGCCACAGCTCAGTCTGGTCTCTTATCCCCTGCCATAGCTCTGCAGCGGTGTGCTGTTTGTCACCTAAGCAGATCAGTTTAAGCAGATCTGTTGCCGCTTCCCCACTGCAGTGCTACACTGCTTCCAGCTACCAACTGATGGCTGACTGGTGCTGCAAGATGATAATTCAGAGGTGGAAGTGGATGAGGAGGTTGAGAAGGAGAAGAGGAGGTTGCAGCCACTAACGTAGGTGGGGGTGGAAACCCTGATGGAAGTAGGGCCCGCAATCCTTGGCGTCGGTAGCACCTGTGCCATCCCAGGGTACGACTCGCTCCCAGCCTCCACAACGTTCACCCAGTGTGCCGTCAGGGAAATGTAGCGTCCCTGGTCAAAAGCACTTGTCCATGTTCCAGTCGTTAAGTGGGCCTTCCCAATTACTGCGTTGGTCAGGGCATGGGTGATGTTACAGGACACATGCTGGTGTAAGGCTGGGACTGCACACCGTGAAAAATAGTGGCGGCTGGGACAGAGTACCACGGGACAGCCGCCGCCATCAGGCTGCGAAAAAACCCTCAGTGTCCACAAGCCTTAATGGCAACATTTCCAGGGCCAGTAATTTGGAAAGTTGCACATTTAGTACTATGCCCTGTAGGTGGGTGGCTGGGTATTTGCGCTTGTGTTCAAATGCCTGGGGTAAGGACATTTGTACGCTGCGCTGGGACACAGAAGTGGATGTGGTCGCTGATGGTGCTTGCGTAGGTCCAGGTGGAGGGCAGGAGGCATCCGTGCCTGCGACTTCGACAGGGGATTGGCCAGCACGTAACACAGGGGAAGAGGAGGCAGTGTTGTGACCCGCAGACAGAGATTGTGGACCCAGGAGTTTGGCCCACCTATTACGGTGCTTTCATGCCATGTGGCGTATCATGCTGGTGGTGGTGAGGTTGCTAGTGTTCACACCCCTGCTCTTTTTTGTATGGCACAGGTTGCAAATTACAATTCTTTTGTCGTCCATACTTTCCTCAAAAAAGCGCTAGACTGCGGAACACCTACCCCTTGGCAAGGGAAATTTCTGCAAGGGTGTGCTCTGGGGAACCCACTGCCTCGTCCAGCCTGTTGCGGTGCTGCGGATCCCTCCCCCCTCTGTACTGCTGTCCTCGATCGGCTTGCCACCTTCCCAGGTTGGGTCAGTGACTTCATTGTCCACCACCTCCTCTTCCACTTCCTCACTTTGCTCTTCCTCCTGACTTGTTGACCTAACAACAACCTCAGTTATTGACAACTGTGTCTCATCCTCATCATTAACCTCTTGAGACACTAATTGCTGTTGACTTATTGGCAACTGTGTCTCATCATCATCATCATCCACCTCGTGAAACACTAATTGCCTTTCCCCATCGTCATCTTCTTGTGACTGTGGATGCTCAAGAGTTCGGGAATCAGGGCACAAGATCTCCTCATGTCCCTCTTCAAGCCGGCTTGTCGAGAGGCCCAAATGAAGAAATGGCGCTGAAAATAGCTCCTCCGTATATCCGAGTGTGGGATCACTTGTTTGGCAAGACTCTCAATGGTGTGAGGAAGGAGGATCAGGGTGATGATTTGTGTTGACCAGACTCTTGACTACTGAGACTGGACTTGGTGGAAGACAGGGTGGTGCTTAACCGACTTGAAGCATTATCTGCTGCATTCTAACCGACCACTTGGTCGCACTGGTCTGACTTTGAGAGCATTGTCCTACTCCGCCCTGCAAACTGGGACATGAAGCTAGGTATCGTGGATGATTGTTTATTTTGTGCTCTGGCAGCAGGCACTGTTTCAACGCGCCCACCATCAGCATCACGGCCACTTCCCTGTCCCCTACTGCTCGCCTTCTTCATATTAAATGTTATATATACTTGAAAGTATGTCACATCTACAGTAGCGTAGGATTTTTAAGTGTATGGGCAAAAAAATTAAAAAAGGCAATTGGGATGTGGAAACGTCACACAGGAGAAATACCGCTGATGTCAGCAGCGGCTAATATAAAATTACAAGGAATGTCACAGGTATTTTGAATGTGGAAACGTTACACAGGACATGTACCCCAGGTAATGTCACTGTCCGCAGCGGACACCGTCTACGGAAAAAGTACCCTGGATGTCACAGATATTTTTGGGATGTGCACACATTACACAGGAGATGTAGCGCAGATAATGTCGCTGTCTGCAGCGACCTAACTATTGCACGCTATTTAGTGCAGGATGCGCTAAAAATTGATATTGCTGCCACACACAACAGTCCTTAAAAGGACTTTTGGGTCTGTAAAGTTTTAAATCTCAGCCTGATAGAACGTTAAATATGAAAATAATAAACTCTTTATTAAACGAAAGTTTTTTTTTTTTTAGACAACACAACCCCAGTATCAGAATACCTCCTGCGCCACAAAAAGACACTGGAGGTTCCCAAATAGAGGACCTCCAAGTGGTGAATCTGTCACAGCGTACCCTGTCCCCTTTTGAAATGGAAGTCCTTAGAAAGGGCCTTTCCTTTGTCCCTCTGCAGAAATTTAATCTGTTTAATTGGGTTAAAGACCTCCATCTGTACGCACGCAAGCTTAAATGGAAAAAAAAAATTCCTAACTCACGACAAACGTGTATGTCAGGAGTTAGGGATTAGAGTTGAGGAGTTACAGGATGTTCGGCTATTGGCGGATCTATGTGATGAGGGTGAGAGAGGCATTGGTGACGGTCCATTCACAGATTTGAGAAATCCTTCGAAAATGTTTCCCCCCCAGTAATGACAATACACCTATTGATACCTTCATTTCGTTTGTCACCCAGGACCTTCACAAATTGAAGGGTCAGTACTTTGGCTCTGACAACCTTAGCCCCAATGAAAGAAAAGCATTGGGAGACTTAGAGGGGGATTCCAATATAGTCATCAAACCCTCAGACAAAGGGGGCAATATTGTCATCATGGATCAGGAAACATACTGTGATATGTGCCTCAGAATATTACAAGATACCACCACATATAGACGCCTCCCCTCTGATCTGACTCCTATTTTTAGGAAACAACTATCTGAACTTCTCAACGAAGCCCTGAGGGATAAGCTTATCAATAAAGCTGAATCGGACTTCCTGCTACCGAAGTTTCCGGTTTGGGCCGTGTTTTATAGCTTACCTAAGCTTCATAAACAGAGTACACCGATGAAAGGCAGACCCATTGTGTCCGGTATTGGTAGTCTGACGGCCAATGTGAGTACATACAGTAATGTGAGGCCATTTGTGGCAAGTTTACCATCTTTTGCCCGGGACACCATGGATGTCCTACAGCGCCTGGAGGGTATTCAATGTGATGAAGACACTTTGCTTGCACGCCTAGATGTGGAGGCCTTGTACAGCTCCATTCCACATGACACTGGTTGTTTAGCTGTGCGGGCCTTCCTTCAACAGAGAGGCGAACATCTTAATCGACACAATGCTTTCGTGATGGAACTATTGGACTTTGTCCTGAGTCACAATGTGTTCCTCTTCGACCGTCAAATTTTCCACCAGCTCAGGGGAGTTGCGATGGGCAGTCCTTGTGCCCCTACCTACGCAAATCTCTACCTGGGCTGGTGAAACTATGGAGCAGTACACGTCGTCGATATTAATCTGGATCAGATATATTGACGACGTGTTTATACTGTGGAAGGGGACCAAGGACTGTTTCACCCAATTCATAGCTGAGCTTAACAACAATCAGCTAGGACTATTTTTCACGTCTGACATTAATGAGCGTGCAATCACGTTTTTGGATCTGACTGTTGCTGTGGGGACAGATAGGAAGATCACTACTAATCTGTTCCGCAAGCAGACTGCTACTAACAGCCTACTGAGGTGGGATAGTGGCCATCCGCTAGCCCTCAGGAGAGGCATTCCTAAGGGCCAATACCTGAGGGCTAGGAGAAACTGCTCAGAAATTAGGGATTTTAAGGTGGCCGCCAATGATCTGAGGACACAGTTCATGCGCAGGTGTTACCCTCAGCAAACACTCAAAAGAGCATATCATCACTCTATGAGTGTTAGCCGTGATCAACTACTGGTTCCCAAACAAAGGCTGCAGGGTCAGAACACTCCAAGAATTATAGCCACGTACGATAAAGCAGAGAAACAGGTACGTGAGATCCTTCAGAGACACTGGCCCATCTTACAGTCAGATCCTGATATTGGCGAGTTAGTGTCAGATCGTCCCCCTATCACATATCGGCGTAGTTCCAACATACACGATCGTCTGGTTCACAGTACTTACCTACACCCAACACCTGATACATGGTTTAAAAATACACTAACTGGGACCTTTCCATGTGGAGCATGCATCATTTGTGGTAACATCATGAAGGGGACATACTTCACTAGTCAAGTGACTAAGGAAAGATTTTCCATCAGATCCTTTATTAGATGTACATCAGTGGGAGTTGTGTATCTATTGACTTGCCAATGCGGTGTACAGTATGTGGGCAAGACCAGACGTGAATTACGGAGACTTATTGGTGAACACCTATTTGACATAAAAAATAAGCGCGACACATCTGTGGCAAGCCATATTTGTGATCATCATGGTGGCAATCCAGATGTGCTGAGGGTCCAGGGGATTGAACACATTGTGACATCCATTCGCGGAGGGGACATTGATGTGCCATTGCTCCGGCAAAGAAACCGAATGGATCTTTAAATTGGACACGGTATACCCCAAGGGATTAAATGAGGCAGTTTCATTCTCCTGCTTCATCTAATGAGACCATGGGTCAGTAGACGTGGTCCATCACTTTGTGACTACCAGATGTTCTGGTCGTCACATATGCAGAGTGTGTCTTGAATTATGTAATCATCCCGCACTATGTACGGGATGGCAATTTACATCATAGATGCTTTTCCCAATTCACATGGCTGTTTGTGGTGCTAATCGTTGCATTAAACGGTGTTTCTTCTCCTGTATAGGCTTCCTTTATACATCCTGACTTATTCTTCATAGCGATGTCACTCGATTATATATACCGCATTCAAGTGTTCCCCCATATAATCGAGCAACTTATGCTCCTCCCCGTGAGTGCATTACGCTGCACTGTGCGACGGTGACGTCAGGGAGCGTGTCAGAGGACGCGCCTCCGTCCCTGATTGGAGACCTATGCCGGCACACACTCTCGGGGGGCAGGTCTTAGATTATTTATATCCGGCGTTTTTCTGGCCGTACATGGCCATCACAGCGCCGATGTACGCACACTACCGTGCGGCAGCTTCATTTCATCTGACACTGTGACTAAATTAGTTCGCTCCTGATGATACATGATACACATCAGTCATGTTGAAACGCGTAGAGCGATTAGCTGTGTCATTCCTCGCTCATTAAATAGGGCAGCCTTAGCAAGTGATGATCTAGTCATTTCTGCTGCCTGCTTTTGAGTGCATTGAAGCATCACACATCACTCATCTATCAGGATAGCGGTGTGAGGGTGTACCAGGACCCAGTATAGCTGCTACAACTGAATTGACGGTCCACCGTATTGCTCAAACACATAGAGCAATAGTCATTAATAAGTGGATTAGATCAATACGGTCAGTCCCTGTATTGAGTGTAGTGCTAATATTATCCTGTTGGTACAGGCTACACGCTTACCAGTGTGTTCAAACACAGAGTGGTAGCCTGACACTACAGGTTACTAGTCAGGCTTTCAGAGTGTCGGATGGTCTATTACTTGATCCCTCTCCGTAGGTCTGATTTCCTGTATGACTGATTTTATCTATACCCCTGTGATTTAGTTTAATAAAGAGTTTATTATTTTCATATTTAACGTTCTATCAGGCTGAGATTCAATACTTCTACGGAACGTGTACCGCCATCATTACCCTTTACTGTGAATTGTCTGTAAAGTTTTAGCAATTTACCGCAGGTTGCGATAAAAATATAGATTGCTGCTGCCACACACAACGATAGTCCTTAAAAGGACTTTTGGGTCTCTGACAAGTTTTTCTAATGAAAAGAAGAAAATTTCACTCCCTACACAATTTTTCCCTTCAGCACAGCTCTCTCTGACTAACACTGAGCCGAACACATGTCATTGGGTGCTATATAGCCCCCGATGACGCGTTCCAGCCAGCCAATCACTGTAATGCCAGTAACCAATAGTGATGAGCAGGAGGGGGTCATATTCGAATTTGTGATATTTCGCTAATATATTCAGATGGAAAAAAATGACAAATATAAAAAAAATATATATATATAGCACTATAGACTATAGTGCTATATATTCGTTTTTAGAATATTCGGGATTTTTTTCATCTGAACACGATTCCTCCCTGTTTTTTGCTTGTGGGCCAATGACGTCATTGGCCCACAAGCAACTTAAGCAGGGAGGAATCATGACTTCAGATAGAAAAAAAATATGAATATTCGTCATTACGAATATATAGCACTATATTCTAAATATTCTCGAACTGACGATATTCGAGATTAAAATTTGAATATTTGTGCTCAACACTAGTAACTAACATGGCTATGGCATTACAGTGAAGGGCAGTACTAGCAGCCAACAAACTTGCGGGGAGGTGACTCGGCCGAATACCGCAATGTGCCGTGCATCGAGATGCTCGAGCCGAACTGGTGTTTGGCCGAGCATGCTCGATCAACACTAGTCCTGATGCATTTATCATTGGTTCAACAATATGATTATGCATCCACTGAGTTACATTGGGTCAATGAGTTTTAACATTGTTTATATGTTACTTTGCTCCAGGAAGTGCAGATGCTATCCTGTTCATCTAAGGGTACTTTCACACTAGCGTTTTTCTTTTCCGGTGTTGAGTTCCGTCACAGGAGCTCAATACCGGAAAAAAAACAGATCAGTTTTATCCTAATGCATTCTGAATGGAGAGCATTCCGTTCAGTATGCATCAGGATGCATCAGTTCAGTCTCTCTTGTTTTTTGGCCGTAAAAAATACCGCAGCATGCTGCAGCTTTCTCTCCGGCCAAAAATCCTGAACACTTGCTGTAATGCATTATTTGCATTGAAATGTATTAGTGCCGGATCCGGCATTAAGTGTTCCGGCAAAACGTATCCGGTTTTCTGGTCTGCGCATGCGCAGACCTTTAAAAATGCAAAAGAAAATATAAATACCGGATCAGTTTTTCCGGATGACACCGGAGAGACGGATCTGGTATTTCAATGCATTTGTCAGACGGTTTTGCATCCTGATCCGTCTGACAAATGCCATCCATTTGCGTCAGGATTGCTGGATCCTCTGCCGCAAGTATGAAAGTACCCTAACCAGGCTCTATTCAAAAATGGACATATATGATAGACTCAAAGCATGCTTTATCGTGTTGACTTTGCTAAACATAAGAAACAGGGTCACATTAATAAAAATCAGGATGCAGGGAATGATTAATGTAGCTAATGAGGTGTAGTTAGGTCATATCACTAGGATTTACACACCATTACTTTAATTTATATTATATAGTACAGTACACTAAGTTACCGCTCAGCCCTTCTGATAATAACACATCTAGTGGGATTTCCTTGGTCCATGCTGAAGTGATCAAGCTGGGATTTAGCTCAGGGGTCACATTCTACATCGGTCCTGGTGCCATCATTATATTAATGGAGATCTGAGGTTCTAGCCCAAGTTGGCCTCAAGCCATCTCCTTGGGTGAGGTGTATTAAACATGGCTCCCTCTCTTGAAAGACATCAAATCTTTGGCAAATAAACAGTGGTTGACCATCGAGGGTCACCTGGCACCTCTTGGGAAAGCTGCAGAGAAACAAAAGCTGATGCACCATCTAAGGATGGTAAATTTATCTCATTGGGCATGCCACAGTTATCCAATCTGCTTTGACATAAGGATTGTCTATTTTCAATTTTAGTTCCCAGAGAGAACTTGGGTTCTTAAAGGGGCTAACCAAAGTGTACATGACTGCTAAGGTCAATCACTCTGAAGACTTTATAAAGCAATTGCTAATGGGGAGGTAACCAAGCCAGACTACTAGTAAAGAAATGTATCTCATTGTCAGTAAGTAGACATTCCCACAAGATGGTCCATGTGGGGGATGTGGATCAAATTTGGCAAGCTTCTTAAAGGGGTTGTAGAGGAAGGTAATACAAGCCACATATTATTGTATTGTTATTGTACATACACTGTGTGCAGAATTATTAGGCAAATGAGTATTTTGACCACATCATCCTCTTTATGCATGTTGTCTTACTCCAAGCTGTATAGGCTCGAAAGCCTACTACCAATTAAGCATATTAGGTGATGTGCATCTCTGTAATGAGAAGGGGTGTGGTCTAATGACATCAACACCCTATATTAGGTGTGCATAATTATTAGGCAACTTCCTTTCCTTTGGCAAAATGGGTCAAAAGAAGGACTTGACAGGCTCAGAAAAGTCAAAAATAGTGAGATATCTTGCAGAGGGATGCAGCACTCTTAAAATTGCAAAGCTTCTGAAGCGTGATCATCGAACAATCAAGCGTTTCATTCAAAATAGTCAACAGGGTCGCAAGAAGCGTGTGGAAAAACCAAGGCGCAAAATAACTGCCCATGAACTGAGAAAAGTCAAGCGTGTAGCTGCCAAGATGCCACTTGCCACCAGTTTGGCCATATTTCAGAGCTGCAACATCACTGGAGTGCCCAAAAGCACAAGGTGTGCAATACTCAGAGACATGGCCAAGGTAAGAAAGGCTGAAAGACGACCACCACTGAACAAGACACACAAGCTGAAACGTCAAGACTGGGCCAAGAAATATCTCAAGACTGATTTTTCTAAGGTTTTATGGACTGATGAAATGAGACTGAGTCTTGATGGGCCAGATGGATGGGCCCGTGGCTGGATTGGTAAAGGGCAGAGAGCTCCAGTCCGACTCAGACGCCAGCAAGGTGGAGGTGGAGTACTGGTTTGGGCTGGTATCATCAAAGATGAGCTTGTGGGGCCTTTTCGGGTTGAGGATGGAGTCAAGCTCAACTCCCAGTCCTACTGCCAGTTTCTGGAAGACACCTTCTTCAAGCAGTGGTACAGGAAGAAGTCTGCATCTTTCAAGAAAAACATGATTTTCATGCAGGACAATGCTCCATCACACGCGTCCAAGTACTCCACAGCGTGGCTGGCAAGAAAGGGTATAAAAGAAGAAAATCTAATGACATGGCCTCCTTGTTCACCTGATCTGAACCCCATTGAGAACCTGTGGTCCATCATCAAATGTGAGATTTACAAGGAGGGAAAACAGTACACCTCTCTGAACAGTGTCTGGGAGGCTGTGGTTGCTGCTGCACGCAATGTTGATGGTGAACAGATCAAAACACTGACAGAATCCATGGATGGCAGGCTTTTGAGTGTCCTTGCAAAGAAAGGTGGCTATATTGGTCACTGATTTGTTTTTGTTTTGTTTTTGAATGTCAGAAATGTATATTTGTGAATGTTGAGATGTTATATTGGTTTCACTGGTAAAAATAAATAATTTAAATGGGTATATATTTGTTTTTTGTTAAGTTGCCTAATAATTATGCACAGTAATAGTCACCTGCACACACAGATATCCCCCTAAAATAGCTAAAACTAAAAACAAACTAAAAACTACTTCCAAAAATATTCAGCTTTGATATTAATGAGTTTTTTGGGTTCATTGAGAACATGGTTGTTGTTCAATAATAAAATTAATCCTCAAAAATACAACTTGCCTAATAATTCTGCACTCCCTGTATTACCTCCATTGCTGGCAGGATTCATTTTTCCTGCTCAACCCTAGTTACGACCATCATCAGTGGTGGACATGCTTGCTTACGATAGGGAAAAATCGCTGGCCTTTCTGGTGGCTGGGACCGCACATAGGCTTGTGCTTTTTTCTATAGTGTGCAAGCACGGCCACTGCTGCTGGATTGCAGGTTGGTCGTAACCATGGAAACGAACAGTGTATAATGGGTTGGGAAAATCAATTTAGCCAGCAAAGGAGGCAATATGGACAATCACAATACATTAGTAAGTGCCTGGTATTAAAGGGGTTATCTGAGTCTGGAAATGGCCCCCTCCATATGTCCGGGCCCCTCACATTAATTCTACTTACCTGGTTCCCCGCTGCCTACGCCACTCATGGTTCCCGCATGGCCACCGCTGCTTCTCCCATTGAGCAGATGAAAACATCCAGTGTCGGGGGGTGGGGGGCAGCCAATGGCAGGCGGTGACGGGACGACCCTCCCTAGCATCGCAGATGAAGCTAGGGAGGTTTTTCCCCATCACCGTCTGCCATTGGCTGCCCCTCTTCCCGACACTGGATGCTGGGGAGAAGCAGTAGCGGCCATGCAGGGACGCAGAGCAGGGAGCCAGGTAAGTAGAATCAGTGTGAGGGGCCCGGGCATATAAGGGGGGGGGGGGGGCATTTCCAGGCTTGGATAACCCCTTTAACTTTCTCTACATGATAAATACTATTTGCCGAAATGACACAACCCCTTTAATGGTTAAAGAAGATGTGGAAGAGTTAGCATAACCTTATACACATTAAGCTTGTTCTGCATAGCCACTTTCAGTCTTTTTTTAACCCAAACACTAAGTACCCTTGATTTGCCTCTGGTTTGTAACATCAACTATGACAGACAAACAAAATTGTCTTGGTCAGAACTCAATAGTATGCACCGACTGTGTTGGTGGACTACATTGTAGTGTGTTTTTATGGGATTGTGTGATTTTAACTTTAAAATGCCCCTCATACAGATATGGATTTTGTGCAGGGAACCCCTCAGATCACACCCATAGAGTAGTTTTTAGCACTGTGGGGACTCGCTCTGGTAGAGAGGACAAGCGGAGGCGGTATAGAGGCCAAGACCAGTTTGTAACTCAAAAACTTCAGTGTTTTATTCACACTTATGGCAACAAAACAGTACGATAGTCCATTTGCAGTTTTGGTGTTCATTCACACCTAGACAGTTCATATAGCAAAACAGTCACCTGTTATCCTAGGTGTTATTTCCCACCCGATCTGCATTGTTTAGGACAGAGCAGACCTCCAAAACTCAGGCCTCCAGCCTAGCATACAGCTCAGATCCCAGTCCAGCGATTGCCAGAGCTCCTCTGTCAGAGAGAGGTAATTGCCACCAGCTGACTCTGCTGGCTGGGTTTTTTATATAGGCCAGTCAAGACCCGGCATGGAACGTGGGGAGTAATCACCCACCAAGCACTTTGACTACTCCCAGTATGAGCCGTCCCGGATCAGCTATTACAGCTATATTAAATAGCAAGGTGTCAAACAGCAACTGCTGCTGACACATGAAAACTGGCTCTTACTCCACCGAGGCCAGGAACCTCGGTGACACATACCTTCCGTCAACAACGGTCCCTTGCGCCTTCCTACATACCTCCCCCCTTTTTTCAACCCTGAGGGGATGAACACTTGCCAGATAGTGTACCCGGGACAGGGCATCCGCGTTTTCCTGCAAGCAGCATGCCCTGTGTTCCACTGAGAACTTGAAGTTCTGTAATGACAAGAACCATCTGGTGACCCGAGCATTCCTCTCTTTGGCCTGGCTCATCCACTTGAGAGGGGAATGTTCGGTCACCAGACGGAACTTTCTCCCCAACACATAATAGCGGAGAGACTCGAGTGCCCACTGGGATGAGTTTGCGGCTCAGGAAAACAACGGGATGTTCCTCCTCTTGATTTCCAGAGAGAGTACAGCTCCAAGGCCTACTTCAGAGGCATCGACCTGTACCAAAAACTCCCTCTTGAAGTCGGGCGTCACCAAAACCGGTGACCCGCACAGGACCGACTTCAACGCGGAAAAAGCCTCTTCTGCCTGGTCATTCCAGCAGACCATCACGGACTTCCATCCCTTAAAGAGCCCTGTCAATGGAGCCTCTAAAATGGCAAAAAGGGGAACGAACCTCATATAATAGCCCACCATTCCCAGGAACGACTTTACTTGCCTAGTAGTGACAGGTCGGGGCCAATTCCGAATAGCCTCTATTTTATTCACTTGGGGTTTGATAACTCCACGTCCAATGATGTACCCCAAGTACTTAGTCTCTTCTAACCCTATCGCGCATTTCTTTGGGTTAGCGGTCAGTCCAGCCTTCCTAAGGGAGTCCACTACAGCCTGCACTTTAGGTTAGATGACTTTCCCAGTCTATACTGTGGATGACAATATCGTCCAGGTAAGCCGAAGCATACCGACGATGTGGACGCAGCACAATGTCCATAAGCTGTTGAAAAGTGGCAGGGGCGCCATGCAGACCAAAGTGTAACACCTTATACTGGTACAGCCCCTCTGATGTGATGAAGGCAGTTTTCTCTTTGGCAGCCTCCGTCAAGGGTACCTGCCAGTACCCTTTGGTGAGGTCCAAAATAGAAAAATACCGGGCTTGGCCTAACCTCTCAATAAGCTCATCCACCCGAGGCATGGGATATGCATCAAACTTAGAGATTTTGTTTAGTTTTTGGAAATCGTTACAAAACCGGAGTGTCCCATCCAGCTTGGGTATTAGCACTATCATTTTTAGACTCCTCAATGACGTCTAGCCTCAGCATCATCTGCACTTCCTCAGAGATGGCTTTTCGCTGAGCCTCGGGTACCCGGTATGGTTTTAGCCGGACTTTCGCCTGAGGCTCAGTGACAATGTCATGCTGACTTGTGGAAGTGCGTCCAGGGAGATCTGAAAACACCTCCGTGTTCCGGCTAATAAACTCCCTGGCCTCTTGAGCCTGCTTAGAGGAGAGGCTGTCAGCAATTCTTACTGTGACAGCCACTTCCCTTGCTTCAGACAGAGGGGCCAAAACCGCTTCCCCTAGAAAATCTGGCCGGGGGCTGTCTTCAGTACAGGTTTCCCTATCTTTCTACGGTTTGAGTAGACTCACATGGTACACCTGCTCCGGCTTTCGCCTCCCTGGCTGGGAACCTACTGTCCACGGTCGGCACCAGAACCAAAACCCGATCACCCGGGTAAAGATCCGGCCCTGAGCCTGCCGATTATAGATCCGACTCTGGGCTCGCTGAGCGGCCTCCATATGCTCACTGACAAGAGGCAAAACGGTCTTTATCCACTGTTGCATCTTGGTAACATACTCAAGGACACTTTTATGCAGAGTGGGTTGCTGCTCCCACGCCTCTCTGGCTACGTCCAACAAACCACGAGGATGTCTGCCATTTAGAAATTCAAAGGACGAAAACCCAGTAGAGGCCTGGGGTACCTCTCGCACAGTGAACATGAGATAGGGCAGAAGACGGTCCCAGTCCTTCCCATCTTTAGACACCACCCTTTTTAACATGGTTTTTAGTGTTTTGTTAAACCTTTTTACCAGACCATCCGTTTGCGGATGGTACACGGACGTCCCTAACTGTTTGATATGCATCAACTTACAGAGTTCCCTCATGACCTTGAAAATAAAAAGGGTCCCCTGGTCAGTCAGAACCGCTTTAAGTAGCCCCACTCGAGAGAACATCTCCATTAGCTCCTTAGCTATAAGTTTAGCCGATGTATGTCGCAGTGGCACCACCTCTGGGTACCGAGTGGCGTAGTCTAGGACGACTAAGATGTGTTGGTGTCCTCTAGCGGACTTTGGTACTGGGCCTATGAACAGGGGCGTAACTACCATAGCGGCAGACCATGCGACTGCTATGGGGCCCAGAGCAAGAGGGGTCCCAGTCTTAGTTGGGATTATCATATCTTCTACTGGAGATGAAAACTTGGTTAGGACTCTATACTATAAAGGAACAACTTTTAGCAAATGAGGCAGTAGAAAAATGGCCCAAGGGTCATTGAAAAGGGTTTAGGTGGAAACCCTTCTGTCCTGTGTGTGGGGCCTGGTTTGATCTTTGCTATGGGGCCCTTACTTCTCTATTTACGCCACTGCCTACAAAGTCTATAGTGATTTGCTCAAACGGTACCTCGATGATCAGGAGAGGTACCAAGGGACTGCGGAAAAGGTGCTAAGGGCTAGTTGCCTGTCAGGTCGAGCAAGACTTACAGAATTCATCCACCTCCCTAAACGCACTGAGCCAGTAAAACCGTTTTAGTATCCGGTCCTGTGTTTTCTGCATTCCCAGATGACCCCCGAGAGCATGTTGGTGGGCTAACTCTAACACGAGTTTGCGATAAACCTGGGGCACCACCAACTGTTCAATGGGTTCACCCCGCAGCTGGTTTACCCGATACAACATATCCTAATGAACCACAAAACGGGGGAACACCGACTCTGCCCCAGCTCGTGGTTCACCATCTACTATTAATACATTTTCCCAGGCTCGGGATAGGGTTGGGTCCCGGTGTTGTGCAGTACCAAAATTATCCTCAGAGACATTGAGGTCTGCCAGCTCAGGCCCCGGTGGCAAGTCCTCCACGTCTCCCACCATTACACTCAGTGGGGTTTTCTCACCCTTTTACACCGAAGTGGCAGTCACCCCTACCGCTGACCCTTTGGCCTCGGGTTCCCAGGGTTCTGGCCTCCCCCCGGAGCAAGGCCACTCACTGCTGGGGGTTACCCCTGTCTCATGGGTATCAGTCACTTTCGTAGCAGGCCACAGTGCCGGGAAACCCGGGAAGTCTCTCCCGATTATAAGTTCGAAGTGTAAGTTTGTGGCAACTGCCATTTCATGAGTCCACCTGCTGGCCCCGTGGTTAGAGACACCAGGGCGGTGGGATAGTATTTTAAGTCCCCATGAATGCACAGGACCCCAACTTTCCGGCCAGTATACTCAGCGGACCATACCAGGGGAGCCCTTACTAGGGACACCAGACTCCCTGAGTCTAGCAGGGCCTCTGTTGGAGTGTCTCCCACCTGGCACAAGTGATTTAGAGTTTCTTGGGTACCCGCTGCACATAGCTTCCTGGCATATAACGACTGACGGAAGCCATAGTTCGTGTCCATGGGTTCCACCTGATATGGACAGTCAGCTCGTACATAGCCAGGCTCCCGACTCTGCCAGCAGACTATCGGAGCCGGGTCCACAGGGGGCACATCCAGGGCGGGTTTGGTTGGCACAAGTCGCCGGTTCTGGGGTGGAGATTTGCGGGATTTGACTGCCCCCCTCCCAAAAGAACCCCCCTTTAGATTACGGCTAGCCTCATAGCGTTCCACCAGGTCAACCATCTCAAGGGCATTACCTGGAGAGACCTGGCCGATCCTTTGCTGGAGAGGGGGTGGCAAAGCCCTCCAGAACATATCAGCCAATATTCGGTCCAGCATAGCCATGGGACTCAGCACATCAGGCTCTAGACACTTTTGCAAAAGGTGGAGTAAGTCCTAATACTGGGGTCTCGCAGGCTCAGCCAGCTTAAACCCCCACTGATGTACCCGTTGGGCCCGGACCAACACATTCACCCCCAGTCTTGCCAAATTCTCCCCCTTTGCTTTGTGGAAGTCAGCCGCTTGATCGTCCGGCAAGTCGAAACTTCTGGCATTCCGCTGGGAATCGGAGGCCAGAAGCAGAGCGACGACCTCAGCCCACTGGTCTCGGGGTAGCTTCTCCCTTGTGGCCATTTTCTTGTACATCGCCAGGTAGTTTTCAATGTAGTCTGCGGGTGTCATCGAGGGAATCGCCGCGCGGACTGCCTTCCGGGGCAACGTAGACACTCGGGTTGCTCCTACTGTCTGCAAAGCCATCACGTGTTGTATTAGCAACTGGTTGGTCTCTTGCTGCTGCTTGTTA
This sequence comes from Bufo bufo, assembly GCF_905171765.1. Classification (NCBI taxonomy): domain Eukaryota; kingdom Metazoa; phylum Chordata; class Amphibia; order Anura; family Bufonidae; genus Bufo; species Bufo bufo. The sequence continues at coordinate 48,438,960 of NC_053394.1, forward strand.
GCCTCCCATTGTTGCAGGTTTGTCTCTCGCTGCTGCAGATTAGACTCCATGAGGGCCTTTACAACAGCCTCCATTTTGTCGTGGGACACCGGTTGTAATACCGCTGGTTTGATGTATGAAATACAACTGTGCCCAAAAATGCTAACCAAAAATATTTCGGTGTTCACGCCAGCCTCACTGCTCTTGCCCGCATCCTCCACCAATTGTAAGGATTCGCTCTGGTAGACAGAACAAGTGGACGCAGTATAGAGGCAAAGACCAGTTTGTAACTCAAAAACGTCAGTGTTTTATTCACACTTATGGCAACAAAACAGTACGATAGTCCATTTGAAGTTTTGGTGTTCATTCACACCTAGACAGTTCATACTGCAAAACAGTCACCTGTTATCCTAGGTGTTAGTTCACACCCGATCGGCATTGTTTAGGACAGAGCAGACCTCCCAAGCTCAGGCCTCCAGCCTAGCACACGCCTCAGATCCCAATCCAGCGATTGCCAGAGCTCCTCTGTCAGAGAGAGAGGTAATTGCCATCAGCTGACGCTGCTGGCTGGGTTTTTTATATAGGCCAGTCAAGAGTTGGCCTGGAACGTGGGGAGTAGTCACCCACCCAGCACTTTGACTATTCCCAGTAAGAGCCATCCCGGATGACAGCTATTACAGCTATACTAAATAGCAAGGTGTCAAACAGCAACTGCTGCTGACACATGAAAACTGGATCTTACTCTACCGAGGCCAGGAACCTCTGTGACACATATCTTTCGTCAACCACAGTCCCTTGTGTCTTCCTACAGCACCCACTGAAAGCTTGCAGATGGTAATTGCAAAGCAAGGTGCCCAAGTTGATAACTAGAAGCATGGTCATAGGTGTAACTAATCAGACACACAGCCACTGCATGGCCACCAATTTGCAAACATGAACTGGTGCTAATGGTGGTGGGGCGTTGAGGGGGAAGTTGGCTGCGCACTCATAGAGGTGCTTTTTCTTACCTCTCCAATTGGCCGGACATGTCCTGATATGTGTGTCATGAGATGACTAGCTTTTCAAAACATGTTATGATGTGCATGTTTTAGTACCTGCTGCAATGGAAATAAAGTGCACTCTTCAGACATGCTGGTGCACGATGAAAGGATCTGCACCATCCACCGTTCACTTTGTATTTATGAATAAATTATAATCACAGCGTCTCTAATGGATTGTCTCTGGATACATGATATCAGTGTTTATAAAGCTGAGATTGCTGGTGCTTCTGTCCCTAAACAGCAGACATTGTTAAGCAGAAACATGGATAAATTACATCGATTGCTTAAAAAGAAGGTCATCAAAGCAGCAGGGAGTTCAAGCCATGGCTGATGAAAAATGGATGGCGATTAGCGCGACACGGCACATGTACACTCGTATGTCACAATGCACTATGAGTATTATTTACAGAGCACAAAGGAGAATTATTTTGGTCGTCCTAATCGTCTTCGAGACCCCAATGGATCTTTTAAATTGATCTGCAAATATTGATCCCTGGAATTCTGCCAAGAATCATATAGAGATGTTTATTGAGAGCAGATTTCCAGTTATTTGTGCAGAGGTTCTTGTAGAGACCTGAATCAGGCGCAGTGTTAGACTAGAGACACACGGCGACAAAAAGTTGCGTAACATACAGTATAGGGTACAACTACACTGCAACATGTGTCGCAGTTATGTTGCGCAACATATTTTGCAATGGTGTCGCGCGGCAACTCGTGAATGCTGCGATTGCGATGTGACAGGCGCACAAAAAACCATCTTGGATGTTTTTTTACTACTGTCGTGTCGCAGCATGTTGCATGTCACAGTGCAACACCATAGACTATCATTACAAAATATGTCACGCAACATTACTGTGACAAATAGTTGCGCGACAAATATCGTTGTGTAGCCCTAGCCGTAGGGCATGTTCATACTATTCATACAATAGAAATCCGAGGCAATGCAGATGTGTAGTTTGGTTTGCCTTGGATCCACATGAGGATTAGCCCAATTCATTGGGAATCTGCGGGAATAAATAGCATGTTATTTATTCACGGTGATATTTTCCATAGTATTTTCTGACTTACATGCATGGGATATGGACCGTGTGCAGATTTAATGCAGATTTCAGATTTCGGTTGTACTGTACAGAGATTTTTGCCTTTGCTTCCTGATCAGAGTGTATTTGATACCTGATCCAGAGAATGAAGACACAGAGGTCCCTCTGATTTTTTTTCCTGTTGCTCCTATTCATCTACAATGCTGCAAATTGCAACACAGCTGCATGAAAGTCAATGAAGATGCACAGCAGTTATACTGGGTTCATATTGGGGGTCATTTACTATATGCCGATATATGGCAGGGTTTGGATAAGAGGTCCTATGGTAGCAAGAGTGATTATTGTGTGAGAGTGGGGTTCAAAAAAAGCACCAAATATTATGGAGTGGAAAAGTTTACTTGCACGGATTGGGAGGTTGAGTGGCGCCGCAGGGGGGGGGTGTGAGGGAGAGAGAGAGGGGAGCTACCACCAGCAGCAGGCACGGAGAGGACCACCGAGGGGGCGTGGGGTGGGGGGGAATGTACTTAATGCGGGTGACAATTAATCCGGTTGCATTGAAATAAATGTGATGTGAAATTTAATTGGGGGCTTGGGTACCCCCCAAAATAGAAATACTTTACTTATTAGCTCTTTAGTGTTTTTGCTTACTGCATCTCATTATATTGACTGTCTTGGTAGATTGTGTACCAAGGAAACCGGGTTTTTGTATTGTTAAATTGTTTTATTTGTGCATTTTGTATTGGCGAAAAAAACTATATATATATATATATATATATATATATATATATATATACAGAAGGAAAAATCCAAGGCTTGACAAAGGCTCCAGTGAGAGAGCTGAAACGTTGCTGTCCACATATGGGTCAATAAACACCCTTTTTTTCACGGATAACTTGTGTGCTGCCTTGGATTTTTCCTTCTGTATATCTAATTTGGACCAGGTCCCGTGGCCCTTTTCAAGGTATTGCACCTGTTGATACATTGTGTGCTGCTCTTCTATTTTTTACTTTATATATATATATATATGCCAGTTTTCTGGCGTATATCTGTCACAGATTGCGGTGCAAAGGTTTTTCGCGCTGCAATCCGTGACTTTTCCCCGCTCATGCCAGGTCTAAAAACGGGGAGGTGGCATTGGTGGAGAAGGGGACGGGCCGGCAGACCTGTTTCATTTATTATTTTCTACGCCTGTTTTAGGCATAGAAAATGGTCTAAATTTAAGCCTGGCTTACATTTGGACCGGCGGTGGATGCACCGAAGTTATGTAAAGGCCAGCACAGGTCTTAAACTCCGGTCGTAATAAATGACCCCCAATGTGTTTAATCCCTATGTTTAATATGTATGCTGATAAAGCTCCACATGCTAAATATGTTCATAGGGGCGCAGTGGCCAGGCAGCAGTAAAATTAGCATCCCTTTGGACTCTCTCCGACCAGTAAACACAAGGGTGGGATTCAAATTTTTAACAAAAGGTTCCCTACTCAACGGCGGACACGCATCATCATGACACATGTTTACATATACATACACCATATATATGGAACACACATACACATAAATACGCTATATACATGGTACACATACATAAATACACTATATATACACTACACACACATACCACCCAACTAAGGAGCTAAACTATCAGCAGCGTGCGAAGCAATGGAAGTGAACATCTCCAGCTGCCACCGCCAGAGCACCGGATCGGGACTCAGCCGGTAACACGGTTCTCCGATCCAGTTGTATTTTAATAACCGGATCTGGAGAACTGGAGGAAAGTGGCTGAATCCCATACCTGGGTAAACATCAGTATACTACTTAGGGTAAATTCACACAACTGTATGTATATTGTGGTCCGCAATCTAAGAATACCGTCAGTGTGATGTCCTCATTTTTTGCAGACCTATTCACGTCAATGGGCCTCTTGTCCACATTTGCGACCAAGAATAGGACATGTTCTATCTTTTGCGGAACGGACATACAGATGCTGAAAATACACTGATATCTTCTGTGTGCTTTCCGCATCCATGTGTCTGGATGCAGATCGCAAAGGGCATACGATTGTGTGAATGTACCCTTAAAAAGAAGATAGAATAGTATAGCAAACTATGATTGTAGTCCAATAATCAAAAACTGGGCTATATGGCATTAGTCACGTGTGTACGTCATGAGCTTCTCAATAGCTTTTCATGATGTATCCATTAAACAGATGTCAGAATAGCCTACGGGTGATGTATGTGTTAAAAGGATGCCTAAAGGTAGCATTCATCACCTATGGGCTATGAAAAGCTATTGCGAAGCTTATGGTATATATGCTTATAGTGACATATCCAAGTTGATCTCGGGGGTCCAAGTGCTGAAACCCTCACCAATCGCTAGAATAAGGAGAAAGAAGCGCTCATGAAGAGAACAGTTTCTCCTCTATGCAGGAGACGGACTCGAGACCGGCTCATAGACTGCTGTACTCGAGACCGGCTCATAGACTGCTGTACTCGAGACCGGCTCATAGACTGCTGTACTCGAGACCGGCTCATAGACTGCTGTACTTGAGACCGGCTCATAGACTGCTGTACTCGAGACCGGCTCATAGACTGTTGTACTCGAGACCGGCTCATAGACTGTTGTACTCGAGACCGTCTCATAGACTGCTGTACTCGAGACCGGCTCATAGACTGTTGTACTCGAGACCGGCTCATAGACTGTTGTACTCGAGACCGTCTCATAGACTGCTGTACTCGAGACCAGCTCATAGACTGCTGTACTCGAGACCGGCTCATAGACTGCTGTACTCGAGATCGGCTCATAGACTGCTGTACTCGAGACCGGCTCATAGACTGCTGTACTCGAGACCGGCTCATAGACTGCTGTACTCGAGACCTGCTCATAGGCTGCTGTACTCGAGACCGGCTCATAGACTGTTGTACTCGAGACCGGCTCATAGACTGCTGTACTCGAGACCGGCTTATAGACTGTTGTACTCGAGACCGGCTCAGAGACTGCTGTACTCGAGACCGGCTCATAGACTGCTGTACTGGAGACCGTCTCATAGACTGCTGTACTTGAGACCGTCTCATAGACTGCTGTACTCGAGACCGGCTCATAGACTGCTGTACTCGAGACCGGCTCATAGACTGCTGTACTGGAGACTGGCTCATAGACTGCTGTACTCGAGACTGGCTCATAGACTGCTGTACTCGAGACCGGCTCATAGACTGCTGTACTCGAGACTGGCTCATAGACTGCTGTACTAGAGACTGGCTCATAGACTGCTGTACTCTAGACCGGCTCATAGACTGCTGTACTCTAGACCCAGTCTATGGAGACTGTCTCATAGACTGCTGTACTCGAGACCGGCTCATAGACTGCTGTACTCGAGACCTGCTCATAGGCTGCTGTACTCGAGACTGGCTCATAGACTGCTTTACTCGAGACTGGCTCATAGACTGCTGTACGTGAGCACCTATTTCTCCTTGGGGAGGGTCTCAGTACTTAACCACCATCGATCAGGTATGTCAAAAGTTTTTTGCTTGTACAGGAACACTTTAACGGATGTCATTACAACCTATGGGTGACAGCTGCCACTGTCAGGCATCTATCCTATCCTCCACTTAGCACATACATAGGGAGCATATCACCGGAAGCCAAAATACAATGTGAAAATGGTGAATGGGAAGAGCACTGTGAAGGCAGAAACTGTGAAGCAGTCTCATTCTGCGGATGATGGGAGATCTACAGGAGTCCCAGAGGTTGAACCCCACCAGCCAGGAGGTGATGATTTATCCCAGCATTAGGTCCTCACATGGTCCTCCACAAGATGGATAAACCCCATTAATGTAGCAAAAACACATGATAAAGTAGTTACAATAAGGTGAGCGGTCTTCATTTCAGTGTTCCAATATTATCAGACTTCTATCTGACAATGTTACCTGTTTTCTTACATCTTGTTACACCTGGACATTGCTAGCAGCAATACATTATTACCTCTGACAAACCTAATTACTTTACTGCATTAGGACCTGGTCATTATGTTTACAGAACAATATAACACAATTAGACGGTTGATATCCGCTTCTCTTTTACTACCAACCTTCAAAGCAAAATGAAGCTTAAAGAGGAGCTGTCACTAGTGTTGAGGGAAGTTATAAAAACTTCAATTCGGCTGCTTGGCCGAATTTCACAAAGAAATTTGCTTCGTGACAAATGACTTTGTCACAAAGCGCATTTCCATTTAAGTGCAATTGAACCCCTCAAATGCCACATTCATAGCTGATCTCAGCATCTGATGTAAAAATGGAGACCTTTCAGGGTTTAAAAAAAATAAATGAATAATACCTCATCCATTTGAGCGTGAAGAGGCCACCACGGCCATCTTGATTGAAGATCCTGTGTGAAATTTCGCACAGTGCGTGGTGACCTCATCACGCTGGTCGGCGTGGTGATGTCATACGTCACCTCGCACGAGATTTCATACTGGATCTTCAATAAAGATGGCCGTGGTGGCCTCTTCACGCTCAAATGGATGAGGTGAGTATGTTATTTGAGCGCGAAGAGGCCACCACGGCCATCTTGATTGAAGATCCTATTGCACGGTGCATGGTGACATCATCACGCTGGTCGGCGTGGTGATATCATACGTCACCCCGCACGAGATTTCACACTGGATCTTCGTAAAAGGTGGCCGTGGTGGCCTCTTCACACTCAAATGGATGAGGTGAGTATGTGTTTTTTATTTTTTTTATACCATTTCAAGGAAAATTGATTAATTACCACGAAGCAGAAGGCAAATCAAATTCACGGTGTATTGAATTTTCCCTGAAATTTGGATCGAAGTGCACTTCGGATACTTTGTTTTGCTCAACCCTAATGGTCACCTCTCCTGACATCTTTGTTTTAGTAGCTACTTGCAATAACAATTCTATATCATCTACGCTTTAGCCTCTATGATGTGGTATTCCGTAGTTATTCCAACTAGAAATATATGAATGAATTGCTAGCAGTCTGTAATGAAGATCCAGCTGGATGTTACCAGTTGGGGGGTGTCCCCACACAGTCTGACACTAGCAGCTCTGATTGGATAGTGTCAGACTGTGCAGGGACACACCCCCAACTGGTAACACCCATCTGTCCTCTTTACTGCCCGCTGCTAGCAATTTAATCATAACTTCTAGCAAGAATAATAAAGGAATGGCACAGCATAGAGTCATAAGAATAGATGTTCCCAAATTACATGGGGCATGCAAGTAGTTACTAAAACAGACATGACAGGAGAGGGGACCGCTCCTCTGTAAGCACAGTATGCAGGAGTGAATGTTATAGGTGGTGGTCATGCTGTGAAATACATTCTTTCGCTTCCTGAAAGTGAACAAATGATTTACACCAACTGTAACACCTTAGGAATGAAAAAGATCTCAGTTATCGATCTGTTGATGACTCTAAAATTGCTTTGCGCTGTCCCTAGAATGTTAACTAGATGAACTTCGCAATAGATGTACAGTATGTCAGAAATGCATTTCTTTGTATGTTTTATCTGAGATCTCCGATTTCCTGAAAGCCATGTATTGTAAACGTGAGTATGGATCATATATTAGAGGTGCAAATAAAAAATAAAGGCATCCTTCACGTGGGTTATGGAGCCATGATGCAATACCATGCACAACCTATGGGTAAGTGTGGCGCTTTTTCTTGGAAAAACAATCAAACTTTTTTTCTTATACTAGACAACCCCTTTAATCCAGACTTTCTATAAGCAAGTTTAATTTAGCACAAGAATTATACAAGCTGCCTTATTATTCGTTTTGGTTGAGCACCAAAGTGCTCGTGTGCTCGAGTAGAACACTTCCCGATGCTCGGGTAATTTAACCACCTCCGGACCGCCTAACGCAGGATCGCGTTCCGGAGGTGGCAGCCCTGCGCACAGTCATGCATATATGCGTCATCTCGCGAGACGCGACATTTCCTGTGAACGCGCGCACACAGGCGCGCGCGTTCACAGGATCGGAAGGTAAGCGAGTGGATCTCCAGCCTGCCAGCGGCGATCGTTCGCTAGCAGGCTGGAGATGTGATTTTTTTAACCCCTAACAGGTATATTAGACGCTGTTTTGATAACAGCGTCTAATATACCTGCTACCTGGTCCTCTGGTCGTCCCCTTTGTTTGGATCGACCACCAGAGGACACAGATAGCTCAGTAATATGTTGCACCAAGCACCACTACACTACACCCCCCCCCTGTCACTTATTAACCCCTTATTCACCCTTGATCACCCTTGATCACCCCTGATCACCCCATATAGACTTCCTGATCACCCCCCTGTCATTGATTACCCCCCTGTCATTGATCACCCCCCTGTAAAGCTCCATTCAGAGGTCCGTATGAATTTTACGGATCCACTGATAGATGGATCGGATCCGCAAAACGCATACGGACGTCTGAATGGAGCCTTACAGAGGCGTGATCAATGACTGTGGTGATCACCCCATATAGACTCCCTGATCACCCCCCTGTCATTGATTACCCCCCTGTCATTGATCACCCCCCTGTAAAGCTCCATTCAGATGTCCGCATGATTTTTACGGATCCACTGATAGATGGATCGGATCCGCAAAACGCATACGGACGTCTGAATGGAGCCTTACAGGGGCGTGATCAATGACTGTGGTGATCACCCCATATAGACTCCCTGATCACCCCCCTGTCATTGATTACACCCCTGTCATTGATCACCCCCCTGTAAAGCTCCATTCAGATGTCCGCATGATTTTTACGGATCCACTGATAGATGGATCGGATCCGCAAAACGCATACGGACGTCTGAATGGAGCCTTACAGGGGCGTGATCAATGACTGTGGTGATCACCCCATATAGACTCCCTGATCACCCCCCTGTCATTGATTACCCCCCTGTAAAGCTCCATTCACATGTCCGCATGATTTTTACGGATCCACTGATAGATGGATCTGATCCGTAAAACGCATACGGACGTCTGAATGGAGCCTTACAGGGGCGTGATCAATGACTGTGGTGATCACCCCATATAGACTCCCTGATCACCCCCCTGTCATTGATTACACCCCTGTCATTGATCACCCCCCTGTAAAGCTCCATTCAGATGTCCGCATGATTTTTACGGATCCACTGATAGATGGATCGGATCCGCAAAATGCATACGGACGTCTGAATGGAGCCTTACAGGGGCGTGATCAATGACTGTGGTGATCACCCCATATAGACTCCCTGATCACCCCCCTGTCATTGATTACCCCCCTGTAAAGCTCCATTCACATGTCCGCATGATTTTTACGGATCCACTGATAGATGGATCTGATCCGTAAAACGCATACGGACGTCTGAATGGAGCCTTACAGGGGCGTTATCAATGACTGTGGTGATCACCCCATATAGACTCCCTGATCACCCCCCTGTTATTGATTACCCCCCTGTCATTGATCACCCCCCTGTAAAGCTCCATTCAGATGTCCGCATGATTTTTACGGATCCACTGATAGATGGATCGGATCCGCAAAACGCATACGGACGTCTGAATGGAGCCTTACAGGGGCGTGATCAATGACTGTGGTGATCACCCCATATAGACTCCCTGATCACCCCCCTGTCGTTGATTACCCCCCTGTCATTGATCACCCCCCTGTAAAGCTCCATTGAGATGTCCGCATGATTTTTACGGATCCACTGATAGATGGATCGGATCCGCAAAACGTATACGGACGTCTGAATGGAGCCTTACAGGGGTGTGATCAATGACTGTGGTGATCACCCCATATAGACTCCCTGATCACCCCCCTGTCATTGATTACCCCCCTGTCATTGATCACCCCCTGTCATTGATCACCCCCCCTGTCAGGCTGCATTCAGATGTCCGTATGATTTTTACGGATCCACGGATACATGGATCGGATCCGCAAAACACATACGGACATCTGAATGGAGCCTTATAGGGGGGTGATCAATGACAGGGGGGTGATCACCCCATATAGACTCCCTGATCACCCCCCTGTCATTGATCACCCCCCTGTCATTGATCACCCCCCTGTCATTGATCACCCCTCTGTAAGGCTCCATTCAGACATTTTTTTGGCCCAAGTTAGCGGAAATATTTTTTTTTTCTTACAAAGTCTCATATTCCACTAACTTGTGTCAAAAAATTAAATCTCACATGAACTCACCATACCCCTCACGGAATCCAAATGCGTAGACATTTATATTCCAGACTTCTTTTCACGCTTTAGGGCCCCTAGAATGCCAGGGCAGTATAAATACCCCACATGTGACCCCATTTCGGAAAGAAGACACCCCCAGGTATTCCGTGAGGGGCATATTGAGTCCATGAAAGATTGAAATTTTTGTCCCAAGTTAGCGGAAAGGGAGACTTTGTGAGAAAAAAATAAATAAAATCAATTTCCGCTAACTTGTGCCAAAAAAAAAAATTTCTATGAACTCGCCATGCCCCTCATTGAATACCTTGGGGTGTCTTCTTTCCAAAATGGGGTCACATGTGGGGTATTTATACTGCCCTGGCATTTTAGGGGCCCTAAAGCGCGAGAAGAAGTCTGGGATCCAAATGTTTAAAAATGCCCTCATAAAAGGAATGTGGGCCCCTTTGCGCATCTAGGCTGCAAAAAAGTGTCACACATGTGGTATCTCCGTATTCAGGAGAAGTTGGGGAATGTGTTTTGGGGTGTCATTTTACATATACCCATGCTGGGTGAGAGAAATATATTGGCAAAAGACAACTTTTCCCATTTTTTTTAATACAAAGTTGGCATTTGACCAAGATATTTATCTCACCCAGCATGGGTATATGTAAAATGACACCCCAAAACACATTCCCCAACTTCTCCTGAGTACGGCGATAGCACATCTGTGGCACTTTTTTACAGCCTAGGTGGGCAAAGGGGCCCACATTCCAAAGAGCAACTTTCGGATTTCACAGGTCATTTACCTACTTACCACACATTAGGGCCCCTGGAAAATGCCAGGGCAGTATAACTACCCCACAAGTGACCCCATTTTGGAAAGAAGGCACCCCAAGGTATTCCGTGAGGGGCATGGCGAGTTCCTAGAATTTTTTATTTTTTGTCACAAGTTAGTGGAAAATGATGATGATTTTATTTATTTATTTTTTTCCTTACAAAGTCTCATATTCCACTAACTTGTGACAAAAAATAAAAACTTCCATGAACTCACTATGCCCATCAGCGAATACCTTGGGGTGTCTTCTTTCCAAAATATGGTCACTTGTGGGGTAGTTATACTGCCCTGGCATTCTAGGGGCCCAAATGTGTGGTAAGTAGTTTGAAATCAAATTCTGTAAAAAATGACCGGTGAAATCCGAAAGGTGCTCTTTGGAATATGGGCCCCTTTGCCCACCTAGGCTGCAAAAAAGTGTTACACATCTGGTATCCCCGTATTCAGGAGAAGTTGGGGAATGTGTTTTGGGGTGTCATTTTACATATACCCATGCTGGGTGAGAGAAATATCTTGGCAAAAGACAACTTTTCCCATTTTTTTATACAAAGTTGGCATTTGACCAAGATATTTATCTCACCCAGCATGGGTATATGTAAAATGACACCCCAAAACACATTCCCCAACTACTCCTGAATACGGAGATACCACATGTGTGACACTTTTTTGCAGCCTAGGTGGGCAAAGGGGCCCACATTCCAAAGAGCACCTTTCGGATTTCACTGGCCATTTTTTACAGAATTTGATTTCAAACTCCTTACCACACATTTGGGCCCCTAGAATGCCAGGGCAGTATAACTACCCCACAAGTGACCCCATTTTGGAAAGAAGACACCCCAAGGTATTCACTGATGGGCATAGTGAGTTCATAGAACTTTTTATTTTTTGTCACAAGTTAGTGGAATATGAGACTTTGTAAGAAAAAAAAAAAAATCATCATTTTCCGCTAACTTGTGACAAAAAATAAAAAGTTCTATGAACTCACTATGCCCATCAGCGAATACCTTAGGGTGTCTAATTTCCGAAATGGGGTCATTTGTGGGGTGTTTGTACTGTCTGGCCATTGTAGAACCTCAGGAAACATGACAGGTGCTCAGAAAGTCAGAGCTGCTTCAAAAAGCGGAAATTCACATTTTTGTACCATAGTTTGTAAACGCTATAACTTTTACCCAAACCATTTTTTTTTTACCCAAACATTTTTTTTTTAACAAAGACATGTATAACAATAAATTTAGAGCAAAATTTATATATGGATGTCGTTTTTTTTGCAAAATTTTACAACTGAAAGTGAAAAATTTCATTTTTTTGCAAAAAAATCGTTAAATTTCGATTAATAACAAAAAAAGTAAAAATGTCAGCAGCAAAGAAATACCACCAAATGAAAGCTCTATTAATGAGAAGAAAAGGAGGTAAGATTCATTTGGGTGGTAAGTTGCATGACCGAGCAATAAACGGTGAAAGTAGTGTAGGTCAGAAGTGTAAAAAGTGGCCTGGTCTTTCAGGGTGTTTAAGCCATAGGGGCTGAGGTGGTTAAACATTGGCTATGCAGCTCTATAGTGTGGTAGTTAACATTCTGGGCTGTAATATAGAAGGTTGTGAGCTTGAATCCTGTCAGAAACTTTTCAGAAATAGAGGCTAAATTTTGTATATATATTTTTTAGTAATTGTAAAAAATTTGTTCTTCTGATATACAGGGTGGGCCATTTATATGGATACACCTTAATAAAATGGGAATGGTTGGTGATATTAACTTCCTGTTTGTGGCACATTAGTATATGTGAGGGGGGAAACTTTTCAAGATGGGTGGTGACCATGGTGGCCATTTTGAAGTCGGCCATTTTGAATCCAACTTTTGTTTTTTCAATAGGAAGAAGGTCATGTGACACATCAAACTTATTGGGAATTTCACAAGAAAAACAACGGTGTGCTTGGTTTTAACGTAACTTTATTCTTTCATGAGTTATTTACAAGTTTCTGACCACTTATAAAATGTGTTCAATGTGCTGCCCATTGTGTTGGATTGTCAATGCAACCCTCTTCTCCCACTCTTCACACACTGATAGCAACACCGCAGGAGAAATGCTAGCACAGGCTTCCAGTATCCGTAGTTTCAGGTGCTGCACATTTCGTATCTTCACAGCATAGACGATTGCCTTCAGATGATACGAGATGTGCAGCACTTGAAACTACGGATACTGGAAGCCTGTGCTAGCATTTCTCCTGCGGTGTTGCTATCAGTGTGTGAAGAGTGGGAGAAGAGGGTTGCATTGACAATTCAACTCAATGGGCAGCACATTGAACACATTTTATAAGTGGTCAGAAACTTGTAAATAACTCATGAAAGAATAAAGTTACGTTAAAACCAAGCACACCGTTGTTTTTCTTGTGAAATTCCCAATAAGTTTGATGTGTCACATGACCTTCTTCCTATTGAAAAAACAAAAGTTGGATTCAAAATGGCCGACTTCAAAATGGCCACCATGGTCACCACCCATCTTGAAAAGTTTCCCCCCTCACATATACTAATGTGCCACAAACAGGAAGTTAATATCACCAACCATTCCCATTTTATTAAGGTGTATCCATATAAATGGCCCACCCTGTATATGAATGCATAAGATGTGGGAAACTACTACTGATGTTTTAGCCATAATATATTCACATATATTATAATATATTATATATTCTAAATATATAATAATATACAGTACAGACCAAAAGTTTGGACACACCTTCTCATTCAAAGAGTTTTCTTTATTTTCATTACTATGAAGGCATCAAAACTATGAATTAACACATGTGGAATTATATACATAACAAACAAGTGTAATACAACTAAAAATATGTAATATTCTAGGTTCTTCAAAGTAGCCACCTTTTGCTTTGATTACTGCTTTACACACTCTTGGCATTCTCTTGATGAGCTTCAAGAGGTAGTCCCCTGAAATGGTCTTCCAACAGTCTTGAAAGAAAGCCCAGAGATGCTTAGCACTTGTTGGCCCTTTTGCCTTCACTCTGCGGTCCAGCTCACCCCAAACCATCTCGATTGGGTTCAGGTCCGGTTACTGTGGAGGCCAGGTCATCTGGCGCAGCACCCCATCACTCTCCTTCATGGTCATATAGCCCTTACTTTCAAAGTTTTCCCAATTTTTCGGCTGACTGACTGACCTTCATTTCTTAAAGTAATGATGGCCACTCGTTTTTCTTTACTTAGCTGCTTTTGTCTTGCCATAATACAAGTTCTAACAGTCTATTCAGTAGGACTATCAGCTGCCTATCCACCTGACTTCTCCTCAACGCAACTGATGGTCCCAACCCCATTTATAAGGCAAGAAATCCCACTTATTAAACCTGACAGGGCACACCTGTGAAGTGAAAACCATTTTAGGGGACTACCTCTTGAAGCTCATCAAGAGAATGCCAAGAGTGTGCAAGGCAGTAATCAAAGCAAAAGGTAGCTACTTTGAAGAACCTAGAATATTACATATTTTCAGTTGTTTCACACTTGTTTGTTATGTATATAATTCCACATGTGTTAATTCATAGTTTTGATGCCTTCATAGTCATTAAAATAAAAAAAAACTCTTTGAATGAGAAGGTGTGTCCAAACTTTTGGTCTGTACTGTGTATATATATATATATAATATAAATATATATATATATACACACAGTGGCTTGAAAAAGTATTCACCCTGCTTCCCCTTGACTTTTTTTGTATTTTTGTGCCTCACAACCTGGAATTAACATTGATTGTTTAGTTATTTGCATCATTTAATTTACAGAACATGCCCACAACTTTGAAGATTTTTTTTTATTATTATGAAGCAAACAACAAATAGGACAAAATAACAGAAAAAGTCAATGTGAATAACTATTCACCCCCCTAAAGTCAATACTTTGTAGAGCCACCTTTTGCAGCAATCTCAGCTCCAAGTTGCTTTGGATAAGTCTCTATGAACTTGCCACATTTTACCACTGGGGTTTTTGCCCATTCCTCCTTGCAAAACTTTGCCAGCTCCTTCAAGTTGCGCTTGTGAACAGCAGTCTTTAAGTCTGACCACAGATTTTCTATTGGATTGAGATCTGGGCTTTGACTAGGCCATTCCAAAACATTTAAATGTTTCCCCTTAAACCACTCAAGTGTTGCTTTAGCAGTGTGTTCGGGGTCATTGTCCTGCTGGGAGGTGAACCTCCGTCCTAGCCTCAAATCACCCACAGAGTGGTACAGGTTTTGCTCAAGAATATCCCTGTATTTAGCACCATCCATCTTTCCCTCAACTCTGACCAGTTTCCCAGTCCCGGCTGCTGAAAAACATCCCCACAGCATGGATGGTGTTCTTTGGGTGATGTGTTGTGTTGGGTTTGCGCCAGACATAGCGTTTTCTTTGATGGCCGAAAAGTTTAATTTTAGTCTCATCGGACCATAACACCTTCCTCCATACATTTTGGGAGTCTCCCACATGTCTTTTCGCAAACTCACAACATGCCTTTTTGTTTTTAGCTGAAAGTAATGGCTTTCTTCTGGCCACTCTGCCATAAAGCCTAACTCTATGGAGCGTACGGCTTATTGTCCTCCTATGTACAGATACTTCAGTCTCTGCTGTGGAACTCTGCTGCTCCTCCAGGGTTACCTTAGATCTCTGTGCTGCCTCTCGGATTAATGCCCTCCTTGCCCGGTCCGTAAGTTTTTGTGGGGGGCCGTCTCTTGGCAGGTTTGCTGTTGTGCCATGTTCTTTCCATTTGGTTATAATAGATTTGATGGTGCTACTGGGGATCATCAAAGATTTGGATAATTGTTTATAACCTAACCCGGACTTGCACTTCTCAACAACATTGTCCCTTACTTGTTTGGAGAGTTCCTTGGTCTTCATGGCAGTGTTTGGTTAGTGATGCCTCTTGCTTAGGTGTTGCAGCCTTTGGGCCCTTTCAAAAAAGGTGTGTGTATATATAATGACAGATCATGTGACACTTAGATTGCACACAGGTGGACATCATTTCACTAATTATGTGACTACTGTAAGTAATTGGTTGCACCACAGCTTTTTATGGGCTTCCTAACAAAGGGGGTGAATACATAGGCACATGCCAATTTTCTGTTTTCTATTTCTAAACAATAGTTTTATTTATATATTTTTCTGATTTCACTCCACCAGCTTAGACTGTTGTGTTCTGATAAAATTCTGATTAAGGCCTCATGCACACGACCGTTCCGTTTTCCGTGATTTTCTGCGGACCCATTGACTTTCAATGGGTCCGTTGAAAACACGGAAAATGCACCGTTGTTCATCCGCGGCCGTGACGTGTCCTATTTTTTTGACGGACAACGGTTCACGGACCCAGTGCGACCTCCCCTCTCCCCCCCCAATTAAAATCACCCCCCATCATTGGTGGCCAGTGCGGCCTCCCCTCTTCCCCCCCTAATTAAAATCACCCCCCCATCATTGGTGGCCAGTGCTGCCTCTTCTCTTCCCCCCCCTCCTAATTAAAATCACCCCCCCATCATTGGTGGCCAGTGCGGCCTCCCCTCTTCCCCCCCTCCTAATAAAATTCCCCCCCCCCCATCATTGGTGGCAGCGGAGAGTTCCGATCGGAGTCCCAGTTTGATAGCTGGGACTCCGATCGGTAACCATGGCAACCAGGACGCTACTGCAGTCCTGGTTGGCATGGTTACTTAGCAATTTTTGGAAGCATTATACTTACCTGCGATGTCTGTGACCGGCCGGGCGCTCCTTCTACTGGTAAGTGACAGGTCTGTACTATAAGCAATGCGCTGCACAGACCTTTCACTTACCAGTAGGAGGAGCGCCCGGCCGGTCACAGACAGCGAAGGTAAGTATAATGCTTCTAAAATTGCTAAGTAACCATGGCAACCAGGACTGCAGTAGCGTCCTGGTTGCCATGGTTACCGATCGGAGTCCCAGCGATTAAATTGGGTCTCTGATCGGAACTCTCCGCTGCCACCAATGATGGGGGGGGGATTTTAATTAGGAAGGGGGGGAGAGGGGAGGCCGCACTGGCCACCAATGATGGGGGGGTGATTTTAATTAGGAGGGGGGGAAGAGGGGAGGCTGCACTGGCCACCAATGATGGGGGAAGGTGATTTTAATTAGGGGAGGGAGGGGGGCCCACTGGCCACCAATGAATGAACAGTAATACAGGGGAGGGAGGGGGGCCCACTGGCCACCAATGAATTTAAAACTGGGGAGGGAGGAGGGTGTGCCCCCTCCTGCCTGGCAGCACCTGATCTCTTACAGGGGGCTAAGATACGCACAATTAACCCCTCAGGTGCGGCACCTGAGGGGTTAATTGTGCGGATCACAGTCCCCTGTAAGAGATCGGGTGCTGCCAGGCAGCAGGGGGCAGTCATGTACACAGTTCGTAGGATATTCTAACTTGAAGCGTCCCCATCACTATGGGAACGCCTCTGTGTTAGAATATACTGTTGGATCTGAGTTTCACGATCTAACTAAAATCCGATGGTATATTCTAACATAGAGGCGTTCCCATGGTGATGGGGACGCTTCAAGTTAAAATATACCATCGGATTGGAGAAAACTCTGATCCGATGATATAATAGGGACTCCTGACTTTACATTGAAAGTCAATGGGGGACGGATCCGTTTGCAATTTCACCATATTGTGTCAATGTCAAACGGATCCGTCCCCATTGACTTGCATTGTCAAGTCAGGACGGATCCGTTTGGCTCCGCACGGCCAGGCGGACACCAAAACGACTTTTTTCTTCATGTCCGTGGATCCTCCAAAAATCAAGGAAGACCCACGGAAGAAAAAACGGACACGGATCACGGACCTACGGACCCCCTTTTTGCGGACCGCAAAAAAAAAAAAACGGTCGTGTGCATGAGGCCTAACAAAACATTGAACTTAAGGCTGTAATGTAACAAAATACAAAAAAAGTCAAGGAGGGTGAATACTTTTGCAAGGCACTATATATATATATATATATATATATATATATATATATATATATATATATATTTATTATCGGTCACAGTTCATTTATTTCAGTAATGCAACTTAAAAGGTGAAACTAACACATGAGACTCATTACATGCAAAGCGAGATATTTCAAGCCTTTATTTGTCATAATTTGGATGATTATGGCTTACAGCTTATGAAAACCCCAAAGTCACAATCTCAGGTACCCTTTGCTCACGGGGTATGGATTAATGAGTAGAGTGTGACACTTTGAGCCTAGAATATTGATTCTATTTACAATATTCTAATTTTAGGTTGCATTACTGAAATAAATGAACTTTTTGCACGATATTCAAATTTTTCGAGTTTCACCTGTATGTGTGGCAATTACCTTAAAGAGGTTGCCCCACAAAAATATTCTGCAGTTTTCAAACCAGCACCTGGATCTGAATATTTTTGTAATTACATGTAATTAAACATTTAGCATAGCCAGTGAGTTATTTAATAAAAATATCTGTATAGAGCCACCTGCTGTTTGCTCTTTTTCTTATTTCTCTGTCCACCTTGCTGAGATGGACACACATGCTCAGTTCCATCCTTCAGCTGTGATAGGGAGAGAGCTGCAGCAGACAGGATATGCCCCACTGAACTGTAGCAGAAAGGACACTCCCCCTGAGCTGCCAGCTTGATATAAATCTAGCAGATCAATTAGAGTAGTGAATATGGAGATCTCTGGACCCATGTGAGGTACAGGGTCGGTTCTAGCTTTGTTAAAAATAGATTGTCATGTGTTTGTATAGTGTTGATCGCAAATTTTTATAGCGAATATCGGCACTTTGAGAATTCACAAAGATTTAGAATATGGTACTATATCTTCGTAATCGCCAATATTCTAGATTTTTTTTCATCAGTACTCTCACTGCTTCTTGCTTGTGGGCCAATGAGAAGGCTGCAATATCTTTGTCAGAGCTTAGCAACATCCCTAGCAGCCAATAGGAAAGTTGCCTACCCCTTACTATATAAGAAAATCCCCAGCAGCCATTTTTTTTCCTGCTGTTTTTTGCAGTTCTGAGAGAGAGAGCAGTGACATTGCTGTGCTCTGTGCTTTGCTGAGTCTTTGGATCCTTATTCAATTACATTACATTAGATAGTTAGTTAGTTAGTTCATATATATAATACAGATAGTTAGTGGGAGATAGTCAGTGTAGGTTAGATCGTGATATAGTGGAGCTGGTTCCAGTGCAGGGGGTTAGGCAGTGTGATAGGATAGTTGCTGTCAACCATTTTCTCCAGTCTCAGGAAATTTCTGGCAGCTTGAAAAATGTAGCAAAAGTGACCCACGCCTGTATTGTGAGCGCAATACGCACATATTACATTGCTGATATTCGCAATCAATAAAATAATGACTGGAGATCACGAATTCTAGAATTTGCGAATTTATGGCGAATATTAGGCCAAAAATTCGCGAAATATTGTGAAAACGAATATTGCCTATGCAGCTTACTGTATGATGTCTGATTTTCATTTTCTTTGCATTAGTCATGGGATAACCCCCTCTTTTTCTTATTGGTGGTTTAATAGTTTGTTTTTTACTCTACTGGCAATCAGCTGTCTTCTTGGCGAGCCTATCATAGATATACAGGTGAAACTCGAAAAATTAGAATATCGAGCAAAGTTCATTTATTTCAGTAATGCAACCTAAAAGGTGAAACTAACACATGAGACTCATTACATGCAAAACGAGATATTTCAAGCCTTTATTTGTTATAATTTGGATGATTATGGCTTACAGCTGATGAAAACCCCAAAGTCACAATTTTGAGGTCCCCTTTGTTCAGGGGATATGAATTAGCTGACTAGAGTCTGACACTTTGAGCCTAGAATATTGAACCTTTTCACAAAATTCTCATTTTAAGCCGCATTAATGCAATTCCTTTTCATTTGCATTACTGAAATAAATGGACTTTTGCACGATATTCTAATTTTTCGAGTTTCACCTGTATGTTTATAAACAGCAGCCAATCAGAGGAATCAAAGGTAAAAGGAAAAGGGAGAGAGCAGCAGCCTGAACCAATGATGA
This sequence comes from Bufo bufo, assembly GCF_905171765.1. Lineage (NCBI taxonomy): Eukaryota > Metazoa > Chordata > Amphibia > Anura > Bufonidae > Bufo > Bufo bufo. Next base: position 48,459,019 of record NC_053394.1, read on the forward strand.
GGCAGGGGGTGTGTCTCAGACTACCTCAGACACTGTGTAGGTACTGTACCTGAACAGTAGTCACAGATCACAGCTCTGCCCTAATTGAGCTGAGCCAAAAACAGTCAAAGTGAAAGATCTGAGGAAGAAAATTGCAGGTAACCTTCCCCTGTAGTATCACTTTTGAGCTCAGTGTCTTTATCCAGTTTGAAATCAATGTCAGAGAAAGTACTAAATATCCTGTTTTATTGCAGACCCTTCTACTCTTTTATGGGCCCATGCTGTACCTCTGCCACCTAATGAAAAAACAATTATTATGGCATATGGTGGCATATCAGGTGCCTAGAGGTCCATGATAGGGACAAGGTTTCCACATGCAGCCATATAGGGTCCATGAAAAAGAGCTTTGCCATGTGCAAGAACTGAAAGACTGACCTAACCTGATTCTAAAGATTTTATACTGTAATATGAAGAGCTGAGGGCATGTGTTCGTAGACAGAAATTAGAATCTTGTATAGAAAGCTGTTCATGAAACATCCATTGACTTTATTTATGTCTTGGAGAAAAGAACTGGTCTTTACTCGCAAAATGCTTCCAGCTGATGCCTGAATCCAGGTCACAGACTTCCTGCTCATTTCTGGCCTACAGTTTGTTAATCCTGTGGATGGTCTTCAGCAGATTTATCAGGGTGGATTGTTCTAAATAACGTTCAATATGTAAAATACAAGTCATGAGAATACTACGACTGACCAGCGTTACCAGGCTGTGCATGATATATTATGTATTACACTGTGACTGGTTATACCAGGTGGACTGTAATCTAATGTACTAGATAAGCAAGGCATGTTGCATAATCTAATATAACGTTCTTAGAAGCCAGTTTGCTAAGACCACAGCTAAGTGGATTTTTGAAGAATGATTCTGTGCACAGAGTATTGGATAATACCTAGTCCTATCTGACATTATCCTAGCGATATGTGTAACACCCTGGAGTGGTGTTACCATTCCTACACCCTGCTACTGTGTTTAATGGGCTAACATAAATGCCATCTTATGTATTTCTTTGCAGGTCCTTTACATTGTGCACAATATATGATTATTATGCAACTGTTTATTACATGTAATGTGCCTGGTAGTGGCAGTGTAAATGGCAGAGCTAAAGTTAGAGAGAATGGAACTCACCATTCCATTCTCCCCCCTTTGGGCAGAAGTGGGCCAGTCCTGCTTGCTACCAAATTGAGGGGTGACGGTTCTAGATTATTCCAGTTTTAGACTCCATGTTGGAGCCGAGAAGAACTGAAAGAAGTAGCAGTCAGAGGAAATTGTTCTGCGGCTGAAAATAACTTATTTGCTTATTGTCAGGAGGGGAATAACAGGCACCATATCCAAGGATACCAGAACAGACCTAAAGTACAGAAACCAGACTTAAGCAGAGTTTAGTGCTAGAGATGAGCGAATCGGCTTCGGATGAAACATATAAAAACGATTCAAATAAAACTTTGTTTCAATACTGAACAGAGAGAGTGCTCCGTACACTATTAGAATGCATTGGCTCCGATGAGCCGAAGTTATTACTTTGCGAAGTCTTGTGAGACTTTGCGTAATAACTTTATGAATAGATTTCTACTGTAAAAACCATTTCCCGAACTCGGGTTTGGTTCCAAGGTTCCCAAGTTCGGGAAATGTTTTTTTACAGTAGAAATCAATTTATGAAGTTATTAAGTGGTCTCGCTCATCGGAGCCATTACATTTTAATACTGTACGGAGCACTCACTCCGTACAGTATTGAAACAAAGTTTTATGCGAATCGACTTCGGAAGTTTTATCCAAAGTCGATTCGCTCATCCCTATTTAGTGCAGCACAGAGTAAGAAAGTGAAGTATTTAAGCAAGCCTGTCAGTACAGCAGAGAAAGAGAGAAAGCAGAGTTATTAAGTTTGCCTGCCAGTTTATGCTAAAGCCTGCTGGAACCAAGACAAAGCCTGCCAATCGTTTGCATGAGGGTTTATTCAAGTAAAGCTGCCGCTGAACTTCACAAGAAGGTCTGGACTCAAGTTATTTTCCTTCATCCCTCAATTATTCCCCTTTTCAATGCTACAAAGCCAAAGCCTGGGGTCCCACTGTATCCAGGTAGTAGCACCGTGACACATAAAGAAACGTATAGGCGCACCACACCACTCGACATTCCACTAAACCTGGGACGCAACAAGGCTCTGGGGGCGGCACGTTGCAATATTTGGCGTCATGAACAGGATGTACTTTTGTGCCTTATTGCTGCTATAGGCCTACAGTAATCACTAAACCCCGGAAAAGGAGACTTTTTTACTTACTGCTGGAGAGTGTGAATCTGCATCACTTGCAGCACTGTGGCAAAACAGGGGTTAATCGGCCATCTTGGATTTGGGCATCGTATATTCTACATTTTTCAAACCAGCACCTGGATCGGAATACTTTCACTGAATTATTCACTGAAATCTATCTGTATAGCACCACCTGCTGTTTGCTAATTTTATAATTTTTCTGTCCGCCTCACTGAGATGGAAGCACATGCTCATTTCTATCCTTCAACTGCCACTGGCTGCAGTAGAAAGGACACACTCCTGAGAAAGTGCATGTACCCTAAGCTGCCAGCTTGAAATAAATCAATATGAGGTACAGGGCTGGTACTAAGTTTGTTAGAAAGAGATTGTCATGTACTTTAGGATATCAGATTATTATTTTTTTTTTACATTTATCATGGTATAACCCCTTTTAAGAAAAAAATCATTATTTTCAGAAATGTCTTTGATGTACCTCATCTGCATGTGCTTGATTTGCTGGAAGCCCTATATGAATAAATTTAGACAGTCGTAGAAATGTATGCAATAAATCTGCCTTATGTGAATATACCCATATACATCGCATTAACAGATATTCTATGAATCTGGGTTGAAATGAAAACCATTAGTTACAGAAGATATGCAAAATTGTTACATTAGCTCATCCTCTTTTCTATTGTTGCACTTACCCTTTATGTTATGTATTTGTTTTTTTTGTGGACCTATCTTTAGGATAGGTCATCAGTATCAGATCAAGTGGGGGGGGGGGGCTATTTGAATTGACTGCTATTTGAATTGACTGCTATAAACAGTCAGCTATTTGAATTGACTGCTCTACACCAAAACAAGCACCAGAACAGCTCAGTGAATGGGAGCAGAGTTGCAGTACCACTAATGGCACTACACAGTTTATGGAGCCGTGCCGTTCCAGAGCACAGCAGCCCCTTCAAGCAGCTGATCGGTGAGGGTCCCAGGAGTTGGACTCCCACATATTTCATACTGATGATTATCCTAAAGAAAGGTTATTGATATGGCAGTCCTGGAAACCCCATTCAAAGGGGTTGTCCCATCTGGGCATTTTTTATTTAGCAGATCCACAGGATGTTCTTCCGATAGCCGTGGGTCCCACCTCTAAGACCTACTTCTATCTCAAGAATGGAATGCCTTCATGCCATGCAGTGAATGGAGAGGTGGCCAGTAATGTATGGCTCTCTCCATTTACTCATATGGGGCTTCCAAAAATATCCATTTGTCATAAATGTCCAGATTGTTATACCTCTTCAACCTTAAGTTTATCAAACAATGTTTCTATGAGAGTATAGAAATTGGAAAGCACAATTGCTGCTACAAGCCTAATTAATTAAATAGAACTATTGTACTTAAGTAGGAGACCCCTCTATATAAGCCAAGAGCAATTCCTGCTCCGGAGGACTCAGGATGACTGGGTGCCATGTAATAACACATCTCTCCAGCAGTGGACGCTGCAGGAGTATAGCATGACTGCCCACTGCTTTTATTTCAGATGCTGATGCCATTGGGTCCTCGTCTAGAGAATGGGTCATATAGACAGGACAAGCCCTCTAATAATGTGAATAAAAAGGACATGGCTGAATTAATATTGACCATCTAATGTGCATTAATGTAATTAATTTTTTATTTTATTTTTTTACAGATAACCAGAAAAATGTAGAAAATCAATAAAAGGGTACTTGGCTCTGTGAAGCAGAGAGGTTCCCTCTCTGATCCGGTCTGCGCCCTTTTCTAGTCACTCCACCTCACAATGTCAAAGAAGGGCACCAGCAGCAGAGTTAAGGGAGAGAGACCTGATACACCAGCTTCCTTACAGGCTGCGAATGAAGACCTGAGGGCCAAACTCACGGATATTCAGATAGAGCTCCAGCAGGAAAAGAGTAAGGTGAGCAACTGAGGATCTATGTGAATCTATAAGCAATGTCTTTAGGACGACTATGCTTTGCTTTTATATTACTTCATCAGTTTATTGCATCTAAAATACAAAATTAAGCAACTTTGCAAATGTTCTTGATTAAACATGTTCTGCCATTTTATGTCTACAGTTCCAAGTCAGACCTATGTGTCTCCATGGTTACAGACTACAAAAAAACACTCTGTGTAGTCTGATCCCACAGTTCTTTGTTACTTCATTCTTCTGCCACCTCTTCTTGCTAACCTACAAGAGGCAGATGGATGGCTAGAGTAACATAAGTACAGGATAAGACTATGTAGGTTTTGTTTGCATGGAAACACATAGCTCTGTATTAGAGCTGCGTACACAAAAGGGTATGGTAGCTTTAGTTGTATTTCCAAGCAGTAACACCCATAAAAATGTCATCACCATTACACATTCTAAACACTGCCATTAAGCCAGATAAATGAAAAATTCTGACTGCCTACAGTCGCCACTAGGTGGATCTTTCTGAAGATGGATTCTTCATTGACTTTAGAGATGAGCGACTTTCCCAAAATTAATTTTGGGTTTCGATTTGGTTGAATCAGACCTGTTTAAAATGTCATCACATTTTCCCAAAATGTATTTGGTTGAATTGAATCCATTTAAATTGCCATTGCCAATGACCATCTTTTAAATCAATAGATGCCGGGCCTGATGTACTGTATATTAAGCAAGCCTTTAGTTTAAATTACCCTATTGAACTAAGGACTAGTGTTGAGTTAACCCAGACCCGAACCGAGTTCGGTGTTCGGGCATTTAATAAAGCTTGTTGAAAGCCTGCAGGGCAGCCAATCAACAAGCTTTTAAGCAGTAGTCACTTAGAAGCCATCACAGCCATGCCTACTAATAGCATGGCTGTGATTGGCCGGTGTATCATGTGACCCAGCCTCTATATAAGCTGGATCACGTGTAGCACCGCCCATCAGCTCTGAGTAGTGCAGGGACAGGAAGCTGGCAGCTGAAGTGAGGGAGAGTGTTAGGAATCTGGCTATTTGTTTTGTGGGTGACCTACAGTATAATGATTTTTTTTGGGTGCAATACACCAGCTTTGCACCCCTGACACAGAAATATAATAATTATTCTGGCTGTTAATTCTGTGGGTGACCTATAGCGATGTTTTTGTGGATGCAATCCACCATCTTTGTACTCCTGACACAAAAATATAATAATTAATCTTTCTGTTAGTTCGAAGGGTGACATATTCCCATTTTTTGTGAGAGGTACACCTGCACTGCATACGTGACAGGGAAATAAATATAGTTAATCCGTCTGTTAGTTCGGTGGGTGAACTCAAAGAATGAGAGAGCATCAAATAAGGGATGTGGCCCTGGTCGTGGTGCTACTGGTGTTGGTGGAGCTCCTGTTGCAGGGAGAGGACGTGGTCGATCTGTGCCAGCTACACGCCCAAATGAAACACCTTCCTCAGGTGCACGTAGGCGACAGAACGTTCAGCATTATTTTGTAGGCCCGAATACCAATGGTGAGGCCAGAACAAATAGAGGCGATAGTAGATTGGGTGGCTGACAGTGCCTCCAGTTCCTTCACATTGTCTCCCACCAGGTCCCCTGCTGAAAGCGCAGAGTTGGCACCTGCTGCCCATGGGCATCTGTCTTTCACCTCACCCCCTTGCAAATCAGCCAAGCAGTCTGAGCCCCAAGTCATGCAGCAGTCTCTTCTGTTTTTTGATGACTCTGCTGGCAGGGTTTCCGTGGGCCATCCACATAGCCCTGCCCCAGAAGTGGAAGAGATTGAGTGCACTGATGCCTAACCACTTATGTTTCAGTATGTGGACATGGGAGGACCACCAAAGCACGTCTCTGATGATGACAAAACACAGGTGTCAACTGCTGCGGTTTTCTGCAGTGTGCAGACCGGCAAGTAGGGCAGGGGTGAAGAGTGGGTGGAAGATGATGTGGAGGATGATGCGGTTCTAGACCCCACATGGAATCAAGGTCATGCGAGTGACGAAGGCAGTTCGGAGGAAGAGGTGGTGGTCACACAGCGCCAGCCGCACAGCAAAAGAGGGAGCAGGGTGCAAAAGCAGAGTGGCCGTCCCCTAGCCAGTATGCCTGCTACTGCCCACCGCACTCAGGGACTAAGCACACCAAAGCCAGCTCCAAGAGTTCCCTGGCGTGGCAGTTCTTCAGACAATGCGCTGTCGACAAGACGCGAGTGGTTTGGACGCTGTGCAATCAGAGCCTGAAGCGAGGCATAAATGTTCTAAACCTGAGTACCACCTGCATGGCCAGGCATCTAAGTGCAAAGTACGAGCTGTAGTGGAATAAACACCTCAAAAACCACTAAAGATCTCAGGCTCCTCCTGCTCCCTCTTCTGCTGCAGTCTCGGCCTCTTCCTCCCCCTCTGGAGTGACAGTGGCACCTGCAACCCCGCAAAAAGAGGATGTGGCAGCAACGCCACCACCTCCATCACCATCACCAAGCATCTCCACACTGTCCCATGGAAGCGTTCAGCTGTCCATCTCCCAAACACTGGAGAGAAAGAGGAAGTACCCCCCTACCCACCCGCGATCCCTGGCCCTGAATGCCAGCATTTCAAAATTCCTGGCGTTTGAAATGCTGTCATTCCGTCTGGTGGAGACAGAGACTTTTAAAAACCTTATGGCGGTGGCTGTCCCACAGTATGTGGTTCCCAGCCGCCACTACTTTTCCAGGCGAGCCATCCATGCCCTGCACAACCAAGTGGCAGACAAAATTAAGTGTGCACTGTGCAACGCCATCTGTGGAAAGGTCCACATAACCACCGATGTGGACCAGTAAGCACGGGCAGGGACGTTATATCTCCCTAACTGCACACTGGTTAAATGCAGTGGCGGCTGATCCTGAGGCGGATAGCAGTTTGGCGCATGTCCTTCCGCCACCGAGGATTGCAGGACGTTTCTCTTTGCCTCCTGTTGCCTCCTCCTCCTACTCCGCTTCCTCCTCTACCACCTCCTCATCCAGTCAGCATAACACCTCCACCACCAACTTCAGCACAGACAGGGGTAAATGACAGCAGGATGTTTTGAAACTCATCTGTTTGGGGGAAAAAACCCACACCGCGCAGGAGCTGTGGACAGGCATGAAACAACAGACCGATGAGTGAGCCTCAAGCCTGGCCTGGTGGTGTGCGATAACGGGCGAAATCTTGTAGCAGCTCAGGGCCTAGCGGGTTTGATGCACATCCCTTGCCTGGTGCATGTGCTGAATTTAGTGGTGCAGAGGTTCCTTAAAAATGACCCGATATGTCAGAGCTGCTGCAGAAAGTGTGGGCCATTTGTGAGTGCTTTCGGCGTTCTCACCCTGCTGCTGCTCGCCTGTCTCGCTGCAGTGTAACTTCGGCCTTCCCACTCACCGCCTCATATGCGACGTGCCCACAAGGTGGAACTCCACCTTGCACATGCTGGCCAGACTGTGCCAGCAGCAGGCGATAGTGGAGTTTCAGCTGCAGCACGCACGGGTGAGTCGCTCTGCTGAACAGCACCACTTCAACACCAATGAGTGGGCCTTCATGCGGGACGTGCCAATGATGCCGTCCTCAGCATTACTATCCCACTTCTGTGTCTCTTTAAAAAAACACTTCGGGCGATGATGGAGGAGGATGTGGCACAGGAGGAAGAGGAGGATGAAGAGGGATCATTTCAAAGGTTATCAGGCCAGTCATTCACAAGTGGCTCGGAGGGTGGGTTCCTGCACCAACAGAGGCCAGGTACACAACTGTCCAGCCAGGGCACAGTTCTGGAGGATGAGGAGGAGAAGGAACGTGTTCACAGCAGGGTGGCACCCAAGGCAGCTCATGAGCATCACTGGAGCGTGGCTGGGGGGATACAGAGGACACAGACGATACATCTCCCATAGAGGACAGCTTGTCATTGCCTCTGGGCAGCCTGGCACACATGAGCGACTACATGCTGCAGTGCCTGCGCAACGACCGGTGAGTTGCCCACATTCTAACTTGTGCTAATTACTGTGCGGCCACCCTGCTGGATCCCTGCTACAAGGACAACGTGCAGTCCTTAATTCCATCACTGGAGCGTGATCGGAAGATGCGCCTGCCCTGCTGCCAGTGTATTGTCCGAACTAACGTGTTTAGCACGGCAGGGGGCGTCATCACAGACAAGCGCAGCCGCCTGTCCACAGCCAACGTGGACAAGCTCACGTTCATTAAAATGAACCAGGCATGGATCCCACAGGACTTGTCCGTACCTTGTGCTGAGTAGACAAGTACAGGGTGGGCCATTTATATGGATACACCTTTATAAAATGGGAATGGTTGGTGATATTAACTTCCTGTTTGTGGCACATTAGTATATGTGAGGGGGGAAACTTTTCAAGATGGGTGGTGACCATGGTGGCCATTTTGAAGTTGGCCATTTTGAATCCAACTTTTGTTTTTTCAATAGGAAGAGGGTCATGTGACACATCAATCTTATTGGGAATTTCACAAGAAAAACAATGGCGTGCGCGTTCAGGACATTGCGCGTTCAGGAAATTGCGCGGGCCGGCCAGGAGAAAATCTTCAGGCTTCTGCGCAAGCGCGGCCCGGCCGGGAAAAAACGTCAATCAAGCCCAGCCGAATCCAGGAAGTGGACGTCGCACTCGCCCCAGGTAAGTATGAAAACCGCTAATGGGAATACCCCTTTAAGGGTTTTTCCATAAACTTCAATAATCACATTCCATACGATGGGCAGTAAATCTATGATTGCTGGGACCCTTCCTCCGCCAAAGCAGTCAAGCTACCACTCCATTAAAAGTCTATGGGACAGGTGGAGAAAGTCAAACTGGTATTACATGTATCTCATGGAAAAAAAAAAAATACTTTCCTTCTGTATGGTTCAGGTTCCATTGTCTAATATTATATTTAGAGATTAGCGAATTATTGTAGAATTTGATTTGGCTGCTTCAACGAATTTTACAAAAAAATTAGCTTATTAACGAATTACTTCGTCATGAAGCGCATTTATTTGTAAGTAGTGGGTGAAATGACAGGGAGCGGCGATTGCACCACAGACCCCCCTTTCCGTCATTGTACCCCTCAGATGCCACGTTTATACATGATTGCAGCATCTGATATAAATACCAGAGTATAAAATTAAAAAAATAAATGTAAAAAATCATACCTGATCCATTTTTATGCAGACTCAGTGCATAGAAGGAAGCGTCCGTCTCTAGCTGTCATTAGGATATTGCAGGGTCAACACATCTCTAGGTTTTGTCCTGAGCAGACCTGATTCTTGCAGGCACAACAACCCTGGACACAGAGATTTCACGTTCATCCTACTCTATTTCCTCTTTATATTTGTATGTTATAGGACAGTGATGACGAACCTTTTAGAGACTGAGAGCCCAAACTGTAACCCAAAACCCACTTATTTATCGTAAAGTGCCAACACGGCAATTTAACCTGAATACTATAGTCCAATATAGTATATCTTCCATGTAGTTTATTATTTAGCTATAATAGCCGGCCTACATTCAGTGCGCGGCCTGTGCTGTTCATAGTGCGCCCTCCACTGATGAAGGGCAGGAAAAGTCTAAGGCATATAGGCAGGGGCGTAACTAGAAGTGACTGGGCCCCACAGCAAATTTTTGTATGGGCCCCCCCCCCCCCCAGACAAGGGCCGGGGGGGTGCGCGGACAAGGGCCTGCCTGGGGAGGGGGGTGCGGAGACAAGGGCCTGGGGGGGCAGACAATGGCCAGGGAAGGGGCACAGATAAGGGCTAGGGCCGCAGACAAGGGCCAGGGGGGCACAGATAAGGGGCAGGGTCCAGGGGCTCAGACAGAGACCGGGGGGGCACAGGTCAGGGCCAGGGGGCGCAGATAAGGGCCAGGGGCACAGACAAGGGCCAGGGATGGGACACAGATAAGGGCAAGGGGTGCAGACAGGAGCCAGGAAGGCACAGCCCATGGCCTGGGGGCCACAGGCTAGGCTGGGCACAGACAAAGGCCACAGGGGCACACATAATGGTCAGCCACTGCTCTCCTGAAAGAGCCAACCAGGTAGGCACAGTCACAGGGACCAGGAATGGCAACTTGGGCAAGGGGGGCACACAGGCAGCGGGCACAGGGGCCTCAGGCCAGGGCTGGCACAGACAAAAGAGGCCCACAGGGCCTGGGCACACATAATGGTCAGCCTCAGCCACTGCTCTACTGAAAGAGCCAACCAGGGAGCCTAGGGAGGCACAGTCACAGGGGCCTGGCAGGGCAACTTGGGCAAGGGGGGCACAAAGGCAGCGGGCAGGGGGCACACATGGGCAAGGGGGGCAGACAGGCAGCAGGCACACATACCTGAAAGGCCCAGTGAGTCAGTCACTGATGTGCGCTCTGCGCTGCTGTGCCGCTCCTGTGTGTTGCTCCTCTTGCCTAATTGGCTGAGATTTTCTCCCGCCCGCCTGCTGCTTCCTCTGGTTAGGAGTCAGGACTGACGGTGGGCGTGCCAGAATCCTGTCACGGAAGGGGGGGGGGCGGGAGGGATTGGATGATGATGGACAGGTCACAGGCCAGGCCCCCAATGTCACCGACACCGCACTGTGAAGGGGCCTGGCCTGAAAAACTAACTTAAAGGCAGCTAAGTTGAGTTGACTGACATGCAGCCGCTTCCCCTGTTTCCCCGGTATTTACGCCACTGCGTATAGGTACACCATAGACATTTTCCAGGGCATGGGTGTCCACAGAGAGGGCTCTGAGTGCCCCCTCTGACACCTATGCCATGGGTTCACCATCACTGATATACAAGCATATTCTGTTCTTATATTTAAAATGAGACTTTGAATTAGTATTTCCTATTCGATCTTTAAACCTCTATGAACTTTTATCTAAACAGATCCAAAATTCTGCACTGATTAATTCCTTAATGTAACTTTATAATGATTCTGAGTTCTGAGTTAAGAGTTCTACATATATTTGACACAGCCATAAACCAGATCAATTATAAAATTCTGTCTGCCACTAGTCACCACTAGGTGGAGCTTTCTGAGGATGGATTCTTTATTGACTTTAGAGATGAGTGATTCTCCTACAGTTAGTGTCAAATTAGATTTGGTGGAATCAGTCATCAGATTGAATTTGGAACAGATACAATTGGTCTGAATTGAAAGTGCTTTAACTGCCCTGAAAAATCTTGTATGACTTTTTTGGGGGTCGGGCTCTCATAGGACTGAATTCTACCTCCTTCAAGCTCTTTAAAGGAAACCTGTCATCACTTTCTAAGCCTATTTATCCACTCACTTTTCTATAAATACTTTTTAATACATTAATAATGATATTAAAATCAATTCTGAACGAACTATCAGTTCAGAGAAAAACCTAAAATAAATGTTTCCGCCATATATGTAAATGCACCTTAGATGAGTCCAGCGTTCTCTGACTCTTAGAGTGCAGCCACGCCCATAAACGAATAAGACACACCCTCTACGATTGCTCATCTTCACCCCTTCTCTTCCAAGTCTCGCAGCTGAGCAGTATACATTATATGATCAGTAGTAGTGTTTATCGCGAATATTCTAATCGCGAATTTCTATCGCGAAGATCGTCACTTCGTAATCGCGAATATTCTAGATTTTTTTTCAGCAGGGAGTGAGGTGACTGGTTCTGCACATGCGCAGGATTTGGGACGGGAGTTCGGGAGGAGAGTAGGATCTTTAGATTCTGTCACTCTTATAGCGGCAGGTGGGGTTAGGAATAGGAAGTGATGAGGTAAGCATTTAATTTACATAACTTTAAAAAAGCGAAAGTGGACTGTAAAAGAAGTACTTGGAGGTGTTTAAAAAAAAAAAAACCTAGGATGATTAGGGTGGGGGATAACTATCTCAGGATGCCGATGATTCCTATGGTTAAAAACCGGTGACAGGTTCCCTTTAATGCCAAGACAGCATTATCAACATATACGGCTATGGGTAAACGGATAGGAGCCAGTGATAACACCCTGTTTATAACACACTGCACTGTCAGATTTTTTTTTTATTAATAAAATGGTCCAAAAATTATCCCTTTTTGGTGGCAGATGCCTTCTTCTCTGTCTTCAGATCTTTAAAGTGGCGGCCGGCGATTCGTGCAGAATGAATCACAAAGGTTTTAGACTTGCCAAAATTAGACTAATTTGGAAAATTTGTAACAAATTCAATTTGTGTAAAAGTAATTCGCTCATCTCTATTTGTCTTCAAAGCCAGCTGTATAAATATTTTGGGGGTCATTTACGAACAGATATATGCCACTATATCTGGCGCAGACTCTGTTGCACGCCATGTTGCAGCAGAATCTGCAACTTCTTCCCCACTCACGCCAGGTCTAAAAAAGTAGGCATAGTGTTCGAGGGGAGGGGAAGGGGATTTAGGAGCAGAAAATGGTCTAAATGTAAGACAGCTCGGAAGCTGTCTTACATTTAGAATCAACGGTGGATACGCCGAAATTATGTAAAGCCCGGCGCCTCTACATAACTTCGGCGATCCACCGGCAGCGCAGGGGCTTATAAAGACCAGCGTCTAAAATTCCAGTCTTAAAGTGTAACTGCCATTTCATTTTTTTTACCCTAATGGTATAGTACACCCTGCTGTATAAGTGCTTTTGTGCTTTATCATTTAAACTGTTTCAGTTTCACCTCATAATAACACCCAGAAATGTGTATCACTTTCACATTGAGCAGGCCTCTGCTCACAGGGTTGTCATGTGCAGCAGTCTCCTCTGTATTATAAACAAGAGAGGGGAGAGCACTGGGAGGAGGACCACAGCCCTGAGTACTGGGGAGAGCACTGGGAGGAGGACCACAGCCCTGAGTGCCTGGGGAGAGCACTGGGAGGAGGAGCACAGCCCTGAGTGCCTGGGCTCAGGCACAAAGTGGAGGGGGAGGGCTGCTGTAGATGCTGCTTTCTCCTGAATAGTAGCAGCTAGAAACATGCAACTGGTCTTGTTTGAAAGCTGACATTCCAGGATGACAAGACCAGAATGACAGCTAAACTCCAAGCAACAGAGGAGAAATCACTGTTAGAAATCGAGTCGGGAATAATGGCTAGTAAAACCTGCTTTTACTTTCACTTTCAGCTGTATTCACTGCATCCCAATTTCTATTAGTGATATCTTTCCCTGTTCTAAACATATTGCTGTCATTCTGGTATTGTCTAAAAGCTTTGAATGTCAGCTTTCAAACAATAGCAAACCAGAGATATGAGCAGCTAAAGCATCCCCCCTCCATGTTAGTGTGGAGGAGAATGAGGGAGCAGCTGCAGAGCTGACAGGAGGAGAGAAAAAAATAGGAAAAATATATAGAAATGTTCTTACTGATTTCATGTAATGCAGGGCTTGTCTGTCTCTGGTTAGCTGTATGTGAGAGGATACACACTGCTCTGGGGTAGTGGGGAAGGTTATCTGCTTTCTGATTGGTCTTGTCTGTCTCAAGTTAGCTGTATGTGAGAGGATACACACTGCTCTGGGGTAGTGGGGGAGGTTATCTGCATTCTGCTTGGTCTTGTCTGTCTCTGGTTAGCTGTATGTGAGAAGATACACATTGCTCGGGGGTAGTGGGGAAGTTATCTGCATTCTGATTGGTCTTGTCTGGCTCTGGTTAGTTGTATGTGAGAGGATACACACCGCTCTGGGGTAGTGGGGAGGAGTTATCTGCATTCTGATTGGTCTTGTCTGTCTGGTTAGCTGTATGTGAGAGGATACACACTGCTCTGGGGTGGTGGGGGAGGTTATCTGCATTCTGATTGGTCTTGTCTGGCTCTGGTTAGCTGTATGTGAGAGGATACACACTGCTCTGGGGTGGTGGGGGAGGTTATCTGCATTCTGATTGGTCCTGCTAGTTCATGTAAGGGGAGCAAAGGGTTATGGGAAGTGAGGGAAATACAGAGATTGCCTCAAGGACAGCAGAGGCCATCTTAGGAAGATGCTGAAATAGAGGCACAGAGAAATAGGGTTGCTAAGGGCTGAATACAGACATCAGAAAGGTAATATTAACAGAAAAATAAAGCTTCATGAATATCTATCCTTCATCACACATGTTAGGAATTTCAATTTTTGATAGTGAAATGGCAGTTATACTTTAATAAATGTGCCCCTTTGTCTATAAGCACCATCTAGTGGAAGGCAGGAAGAATTTGTAGCATTTATGGCTTTGTGAATGGAAGCAGCGGTTACCTATGATCATAAATAAATATAATAAATGAATGCAATTTGTGATTGACTACTGCACAGGAGATTATTTCTGTTCAAAAGCCATTTATAATATGTGCTATCCTAGGCAACCACCTACCTTCTGCAATAGAAGTAGTTGGTCAGTAAGAGAAATCATGTACAATATTGTTATACCCCAGTAGTTGCGGCACTATATAATCCCTATCTTTCTATATGCTACCTCAATTTTTTTAGGGAAGGCCTCTATCTTGGCGTATGAATAGCTCCATCTAGTGTCTGGTGGTGTTATATATTTTATTTTCATTTTTTTCCCTACAATTTCCCTGGGATCCCACAAGCAAGATGCAACATGCCAGGGATCTATTTATATCTGTAAATTGGACAGAAAGCATAGAGTTGATGCAAGTTCCAACAAAGAGTGATGAGGGAAGAGATGTAGAGGGTGAAGAGGAGAAAGCAAATTTATTACATTTTCTTCTCCACTGTATTCAGATGAAATGCAGAGTGCAAAAGTAAACTGAAATATAATTGGGAGCTGTTATTTATACTGTCTCCTAATATTTTATTTGAAGTAGCTGCTGATACTCTTCACGTTGTATTTTAGAGTACCCCAATAATTGCTCGGTCTTGGAAGCTTCCATATAATCTCTATGTCATAGATTGATTTATATATGTTGTATTTCTATAGATATAGATATTCATGAAATATATATTTTTGGGTCATTTTTAGGTAAGCAAGCTTGAACGAGAGAAAAATCAGGAAATCCGCCAAATTCGAGAACACGAACAACATAAAAACATTGTTCTTGTGACAGAGCTAAAGGCCAAACTTCATGAGGAGAAAATGAAGGAGCTCCAAGCCGTCCGGGAAGCCCTATTGAGGCAACATGAGTCGGAACTGATCCGGGTTATTAAAATTAAAGATAATGAAAATCAGAGGCTGCAAGCTGTGGTGAATGCTCTGAGAGATGCGGCCCCGGACAAAGTGAAGACCGTTCTTTATAACGAGGCAAAGGAAGAAGTCAAAAAAACTTTTGAGTTTGAGAAAATCAAAATGCAACAAGAGATTTTTGAGCTCAAAGGAGCCAAAAAACAAGTGGAGGAGGCATTGACTGTGGTTATTCAAGCTGATAAAATGAAGGCTGCGGAAATTAGGAGTGTGTATCATTTACATCAAGAGGAGATCTCCAAAATCAAAAAGGAATGCGAGAAAGAAATCCGGAGATTGGTATGTAGCGAAATAAAGTTTATAAAGTACAAACTATGCGATGATCTCACATGATCTCACATTTATAGAAATGTCTCTTGCTGCACTGTTGACTCAATTTTGCACTATTTAAGGTTAATGTATAAATGTGTCATTTGGTAAAATAGAAATCCAGATATTATTCTAGAAGATGCACCAATATGTAATAAAAATATAAGTTTCTGCAATAGGCATCCTAACCACTAGGTGGTGCTATGGAAAACTGCACTACAACCTCTTGAATGAAAGGGCTGTATCCTTAATGTGTTTCTGTACAGTGATCACCTTAACAGCACACCATGTGGATAGTCATGGTATTGCAAGCAATATCTTTCATAGCTGCCATTAGATAGACCGTTTTGGTACCTTACAACCCATTAGTGGTCCTCAAGTACCAAAATGGGATGTCCTACAGCAAACAAGCCTCTGAAGGCCACGATTATATAATATGCAGACATGAAAAATTATTTCCTCATTTTACAGTACACACTGTGCAAATTATATACATGGTTGAGTCACATTATTATGACCACTTCCTACTTTCGACGTCGGCAGCGTGTAGCTCATGAAGCAAGTCACGTGTGGTGAGCTGGCTCGGTGGGTATATAAGGTATGTGATAGGCTGTCTGCACACATACCCCTTGTTGCTATCATGGGTAAAAGGGGTATTTTCAGAGTTGCAAAAGGAATGATTATTGGCTTTCAGGCCAAAAGTGGCGGTATTTCTGAAACTGCGCAGTTGGTGAACTGTTATAGTGCTGCTGTGGTGAAAGTGTATTGTGAGTGGACAAATGGCACCATTGTGAATAAGCAACGTGGAAACTGTGGAGCACTACCTGCCATTGACATGAGAGTTTAACATTGGCTATGAAGGTGCACAAGGGTGGACTGACACGCCACAGTAGAGAATCTCACCACCAAAATGAACCAGGGGCTACCAGATGTGTGTCTAACACATCTCTTTTCTGCTTCATAGAACGGATGGATGTTGGCGTGTCAGGCGAGAAACATCAAAGAACAAACCCCCTGCAACCATTGCTGGAAGAGCACAAGCTGGTGGTGGCAGCATTATACTCTGGGGAATGTTTTTGTGGCATTCTCTGGGGCCACTCATCCATGTCGAAGGCACTCTCAACCAAATTGGTTATGAATCCATCCTTGCAGAACACGTACACCTATACAGGCTGATTGTCTTCCCTGGGGTGGATGGGATGTTCCAGCAAGACAATGAGACATGTCATATTGCTAGAAATGTCTGACATTGGTTGGAGGACCATGACCAAGACTTTCAAGTACTACCCTGGTCCCCTAATTCCCCCGACTTGAACCCGATGGAACATCTGTGGGACAACCTCAATGGTCGTGTTCTATAGATTCCCCCCCAGGCCCCCTCCAGCAGCTGTGGGATGTTCTTCAGTCAGCATAGCTCTAGATACCTGTGACAACCTACCAGTACCTTATTAAGTCACTCCCAGCCCTTCTAGCTACTGTCAGTGTTGCACACAGTGGTTACTCTGAATATTAGCTGTTGGTCAGAATAATTGGACTCAACTGTGTATATTCATGGATTCATATAAAATAAGTCAACAAAATAATTAATTTATTGTACCTGTGCAGGAAAAATGGCAGAACTTGGTTAACATTTTTAGCAAGATCACAGCGCTGGATATTTAATGAGGTAAGTAAAATTGCACCAAAAATGGTGCCTCCTCTATCCAAGTTCATATTTTATATAGGACACCATTATATAAGGGGCAAGCTTCCTTATATGTCACATCCATTCATCATTATTAGCTGCATTATGCCAACCCTTGAGCTGAGAACATCAGTTGAATGCAACTCCATCTTTCATTCTCATCCATGACCTCTCCATAAGCTCCTTTGATGAATTCAATGTAATTAGAGGTGTTGGAATTTGTCCCTCTTGTACTGCTTTGTACATCTTGGTAAAATCCTCCCTTTTTGTATACAAACCCAGAAGCGGAATGGATAGCGTGGATAAGAATGTGCCCTGCGACCTTGACCCAGTTAAGTACTCGTAAGCGTCCTTGTGTATGGACATTGATATAAAGACAACTGGAAGATTGGTAAAATATTTAAAGTTTTTGTTTTATTGTTTTCCAGATATCAGAAAATAAGAAATTGCAAAAAAAGACAAATCAAGGCCGAAGGGTGAGACTGATTTTCCTCATTACAGAACATTTCAGTGGATCAAAAAGAAATGAAGATAATTTATTGAAAATAACAAAAGTTTGCAAATTGATGTCATATGCTATACATACTGTTCTATATAATCTCAGGTCTAGAAATGTAACTACTAATTGCAATATCCTGACAGATACCTTTAATCATAATGTTCATTGCCCCTGCTGTCTTTTGCTGTTTTATAAATTATAAAATTTGAGGCAGTTGCAAGGATATACTGTTCAGGACGGAACTACTGCTGTAGCAGCCATAGCGGCTGCTAAAGGGTCCGCAATATCAAGGAGGCCCAGTCAGTAGCTGACACCATAGCCAGCTAAAGTAAGGGTCTGTTGTAACCTGCTCTATCTCAGGATCTATAGCAGCTAGAGATAAGAGCCAGGTCTTGTTTTAAAGCTAACAATCAGATCTAATTTATGACCTGCTTTCTTGAGGATCTACTGGTTAACACCAAAATCCCTGTCTTGTTTTAAAGCTGAGATTAACAGCCTGAGAGAGAGGAAGATAAATATAGAGCAGGTTAATAGGGCCACCTTTCTTATCTTCAGCAAACTATGCTTTCAGTCTGTGTGGAGAAGGAGAGGGGTGCCAGTGGGGGATGTTCTGACAGGCTGCAGGGAGAGGAGAGAGACATAGCTCATCTTATCTCTCTATAAGTACTGTAGAGAGCCCAAAGGGAATGTGTAACATGGACTTCTGTGCATGTTATCCCCTTCCTATCCCTTTACATCACAGAGCATAGTGGCTCTCTGAAGGAATGCAAAGATGTGTGTATGCCCATCTAATCGCCTCCCTGTGACTACTGTATTAGGTATTTTATTGACACCATGACCCAGACATTTATTAGCGTTCATATCACGGCATAAAATAGGTTGCACTAAACATGTGCACCTCACACAGACATTAATAAAGTTTACATTTTACACCACTCCTATGCTTTTCTTTTGTTTCCACGAGACATACTATTGTTGTACAAAAGTAGTAAAATGGAAAAAATGAATTTTTGGTATTGCTGTAATTATTCCGATACAGAAAATAACACATTATTTATAGCACACGATGGTGAGGGGGAGCACATTTAAAAGATTGCTATGGGGCTCTGCCTTTTCTAGTTACAACCAGGGCCGGGCCGACACAGAGTGCTGGTTGACCATCGCGAATTTTCCTAAACGTATGTATTCTTCTGTTGACAATGAATTTTCAGCAGGCTTTCTTCTCTAGCTCTTATCTCTGTGACATGCATGCTGCTGCATAGGGCACAGTAATCCGCCTCTCCTGCGCCTTAAAACTTGGACTCTCCAGCATCTAAGATCTTCTGAACTATAGCTTCTGAGACGTGATCTGGACACCCCCGTTTGTTTCTGTAACTCTTTTCCAGTTTTACAAACAAAACAGATATGCGTTCACCTCCACGACAGAAATTGGACAGCGACCTGCACTATATCAGGATAGGTGGAGGACTGAAGACTGAAGTACGATGCTTGAAAATAACAACGTAAATTCCAACTAAAATAAAGTGCAAGCAAAAGAAAACCATTTCGTACTGCAGTACCGGATAATTGTGCTATATTGAAGCCGGTTCATGGGGTGGCGGTAGAATTTATGTTTATTGCTTTTCCTAGAAATCCTCCAGGTTGATTCTGTAGCCACAAAGCTATATTTTATGCTTCATCTCAAGACTTCAAGGTGCTGAGATAACAAATTTAGCCAGCTAACATTCCCTATAAGCCTTCCAATCACACAGCAGGGACAGCCCCCCAGGCAGCGAACAAATGGTAGCTCTAGGCTTGTGAAATAAATCAGTAACGTTGATTCTGCCATCAAGAGGTACAGAATCACATCTTACCTCATTATCTGCTTCTTTCAAACCCTTGAGAATTTCATTTAGTTCTTGTTAGGAATAGCTAACCAATCAATAGATCACAGAGCTACAAACATTCACTGTACTGCGGTTGGTTTTCTATAAATTTTGCGTTGTTTCTTTTATATTATTTTTATCTTTGATCTTAATAAACCTCCAAGAAGCATCAACACAAAATTTGTAAAAAGATAAATGTGGAATCACATAGACCATGCAGCGTGAACATTAAGGGGGTCACTTATTATGGGAAGTACACCACTTTTTGGCGTACTTTTGCTACAGTTTGGTCGCAAATGGGATTTGTGGCCGAGTCTGAGATTTTTCTCCGCTCATGCCACTTTTTCCAAGGTGGCAGGAAAAGGGAGAAAGGAGCGGACAGGCAGGCCCGTCCGATTCGTCATTTTCTACGCCTGTAGCAAGGGAGCTGGCGTAGATTTAAGCAAGTCGCACGGCCAGCTGTAAAGCACCTCTACATAACTTAGGCACGCAGCAGCAGACATGGACTAAGACCGGTGTCTAAATCGCCGGTCTTAGTAAATGTCCCCCTAAAGGTCTACCCATATAAAAGAGTACAAACACAATCAGCAATGTTATTAATGGTGGAGGGTAAGTTATAGGGTGTTTTCTTACCTGTTGGAAAACCTGTGATTAAACGGGTTTTCAAGAACTGAAATATTAACGACATCCTTAGAAAAGGGCATCAATGTCATAATGGTGGAGATCGAACTCACAGCACCACCGCCTATTAGTTGTTTGAAGGGGTAACTCACTCATTCGACAGTTGCGGCCTCTTCTTCTGGTCTGTGACATCAAGCTCTTTGTTCACATGACATTTTTGCAACTTAGTCCTAATCAAGTGAATGAGAGGCCTCATGCACACGACCATATCCATTTTGTAGTTCGCAAATCACGGATCCACAAATTACAGATGCGATCCGTGTGCTGTCCGCATTTTTTTGTTGTGGACCCATTGACTTCAATGGTTCCATGGTCTGCATTTTGCATGTATATCTGTTCTGCAAAAAGATAGAACATGTCCTATATTTGGCTGCAAAATAGGGATCACAGACCCCTTGAAGTCAACTGGAGCTCAAAATGAGTATGTAAAAGGACTGTATGAAATTAGAAGAGCATGGAGACTTTCAGCTTTCTTGCCCATGGACTTAAGTATGGTATTGCACATCAGACCCACTCATTTGACAAGAGTGATGCTGTTACTGGAGAAAAGCCATCATGTTTTTCTAATCCCATATAGCACATTACACATACACTTTAAGCCACTGCCCAACATGGAAACCAGGAAACATCTTGGAGAGCCATAAAGAATGGAAGTCAAAGCTTTTTTGTCCTAGTAATTCGACATGACACCACACCGTGTCAACTTTTAAACAGTGTTTTTAGATCATTCTGAATTCTTCAAAAGTCGTTTATCTCCTGCAAAGTCTTATTATGTCAGTGCAGTAAAGTTTGCCTGTGTAGGTACACCATAGTTTATGAGAAATAGAAAATTGCATGGTGGCTCAGTGGTTAGCACTGGTGCCTAGGTTTCAATCCGACAAAGGACAACATCTGCATGGAGCTTGTATGTTCTCCCCATGTTTGCACACGGTTCCTCCGTGTACTCCGGTTTCTTCCCACACTCCAAAGACATACTGATAAGGAACTCAGCTTGTGAGTTCCAGTGGGGTCGAGTAAAATTAAAATAAATAAATAGGTTTACAGTGGGATAGATGGAGGAATATTTGGGTCTAGCGTACAGCACTTGCCCCTAAAGAGTATAACTTACTATGAATGACATGAAAATGTAGTAATGTGTTGTGTAACAAATCATGCAAAAATAAAATGTCAAGTTCAGTATTGTTCTCCTTGTGTTATTGACACTAGCACCATCTCAAATCAGACATCTGTGTCTCTACAAGAGCACCATTTCAGATGAGCCAACCTGCAGTGCCTCTACAAGAGCACCATCTCAGACAAGAAAACTTGTGCTGTAACTAGATGATTATCATCTCATTTAAGACAACTTGACGTGTGTCTATAAAAGCACCATCACAGATAAGCTAATCTGCAGTGTTTCTACAAGAAAACAGATTAGCTAACCCCCATTGTCTCTACAAGAGAACCATCTCAGATAAGTCAATCTGGAGTGTCTCTAGGAAGAACACCATCTCAGACTAGAAACACCTCTGTGTCTCTACAAGAATACCTCAGATGAAGCAACCCACAGTTTATGTACAAGAGCACTACCTTTGATCAGGCAACCCACAGTGTCTTTAAATGAGTTCTATCTTAGAAGTCTGTAAAAGGGCACCATCTCAGATAAGGCAACTTGTAATATCTCCGCAAGAGTACTATTACAGATGAAGCAAAGCATTTTCTTAGAAAAGCCAAACTTCGATGAGTTGACTCATGGTGAAGAGTACCATTTCAGATAAGCCAATATGCAGTGAATCTACAAGACCACCATCTCAGACTAGCCAATCTACAGTGCCTCTACTAGAAAAACATCTATGATAAGCCAACCACCATTGTCTCTACACAAGCACCATCTCAGACAAGCATTGTTATTACTTTTTCAAAATGCCCAGAAATGCTAAAGTGAGTTGTTCTGACTTTGTCTTGAGCTGAACCCTGTGAAAGGACTTTCCATATTTCCTGAGATTTTAACCTGACGTTGAGTTCAGCAGCAATCTCCATTCTCATTGAGTCATTCTATTTATGACATTGACATCTACCATCTAAATTCTACAATAAATGGCAGTCAAGCTACAGCAAAAGAGTTTTCCAAACTAATGTATTACTGGAATGGGAGGATGGGAGGAGTATTAGAAGTAATGATGGAGACATTACCACATGGTATCCCATTACTAAGGCTGTCCAAAAATGCTGAAACCACACACTGGTGGTGACCAATGAATGAAATTATTTCTATATGGACGTTACAATCCTATGACTCATTTTGCAAATATTGAAAGATTGGGTCTTCTTCAAGATGGCTTTGTGTCCTGGGAAATTTACATATACTAACTGTGATACTTAAAGTGTGCATGTTTAATTCTATTTAACCAGATATACCGCCTGACAGGGTTGATCCTGTTGATTAAAATGATACCTGACTTGTGAAAATTGGTTGTCGTGCTCCTGAGAAAAAACAATTTTTATTCTCTATGTCGATGAGGGCTTCAGTGCACTGAGAGGTGTGGCCAGCACTGGAGACCTGAGGAGCTGAGGGTCTCTGCTGGGTGAAGAATAGAAGTCTGTTTTTCTTGGGAACGATGCAACCGATTTTTACCAGACAGGTATCATTTTAATCAGCAGGGACAGCCCTGTCTGGCAGTATTTCTGGTTTTATAAGGTTGATCCTGCTGGCAAGTGCTTACAATTACAAGCCTAAGATATACCTTACTGACTGTCTCATTCTTGAACATTCTGATTATAGTGGACTTTATATGAGTTTCTCCGTCACTGCTAAATAAAAAAACTTGTAGGAGCTTATGGTATGCAAATAGAAATTTGCACTAAATGGATCATATAGGAAAAAATGGGTTAGGAAATTTTGTTGAAAAGTGGAACGTTCCTTTACTTCATTGTCTATCATTGGTCACTGTTGCACACTGCATAAGCAATCATATTGATCTCTTGATATTTGATATCCCACCCTTCATTTCCTAGATGGACATTGTCTAATTTCTTCACCTACTTTGTTGGATGCTTTTGGCTATGTCTTCTACACATTCTGTGCTCTTGGCTTCTCCATGTTCCTGAAGTCTGCATACTATACTACAGTCGATGATTTTATATTACACAAGCACGCTGTACCAATCCAACGTATTTTTATTCCATTTTGCAGAGTTAAGCTGCTTAGTGCTGTAACTTAACAATGATCTCTGTACGACCCCAGACGTATTTAACATGCCCGAAACCGGATTGTGCTAAGCAGAGCTAAGATGCATTGTGTGTATTCTGTTAAGCCTTGCTTAACTTGGTGTCTCTGTGATTACATTGATTTTTACTGTATTAACAGCGCATTTCTTATCAATGTAGTCAGTATGTGTCCCTCACATGCAATGGGTCTTCATGTCTAGATAAAGACATTTTACCCAGATTTCATGTTCCCCAAGGATATGTGAAAAAAAAAAAAAAAATTGAGAAATGTGTTGGTGTTCCTAAAATGTATGGAAATGGTGATGCTTTTAGCCGCCAGCTGGAGGTGGATCCGCTGGAGTTATGAAGAGGCACAGGCTGTTAGACAGACAGTTTCCGAGCTGTGTTACATTTAGACCTTTTTCTATGCCTGAAACAGGCGTAGAAAATGGTAAATGAGATGGAACCTACTGGCATATCCCCTTCCCCACCCACGCCATGCCCACTTCTTCAGACCTGGCGTGAGCAGGGAACTGAATCTGCGCCTGAAATACCCCTAATATAGGCATATTTCAGCTTCATAAATCACCCCCTAAATGTTCTCTCCAGTTTTGTATAGGATTCCTCCCACACTTCAGCTATATACTGTAGTAGTCTAGCCTTAAAGGGGTTTTCCGGGACTTTGATATTGATAAAGGATAAAGTAGGACATCAATACAGGGTTCCACCCGGCACTAACACCAATCAGCTGTTTAATAAAGCCACCAGGGGGCGGAAGCATAACATAACATCCAGGATCGGGAAGCGGAAGCCTTGGCCCTCTGTTTAATGGCCATGCGAGTGTACTGTCATTCAGTTCCATTGTGATGGGCCCCCATCAATCTGATATTGACATATCCGAAGGATAGGTCATCAGTAGGTAAAAGGTGGGCAACCCCTTTAAGCTTGAAGGAAATGTGTCGCAATTTTTTTTTTCTGCCAGTTAAAACCATAGCCATAGACACAATGGTCTGGAGCTGAACACATTGACTTCTAAGGGAGAGTTTTCTAGGTATGCTATGTGACCTGTGCAGTAGGGATGCTGACTTGCGTTCTGGATTCCGTTACCACAGACCATTAGAGGCATTCCATTAAGCATTCCGTCATGATAGAAGTCTATGGTCAGCATAATGGATCCGTCCGGTTTCTGTTATGCAGGAATCCATTTATTTATAAGGGCTCTTTCAAACAAGATAGTTTTCCATTCAGATAAGATATGTGTTGTGAATGCATAGTATCTGGACTGAATCCTGACCTATTCATTTCAATGGGTTTGTGTACATGAGTGATGTTTTTCATGCATCCTCTTTGCGTTCAGGAAAAATCACAGCCTGTTCTATATTGTGCTTTTTTCACGCAGCCCTAGGTCCTTAGAAGTGAATAGGGCTTGCTTGAATATCATAAGGCAACCCCATGCAATGCATTTTTCACTTATGGTTGCAGGGAGATGTAGATTGTTGTTCTTCAGTTTGCGTGAAAAACGCATGCAATCCAGATACAATCTGGACGGAAAAAATCCACACACTGAAAGCAAAACTGATTCAAATTGCCTGCAAATCAATTTTTTTTTTTTTTGCCTAAACAGATCCTCCTGACACAATTAGTATCACTTGTGTGAAATATGCCTAAGATAATTAGTATTTTTTCTTTTGCCAGTGTCAGACACTCTTTGACGTGAGGGTGGGACTTTAAGATTTCTATCGTTACTTTGTGGACTGTTCTAGGTTTTAGTGAACATAGGCCAAGTTACAAAAATGCTGTGCCCTTTTTAAAGATGGAAAATTAAATCTACACTGAATATTTGAAAGTAAAATGAACAAAAAATAGTTTTTATTGCAGTATAATCAGAATACCACAACAGAAATCATTAATTGCAGAATCAGGTAGGATAAGGTTAAGATATATAACTCAAAGGAAATTTCAAACAAAATACTACAGCCATTCCATTTGATAGAAACCCTTCTTTGTTACAAATGTATCTTCTTAATCAATATCTATTGGTCATCTTAACGGTAGAAGACACATACAGTATGTCGTGTGTTTTAGTAAATACTTGCTTTCCCCATCCTTGTCATGCTATTGCTTTGTTTCCTCCTAGAAATGTAGAAATAAGTTGATAACTGAGTATTACGTCCTCCTTGTCTATACTGTGTGTCTATGCACAGTTTAACACTTTTAGCACTGACTGGACAGTGTCAAACCTTTAAGCGACAAGTCTCATTGACAAGGTTAGTGATAACACCGGTTGTCAATTTCTTGATACATTTCCTGAAGGAACAACACAACACTATGTAAAGTTGTAATAACAGATGAACGAAAATTGTTTTACCATGAGGAATACAAATATTTGCCTAAAGGGGTTTTCCAGAATTTTTATATCGATGATGACACCCACCACCTCCACCGATCAGTAAAAATCCATGCCAGCGCACCTCCCCTTCATTGTTTACCAGCTTGCCATTGACATTGGAGCGGTGAGCAGGTGTAATCACTTCTATGGGACGGCTCCTTCCTATTCAAGTGTATATTACAGAGCCGTCCTATAGAAGTGAATGGGATGGCTTGTAATTATACCTGCTCACCACTGCTTCAACCAGCTGATCGGTGGTGGTGCAGGGTGTCGGACCAATCTGATAGGTCGCCAGTTTTAAAATCCTGGAAAACCCCTTTCAACAGACAGGTCAGGAGAGCTGAAAGCTTCTCTTTGAGGGTACTCCAGCAATTTACTAATGATGGCCTATCCTGATCTCATGATAGACCATCACTATCTGATTGGTGAGGGTCTGAAACCCTGCACCTTATGCCAATCAGCGCCAAAACTAAACAGCTCCATCCATGGTGTAGTGCAGGGACTGGTTACTGCAGCACTGAAGTGAATGGGAGCAGCCCTGCAGTAGCCATTTCCATCCACTACACCACGGATAGAGCTATGTAGTCCTGCCTCAGACCTCCAATTCCGTAGCGACTCAAGAACAGTAGATCAACGGGTTTTGGACCCCTCCCTGCCAATCAGATATTGATGGCCTATTCTGAGGATAGGCCGTGTAATGGTAAAATTCTGGAAGACCCCTTTAGGGCGGTGTCTGGTGAACGTATCACCCAGTACAGCTGCATACAAGTGATATTTCTTCTGTTCTCATTATAGATGGATGCAATTAAATTGAAAGACAGATCAGTCTGCTTGTTGGAAAAAGAGTTAGGTGTTCAATCCGGGCATGCTCAAAGACTGCAGCTCCAAAAGGAGGCTTTAGATGAACAACTTGTCCAGTTCAAAGAGTCTGACCGTCATCTAAGTAGCCCAAAGAGAGAACTTCCTTGTGCAAGTGGTGCAGGAGAAGCTTCTGATCATTCCGGAAGCCCTGTAAGAACAGTTTATGTGTTGCTGGCTAAGAATCCATCCTGCTTCCGTCTCATAGACTTCTTGCTAGCTTGCTCTTTATTTTTAATTCCATTTTGTCTTCAAATTTCCCATTTTGTGATTGCTCTATTTATTTTTTGTGCTATTTTTTTAGTGAACAGAAGAAATTAGAAATTTGAAAGAATTGCCAGAAAATCTAGCAGTTGCTTATAGGGCCAGTGTGTCTTTCTCATTGAGAAAGTTTTAATGTTTAGGTTCCCTTTCACAATCATTTAATGTCCTAGTTTATTTAAAAGGAAAAATGTAGCAACTTTGCAATATGTCTTAATTTAAAATTTCCCATTGTTTTGTTTCCACAGGCTATATGCAGATCTATGTTTTCTATGGTTACAGACTACAAACAAAACTTGAATGTAGTCTGATCTTGCAATTAGTCCCTTTAAAGGGGTTGTCTGGTTCCCTATATTGATGACCTATCTTCAGGATAGGTAATCAATAACAGATCTGCAGGGGACCAACTCCCGACACCCTAGCCAATCAGCTGCGGTGAGCAGTGCAATTACAGCTCTCCGCCCTATTCAGATCCCTCATGAGCCATAGAGGGGGATATCAGTCCAAGAATGAAGCTGTATATGAGAGCCAGTAAAGACAGCAGCATCCTGGACACACAGATACAGTATGTAATGCTAGGAGAGTCCACGTGAGGAAAGTCTAAATCCAGAAATCAACTGCAAACTGAATATCAGGATGTCTGAAAGTAAATGAGGATTTGTAGACTAAGACAGTGCAAATTTTTTTAACCTCTTAATGAACAGCCTGTTTCGGGCCTTAGGCCTCTTGCACACAAATAGAGATGAGCAAATTTATTTAAAAAAATTGATTCGGACAGTTTGCTGAATTTTTTGAAAAAATTTGGTTCAATATGAATTTATTTGCGGTGAATCGAGTTAAAAAAAAGGGCTATTTCCTGGCTGCAGAGAGCCTTTATAATGGTGTAGAACACTGTGCCTTGCACATAGGGAGTCTGCTGTGTGGTTAAATAATACTGTGAGTCAGTATTACATGCAGATAACAGGCATCACTCTTAGAATCACTGCACACTTCACTTATTAGGGCAGTCACGGGGCCAAAACTGACCAAATAACAAGTATGAACTCAGCCTTACAGGTCGATGTTGGTGCCAAGAAGAAGCACACTTCTATTACACCGTCGTCAGCTGATTCCACATAGATGTCTACAGAACCTGTTCTATTTAACGCTTATACAACTAAAGCCCACCCGACAGAGTGGAGAGAGTGTTAGCAGTAAGTTTGTGTTGACGTCGCTGATTATTTTGCCCTTCCTCTGATCCGTCAGAACAATAACCCCCAAAACAATAGATCCTGTCTGTTGAGCATCCGCCTTCACTCGGTCAGCATTTGGTCAGTAATCCATCAGTATTGCTAATGCCCAAAAAAACTGCAGTGGATGAAAAACAGAGATGACACGTGAATGGAATATTTGCATGTCTTCTGTGTTTTGTACCCAGTCTTGCTTTTGGCTACCAAATCACAAGCCAATTCTGATGGGACCATACAGGCCTTACAGCTGCTACACAGACAGGATCCGTTGTGCGTCTTATTTTTCCTTCTTTCTGACAGATCAGAAGAAGGGTCAAATAAATGATGATGTCAGCCAGGCCAAAAGGCAAAATAGTGGCCCAGTCATGAAGTGGGGAGGGTGGGAACAGCATGAGAAGTCCACAGAGTAGCCCTATGACACAGTGATGAGGTGGCAGCAGCATCGGGAGGCCACACAGTGGCACAATGACAGAGTGTACAGGTGGCGGCAGCATCAGGAGGCCACAAAGTTGCACAATGACAGTGTGGAGGTGGCAGCAGCAGCATTAGGAGACAACATAGTGGCAAGGTGACATAGTGTGGAGGTGACAACAGCATGAGAAGACCACAGAGTGGCAAGGTGACATAGTGTGGAGGTGGCAGCAGCATCAGGAGACCACAGAGTGACCTGGTAACAGAGTGGGGAAGTGGCAGCAGCATCAGGAGACCACAGAGTGGCAAGGTGACATAGTGTGGAGGTGACAGCAGCATCAGGAGACCACAGAGTGACCCGGTGACACAGTAGGGAGGCGGCAGCAGCATCAGGAGACCACAGAGTGGCAAGGTGACATAGTGAGGAGGTAGCAGCAGCATCAGGAGACCACAGAGTGACCTGGTGACAGAGTGATTCATCTTGACAAAGGTCAGTCTCTCCACATTTTGGGTGGACAGGCGAGTTCTTCTTGGGGCAACTATGGCCCCCGCCGCACTAAACACCCGCTCTGATGCCACACTACTGCCCGGGCAGTACAGGTTGCAGGGTACTGTCCAAGTATGCCCCCACCTGCTGGTTCAGGTCCTGCTCCAGGTCTAGCTGCTGCTGCTAGTGAGTAGTTTCTTCACTAGGCGTGTGAAGAAAGCTGCTTATCAGCGACTCTAGACTCAAGTTGCTGCTGATGGAGCTGGAACTGCTCCTACCCCCCACCCTGCCACAGCAGCCGTGGCAGAGGAACGTGAGTGCAGAGGGCCCCCCCGGACCATACCTGCGAGAGGATGGACGATGGCGCAGATAGGCAGCGGCCAACTCACTACGTAGGATGTCTCTATAGTAGTTAAGTTTGTCCTCCCTCTCAGCGGGTGTAAAAAAGGCCCCCATTTTGGACTGGTATGGTTACAATTCGGCTGTCACTACGCAAGCAAGTGAGCATGCATCGGGCCATTTGTGCAAGTGACTCGGAGGGACTCCCTGCCTCCATCTCCACTGCATACTGCCACAGTGTGTCTGGGTCCTCTGCTTCGTCTTCCTCATCGCCCTGTAGCTCCTCTGGCTGCTCCTCCTCTCCTGTCACCTGTGTGTAAAAACCACCCATTTCGCTACACACTGCTTGTGCTCCAATGTCCTTTTCCTCCTCCTCCTCCTCCAGTTCAGCCCCCACAGGGCTCATGTGGCCGTGAGATCTAGGCGCCACGTCTCCAGTCCCCTGATCAGTGGCGTTGCTAGGGCTGGTGTCACCCGGTGCGGTAGAAAATGGTGTCACCCCAACCTGCCCCGCAGCTCACCTGGTGTCACCCCAACCTGCCAACCGCAGCTCACCTGGTCCTGGTTCTGTCTGCAGCAGCTGTCTTCTCCTCTGTGTGGTCCTGATATCTTCTCTCTGCTTCAATCTGGTTTGAGGACTGTACTTTTCGCCCTATAAGATGCACATAGGTTTTAGAGGAGTATAATAAGAAACAATATTTTCCATTATACCTCAGGTCAGACCCCCATATCAGCCGTCAGCACCCCATCCATCATGCCCATGTCAGCCGTCAGCACCCCATCATGCCCATGTCAGCCCCCATCCATCATTACCCCCCATGTCAGCCATCAGCCCCCCATGTCAGCCATCATGCCCCCCATGTCAGCCATCATGCCCCCCATGTCAGCCATCATGCCCCCCATCCATCATGCCCATGTCAGCCGTCAGCCACCATCCATCATGCCCCCCATGTCAGCCATCATGACCTTATGTCAGCCGTCAGCACCCCATGTCAGCAGTCAGCCATCAGCCCCCCATGTCAGCACCCCATCCATCATGCCCATGTCAGCCGTCAGCACCCATCCATCATTACTCCCATGTCAGCCATCAGCCCCCCATGTCAGCCATCATGCCCCCCATGACAGCCGTCAGCCCCCATCCATTATGCTCCCTAATGGGGGACAATGTTGGAGTCTGCACCATCAGGGGGGGTGACATGATGAGGGACAATGTTGGAGTCGGTGGCACAGACATTTCTTCTCTTCCCCTCCAGGCTCCATGGCACAGACATGTTTGTACATTTTGTCCCCCATCTCCCCCTCTCTGTTACAATTACAATACATTTACAGTGTCAGTACCTGATATATCACTGGGGTCTGGCTGGAGTGGGGTCAGTCTGGTCCTGGCTCCAATCTCAGCTGGCTCTGCCTTAAGGTGTCTTCTCCAACAGTCGTGCCACTGTGTTCTTCTGCTGCCAGCCTGGAGGGGCAGCTTTTACAGGCCACAGCAGACAGAGGCAGAGCAGCTCCGCCTCCTCTCCTCCCTCCGCCGCGGCCCCACTGACAGTCAGTGACGCCTCCTTTGGCCTGAGCCGGCACACATGTAGGCAGGATAGCCGCAGGCCCGCTGCCGCTGCCCGCACTGTAAGTAAAATTTAAATAGTATGTAAGGCCCCCGGACTTACTGCCGAAGTGCAATTTCAATGTGTTTACACAAGCATGTCAAACTCAAAGGCTAACATGGGCCAAAAAAACAAAATTTTAGTTTATGTGGGCCGCATAAAAAAAAAAAAAATTTTTTTTTACAATATAATGCAGACGGATCCGTTCTGAACGGATCCACCGTCTGCATTATATGAGCGGATCCGTCTCAGACGGATCCGCTTTGAACGCAAGTGTGAAAGTAGCCTTAGGGGCGAGAACCTGGGATCTTTCATCCCTTGTCCTATTCAGCTCTATCAGGGTGAATAGGACTTCACACTGTCCCTGCTGCTCTGTGCCTTGTGCACACAGCATCAGGGATGTTACCATGGCAACCAGGGCTTCTGTAGCGTCCTGGCTGCCATGGTAACTGATCGGAGCCCCAGGCTTACACAGCTGGGGCTCCGATCAGAAGCTGCCACTGCACCACCAATGAGGGGGAGGGGAGAGGTCCCTGTGGCCACTGCCACCAATGATTTTAATACTGGGGGGGGGGGTTGAGAGGGGCTGGCGCACTGTGCCACCAATGATTTTAATGGGATGGGGGGTTGAGGGGGGGGGCACACTGCACCACCAATGATAAATTACCCCTTTATACAGGAGGCTGGTACTGGCAGATCAGCAGTTAACCCCTCAGGTGCGGCACCTAAGGGGTTAACTGCCTCTGATCGCAGCTCCCTGTCAGCGGAAGGGTGCCGGCAATGCGATTCTGCTGCCGGCACCCGCCTCCTGTATTGTGTTAAAGACTGACTTTCACTATCAGGCCACACAGAGCGGTGCCCAGCGATGTCTCAGCACTCACCATTAGTCCTGGGCGCCGCTCCGTTCGCCTTCAGTGCTCCATTACTGTCTCCTCTCCTGCTCCACATGCTGCTGATTACTATCGGAGCGATGGGAGGAGACATCAGCTTCACTAGTGGGCGTTCCTTCTTCCTGGCTGTAGCGCTGTCCAATCGCAGCGCAGGGAGAAGGAACGCCCACTAGTGAAGCTGATGTCTCCTCCCATCGCTCCGATAGTAATCAGCAGCATGTGGAGCAGGAGAGGAGACAGTAATGGAGCACTGCAGGCTAACGGAGCGGCGCCCAGGACTAATGGTGAGTGCTGAGACATCGCTGGGCGCCGCTCTGTGTGGGAAATGGGAATAGTCCTATCATTGGTGGCTCAGTGCGCCCGCCCCTCCCCCCCCCCTCTCTTCTCATTGGTGGCAGCGGCAGCGGCAGCAGCACAGGGGGAGGGAGGACAGCTTCCTTCTCCACGTGCTGCTGAGAGAACATGAGCGCGCCGATAGTAGCGCGCTCATGTTCAGAGATACTAGACTGCCGGGCCGCAAAGATATTCATTGCGGGCCGCATGTTTGACACCCATGGCAGCCAGACCTACCAAGGTGATTAATGAAATGATGTAACACATTGAAATTGCACTTCGGCAGTAAGTCAGTCCGGGCCTCAGGCGGCCGGGTGACACCCCATCAGACTGGTGTCACCCGGTGCGGCCCGCACCCCCCGCACCCCCCTTGCAACGCCACTGCCCCTGATCAGCCAGATTTACCAGCATCTGTTCCAGGACATGAAGCAGTGGAATGACGTTGTTCATCCCGTAGTCCTGGCGACTGACAAATAACGTGGCCTCCTCAAAGGGCCTTAGCAAACGGCAGGTGTCACACGTGAGCTGCCACTGGCTGACATCGAAGTTACACAGAGGAGTACTCCTGTCCGCTTTGCAACTTGAATGGGTCCGTGATCCGTCCGCACCGCAAAAAAATTGAACAAGTTCTATTTTGTTACGGTGCGGAGGCACAGACAGAAACACCACGGAAGCACTCCGTCGTGCTTCCGTGGGGTTTCGATCTGTGCTTCCGTTCTGCATCTCCGCAGAAGTGAATGGGTACGCATCCATGATGCGGAGTGTACAACGTTCGTGTGCAAGAGGCCTTAGTGACCAAGAGTTTTTTTTTTGTTTTGTTTTTTATAACAGAACTATAACATTTTTATTTTTCATAGCGTTTGTAGATCAGAGATGGCTCACCTATTCACCAGTATATGGAAAGGGTGCACCTACTGGAAAGATTCACACAATCTTCGTATGAGAAGTAATATTGATAAATAGTAGTAGGGCACACCTACATTCGGCTACACACGGAGACAGGCTGTAATAGCAATTTATTGAAACTATAGTAAATCTAATTTATTAAAACTATAGTGCACCACAAAAATTGTTTAAAAACACTGATAGTTCCCTTTAAAATACGTATCTAAAAACCATATATATAATGTAGACTATTGTATCAATTGTAATATAAAGACCATTGCGTTGGCATAGATGGTACTGACACTGACGTCTATATACAGTATAGAGAGAGACCAGGTAGTGGCAAGATCTGCGTAGTAGCTTAGTGCACAATAGCCGCCATAGGCCGATCCCCTCTTTTATAGACTGCAAACAATATTGCATAGATTTGTTGTAAACAGATAAGTGAGCTGTTAGTTTGTAAAATAGCTCGGTTGGCTGTTAGTTTATTTGAGCTAAATTAGTGTCCGTAATGTGGCTCATACAGTATATTGCACCTGGGAGCTAAACTGGTGCAATATATGAGCGGTGCGGACGGATGGTAATATTTGCGGTGTGGACGGATCACGGACCCATCCGCATGGATGTTGCCTGTGCATTGAGGAATGCAAATTGCGGTCCCCAATGCACAGAACGAATGCACAAAGTTTGTGTGCAAGAGGCCTTACTGATTAACTTTTATTAACTTTTGCGCAATAAAAACCCTGCTTTTAAAAAGAAGAAAATCTTTTTGCATTACCACATTCCAAGACAGATAGCTTTTTTAAATTTTTATTTCTACAGAGCTACCGTATTTTTCGCCCTATAAGACGCACCGGCCCATAAGACGCACCTAGGTTTTTAGGGAGGAAAATAAGAAAAAAAATATTTTTAACCAAAAGGTGTGCTTTTGGTGGGTTTGGAACTAATAGTGGTCTGTGGATGGCACTAATACTGGGGATCTGTGGATGGCACTATTATGGGGGATCTGTGAAGGACACTGTTATGGGGGGATCTGTGAAGGACACTGTTATGGGGGGATCTGGGGATGGCACTGTTATGGGGGATCTGTGGCTGACGCACTGTTATGGGGGGATCTGTGGCTGACGCACTGTTATGGGGGGATCTGTGGCTGACGCACTGTTATGGGGGGATCTGTGGATGACGCACTGTTATGGGGGATCTGTGACGGACACTGTTATGGGGGCGGGATCTGTGAAGGATACTCTTACAGGGGGGATCTGTGGCTGACACTGTTATGGGGGATCTGTGGATGGCACTGTTATGGGGGATATGTGGATGGCACTGTTAAGGGGGATCTTTGGATGGCACTGTTATAGGGGATCTGTGGATGGCACTGTTGTGGGGGATCTGTGGATGGCACTGTTGTGGGGGATCTGTGGATGGCACTGTTGTGGGGGATCTGTGGATGGCACTGTTATATGTGGATTCACAGACCCCCCCACCCCTTAACAGTGCCATCCACAGACCCCCCAGGCCCATAACAGTGCCATCCACAGACCCCCCACCCTTTAACAGTGCCATCCACAGATGTCCCCCATAAAACTGTCATCCACAGATTCCCCCCCCCCCACCGCTCCAGTGCTGCAGTATACAAATATAAAATGTCTCATTCAATTAAAAGTGATTAAACATGCCCCCTCACTCCTAATATTACCGTACACCCTAACAGCTTCTGTACAACGCAGGCAGGCCGGGCGGCGCATCACCCACTGACGTCACGTGCCTGCGCCGCCTGCTTCATTCATAAAGTAGGCGGCGCAGGCACGTGACATCAGGGAGTTACGCTGCCGCCCGCCCAGCCTGCCTGCCTGCATTCTACAGAAGCTGCTAGGGTGTACGGTAATATTAAAAGTGGGGGGGGGCATGTTTAATCACTTTTAATTGAATGAGACATTTTATATTTGTATAGTGCAGCACTGGAGCGGCGGGGCCGGAATACAGTGACTGCACCGGCCCCGCCGCAATTGCCGGTCCCCAGCTCCCCCTTCCAGTCCCTCCCCGCTCGCTCATACATCGCAGCCTGCGATGTAAAAATGTCAGCATTCGCCCCATAAGACGCAGGGGCATTTTCCCCCATTTTTTGGGGGGGGGAAAGTGCGTCTTATGGGGCGAAAAATACGGTATGTAAGGGAATGATGTTTGTCTGTCCCAACTTTTAGTTTTCATTGGTGTCACTTTGGAGTTCTGTACATAACACTTTTTGATCACTTTTTATTACCTTATTTTGGTGGCAATTAAGCAGCAATCCTGGTATTTTTTTAGTTATTTTTTTTACAACGTTCATTGTACGGAATCATTTACATAATATTTGTGTAGTGAGGGTTAAGGATGCGACGATACCAAACATGTGGAGATTTTTTTTTTTTGCCATTTTTTCCATTGAAAAGCATTTTTTTTTAGTTGGAATGTTTTAATTTAATAATTTTTTAAAAACTTTTTTTTAACCATTTAATAGTCTCACAAAGGGACTATAACAGGCTATAGAGAGGCGCAGCCTGCTGGGGAACACTCAAGGCATGATTGGGGCCTATACTATGTCTCGGCCTGCTATTCAAACATCGGCACCCTCGCAATCTCATTTGCGTGGTGCTGATGGGATACAGAGTTAGTCCGCTCCTTCTGTAACCACTTACATGCAGTGGGCGCCATTGCTCATAGTAAGGGGTTAAACAGCCCGGATCGGCGCTCCTGCCAGTCCAGGCTGTTAAAGCAGGAGCACAGCTCTCATGTGAGAGCCGAGCCCCTGCTCTCCGCTGCATGGGAGACCCAAGCAGCGCTGAGACTGGGCTGCCGTGAATCGGTGGCGGACCAGCCTAAGGCCTCTTAGTGACCGCCACAAAAATTCATATGGGTGGTCACTAAAGGGTTAAATTCAAGGAAACAACTAACATATGTAAAATCATTTTAAGTTAAAGGTTTCCATAACATTTATAGGGATGTTCCACCTTTTTAAGTGAATGAATAGGAACTGAGCCTCAGTTGCTTCGCACAACCATTACCCAGTGGACTAAGCCTTCTGCTTCTGGCATCTTCCACTTGGCTACTGCAAGCAGTCGATTGGTGGGGGTTTCGGGTGTCGGACTCCCACTGATCTAATATGGATGACCTATCCAACTGATAGGTCATCAATATATAAAAGGTGGAACACCCCTTTAATGTAAAACTATAGAATATATAACTATGTACCATAGCAAAAATCAATAATGGGCCTCTCATTACGGTACCATGTCTCGCCACCCATGCCCTTCTATGACTCTTAAACCAGTACTCCAGACCATTGAGAGGGGAGCCCTGCACAAATTCTTCTCATTCAGTAACAAAGAGTATGGAACCCAACAGGGCTCGCCCCTACTCGCAAGGGCACCAAACTGTAGAAGC
This sequence comes from Bufo bufo, assembly GCF_905171765.1. Lineage (NCBI taxonomy): Eukaryota > Metazoa > Chordata > Amphibia > Anura > Bufonidae > Bufo > Bufo bufo. The sequence goes on from NC_053394.1 coordinate 48,495,685, forward strand.
CACATGTTCAGCCCCTATAGTTTATATACCCCTGGCCCAACGCAATGTGAGCGTAGCGTTAGTTTAACAAGCCTCTGATAATTTTTTATGGCACCAGTAAACTTGATAAATGTACAGGCGAAGCTAAGTAACCAACAAAGCACCTTCCACGAGAGCAACCCATAGAGATGACTAATATTATATAAATGATATATCTCAGCGCATTTAGCACAAGCCTAGATTTGTTCTACAGGAAAAATCTTTAAAATGGAAAAGTACACTTCCTGTACATTGTCTATGCAGGCGTGATAAATAATTCACATCCGTATACTCTGTTCAGGCATGTAGGGGATAAGTGTTTCCTGACTTTTCTTTTTCTACTATGCCTGCCCAAGACAATAAACTACATTTTGCTTGCTCTAAGCAGTTTCCAAGGAAAGTCTCTTGTACTCTACAACAGTTTTTACCAAAATTAAAGGGGTTGTTTGGTTTCGAAAACCCATTTTGTACCCATAGATGGGGTTCAGGATCTTCATCTCCTGGCCACTTGCTCATCTCCTAGAGTCACTTGCTCTGTTGAATTTGTCCTGCATTACACAGACAGCCTACTGATACAAATAGGAAAAGTGCAATGCCTGATTTCCCCTGTGGTGGCGCTACAGAGACATTGAACACTTACAGATTACAGCTGATCCATGGGCTCCAAGTGGGGCACTGTGTGATAATTTTATTGTCACAGGATCCTTTTACCAACTAGAGATTGTCAATAGTAGAGAACCCCTTCAAATAGTACATTTTCAATTTATTTTTAATTCAGTTTATTCATTTGGAATGTCTTCAGACCCTTCCACTTTTTTACATTTTGTTATGTTTCGACCTTGTGCTAAAATTAAAAAAATTATGTTTTCCCCCGTCATTCTGCACTCAATACCCTATAATGAGAAAGTGATAACAGAATGTTAGAAATCTTTGCTAATTTGTTGGAAAGGAAAAACTAAAATCTTCTATTTACATAAGTTATCAGAGCCTCCAGTCTTCTTGGGTATGATGCCACTAGGTTTGCACACCTGGATTTGGGGATTTTCTGCCATTCATCTCCGCAGAACCTCTGCCAGGTTGGATGGGGACCGTCGGTGGACAGCCATCTTCAGGTCCCTTCAGAGATTCTCTATTGTGTTCAAGTCAGGGCTCTGGCTGGGCCACTCAAGGACATTCACAGAGTTGTCCCTAAGCCTCTCCTGTGTTGTCTTAGCAGTGTGTTTACAGGTATTTTCTTGTTGGAAGATGAACCTTCAGCCCAGTTTGACATCCAGCCGCTAAAACACCCCACAGCATGATGCTGCCACCACCATGCTTCTCTGTAGTGATGGTATTGGGCAGGTGATGAGCAGTTTACTCCATACAAGACACTCATTTGAGATTGCTTTCATGTAAATTTTTTGGTCTGGTCTTGCATTGTGTGGTTGCACCAAATTTATGAAATGGTGCACAGTTTTCATGTATTTGGTGTATCTGCATTGTGTTGTATGACTACACAAGGGGGTTGCATGGGATGCAACTTTTCTGCAGCATTTCAAGTGTCGCAGATAGTAAAGACTCCACGCCATAATGTAGGTGTAATCTCACTTTTCTGCCTTAAACATAGACCACTTTGAAAAGTGGAAACAAAATCACAGAAATATAGTGGCTAATATGGGGGAACTGCTCAAACCCCAAACACTGTAGCGTGTTTCTCATTGGGGGAGCAGTCCCACCGCATGTGGACCGCAGCAAACGACCATCCCCAGCAAAAAATGCGTACAATGGAGGATGCCGGCGCGGTCCACATGCACCACGAAGGCATCCTACACAAAACGGAGCATTGTGTGAAAAGTGGCTTGTCTCCTAAATGTCATAGAAATGTCGCAATTGCCATGTTGTGCGACATTTTTACCCAAAAAATCTGACATGCTGTATCTGGTTTGAAAAACTTCCCTTTTAGAATTGAGGCCAAAAACTTCAATTTTGCTTTCATCAGACCAGAGAATGTTGTTTCTCACAGTCCGAGAGTCCTTCAGGTGCTTTTTTTGCAGACTCCAGACAGGTTTCATGTGTTGTTTACTGATAAGAAGATTATTTCTGGCCACTCTACCATAAAGTCCAGATTGGTGGAATGCTGCAGTGATGGTTGACCTTTTTGAAGTTTAGTTTGGTGGGGTGGCCAGCTCTAGGAAGAGTACTGGTTGTTCCAATCTTTTTCCATATAATTATGGAGGCCACCCTGCTCTCGGGAACTTTCAGTCCAGCAGACATTTTTTACCCTTCTCCAGATCTGTGCCTCCACACGATCCGTTCTCTGAGCTCTACAGGCAGTTCTTTGCTCCTCATGGCTTGGTTTTGGCTCTGATATGCAGTCAGTTATGTCACCTTATATAGACAGGAATGTGTCTGTCCATATCATCTGTCCAATCAACTGAATTTACACAGATGGACTCCAATCAAGGTATGAAAACATCTCATAGATGATCAAGAAATCGGAGGCCTCCAGAGCAAAATTTTAAGTGTTATCGCAAATGGCCTGAATACTTATGTCCTTGCAAAAGTTTACTTTTTCCTTTTTCCTTTTTAATACGTTTGCAAAGATTTATAAAATCCTGTTTTAACATTCTCATTACAGATTTATTGATTAGAAAAGTTTTTATTTTTCTTTGGCTAAAATATAAAATATGAAGAAAATGAAAGGGTCTGAAGACTTTCCAAATGCATTGTAGATTTTATCCTTTTATTGGCCAGAGTATACAATGATATTGTGAATGTTGCTTGGGATTTTTTATCAGTATCATCAAAGACAGTATAGCACATGGTTGTAAAATGCAGCAATACATTGCAAACAGAGATGAGCAAACTATTTCAAATTACCGGTAATTTCATGTTTAATTTGTCTTTTAAAAATTTTTGGGATTTGTGTCCAAATCTATTCTGCTTCAACTGGCCTGAATATTTAGGTAAATCAATAAGAGTCACCAGGTTTTTGTCATTAACCTTTTCATCCCCGGGCAATATTCAATTTTCCTGTTTTTGTTTTTTTATTCTCTGCCTTTCTGGAGCCATAACCTTTTTATTGTTACATTCACATAGCCGTATGAGGGCTTGTTTATTGCTGGACAAGCCATTTAATATTTCATACACTGTAGTGGGAAGTTGTAAAAAAAATTCTAAATGAGGTGTAGTTAGAAAAAAAACACAATTACATTATAGTTTTATGGGTTTTATTTTTATGCCATTTTCTATGTGGTAAAACTGACCTGTAACCTTCATTCTCCGGGTCAATACACTTACATCAATATCACATTAATATACTTTTGCATGCGTTTTAATACTTAAAAAATAAAAACTTTGGCAAAATAATTTTATTTGCATCGCTATATTGTGACCCCCCTACATTTTTTAAAGATAAGTGTCACGCCCTGCCCCTAGAGAGGGCTGAGAAGATCTGACAGACTTGCTACACGTGAGTCTATCTGACAGATTGCTTTGTTTCTCTTTGTTGTGGTTTTGGGCAGGATCCCACCTCCCCACAGGTTCTGCTCATTAGCTACTTAGTGGTGCTATTTATACCCGCCTCTCACGATAGGCCTTGCGGTTTATATTTGCTTCTGGAGTTCTCAGCTTGTGTTTGGTGGATCTTGTGCTCCCCGTCCGTCTTAAACTAAGTCCTACTCCTTCCCTTTTGTTATGTGTTCTGGCTAGGCCTCAGAAAGACGCTGGTTCCTGCACCTTGCGCTAAGAACCGGTTGTCTTATATCCAGCTCCCTAGCTGAGGGTTTGTTTCAGTTTCAGCTAGGCTTAGGTTCCAGCGCATGAGCACTTCCACCCTAAGGATTTGCTCATGTTGTCAGCAGTCAGGGAAAGGCTCAGGGATTGTCAGGTGGTGAACTTTCCCTGTTTTCTAGCTTTGGGGCCTAGCCTGGTGTTTAGTTGCTTTTGTTATATTTGGTTTGCTTCCCTTCCCTCACCTACCACGACAATAAGTCTACAGAGCTGAGTGGGGGTTCATTTTTTTGCAGGGCAATCTGTAGTTTTTATTGATAGTATGGTGAAGTGTGCATGACTTTTTGATCACCTTTTATTCATCTTGTTGATTTTTTTATACCTAGTGGCAGCTGTATAGGGGTAATGTAGTAGGAGTAGGGGGATTAGCAGCAGAGAGTAACAGCTGTGTCAGTGGCTGCAGCAACCATAAGGTACAGAACATGATGGTAGGCAGGCAAACAGCAGCAGTGGCATGATGGGGCCGGTGAGCAACATCCACCATTAGCAATGGCAGATCTATTCATAGGCCTTAGCCAGAGGAAAATCTTCACAGATCCATGCTTGACTCATTTTGACAGAAGTGATGTTTTGTACACTGGAGAAGGACAAGTTTGTCCGTTTGGGGATGACAACACTGCCTGCCACGCCAAAAACTCTCTAAGATGACACTCAGGGCTGGACAAGACAGTACAGTGAGAGCAAACTGGGCCAGTTCAATCCACTGTTCCAATCTACCCAGCAGTACATAAAGTCAGGGAACACAGTATGTGCCAGGGAAAGGCCACATTCATTTAGAAAATTAGACATTTTTAAACAATAAAAAAAATATGGACAGCTAGGCCAATGTACTAATATCATACAGCAGAATTACATTTTGGTGAAAGTGCAGAACTGCGTCATATTTTCATAATGATGAAACAATATTTATGGTCGCCTGCCTGGAAAAAATTCCAACTGATGGCATACAGAAGAATTCAGTTTTTGAAAAGAATTACATTTTACGGAAGAAGCCACTGTAGACACCTGGCCAAAAGTCCGACAGATGGAGTGTGGCAAAAACTGCGGCTGATGGCATTAAGAATAATTAAATTTTAAAGAAAAATTACATTTTGGTGAACGGGCAGAACTGTTCCTTAACCCCTTAGGGACCCATGACGTATCGGTACGGCATGGTTCCCGAGTCCTTAAGGACCCATGACATACCGGTACGTCATGTGTTGTTCCGATCACCGCCGCCCGGTGGGTGGTGATCGTAACAAGGTGCCTGCTCAAATCATTGAGCAGGCACCTGGGCTAAATGCGCGGGGGGGTCCTGTGACCTGCGGTTTGCGGCTTTTACCTGGTGCGGCGGCAGTGGTCGGCGGTGCCATCGGGTCCCCATGGGGCTGTGGGGGGGACCCGATGGCATGGATCTCACAGGCCGGAAGCTGTATGAGTAATACACACAGTATTACTCATACAGCCAATGCATTCCAATACAGAAGTATTGGAATGCATTGTAAAGGATTAGACCCCCAAAAGTTCAAGTCCCAAAGTGGGACAAAAAATAAACTGAAAAAAAAAGTTTAAAAAATAAAGTTTTCCCCAAAAGAAATTAAAAGTTTCAAGTAAAAATAAACAAAAACGTCATTTTCCCCAAATAAAGTAAAAAAAAATTGGTAAAAAATAGGGGAAAAAAAAGTATACATATTAGGTATCGCCGCATCCGTATCGACCAGCTCTATAAACCTATCCCATGACCTAACCCCTCAGATGAACACCGTAAAAAATAAAAAATAAAAACTGCGCTAAATAAACAATTATTTTGTCACCTTACATCACAAAAAGTACAACAGCAACGATCAAAAAGGCGTTTGCCCACCAAAATAGTACCAATCTAACCGTCACCTCATCCCGCAAAAAATGAGCCCCTACCTGAGACAATCGCCCAAAAAATAAAAAAACTATGGCTCAGAATATGGAGACACTAAAACATCATTTTTTTTGTTTTAAAAAAGCTGTTATTGTGTAAAACTTACATAAATAAAAAAAAGTATACATATTAGGTATTGCCGCGTCCGTATCGATCGGCTCTATAAAAATATCACATGACCTAACCCCTCAGATGAACATCGTAAAAAAAATTAAATAAAAACTGTGCTAAATAAACAATTTTTTGTCACCTTACATCACAAAAAGTGTAATAGCAAGCGATCAAAAAGTCACACGCACCCCAAAATAGTGCCAATCAAACCGTCATCTCATCCCGCAAAAATCATACCCTAGCCAAGGTAATCGCCCAAAAACTGAAAAAATTATGGCTCTCAGACTATGGAAACACTAAAACATGATTTTTTTTGCTTCAAAAAAGAAATCATTGTGTAAAACTTACATAAATTAAAAAAAGTATACATATTAGGTATCGCCGCGTCCCGATCGACCGCCTCTATAAAAATTTCACATGATTTAACCCCTCAGATGAACACCGTAAATAATTTCAAATAAAAATTGTGCTAAATAAACCATTTTTTGTCACCTTACATCACAAAAAGTGTAATAGCAAGCGATCAAAAAGTCACACGCACCCCAAAATAGTGCCAATAAAACCGTCATCTCATCCCGCAAAAATCATACCCTACCCAAGGTAATCGCCCAAAAACTGAAAAAATTTTGGCTCTCAGACTATGGAAACACTAAAACATGATTTTTTTTGCTTCAAAAAAGAAATAATTGTGTAAAACTTACATAAATAAAAAAAAGTGTACATATTAGGTATCGCCGCATCCGTGACAACCTGGTCTATAAAAATATCACATGATCTAACCTGTCAGATGAATGTTGTAAATAACAAAAAATAAAAATGGTGCCAAAACAGCAATTTCTTTTTATCTTGCCTCACAATAAGTGTAATATAGAGCAACCAAAAATCACCCTAAACTAGTACCAACAATACTGCCACCCTATCCCGTAGTTTCTAAAATGGGGCCACTTTTTTGGAGTTTCTACTCTAGGGGTGCATCAGGGGGGCTTCAAATGGGACATGGTGTCAAAAAATCCAGTCCAGCAAAATCTGCCTTCCAAAAACCGTATGGCATTCCTTTCCTTCTGCGCCCTGCCGTGTGCCCGTACAGCTGTTTACGACCACCTATGGGGTGTTTCTGTAAACTACAGGATCAGGGCCATAAATATTGAGTTTTGTTTGGCTGTTAATCCTTGTTTTGTTACTGGGAAAAATTGCTTAAAATGGAAAATTTGCCAAAAAATTGAAATTCTGAAATTTCATCTCCATTTGCCAATAACTCTTGTGGAACACCTAAAGGGTTAACGACGTTTGTAAAATCTGTTTTGAATACCTTGAGGGGTGTAGTTTATAGAATGGGGTCATTATGTAAGCCTCGCAAAGTGACTTCAGACCTGAACTGGTCCCTAAAAATTGGGTTTTTGAAAATTTCTGAAAAATTTCAAGATTTGCTTCTAAACTTCTAAGCCTTGTAACATCCCCAAAAAATAAAATATAATTCCCAAAATGATCCAAACATGAAGTAGACATATGGGGAATGTAAAGTAATAACTATTTTTGGAGGTATTACTATGTATTATAGAAGTAGAGAAATTGAAACTTGGAAATTTGAAATTCTTTAAAAAAATTTGGTCAATTTGGTATTTTTTTATAAATAAAAATGAATTTTTTGGACTTCATTTTACCAGTGTCATGAAGTACAATATGTGACGAAAAAACAATCTCAGAATGGCCTGGATAAGTCAAAGCGTTTTAAAGTTATCAGCACTTAAAGTGACACTAGCCAGATTTGCAAAAAATGGCCAAGTTCTTAAGGTGAAATAGGGCTGAGTCCTTACGGGGTTAATTACCACAATTAGGTGTTACAGCAGCAACTGAACTGCCAACAACTTGGCCAGGTGTGAGTTTCTCAAAACCTGATTGCTGAGCACGTAAAGTTGTTTTCTGCCTACACATTCTATTATCGATGACTGATGACAGAGCGGAGAAGGAGAACAAGTAATTGAGGATGATGATGACAAGGACACTCTACTGGTTGTGGATGCAGGCCTGCTGCCACAAAGGATACCAGGAGAAGGACAGACCTGTTCTGATTTGGAACGCTGGCCAGTTCTATTTTCCCATATGATCTGGTGATGCCGCCTCATGTGCTACAATAGAGCCCTGGTACCTATGTTTGTGCTTGAACTTCCATAGCTTATTTTAACCCTGCAGATGTTGCACACATCTGTGGTTTTGTGAGCCAGCCTTATGGAGAAAAACTGCCATACCGGAGATACTCGAACAGAGCTAGCGGCAGCAAAGGTTGGCTTAGATCTGGCATGTTTTGAGCCTGCGCCCACAGTATCATTGGCATCACCATTTCTCCAGCTGACCACCATAGAAGCAGATCTGGCCCTGGCAGTTCTTTTGGAGGATTTGGCTGTACGTTGCATCCACCCTTTATTACAGCTGCGGCCACCACCCTTCTCCTCTGATGTCTTTTCCTTCACCTCAGCACCCAGATCCAGCCTCCAGGTCCTGTCTAACACAGAAGCATCATCATAGTCCTCATCCTCCCCGCAACTTTTATCAGACTGTGATAGGTCATTGTGGGCTTCCTGGTCCCTCTCCTAATTCCCTTCTCGGTATTTGCCCTGAGTACCACTGTTATTACCACTGCCCCTACCTCCACCACAATGGCTACAAGTGCCACTACTGCTACTACTACTACCACAAACACTACTGCTATGCATAGGGTCCCCAACCTCTGTCTGAACCTGCTCCTCATGGCAGTCCAATCGCTGATTGTTCTCGCACAAATCATCAACAGAACCTTGAGAACCTTTCATAGCACATGGGGTTTTGTCACCTCTTCTTAGGAAAAATGAAAGCATCCCACTGGGAGGGGGTGGTGAATACACAGAGGATGCAACTGAAACTGAAAGGCTCCTCTGGGGCCAAACCACAGTATCTGACTCCAAAGCACAGTATCAAAGGTGACATCCACAAAATCCTGCTGTGACTGAATCTTGGATGATGAGGATTTTGTTTTGCACTCTTCCATTTACCATACATTTTATTATGAGGCCTATACATGAAAGATCGCAAGTTTTGTACACAGATTATTAAACGGCGCTAGCAAAATTGCATGTGTTTATTCTGTAATTTAAATACAGGTGCAACTAAATGTCTGTCCCCTTCTACAAATACAATGTACACTGGTATTGACAATTTACAATAGTAAAAATGCAGTTTTTGCAGTAAAATTTATTTGCGGTAACTACAAGTTATCTTGCAGTAGTATACAACATTTTCACTAACATAGGTGGAATAATTGCGTTATTGCAATAAAATGCCTTTGCTGTAACACTGAACAGTATCTTGTCAGCCTCTGAGCCAATCAGGGAAAGCTCTTCCCCCCACTTCCTTCCTGTGTCATGTGATCCCTCATCTTCTTTTTTTACTCCTGTTTTTCCTGCCAATTTTCACAGTAAAATGGCACAGGGCGCCATGAATCAAACTAAAAAACTTTGGATTTGTTTTGGCACATGATTTTATGTGAAATTTGTATTGAATCCGATTCTTTTAGAATCAATTCACTTATCTCTGATTGCAAACATTATATATTGTACATGGGGCCAACTGTTATATGTTTATGGAGAAAAATGGGTGTGCAGCAAGCATTTTCACCTATTTCCATGAACTAATTTGTTACATATAAATATATGTAAATGACCTTAAAGGGGTTGTCCCAATACAAACACATCCTATATTAACAGAAGCCAAAATATGGCTTTTTCTTTCCCTTCTGTTAACATCCCTGATCAGCTAAGTCACCCAAAATGAGGCTTTTCCCAACATGGCTAGTTTAGTAGGCTATTTATGGCAGATTTTTTGTCGTTTTGCATGGCTATGGTATTCTTTTTTTCCTCCTCTTTCTTAAAGCACATCCTTGAAGTAGAATCTGTCATTATCATATTACCATATCTTCCCGATCCTGCCAATCCTCAATCTCTATGCTTCAGTATTGTGCGCTTTATTCCTTTATATGCTTATAATATCAATCAGTATCTCTTGGATTATTTTTTTCTTCTTTAAAGGAAATGTGTCATCAGAAAATGACATATTGTTCAAATCACATTTTTATGCTAAACAAAACATTTTTCTTTATAATTTTGGGTGAGTTTTTTAAAATCATTTTTCAATGCCACTGTATTAAAACAATGTATACTCAGGGTTGGACTGGCCCACCAGAGTACCAGTGGTTTCTCCGTTGGGCCCAAGCTCTGACAATAATGGACCCCTAATAAAACAGGACCCTTAAGGGCCTATATACACAGAGGGTGGGCCCTCAGAATAAATTCCTCTGGTGGGCCAAGGGACTTCAGGATGACACTGTGTATACTATCCTGCAATTTTCACATTGTCCACTAGGCCTTATAACAGGTCATGATTTCCTGTTCTGTGCAGGTAACTTTTCAGTAGCTATCTTATTAGCACCAGAGGCAGAATTGCAATGACCAGTAACACCTCTATATAGATAACACAGGATCTACCATTCACAAAAGGTGATATCACAGCTTATCTGTTCCCTCCTGATCTCTGCACAGGTCCCAGAGCATGCCTAGAAAACTCTCCCATAGAAGTCAATGGGTCAGCTCCTGTCCATTGTGTCTATGGCCCATGTAGCTGCTCTGAAAAGACTAGTGGCCAGTGTGAAAATTGCAGGATTATATGCATAAAAAAAAATATATAGATAGTGATAATAGGATTTTTTTTTTAAAAACTCACTAAAATTCTAAAAAATATGCTTAACATAAAAACATGATTTAAACAATTGTTAATTTTCTGATGACGTTACTTTTAAGTTGCCCATAAAACTTTAGAGTCATCAATTCTCATCTTAATTTTTGCTTTTCGTAGCTAAACAACCTGACTTTTAGGGTTGTTGACCCAAGCTCTCTCCTGCACCAGTTGTATGATGGAATGGTTCCAGTCTTAAAGCCGAACTGCCAGTTTTGAACTTCTTATGGGATATACAGGTGACTGTAGAACCAGAGTCCGTGTCTGGTTTCACATTCTTATAGTGAATTGGAGAGGGTGGGTCGGGGGATAATCATTTTGCTGTTGCAGAACAGAGAAGCCTTTGGGTGAGTAACGTGCAGAAACGTAACACATACTGTATGTGTACAGAGGCCTGGACTATACGCTACACTGTCAGGAATGCTACTTTATTTTATGTGGCGTCTGTGGCTTTTTTGTGCCTCCATAGACTTACATTTCTCTTTCACTCAGACATGCTTCGTATGTGCCATCTTTTTTGTATAACGGTCTGATCTTTGTGGGATCTCAGTGACTTTTGGTGGTCGTTGTCCTCACTTTCCAATCAATTTCCAGTTATTTGCAGTGGATCTTTGTTTCAGGAACAGCAGTTGGATGAAAAGGATGCTCGCCGCTTTCAACTGAAAATTGCAGAATTAAGTGCGATTATCCGTAAATTAGAAGACCGCAATGCTTTGCTCTCAGAGGAGAGGAATGAACTGGTATGTGTATCAGGTTTTTATATATACACTACACATGATTCATGTCGTGAATAGATGATACTGAAGTTTAGAAGTAAGGGTGCTACCACATAGTTGGTTTTTTTTATGCAGTTTTTGAAGCCAAAAGTAGAAGTGGATTAAAGTAAGAGAAGAAGAAGAAGAAGAAGAAGTTGTATCTGTTCTTTATAGTTTCTCTTCTTTTATAATTCTGATTTTGGCTTCAGAAACTGCATAAAGAAAATGGGAACGTGTGGTAGCCCCCTGAATACTTAAAGAGGACCTTTCACCGATTATTACACTATGAACTAACTATACAGACATGTGGAGCGGCGCCCGGGGATCTCACTGCACTTACTATTATCCCCGGGCGCCGCTCCGTTCTCCCGTTATGCCCTCCGGTATCTCCGCTCACTAAGTTATAGTAGGCGGAGATTCCAGTCACTAAGTTATGGTAGGCGGAGTCTGCCCTTGTTCTGCTCTAGCGCTGGCCAATCGCAGCGCAGAGCTCACAGCCTGGGAGGTTATTTTCTCCCAGGCTGTGAGCTCTGCAATGCGATTGGCCAGCACTACAGAAGAACAAGGGCAGACTCCGCCTACCATAACTTAGTGAACGGAGATACCGGAGGACATAGCGGGAGAACGGAGCGGCGCCCGGGGATAATAGTAAGTGCAGGGAGATCCCCTGGCGCCGCTCTACATGTCTGTATAGTTAGTTCATAGTGTAATAATCGGTGAAAGGTCCTCTTTAAGCAGGGGTGCAAATAAGAACCATAAAGCAGTGGGATGCATAGCCATGAACCAATAACAGGCATGGGTGCTATTTTATTATGGGGTCCTCTCTGGTCTATCTACAGCCTGTAAACAATGTAACAATCTAGTGTCAAAACACCTAAAAATAAAACCCATAATCCAGTAAAGGCTGGGCATGATAGGTATAATATAGGCTCTTTTAACACTTGTAGTAGATCTTTTTTTATGACCTGAATTACATAGTAAAAAAATTGTCAATCGTAACATAATGGGTTAGGGAAAATCCTAAAACATTTTTTTCAAGAACAAATTAAAAAGGAGCTGTCCCCTCTCCTGACATGTCTTTTTTACTAACTACTTGCATTCCCCATGTAATACCAATTCTGGAGCATCTATTCTTATGACTATATTGTGCCATTCCTTTATTATTCTATTTAGAAATTGTGAACCAATTGCTAGCACTAGCAGTTTGCAATAAAGGTCCAGATGGGTGTTACCAGCTGAGGATGTGTCCCTGCACAGTCTGACACTATCCAATCAGTGCTGCCAGTGTAAGATTGTGCAAGGACACACTCCCAACTGGTAGCACCCAGATGGACCATCACTGCAGACTGCTAGTAATTCATTCATAACTTCTAGCAGGAATATTAAAGGAATGGCACAACATAAGAGTCATAACGATAGATTATCCGGAATTGGTATTACATGGGGAATGCAAGTAGTTACTAAACAGATATGTCAGGTGAGGTGTCAGGTCCTTGTTAAGCTTCCTTTATACACACATACACAGATTTCTGACCATTAATATTAATCTATAGCTTCATGCACATAGCTATATTATGACCCTGTACAAACACCCGTAGAGGTCTATGGGAATCCTGTGTCCATATGTCTCGTATTTCATAAAGAAATGGCTGTGCTTCTTTGTTCAATCATAATGGTGAAGGAACAGTTATGTTTGGCCTTCCCTAAACTCTCTTTAAAAAAACAAAACAAATAATAATATTCCCTGTTTCGGATGCACAGCTAGATGCATTTCTCTCAGAAGCAGGCGGTGCCAGTATTGTATGCAGTGATCTCACATCCCTTACTTCCAACTATATATTTTTTCTTCTAAGAAGCTCAGAAAGCTGATAACGATGAATAAATCAGACTTACAGAAAAGTAGGAGGCTCCTGTAATGCTCAGAAGCAGAGAGTCAAAGCTGTTGTTTTATCAGGTTCAGGATCTCAGCTAGCTCTGACATACCCCCACTTCCTCTCATCTGTCTTCTGAGTCTTTGTTACCAGATCTTACCTGACAACAGGCAATAGATTGCAACTTAGGTGGAAGTAAGACCCCTAGTGGCCATGACTTTACAGCTTTTTTCAGGTGGATGCAGGCAGATTTTTTAAATGAAGTGATTTAGAAATGTGCTAATTACACCATTCTATATTAAATGAAATGGAATTGTGTGAAAGTACAGTGTCTCTTTAAAGCCCAGTAAAAATATGATTTAGCCACCTAAGGTTACTTTCACACTAGAGGCACGGACCTCCGGCAGGCTGTTCAGTCGGGTGAACAGCCTGTTGGATCCGTCCTGCCGCTAGTGACCATGTGCCCCTCCTTCTTCATTGACTATAATGGGGGCGGGGCGGAGTTCTGGCAGAGGCACGGCAGCGCGCGGCGAGAGGCTGCCGGAATAAAACTACGACATGTCCGACATTTATTCCGGCAGCCTCTCGCTGTGCACTGCTGTGCCTCCGCCGGAACTCTGCCCCGTTCTCATTTTAGTCAATGGGGACGGAGCGGCAGTCCGAGGGCACACGTTCACTAGCGGCAGGACGGATCCGACAGGCTGTTCACCCGACGGAACAGCCTGCCGGAGGTCCGTGCCACTAGTGTGAAAGTAGCCTAAGTCTAAGTTATCAGAAAAAAGGGTTCTAATCTCAGGCAATAGAAATATTTATTAAATATTAATGTATTGTGTAGGAACCACATTAGTATGAAATTTTGTGTGTGGTTGGTTGCAGCATTTACTTCATCCATACTTTTATATTCCAGCTTAAACGCCTCAGAGAAGCAGAAAGTCAATATAAACCTATCCTAGACAAAAATAAACGCCTTAGCCGGAAAAATGAGGAAATGTCTAATTCACTGCGACGTATGGAAAACAAATTAAAGTTTTTAACACAAGAAAACATAGAAATGGTGAGTAATGTTCATACCCAAACATTCATGTCTAAAACTATCTAGTAGCCTTGCTTAACCCTGCTCAGAACCTGGAAATTCAGGTATGGAATCAAGATATCCCTAATATCTCGTCACCCACATGCTGTACTGAAGGGGTCCAGGACAGTAAGGTATATTTTGGGAGAACTTTAATAGTTAAATCTGCCAGAATTCTGGCTGAATTTGTATCCAAACACTGGCATATATGCTGTGCTCCAAATTTATTATGTGTTCTATGCTATTAATTGTGATGAGAAAAGGGGCGCAGCTTACAGAAAAGAGGCGTGAAGTCTAGGAAAGCATATTACTTGAAGTCTACCAATGGAGATCAGTCAGCATATGGAAGGGCATTTTTAATCAAGACTATTTTCAATAGAAATAATTTGGTTGCAATTAGGTGCATGCCCTTTAATGTCAGGTTAGGCTACAGTATTCTTTCCTTAATGTCCATTTTTTTTATATTTTATGTATTTTAATATGTATCTTATTGTCTAGAGACAAAAGGTTCGTACTATAAGAAGACCAAGCTCTTTGAATGATCTTGACCAAAGCCGAGAAGAGAGGGAAATCGACTTTCTAAGGCTACACCTTAATGAACAGCAAATTATTATTGATGAACTTTCTAAGGTAAAATATGGCGGTGACCATGCTGCATTTGTTATCACAAAAGATCTTCATTGGAGATGGCCTTGCGGTTCGCCCGGCGGTCGTTTTGCGGCGGACTTTGCTCGTTCGCGATTCGACGAACATGCGAACATATGGCAATATTTGCATGCGCCATATTTTTTTGCATAGCGCTGAACTTTGACCCATGACACATCCATCAGGTGGGACAGGACAGCCAATTGAGACGTTTCAGCATATTGACACACCCCCAACCCTATAACAGAAACCGATCTGGCAGCCATTTTACATTATGTGTTTTGCCAGTGTAGGGAGAGGTTGCATTTTGGAGCAGGGACAGTTAGGGACACCAAACGCTAGCTAATACGGCCACAAAAGTCCTTTTAAGGACTGGTATAGGTGTGCTATCAATGGGTGTGATATAGAGGGGTGTGATATACAGTACAGACCAAAAGTTTGGACACACCTTCTCATTCAAAGAGTTTTCTTTATTTTCATGACTATGAAAATTGTAGATTCACACTGAAGGCATCAAAACTATGAATTAACACATGTGGAATTATATACATAACAAACAAGTGTGAAACAACTGAAAATATGTCATATTCTAGGTTCTTCAAAGTAGCCACCTTTTGCTTTGATTACTGCTTTGCACACTCTTGGCATTCTCTTGATGAGCTTCAAGAGGTAGTCCCCTGAAATGGTTTTCACTTCACAGGTGTGCCCTGTCAGGTTTAATAAGTGGGATTTCTTGCCTTATAAATGGGGTTGGGACCATCAATTGCGTTGAGGAGAAGTCAGGTGGATACACAGCTGATAGTCCTACTGAATAGACTGTTAGAATTTGTATTATGGCAAGAAAAAAGCAGCTAAGTAAAGAAAAACGAGTGGCCATCATTACTTTAAGAAATGAAGGTCAGTCAGTCAGCCGAAAAATTGGGAAAACTTTGAAAGTAAGGGCTATTTGACCATGAAGGAGAGTGATGGGGTGCTGCGCCAGATGACCTGGCCTCCACAGTCACCGGACCTGAACCCAATCGAGATGGTTTGGGGTGAGCTGGACCGCAGAGTGAAGGCAAAAGGGCCAACAAGTGCTAAGCATCTCTGGGAACTCCTTCAAGACTGTTGGAAGACCATTTCAGGGGACTACCTCTTGAAGCTCATCAAGAGAATGCCAAGAGTGTGCAAAGCAGTAATCAAAGCAAAAGGTGGATACTTTGAAGAACCTAGAATATGACATATTTTCAGTTGTTTCACACTTGTTTGTTATGTATATAATTCCACATGTGTTAATTCATAGTTTTGATGCCTTCATAGTCATGAAAATAAAGAAAACTCTTTGAATGAGAAGGTGTGTCCAAACTTTTGGTCTGTACTGTACTTATAATATACTTTCTAACATAGAAATTATATTATAGCGTATTTGTATTGTGCAGCAGTTGTGTGCGGTTCTGCTGCGATACCGCAGCTAGATAGAGGGACAAACGCTATTGGAGTTACTATTTGCAACAGGTGTGATATACCTGTTGCCCCCAAAAAACTGCTTGAGGGCTGCAATATACCTTCTTCCACAAAATCCTGATTGAGGGGTGCTATATACCTGTTTCCGCCAAATGCTGATTGAGGAGTGCTATATAGCTGTTTCCGCCAAATACTGATTGAGGGGTGCCATATACCTTCTTCCACCAAATACTGATTGAGGGCTGAAATACACCTGCTTCCACAAAATACTGATTGAGGGGTGCTCTTGCTATATACCTTCTTCCACCAAATACTGATTGAGGGCTGTGATACACCTGCTTCCACAAAATACTGATTGAGGGGTGCCATATACCTGTTTCCGCCAAATACTGATTGAGGGGTGCTATATACCTTCAGGTGGTCCCCACTGTTGCTGCCTACTCCGACATCTCTAATCTCAGTGGTGGTGAAGGTGACGATATTGACGTGTCAGTGGACGTCACATGGGTGCCCACAAGAGAGAAAGAGGAGGGGAGTTCAGAGGGAGAGACAGAGCAGCAGATAGGGAGGAGAAGGAGGAGAAGCAGGAGAAGCAGGCAGAACTCGCAGTGCACAGGAGGCAAAAAGCAGACTGCAAATGTATCTTGAGCGAGCCATCCACCATGCACAGTCACATCTTGCGCTCCCAGGACGCCGGCACATGGCTCCGCAGTGTCTGCTTTTTTTAACGTGTCAGCTGCCGATAATAGTGTTGCCATCTGCAGCCTGTGCTGTCAACGCATAAGTTGCGTTAAGCCCAATACTCACCTAGGGACGACCGCCTTAAGAAGGCACCTGGCCTCCCATCACCGAGCCCAGTGGGAGCAACGCTGTCAGAACCCACAAAGCCACTATCCCGGCGCTCCACGTCCTGCCTCTTCTCCTTCTCCTCTCTCCTCCCATTTGTTCTTCACTCCACCTTTCACCGTGCCGTCATCGCTTTCATCTGGCACAAGGCAGGATTCCGTGCCCAAATGTTCGAGCGTAAAAAATATGATGCTGGATAATCCTCTTGTCCAATGGCTCACCGCTGGCTTGTCGGAACTGCTAGCCTGCCAACTACTGCCATATAAATTAGTGGACTTGGAGGCCTTTAGAAAATTTGTGGCCATTGGCACACCGCAATGGAAGGTCCCCGGAAGGAAATATTTCTCCCAGAAGTGCATCATAAACTAT
Source organism: Bufo bufo (assembly GCF_905171765.1). Taxonomy (NCBI): domain Eukaryota; kingdom Metazoa; phylum Chordata; class Amphibia; order Anura; family Bufonidae; genus Bufo; species Bufo bufo. The sequence goes on from NC_053394.1 coordinate 48,513,241, forward strand.
TGTCATGGACAAGGAGGCTGTTAGATTCCTCCACGCTCAGCCAGTCTCTCCGATCTCCTGACACCAGTCACCTGAGGGACCGTGACAGTACCCCCCGTTCTACAGGTGACCTCCGGGCACCCAGGACCTACCTTGTCAGGATGGGCTCTGTGAAAGGCCTTCACCAGACGATTCACATTAACAACGGCCGCTGGAACCCACATCCTCTCCTCTGGTCCGTAACCCTTCCAGTGGACGAGATACTGGAGTGATCTACGGAGAACTCGGAAGTCCACAATCCTGCTGATTTGAAATTCTCAATTAACATCCACCATGACAGGAGAGGGAGGCAAGGAGGACGGCTCAACAGGTTTGACATATTTCTTCAACAACGACTTATGAAATACGTTATGAATTTTCAAATCCTGAGGAAGTTTAAGACGGAAGGCTACAGGGTTAACAATGGCAGTGATCTTATATGGACCACAAAATCTTGGGCCCAACTTCCAAGAAGGTACCTTAAGCTTAATGTTTATTGTGGACAGCCACACAAAATCACCCACTCTCAGGTCCGGACCATTCATACGTTTCCTGTCAGCCACACACTTATACCTGTTGCCCATCTTTTTCAGGTTATTTTGAATTTTCCGCCAAATCGAAGACAAAGAAGAGGAAAATCGTTCCTCCTCAGGAATACTGGAAGTTTGAGAACCAGAAAATGTGCCAAAATGTGGATGGAATACATATTCCCCAAAAAACGGCAACTTATCAGTGGACTCCTGTCTACGGTTATTAATAGCAAACTCAGCTAACGACAAGAATGAAGACCACTCCTCCTGATTCTCCGAAACAAAGCATCTCAAGTAAGTCTCTAGATTCTGATTGGTGCACTCAGTCTGTCTGTTTGACTGAGGATGAAAAGCTGAAGAAAAGGACAATTGTACCCCCAGTCGAGTACAGAACGCTTTCCAGAATCTGGAAACAAACTGAGTCCCCCAATCAGACACTACATCAGAGGGAATGCCATGTAGTTTCACGATGTCATCGACAAACACCTGTGGAAGAGTTTTAGCATTAGGTAGAGCAGGCAATGCTATAAAATGCGCCATTTTACTAAACAGATCAACTACCACCAGGATCACGTTTTTTCCTGAAGAATTCGGTAAATCCATGATAAAGTCCATGGACAAATGCGTCCAAGGTCTGGACGGGATGGCTAACGGAAGAAGAGATCCATAAGGCCGAGTATGTGTCACCTTAATACGAGCACAGGTACAACAGGCTGACACATAGTCCTCAACACACTTACGCAGCCCCGGCCACCAAAATCTGTGCGAGATGAGATCAACAGTGGATCTACTCCCAGGGTGTCCAGCCAAGACAGTACAGTGATGTTCCTCAAAAAACTTGTGATGTAAGTCTGAAGGAACAAACAATTTCCCTGGAGAACAAGAGTCCGGTGCATCCTCTTGGGCCTCCAACACCTTAGCCTAAAGATCAGGAGGATATAGGGCAGATATGACTACCCCTTCACAAAATAGGACTAGGATCTTTAGAATCACCCCCCCCCCCCCCCCCCCCAGGAAAGCTTCACAACAAAGCTTCACGACATCTGCCATGACGTTCTTAACTCCAGGGCGGTAGGTGACAATGAATTTAAATCTGGTGAAAAACAGCGACCATCGGGCCTGCCTTGGATTCAGTCGTTTAGCCGATTCAAGGTAAGCCCGATTTTTGTGATCAGTAATTACTGTAAAAGGATGAATTGCTCCTTCCAACCAATGGCGCCATTCTTCAAAAGCCAACTTAATGGGCAGCAATTCCCTATTACTCACGTCATAATTTCTTTCAGCAGTTGAGAGTTTTTTAGAGAAAAAAGCACATGAGCGCCATTTACTAGGTGACAAAACTGCACCCACCCCTACCTCAGATGCGTCAACCTCTACAATGAATGGTTGACACATGTCCGGTTGCACCAGAATAGGGGCTGAAGCAAAACATTCCTTCACAGAAGAAAAGGCTTGCAATGCCGTCTCAGACCAAACAGAGAAATTGACCCCCTTCCTAGTCATGTCTGTTAAAGGTTTAACCACAGTTGAATAGTTAAAGATGAATTTACGGTAGTAGTTGGTGAATCCCAAAAACCACATAAGTGCTTTCAGATTTTCGGGTGCACCCCGTCCAACGCCGCAAAGACTTTCTCGGGATCCATACGAAAACCTGAGGATGAGAGCAGCTAACCCAGGAATTGCAATTCCTGAACAGCAAAAACATATTTTTCCATCTTCGCATACAATTTTGTCTCTCTTAGGATCTGTAACACCTGTCTCACATGATCCTGATGAGTCTCCATGTCTGGAGAATAAATTAGTATGTCATCCAGATATACAACAACAAATCTCCCCACCAGATGATGAAAGATGTTTTGATAAAGTGTTGAAAAACCGCTGGAGCATTGGTTAACCCAAAAGGCATGACCAGATTCTCAAAATGACCCTCAGGGGTATTAAATGCGGTCTTCCACTCATCCCCCTCCCTGATCCTTACCAGATTATATGCCCCCCTCAGATCCAATTTAGAGAACACCTTGGCACCGACAATTTGATCAAACAAATCCGGAATCAAAGGAAGGGGGTACGGATCACGGACGGAAATACAGTTGAGCTCATGAAAGTCTAGATATGGTCTAAGGCTGCATTCACACGGGCGAGATTTCCGCGTGGGTGCAATGCGGTAGGTGAACGTATTGCACCCGCACTGAATCCCGACCCATTCATTTCAATGGGGCTGTTCAGATGAGCGGTGATTTTTACGCATCACTTGTGCGTTCCGTGAAAATCGCAGCATGCTCTATATTCTGCATTTTTCACGCAACGCAGGCCCCATAGAAGTGAATGGGGTTGCGTGAAAATCGCAAGCATCCGCAAGCAAGTGCGGATGCGGTGCGATTTTCACGCACGATTGCTAGGAGACGATCGCGATGGAGACCCAAATAATACAATCTACAGAACACCAATCCCAAGCCTGAACTTCTGTGAAGAAGTTCGGGTTTGGGTACCAAACATGCGCAATTTTTCTCACGCGAGTGCAAAACGCATTACAATGTTTTGCACTCGCACGGAAAAAACGCGGGTGTTCCCGCAACGCACCCGCACATTTTCCCGCAATGCCCATGTGAACCCAGCCTAAAGTTACAATTTATTTTTTCTACAAAGAAAAATCCAGCCACCGCTGGGGATTTGGATGGTCTGATATGACCCTTCACCAAGCTCTCGGTGATATACTCTCGTATAGCCTTTCTTTCGGGCTCCAAAAGACTATACAACTCAGATTTGGGCAGTTTAGCTCCAGAAATAAGATTGAAGGGACAAATCATACTCCCGATGCGGGGGTAACTCCTGGTTACCACTCTCAGAAAACATTCGGAAATGAACGAGGGTACAGTTTTAGTGGTGACCACAGAGAAAGACATTGCATTGAGACAGTTGTCCATCCAAAAATCATTCCAATCGAGTATCTGTCTCGCTTGCCAGTCGATGATAGGGTTATGTTTGCTTAACCATGGCAAACCCAAAACCATCGGAGCAGGCAGACCCTCCAACAAATAACATGAGAGAGATTCCTGATGGAAATCACCCACTCTTAAATGGATGTCATTTGCCACCTGCGACAGGCATTTTTGGGTAAGAGGTGCAGAATCACTAGCAAAGACAGAAATGCTTTTCTCTAGTGCACTAGTAGTCAACCCATGAATACGAACAAACTGTCCATCAATCAGGTTAACCCCAGCCCCACTGTCGACAAATACCTTGATTTCCACAGTTTTGGACTCTAGCGCCACCTCGGCAGACAGGAGAAATCGGGTACTACCAGTAAATGACAAAAGTAAGTTTTATTGCTCCCCACCCACACCACCAATACTAATTTGGGGGTTTTTCTTTTGTTTGCACCTTGAAGCTGAATGTACGGACAAATATTCACGAAATGTCCCTTTTTTCCACAACAAAAACAGACTCTCTTCATATGACCAGAGCTCTTACCAGCAGTCCCAGGAGCTCCCCCCATCTGCATAGGCTCCTCACAAGGCGTAACCACAGGTGTCTCTTTACCATAAGTGTCAAAGGAAGCCGCCACCTTATTTGACAGTGCGTCCTGAGGGTGAGGACCCTTAGATCTTCCCCTCAGGCGTCTATCCAGACGTACAGCATGGGACATAGCTGCTTCCAATGACTCAGGTTTTTCATGAAAGGCCAACACGTCCTGCAAATAGACCCTGACAGAACTGGCTACGGAGAGCAGGATCATTCCACTCCGTATCCTTAGCCCATCTCCTAAATTCAGGGCAGTAAATTTCCGCAGAGCGTTCCCCCTGCCGTAAACCAAGTAATTTGGTCTCAGCCTAAGAGATCCGATCCAGGTCATCATAAATAAGACCCAAGGCTCTAAAAAATTAATCTACCGACTGGAGGGACAGAGATCCGGTCGGCAGAGAAAAATCCCAAGACTGCATCATCCTTGAGCAAAGAAATGATCATACCCACACGTTTACACTCATCCCCAGAAGAGCATGGACGCAGCTTAAAGTACAACTTACACGAATCCCTGAACTGAAAAAAATTGTCACTACTCCCAGAAAATCTGTCCGGGAGGGAAAACTTAGGTTCAGGGCAGGCCTGTTACCCACCATCGGAACCAGCCGTCTGTGGTCTCTGAATCCATAAGACTGTCGCACGGAAGTCAGCTGCCTCCAATGACAGTCCATCCCTGCAGCTGTTCGACCAGTGCAGACATAGGATCCATAGCTGCACTGACCTGAACGAAATGGCGGTTTTTATGGCGGTAGGTAATGTCACGATCAGTGTGGGGGGGAAACTCCCACACTGAACACAGGAGGAAAGGGGAACAGTAACTGGGCCTGGAAACTGGGGAAGAAACAGGTCACCTCCTAGACAACCCTAATCCAGGACCTGACTACCTGTCAATATGAATAGACCTTGAAGGTAGGAATATTCATATGCAGGATACCTAGGCTCTGATTTCCCTATAATGCCCTGGAATAAGTTTAGGACCAGAGACAACCCATTCCTCCCCAGATGGACGAATGGAAGTCTCTGTCTCAGGCCCAGATACAACAACAAAGAATATAACAAATACAAATGTGACACTTAACTTCTGTAGAGATGGAAGATCAGGAAAACCAGAGACGACCACACAGCAGCTCAGCCAAACCCAAATGAAGCTATCTACCGCATAGTCAGAAAGGTGGGGTCAGACTATAAAGGGTAGAAGTGAAGACCACTGAGCAACAGCTGAGAAAAGGGAAATCAAGGAGGCAGTTAGATTCCTCCACGCTCAGCCAGTCTCTCTGATCTCCTGACACCAGTCACCTGAGGGACCGTGACAACTATATGGCCTCGTTCAGCGGCAAGCTAATATATATCTGGCACAGTGTCGGTGCCAAAATATATCTGACCACAGACACGTGGTCTAGCAAACACGGGCAGGGAAGATACATAACTTTTACTGCCCACTAGGTGAACCTTCTGATGGCAGTGAAGCATGTAACCCGTTGCACCCGTGTGGATTTGGTGTTACCGCCACGGATTGCATGCAGGCCTGCCTCTTCTCCTCATACTCCATCCTCCGTCTCCTCCTCGGCTGACTCCTCATTTTCCACTGCTACCGCATCTTCCGCTGCACCCCCCAAGCTCCCCAGAACCTATTCGACGTGCCATGTGAGACGCTGTGCTGCGGCTGTTGTGCCTGGAAGCCAAGAGCCACACCGGTCCTGCACTCCTTTCAGCTCTGCGGTCACAGGCCAATCAGTGGCTAACCCCACTCAATTTGACAGTTGGTAAAGGGGTGTGTGACAATGGTGCCAAACTGCTGAGCGTGCTGAAACAGGGCAAAATGACACACGTGCCGTGCATGGCACACGTCCTGAACTTAGTCATGCAGCGATTCGTTGCCAAATACCCAGGGGTCCAGAACGTCTTGCGGCAGGCCAGGAAAATTTCTGGCCAGTTTAGAAGATCTTAAATGGCCATGCTGATGTTCAGCGGTGACACCACTTGCCCGTCAGAAGTCTGATTTGTGACTGCCCGACGCGCTGGAACTCCACCTTGTATATGCTTGATAGGCTGCTCCAGCAGAAATGTGCCGTTAACGACTACCTGTATGAACTCTGCGGCAGGACAGGTTCTGGGGAGTTGTTTTTTTTTTCGCCGCGCCAGTAACTGCTCATGCATGATGCATGCAGACTTCTGCGACCATTTGATGAGATCACCAAACTGGTTAGTCGCAGCCAGGGTGCCATCAGTGACATCGTACCTTACGCCTTCTTTCTGGAGCGTGCATTGAATCTTGTCATTGATCAAGTCGTTGAGGAGCAAGAGCTGGAAGATGAGGAAGTCGCAATGCTGAATGAATTCTCAGGGGGGCTACTCTATCTGAGACAAGTCAGCAGGAGTCTGAAGAGGAGTCAGAGGAGGATGGTGGCTGGGGGGAGGAGGAGGAGGAGGAGCAAGAAGAGCAGGCTTTAAATAAACTTTTCGGGGATCCCTGGTGTTGTCTGTGGCTGGGGGGAGGAGACAGAGGATGACATTCTCCTAGGCAATGAGCAGGAGCCAGGGCGCTCCACCGCTTCCAATTTAGTGCAAATGGGGGCCTTCATGCTCCAGTGCTTGAAGAGGGACCCCGGTATAAAAAAGCTTAAAGGTCAAGGACCTGTACTGGGTGGCAACGTACTTAGACCCCCAGTACAAGCACAAAATGACGGACATGCTACCAGCATCACAGAGGGCTGTCTCCAGGCTGGCATGACTGCTGGAGTAGTGCTGATTAGTTTCCTGTCTCTCCTCTGATGTGTGTAGGGCATGACTGCCTCCTCCAGCTTTTGAAGGCACACCTTAGTCTTCCCTGGCCAATGGCTAGCCACCTTAGGGTATTTTGCCTGAGCAATAGATTCTAGTGTCCTGCTAAGCTGTGCCATTGTCTTTGCCTATCTGTGTACTGACCTCTTTCTCTCTCTGGATTTGCCCCTTCTCTGCCTGACCCTTCTTTTCCTGACCTGACCTCTGCCTGTTCCTTGTACTGACCCTGAGCTGCCTGCCCTGACCCTTGGACTGATTATGGATTGCATGAACTCTAAATGCCCTGACCTCAGCCTGTCCCTAACAACAGTTTTACTTGACTCCGTGCTTCACGCCAGTGTCTCTTGACTTCTGTGGGTCTGCAGCCTCTGAAAAGGGACTTCTCCAGGGGGTAGTGGCCGAGTGGTTCACTGCAACAGAGTCCAAACCCTTGTATAGGAATTGAAAAGTGAAGGCCAGGGGCTGCCAAGATAACATCTGTGGAGCCCCAATCCAAATGAGTTCAGTAGGCACAGCGGAGCCATATCCACTTCCATAACAGGCAATGGCTACCTTTTGAGCATTTTTTATTACCGATTTAGGCTTTTTTCACATTAGCCATGTCGGAACAGCCTGCAGGACAATCCTAACGCTAATGTGAAAAAAGCCTAAATCGGTAATAAAAAATGCTCAAAAGGTGTCCATTGCCTGTTATGGAAGTGGATATGGCTGCGCTGTGCCTACTGAACTCTGTACTAACGCTTGCACATGTGTGCTGCCGGAAGCCCGCTCCGGCCCCATTCACTATAATGGGGACGGGTCGGAGATGCGGCCGCAGCACGGCAAACATGCCATCAGGAGACCGGACAAAAACCGCAGCGTCCTAAGGCTAATGCGAAAGAAGCCTTACATGGATTTTGGACAAAAGCATTTTTATGCAGACTGGGTGCCTAAAAGTTCTGTCTTCAGACACTCTCTCTCCTCTCCAGAAAAATCTAAACTGATTTATGTCAAGGTTTAACTCAGGATCAGAAGTTCACTGTGACTAGCATTCTGCAGTTTACTATGCACAGTGAAACATAGAAGCTGCATAAGCCAAAGAAAGCAACATTTTTAATAAAAACCTATTACAAAAATGTGGAATCTTTGTAGCCTACAGTACATGTGACTCAATAAAAAATGGCTCCAGAGGTGTCCATAGACTTTAAACTATAGGCTTATTCAATGTCAGATATTAAAAATGAAAATGGCTGCCCAGACTGTCCATATTCTGGGCCCCCTGCAGGCTAAAACATATTGCCATAGAGAAATAAAGATAATCTGACATAATACTGTCTTTGAAGTGAATATGCAGTCTGACAAGGGCTTCAAATAAAAAATAGATTCCCTATTTGTGTATTTTTGTACTTTCAGGGGCAAAAGAAAAAAATATACTATAGTATAGTTTGACGCACACAACCCTGTTCCATCAGTAGCTAATACTTCACATGCAAATATTCCATTAATCCATTTTACCTCATCCTATCATATTGGATTAGACAATGTAGCAGAGAAAAATTGGGGGTCAGTCAGCACATCCAGTGCGCAGGTGCGCGTTGCCATGGCTGAAAGCACAAAGGCAAAAAAATATGCAATGCAACAGCACTCTGCAAACCAAATAAAGTACAATAATGCCAAAATAATAGAAAGTATTCTGGTGCAAATGCTACGCTAATAAATTTGAGATGCTTGGCAAATAATTTTGTACAAAATTATTTGGGCCCGTCTGCCAAACGTCAAGGTAATCTCAGTAAGACGGGAACCTAACACTAAATACCACATTAACTGGTGCCATACTAGCCTCCATTACATTCAGGGAATGCAGGTTCCACATGCATGCCGAGCCCATATTATATTATGCCTCTTATGGTGCCAAAATGGCCTCCATTACATTCAGGGGATGCAGGCTCCTCATGCATGCCGAACCCACACTATAAATGTATAATAGACAATGTAGCAGCGACCATATGGCTATTGCAAACCTAATTTTATAATGATATTTCCATTTTTTTTCCTAGACGCTGGAAACTGCAGGCTACGTGAAGAGTGTCATTGTAAGTATTAGAGATGAGTGTGTACTCACTTTATGCTAGTGCATACAGAAATGCAAGAATTATCCATTATATCATGCCCACCTTTAAATGGGTATTGAAGTTCCAGCAAATAAAGGTTACTGCAAGATCTCTGCTTGCTGTCATTCAGCTGGGACTTTCATTGCTTACTTCCAGGGGATAAAACTCTGTGCTGTCCATGTGATGGACCCATAAGTGCACGGCTCACTGCAAAGAGAAAACCGTACTGTCATTGTAAGGAGCCGTGCACAAGTATATCGTAAAGTTGCATAACAATTCATTATGCAAAGCATGGCTGCTTTCTTTTAGCGCCACACCTGTTCACAGGTTATAGGTGGTATTGCAGCTTATGCACATTCACTTTAATACAGCTGCCATACAAAATACAACCTATAGAAAGGTGTAGTGCTGTTTCTGGAAGAAAGTAGACATGATGGGGGTCATTTATTATGGGAAGTACGACACTTTTTAGCGTACTTTTGTCACAGATTTGGACACAAAGGGAATTTGGTGGAAAAAGTGGATGGAAGGGGGTGGGCTGGCAGACCCGTCTGATTCATCATTTTCTACGTCTGTTTTTGGTGAGCTGGCATAGGTTTAAGCAATTTGCACGGCTGCCGGTAAAGCGCCTAAGTTATGTAGAGGCCGGCCCCTCTACATAGGCGCATCAAGCGGCAGCGGACATGCACTAAGACTGGCGTCTAAATCACCGGTCTTAGTAAATGTCCCCCGATGTTCTTATCCTGGACAGGCCCTTTATTCTGTAATACTTTTTTGATACTATTGTACAGAAGAATGAATAACTTTGTAAACACATCACATCATTTATCTTGTATGAGTTCTGAGTTAAAGCTTGTATTATACTCCAGAGCTGCATTCACAATTCTTCATATACTAGAGCTAAAATCTCCCAGCTATCCCTGCTGGCTCATGTCATGGTAGAATTTTTGTATGATCCCTAAACAAGGGATCTAGCCATGTTGTCTGCAATGCTCCAAATATTAAAATTTGCTCTAGGGGTAAAAGAATGATGAGACAAGGCTCATGGTGGTATTTGAGTCTTCTTCTACCTCTTCCAACTCCAAATGGCAGAAGGCCCTTCACTTCGTTAGCCCAGCCCTGGGTGTCACCGTACAACCTAAAAATACAAATGAGCCAATAGGAATGTGACATGTGGTTTAGCAAAGAGTGACATATGTCTCCTCATAGTGACGTATACATCCTCACAGCATGCATCTGGACGCAATTAGGATACTGCAGGCAGGAAAACCAGCAGAGGAACTCCTTGTCTGGATAAATGACCTCCCCTCTGTAGCCATCTAGCTTTTATACCAAATATTTTAAGGCTACTTTCACACCAGTGTTTTTTCTGGATCCGGCACGGTTCAGCAAAACGCTTCCGTTACTGATAATACAACCATCTGCAACCGTCATGAACGGATCTGGTTGTATTATCTTTAACATAGCCAAGACGGATCCGTCATGAACTCCATTGAAAGTCAACGGGGGACGGATCTGTTTTCTATTGTGTTAGATTGTGTCATGGGATCCGTTCCCATTGACTTGCATTGTGGGTCATGACGGATCCTTCTTGCTCCGCATCCCAGGACGGAAAGCAAACCGCAGCATGCTGCGGTTTACTTTCCGGTATGAGAACGGAACGGAATGCATTCTGGTGCACTCCATTCTGTTCAGTTACGATTTGTCCCCATTGAAAATGAATGGGGACAAAACAGAAGTATTTTTTTCCGGTATTGAGATCCTATGACGGATCTCAATACCGGAAAATAGAAACGCTAGTGTGAAAGTAGCCTAACCCTGGTATATTCAAGATTTAATTTTGTTTAAAATAATCCTACCATATCACTCAGTATCTGCACAGGGCTTGTTCTAGCAAGGCCTTTCCCCAATTTAGCATTTAATCAATATTTTTATTAATTTATTTATTTAGTTTGTTTTTAACCTAAAAGAAGCATTTACAAGAAATGGCAAATTATTTTCTCTTTCTTGACTCCACTTCTGATCTTGGCTTTAAGGCTACTTTCACACTAGCGTTCACAGAGGATCCGTCTGGTGTCTGCCCAGACGGATCCTCTCCTATAATGCAGACGTTTGGATCCGTTCAGAACTGATCCGTCTGCATTATAGTTTAGAAAAAATTCTAAGTCTGAAAGTTGTTCAGACGGATCCGTCCAGACTTTACATTGAAAGTCAATGGGGGACGGATCCGTTTGAAAATTGAGCCATATAGTGTCATCTTCAAACGGATCCGTCCCCATTGACTTACATTGTAAGTCTGGACGGATCCGTTTGCCTCCGCACGGCCAGGCGGACACCCGAACGCTGCAAGCAGCGTTCGGGTGTCCGCTTGCTGAGCGGAGCGGAGGCTGAACACTGCCAGACTGATGCATTCTGAGCGGATCCGCATCCACTCAGAATGCATTGGGGCTGGACGGATGCGTTCGGGGCCGCTTGTGAGACCCTTCAAATGGAGCTCACAAGCGGAACCCCGAACGCTAGTGTGAAAGTAGCCTAAAAAATGCATAAAAAATACAGATGAAATATTGAATGATGGCCTGAAGTGCATCATAGTGGGTGTTATTCTTTACACCAGGCATTTTCCAGCAAACTGATGGAGGAAACCAATAAAACTGACTACACATTAGACATATGTCAGCTGAACGCGTTGAGATTGGTGGAACCAGCCAACCAAGTATGAAATACTTGGTCAACATGCCCGATACGCTTAATTGAAAACACATGCACATGTTTCTGAACTGAATGTGTATGGCCAATGTAAAGTGGTGTTCTGGTTAGATGAAGTTCTCCTGTATCCACATGGTAGAGGCTAACTATTAGGCTACTTTCACATCAGCATTTTTACTGGATTCCTGCAGGGATCATCAAAAATGCTTCTGTTAGGATAATACAACCGTCTGCATCTGTTCAAACGCGGATGGTGAAAGTAGCCTTAGCCTGGAGTAAGTCTGATCACTGGGACTCCCACCAATCATGAGAATGAGGACCCTAGACCCCCGAAAAGAATAGAGTGGCAGGTTATACAGGCAACATTGCCACTCTATTCATCTCTATTGGACTGCCAGAACTAGGCGAGCGCTTGTACACAGCTACCTCCCGATAAAGAATGAATGAAGCAGCAATGCAGTGACCGGCTGCTTTATTCATTTTAGGAGTATGGGGCCCTCATTTTTGTGATTGCTGGGGTCCTCAGTAGTCTGACCCGCACTGATCTAATAGTTATTTCCTGTCTCATGGTTAGGGGATAACTTCATTTAACTGGAATACCCCTTTTACTGTCCTTCTGGTTTAGAGGAGCACAGCTAAGGCAAGGTTCACATCTGCAGGAAGGAATTAGTTTTTTCTGATCCATCATAGGAGCCGAGAAACAGAATTCAAGCTGTGATGGATCTGTCAAATAATGGATACCAATCCTACCCAATGGACCCCATTGACTTGTAAAGGAGTCGGTTGAGTTTCCATCATGGAAGACAAACCTCTGGCATAGATGTAAACCAAGTCTAAGCTCTTAAAAGTGACAGCAAGCTTTTTGACTGTTTCCAGTAACAGCAAGCAGAATTGTGAATGCAGCTCTGGGCTGTAAGACAGACTATAACTCCAGCTTCATGCACATGGCCGTGTCCATATTTTGGTCTGTAAACCACAGTTCCACAAAATAAAGATACCTTCCTTGTGCGCGGTTTTCTCACTCCCATCAATAGAAATGACTGTTTTTGCAATGCGGACCAGAATAGGACATGTTCTATCATTTGTTGAACAGCCAGATGGATCCGGAAAATCTGTATGTGTGCATAGCCCCATAGAAATGAATGGGTCAGCATGCTATGAGCAAAAATGGATGAAATTCTGGCCATGTGCTTTAGACCTTAGTAGTAGAACAAGATGTGTCTGACATCAAGCTTTTTGTCTGGTTCTAAAAAAAAACAGAAAAACTGTAACATTCTCTGAACAGCTGTATAATGCAATATAAAAATGGTCAGTGGTGGACATGTCCTTTAAAGAGTAGGTTCTTCTTGTTGTACAGGTAAGTTGGGGAGTTATAGGGGTATTACCGTAAATTCAGCTTATGTCCCATCTACTGGATACAGGATAACTAACTGCTGGGTGGGGGTATGACCACTGGAATCTCCACCGATACCAAGAAAGGGTCTCATAGCCTCGCCCCCAGTAGAGCGGGAGGTCAAGAATGTACCCTACCACTCCATTCGTTCTCTATGTGATAGCTGAGCGCCGTACCCTGCTTTCTCCAGCAGTCCCATAGAGAATGAATGGAGCTGTGAGGTGCATGTTCTACCTGCTGCCCCATTAGGATGGGAGGTTTAGGAACCCTATTCTTGGGATCGGTGGGGGTCCCATCAGTTGGACCCCCACTGATCATATAGTTATCCCCTATTTAGCAAATAGGGGATAACATGTAGTTACCAGAGTCCCCCTTTAAACTAAAAATTATCTCGATCTGTCCATTAGCATTTGGCCAATGGTACAATTTACGCTGTCAGACCTAAAACATCCTATACCACCTGATAGAGAAGCTGTGGGGAGCTTTAATTCCCAGGGGTCTCTCCATGCCAGGTAGTAATCAGCAGCCCCCAAACCAACCAAGCGAGATTTACCTCTTCAGTTTCTCATGCCAGTCACAGACTGAAAAACTACTTATAACTGTGCAATTAATTTTTATCTACAGGACCGAGAAAAGCTTTTAAGATTTAGGAAGCAACGGAAAAAAATGACTAAACTCCCTAAGGTAAAATACTTCTCCATTTATAAAGATTTCTGTGCAGAACAAATGATTTAGGACAAACCGTTCCGTCTCTAAGAGGAGAAAGGCAGCAGTGCCTGCAGAGTGCGTTCTTTCTAAGTGTCACACTCCATGTCTCTCAATTTCTTTTAGATCTTTGAAGAGTAAACCCTTTGGCCTCTGTAAATATTAGAACGGGCTTTGTGGGAAATGGTGTGAATTTGCTTGGCCGGTGGCTCGCTCAAGGTCAAATTGCCTATTAAAGGGCCTTTCTATTCTCGGAAGGTGATTGCATATAGCTAGAATATGCTATCACTTCCTGAGTATGGGGATCTGAGTGCTGAGAACCCCCTTGTTCTTGAGAATAAAGGGACCTAAGTTCTGATTTAGTGCTGTAGCACCTTAACGGTCTTTCATAGCACTGTAGAGCCCCTGACCCCCAGGGACCTGCAAAGTATCTCAGTTCAAGTGAAGGTGGTTATGATGCGTTTCCCCGCACAGCCAGTGGCCAAAACTTTGAACAGGTAGCAGCCAAAATTGCAGCTCCTTCATTCTCAAAATCTATTGGGGTCTCCACTTTCAAGATCCCATTGAGGAAGTGATGGCATATCCAAGCATTATGGAATATTGTGGAATATGACACATTGTTTTGGTTCTCTGATGGTCAAATTGCCTATTAAAGGGGCTTTCTATTCCCGGAAGGTGATGGCAAATTGCTAGAATAAGCCATCATTTCTGAGCAGGTGGGGTTTGACTGCTGGGAACCCCCCTTGTTCCTGAGAATAAAGGGACCTAAGTTCTGGTTTAGTGCTGCACCTTAACAATCTTTCTCAGCACTGTATGAAATCACCACTGTGCTATGTATATCAGATGATACATGATTGAAGCATCTAAAGGGTTCAATAATAGGGGGAGGCACAATCGCCGCTCCGTCATTGCACCCACTACTTACAAAGAAGTGCACGTGACGAAGTAATTCGTCACAAAGCTAATTTTTTTTGCTAAATTTGGCGAAGAAGCCGAATTGAATTTTCAAATACTTTGCCGATCATTACTCCTGAACAACAGGGACCTGCAAAGTATTGCTAGACTATGCCATAATAGCCTGAGTATGGGGGTCTTACTGCTAGGAATGTCCTTGTTGTTGAGAATGAAGAGGAGGTTTCTGCCTTACTGAGATGACCTTGCTGTGGTAGGCAGACACAGATGTGTTTTGATAAAAAAAACAGATCCTTCATTTTGAGAGTCTCAGCTACCAGGATCCCATTGATGAGGAAGTGATGGTATATGCAAGCGAGGTGGTATATTGCAGAGTATGAGACATTGTTGTAGGTTCTGAGCACTTATTAGAATAGTTCTTTTTTTTAACCAGATTTTGGATCAGTCTCAGGTTACGGGGTACAGCTATAATAAGATGTTCCACAGTTTGTATAAAATCATCATTTACTCAGCTCCAGAATCATCAAACATTTACACAGTTACTAAGTAACGGCAGCAGGAATCCCGATAAAATAAGGCGCCTGCTGGTAACTTTCCTTACTGTTTTGCTCCTGACGTTAAAAGATTCAGCTTTTATTCTGTGAAAATGAAATCGAAATGTAGCAACCAAGGAAAAAAATAAACAAGATTCTTGGGCTACTTTCATAGTAGTGTTAATATTTTCTGGTATTGAGATTTGTCATAGGGTCTCAATACCGGAAAAATAAACGCTTCTGTTTTGTTCCCATTCATTGTCAATGGGGACAAAACGTAACTGAATAGAACGGAGCGCTCCAAAATGCATTCCGTTCCGTTCTCATACTGGAGAGCAAACCGCAGCATGCTGCGGTTTGCTTTCCGTCCTGGGATGCAGAGCAAGATGGATCTGTCATGATCCACAATGCAAGTCAATTGGGACGGATCCGTTTTTTCTGACACTATCTTACACAATAGAAAATGGATCAGCCCCCCATTGACTTTTCATCTTTTCAGCAGCAGATTCGGAGATTCCAGGACTCCTCTTCTGTCATCTAAGATAGTCGCACTGATTCTCAGATGCATACCATGCATTTGGTAGTCCTAGACACTTCCTACTTGTCCAGCCCTGCTCTTGGATTGACAGCACTGCTAACATGAAGTGTCAGTATGCATCAAGTAGTCTGAGAAGCTATGCGGCCATGTTGGATGGAAGAAGAAGAGACGGGGAATCGGTAGATCTGCAGTTAAAAAGAAAAGGAGGTCATCAGTTAAGGGTTCCCCACTAAATGTGATTTTATTTCCTTGACTATTTCCTTGAACAGGAGGATGGACTTTATTAAATCGGTGGTTCTTGAGCCATTTGTCTAGCTACTCAACGCTGGACGCTGATTTAAAAGGCAAGGATATTTTTAAAGAAGAGAAATTACTGAAAATAATAGCACTCATTTAACAGATGCAAAAATTATATGTAGACTAGACTGATATAATAAAATCTGAGATTCTTAGCCAATATATTTTGATCAAAACGCATCTGTGCCCTGCCTACCAGCGCCAAGGTGGTCTCAGTCAGGCTGGAACCTACTCTATTTAATACCTGTCTCTATGCCAGTGGTTATCTACATTCAGGAGAGCAGACCTTGCACACAATGTGCTGCTACTTGTTACCTCTGTGTGTACCAAGCATCCAATGAGAGGAAGAGCACGCACCGCTATATGTACCACCTAATCAAAGCAGCCTCTGGAATAGGCAAGGTAAAAGTGCACTGAAGACACCCGCTTCTTAGATGGGATAACAGGAGTACATTCAGACTTGGAGGTAGCTACACCTTCAAGTATATACTACAAACGAAAAAAATCACCGAAAAAGATAAAAACATCCTGCATGATATGATAAATATGCAGATGTACATAGCTATATTTAAATAATTGCACTCACATAATAGATGCAAAAATTATATGTAGACTAAAACCTTGTTCTGACATGCTAAAGTCTGAGATTCTTAGCCAATATATTTTGAACAAAACACATCTGTGCCTACCTACCAGCCTCAAGGTGATTTCAGTCAGGCAGGAACCTATTCTATTTATTACCTGTTTCTATGCCAGTGGGCATCTACATTCAGGAGTGACCACTGCAGGAATGTTTTACATCACTTCTCTCTGAAACTTAAAAAATGTGCCTGTTTTGGAGGCATTTGCTCCCTGTTTGCCTATTTAGATTTTTTTGGACTAATTCAGAAGTATTTTGGAGACAGGCGCCTATTTTCAGCTCACTTGCGCCACATTTTCATGTGCATACTAATTAAACCAGTCTTAGTGAATATAAATCTGTCGTACAAATAAAGAACCACTAGAGGTCAGACTAATGTCATTATGCCTAGTCTAATTCATAAAGTGATTGATAAATAGTCTGCAAAATACAGATAGGTGAAGAACATATGCCTGTCTAATTGAAAGCCTAAAAATACACAAGATTGATAAATGTGCCCCAGTGCCTACTGAATGCTCAGTGCCCTGCTACATCTATTGGTTCCAGTGATCACCAGGATGATGGACAGGAGCAGTCAGGTGTACCCCAGCAGAGCCGTTACAACTATTGCAAGGCTGACTAACTCCCCTATAAGTTAGAAGTTTTATCTATGACCGTATAAGGCTACTTTCACACTTGCGGCAGGATGGATCCGACAGGCTGTTCACCCTGTCGGATCCGTCCTTTCGCTATTTTGCCGTGCCGCCGGACCGCCGCTCCGTCCCCATTGACTATATGACTTTTTAGTCCGACTTTTTAGTCCGGCGGCCTTTCACCGTGAACTGCCGTACTGCGCCGGAGCTCCGCCCCGTCCCCATTATAGTCAATGGGGATGGAGCGCCGGTCCGGCGGCACGGCGAAATAGCGGAAGGACGGATACGACAGGCTGAACAGCCTGTCTGATCCGTCCTGCCGCAAGTGTGAAAGTACCCTTATACGGTCATAGATAAAACTTCTAAAATAGCCTCAATAGCCCAAAAAAAGTATTAAAGTAATGTGTACTAAAAACAGCCAAATAGGTTCTGGTCTCGAAGACATGAATCAGTTAAATATGAAATATGGAAAATCCCGTTCTGACACTTACCAGGTCCTTGCTGGTCTCTACTTCTTCCTGATTCCGTCTCAAGACAGAGGAAATGCCTGGAGATGGTGACTCAACCAATTACTGTCCACATTGGTGACCCGCCTCAGCCAGTGATTGGTTGATCAGGCAACTAAAGCCATTTCCTGACCACCAGAGACCACCAGGAACCTCCTAAGCATCGTAACGGGAGCACTGGTGAGTATAACTTTTTTCACTTTTTTTTTTATCCCACTCCTAGGCCTTTCCTATTAGTTTTTACTACCCTGGACAGCAAGAACTCCTTAAAGTCACATACTCCATAGGGGGCAGTATTCCCAGGCAGGTGCTCTTGGCCAGTCAAACCCATCATATAATGGACTTTCCATTTCTAACTTCCAGCCGGTGGTGGAAACATTTTTTGGTTATGATGAAGAAGCATCTCTGGATTCTGATGGTTCCTCAATCTCCTACCAAACAGACCGCACTCCTTGTACCCCGGATGAGGATGTGGAAGAGGTGATCCGATTTTGTTTATTATATAATTCATAGAATTAATCCATTACGTGCATAGCCAATTTTATCATTTAGGACTTTTCATTTTTTAGGGATTTGTTTTTCATTTTTTTCTTATTGCAGTCCACCCGACATAACTTTATTGTACTTTATTCATGTAGCTGCATGAGGGCTTGTTTTTATTTAGGACAAGTTGTGTCTTTTTTAAAGGCTATGTGGACACCTTCAGGGGTATTTTTTATGATTACATTTTACACATCTTGGGTTAAAAAATCATTTTTTCACTTGGACTTTATTAAAAATGTTCAGATACAAGGATTAAAGGGCTTCTGTCACCCCACTAAACTGTTTTTTTTTTTTGTGTACTTATAATCCCTATCATGCGATATTGCTATACCTTATGTTATTAATAATTTTCGTTCAGTAGATTTTGCAAAAAACTTACTTTTATAATATGCTAATTACCTTTCTACCAGCAAGTAGGGCGTCTACTTGCTGGTAGCAGCCGCAGAAAACCGCCCCCTCCTTCTGTTGATTGACAGGGCCAGCCACGATCTCCTCCTCCGGCCAGCCCTTTCAGCATTTCAAAAATCGCGCGCCTGTGTTGATTCGGCGCAGGCGCTCTGAGATAAGGAGGCTCGCCTCCTCAGCACTCCCTCAGTGCGCCAGCGCCGATGACGTCCCCTCTTTCGGTGACGTCATCGGCGCAGGCGCACTGAGGGAGTGCTGAGGAGCCGAGCCTCCTTATCTCAGAGCGCCTGCGCCGAATCAACACAGGCGCGCGATTTTTTAAATGCTGAAAGGGCTGGCCGGAGGAGGAGATCGCGGCTGGCCCTGTCAATCAACAAGAGGAGGGGGCGGTTTTCTGCGGCTGCTACCAGCAAGTAGACGCCCTACTTGCTGGTAGAAAGGTAATTAGCATATCATAAAAGTACGTTTTTTTCAAAATCTACTGAACGAAAATTATTAATAACATAAGGTATAGCAATATTGCAGGATAGGGATTATAAGTACACAAAAAAAAAAACTGTTTAGTGGGGTGACAGAAGCCCTTTAAAGACCAGTCTATTTGCAAATTATCACTTTTTGTTTTCTTTGAATCCTGTCATCTGAATATGGCTTAAATAAGATCAGAAGAACAGAGGATAAGGAGATAAGAGCTAAATATGAGCAGTCAGATGACAGGAGTCAAAGGAAACAGAAAGTGACAGCTTGCAAATAGACTGATTTTTAACCCTTATAACTCAGAAACAGCTCAACAGACAAATTGAAAGAATCATTTTTAGCCCAAAATGACTAAAATATCATTATTTAAAAAAATGCCCACAGAAGGTATACATAGTCTTTAATCCCCGTTTTAAGAAGCATTTAACTATAATGAATTATTTAAGAGATTTTTTTTTTTTTAAAGCACTTGCTCCATTGTTTTTTCATCTTGCACCATTCACCACGTTGTATAAATATCATGTTAAATGGAAAATTGTAGTTTGAATCTGTTTCAGTAAATCATTTTATTCCCCATACTATAACATTACTACTTTGTGATGCTCCCCTGTTACTCTTCCTAGAAATGTATAAATAAGGCTCTTTCACACGAACGTTTTTCAAAAAACAGAATGCACACGGACGTCGTCTGTATTTTTTGCGGATCAGTTTTTTGTGGACCGCCTAGAGGCCTAAATTGAAAACTGGGTGTCAACATTTCCTGTGTGAAATGGGCGTGGCACTTCACAGCCAGCACTGACTGAACAGTATCAGACTGTACAGAGACCTACCCCCCCCCTGATAACAATAACACCCACTAGTCAAAACCAAGTTCGGTAAAAGGTTTTTAATAGCAGAAATTAATTTCTAAAGTTATTACCCGAAGTCTCGCAAGACTTCGCGAAGTAATAGCTTCGGCTCATCAGAGCAAATACATTTTAATACTGTACGGAGAGCGCTCGCTCCGTACAGTATTCTAACAAAGTTTTCATCCGAAGTCGATTCGCTCATCCCTAATTAGGTATAGTAAAATGATGACATTGTAGAAAAGCAGACAGATCCTTTTAAAAATTATTCTGTGGTACCACATTATGGATTAGTAGTACAAAATTTGTGTTGGGGGAATTACACAGCCACAATTCTGGAAGTAAAAAGTCACAAATTTTGGAGCGCACCATTTATGCAACACATTTTGTGATTCTACACTGCAGTGTTATGTTTAACGGCCACATTTTTCAAACATTGTGCAGCATTTGATAAACTTGGCTCAAATTAACTGATGACTTTTTAGATATTAAAGGTTGCCCAAGTGTTAAATACTGATGAGCGGGTCCTCAGTATCTAATCTGTGGTGGTGGGCGCCTCACAGAGCACAGCAATGACACTGCTGTCTCTCTCAGAACTGCAAAAAACAGAAGAAAGTGTCTGCTGCGGAGGTTCTTATATAGTAAGGGGTAGGCAACTTTCCTATTGGCTGCTAGGGATGTTGCTAAGCTCTGACAAAGACATTGCAGCCTTCTCATTGGCCCACAAGCAAGAAGCAGCGAGGGATCATGGGTTCAGATGAAAAAAAAATCTAGAATATTCCCGAATACGAATATATGGCACTATATTCTAAATCTTCGTGAATTCTTGAAGTGTCAATATTCACAATTAAAATTCGCAATTGGAATATTCGTGCCCAACACTATTGCTTATTAGTGATTTATTATATCCATCCAAATAAATATACAGACGATGACCAACGTTTCAGTCCAACCCGGACCTTGTTCACGGCCGTGGCGTCCTGATACAGATTTGATGGAGGATGGCGTGCTGCCGAGGTTACCACACAAGAGTTGGGCCTGCGCAGTAACCTTAGCAGCACGCCATCCTCCATCAAATCTGTATCAGGACGCCACGGACGTGAACAAGGTCCAGGTTGGACAGAAACGTTGAGCTGCACAGCTGCTTTCCAATGGAGGGCGCTGTGCTTGGCAATCTGCAAGGAGACCACAGCGCTCACTGAAGTGCCACACCATTTTTAAAAAGTTTATTGGCAGGGGTGCCAGGCATCTGACCCCCACCAATCAAATAGTGATGATAGGTCATCCTCGGTATTAAGCACTCGGACAACCCCTGCAACACATTGGAATACTCCTATCCTGACCATTACCACGAGCCAACATCCAGTGGGTGATGATGCAAACAAAGCTCATGAGCCACCATTACATTTTCTTATGGTATAAGGAACTGAAAATAGATACAAAATAATAATTTATAAACAGAGCAGAAAACAAACCTATTGCTGCCATTTACTAAAGCAGTGCTTGCACATTATAGGGCATGGCTAAGGAAGAGACAGAGTTGAGATTCCGTCAGCTGACCATGGAATACCAGGCTCTGCAGCGAGCGTATGCTCTTCTACAGGAACAAGTTGGTGGGACTCTTGATGCAGAACGAGAAGTTAAGGTATTGTTTTCTGTTCTGTCCCTTCTAAATGAAAGCCTAAGTGCAAGGACAAAAAAAACGTACACAATTGCAGACATTTTGCAGTGTCACACCATCTTCTGCTCCAAGTGATGTCAGACTGTCAATCCAATGACATCATAACCTGTCTCAGTAAACACACAGTCGAGTATCCTAAGGCTGAGTTCACACGGGGGAGATTTCCGCGCGGGTGCAATGCGTGAGGTGAGCGCATTGCACCCGTGCTGAATCCGTACCCATTCACTTCTACGGGGCTGTGCACATGAGCGGTGATTTTCACGCATCACTTATGCGATGCGTGAAAATCGCAGCATGCTCTATATTGTGCGTTTATCACGCAACGCAGGCCCCATAAAAGTGAATGGGGCTGAGTGAAAATCGCAAGCATCCGCAATCAAGTGCGGATGCGGTGCGATTTTCGCGCATGGTTGCTAAGATGACAGTCTATTCACTGTATTATTTTACCTTATAACATGGTTATAAGGGAAATAATAGCATTCTTTAATACAGAATGCTTAGTAGGTGGTCAATTGAGGGTTAAAAAATAAAAAATAATTAACTCGCCTTCTTCTCTTGATCACGTAGCTGCCGGTCTCTTCTTACTACTTTAATCATGAGCTGCCGGCTAAAGGACCTGTGGTGACGTCAGATCACATGGTCCAATCACATGGTCCATCATTTATTTTTTAACCCTCAATTGACCACCTACTAAGCATTCTGTATTAAAGAATGCTATTATTTTCCCTTATAACCATGTTATAAGGGAAAATAATAACATCTACACAACACCTAACCCAAACCTGAACTTCAGTGAAGAAGTTCGGGTCTGGGTACCACAGTCAGTTTTTTATCACGCAAGTGCAAAACGCATTGTGCTGTCCGCATCCGTTGCTCTGTTCCGTGGCCCCGCAACAAAAAATATAACATGTCCTGTTCTTGTCCGTTTTGCGGACAAGAATAGGCATTTCTACAATGGGCCGCCTCTTCCATTCCG
Organism: Bufo bufo; assembly: GCF_905171765.1. Classification (NCBI taxonomy): domain Eukaryota; kingdom Metazoa; phylum Chordata; class Amphibia; order Anura; family Bufonidae; genus Bufo; species Bufo bufo. Next base: position 48,535,968 of record NC_053394.1, read on the forward strand.
CAGATTGCAGAAGGCACACGGGCGGCTTCTGTGTTTTGCAGATCCGCAATTTGCGGACCGCAAAAAAACGGAAGGGTCATGTGCATGAGGCCAAATACCGATGTACGTGATAATACCATAACCATGGATTTTATTCCTGAAAAAAATTACATTTCTGCCACTATATGCATCCCTGACGTTTGTTGACAGGCTGCAGTTGTGGGGCATCAGTAGTTTCAGTTTTATGATTGAACTACATTTCCCAGCATGCCTCACACTGTCATATGATTGGTATTATTCTCCTCCCTCTCCTCAACCCCTTGTTCCCTGCTCGCAGATACCATTCTATATGTATGCGTGGATCCAGTATCTGTTTGCCGGATCCTTACATGCACGTTTCCCACACCACAATACATTGCTCCGAAAATGGGGCCGGGATTGACAGGGTTCTTCACCACGTGACCCATAGATGTGACATTATCACAGCAGTTCTGCTCAAGTCGTGTGATTGCCGGTGAGGGCTCGGCACAGGGGCTGTGGATGTAACGTGAGTAAATTACAAAGATGGCATTTGGATGACTGTGGGTTGGTTAGCAAATTAAAGTGTGGTCATCGACTATACTTCAGACAGGGGTCTGGAGGGAGCAGGGCAGAAGGTTTCCACTCATGAAGGTAGAAGTCATTATAAAACATGGCTGTCCCGTTGAACACTGTGTAGTGGTCATGCCTGGTTACTGTACTTCACTTGCCGCCATTCACTAGAATGGGACTGAGCTGCAGGAACCAGCCATGGTCAGTTTATGGTAGTGTATGTGCCTGGTTCAGGCGCACCGTGGCTCCTGCAGATCAGCAGAGTGCTGGGAGTCGGATGACCGCCAATCTGATATTGAGGACCTATCCAGGGGGGCACCTAGCCTTTCTGCTACCTGAGGCGAAAACTAAAACAGCACCCCCCCACACCCATGCCAATTTCTTAACCTAACCTCTTTGCCACAATGAAATCGTTCATTGCCCATGGTCCTCCGGTTGCCCACCTCTTGCTCCTACCTGGTGCTGCCTGAGGCAATCGCCTCACCTGGCCTCATTGGTGGTGCACCCATGGGCCTATCCCAAGAATTGAAGTCCTGGAAAACCCCTTTAAAGTAGGTTGTAATTTACTTTTAACTTTTTATTTTCACATGTGTATTTGCATATATCCCACAGACTCGAGAGCAGCTACAAGCAGAAATCTTCAGCTATCAAACAAGGATAGAAGATCTGGAGAAAGCAATGTCTGAGCAGGGTCAGGTAAGACACATGCTTCATATATCTGTAGACTATATGGAGACCAGAATTTGTAACCAATCAAAAACCTTAAAGATTTTGTCATCAAGATGTATTCAATGTTGTTTATATTATGGGGCATCCATCTTTCCTGACTGCAAAGATTTAAATCAAGAAAATCACTCAGTGACTTTTATGGGAGAGTGCTGTGGGCATGCTCTGGGTCATGTGTGAGAGGGAGGAGGAAGAAGGAGCGGTTATCTCCATTGTGTGAGCATAGTCATAGCTAGGCCCTCCCTCACCCACCACTCTAGCCTTATATCTAAAGACCCTGGCCAAGGCAGAATGGCTTGTTGGCACCACCCTGGCATCAGCATCACAATCCCTGCTAGCCACCCCTTCCCTCCTTGCTTGTGCCCTGGATGTAATCCTGTGTAACTATCTATTAGCTTTGCAGCAGAGGTAGTAACTTTCATTGCAATCTTGCCCTCTGATGATAATGGTGTGACTGCTGATCCTGCCCCCAGTGTACACAGCACAAGCTGAAAAGCAACAGCAAGCATTGAGAGAGTTTGGTGGTCTCTGAGAGGACTGAATATGTGGATTGAAAATTTGAAATAGACATAAATAGTTGTGCTGAGTATAGGTCATAGGCAAAGTTCATTACAGGAGACTATGCTTAAAGTGGTACATACTGTAGAGCCCATTGAACCCCAGGGGGAGGGAAGAAATGTGCTTCAGGGGAGGTGAGGTCTATATGTATTATAGTTGGAGCTTGGCATATGTATGATTGGGGTGTAATTGTGCCATATCCCTCCAAAATGTGTTCATTTATCAATGTTTATTTTTTATTTGTATTTAGTTATGTATTTTTTTATATATTTATTTATGTATTTTTTCATATATTTATTTATTCAATTTTTATATAGTCTGTCTCTCTTTTTTTACATTAGGTCCCTGAAAAGCTTAGATACATTTGAGACATTCAATTTTTTCATGTAGTAATTTTATGTTAGAATAATAAATTACAATAAATGTATACCCTAATTGCTATTACATTGTTCTTCCCATTCCTTTTATGCAGACATCATTACTCTGATTCTCTGCTTTTGTTGATCAAACTGCAAATCTACAAAGGCGATCTGACGCTTGCGTGCTTAAATCAGCACAATGCATACAGCCGTTGCCAGCCGTGGCCCATATTGTGGCCCGCAAACAGCTTTCACTTGCGGAACAGAGGCACGGAATACCACAGAAACACTACTGAGTGCTTCCGTGCCTCCGCACTGCAAAAAAATTGAATAGAACTTGTTCCAGGTTGAATGGTCTGGATCCAATGCGGCAGCCGAACGGATAGTGCCCATGCATTGGGGACCGCAAATTGCAGTCCCCAATGCACGGAACGGCCGAGTAATGTCCGTGTGCATGAGGCCTTATAGGAATATTCACATCTGTTCTTTTATGCTTGAGCTGGACACAAATGATTAAAAATGTGTGCACTTTATACACTGTTCGGGCGTCCATAGCCAGAAAGGAAAATGTTGCATGCAAAGTTTGTCTAGCCAGCCTGCAGAGATGTCAGCATCACAACTGATGCCACCGGACGGGCAAATGCACCCCATAGAAAATTAGTTTCAGTTTTATCATCAGTGTCCCATATGGTTGGCCGGGTGTATATAAAGAGAGGCCTCAGCGGTGTAACATCGGGCCGCAATACAAAATTTCAAACAGTGTCTCCAACCTGCCTTGTGCAATTTATAATACTAACCTTTGGACCCTCTGAGACACCAACACCCAGGTGCACCTGCCATCTCTGCACCCCTACGGCTACACCTCTGAAGGGCACCAGAATAAGCTCTTTTCTGGAATCTCTTTTGGCACACTACAATCCTAGTGATATTAGTGACTTATGTTAAGCACAGTACTATTGGTTACCCAACGGGTAACCCCCATCTGGATCTTCATTGCATAACTTCTAGCAGGAATAATAAAAGAATGGCACCTCTTAGAGTCATAAAAATAGATGCTCCAAAATTGTTATTATATGGGGAATGCAAGTAGTTGCTAAAACAGACATATCAGGAGGGGTGACAGCTCCTCTTTAACAGAGTCTTCTTCTCTATACTTTAACACATAAGTATACCCACAATATAATTCTGACAGATGATTGCTTGCTCATACTATAATCTCTGAAAACAGGTTTTATAAATAGACAAAGAAAGGATAAAAACAACAGCGACACAAAATAGGACGTGCATCACTTCCTTCACAGTAGGCAGAATTGAGGAATAATAGTGGTTTTTCAGCCTTAGCAGCCAAGACGACTTTTGTGTTTTTCTGCATGCTTGTCATAAAAGACATAAAACAATGCTAACAAAGGACTTAAAAGGACTCCTAGGATTAGGCAAGTACTTAGGAATCCTTTTGTTGTGTGTGCTCCGTGGCCCCGGCAATTTTTTTTTTTTTTTTTTTAATAAAGTCGATTAATGCATTTCTTCTTTTACCAAGGACATGAAATGGATAGAGGAGAAGCAGGCACTTTACAGACGAAACCAGGAACTCGTTGATAAAGTAAGATGCCTCATTTTATCCTTGAGGGGTTTAATGGAAGTTCAGTGTTGTTGGCCTATTCTCAGAATAGGTAATCAATATCAGATCAGGGGGGGTCCAACACTCTGCATGGTTCAGAACCCCCAACAATCGGCAGTTTGAAGAAGCTGTGGCGCTCCGGTGAGCTTCGCGACCTTCTCACAACCAACCAAGAACAGCTCTATCCATTGTATGATGAATGAGCTAGGTATCGCAGCTCATCCCCATTTACCTGAATGCCATGTGACCGATGAACGTGACATCACAGGACTAGGAAGAGGCAACAGCTCTCAGTGGAGTGCAAAGCCTCATCACACAGCTGATCGGCAGGGGTGCCAGGAGTAAGACCCACACCGATCAGATATTGATGACCTATCCTGAGGATAGGCCATCAATATAGAAGACCTGGAAAACCCCTTTACAGTAAATTTCCAACTTTTAGCACCATGTCATTCACTATCACTCAATCACTCAAAACATTAAACTGGTGAAGTGAATAACATTGATTATCTTGTGAAAATGGTGCCTGTCAAGTATTGGGATATATATTAAACACCAAGTGAATAATCAGTTCTTGAACTTGATGTGTTGGAAGCAGGAAAATGGGCAAATGCAATCATTGCATTCTACAAATTTTTGGGCTAAAATAATTTTTTCATTTGGTTTTTATTAAAACTTTTCATCAGCTTTTCCTCTACAGCTTTCACTTTCAGTACATTTGCAGACTGTTGCTGTAACATTAAGTGAATTCAAAAGATTTGAGAATGAATAAGCTTACGTGGGCTAAGTGAATAAATATATTTACCAAGTAATTAAACATAACATAACACAGACAAATCACATACTGAATAAGAAGTAAATACATCACTAGTCTTAATAGAGTGAGACTCTGTTGATTATGCTATAACACATGGCTGTCTACCAAGTTATAACACATGACAGACCCCCCAGGGTGTACAAGAGATAGGGCAAATCAATACTTACATCCTACACAGTCCCCAAGTGTATGTGTGTCACAGATTTTAAACTTTTTAGTCCCCTTTCCAGTGTGCAGCACACATGTCTCTGAGATCTCTCAGGGATGTGGTCTTATCAGCACAATGTGGGATGGGTACTACATTACAAGGCACATCATTACACAGAATGGTAATAATAAAAGGGAACAGAATTAAAGGGACAAAACCAATCAGTACTTAAAAATATCCTTACAATACAGTTGCTTCTTCTTCTCAGTAAATATGTAATCTGTAGCCCTTTATACTTACTTTCTTTACTGCTCATAAAACACTCATTATGGCTAAATTACTTTCAGTTTAATAACAAATTTAGTTGAAAGGAATGTTTATAAGCTGTAAGGAGTTCATAGATAAGGTCTAAAGGATTGAGCTGTCAAAGCAACTCTCTGAGGGATTCACTGAGAATGGGGAAGCAGTGGTCTGCAGATGCACTGAAGTTGAAAGTGTATGTGGATCTTCTGTGCCATTTGAACAGACTTGCCTTGGGGCTACTACTCCAAAGAGCGTTATCTAAGTGTCCGTCCCCCCAGTATTCACCATTTAACCCATATACAGGGATCTGTACTTCACTACAGGGAAACCACCAGGTCACTACCTCTTGGAATAGTCTCTGTTCAAGTGATGACTGACCCTTGGCGGTCAAGAGACACCAGTACAGAGCACCAAGGGATCAGGAAAACAGTTGTCAGGGAGAAGCCAAGTTCAGGGCCGGCAGATGTTGTGCAATCCGATAAACAGTCCAAGGTCTGGGCAGGCAGTTCAGGGTCAGAACAAAGATCAAAGATCAAGCAGAGGTCAGGCAGTGAATGGTCAAATCTGGAAAACAGACAGAAGTCAGTACATAGGCAGACAAACCTAGAACAGCTCATCTTCACAGGACTGGTGTACTAGAACCTATTACTCAGGCACTCTCCCACAGGGGAGGGTACTTGGCACAATGATACTTATGTTGAATATAATACTATAATGAAGAACTTGCTAATTTAGTTCATGTTACAATACTGCCTCCTCTCCTGGATAATTGTCATTTATAGTCCCTTAGATAATGCTCCTTGTTAGGGGTTACAGCCACCACTGCAAACCAGCAGCAGTGGAAGCATCTGCTCACTAGGTAGTAAAATGCCAGCCTGTTTGGTGGCCGGGATGGCGCGAGCAAGCGCACACATTTCCGCACTAGCTTCCTCCTATTCCAGCCACCTTGTATATGCTGTCTAGAGCTGCTATCAGCAATGACAGTAGCCTGGGGAGCAGTTCGAAATGAAAAGCCAGCTATAAGGGAAGAAAAGGCACCTAGCTGAAGGCATGTGAAGCCTCAGGAGCGCGCACACACAGGCAAGGAGCGGGATTACATTATCTCAGTGCGGCTTGCCTGTGTCATCAGTCAAAGAAATAAGCACCGCCCCCTGTAGCTCAGAAAGTGAGCCTAGGTAGCTGCTTAGAAGAGCAGAAATCGGGAGGTGAGACAACCCCATTAAGCTGGCCGTAGGCTGGGGAAGATTTGGGTGCACACTGTTCCTTTAGGAGCAGGTGGGAGCATGGGCACTGCTGGTAAGAAGCAGCCTGCTAGAAGGAACAACCAGGTTGCTCCAGTGGCTGGACCCATCAGGAAGAAGGAGAAGAAGGCTGTAGCAGCACAGGAGCAAAGGAGGCAAGTGAGCAAAGTGGCGCCCGTGCCCATCAGGGAGAGAGGAACAATGGTGGACATGTGCAGCGAAGCAGATCGCAGGGGCAACACGTGAGGTGACAGTGGGCCGATGGGGGTAGTAGTTCATTTACTCACGGTTAGCAGAGACTCCCTGGGCCGGCAGTGCAGTGGAGGGAAGGACCGCACTAAATCCTCCGGGGCACTCTCTATTGCAATCAACACCAGCCAGATGGTATTTGGTGGTTGGGCCCCTATGTTCGTGATGCCAGCACCGTTAGGTGGAAATGAAGTTGGTAGGAAGGATGAGGAGTCAGTTATAGTAAAACACAGTTGAACTTTTACTGAATCAATGGTCTCAGGACAGTTGGTACAGTTTATTTATATAGCAAAAGCAATAATCCAGATGTTGGTTTAACTGGAATTCCTATAACAGGTCTGGCAATTGTCAGTTGAGGAGTTCTCTCAAGACTTTAGCTTTAACAGGCAGGATGACAATTCTTGCTTAAGCGTCATCTCGCGTTGGCCGAGATTTCCTGTGAACGCGCGCACACAGGCGCGCGCGCTCACAGGAACGGAAGGTAAGAGAGTGGATCTCCAGCCTGCCAGCGGCGATCGTTCGCTGGCAGGCTGGAGATGTGATTTTTTTAACCCCTAACAGGTATATTAGACGCTGTTTTGATAACAGCGTCTAATATACCTGCTACCTGGTCCTCTGGTGGTCCCCTTTGTTTGGATCGACCACCAGAGGACACAGGTAGCTCAGTAATATGTTGCACCAAGCACCACTACACTACACTCCCCCCCCCTGTCACGTATTAACCCCTTATTCACCCTTGATCACCCTTGATCACCCCTGATCACCCCATATAGACTCCCTGATCACCCCCTGTCATTAATTACCCCCCTGTCATTGATCACCCCCCTGTAAAGCTCCATTCAGATGTCCGCATGATTTTTACGGATCCACTGATAGATGGATCGGATCCGCAAAACGCATACGGACGTCTGAATGGAGCCTTACAGGGGCGTGATCAATGACTGTGGTGATCACCCCATATAGAATCCCTGATCACCCCCCTGTCATTGATTACCCCCCTGTAAAGCTCCATTCAGACGTCCGCATGATTTTTACGGATCCACTGATAGATGGATCGGATCCGCAAAACGCATACGGACGTCTGAATGGAGCCTTACAGGGGCGTGATCAATGACTGTGGTGATCACCCCATATAGACTCCCTGATCACCCCCCTGTCATTGCTCACCCCCCTGTAAAGCTCCATTCAGATGTCCGCATGATTTTTACGGATCCACTAATGGATGGATCGGATCCGCAAAACGCATACGGACGTCTGAATGGAGCCTTACAGGGGCGTGATCAATGACTGTGGTGATCACCCCATATAGACTCCCTGATCACCCCCCTGTCATTGATTACCCCCCTGTAAAGCTACATTCAGATGTCTGCATGATTTTTACGGATCCACTGATAGATGGATCGGATCCGCAAAACGCATACGGACGTCTGAATGGAGCCTTACAGGGGCGTGATCAATGACTGTGGTGATCACCCCATATAGACTCCCTGATCACCCCCCTGTCACTGATTACCCCCCTGTCATTGATTACCCCCCTGTAAAGCTCCATTCAGACGTCCGCATGATTTTACGGATCCACTGATAGATGGATCGGATCCGCAAAACGCATACGGACGTCTGAATGGAGCCTTACAGGGGCGTGATCAATGACTGTGGTGATCACCCCATATAGACTCCCTGATCACCCCCCTGTCATTGATCACCCCCCTGTAAAGCTCCATTCAGATGTCCGCATGATTTTTACGTATCCACTGATAGATGGATCGGATCCGCAAAACGCATACGGATGTCTGAATGGAGCCTTACAGGGGCGTGATCAATGACTGTGGTGATCACCCCATATAGACTCCCTGATCACCCCCTGTCTTCATTGTTTACCCCCCTGTCATTGATCACCCCCCTGTAAAGCTCCATTCAGATGTCCGCATGATTTTTACGGATCCACTGATAGATGGATCGGATCCGCAAAACACATACAGGCGTCTCCCTGGAGCCTTCCGGGGGGGTGATCACCCCATATAGACTCCCTGATCACCCCCCTGTCATTGATAACCCCCCCTGTCATTGATCACCCCCCCCTGTCAGGCTGCATTCAGATGTCCGTATGATTTTTACGGATCCACGGATACATGGATCGGATCCGCAAAACACATATGGACATCTGAATGGAGCCTTATAGGGGGGTGATCAATGACAGGGGGGTGATCACCCCATATAGACTCCCTGATCACCCCCCTGTCATTGATCACCCCCCTGTCATTGATCACCCCCCTGTCATTGATCACCCCCCTGTAAGGCTCCATTCAGACATTTTTTTTGGCCCAAGTTAGCGGAAATTATTATTATTTTTCTTACAAAGTCGCATATTCCACTAACTTGTGTCAAAAAATTAAATCTCACATGAACTCACCATACCCCTCACGGAATCCAAATGCGTAAAATTTTTTTGACATTTATATTCCAGACTTCTTCTCACGCTTTAGGGCCCCTAGAATGCCAGGGCAGTATAAATACCCCACATGTGACCCCATTTCGGAAAGAAGACACCCCCAGGTATTCCGTGAGGGGCATATTGAGTCCATGAAAGATTGAAATTTTTGTCCCAAGTTAGCGGAAAGGGAGACTTTGTGAGAAAAAAATAAATAAAATCAATTTCCGCTAACTTGTGCCAAAAAAAAAAAAATTTCTATGAACTCGCCATGCCCCTCATTGAATACCTTGGGGTGTCTTCTTTCCAAAATGGGGTCACATGTGGGGTATTTATACTGCCCTGGCATTTTAGGGGCCCTAAAGCGTGAGAAGAAGTCTGGGATCCAAATGTCTAAAAATGCCCTCATAAAAGGAATGTGGGCCCCTTTGCCCACCTAGGCTGCAAAAAAGTGCCACACATGTGGTATCGCCGTATTCAGGAGAAGTTGGGGAATGTGTTTTGGGGTGTCATTTTACATATACCCATGCTGGGTGAGACAAATATCTTGGTCAAATGCCAACTTTGTATAAAAAAATGGGAAAAGTTGTCTTTTGCCAAGATATTTCTCTCACCCAGCATGAGTATATGTAAAAAGACACCCCAAAACACATTGCCCAACTTCTCCTGAATACGGCGATACCACATGTGTGACACTTTTTTGCAGCCTAGGTGGGCAAAGGGGCCCACATTCCAAAGAGCACCTTTAGGATTTCACAGGTCATTTACCTACTTACCACACTTTAGGGCCCCTGGAAAATGCCAGGGCAGTATAACTACCCCACAAGTGACCCCATTTTGGAAAGAAGACACCCCAAGGTATTCCGTGAGGGGCATGGCGAGTTCCTAGAATTTTTTATTTTTTGTCACAAGTTAGTGGAAAATGATGATTTTTTTTTTTTTCTTACAAAGTCTCATATTCCACTAACTTGTGCCAAAAAATAAAAACTTCCATGAACTCACTATGCCCATCAGCGAATACCTTGGGGTGTCTTCTTTCCAAAATGGGGTCACTTGTGGGGTAGTTATACTGCCCTGGCATTCTAGGGGCCCAAATGTGTGGTAAGGAGTTTGAAATCAAATTCTGTAAAAAATGATCAGTGAAATCCGAAAGGTGCTCTTTGGAATATGGGCCCCTTTGCCCACCTAGGCTGCAAAAAAAGTGTCACACATGTGGTATCTCCGTATTCAGGAGAAGTTGGGGAATGTGTTTTGGGGTGTCATTTTACATATACCCATGCTGGTGAGAGAAATATCTTGGCAAAAGACAACTTTTCCCATTTTTTTATACAAAGTTGGCATTTGACCAAGATATTTATCTCACCCAGCATGGGTATATGTAAAATGACACCCCAAAACACATTCCCCAACTTCTCCTGAATACGGAGATACCACATGTGTGACACTTTTTTGCAGCCTAGGTGGGCAAAGGGGCCCACATTCCAACGAGCACCTTTCGGATTTGACTGGCCATTTTTTACAGAATTTGATTTCAAACTCCTTACCACACATTTGGGCCCCTAGAATGCCAGGGCAGTATAACTACCCCACAAGTGACCCCATTTTGGAAAGAAGACACCCCAAGGTATTCCGTGAGGGGCATGGCGAGTTCCTAGAATTTTTTATTTTTTGTCACAAGTTAGTGGAAAATGATGATTTTTTTTATTTATTTTTTTTCTTACAAAGTCTCATATTCCACTAACTTGTGACAAAAAATAAAAACTTCCATGAACTCACTATGCCCATCAGCGAATACCTTGGGGTGTCTTCTTTCCAAAATGGGGTCACTTGTGGGGTAGTTATACTGCCCTGACATTCTAGGGGCCCAAATGTGTGGTAAGGAGTTTGAAATCAAATTCTGTAAAAAATGGCCAGTGAAATCCGAAAGGTGCTCGTTGGAATGTGGGCCCCTTTGCCCACCTAGGCTGCAAAAAAGTGTCACACATGTGGTATCTCCGTATTCAGGAGAAGTTGGGGAATGTGTTTTGGGGTGTCATTTTACATATACCCATGCTGGGTGAGATAAATATCTTGGTCAAATGCCAACTTTGTATAAAAAAATGGGAAAAGTTGTCTTTTGCCAAGATATTTCTCTCACCCAAATAAAAAGTTCTATGAACTCACTATACCCATCAGCGAATACCTTAGGGTGTCTACTTTCTGAAATGGGGTCATTTGTGGGGTGTTTGTACTGTCTGGCCATTGTAGAACCTCAGGAAACATGACAGGTGCTCAGAAAGTCAGAGCTGCTTCAAAAAGCGGAAATTCACATTTTTGTACCATAGTTTGTAAACGCTATAACTTTTACCCAAACCATTTTTTTTTTACCCAAACATTTTTTTTTTATCAAAGACATGTAGAACAATAAATTTAGAGCAAAATTTATATATGGATCTCGTTATTTTTGCAAAATTTTACAACTGAAAGTGAAAAAATGTCATTTTTTTGCAAAAAAAATAGTTAAATTTCGATTAATAACAAAAAAAGTAAAAATGTCAGCAGCAATGAAATACCACCAAATGAAAGCTCTATTAGTGAGAAGAAAAGGAGGTTCATTTAGGTGGTAAGTTGCATGACCGAGCAATAAACGGTGAAAGTAGTGTAGGTCAGAAGTGTAAAAAGTGGCCTGGTCTTTCAGGGTGTTTAAGCTAGGGGGGCTGAGGTGGTTAAATAGTTTTGCACTAAGTCCAATCTCTAGCACTCAGGTACTGAATATAATGATTTCCTAGTTATGTTTAGCAATCCAATAAGGGCATTCTTCCTTGTGGCCGGCAAACTCTCTGCTACATTATTTGATGTAGGATGCTCTCCTGAAGTATTTAGGTTCACTATGTCCCAGAAGGCGTTTAGTGAAAAAGGATAATTCTGCGCACTAATCATCCAGTTGTGTCCAGGTACCTTTAAGTTCCTCCCGGTCACTGGTGCTTGTTAAGTCCCTTGGCTAGACTCAGCTCTAATCTTCACTAGACTTGCTTTATATTCAGACATAGACTCACTTGTCTGTGCTCGGCTGCTGTGACTACTTGGTCTGTCCTCTCCAGGCTTGATCAGTGCCCAGAGGAAAGAAAGGCAGCTACATCTTGGACTGAGCCTGCTCTCCTCCTCCATACACTTCCTTCTCCTCTCACAACTAACTTCAACTTCCCCTAACTTTATTAGCAAACCCCTGGCTATATATAATATGTGGCACCAGCACCACCTAGGGGCGAATAGATGTAATGACAATTCCAGCCTAATATTAAGAACTACAATACATTTAAATACATTAAATAAGACAGTTAGCAGCAAAAGTTTAAAGTGCCCACATATAGCACATAGTGAGACACGGCACATGGGCCGCTGATAACACAGAAATCTGTAAAGGAAAGATTGCTGAAAAAGACCAATTGAAAAAATGATTTGTACATGACTTATAAACAGAGTAGGGAGTAGATTTTATGTATTACACTGCAATCATATATGTTTCTATTCTATAAATTTATATAGATAATACAATCAACCCTTTATTTTCCATCACAGATCAAACAAATGGAGACCGACGAAGCCAAGCTCAGACACGATGTCCAAGATGCGAAAGACCAAAATGAACTGCTGGAGTTCAGGATCCTAGAGCTGGAAGTATGTGTCAGACATTGTAATCTTTATAACTGAGGTTTCCAAATCTCCTACATTTATGCTGAACCTTGGATCGTTTGAAATATTTGGAGAAATCATTGTGACATTGTCAATACTTGTATTCGTGACTTACTGTATATCTAACCCAATGACTTTTCATGGATGCGTTAAATATCTGTCTAGGAATGAGAATCATGTGACCATGCTTTATAATGAGATTTCTTCAAGGGGTCATCTCATGAAAACAACCACTTGTTACATAGTTGTTAGGTTGGAAAAAAAACTAAAGTCCATCAGGTCCAACCTGTAATCCTGCTATATCGATCCATGGAGCAAATCCCTGGATCAATGTCCATTTTCCTTTTAAAAAGGGGTTGGGCCAAAGAGAAAGGGTGTGTAGAACAAGATTTCTATACATTGTCATAAGCCTCAATGTCATTTTGAATTAAAAAGTCATCTAAACCTTTTTTGAAGCCATCTCCTGTATTTGCTGTGACCAGCTCCTGTGGCAGGCTATTGCGGGAGTCGTTCTTACAGAGTGGCTTTCAACCTGGAATCTTACAGGGCTTCTTGATTGGGGAACCCTCCTGGGTTATGTCATTACGGTCTAATCGGGCATATGGGGTATAAATCAATTTTTTTTTTAGACAACCACTTCAAAGTAAGTGGTGCCCATTATGGCTAGTGCTCACGCTCTTGCTCATAACCACTGCCCGCACCTCCCTTTCTGTCTTGAGTGATGGCTCCTTTGCTGTCTGACGTCACTGATTCCATCTCTGAAATCCCCTGCATACAACGTGCAATAACAGGATTACTCTCCTGGCTGTTTGCATTGATTTCACTGCTGGAATCATCAACGTCGGATAGCAAAGGGGCCATTAATTAAGACTGAGGGGGAGGCACAGGGATTATGTCCGAAAGCTGGAGCATTTGCTGCAATGGGGACCATCCAATTGGTCTTAATTGCATATTGATTAAAACTTTGAATTATGTGTAGTTAAACCATGATACATATTAATAAAGGTATGTTTGTCCCTTACTAGAGATGAGCGAATCTATTCGTTCCGAACAAAATTTTCTACAATTGCCCTGGAAACTGGTATATAACATCCTCTAATCCTCTAAAACACAGATTTTTTTAATGAAAAGCTCTAAATCTTAAAAAAAATTAATTCATTTTCCCTCGCCCGCCCCCTCGGTATGATACAGCATCAGGTGTAGCTGTATCTACTTTTACGGTTTCCATCGCAAACTGACTGCAATTAACTCCTGCCTGGTGATGACAGAAAACTAATGATTGCTTATGCGCTGGACGCCGTTTTACAAGATTCGTCAAAATCGAACCTAAAATGATTCGGGTTTGATTCGGTGCCTAAAAAATCCGAGATTTGGAACGAATCTCCAAATCTTCAAATGGATTCGCTCATCTCTGTCCCTTACCCGGCATTGTAATTAGTTCTATGGTGCAAATAGCTCTGATAGTTTCCCTTTAAAGGGGTATTCCGGCTGTGACAAGTTATCTCCTAGCCACAGAATAGGGGATAACTGTTAGATCAGTGGGACTCACGTAGAGATAAATGAAGTAGCAGGAGTGGCAGTGGGCATGCCCAACCTCCTGCTCCGTTTATTCCAGGGAGCCCTGTTCTTGTGATCCCGGTGGTAGGACTCTCACTGATCTAATAGTTACAACTGGAATACCCCTTTAATGTGAGCCTGATGATTATTACCATTCCAATGTAGTATAAACCATACCTAGCACTAAAGGAGTGCTCCCCTTTTAGCAAAAAAAAGCCTATCCGTATTATAATAAGAATTTGTGCAGTTTTCTAATATGCTTTCCGTACCAATTCCTCAACAATTTTTCAAGATCTCTGCTTGCTGTAACTCAACAGGAACCTTCACTGCTTATATTCTGAGCTTGAAAACCTGGCCCTGTCTTGTGCCGATCATGCACGCGCGCTGCTTATTTCACGATTTCCTGTGAGATCATCCTGTAACCATGATGGATTTTGCATCCTCTGGAAAAGAGCAATGAAGGCAACTATTCAATCACTGTCAGCAGGGATCTTGATAACCGTGATACACAAAATATATTAGACATTTGCAGAACATTTCTTTATAGAATAAACGAGTTTCATTTGCTAACACCGGAATACTTCTTCTTTAAAATGGATATATATACATGAATTTGTTTAGACAGTAAACTAAATATCTTTTACTTTCAGGAAAGAGAAAGGAGGTCCCCCAACATTAATTTCCACCTCATCCCCTTTCCGGAAGGGAAGAGCCCCCTCCAGGTTTATTGTGAAGCTGAAGGGGTGACGGTAAATGAAGTCTCTTCTGTTATTATAGGATGAAGGACATAAAATGTATCCATTAAAATGAAGGTTGTGTCCACTTCCTCTTAGGACATCATTGTTTGCGAGCTGATGAAGAAGCTGGACATTCTAGGGGATAACGCCGTAAGTGTATGTCTACTTTCTAAACTGCATGTCCTAGCTGTGTCTATTGTCTCCATGGCAGATGTGCATACCACAAAGTATCGGGCTGCGCTTCTAATAAATGTCGCTATTTATTGTAAAAGGAGAACAATCGCTATAGGTAAGGTGCTGGTGTGTGCAGCCTAAGGCTACCCGCGCACAGTGCAGACTTGTCTGCACAATATCCCCATGAAATCCGCACCAAAACCACATAAAAACGGCACCGAAATCTGCACTACTTATTATGGCTTCGGTACTTTGGTTTTCGGTAATTTGTTGATTTGGGGACAATTTGATGGGAGGAAAATCTGTTGGCCGAATGAGCAATCTGCATGTTAAAGGCTATGGACACCTTCGGAGGTAATTTTATATTTATGATTGCATTTTACTTATTTTTGGCTAAAAATCATTTTTTCAATTGACCTTCATTAAAAATATTGAGCTGTTCTGTCCCAAAGGGTTAACTGTTTTTCTAGCTGTGGGAATCATACTTTCACTTTGTGCCGCTAATAAACTTTACTACTAAGAGGTCATAAACACTTATTTAAGACACATTATTATCAGTAAGGTAAGAACCGAGCTGTAATGATTGTTTATAAGGTCAGAGATCAGAGATAAGGAGTCCGTCTGCTCCTGGTCTGACGGAATAGACAGAAAATACAAAGGGTGCTACTAGGGCATCTCAGCTCTGTACAGAAAAAAGGATGCCATATTTGTAATAAAGACCATTTAAAAACTATTTCTAGCTCAAAATGAGTACAATGCAATAATAAAAAATTGCCCCCAAAGGGGTACATTACCTTGAAAGAGGCCCTGTCACCTACCCTGAAATGTCTGTTTTAGTAATTATTTGCATTGCATATGTTATATTAATTCTGGAGCATCTATTCTTATGACTCTATATTATGCCATTCCTCTATTATTACTTTTAGATGTTTGTGAATGAATTGCCAACAGTCTGGGTGTCACCAGTTAGAGGTGTGTCCTTCACAGCCTAAGTCTACTTTCACACTGGCGTTTTGGCTTTCCGTTAGCGAGATCCGTTCAGGGCTCTCACCAGCGGTCCAAAACGGATCAGTTTTGCCCTAATGCATTCTGAATGGAAAAGGATCCACTCAGAACGCATCAGTTTGCCTCCGATCAGTCTCCATTCCGCTCTGGAGGCGGACACCAAAATGCTGTCTGCCTGACGAAGCGGAGCCAAACGGATCAGTCCTGGGAAACAATGTAACTCAATGGGGATAGATCCATTTTCTCTGACACAATTTGACACAATAGAAAACGGATCCGTCCCCCATTGACTTTCAATGGTGTTCAAGACGGATCCGTCATGGCTATATAGAAGACATAATACAACCGGATCCGTTCATGACGGATGCATGCGGTTGTATTATTGTAACTGAAGCGTTTTTGCAGATCCATGACGGATCCTCAAAAAACGCTAGTGTGAAAGTATCCTAACCGTATCCAATCAGTACTGTCATGGTCAGACACTCCCCAAATAATAACACCCGAATGGACCTTTATTTCAATGGACCTTTGTTGAATAACAAAGGAATGGCTCATTCCTATCATATCGGGAGTTACTTGAACAGACATGTCAGGAGAGGGGACAGGTCCTCTTTAAAGGGGTTATCTTCACGGGGAAATTATTGTTACTGTATGTAGTATTATGTGCTGAACTATTAACTAAATGGCTAGTCATGTAATCCAAGGATGGGCCATGTACCCCAGAGCTACTGTATATCTATATTTGTTAGTGTCCTTCCACTAATAAAAGGGGTCCTGAGCAGGAAAACGTCCTGTATGATGTCCATATGCACTAACAGATTATGTGGGAAGCGGGAAGCTGACGTTGGTCATGCAGAGTAGTATTAGCCGCTGGTTATTTAAATGGTCGGCCATGTATAATAAGTACATACTCTTTGTTAGCAGCTTTTAGTGGTCCTTAACTTTAACAAAAAAAATAAAAAAATAAAAAGAGGTCCAGGCAGGAGCGAGTTCTATATAATGTCCATATGTCATCCTGGTCAGAAGTTCTCTAAAACCGTGGCCTTGCATTACATTGAATTAGTTGGTGTCATTGTTTTTGCAGTGTATGGCAATGCAGCATGCTTTGCTTTGTTCTATAGCTTTTATGTTGTTTAGTTTTATGCTTAAAGGATCATTTTACCGAAAATAAAACAAAAATCTAATTATAAGTGGAGTTCAGTGATTTAAAATTAGGATCCATCTTAATACTTAAGATATATGAACACATATTTTTTTTATGAAAACATATTTATTATGATTAACATAGGCCAATGTATGAACCTGTCCTGAAATCATTGATGCTATATTTGGAGAATGCTCCACCCAGAAAAAGTAGTTTTCATTGAACTCCACTCAAAAGGGTTTGTCCGGGATTAAAGAAAAAAACTTTTGTCTGTAGACTGTGTCTGGTACGGCAAATACTTGAATGGGGCGAAGCTGCAATACCAAACACCGACCATGGATGAAACTTTCTAGCGCCATACAGCTGCTTTAGAGGCCATGGACACCTTAAAGGGGTTGTGGCAAGCACCTCACCTATCTCCGGCGTTCCTATAGAGAATGAATAGAGCTGCAGTGTGCATGCCGCTCCATCAGAACAGGGGAACTGGACCCCCATTCTTGTGATCGGTGGGGGTCCTGTGGTCAGCTGGTTATCCTCTATACTGTGGAAAGGGGATGACTTAAAAACTACCCCTTTAACATGGAGAAAATTATTTTTACATGTAAATTTGAGTAATAAAGAAAATTGCACTGTTGTACAGGGTCGGACTGGGGTGCCTAGGGCCCACCAGTAAAATTCATTGTGGGGGCCCACTGTACAGCTACATGCAAATATCACCTGCTCACACAGCGGCAGACATCAGCAAGACACTCAAGATGATTGATTATGGGGTCCATGCAGTTACTTCAATAAGGCAGGTCCTTGGGGAAAGAGGATACAGGCCGGCCTGCCTCTGTACGTAGACATCATCTCAGCCATCTGGTGCATCTATAATAAACTGGGTAGTTTGTTAAATTATCTACCCCATTTTTATATGAACATAAGCTGGTTGAGATTCTGTAAACTGCCCATCCATATGTAGTAAAGTCAGTTTACTGTATCATGTAGCACTTGTGCAGAAGGTGGGAGACTTTTGGCCCATCTTTGCTCAGGGCCCACCAGGGTATTTACCTGTTCCCCTGTAGGCCAATCCAGGCCTACTGTTGTTGTGCATAATCTTTATTCTTTTCATTAATTTTTGGACCCCCTGATTTGTAATTTGTAGCCTGCTCCTAGTTACAGACTTTTCTAATGTGGACATGTCCCTCCCAGTAATACATATTGAGATGCAAGGAGAAAAAAAGGGAGCGCTTCTAATTCAGTGGATGGAGAACACAGGTATCTATATTGGAATTTCCAATATACTTTACCTGTGTCCTCTATCCTTCTTTTTTCTCCTGGCATCTGGATATCCTGCCTGGCCAGGGACCAGCATCTGAAGTGGAGCATATTACATGCTTGCATAGCGTTGCTCCTCTAGCACAACTTAGACAGGTGAGCACCTTTCTTCATCCAGAAGTACTCCCTATGTGCGCTCTTCCTTCTTCATTATTCACAGTAATGCATATTGGATCTGTGTGTCCAGGATGCTTCTGTCTTCCCCTTGCAAACTGCCTTGTGTTTGCTTTTCTCACTATTTACAGCCAGTGTGTGCTGCCCTCCATGGACACTTAACCCCATTCCACACTCTGATCTGCCTTGTACAACCTCCTCCTCCTACCTGCTGCTATCTCTAACACTGATAAATGGTAGGAGAACAGAGATAGCCATCAGAAACAGGAGACGTGCTCTGACAGATTTATGTCACAGATTTATGTCAGCAGCACCAGCAGCTAGGTGAAGGACACGCTCAATGTAGAAGCAAAATTGTAGATTTTTAATTTTAAAAAAAACAACTATTTAACAAGTTGCTTAATTTTGCATTTAGGAATCAAATGAACAACAAATCAACGTACAGGTGTCCATAGCCTTGAATACTATTGTTTCTCATAATCATACTGTAGGTGGGATGATTCTTCAGTAAAAAATAACATGTTTCTAACCACTATAATGTACTTTGTGTGCAGAACTTGACCAATGAAGAGCAGGTGGTTATAATTCAAGCTAGAACGGTCCTAAACTTGGCTGAAAAGGTAAATAACTTTTTAGGGTACTGTCACACTTGCGGCAGAGAATTCCTGCAGGCAGTTCCGGCAGGCAATCTGGACGCAATCGGATGCATTTGTGAGACGGATCCGGATGTGGATCCGTCTCACAAATGCATCGCAATACCGGATCCGGTTGTCATCTGGAAAAACGGATCCGGTATTAATTTTTTTCACAGATTTAATGGTCTGCGCATGCGCAGATGGAAAGAACGGATATCTTTTGCCGGTACACTTAGGGCCGGATCCGGCATCAATGCATTTCAATGGAAATTAATGCCGGATCCGGCATTCTGGCAAGTGTTCAGGATTTTTGGCCACAGAGAAAAGTGCAGCATGCTACAGTATTTTCTCTGGCCAAAAAACGTAAGAGGGACTGAACTGATGCATCCTGAATGGATTGCTCTCCATTCAGAATGCATTAGGATAAAACTGATAATTTTTTTTCCGGTATTGAGCCCCGAGGACGGAACTCAATACCAGAAAACAAAAACGCTAGTGTGAAAGTAGCATAACACCAGTTCTTTCAAGAGATCTATATACTGCATGTTAGAGAGGAGCGGATGAATTCTACTGATTTGGAATTTGTCCCCAATTTCTTGTGATGCATTTAAATCTGTTCAGTCTGTGTTTTTTCATATGATTTTCCCCTGATGGTTGCCTCAGACTTTTCAATTAATGCTTTTTCAAGGAAAGGCTTTGCATACCTTTCGATTTCTGGGAAAGATGTTCAAATTAGCTTTTAACACTAAACCTATCTGATGCCAGTAGAGGTAACCTATGCTAATTTGCATATCTTTTTCCCAGAAATGCAGAGCAGTATTGGCTAGACTACAGTGCTACTCATGCATACTAGGTGGTCTCCCTAATAAGAAAGAGCACCCCCAAGACCCCAAAAAAGGCCACTCAGTTAACTAAAGCAATTTTCTCATGAGAAACTTAATTTTCTTGTCCTTTTAGAAGGAGAACTGACTTGCACATCTCTTTCCAATGGAGTATTGTGTGCATCTCTGTCTCTCTTGATCTTTAATAGTACTTTTAATTTGGGTAGGATCAATTTGTATCCAATTTTTTTATTATTATTATTTGGCAAACTACAAATGAAATTAATTTCAAGACATTTTCTCATCTCTATTACATGCCCATCTTCTGAGTTGGCTGTAATGTTTATTCTCTTCTTTTAGTGGCTCCAGCAAATAGAGGTGACAGAGTCTGCTTTACAGCAGAAGATGGTGGACATTGAACATGAGAAAGTAAGAGATGTGGTTTTGAAATTACGGATGTTAAGGTGCAGACTGGTTCTTCTTCTACAATTGTCCTTCATTATTGCTTTATGATATAGGAACTGTTTACCAGACAGAAGGGATATTTGGATGAAGAACTTGACTTCAGGAAACAATCATTGGATCAGGCTCACAAGGTACCTGCTAAATGTTTAAATCATAATTTTGTCTGGAAATGTTGCTTGTGTTAGTGTTAACAGCTTAAACACATGTAACACTTTATATTACTATCACAACTAGTGGCTTTTTGATTTAAAGGGACCCGTGAAGCAGCTGTATTAACCACAGTACTGCATGAATAGTACACTTGACGCTGAGTTCAGATCAGTCATTTTTATCTCCGTACTCACTCTCGTTGCCTCATTGTGCACCCACACACCAGCCATGTAATATATAGAGAAGACCGCTCTTGGAGTCCTCTCCATTGTGTGAGCATGTTCTGAACACTGGGTGTTATCATTCCCACTTATCAAAACGGCATATCTATAAACAATCTGCTACTGTCAGCACTGATTGGACAGCATGAGCCTGTACAGGGACACACCCCTAACTGGTAACACCCAATTGTAAAAATGTATTGATACATTTCATTGGGGAATACCAGAGGAATGACACAATCTAGAGTTCTAAGAAAAGATGCCTCCGAATTGTTATTCACAGGGAATACAAGTATCTACTGAAATACATAAGTCCATAGGGGCAGGCAGCTGTTCCTTAAAGGGGTTATCCCGGATTTTGATATTTATTGCCTATCATCAGGATAGGTTATCCCGGCACCCCCGCCAATCAGTTGCTCTGTGCCCTCTGAGGCTTTTTTTCTAGGCCAGTGATGTCACCGTTCATCAGTTACATGGCTTAGGCACAGCTCAGTCTCATTCAGGTGAATGGCCTGAGCTTCAGTACCAAGCACACCGCTATCTAATGGACCACACTGTGCTTGGCAAGCTACACACGCGGAGACCACAGCACTCACAGTTGGACACCCCAACTCCCTATCTGATATTGATGACCTATCCTGAGAATAGGCCATCAGTAATAAAATCCCAGAAAACACCTTTAAATATCAATGTACTGTAAGGGATCACTTTCTCTCAGGGGGTCGTAATCACAGACTTCTCCTCTGACAATGGGGTTCAGGTCCAAAAGATGCTTTATTTTGGCACTTCAGCACCATCACACACATAAATATCGAAAATAAACACCTGCCCGTCTGGGCTCTAACTAACACAGTAGTTTTCCCTGACTCACCTCTAAGCACAGGTTTACACACGGGGTCACAGGCTCCAAGCCTTAGATATACACCCCTTCCAGGACTTTTACTGTACACCTCGCCACAATACATTGGCTAATATTGTCATTTCTATTCCAGTATTGACTAGTTTGAATTTCAAAAGTGCCGCTGAACAACTGACCCTCTAAAAAATTGGTTGTTTATTGTGTGATTGGTCATAGTAATTCTATGACTGGTCACATGCTGGCGGAGATCCCACCTGGCAAAGGATGTCTTACAGGCAATTCTACCCTCCAGATTAGCTCCCCTCCAGAAGGAAACACACAGAAGGAAAGAAGATGGTCAGCACACTGCTCGCTGTTGAAGCAGCACGCGGACCTTCTTCTTCTTTCCTTCTGTGTATCTGGCTGCGAGTCAGCCCCTCTGGCACCCAACCAGAAGATTCAGTAAGCCTGCTGGAAGTGACATACCACCAATTACAGTGTTGTGCCTTTGCACAACCAGTTGAGGTAAGCCTCTACTCTACCAGCTTTTCACGTAACCCTATGGTCCTTCACACAAGCGTTTCTCCTCTCTCTCTCTTCTCCAGAAGGAAATGCCACCTATAGGTACTGTAAATCAGTGCATGACCCATTAAAGTTAGTGACCAACCCATTACTATAATTTATTATTAAAGCAACATTTATTCCATGGTGCTGTACATATGATAAGGGGTGTGCATACATAAAGCAAAACAAATACAATAAAAATGAACAAGACAAGTTACAAACTAGTACAGAAGGAGAGAGGACTCTGCCTGCGTGGGCTTACAATCTACAAGGTATAGAGGAAGGACACAGTAGATGAGGGTAAAGCTGGTCAAGGTGGTATAGCAGCAGGGCCACTGGTTGTAGACTTGTTTGAAGAGGTAGGTTTTCAGATTTCTTTTGGAGATTTCCACAGTAGTTGACAGTCTAATATTTTTGGGGGGAGAGTTCAAGAGCATGGGGGATGCACGAAAAAATTTTTGGAGGCGATTGTGGGAAGAGGAGATAAGAGGAGAATAAAGGAGTAGGTCTTGTAAGCGTCAGAGATTATGTGTGGGACAGAACTGGAATATCAGGTCACAGATGTATGCAGGGCACAGGTTGTGGACAGTCTTGTATGTCATAGTTAGTGTTTTGTGCTGGATTCTCCGGGTAACGGGAAGCCAGTGAAGGTACTGGCAGAGAGAAGAGACAGATGAGTAACGGGGGAGCGGTGGATTAGTGGGCAGCAGAGTTAAAGGTAGATTGGAGGGGTGAGAGACTGCTATTGGGAAGGCTGCAGAGAAGGATGTTACAGTAATATAGGCGGGAGATGATGAGGGCATGTACAAGCATTTTTGCAGACTCCCAGTTGAGAAATGTGCAGATCCGAGGGATATTATTGAGTTCAAGGTGGAAGGGCTTGGATGTGTGATTTGAAGGACCAAGCAGAATCAAACAAAGGTTACTTCAAAGCAGTGAACTTGTGGGACCAGGAAGAGCATGCAGCCTTTGACTGTGATAGATATGTCTGTTGGAGGCTGAGAGATATGGTGGAAAAATAATAAATTCCATTTCCTCCATGTTAAGTTTTAGAAAACAAGAGGAGAAGAAGAAGGATATAGCAGATAGACATTGTGGAACTCTGGATAGTAAGGAGGTAGTAAGTGAGATCTGAGCCTAGGAACATTTTGGCCAAACCATAGACTCCTCTAAAGGTATTACCCATAGGTAGCATTATAGGGATAGTTTTCTTCCTTTTTGAGGAGAGGTAACTTTCAGTCATAGTGGAAAACAACAACATTTTACATAGGATTTAAATGCCTCAAACACTGGCAAGTGGTCAGCCAACCAACACTTTAACTCCTTCAGGACCTCCACCGTACATGTACGGCAGAAGTCCGGTCTTTAAACATGGTGCCCGCTCGCATGTGCAGTGGGCGACATAGCCGCCAGGTTTCTGCTATTTAAAATAGTAGACACCTGGTGCACATGTATGCGATCAGCCTACAGATGCCGTAGTCAAATTTGACCACGGCATCAGAGCAGTCCGGAAGCGGAAGCCTCACACTTCCTCTCCGGTAATAACGTTCCCCAGCTATGTTCGGGGAACCTGTTACCATTGCTCTAATAGACCGAAGCCTCAAGCAGGCTTCAAAGTCTATTAGATGAATATACCAATACAGGCCACTAGGTGGCAGCACTGTATTGTTATATCGAAATTTAAGTGTTCAATGATGGCTATATAGCCATCAATGAACAAAATGGGCAATCTAATCATTGTCAGCTATAGTCACCCACGGTGACTAAAAAAGTAAAAAAAAATAGTTTTTACAAATAAAAAAAATAAATATAAAAGTTAAAATCACCCCCCTTTGCTTAAAATAAAAATACTTAACCAATAAAATAATAAACATCATGGGCATCGCTGAGTGCAAAAATGCCCATACAATAAAATATAACAATATTAACCACCTCAGCCCCCAGTGCTTAAACACCCTGAAAGACCAGGCCACTTTTTACACTTCTGACCTACACTACTTTCACCGTTTATTGCTCGGTCATGCAACTTACCACCCAAATGAATTTTACCTCCTTTTCTTCTCACTAATAGAGCTTTCGTTTGGTGGTATTTCATTGCTGCTGACATTTTTACTTTTTTTGTTATTAATCGAAATTTAACGATTTTTTTGCAAAAAAATGACATTTTTCACTTTCAGTTGTAAAATTTTGCAAAAAAAAACGAGATCCATATATAAATTTTGCTCTAAATTTATTGTTCTACATGTCTTTGATAAAAAAAAATGTTTGAGTAAAAAAAAAATGGTTTGGGTAAAAGTTATAGCGTTTAGAAACTATGGTACAAAAATGTGAATTTCCGCTTTTTGAAGCAGCTCTGACTTTCTGAGCACCTGTCATGTTTCCTGAGGTTCTACAATGCCCAGACAGTACAAACACCCCACAAATGACCCCATTTCGGAAAGTACACACCCTAAGGTATTCGCTGATGGGCATAGTGAGTTCATAGAACTTTTTATTTTTTGTCACAAGTTAGCGGAAAATGATGATTTTTTATTTTTTTTTTCTTACAAAGTCTCATATTCCACTAACTTGTGACAAAAAATAAAAAGTTTTATGAACTCACTATGCCCATCACGAAATACCTTGGAGTCTCTTCTTTCCAAAATGGGGTCACTTGTGGGGTAGTTATACTGCCCTGGCATTCTAGGGGCCCAAATGTGTGGTAAGGAGTTTGAAATCAAATTCTGTAAAAACTGACCAGTGAAATCCGAAAGGTGCTCTTTGGAATATGGGCCCCTTTGCCCACCTAGGCTGCAAAAAAGTGTCACACATGTGGTATCGCCGTATTCAGGAGAAGTTGGGGAATGTGTTTTGGGGTGTCATTTTACATATACCCATGCTGGGTGAGAGAAATATCTTGGCAAAAGACAACTTTTCCCATTTTTTTATACAAAGTTGGCATTTGACCAAGATATTTATCTCACCCAGCATGGGTATATGCAAAATGACACCCCAAAACACATTCTACAACTTCTCCTGAATACGGAGATACCACATGTGTGACACTTTTTTGCAGCCTAGGTGGGCAAAGGGGCCCAAATTCCTTTTAGGAAGGCATTTTTAGACATTTGGATACCAGACTTCTTCTCACGCTTTGGGGCCCCTAAAATGCCAGGGCAGTATATATACCCCACATGTGACCCTATTTTGGAAAGAAGACACCCCAAGGTATTCAATGAGGGGCATGGCGAGTTCATAGAAAAAATAAAATTTGGGCACAAGTTAGCGGAAATTGATTTTTTTGATTTTTTTTCTCACAAAGTCTCCCTTTCCGCTAACTTGGGACAAAAATTTCAATCTTTCATGGACTCAATAAGCCCCTCAGCGAATACCTTGGGGTGTCTTCTTTCCAAAATGGTGTTATTTGTGGGGTGTTTGTACTGCCCTGGCATTTGAGGGTCTCCGCAATCATTACATGTATGGTCAGCATTAGGAGTTTCTGCTATTCTCCTTATATTGAGCATACGGGTAATGAGATTTTTTTTTTCCGTTCAGCCTCTGGGCTGAAAGAAAAAAATGAACGGCACAGATTTCTTCATTCGCATCGATCAATGTGGATGAAAAAATCTCTGCCAGAAAAAGAAAAAGGAGGGGAAAGGCGTCTGCCAGGACATAGGAGCTCCGCCCAACATCCATACCCACTTAGCTCGTATGCCCTGGCAAACCAGATTTCTCCATTCACATCAATCGATGTGGATGAATAAATCCTTGCCGGGATTTTTTTTTTTTTATATATACAAAGTGTTTGCCAAAGCATAGGAACACCGCCACCTCCTCAGCTCATATGCCTCGGCAAACGTATCTTTTACTGCAGAGGAGAAATCTCGTCTTGCAGCGCCGCATACACCGACTTGTGTGTAATCTGACAGCAGCGCAATGCTTCTGTCCGAATGCACATCAGTGCTGCAGCTAGTCGATCGGTTGGTCCACCTGGAAGGTAAAAAAAAAAAAAAGAAAAAACCAGGCCGCAACACAATAATTTTATTAACTTTGGAAGAGAACATATTAACTTTAACTTTTTGAACTAAACATTAACCTTTTTGCTTACTGGTGTTTTTTTTTTTTTTGTTTGTTTTTACCTTTATAGAACAAACCTCTCCTTCCCCATGGGACAATGTGCAAAGCGCAAATCGCCCAAAGATGTGGCGAAGTACGTTTTGCACTTTATCCCGGGTGAAAGGAGAGGTTTGCAGCAGCTGTGAGAGAAAGGGCCCTAATAGCCCTGTGTGCCTGTCCTGGTGAGATGTGATCCCTATGCTAGGTGTACCTGTGTGTGGTACTTCCGGAAACACTCTCCTAAGCATAGGGCAGGGTGGTCCGGACAGTCAGGACAGAAATAGCGGGTGTCACGCCTTATTCCACTCCTGCTACAGACGCGACATTTTTTTCGGGGTGGCGGTTGGGTTGAGGTACCAGCAACGACACTGGGGAAATGTCGCTCGTGTAGACGGCTAACTACACTGGTGGATGGGGCCACGGAACCTCCTGGATAAAGGAGGTTCTCGATGATCTCTTCCTGGAATTTGAGGAAGGATCGTGTTCTCCCAGCCTTACTGTAGAGAACAAAACTATTATACAGCGCCAATTGAATTAAATATACAGACACCTTCTTATACCAGCGTCTGGTTCTGCAGGAAACTAAATAGGGAGCCAGCATCTGGTCATTGAAGTCCACCCCTCCCATGAGCGCATTATAGTCGTGGACACAGAGGGGCTTTTCAATGACACGGGTTGCCCTTTCAATTTGGATTGTCGTGTCTGCGTGAATGGAGGAGAGCATGTAAACGTCACGCTTGTCTCTCCATTTCACCGCGAGCAGTTCTTCGTTACACAAGGCAGCCCTCTCCCCCCTTGCAAGACGGGTGGTTACAAGCCGTTGGGGGAAGCCCACGCGACTAGTTCGCGCGGTGCCACAGGCGCAAATCCGTTCTATAAACAAATGCCTAAAGAGGGCCACACTTGTGTAAAAATTGTCCACATAAAGATGGTACCCCTTGCCGAATAAGGGTGACACCAAGTCCCAGACTGTCTTCCCACTGCTCCCCAGGTAGTCAGGGCAACCGACCGGCTCCAGGGTCTGATCTTTTCCCTCATAGATCCGAAATTTGTGGGTATAGCCTGTGGCCCTTTCACAGAGCTTATACAATTTGACCCCATACCGGGCACGCTTGCTTGGGATGTATTGTTTGAAGCCAAGGCGCCCGGTAAAATGTATTAGGGACTCGTCTACGCAGATGTTTTGCTCAGGGGTATACAAATCTGCAAATTTCTGGTTGAAATGGTCTATGAGGGGCCGAATTTTGTGGAGCCGGTCAAAAGCTGGGTGGCCTCTGGGACGGGAGGTGGTGTTGTCGCTAAAGTGCAGGAAACGGAGGATGGCCTCAAATCGTGCCCTGGACATAGCAGCAGAGAACATGGGCATGTGATGAATCGGGTTCGTGGACCAATATGACCGCAATTCATGCTTTTTGGTTAGACCCATGTTGAGGAGAAGGCCCAGAAAAATTTTAAGTTCGGAAACTTGGACTGGTTTCCACCGGAAAGGCTGGGCATAAAAGCTTCCCGGGTTTGCGGTTATAAATTGTGTGGCATACCGGTTTGTCTCTGCCACGACTAAGTCCAAGAGCTCCGCAGTCAAGAACAGCTCAAAAAATCCCAGGGCCGTACTGATCTGAGCCGTCTCAACCCGAACTCCAGACTGGGCGGTGAAAGGGGGGAACTAATGGTGCGGCTGAAGTTGGTGACTGCCAATCA
Source organism: Bufo bufo (assembly GCF_905171765.1). Classification (NCBI taxonomy): domain Eukaryota; kingdom Metazoa; phylum Chordata; class Amphibia; order Anura; family Bufonidae; genus Bufo; species Bufo bufo. Next base: position 48,564,192 of record NC_053394.1, read on the forward strand.
GGGTTTGCCAGCACCTCAGGGACTCTAGGGGGTCTACGGGCCTGTCTGTGCGGTGGCTGCGACGGGGTAACTAGTGCACGTGCCACCGTACCAGCTTCAACTGCCCTTCTGGTGCTCGCTACTTCACCATGTTGTACGGCAGTGCTGGTACTAGGTCCAGGGAGGACTGCGCTGCTGGTGTATGCCTCACCACGTGATCCGGCAGCGACAGCCCCACTCTGCTGCTCTTGAAACGGATCCTGCACAACCTGTGGTCTAGCGACACGGGGCCGGGTACGCCTGGTGCTGCCAGGGACCTCCACCTCCTCGTCCGAACTTTGGGTCAGAGAGCCACTGCTTTCTACAGGTTCATATTCTGACCCGCTAGATTCGTCAGATGAGGGTTCCCATTCCTCATCCGACTGGGTCAGAATCCTGTAGGCCTCTTCAGAAGAATACCCCCTGTTTGACATTTTGGACTACTAAATTTAGGGGTATTCCCTGAGACTACCCAAGAAAAAAAGCAAGCCTGTCTTACAAAGGGGAGGCTAGCGAAGTACCGGAGGCTGCTGCGGTTGATAAAAAATATCAAAACTGATTTTTTTATCGCCGCAGAGCGTGTAAAGTGAATGTGCAGTGATCAAAAAAAAAAATTTTTTTGTCACTGCGGTGGGGCGGGCGTGGGTGAACGCACGTGTGGGCGACCGATCAGGCCTGATCGGGCAAACACTGCGTTTTGGGTGGAGGGCGAGCTAAGGTGACACTAATACTATTATAGATCTGACCGTGATCAGTTTTGATCACTTACAGATACTATAAAAGTACAAATGCTGATTAGCGATACGCTAAACAGCGAATAAAAGTGACTGCGGTGCGGTGGGCTGGGCGCTAACTGATCCCTAAACTACCTAACCAAGGGGCCTAAACTATCCTAAAACCTAACAGCCAATACTAGTGAAAAAAAAAAGTGTCAGTTTACACTGATCACTTTTTGTCTTTCACTAAGTGATTGACAGGGGGCGATCAAGGGGTTAATTTGGATGATGGGGGTGATGGATGGTGATCAGGGGCTAAGAGTAGTGTTTTGTGTGTACTCACAGTGATGTCTGCTCCTCTGCTGGATCCAACCGACGAAAAGGACCAGCAGAGAAGCAGAGAAGCCATATAACAGATCATATTTACTAATATGATCTGTTATCTGGCTTGTGATTCGATTTTTTAAAAATCAGCAACGTGCCAGCGACGATCATTGGCTGGCAGGTTGCTGATGCAATAGTCCTTTAACTTTTGCCGGCCCGCGATGCGCATGCGCGTCCAGGAGGAATGAAACAACCACCTCCAGGACGCGTCTGTGCGTACAGCGGTCCGGAGGTGGTTAATGGCATGCGGCAAATGGCGTAACAAGAAAAAAATAAAAACAGCCAATTTGCCATTTTTTGTCACTTCAACTACCCAATATTTGTTTTTTATAAAAAGTGATCAAAAAAGTCACACACTTCTTATTGGTATCACTGAAAAGTACAGATCGCCCTGCAAAAAATGAGCTCTCACACAACCCCATACACATAAATACAAAAAATTTATAGGAGTCAGAATATTGTGATAAAATGTTTTTTTCTCAAAGGTTTTAATTTTCTCTTCAATATTACCGTATTTTTCGCCCTATAAGACGCACCTAGGTTTTAGAGGAGGACAATAAGGAAAAAATATTTTTCATTACACCTTAGGTCAGACCACCAATGTTAATCAGACCTCAGCTGACAGCCCCAATCAGACCCCCAATGTTAAGACCCCAATAAGACCTCAAATCAGACCCCCAATAAGACCTCAGCTCAAACCCCAATGTAAATGACTCCCAATCAGACCTCTGATAACAGCCCCATGCCTCTCATCACCCCCCATATTCAGCCCTTATGCCTCTCATCAGCCCCCATAATCAGCCCTTATGCCTTATGCCCCCATTATGCCTCCAGCAGCCCCCATTATGCCTCCAGCAGCCCCATGTTTAATAAAATAAAAAAACACTTACCTCTCCTGCTCCTGGACGCCAGGGCCGGACTAGGGATAAAAACCAGCCCTGGAAAAAGTTGCACACCAGCCCCACAGCTTTGCGTCATTATTTACTTGTTTATAAAAGGGGAAAGCATTCATTTTAAAACACGTGTGTAAACACGAATATGAACTTTGCCCCACGATAGCTCTTTTGTAGAACCCCCATTGTTCATATTATCACAGTAGACCAGCTTTTCCCAACCAGGATGCCTCCAGCTGTTGCAAAACTACAACTCTCAGCATGCCCAGACAGCGTTTGGCTGTCAGGGTATGCTGGGAAATGTAGTTTTGCAACAGCTAGAGGCATCCTGGTAGGGAAACACTACAGTAGACCATTATCCCATCAAATTGGGTCAGAACTAAGAATAATCAAAGAACTGTACTTTAAAGTAGAGGTGGGATGAATCAAATTTTTTTTAGAATCCGAATCCGAAAAGGTTCTCGAATCTCTCGAATCTTTCGAATCTCGAATCCTACGAATCCTGTACTTAAGAATTGTGTGAACGGTGTAAGAAACAAAGTGATCCAAACTCAATATTCTTTTAATATGAAAAAATAAAGAGTCCTTTTTTTTACAAATTTTGGAAATACAGGGTAATACAGCGCACATACCTCTTACATCCAGTGAAGTCTCTTTGACGTAGATGTTCTCTTTCCTCATCTTCTCCTTTCAGACCTTCAGATCAGACCATCAATTTTCAGCCATTTTTCGTCTCTGCAGTTTGACAAAAAAAATCTTAGTTTACTACTTTTCCATCATTCTCGCATCTTTTGGACAAATCATCCTACTACCCCCAATACTGTGCCGCTGTGCTCCCCAATATAATACTGCAGAAACAGATAAACCCCCTGATAATACTAGTACCACACAGAGCCCCCCATATAAAATATCCCTTATTTGTGGCCTTAGTAGATGCCCCCATAGTGCCCCCCAATAATGTGCCAGTAAAAAGGGACCCCCATAATGCCCCCCAATAATGTGCCAGTAAGTGTCCCCATAGATGCCCCCCCACATGTCCCAGTATCATAGTGCCATCTCCCCCCAATGTGCCAGTATCAAGTACCAAACCCCCCCATGTGCCAGTATCAAGTACCAAACCCCCCCATGTGCCAGTATCAAGTGCCTCTCTCCTCCCCCCATGTCCCAGTATCATAGTGCCATCTCGTCCCCCCCCCTAAAAAAAGTGCCAGTATCAAGTGCCTCTTTCCTCCCCCCTGTGCCAGTATCATAGTGCCATCTCCCCCCCAATGTGCCAGTATCATAGTGCCATCTCCCCCCCCAATGTGCCAGTATCAAGTGCCTCTCTCCTTACCACCCACCCGATCCATGTGCCAGTATCATAGTGCCATCTCCCCCCCATGTGTCAGTATTAAGTGCCTCTCTCCTCCCCCCACATGTGCCAATATCATAGTGCCATCTCCCCCCAATGTGCCAGTATCATAGTGCCATCTCCCCGCCCCCAATGTGCCAGTATCAAGTGCCTCTCTCCTTCCCACCCACCCACTCCATGTGCCAGTATCATAGTGCCATCTCCCCCCCCCCATGTGCCAGTATTAAGTGCCTCTCTCCTTTCCCCCCCCCCCACATGTGTCAATATCATAGTGCCATCTCCCCCCTCCAAATGTGCCATTATCAAGTGCCTCTCTCCTTCCCGCCCACCCACCCACCATGTGCCAGTATCATAGTGCCAAATTCCCCCATGTGCCAGTATCAACTGCCTCAGTCCTCCCCCCCATGTCCCAGTATCATAGTGCCATCTCCCCCCCCCCCAATGTGCCAGTATCATAGTGCCATCTCCCCCCCAATGTGCCAGTATTAAGTGCCTCTCTCCTTCCCCCCCCCCACATGTGCCAGTATCATAGTGCCATCTCCCCCCTCTAAATGTGTCAGTATCAAGTGCCTCTCTCCTTCCCACCCACCCACCATGTGCCAGTATCATAGTGCCATCTCCCCCCCCCCAATGTACCAGTACCAAGTGCCTCTCTCCTTCCCACCCACCCCCCCATGTGCCAGTATCATAGTGCCAACTCCCCCCCCCACATGTGCCAGTATCATAGTGCCATATCCCCCCCTCCAAATGTGCCAGTATCAAGTGCCTCTCTCCTTCCCACCCACCCCCCCATGTGCCAGTATCATAGTGCCATCTGGACGCCGCTGCTCCTCACCGCCCGCGATCATCTTCCTCCTGCTGTCGGTTGTGCTGTGATCTGACGTGCACAGCGTGAGGTCACAGAGTGCCCTCAAGCTGTGCACAGCCTTCACAGCCGACAGCCCAGGACCAGGAAGCGGTGAGTACAAAGCCTTCTCCGTTTCCTGGTCCTCCGGTACTAATGAGCGCTTCCATAATGGAAGCGCTCATTAGTATTCGCCCCATAAGACGCAGGGGCGTCTTATGGGGTGAAAAATACGGTAAAACGCAAGAAAAATTATACAAGTATGGTATCGTTGTAACCGTACTGACCTGGAGAATGAAGATAAGAGGTCAATTTCACCACATAGTGTACAGTGTAAAAAAAAAACAACTTTGTCAGAATTGTGTTTTTTTCCGCAAATCTACCCCATTTGGATTTTTTTTTACGCTTCCCACTACATGGTATGCAATCGTAGATGGAAGCATTAGAAAGTACAACTTGCCCAGCAGAAAAAGTAAGTCCTCATGAGGCTATGTGAACGGAAAAATAAAAAAGTTAGGACTATGGGAAGGCGGGGAGTGAAAAACCAAACCGCAAAAATGGAAAATCGCAGGGTCCTCTAAGGGTTAAAATAGTGAATTATATCATTCATGTATGCCGTCAAGGAAACTAAAGGAAGGTTTTGGTCTTTACTTAGCACATCTTGGAGCTAGAAGCCATGTTATTTGACGCCTTGCAGCAAGAGTCTGGAGCCAAGATGTCTCAGCTTCTTTCAGAGGAAGAACAGGATAAGCTGAAGTTTGCAGTGGAACAGTGGAAACGACAGGTCATGAGCGAGCTCCGAGAAAGAGACGCACAAATCCTGCGGGAACGAATGGAGATAATTCAACATGCACAGCAGGTACAACACTGTCCATAATAATCATATGATAAGTAGCTGCAGAATTAACATACAATAGGAAGAGCAGGTGCAGGCACCCAAGGGATTTTACTCAATGGAAGCCCTACAGTCTGGTAAACTGTCCAATGTTCTAAAACAAAAAAATTAACAATAGAGAGTCGCCAGCAACTTCTATCAGGGCTGTGCATTTGCAATCAGTACAGTCAGTCAAGGCTAGGCAATAACAAAGCTCCTAGACTTTAAATCTCCATGTGCCATACATTTCCAGAGCTAGTGCTATGTCCTTAAAGGGGTATTCCAGGAATTTATTATTGATGGCTTATCCTCAGCTGTGTCCATATTGTAGTGGTCAGAGCTGGTTACTGCAGCTCCCATTCACTTCAATGGAAGCAGCGCTGCAGTAACTAGCTCCGACCACTACCCAACGGACGGCCCTGTGCTGACTAATGTCACTGGAGATACTGCACAGGTGTCGGACCACCACTGATCAGATATTGATGGCCTATGCTGAGGATAGGACATCAATAGTAAAATTCTGGAATACCCCTTTATTCTCTAGTGCCATAAATGTAAGGGCATATCATTACAGCTGACACCCTTCTGCAACAACCAGGATTGGAGATAACACTTATCCCAGCTGTGTCACTTCTTACATACTGCAGATGGAAACGGGTAGTGGGTAGCACTGGTGCCGTGCAGCACTGGGGTCTTGGGTTCGAATCCGACCAAGGACAATATCTGCATAGAGTTTCTATGTTTTCCCTGTGCTTGTGTGGGTTTCCTACGGGTTCTCTGGTTTCCTCCCACACTCCAAAGACATATTGATAGGGAACTTAGATTGTGCACCCCACTGGGGACAGCGAGAGATAATGTCTGTACAGTGCTGCGGAATATGTCAGTGCTATATAAGGGCTCTTTCACACCTGCGTTCTTGTCTTCCGGCATAGAGTTCCGTCGTCGGGGCTCTATGCCGGAAGAATCCTGATCAGTTTTATCCTAATGCATTCTGAATGGAGAGAAATCCGTTCAGGATGCATCAGGATGCCTTCAGTTCCGGAACGGAACGTTTTTTGGCCGGAGAAAATACCGCAGCATGCTGCGCTTTTTGCTCCGGCCAAAAATCCTGAACACTTGCCGCAAGGCCGGATCCGGAATTAATGCCCATTGAAAGGCATTGATCCGGATCCGGCCTTAAGCTAAACGTCGTTTCGGCGCATTGCCGGACCAGACGTTTAGCTTTTTCAGAGTGGTTACCATGGCTGCCGGGACGCTAAAGTCCTGGCAGCCATGGTAAAGTGTAGCGGGGAGCGGGGGAGCAGCATACTTACCGTCCGTGCGGCTCCCCGGGCGCTCCAGAGTGACGTCAGGGCGCCCCACGCTCATGGATGACGTGATCGCATGGACACGTCATCCATGCGCATGGGGCGCCCTGACGTCATTCTGGAGCGCCCCGGGAGCCGCACGGACTGTAAGTACAGCGCTCCCCCGCTCCCCGCTCCTACTATGGCAACCAGGACTTTAATAGCGTCCTGGGTGCCATAGTAACACTGAACGCATTTTGAAGACGGCTCCGTCTTCAAATGCTTTCAGTACACTTGCGTTTTTCCGGATCCGGCGTGTAATTCCGGCAAGTGGAGTACACGCCGGATCCGGACAACGCAAGTGTGAAAGAGGCCTAAGTGAGTAAAATAAAAAATCTAAAAAAATATTGCAGTGTACTATAAAAGCAATCAATGATTATATGTCCTCTAGAGGGAATTAAAAAAAAATTTGTAAAAAACAACAAAGAGGGTTATTTATGAAGAAAAATACGCTACTTTTTGGGCGGCAAAATCTGCACGTTTTCCCCGCTCATGCCACTTTTCCGAGGTGGCAGAAAAAAGAGGCGTGGCATGGGGGGGCCAGATGTCACATCTCATTTACCATATTGTATGCTCACCAGCAAGTGAGCTGGTGTAGTTTAAACGCGCATCTGCCGCCAGCACTGGGGAATTAAAACCAGAGTACAAATTGCCGGTCTTAATAAATAACCCCCAAAGTGTTCAAATAAAATAACATAAAGATATTATAAAAAGACACATAGATGATATCACTGTAGCAGAAGAAACCATTGTATACTGTAAAACATACAGTATATTACATATACAATACAATATATGTTCCCTACTTAAATATACAGCAAACAAAACCACATATGGCTGTGATGACAAAAAAATGTAAAATGTTTTGGCTCTCAAAATGCAGTGATAGAAAAAAAAAATTCTGGCTCCATCAAAAGTTAAAACGTTTCAAAGAAAATCCAATGACTGATAGAAAAGTCTGTTTGTAAATTTTCCAGAAATAGAGCCCCTTTTGCACACCCCAGAGAGAAGGCAGACACCATTCCTGTGTCTCCCTGCCTTCTAGATCGCTGAATACACAGCACTGTGTATGCAGCTGAGGAAGCGATCTGCCGCTTCCTGTCCCGGCCCGGTGATCATGTGACCGTCGTGGCCAGGAGCTGTCGGATCTTCCATAGACCACAATCAGCCCTGCACTGAGGATGTACAGTGCTGTATTTTGCTGTACAGCCTCTCTGGGGCGGGTGTATTTCCCCTGTAACTGGAGCTACTATGTCAGCCCCAGTCACAGGAGAAATCAATAGTTAAAATAAAAAAGTTAAATGTCCCCTAGAGGTCTTGTATGACCTTATGGGGGGACAAGAAGTGTAAAATAAAAAATAAAAAATAAAGCGTTTTGAAAAATAAAAATAAAAAAGTTTCACATTCATTTTTTTCCCCCCAAATCTGTGGGTATTTGCTCTGGTAGACAGGGTGTGCGGACGCAGTACAGAGGCAAATTACCAATTCTTAAATCAAACTTCTGTGTTTATTCACACTAAAAGCAAAAACAAAACGTCATAGCAAAAATCACCTTGTTGGCAGTTCTGCCTTCAGCAGTCCATAGCAGGCTTTTAGGGGGCTCGTTTCCCTTACAGATGGGTCTCAGCCCTCCAGTACGGCACAAGCCTCAGATCTCAGTACACACACCTCCTCAGCTCCACTGTCAGACTGAGGTAATCCTCCTCAACTGGCAGTGCTGGCTGGTTTTTAGGCCTGGCAAAACCCGGCCTGGAACATGGGGAGTAGTCACCCACCCAGCACTTTGACTACTCCCAGTAAGAGCCATCCCGGATCAGCTATATAGCTATACTAAGGCCCCTTTCACACGGGCGAGAACTCCACGCGTGAGGTAAGCGCATTGCACCCGCACTAAATCTGGACCCATTTACTTCAATGGGGCTGTGCACATGAGTGGTGATTTTCACGCATCACTTGTGCGTTGTGTGAAAATCGCAGCAAGCTCTATATTGTGCCTTTTTCACACAACGCAGGTCACATAGAAGTGAATAGGGCTGCGGGAAAATCGCAAGCATCCGAAAGCAAGTGTGGATGCGGTGCGATTTTCATGCATGGTTGCTAGGTGACGATCGGGATGGGGACCCGATCTTTATTATTTTCCCTTACAACATGGTTATAAGAGAAAATAATAGCATTCTTAATACAGAATGCTAAGTAAATTAGGGATGGAGGGGTTATAAAAAATATATATATTAAACTCACCTCATCCACTTGCGCAGCCCGGCTCGTCTTCTTTCTTCTTCTTAGAGGACCTAGGAGAAAAGTACCTTTGGTGACGTCACTGTGCTCATCACACGGTCCGTCACATGGTCCATTACCATGGGGATGGACCATGTGATGAGCTCAGTGACATCACCAAAGGTCCTTTTCTCCCAGGTCCTTAAAGAAGAAGAAAGAAGACAAGCCGGTTTTTTCTCACGCGCGTGCAAAATACATTACACTCGCGCTGAAAAAACTGAAGAACGCAACGCAATCGGATACAAAACTCTCCCCAGTCGCAGGCAAAATCACATGATTTTCCCGCGACGCACCCAAATGCTATCCGGCCCTCACACGCTATGCCCGTATGAAAGAGGCCTAAGTATTAAGGTGTCAAACAGCAACTGCTGCTGACACATAAAAACCGGCTCTTACTCCACCGAGGCCAGGAACCTCGGTCACACGTACCTATCATCCACGATGATTGCTTGTACCTTCTTACACCCCCCCCCCCCAGATCCGTTATTTAAAAAATGTTAAAAATAGAAGAAAAATATGAAAAAAAGAGACATATTTGGTATAACTGCTCTAAAATAATATCATATGATCTACCCCATCGGGTAAACGCCGTAAAAATAAAAATAAACATTGCACCAAAACAGATGGATTCTTAAAAGTAAAAAACATAAATGCTTATGAAAACGTGTAGAAATCTGAGTCTCACATCCTTCTGGGATTCACATCCCTACCTATCCCTTGGTTGAACTTGATGGACGTTTGTCTTTTTCAACCGTATTAACTATGTAACTATGTAACTAAAAACAGATTTTTTTAGCGAGCTCACCTCCCAAAAAACATAAATCAATCAAAAAGTTGTACGTACCCTAAAATGGTAGCAATAAAAACGTCACCTCATCCCGAAAATAATGAGCCCCCAAAGACCATAGCCAGAAAAATAAAAAAAAATATGGCTCTATGAAAATTGCAACACAGAAACGTGATTAATTTTTTTCTAAAAATGCTCTTATTGTGTAAAATGTAAAAAAAAAAAAAAAAAAATAGACATATTTGCTATTGCTGCATCCGTAACAATTGGCTCTACAAAAATATCACACGATCTACCCCATAAAGTGAAAGTTGTAAAAAAACTAATAAAAATTATGCCAAAACAGCTTTTTTTAGTCACCTCACCTCACAAAAAACATAATATCAATTAATCAAAAAGTCGTATGTACCCCAAAATGGTAGCAATAAAAACGTCACCTCATCCTGCAAAAAACAAGCCCCCACACAAGACTATAGACATAAAAATGGCTCTAAGAAAATGGCAACACAAAAACATGATTTTTTTTTCTAAGAATGTTTTTATTGTGTAAAAGTATAAAAAAAGAGACATATTTGGTATCGTTGCATCCGTAATGACTGGATCTATAAAAATATCACATGATTCACCCCATCAAGTGAACGGTGTAAATTTTTTTTAAAAAAAGACACCAAACAGCTTTTTTTGTGACTTCACCTCAATGAGATAAAAAACAACAAGAAAGCCAAATGCACCCCAAAATGGTGCCAATAAAAACTACAGCTTGTCCCGCACAAAATAAGCCCTCATGCAGCTCATTCAACAAAAAATAAAAAAAAGTTATCACTCTTAAAAATCATGACATAAAATTCCATGTTAGAAAATCCAGATGCCACTCCTTACTTTCTGAGCCCTGGCGTATCCCCAAATAACAGTTTACGACCACAATTGGGGTGTTACTGTATTTAGGAGAAAGCGGGTAGCAAATTGGGGGGGGGATATTCTCCTGTTATCTTTTGTGAAAAAGAAAGTTTGGGCCTAAAGCACCATTTTCTTGTAAAAATAAAAAATTCACATTTTTCATTTTCACACCCAAGTGTAAGTCTATGAAATACCTGTTGAGTGAAGTGCTCACTACACCCCTTAAAAATTCCTTGGGTGGTGTAGTTTACAAAATGGTGTAACTTTTTGGGGGTTTTCACTGTGGGGATACCTCAGGGCCTCTTCAAATGCAACATGGTGCCCAAAGTCCATTCCGGCAAAATCTGCCCTCCAAAAACCATATGGCGCTCCTTGCCTTCTGTGCCCTGCCGTGTGCCCATACAGCGGTATACGACCACATATGGGATGTTTCTGCAAAATCAGGGTAATAAATGTTGAGTTTTGTTTTGTTGTTAACCCTTGATGTGTTCCAGGAAAAAAATTATTAAAATGGAAAATCTGCAAAAAAAGTGAAATTTCACCTCTATTTTGCTTTAATTCCTATGGAATACCTAAAGGGTTAACAACATTTCTAAAACCAGTTTTGAATAGTTTGAGGGGTGTCGTTTCTAAAATGGGGTAATTTATGGGTTGGTTATATTATGTAAGCCCCACAAAGTTACTTCAGAACTGAACTGGTCCTTAAAAAGCTGACTTTGGAATTTTTTCTTACAAATTTAAAAAATTGCTTCTAAAATTATAAACCTTCTAACGTCCTAAAAAAATTTAATTACATTACCAAAATTAGGCCAACATAAAGTAGACATATGGGTAATGTTAATTAATGAATATTTTTTCTGAGGCATCACTATCTGCCTTAGAAGTAGAGAGATTCAAATTTAGAAAACAGTGGAAGAGGTTAAAAAAATAATTTGAATGCAGATCCTTTTTTTGTGTGTAAATTATAAAATAAACTGCTCTATTATATGACCTTAAATTGTAATGATCTCACTATTATCAATCTTGTAACATCTGTTTAAAGGAATCTCCGGGGAGATACAGTTTTAAAAAAAAGGCATCTGTCAACAGATTTGTACCTATTAAACTGGCTGACCTGTGTTCACATTGCTGATTAAAAATGATGTTTTAATATATGCAGATGAGCCTCTAAGTGCAACAGGGGTGTTACGATTGCACCTAGAGGCTCTGCTTTCGCTGCTTCCTCTGCCCTTTGATTGACAGGGCCAGGCAGTATGGACCAGGTGTGATGATGGCTACACTGCCTGGCCCTGTCAATTAAAGTGCAGAGGGTGCGGCAGTTGCAGAGAGAGCAGAGCCTCTAGGAGTAATGACAACGGCCCCGTTGCTCCTGGAGGCTCATTTGCATAAATTAAAACATCATTTTTCTCAGCAATGTGGGCACATATGAACATGGGACCAATACAGATGCCTTTAGCTGCCAAGCGCACAAGTAACAGGTCAGCCAGTGTCATAGGTACAAATCTGATGACAGATGCCCTTCAAACCAAATGTCTGCATGATGTTCAGGCTATAAAAATAATAGCAATCAATGGAAGATCTAACATACAACCTGTGTGGTTCAATAGATCTTCCACCGGAAGAGGATCCTCACTTTATTGCACTGTGTGTTTTTCAGAGAATAAAGGAGCTCGAGGAGCGACTAGAATTTCAGAAGAGACAAATAAAGGAATTAGAAGAAAAGGTAAAGCTGCGAGATAAACTTTCTCTATCATTATTTCCCATGGAGCAATTAGTGATTGGGCCACATATTATTCTAAATAAAATATTTTTGGTAAAATTCACAATTTCCAATTTGTTCGAGAGAATATTTGCTTTAAAAACAGTTTAGACATGTCAGACGTTCTGTAACAATAAAACAAAAGCAGGTAATAAAAAAAAGCAGGATCACGTACAACAGTCCATCCCATATGATTAGCTCAATCCAGGGCATCACAAATAAATCAAAGACGGACGTCAGAATTCTTCTTAAATCTGGATTTTTAGTGCCTTCATCCAAAACACCATGTGACATTTCAGTCTTAAAGGGGTTGTGCACGAATGGAGAGGGCTTGGCAAACCTTCCCCCACTTGGCTGGACCTGTTAAGGGAAGATTACGTACCCGTTTCCCTGCGCTGGCTCCTACTCCTCCCAGCCTGCGATCCTCCGCTGAGCTCCCTTGCTGTAAACATCCGGTTTGACAGTGCCGCAGTCAATCACTGGCCGCGGTGGTGACCGCCCCCTTTACGTCATGACAAATGGTCACATGATGCAAGGGCATTCGGTCTTCACTGTGGCCAGTGATTGGCTGCGGTGATGTCAAGCCAGATGTTACATCGAGGGAGCCCAGCAGAGCATCGCAGGCCTGAAGGAGAACGAGCGGAAGCCAGCACCGGGAAGCACGTAAGTAATCTTCTCTTAACAAGTCTGGCCAAGTGGGGAAGGGTTTGCCAAAAACACCCCCATTCATGCACAACCCCTTTTCTCAAGCCAATTTTTCATCTTCTTTGAGGCAGATTGGTGTTTTGAATGAAAGCACAGTAAGATCTAGATTTGCCAGGAACACTGACGTTCATCTTTGCTTTATTTATGTCCATTATCGGAGAGAATTCCAGGTGTTGAGACCCCCCCCCCCACCCATTACTAAAAAGAAGAGCTGGTGGTAACAAACATAATTTTTAATAACACACTGCACTGTTGAATTTTTTTTGTTTTTAGAATTTACCAAAAATTATCTCTTTTTGGTGGTAAATGCTTTCTTCTTTTGACTTGTAAATTGGTGGCCACCATTTTTGAAGATTCCTCCGAAATAAATCACAAATTTTTCAGATTCGCAAGAATCTAAATTTTTGGGGAATCTCATAGCTAATTTGATTCATTTAGATTGAGATTGATTCTCTCATAACTAACTTCATTATCTACTTGAGATATATTACTAACGTGTCTCTTTTCTTTCTTCCCCTTTGTTCCAGTTTTTATTTTTGTTTCTATTTTTTTCTTTAGCTTTTATATTATGGTCTTAGATCTTACGCACTTTGTACAAGGTAAGAGTCCTAAAAGACTTAGAATATTGGAGTGAGTAGAATACACATAAAAGTATGAAAATAAAAGTGAAGTGCAAATATTACCATGTATGACAGATTAAGTATTTCAGATGACAAGCGCACCATGGTTTAAAGAGCCTATGTCAGCATGATCAACCCTACTAGTATGCTGACATAGACGCCTTAAACCATGGTGCGATTGTCAGCTGTTCTCAGTGGAGTAGAGGTGTCTATCCTCAGCTCCATCTACTTTATCACTTTCATATAAGTTGCTTCATCTACACATTTATAACTTGTATTCATTCCTACATATAAGGGCTCATGCACACGGGCGTTGCCGTTTTGCGGTCCTTAACTTGCAGATCTGCAAAACACAGATACCGACGGTGAGTGTTCTGCTTTTTTTTTTGCGGAACAGAATGTCCTGCTCCCTATAGAACTGTCCTATACTTGTCTGTAAAACGGACATGAATAGGACATGTTCAATTTTTTTATGAAGCATTGAAGTGAAAAGGTCCGCATCCGACCCACAAAAAATGTGGATTTGACCAAAAATACGTTCATGTACATGAGCCCTTAGAAGTATCTGAAGGTGTCCCCTCTTTTCTCTTTCACGCCTTCCCTCTTCTGGCGTAGCTTGCCTCAGTATGACATCTGTACTGAATGGACCAGACAGCAAATGAAGCTTAATGTACTGAACAAGACCAAAATGTATTTTTATGGACTCCCGTGGTGCTCTGCTGGCTTTTACAGCAGTTTATGTGCGACCCAACAAAAGCTTTGCCTGAAAACTAGTCAACCGATTCAGGACAAATGGATCCATTTAAGTTCCTGCTAAGCAGGTATTCAATTGCTTCTGTAAAGAAGCCCGCTTGTCTTTAATGTCCTTTATCATTCATGTGCATCAGTGAGGAGGGAACAAGGAAGTGGAACTTACAAGATGTCCTTCTGCCCCATGGCTGGTGCTGTTTCTGAAGGTGAAGCTCGGGTGGTGGAATCGACCAAGCGTCCTGGACCCCTTTATGTTGGCCTTTTCTAACCAATCACTATAATCGATAACACATGAACATATCATCATTTTACTATAGAGGAAAGCACAAAAAAATCAATTTCTGACTTGTCTGTGAAGAATCACGCTTTATGTTACCCTCAAGACATCATGGCTGCTGCATAGGGAGGCATCGATACCGTGATCGTAGTGCATCAACTACCAAGCTGCAAAGCAAGAGAAGCTGAAGAAAGGGAAATGAAATTTCATTTTTTTGAGATTTTTTGGACTTTATTTTTTAAAGGTAAGAAATATTTCCTTACTTCTACTATACTGATGGTGGGGTCCACACAGAGGGGCAGATTTAATAATCCTGAAGATGGCGTAAGCTTAGACCTGATTTATCCTAGGGGCTCAGGCTGGATGATAAATCTGGTGTAGGGATAGACACTTTTCTCGATTTTTCTACCAACTATCGGTTGGCTAAAATTTTACACCAGAATTGTAGCGCAATTATGGAGCAAAATTTAGCATTTTAGGCTACACCCATTCTGGTCAGATCTCCCGTCTCCTTGTAAACCACACCACTTTTTAAACAGATTTCTTTATGCCTAAAATGTGCCAAATTGCGACACATTTTGGTGTAATTTACACCAGAATCTAGGTGCACTCACATTAGTTAATGTGGTGTTCAACATGGCACAAATGTAGGAAGGGTGCAAAGGATGCAACTGGTGAGAGGATAGCAGAATTTTTCATGGTGCCTGACAGTGGGGGGCGCTGTTGTAGAACTTGCATTGGGGCCCAGAAGCTTCAAGTTTGAAAAGGTATTTTTAATATAATTATGGCACCATTGAAATCATTTGGGGAATTATTCATCCATATGCATCCAGTGCGTTAGTGAGTATCAGAGCAGATTTATTAAAACTGGATATTTTGTGGTTAAAATAAGGCTAGATTCACATGACCGTATGTGTTTTACCGCACGCAAGTTGCGGATCCGGCAAAAAAACGGATGTTGTCCGTATGGCATTTTTTTGTGTGCATCCATTGTAACAATGCCTGTCAGTGTCTGCAAAACAGACAAGAACAGGACATGTTCTATTTTTTTTTGCGGGGTTGTGGGACGGACATACGGATGTGGATAGCACAAGGTGTGCTGTCTGCATTTTTTGCGGACCCATTGAAATGAATGGGTCCTCTTCCAATCCGCAAAAAAAAATGGAACGAACAAAGAAACAAAATGCTTTCGTGTGAATGTAGCCTAAGGAATAGATAAAGAATAGTGCGTGACATAACTCTATCTTTTCTGGGTGAATAGTCCAATGGGTGCTGCAGGATCATGGTCTGTTCACATCTGCATCATGGGGACGGTCGGGTTCCATGGGGATGTGCATTTTTGGGTTGGAAAAATAGCGATGTATTGTAGGCAATTTGCAGCACTATTTTTCAAATACAAAACAACAAAATCTGTGACAGAGGATAGTCTGAGACAAGTGTGAATGGAGTCAGACGATATGTAAAATATATTTAGCCTTATAACAGATGCTTTAGGTCTAGGGCTGTTTTTATAGGGTGGAAGCTCAATTGTTTACTGCGCCAATTTCTAGTAGTAGCCGCCCAGCGAAGTGACTATTGATGAGCTGGGCGGCGCTTCAAAACGGCAGTTGGGGGCGGCTGGCTGGGCAGAAGTGGAGATGAAACGCCGACCCTTGGGCAGAATGAAGACGATTCAACCAGGTTATAAAACTTCAGTTTACTGTATTTATAAGGTGGACAGGGGGTATACTTATATGCTTTTAATACACTTTAGAAGACCTGTACTGTCATACAGTACAGACCAAAAGTTTACTGCGCCCATGGACAGAACTCACGGGAGCTTCCCTGTCATTGGAGCAGAGTGTTCATTTTCACTGAGAAATAGAGAGCAGGGGAGGAAGGGGCAGTTTTAAGCATCAACATCCTTTAAAATAATGATTTATGATGGTAGCTGTAATTCTGTAATTTATTTCTTTTCCCTTTATTGCTCCGTTATCTTCCGTTCTGGGCTCTGGTCACATGACCATGTCCATGCAGCTCTGTCTTATTTCCTGTGATGTTATATCCATGGACAGGGCAATGATAGGGGAGTGTCCATGTAAATATATGGGTGGGAGGAGCTATAAACTAGCTGGGTGTTAGGGGGCGGTGCTGGAGGTGTGGCAGAGGAAGGAGAAGTGCATCATGGGTTTGGTTGGATCCAGCAACAGGAAGTGCTACATACAGGATGGAAATAACAAGCCAGAGTGATTTTGGTAAAAATGGGTCAGTAGAGCCAAACTGAAAAAGAAAATGGGGAATATGTACATGAGGTAAGCAGCTACGTGAGCTTATCTGTAAAATGTCATAGTAATCCTGGAATACCCCTTTAATGCACTTTACCTAGGGCCCATTTTCTATAAAAGCAGACAAACATGGCACGGGCCTGTAAACATACAGATATGTGAACAGTATTTTTATTATTTCCCAACATGAAACTCAGTGGAGGGGTTAAAAAAAAACTCTTTAAAGGGTCCTGAAAACCGCCACAGATGGCGGGCACCAAGCTTCTTTCTAAGACATGTAATAGAGCCATAGAGGACAGTTTTAAATTTTATTTTCTAGATGGGCCTCAAAATGGTGCAGACACAGCTTTTTAAAGGGAACCTGTCACCTCCCAAAACCATCCCAAGCCGCCAGCAGTACCTGCGTGTAGCCAGCAGTGTGGTTCTGATGATGCCTTTCTTCCTAAAGTCAGATTCTGCAAAAGTACTGAAAACGTTGTTTTATCCCGTGCCTGACGCGCTTCTCCACACATGCTTGAAGTCACAAGGGCAGTGGCCTCCTTGCTTCAAGTCACGTTACCGCGCCCCCATCCCTGCGCCTTTGCTGTGACTGACAGCGCTTATGCAGAGAGTTCGGCAAAGCCAACCGAACTGCCAGCTGTCAGTCACAGCGAAGGCGCAGGGAAGGGGGCGCGGTTAATGTGACTTGAAGCAAGGAGGCCACTGCCCTTGTGACTTCAAGCATGTGTGGAGAAGCGCGCCGGGCAGGGGATAAAACAACCTTTTCAAAACTTTTGCAGAATCTGACTTCAGGAAGAAAGGCATCATCAGAAACACACTGCTGGCTACACGCAGGTACTGCTGGCGGCTTGGGATAGTTTTGGGAGGTGACAGGTTCCCTTTAAGTTCAGGGTCTGATTAGCTTATCAGTAGAGATGAACGAATCAAATCCAACAAACTGGAATTAGATTAGAATTTCAGGATAAATGCGATTCGCTACAAAGCTGAATTTCCTCGTGCTTTGTGGTAGCGAATCGATTTAACCTGAAATAGTGTAAAAAAAAAAAAAAAAAATCATACTTACCACCGCCATCTTAATTGAAGATCTCGGCCGAAATCTTGTGCATAGTGACATATGATGTCACCACGCCAGCCAGTGTGACGTCATCTCGGGCCGTGCGAGATTTTGCGCAAAATCTTTAAGCAAGATGGCGGCGGAGGCCGGCTCATCGCGAGTAAGCATAATTTTTTTTTTCTGTTAATTTGACACTGTTTTGTTACTCTCAGATGCCGCGATCATGTATGAACGCGGCATCTGAGGGGTACAATGATGGAGAGAGGCGCTATCACAGCTCCCTGTCATTGCAACCGCAAAGTAATTCATCAATGCAAATTGTTTTGTAAAATTCAGTGAAGCAGCCGAATCAAATTTTCAAAAAGTTTGCTCATCTCTACTTATCAGTGCAGAGTATTGTTTTATAGAGCAGATGCAAAGCATCCATAGAAACTTTCATCCGAAGGCACATATTTTATTATATATTTAGTATATTGTAGATATTGTTCATCTTCTACATGCACAGCATTTCATAGTATATGAAGGTCCACGTGTCCTTTTGGCATCTAATGTCAATGTACATATTGGAAAACATTTCGGGGCAGCCTGACAAGGATCATGTTGGTTGAGACTCTATTCCGGTTAACAAAGATAACAAGAACCCCCTCAACTTTTCTGTTTCATCCATACATATGACAATAGATTCCAGCCGGTGAGACCCCCATTTATTTTAAGTGGATGTCCTTATGTCATAAACATTCGCCAATGTTTTTTTATAGCTATCCGAGCAACATGACTCTACAGCAAGGCTGTGAATAATATATATATACACTCACCTAAAGAATTATTAGGAACACCATACTAATACGGTGTTGGACCCCCTTTTGCCTTCAGAACTGCCTTAATTCTACGTGGCATTGATTCAACAAGGTGCTGATAGCATTCTTTAGAAATGTTGGCCCATATTAATAGGATAGCATCTTGCAGTTGATGGAGATTTGAGGGATGCACATCCAGGGCACGAAGCTCCCGTTCCACCACATCCCAAAGATGCTCTATTGGGTTGAGATCTGGTGACTGTGGGGCCATTCTAGTACAGTGAACTCACTGTCATGTGCAAGAAACCAATTTGAAATGATTCGAGCTTTGTGACATGGTGCATTATCCTGCTGGAAGTAGCCATCAGAGGATAGATACATGTTCTCATTCTGTTTACGCCAAATTCGGACTCTACCATTTGAATGTCTCAACAGAAATCGAGACTCATCAGACCAGGCAACATTTTTCCTGTCTTCAACAGTCCAATTTTGGTGAGCTCGTGCAAATTGTAGCCTCTTTTTCCTATTTGTAGTGGAGATGAGTGGTACCCGGTGGGGTCTTCTGCTGTTGTAGCCCATCCGCCTCAAGGTTGTGCGTGTTGTGGCTTCACAAATGCTTTGCTGCATACCTCGGTTGTAACGAGTGGTTATTTCAGTCAACGTTGCTCTTCTATCAGCTTGAATCAGTCGGCCCATTCTCCTCTGACCTCTAGCATCCACAAGGCATTTTTGCCCACAGGACTGCCGCATACTGGATGTTTTTCCCTTTTCACACCATTCTTTGTAAACCCTAGAAATGGTTGTGCATGAAAATCCCAGTAACTGAGCAGATTGTGAAATACTCAGACCGGTCCGTCTGGCACAACAACCATGCCACTCTCAAAATTGCTTAAAGGGACGCTGACAGGCCCAATAAGCATATTTAGGTATATATATGACAGTACAGGTCTTCTAAAGTGTATTAAAAGCATATAAGCATACCCCCTGTCCACCTTATAAATACAGTAAACTGAAGTTTTAAAACCTGGTTGAATAGTCTTCATTCTGCCCAAGGGGCGGCGTTTCATCTCCACTTCTGCCCAGCCAGCCGCCCCCAACTGCCGTTTTTAAACGCCGCCCAGCTCATCAACATTCACTTCGCTGGGCGGCTACTACTGTCCCCGACTTCACAAGATCCGGCGCATGCCCAATACAATCCTATGGGCATCGGTCTCCGTCTCATCTTCAGCACTAGTATTAACCCTTCTGAGGTGTAAGAGAGCAGCGCTCTGAAGCGCTGCTCTGAACAGTGCCCGGCGCATGCGCATAACGCAGAGGCTGTAGCGGCCTCTAAGATGCAGACTGAACGCAGGCGCGATGTGATCCCGGCCAGTGAAGGTGCTGGGCGCATGCGCTGAAGATGAGACGGAGGCCGATGCGCATAGGATTGTATTGGGCATGCGCCGGATCTTGTGAAGTCGGGGACAGTAGTAGCCGCCCAGCGAAGTGACTATTGATGAGCTGGGCGGCGCTTCAAAACGGCAGTTGGGGGCGGCTGGCTGGGCAGAAGTGGAGATGAAACGCCGACCCTTGGGCAGAATGAAGACGATTCAACCAGGTTATAAAACTTCAGTTTACTGTATTTATAAGGTGGACAGGGGGTATACTTATATGCTTTTAATACACTTTAGAAGACCTGTACTGTCATACAGTACAGACCAAAAGTTTGGACACACCTTCTGATTCAAAGAGTTTTCTTTATTTTCATGACTATGAAGGCATCAAAACTATGAATTAACACATGTGGAATTATATACATAACAAACAAGTGTGAAACAACTGAAAATATGTAATATTCTAGGTTCTTCAAAGTAGCCACCTTTTGCCTTGATTACTGCCTTGCACACTCTTGGCATTCTCTTGATGAGCTTCAAGAGGTAGTCCCCTGAAATGGTCTTCCAACAGTCTTGAAGGAGTTCCCAGAGATGCTTAGCACTTGTTGGCCCTTTTGCCTCCACTCTGCGGTCCAGCTCACCCCAAACCATCTCGATTGGGTTCAGGTCCGGTGACTGTGGAGGCTAGGTCATCTGGCGCAGCACCCCATCACTCCCCTTCATGGTCAAATAGCCCTTACTTTCAAAGTTTTCCCAATTTTTCGGCTGACTGACTGACCTTCATTTCTTAAAGTAATGATGGCCACTCATTTTTCTTTACTTAGCTGCTTTTTTTCTTGCCATAATACAAATTCTAACAGTCTATTCAGTAGGACTATCAGCTGTGTATCCACCTGACTTCTCCTCAACGCAACTGATGGTCCCAACCCCATTTATAAGGCAAGAAATCCCACTTATTAAACCTGACAGGGCATACCTGTGAAGTGAAAACCATTTCAGGGGACTACCTCTTGAAGCTCATCAAGAGAATGCCAAGAGTGTGCAAAGCAGTAATCAAAGCAAAAGGGGGCTACTTTGAAGAACCTAGAATATGACATATTTTCAGTTGTTTCACACTTGTTTGTTATGTATATAATTCCACATGTGTTAATTCAAAGTTTTGATGCCTTCATAGTCATAAAAATAAAGAAAACTCTTTGAATGAGTAGGTGTGTCCAAACTTTTGGTCTGTACTGTATATATACCTAAATATGCTTATTGGGCCTGTCAGTGTCCCTTTAAATCACCTTTCTTTCCCATTCTGACATTCAGTTTGGAGTTCAGGAGATTGTCTTGACCAGGACCACCCCCCTAACTGCATTGAAGCAACTGCCATGTGATTGGTTGACTAGATAATTGCATTAATGAGAAATAGAACAGGTGTTCCTAATAATTCTTTAGGTGAGTGTATATATACAGGTGAAACTCGAAAAATGTGAATATCGCGCAAAAGTCCATTTATTTCAGTAATGCAAATTAAAAGGAATTGCATTAATGCAGCTTAAAATTAGAATTTTGTGAAAAGGTTCAATGTTCTAGGCTCAAAGTGTCACATTGTAGTCAGCTAATAAATCCATACCCCCTGAGCAAAGGGGACCTCAAAATTGTGATTTTGGGGTTTCATAAACTGTAAGCCATAATCATCCAAATTATAACAAATAAAGGCTTGAAATATCTCGCTCTGCATGTAATGAATCTATCTCATGTGTTAGTTTCACCTTTTAATTTGCATTACTGAAATAAATGAACTTTGCACGATATTCAAATTTTTCGAGTTTCACCTGTATGTATATACCATCCACTTGGCTTGATAATGGCTCTGTGAGAGAGCTGAAACGTGCCTGTATCAACATGTGTTGAATAAATATCACATTTTTCACTTTTTACCCAAGGAGTGCTGCGTTACATTTATTTAGATTGTGTTTGGACCCCAGGACCCAGGGGAAAACGCTGGCACCTGAACTACTTGAAGCAAGGAGTGCTGCCCTGCCATTTTATATATATATATACACTAAATGAAAGTGCTATTATATAAAGCCAAGCCATCCCTTGTCTAGGCTCGAACTCGAAAAACAAACAGGATCCTTTTCCAAACAGTACGCAGAGGCTCCTCTAATCATCATGCACTGTTAGCAGTAACCACAAGATGGCAGTATAATATAAAGGAAACATTGTCCATTCTAAACAGGACTGAATCATATACTAAGGTCTTGGGCTCAGTCACACAGTGAAGATATTAAATTCTTGCTAAAATAATATTCCATGTTTTTTTAGCTTTTTTTAATAGTGTTTCTATAGCTTTTTTTTTTTTTTTTGCAAAATGTTAAAGATTTTGAGCATTTTTTGATATCCTATAAAGAAGACTATGGGGAAAAACATACCCAAGGCATGTTGCATTTCGAACAAAATTCAACTGACCCCAAAAAACTTAGAACCCAAAAAAAACATAGCAATCCAAAACTCTCTCTATGCAATATTTTCCATATTTTCCCATAGGTAGACTTTATAGTAACACATTTTGCAAAAACAAAGTTAAAAATGCCACAAAAATCCAACCTAGGTCTACATTCACATGAACGTATGAATGAGTCCGCATCTGTTCCGCAATTTTGCGGAACGGGTGTGGACCCATTCATTTCTATGGGGCAGCAAAAGATGCGGACAGCACACCATGTGCTATCTGTATCAGTTGCTCGGTGCCGTGGCCCCGCAAAAAATGAGAACATGTGCTATTCTTGTCCGCAATTGTGGACAGGAATAGGCATTTTCTATGATAGCCGCGGCATGCGCGGTCCGCAAAGCACAACGTTCGTGTGAATGTAGCCTAAGGCCTCTTTCACACAGGCGAGTTTTCCGCGCAGGTGCAATGCATGAGGTGAACGCATTGTACCCGCACTGAATCCGGACCCATTTACTTCAATGGGGCTGTGCACATGAGCGGTGATTTTCAAGCATCACTTGTGCGTTGCGTGAAAATCGCAGCATGCTCTATATGCTCACCTCATCCACTTGTTCGAGCAGCCCGGTTTCTCTTCTTTCTTCTTCTTTGAGAACCTGGGAGAAAACGACCTTTGGTGACGTCACTGCGCTCATCACATGGTCCATCACCATGGTGATGGACCATGTGATGAGCGCGGAGCCATCACATGGCCATCACATGGCCCATCACCATGGTGATGGATCATGTGATGGACCATGTGATGAGCCCAGTGACGTCACCAAAGGTCCTTTTCTCCCAGGTCCTCAAAGAAGAAGAAAGAAGAGAAGCCCGGCTGCGCGAACAAGTGGATGAGGTGGGTTTAATTTTTTATTCTTTTTTTTAACCCCTTTATCCCTATTCTGTATTAAGAATGCTATTATTTCCCTTAGTTTCCCTTATTTTTTGTGGCTCGGGTGCGGACCTATTCACTTCAATGTCTGCATCCGTTGCTCCGTTCTGTGGCCCCGCAAAAATTATAGATCATGTCCTATTCTTGTCCGTTTTGCGGACAAGAATAGGCATTTCTATAATGGGCCATCCATTCAGTTCCGCAAATTGCAGAAGGCACACGGGGGGCATCCATGTTTTGCGGATACGCAATTTGCGGACCGCAAAACACGGCACGTTCGTGTGAACAAGCCCTAAGGCTGACATTTTAATTTTTTTTTCCTATAGACCTCCATTGTTTTTTTCTGCAGCTTTAAAAAAAAAATATATATATATATATATATATATATATATATATACTATTAGCAATGTGTGTTGGCCTTTCTCATGGTGTTTTTGCATGATTTTTACCATTGCATTTCCCCTTAGTGCTACCACACAGTACTAATGCCCACATTGTGCCTCCTTTACAGCAGAAATGCCCACATTGTGCCCCCTCACAATAGTTATGCCTACATTGTGCCTCCTTTACAGCAGAAATGCCCACATTGTGCCACCTCACAGTAGTTATGCCCACCTTGTGGCCCCTTTACATTAGTTATGCCCATCTTTATGCTCCTTCACAATAGTTCTGCCCATCTTTGTGCCCCTCACAGCATTTATGCTCATCTTTGTGCCCCTCACATTAGTTATGCCCATCTTTGTGCTCCTCACAGTAGGTATGCCCACTTTTGTGCCCCCCTTACTGTAGTAATGTCCTCCTTGCGGCCCCCAGTGCCCTCTCCAGCTCTATGGGAAAAAAAATGAAAAACAGAAATACTAATGACGCGCTCACACACACACACCGCACTGCTGGTTGTGCAAGAGGCCAATTCTTGGGCTTTTAGCGCTCCTCTCACACAGCCAGTAGCGCCATGTGCGGCCTGAGGGGGAAAGGGCCGGATACCAGCATAACAGTGAAGCAGGGAGCGGACAGCTATGGAAACGAACTGCCTGCGGTGAAAGGAACTGCAGGACAGGTGTGCCCCCCAGCCTCTGCGCCCGGGACATGTGCTCCGCATCCCCAACCCTCAATATGCCCCTGATCAAAACTGGTGTACAGGAAAACTGTCTTAGTTCCCCATAGCAACCAATCAGACTTCACCTTTCATTTTCCAAAGGAGCTCTGAAAAATGAAAGGTGGAATCTGATTGGTTGCTATGGGCAACTAAGCCAGTTCTACTTTACACCAGTTTTGATAAATCTCCCCCCACTATATGGGCAAAAACACTTAAAAAATGTCTCAAAATGCTACATAAGAAGCTGATCAAGTCAAACCTGTGTGTAAAGGATCCCTAAGTAAACTTTTTTTCTTCAGTATACACAGGAGTTGACTATAAAACACGTTTGAGGTGAGGACCTCAGTGTGGAAAACCTTCCTGAAGCATGACCGTCTGTGGGAATACATTAAAGGGGTTGTGTCACTTCAGCAAGTGGCATTTATCATGTAGCGAAAGTTAATACAAGCCACTTACTAATGTATTGTTATTGTCCATATTGCCTCCTTTGCTGGCTGGATTCATTTTTCCATCACATTATACACTGCTCGTTTCCATGGTTACAGACCACCCTGCAATACATCAGCGGTGGCTGTACTTGCACATTATAGGAAAAAGCGCCCTCGCATGGTCCCAGCCACAAGAGAGGCTGACACTTTTTCCCGATACTGTGCAAGCACGACTACCGCTGATAGATTGCAGGGTGGTCGTAACCATGGAAACGAGCAGTGTATAATGTGATGGAAAATTGAATCCAGCCAGCAAAGGAAGTAATATGGATAATAACAATACATTAGTAAGTGGCTTGCATTAAATTCCTCTACATAATAAATGCCACTTGCTGAAGTGAGACAAACCCCTTTAAGGCTACATACTCCCGATGGGGCTATTCACGTGGCTGTTTTTTTAAGGGATAGTGAATAGTGGCCATCAAAAAATAGGACATGTCTAGACAAGACCCTATTTAAATCAATGGCACCATTTTTAACGGCCGCTTAGACAGGAGTGCATCTGTCTAACGGCAGTTAAAAACTGGTATACTAAGGGAAAATGTATTAAAAAAATACCTCATCCACTTGCATGAGCAGAGAAAGTAACTTCTTTCTTTATAGAAAAAGACCTGTCGAAGGACCTGCGCTCAGCGTGATGATGTCACTACTCGACTTTTTGATCACTTTTTATAAAAAAAATTGTGGGAAAAGAAGCTACCTAAAACGGCGAATCGGTCATTCAAGTTTTTTTCCGTTTCACCATTTGCCTATGGAGCGGCGCCATCTTTAAACACTTGGCCAGCGCTGTACTAGTACCGCGCTGGTCGGGAATGGGTTAGAAAATGGACAGATGACCACAAAATGAATGCACAAATGGTTGAAACATGACCATGTGTATGTAGCCTAAGATGGAATTTTCATGCAACCATCTTATGACAATGAGAGTCTATCGATAAGAAAGACTTGGGCTAAATGGGCAAATGTTGTGTGAAAGTCACAGTTTATTCCCTACAATGAAGGGTCATATTGTCCCTGGTCTCAAAAGTGGTAGGTGTCCTAGGTGTCCTGGAGGGCAGGGTCTGACTGGCCCACCAGAGTACCAGAGGATCCTCCAGTGGGCCCAAGCTCTGACAATAAAAGACTCCAATAAAACAGGGTCCTTAAGGACCTAAGTACTCCGAGGATGGGCCCTCAGAATCATTTCCTCTGGTGGGCCCAAGGGACTTCCCCCCGACACTGCTGGAGGAGGTATTTGTGGTATAACCTACAGATAGGACTTCTGAAGGTGTATTTTGCAGCAGTCACTGCTTTCTATAGGAGACAGAGCCTGGAAATCGTTCCATGAACCTATATGAAGCTCTACATCTCAGGACGTCATGTGAGTTTTTCAGTTGATACATGTTGTGGGTACAGCAAAAAAATAAAATTTACACTGTCAGTTTCTTGTGGCCATTTTGCATCCTTGTGTGCATCCATTTTCTGGCCGCCTATCCGTTTTGGACGACTGTTTTGCATTCTTGAGACGGGTGCACTTCAGTCTAAACAGCCGCTAAAAACAGGCCCATCAATGGTCCATCTGGCTGTGAAAACGGCCAAAAATATGACGTGTCCTTTTTTTTTTTACGGCTACTGTTCATTGGCCTTTCAAAAATGTGAATAGCCCCGTTGACTTTAATTTGTTCTGGAAATGGCCGTCAAGCGGCCGTTTATCACTGTCATGTGAATATACAATTTATCGAATCGTTTTCAGCCCCCGGTTTACGTTATTTTGAAATAATAAAACATAACTTTTGCTGAATAGACTGAGCGCCCCTTTAAATCATGTAATCGTTTTAGTCATTTGCCCGGCAGTTTTTGTTTCTCCCATTGTAAGTCCTCATCGCTGTCACTCAGCATAATGTCAGAATTGCCGCTGTCTCGATCCATTCATCTGGAAACGCTTGTAGCAAAATGCTTGCTTGTCTGTGACAGAATTTCCTTGACCCGTTACACGGTTATTTGTTGCAGGTGAGGACCAGGGCTTTGTTCTCTGAGCGTCAGACTACAGCTGCAATTTACTTGTCAAGACCAAAACTATTACTAAAACACCCGCCACCCTCTGCCCCTCTGCTTCTAAACTCCATTAATATGGCATCTGATATTCCGAAATATGAGAAGCAGCATTACCCCCCAACGCTTCCTCACCCTAGATGTTACTGCATATTTAGGCCCATAGGGAAATGTGAAACACAACTCAAACAATGGGGGACATTTATTAAGACCGGTGTATTACAGGCCAGTCTAAGGCTACTGTCACACTTGCTTTGTTCATTCCGGAATTGA
Source organism: Bufo bufo (assembly GCF_905171765.1). Classification (NCBI taxonomy): domain Eukaryota; kingdom Metazoa; phylum Chordata; class Amphibia; order Anura; family Bufonidae; genus Bufo; species Bufo bufo. The sequence goes on from NC_053394.1 coordinate 48,591,434, forward strand.
GACCCGGCAGACAGTCTCAATAGCGGAATGAAGCGGATCTGTTTTGATTTTGCACATCAGGATGCATCAGTTCCGTTTTTGCAGCGGTTTTGTATCCGTCACAAAACGGAATGCTAATGGAACGGAAGACGTCCTGATGCATCCTGAACGGATCCCTTTCCATTCACAATGCATGAGGACTAAACGGAAGCATTTTTTTGGGGGGGGTATTGAGATCCTCTGCCAGATCTCAATACCGGAAAACAACAACGCAAGTGTAAAAGTAGCCTAAATCTATCCTCCAATTGTGCCAGGTGCACCACAAGAAGAGCGCGCCTTTCAATGATTGTGGCGCATCTTTGCAGGTCTGTGCTCCAGAAAGGTAGGTGTTGGGCCAGCAACGCCTGGCCCAGTGCCGCCCACTCCACCCACTTTTGGCATAGTGATGACAGGGGATGAAAACCCTCAAAACGTCATAAAATGTTGCCTAAGCCTGGCGTGTGCAAAATATTGTGAATTTTTGACACCAGTTTTGAGTCATAGAGGGAATGATTACTGTCCCCCAATTGTTTTTAGTGTGGCGTTATGGTGGCTTTATTGCAATTTTTGGGGTCAGTGGGGGTCCTTTACTAAGACTGACTTTTTATGACCATCTTAAATTCCCCCCCTACACTGCCATAAGATTAAACTTATTTATGACGAGGCTTGCACACAAGCCACACATTCTGTTATGGATGTATCATGATGGGGCGTAGGACAGTGGCGTACACACAATCCATGGGGCCCCTGTGTGAAACTGATCCATGGGCCCCCCCCCCCCAGTGGCGGATCCAGAGCCTGGTCTCGGGAGGGGCACTTCCCCGGGCAATAGGAGATTATGGGGCCCCTCCATTCAGACCGGACCACCATGATGATTTCTTTCAGCCATCTCTCATCTCTGCAGAGTTTGACAGACAGACAAACATCTTAGTTTCCTACCCCATCAGACCCCCAGTCAGCCCCCATCAGACCTCAGATCAGCCCAAAGACCCACAGCAGACCCCCAGTCAACCCCCATCAGACCTCAGATCAGCCCAAAGACCCCCCCAGTCATCACCCATGCCCATCAGACCTCATATCAGCCTAAAGACCCCCACTCAGCCACCAGATCAATCATCAGCCCAAAGACCCCCACAGTCATCCCCCATGCCCATCAGACCTCAGATCAGCCCCCAAAGACCCCCCCCCCATCAGCCACCAGATCAATCATCAGCTGAAAGAGTCAAGACCCCTCAGATCAGCATCAGCCCAGGGCGGGCCCCAAAGACCCCGATCCCATCAATAAATTGGGGTCATCGTAGGCCAGGGCCCCCAGGGGCCCTCACTACTCGAGTCAGGGGCCCAGGCCCAGCCTGAGGCAGGCTTTTCCTGCCAGGCAGCTCAAACCCCCCCGGTCATCTGCCAGGGGCCACGGGGGCCCTCACTACTCCAACTCCAGTCAGTGCACTGTGCGGCTTTTCCTTACTTACCGGCTGCGGCGCTGCACTAGGGGGAAGTGAACTGTGATGTCTCCTTGTCCTCAGCTGTCCTCGCTCTCCGACTCCGTCTCTCAGTCTCCCGTCCGGGTCCCATCTGCTGCGCCTGCGTGAGTTCAGTCAAGAGAGATTAGCGCACGCACACGCAGCTGCAGGGGCCAGGGGTCCGCAGGCGGCCGGGCCCCCTGGGGTGCCGGGCCCGGTCGCAACTGCGACCCCTATATGTACGCCACTGGCGTAGGACAAGGTGGAGGAGGAGTATAAGCAGGAGAAGAAGAAGCTGATGATGATGACGACAAGGACACTGTACTGCTTGGGGATGTAGTCTGGCTGCCACAAAGAAAACACTGGATCTGGTGATGGCTCCTAGGTCCTGTCCCACAGACAATCAATGTCATAGTTCTCACCCTCCCTGACACTTTTATCAGACTAGAATGCACTAAATGTAAGTGCTTTATTAAGATAACAGTATAATGCGCTAAACTTAACTGGTATATTAATGCAACAGTATAATGTGTTAAATGTAACTGGTATATTAAAGCTATAGCACTGAAGTTATATAAAAAATGAGTGCATTTCTTTGAATTGAATTAGTATATTAGGGCAGTAGTATAATGCTTTGAACTGTACAATTTTAACTGGCAGCCCACACTTTTCTCGTCCCCCATTGTAGAAATGCCAATTTCTTGTCTGTAAAACGGACAGAAGAATAGGACATGTTCTATCACTTGCGGAATGACCACACGAATGCGGACAGTACACAGATGACTTTCGTGTGTTGTCCACATTTTTTGTAGCCCCATAGAAATAAATGAAAATCCCAAAAATTTCAGATCGTACGTGGATCAAAAATACAGTCGAATGAATGTAGCCTAAAACACACAGTGACCCTATATGTTCCCCATCTGATAAAATCCGGACTTTTCTACATAATTAAATATATCCCTAAACTGTCCCTACAACACACTAAAATTGCTGGCTCATCTGCGCTCAGAATGGCGTCCGTAACTTCTGAAGAAGCCCACAGACTCAAAGACCTGCCAAAATCTTGCCCCTTGATTGGCTCACAGGCTGTCAGCCTCTAAACCAATCAGGGCAAGCCTCCCTCCGCGGGCCATGTGATCCCCATCATCCCCCTACTGCCGTTTCCTGCTAATTTGGTAACCTGTAAAATGGTTAGAAGCGAATCGCCAAAACTTAGGATTTGTTTAGCAGCAGAATTTTTGTGAAATTTGTAACGAATCGTTAATAAACAATTATTATAAATAAAATCTACAGCAGCCTGTATCTGGCATAGGTTTTTGTGGAAGATGCAAAAATGTGTACCAGGACCTCCACCTACTGTGGAATTTTGGCTGCTACCTCCGCAGAATCGAAAGCTTCACCCCTGATCAGATGCCACATCTAGAAGGAATTCTCCCCTAAAAGAATCACTTCCGCTGGAGAATATTTCCATAAAATACTTCCACCTATAGGCATCACATGGTGGTGGAGGGAGTAGTATGGAGGGATAGAGACTCCGCTACAGTGTGCACACTTTATTAAAGGGGTTGTCCGGTTTCACCCAGGAAGCCCCCCTGACTTCAGCATCGGAGCAGTTCATACTCCGATGCTCTCCTTTGCCCTGCGCTAAATCGCACAGGGCAAAGGCATTTTCTAGGGCTGCCAGGCAGAGGGTTCTGCCCAGCAGTGAGCCCTATGACGTCACCTGCACTGATGGGCGGGCTTTAACGCTGCCCTAGCCTGTAAAACTGCTGGGGCAGCGCTAAAGTCAGCCCATCAGAGCTGATGACGTCACCGAACACACTACTGGGCGGAAGCCTCCGCCTGGCAGTGTGTTATTGTAAATAAAAGAGCCCTTGCCCTGCGCTATCCAGCACAAGGGCAAGGGAGCGCATCAGAGCATGAAATGCTCCGATGCTAACATCAGGGGGGCTGCCTGGGTGAAATTATGGGTATTTGAGTGAAATGGAAATTCCTTTCTGAATAGGACCATTACAGTGGCACCATGTCTGCTGCCTGGCAGGATATCAGTGCCATATAATGTATGCGCCTGGCATTTAAACTTGGTGTTGCACTTGTCATCGTCCCGTCTGCCCCTCCTGAATTAAAGAATTATGTGCCATGGGTGACAATGTGACATTATGAAGTTGCTGCCAAGCATAAAGTATAACAAAGGCCATTGATGGGGCTTCAGGGACAGTTACCCTCAACATCTGCACAGACAATCAATCACTGCTAATGTAACCAGCCCGCAGTAGAGGAAACTATTCTTATTCCTGAAGGAGGCCGTCCTCATAGAGCACCAATCTCCTGGTACAAGTACCTCTATAAGTAGAGGATGATGTCTATAATAACTAAAATTAAGAATTTGTCCATCTAAAAAAAAAATATAATATGAAAGATGGCAGCACCAGGGTCCAAGATCAAACAAATAGCGAATGAGGTGCAAGCCCAAGGGGACCAGACCATTGCCCAGAAAGTAAAAAATGCAAGTAAAAAATGCAAACAGGCTGCACTCTCAAATAATGAAAAAAAGGAACAAGCGTTTATTAGCCTTTCTCAAACTTACTATCTATCTATCTGTTTGTTATCTATGATAGATAAATAGATAGATAGATAGATAGATAGATAGATAGATAGATAGATAGATAGATAGATAGATAGATAGATAGATAGATAGATAGACAAATAGATACATTATCTATCTATCTATTCATTTTACATTCTATTTTATTATTATTATTATTTTATATTTTACATTCTTTATTATCACATTCTGGTATTTATTTTTCTATCTATCATCTATCTATAATATAGATCTATGTATCTATGCATTGGATCTATCTATCTATCTATCTATCTATCTATCTATCTATCTATCTATCTATCTATCTATCACAAGAAACAACAGCAGCACTGTTACTGAAAGCAAAAAACTGTGGGTGCAATCCCTCCAGGGCCGGCCAATAGTCCAAAATATCGACTTGAAGAAATGAGGCAGCATTACCAGTAAGGCAAAAGGGTGATGGACCCACTTTTATTACCCCAAATCTATTTATCACATATCCATCTACCTTTCACCGATTATTACACTATGAACTAACTATACAGATATGTAGAGCGGCGCCCGGGGATCTCACTGCACTTATTATTATCCCTGGGCGCCGCTCCGTTCTCCTGCTATGCCCTCCGGTATCTCCGTTCACTAAGTTATGGTAGGCGGAGTCTGCCCTTGTTCTTCTGTAGCGCTGGCCAATCTCATTGCAGAGCTCACAGCCTGGGAGAAAATAACCTCCCAGGCTGTGAGCTCTGCGCTGCGATTGGCCAGCGCTAGAGCAGAACAAGGGCAGACTCCGCCTACCATAACTTAGTGACTGGAATCTCCGCCTACTATAACTTAGTGAGCGGAGATACCGGAGGGCATAGCAGGAGAACGGTGCGGCGCCCGGGGATAATAGTAAGTGCAGTGAGATCCCCGGGCGCCGCTCTACATGTCTGTATAGTTAGTTCATAGTGTAATAATCGGTGAAAGGTCCTCTTTAAATTCATGTAAAGCTACTTTCACACTGGCGTTTCTGGGTCCGTTTGTGAGATCCGTTCAGGGCTCTCACAAGCGGTCCAAACGGATCAGTTCAGCCCCAATGCATTCTGAATGGATAAGGATCCGCTCAGAATGCATCAGTTTGGCTCCGTTCCGCCTCCATTCCGCTCTGGAGGCGGACACCAAAACGCGATTTGGTGTCCGCCTGACGATGCGGGGCCAAACGGATCCGTCCTGACTTACAATGTAAGTCAATGGGGACGGATCCGTTTTGACTTAGACTTTTTTTTTTTAAAGAATAATGCAAACGGATCCGTTCTGAATGGATACAAGCGTTTGAGTTATCGATGCGGATACGTCTGTGCAGATACAAGACGGATCCGCACCGAACGCAAGTGTGAAAGTAGCCTAATCAGTCAGGACCCAGCATAGTTGTCATACAAAGTTCTGTTACAAATGTAAGCCCTCTCTCTAGTGTGAACAAACCCTTATCTATAGTTTTCCACAGAACAACTATATGTAAACCCCCGGAACTATCTTTACTCTGTGGGTTAGCAGTACACAAAGTAAACAATGTAACAATGTCAAGACAGATTCAGCTCTGCTACATCTGCATCTACACATCATTATAAGACTATGCAGGTAAATTAATCACATTAGGCCTCCATATACTGGTAAATCAAATTTGTTAAATTCCAAAGTGACACATTAGGTTTTTGGATTATACATTTAGTATTTGTGTAGCCAGTTGGGTGCATAAAAGTCAAGTAGTCAAACACCCTCATTAACATGAGAAAGGTCCCGCTCTGTAGAGATGGCACACAGCTGCGGAGTTTACAGGTTCAGCCTGGACCCCACCATCTGCCAGCTGTCAGCCTCCTCAGTTACACTATCTGCTCTATCTAGACCAATAAACTGCCCTTTAGTGGCAATTACTCCTTCTTTACCTCCGGTGATATTGATGAGATCATACCACCAGGGGCACTTAAATCAAACATTGTCTGCCTAAAGTTAAAGCCCCCTTTGTATTAATTTCTATAGTTAGATACAGTATGTAGATGAGAAATAATAATCTGTTTAGTATTTTTTAAAATGTTGCATCTATTTTTTTTACAAAATTTTTAAACTTCCCTGCAGGCATCCATATTTAGGACATCATACTTCCTTCCTGAATTGTTGTTATCAACAGTGTAGCAGAGTGTGAGCTTTCTGCAGGGCCGTTTCTACAGGCGGGCGAGGGGTGCGACCGCACGGGGAGCATCACTCAGGACAGAAGAGGGGGCGCCGTCAGCAGTGCCCAGCGCCGGAGGGGGGCCCTTTCTGTTCGGAAGCAGCAGGAGTGGAGATGAGCGCTTCCATTGTGGAAGCGCTCATCTCCATATTCATCTGTATCGCCATCCTCAGGACAGCGATACAGATGAATGGTGCGGAGGAGCAGGGGAGAGGCGTCTCCCTTGCCCGTTCTTCTGATAGGCTACAGGCCTAGTGCCTATAGCCTATCAGAGGCCGGTGCAGGTGGCGCGATGACGTCATCGCGCCGCCTGAGCCATACAGTGCGGGACACAGGCCGGAAGAGGCCTGCATCTCATCAGTGACAGCAGCATAAGGTAAGTATATGTGTTTATTGTTTTTATTATTTATAGTATACTGTGGCAAGAAGTGGGGTGGGGGCCCTATATACTGGCACAATATGGATTGGTACTATGGAGAAGAGGGGAAGCACTATGGGGGCCACTATGGAGAAGAGGGAAAGCACTATGGGGGCCCTATATACTGCCAAAATATGGGGGGGGGGCACTATGGAGAAGAGGGGGAAGCACTATGGGGGCCCTATATACTGGCACAATATGGGGGGGGCACGGCACTATGGAGAAGAGGGGAAGCACTACGGGGGCCCTATAACTGGCACAATATGGAGGGGTACTATGGAGAAGAGGGGAAGCACTATGGGGGCCACTATGGAGAAGAGGGGAAGTACTATGAGGGCCCTATATACTGGCACAATATGGAGGGGTACTATGGAGAAGAGGGGAAGTACTATGGGGGCACTATGGAGAAGAGGGGAAGTACTATGGGGGCCCTATAACTGGCACAATATGGAGGGGTACTATGGAGAAGAGGGGAAGCACTATGGGGGCCACTATGGAGAAGAGGGGAAGTACTATGAGGGCCCTATATACTGGCACAATATGGGGGGGCACTAGGGAGAAGAGGGGAAGCACTATGGGGGTCCTTCATACTGCCACAATATGGGGGGGCACGGCACTATGGAGAAGAGGGGAAGCACTATGGGGGCCCTATATACTGCCAAAATATGGTGGGGCACTATGGGGGCCTCTATAGAGAAGAGGGGAAGCACTATGGGGGCTCTATATACTGGCACAATATGGGGGGTCACTATGGAGAAGAGGGGAAGCACTATGGGGGCCCTATATACTGGTACAATATGGGGGCACTATGGAGAAGAGGGGAAGCAATATGGGGGATATACTGGCACATTATGGGGGACACTATGGGGCCTTTTATACTGGCACATTATGGGGGGTACTATGGAGAAGAGGGGAAGGAGCACTATGGGGGCATCTACTGGGGGCCCTATGTACTGGCACGCATTATTGGGGGGCTCTATGGAGAAGTGGGGGGGAGCAATATGGGGGCATCTACTGGGGTCCCTATATACTGGCACTCATTATGGGGGTCTCTATGGAGAAGTGGGGGGTAAAGGAGCACTATTGGGGCATTTACTGGGGGCCCTATTTACTGGCACGCATTATGGGGGGGCACTATGGAGAAGTGGGGGAGAAGAGCACTATGGAGGCATTATATAGGGGCATTTAACACTGGCACCCATTTTGGTGCCACTATGGGGAAGGGGGAGAGAAACATTATGGGGGCATCTATGAGGGGCAGTCTATAGGGGCATTTTATACTGGCACATTATGGAGGACACTATGGGGATGGGGAGGAGCATTATGGGGCATCTTCTGGGGCACTATATAGGAGTATTTTATACTGGCACAAATTATAGGGGCACTATGGGCACCTAAGCTTAACTGGGGGCACTAAGTGTTTTTTCTAATGGCACACAGTACGGGTCATTGGAACACATGAGGGCATTCTGGGGACATTGGCTCTATTGGGGGCACTAACAGATTATTATTATTTTTACACTGACACAACGGGGCATTTTTTGTACTGGCACACATTATAAGAGGGCGTTTTTCTATTATCACACATTATAAAGAGAATTATTACTACCAGGGGCATTATGGTGGGCTTTATTACAACTGGGGGACTATGGGAGCATTATTACCATACTTCTGGGACACAATTACTGTTGGGGGCACTGTATTACTACTAAGTGCACTCTGGCACAGAATAATTACTATTGTTGGGATTTTGGGGAGCACTATTACTGTGGGGGCACCCTGGCACAGTATCAGCTTAGCACAGTTATTTTTGGGGGACATTATGGTTACACTATTAGTGTCAGGGACACTATTTGCTGGGTGCAGTCATTTTTTAGGGCGCTATCTGTGTGTAACTAGTATTTTCAGGGGGTTTATCTGTTTCTGCAGTATAGTTTTGGGGGTGCATGATGGGATGTTGAGAAGGTGGGAGGATGATGGAAAAGTAGGCAAACTAAGATGTCTGTCAAACTCTGCAGAGAGTCTGGTCTGAATGGAGAAGATAAAGAAAAAGAACATCTACATCAAAGAAGACGTCCCTGGATGAAAGAGGTATGTGGCACTGTATTAGACTAATTTCACAACTGCGTTAGTGATTCTGGCAGGCTGTTCCAGCAGAGAACAGCCTGCCGGAATTCACTTGATCCGGCACTGCTGAATGCAGACTTAATGCCTGCCGCCCCCATCAACTACAATGGGGTACGGAAGAGATCCGGCCACAATCTTGAGGGGAGGGGCACTTTTTTGATGTTTGCCCTGTTGGTAAATTGACCTAGAAACTGCCCTGGCTGTATGGCAACTGCAAGGAATAGGAGTTCATGACTGAAAAATACCATAGTTCCCTATTACAGTCAGGGAGCAGTATACAGAGACTTATCTGTATTTGTAGGGATGCTCCTGCCTTATCTTGGCCTCCAGCAGCACTAGGTCTCCTACTCACCCTGCCCCAGTCTACACAGCAAAGCTGATAAGTCCCCTCCTCTAAAAACCAGACATGCCAGCGGAGCTATATACAGAGAGGTATTTGTGTTTATATAGATTCTCTCCTGTCTTATCTTGGCCTTAAGCAGTACTAGACCTCCTACTGACACTGACCCAGTATACACAGCAAAGCTGATAAGTCCCCTCCTCTAGAGACCAGAAATGCTTGGGGAGATGTATACAGAGAATTATCTGTGCTTATAGAGATGCTCTTCTGCCTTATCTTGCCCTCCAGCAGTACTAGACCTCCTACTGACTCTGCCCCAGTCTACACAGCACAACTGATAAGTCTCCTCCCCTAGAGATTAGGAACGCCAAGGAGGCTGTATACTGAGGCTTATCTGTGTTTATAGAGATTCTATCCTGCCCTGTCTAGGCCTCCAGCAGTACTAGGCCTCCTGCAAACCTTGCCTCAGTCTACACAGCAAAGCTGATAGGCCCCCTAGAAGCAGTATACAGAGACTTATCTCCTGTATACAGAGATTTATCTGTGTTTATAGATACTTTCCTGCCATATCTAGGCCTCCAGCAGCAGTAGGCCTCCTGCTGACCCTTCTCCAGTCTACACAGCAAAGCTGATAAACGCCCTACCCTAGAGACCAGGTATGCCAAGGGACCTATATACATAGAATTATCTGTGTTTATATAGATTTTATCCTGCCTTATTTATGACTCCTGCTGAACCTATCTGTCACGAGGGTATCAAGAGCCACGTCTGACTCCGTTATACCCGGGGTCAGGAGGTCGCAGCGGGTGGCTGCGCGCTCTATATCTAAAGATCACGTTGTTTCTTAGTGATTGTTTTCTGTGTTTGCCTTGCTATCCTTTTTGTCTCAATCAGGGATCCGTAGCTTCTCCTCCTCAGCTGTTTCTTGTCTGCCACTCCCAACCTCCTTATATTCTCCCTTCACTCTTCTCTAGTTGCCAGTTATAGAGCTTCCTGCCTGGACATCTATACTGACCCACTGGAGTTGTGAATCCTGGTTGTCGTTCCAGAGTGCTACCCTCCGGATCCCTGTTGGGCTTCTTGTTGTCTCCTGTTGTCGCCCACCTGGGATTATATGTTGAGTTTGTATTGTCTGTCCTTCCCTTGGTGTTTTCCTTTAGAGCTAGTGGTGCGGACTAGTGTTCCCACCGCCCTGTTCACTATCTAGGGCTCAGCTTAGGGAAAGCCAGGGCTTTAGGCACGTGATCGGCGTACGGGTGAGGAACCCGTCTAGGGACGTCAGGGCAGCCAGGTGCCAGCCGCTAGGTGAGTCAGGGGTCACCACCTTCCCTCTCACTTGGGCAGGGCCTTCCTTGTTCCCTCCCTCTGTGTCACGTATGTGATAGTCACGCCGACCGTGATATTATAACTGGCCTTTACTTTTTGAGAAAAATAAAAATAAAAAAATAAATTTTTTTCTTTTTGTTGTTTTTTTTTCTCTACTTAGAATCCAATATGGATCCTATTGCTGCCTTGGCAAAACAGCTTCAAGGCCTGTCTTTGGAGGTGGCAGGATTGAAGGCGTCTGTCCTCCAACAACAGCAGCAAATGCAGCAGACCGCACCCCCAGCGGTTGCTACTGGTAACCAGGTTGTTACAGAACCCAAGGTTGTTCTTCCTGACAGATTTTCTGGGGGAAGGGACAAATTTGCAACGTTCCGTGAGGCCTGCAAATTATACTTTAAGTTGCGCCCTTACTCCTCAGGTAATGAAGAACAGCGGGTTGGGATTGTCATTTCCCTGCTTCAGGGGGACCCACAATCCTGGGCGTTCTCGTTACCCCCTGGTTCCCAGGCTCTCCGGTCAGTGGAGGGATTTTTTGGGGCTTTGGGTCTCATATATGATGACCCTGACCGAGTCGCCCTGGCTGAGTCGAAGTTACGGAGACTCCTACAGGGAGATCGGTCAGCAGAGGAATTTTGCTCAGAGTTCCGTAGGTGGGCTACGGATACTCAGTGGAACGACCCGGCTCTCAGGAGTCAGTTCTGCTCTGGGTTATCTGAAAGGGTTAAGGATGCACTGGCGCTGTATGAGACCCCCCTTTCCCTTGATGCTGTTATGTCCCTCTCTATCAGAATAGATAGGCGTCTTAGGGAGAGATCGAAAATTCCTGAGCAATTGGTTACCTCTCCCAAGCAACAATTAGTCTGTACTGACTTAGATGAGCCTATGCAGCTAGGCGGAACTTCTCGTCAGGTCCGTCCTCCTGAGGTTCGCCGTAGGGGGGGGGCTTGTTTTTTCTGTGGGGGGAAGGGTCATTTCATTAATGTCTGTCCCTCCTTTCTCAAAAACAAAAGACCGTCGGAAAACTACTAACCCCAGGCTGTGCGGAGGATGTCAGCCGGGGGGTATACGTTTCCTCCATACGAACATCTCAATTTGTGTTACCAGCGGTTATTGTTTTTGGTGTTAAGACGGAGTCTATTTCTTTTTTTCTAGACAGTGGAGCAGGGGTAAATTTGATAGATGCCCATTTTGCCCGCACTATGGGTTTGTCTCTCTGTATGCTGCAGAGACCTATTCACGTATTCGCTATAGATTCGGCTCCTCTGTCTCAGAGAAACCTCACCCACATTGTTCATAATTTACACCTTCGGGTAGGGGACCACCATAATGAGTGTCTTTCATGTTACGTTCTGGAGGGCCTTCCCTCTCCTGTGGTATTGGGTCTTCCCTGGTTGGTAGCGCACAATCCAGTGGTGGATTGGCAGGCCAGGGAGATATTGGAGTGGAGTGAGCATTGCAGAGAGAATTGCTTAAATAACAATTGCTTAATCGCCTCCATAGCTTCCCTACCTACATTTATTTCGGACTTTGAGGACGTTTTTTCTGAAAAGGGTTGTCAGAAGCTATCACCTCATTGTCCTTATGATTGCCCGGTTAACCTGATTCCCGGTGCAAAATTACCCAAGTCCAGGTTGTATAATCTTTCGGGTCCCGAGAGACAAGCCATGAAAGATTATATCTCCGAGAGTCTGGCTAAGGGACACATCAGACCCTCTTCTTCACCCGTGGCTGCAGGGTTTTTCTTTGTTAAAAAGAAAGATGGGGGCCTGCGTCCTTGCCTAGATTTCCGTGAGCTAAACCAGATAACCATCCGAGACCCATACCCTCTTCCTCTCATTCCTGACCTTTTTAATCAGATTGCGGGTGCTAGGTGGTTCTCCAAACTTGATCTTAGGGGGGCCTACAATCTGATTCGTATCAGGGAAGGGGATGAGTGGAAGACAGCTTTTAACACCCCTGAGGGGCATTATGAAAATCTAGTTATGCCTTTCGGTCTGACCAATGCCCCCGCTGTCTTCCAACATTTCGTTAATGATATTTTTAGTCATCTCATCGGCAGGTTTGTTGTCATATACCTAGATGATATCTTAATTTATTCGGCTGATCTGAAAACACATGAGGTGCATGTCAGGCAAGTACTGCAGGTCCTACGGACGAATAAATTATATGCGAAAATTGAAAAATGTGTCTTCGCCGTTCAGGAAATACAGTTCCTGGGATATCTATTATCTGCTTCAGGTTTCCGTATGGATCCTGGGAAGGTCCAGGCAATTTTAGATTGGGATCTTCCTGAGAACCTTAAAGCCCTACAACGGTTTTTGGGTTTCGCAAATTTCTATAGAAAGTTCATTAAAAATTATTCAGTGATCGTTAAACCCCTTACCGACATGACTAGGAAGGGGACTGATTTTTCTAAATGGTCTGACGCCGCTAAAAATGCATTTTCCTCTCTAAAAGAGAGGTTTACCTCGGCACCTGTTCTAATTCAACCTGATGTCTCCCAGCCTTTTATTGTTGAGGTAGATGCGTCAGAGGTGGGAGTGGGGGCTGTATTGTCTCAGGGTCCGTCTCCTGGCAAATGGCGCCCTTGCGCTTTCTTTTCCAAAAAATTATCTTCTGCAGAGAAGAACTATGATGTTGGAAATAGGGAACTGTTGGCGATTAAGCTGGCGCTTGAAGAGTGGCGTCACTTCTTAGAGGGAGCAATCCACCCCGTCACGGTGATTACGGATCACAAAAACCTTCTGTACCTAGAATCGGCTAAGCATCTCACCCCTAGACAAGCTAGGTGGTCGCTATTCTTTACCAGATTTAACTTTGTAATCACCTATCGTCCTGGGGCAAAAAATACCAAGGCAGACGCGTTATCTCGTAGTTTCCCTGGAGGGGGTAATGCTAGTGATCCGGTACCTATTTTACAAAGAGGAGTGGTTGTCTCTGCTGTACACTCTGTTCTAGAGGGAAAGGTGTTAGAGGCCCAGGGGGACGCCCCGGCCTCTTGCCCCTCAGAGAAATTGTTTGTACCGTTAAACCTGCGTCTTGAATTATTAAAAGAACATCATAATTCGGCACTTGCTGGGCACCCGGGTAGTAAAGCAACCTTGGAGCTATTATCTCGTCGTTTTTGGTGGCCAAGGTTGCGTCAGGATGTAATGGATTTCGTGTCTACTTGCTCTACTTGTGCACGCGCGAAAGTCTCTCATACACGTCCAGCAGGGTCTTTATTGCCTCTTTTTATCCCCAATAGGCCATGGACACATCTGTCAATGGATTTCATCACTGACTTACCGTTAAAACAGTTATTTTGGTAGTAGTAGACAGGTTTAGCAAAATGGTACACTTTATTGCGCTACCCGCACTTCCTAATGCTAAAACTCTTGCTCAGGTGTTTATCAGTGAAATCGTGAAGCTTCACGGGGTCCCTTCCGATGTGGTTTCGGATCGGGGAACCCAGTTTATTTCTAAGTTTTGGAAAGCTTTTTGTTCCCGTTTGGGGGTACACTTGTCCTTTTCCTCAGCTTTCCATCCTCAGTCGAATGGACAGACTGAGCGTACCAACCAAAACCTAGAAACATATTTAAGGTGTTTTGTGTCTGAAAACCAAGAGTTGTGGTCATCATATTTACCGTTAGCTGAGTTTGCCATAAATAATCATTATCAGAAGTCCACTGGCAAGTCACCATTCCTTGGTGCATACGGTTTTCATCCCCAATTTTGTACTTTCAAAGAGGGGGGGTCTTCTGGGGTTTCCGAAGAGGAAAGGTTTTCTTCATCTCTTTCTTCGGTATGGCAGAAGGTGCAAGTTAACTTGAAAAAGATGAGTGGTAAATATAAATGCATGGCCGATAAGAAACGGTCGCCAGGTCCGGACCTAGGGGTGAATGACTATGTGTGGTTGTCTACTAGGAATATTAAGTTGAAGGCTCCCTCTTGGAAACTGGGCCCTAGGTTCATTGGTCCTTATAAAATAGTAGTCGTCATTAACCCTGTGGCTTTTCGCCTGGAGCTACCTCAGACTTTTAAGATCCATAACGTCTTCCATAAATCGTTACTCAAGAAGTATGTTCCACCTCTAGAACCATCACCGCTGCCACCTCCTCCTGTTATTGTGGATGGTAATCTGGAGTTTCAAATAGCCAGAATTGTTGATTCTCGTCGGGTCCGCCGCTCTCTTCAGTATCTGGTGCATTGGAGGGGTTACGGTCCCGAGGAAAGAATGTGGGTTCCAGCGTCAGAGGTAAACGCCAACAGGTTAATTCAGGCTTTCCATGCCTCTCATCCGGAGAGACCTGGTCCTGAGTGTCCGGAGGCCCCTCGTGAAAGGGGGGGTACTGTCACGAGGGTATCAAGAGCCACGTCTGACTCCGTTATACCCGGGGTCAGGAGGTCGCAGCGGGTGGCTGCGCGCTCTATATCTAAAGATCACGTTGTTTCTTAGTGATTGTTTTCTGTGTTTGCCTTGCTATCCTTTTTGTCTCAATCAGGGATCCGTAGCTTCTCCTCCTCAGCTGTTTCTTGTCTGCCACTCCCAACCTCCTTATATTCTCCCTTCACTCTTCTCTAGTTGCCAGTTATAGAGCTTCCTGCCTGGACATCTATACTGACCCACTGGAGTTGTGAATCCTGGTTGTCGTTCCAGAGTGCTACCCTCCGGATCCCTGTTGGGCTTCTTGTTGTCTCCTGTTGTCGCCCACCTGGGATTATATGTTGAGTTTGTATTGTCTGTCCTTCCCTTGGTGTTTTCCTTTAGAGCTAGTGGTGCGGACTAGTGTTCCCACCACCCTGTTCACTATCTAGGGCTCAGCTCAGGGAAAGCCAGGGCTTTAGGCACGTGATCGGCGTACGGGTGAGGAACCCGTCTAGGGACGTCAGGGCAGCCAGGTGCCAGTCGCTAGGTGAGTCAGGGGTCACCACCTTCCCTCTCACTTGGGCAGGGCCTTCCTTGTTCCCTCCCTCTGTGTCACGTATGTGATAGTCACGCCGACCGTGATACTATCCCAGTTTACATAGCAAAGCTGATAGGCCCCCTCGCCAAGAGACAGGAAACGCCTGAGGAGCTGCATACAGAGACTTGTCTGTGTTTATAGAGCTAGCCTTATCTAGGCCTCCAGACCCACTAGACCTCCTGCTAACCCTGCTCCAGTCTACACAGCAAAATAGATAAGCCCCCTTCCCAAGAGACTGAGAACACCTGAGGACTGTATACAGAGTCTTATTTGTGTTTATAGAGATATTATCCTGCCTTATTTAGGCCTCCTGCTAACCCTGCCCCAGTTTACACGGCAAAGCTGATT
Source organism: Bufo bufo (assembly GCF_905171765.1). Classification (NCBI taxonomy): domain Eukaryota; kingdom Metazoa; phylum Chordata; class Amphibia; order Anura; family Bufonidae; genus Bufo; species Bufo bufo. The sequence goes on from NC_053394.1 coordinate 48,607,207, forward strand.
AGAGAGCTGCGCAGAACAGGAAGTATGTGGCTACTCAAATGGTTAGTCTGAAAACTGGAATAAGTTATAATAAAAACTTGATTTAAATCATTTTTCATTTTCTGATGTTACATTCCATTTAACTCCTTCCCGAAGGACATGTACTCAATGTCATAATGCCAGAAGGAGTATATGTTCGAAAATAGCTGAGCTCGCTTACATGGCTTTTTTTTGGAAGTCCCATAGCAGTCAACGGAGAGGGCTGCGCATGCACGACCTTCTCTCCATTCACTGCAGCGGACAATGGGATCCCCGAGGTGGGACCTGCACCTTTTAAACATTTGTTGCATGTCCTGTAGATATGCCATAAATGTCCAGATAGTTTCCAACAAGCCCCCAGGTGAAGAAAAGTCTAGCTGCTGCATGGGTTGCCATTACACAACTTGTATGTAACTGTACGTTTCAGTTGCATGTGTCTTTTTTGTATTTTAGGATCAGAGACAGTGATGGATGGAGTTCCCCAGTTATATTGTTGCCCCCAGGGAAGGAACATATTAGGTCACACATTGTCTGGCTAGTGGACCTATACCTGTATAGGATTTGCAGTAATTTCCATTATCCTGTATTACAAGTCTACGTGTATATGGTCCAAGCCATCTGTCTTTCCAGAAGATAAAATCCACCCATGAATATTTAATGTAAATGCTGTCACAGACGTCACGATCTGGATGCGGAAGGTTTTTATGATGATAAATTATTCATTGCTACATAATTACTGACACCGTCCAACTTACGACTTAAGCTGCCTTCATAGTAAACCATGTTCAGTGCGATTATTATACACTTGGTCTAGTGATTGTATGTGAAATGTTGCCAAGTGAGAAACGTACGCTGTAAATAGGACTGAAACATGGAATCCAACTGCCAACCCCACCTCAGCACGAAACAGCAGCAATGTCCAAATGTATGCAAATACTACCTGTTATGTGCCATACTGACCGCCATAAAATACAGGGAATGCAGGTTCCACATGCATGCTGGGTCCACTCTGCCTTTTACCCCTTTTGGTGGCATAATGGCCTCCATTAAATACAGGGAATACAGGTACCAACATGCATGCCGAGCCCACTCTATACCTCTCCTGGTGCCAGATGGCTTCCAGTTAACGCAGGGAGAGCAGGCCAGGTTTTTTTTATTTATTTTGTGCTTCTAGCCATGGCGACATACACCTGCGCATTGGACTGTGCTGACTGACCCCCTTTTTCTTGCAGTTGTACTGAGCTAGAGGTGTGACTGACTCCAGATAGTCCTGCACCCCTGACCAACCTGTCTGCCCCATAGGCTCATTTTAACTAGTGGAAGTATAAAGCTGTAGCCTCCACTCCCTGCATTTATTGGAAGCCGTCTGGCACCAGGGGAGGCATAGAGTGGGCTCAGCATGCATGTTGGTACCTGCATTCCCTGGATTTAATGGAGCCCATTATGACACAAAAAATGGTAAAAGGCAGAGTGGACCCAGCATGCATGTGGAACCTGCATTCCCTGTATCTTATGGTGGCTAGTATGGCATATAACAGGTAGTATGTAGTGTTAGATTCCCGTCTTATAGAGATCGCCTTGACGCCGGCAGACGGACACAAATAATTTTGTATAAAATGTATTTGCCAAGAATCTCAAATTTATAAAATAAGTGTAGCATTAGCAGCATAATATTTTCTATAACTATGGCATTATTGTACTTTATTTGTGTTTACAGAGTGCTGTTGCATTGTGTTTTTTTTTCTTCATGTTTCTAGCCATGGTGACATGTACCTGCGCATTGGGATGTGCTGACTGACCCCCTTTTTCTTAGTAATTTACGACGAGGCACAGGCTTCGTCATAATTTATGTGCATCTTCCTGCAGTCCATGCTCCTAAACAGAAATCTATGTCAGCTGCTGTAGATTTCTGGCTTCATTTGAGCCAGAAAACTGGCATAAATGAAGATAAATTTGTTGCGTAGGCTGGTCATACCCCTTCCTTGTCATGCCCCTTTTTGGAAAAGTGGTAAGGGCAGCGTAAAAAAGCCACTTACGACTATTTTTAAAAAAGTCACATTTAAAAAGTTGCAAACACACACACAAAGTTTGCGACTTTTTAATGCCACTTTTCTGGCGCAGGGAGATGATAAATCTCCCTCTTAGTGTCTAGCCTGTATTCTCTCTTAATGGAGTTCTCTGAGCTTTGCAGAAAAACCCTGATTATTCTGACCATAAGGCCTCTTGCACACGAACGTAAGGGCTCCGTGCCCGTTCTGGGGGCCACATACGGCAGTTCCGCAATACACTGGTCACCAGCCATGTGCATTCCGCATCACGGATGCAGACCTATTAACTTGAATGGGTCTGCAAATCCGGAGATGCGGTGTGGAACGGAAGCACTACGGAGTGCTTCTGTGGTGTTCCGTTCCGTGCTTCCTTTCCGCTAAAATATCGAACTTGTTCTATCTTTTTGTGGAATAGACGGATCGCGGGCCCCATTCAAGTGAATAGGTCTGTGATCTGCATGCGGCTGCCCCGCGGTCGGTGCCCGTGCATTGCGGGCCGCAATTTGCGGTCCACAGCACGGGCACGGAGCCCTTACATTTGTGGGCAAGAGGCCTAAGGAGGAAAGATATTTACCCAATGGAGGGGTAAGTACTGACAAAACTATCTTTTGGTGGGTAGCTGATTCCAGTGTTTCCAGGGATGTTCTGCTCTGGTTCTGAGATATACTGTATATTGTGGGGTTTCGCTCTGGTAGATGGGGTAAGCGGGCGCAGTACAGAGGCAAAATACAAGTTCTTAACTCAAAACGTCAGTGTTTATTCACACTTGAGGCAATTGCACAAAACAGCACGTAACTTTGCAGTCTTGGTGTTAATTTATACACCATGGAAAGTCCATATAACACAAGTCACCTTGCTGGCAGGTCTGCCTCCAGTAGTCCACAGTAGGCTTTAGGGGGCCTGTTTCCCCAGCATGCAACTCTCAGCCCTCCAGCACGGCACCAAGCCTTTAGATCCCAAAAACAGAGACATCTCTGCTGAGCCCAGCTGCCTATTTAAGGACAGCCAGGTGCTGCCAAAATTTGGATCGGCACTTAAATTCCGGTATTTGACCTCACCTGGCTGGAAACCAGACCAGCCGTACATGCTGGGAGGATAATACCTTACTGTGTCACTATATATATATATATATATATATATATATATTTATATATATTGCAAGGGGTTGCTCTCTCAAGTAGGGCAGCGGTGACAGATTCGTTTGCAGACAACAGGATTAAAGTCCAAATTGATGCTTTATTTTATGACACTCTGCTAATTTACAGGCAAACCCAGTTATAGTTCACTGGGTACGGTGAAGTTCCAGCACCACAAAACATAAATCAAACAAAATAAACTCCTGCCCGTCTGGGCTCTAACTAATACAGATTAGTTACTAGCTCACCTATTGAGCGCAGATCACACACAGAGAATCCAGCGTCTCTAGCCAGCAAGGCGGCCAGCTTCCTAGACTTCTTCCAGGCATAACTCTCTCTGACTGACATCCTGGGATGTGCTTTTATTTCTCCCTAACGATCCCAGCTGGCTACACCTGGGGATCCCTCAGGCTAGGGGAAAATCTGCCCTGGAATGGGGGTGGACTGGGGAGGTCCCACTACCAAACCAAGTCCAAATAAAATCCAGCCCTTGAACTTTTAACAAAACTGTCACAGCAACCTACACCTTGCTGAAACCTTTTTAGCTTTTCTGGATTTTACTTACCTCACCCAGTTGAGGAACCTGGATGAGATATACACCCCTTCCAAGACTTTTACATACACTTTACCACAATATACAGTGTATATGCAGCTGAACAAAAGGACTCTGGAACACATCCAGTCGGGACCCTGAGAGGAATAGTCCACGCCAGTCTGAACGCAGCAGCGTACATGGTGGCATCAGCAGCCCAATGGAGGTGTGAGTACTCACAAAACTATCCTCCTCAGTGTCAGAACACTCCAGGTTTTTCTGAAAAGCCCTGAGAACCACCTAAGAGGAACAAAAAAAATAAAAATAAAAAATAAAAAAAAATATATATATATATATATATATATATATAATGTTCCTAATATGTCCCACATTACAATGAAAATTGAGTAATATATAAAGAAATTTTCCCTATGTTTGTCAGGAGATACAGTAAGTCATGTCCCCCCTCCTCCTCCTCATTGTCCTGTGTAAGACAACTGTCTGCAGCAGGAACTTCTCCCTTCTTCCCTGTCCGGAGTAGGAGACAATGATTGTCAAACCACACCCCCTTTACTAAGCTCCACCCTTTAGGCAGTTACTAGCCCAAGATGCTGTAAGTTTATTAATAAATGTACATTTGTGAGCAAAAAATAAATAAATAAATAAAACAATTTTTTTTTTTAAATGGTAACACCCAGATGGACCTTTATTGATAAACTTCTAGTACCAGGATCAGCAACCTTCTCACTCCAGCTATTCTGAAGCTACAACTCCCATAATGCCCAATTCACTTCTATGGTAGTTAGAAGAATAGCTGAGAATGTTGCAAGCTGGGAGTTGTAGTTTCACAGTAGCTGGAGTGCCGTAGGTTGCTGATCCCTGTTCTAGTAGTAATAATAAAAGAATGGCACAACATAGAATCTTAAGAATAGATGCTCCGGAATTGTCATTTCACATGGAATGCAATTATTTTGTTTAAGGCTCCATTCAGACGTCCGCACTTTAGGTCCAGATCCATTCCGCAATTATGTGGATCGGGTGCGGACCCATTAATTTTCAATGTGGACAGAAAAGATGCGGACAGGACACTGTGTGCTGTCCGCATCCGCATTTTCGGTCCACAGCCCCACACTTCCGGTCCGAGGCTCCAGAAAAAAATAGAACATGTCCTATTCTTGTCCGCAGCTGCGGACAAGAAAAGGCATTTCTATTGGGGTGCTGGCCCGGTGTTTTGCGGATCGCCAATTTGCGGATCCGCAAAACACTGCGGACGTGTGAATGGACCTTAATTTGGATATGTCAGGAGAGGTGACAGATGCTCTTCAAGTCGGACTTAGGCCTCTAAGTACAAACATATTTTCATTCCATTTCCGTTCAGGTTTTTTTTGCGGACTGTATATTGAACAATTTATTTCAATGGGTTCGCAAAAAAAAACGGAAGGTACTCCGTGTACCTTCCGTTTCCGTATTTCCGTTCCACCAAAAAATAGAACATTTCCTATTATTGTCCGCATTACGGACTAGTATAGTATTGTTAGGGACAGCTGTTCCGTTCCGCAAAATACGGAATACACACGGATGTCATCCGTATTTTTTGCGAATCGGTTTTTTGTGGACCGCAAAAGACATACAGTCGTGTAAGAGGCCTTACCCAGTTATAGTGGCACTAGTTATTTTTGTGTTAGTAGCATTTGGTATAGGGGGTGTCCTCACTGTTGGTTACCCTTGCCCACCCCCCACATAGGGATGCTGTGGGGTGTTGAATCATGTCAGTGGTGTGCAATAGCCAAATGACATCTCTCCTGTCTGCTGATGGACATCATACAATGCCGGGCTACGATGAAATATAGGTCTAGTCTCCCTCCGATCTCCTCTTCCTCAGAAGCTGTAAAATGTTATATGAATAAAGCTAATTTTACTGAACCCTACATGTGCCCCATGGGGCACTTTCCCAAAAGGGGCATGGCAAGGAAGAGGATCGGGCCCATGGGGCCTGGCACATTTATCTTCTTTTACGTCAGTTTTATGGAACTGCTATAGATTTGATTCTAGACCCCTGGACTGCTAGAGGACACGCCTAACTTATGATGACGCCTGCTCTTCATCATAAATAAGGCTCATCCTCCGTCAGCACCTGGGATATCATGAACTTGGGTAAAACACTGGATTATGACAAATTCAAGTGGCAAGAGGGTAGAGGGAGATAAAAAGTGACAAATTGCAAATGGCACTTGTACCACAATTTGTGACTTTTCTGGTGTTTTAGGTTGATTCCTCTAGGAGGTGATTGCACCTGAATTGTCATTGGAGTAGGCATTTGCACCAAATTTATGATACCTTTTTAGGGTGGCCTGCACCATGCCTGACATTTTGTATTTACTAAGGGGGTTTTTTTTTGTTTCCTGGTGATATTTTTTACAATTTTTTTTTTCTTTCCTCGCATTTCCCTCTCTCCTTCCCCCTACATTGGGTGGTCTGTGGGTGACAGTTGGCAACTAAGGTTTAAAATAAAGAAAGGGGTTGGCTGGGTTTTTTCTGGGTTCAGACAGATTTATCTTTGCTACTGTTTGTAAAAAGTTACAAATGTACTCCCAGTTCCTTGGTGGCGTACAAACTGGTGAATAGATTTCAAACTGGTATTTTTCACATAAAGTTAAAAAATTACGTAAAATATTTTGTCAATTTGTCACAAAAAACTGGCTTCAAAGCAAGCAGGCTCTCCAAAAAAAGCAAAAAGTTGCATATTGATACCCCCTAAGTTTACTCTGTCTTACTTATAGACAATATTTGTAAATCTGCCGCATTATGTCTTTGTAGAATGTGAAATGTTTAGAATTATACGTTTCTTTCCCTTCCAGCTGTAAAAGGAGTGACAGTATATATAGAAACAGGCGCCTGGTATTAAATTACACATCGGTCTCATTTACTCTTTGTAACATAGTAACATAGTTTATAAGGCTGAAAAAAGACATCTGTCCATCCAGTTCAGCCTTTTATCCTGCAGGTTGTGGTCCTGTCATATCCATCAACAGTCGTCTTCCCATCAACAGCTTACACTGAGTGCTGCAGGAGTAAGGAGCTTGATGTGAAGATGCCCGAGCAACTTGTAAATCTTCACATGGAAATGGGTCAAACGATCCCCCTTCTCAGTCGGCTTGGTTAATGGTTGTAGTGTCAGTAGCCACCAGTATGGCGGTTATACATTATGTCTAAAGACTTACAGAGGATTGCTGTTTCTGGAACTAAAGGTTATTCTCTGTATTCAGTTACGTTATACATATTTCCATTTCATGGATTTCAAAATCTCTGCTTCATGTAAGTCCTTCTGCAATTCCTACAATGAAATACGGGTGGCCAGTAGTGTTGATCGAGCATGCTTGGCGGAACACCAGTTTGGCTTGAGCATTGTGATGCTCGGCACATCGCGGTGTTCGGCCGAATACCACGTGTGCTCGAGCTCGATGCTCGAGTCTCCTCCCCGCACGTTTGTTGGCTGCTACACAGCCAATAAATGTGCACGTAAGTACTACCACTCACTGTTATGCCGTAGCCATGTTGGTTACTGGCATTACAGTGATTGGCTGGCCGGAACGCGTCATCGGGTGCTATATAGCATCCGATGACAAGTGGTTCGGCCAGTCTTAGTCAGGGAGAGCTGTGCTGTAGAAGGGACAGATAGTGTAGGGAATTGAATTTTAGTTTTTTGTTAGGCAGGGTTGGTGTTAGAGACCAAAAAGTCATTTTAAAGGGAATCTGTCACTAGCAATTTACCAATTTTTTTTTCTCATGAATCCATGTTTAACAGAGTACCTTTTTTCCATCTGTCTTATTCTTTTGATTGTCAGTCTTGTCATTTCTTCAAAAAAATCGATTCTTATGATATGTAAATGACGCTGTAAGGAGCCCAGAGGAGCGTTCTTCTTTCTCCACGGTGCCCAGGAACGCCCCTCTGAAGTGCCGTGCCCGCCTAAATTTGAAAACTAATAACGCCTCCCAGAGGCGCGGCTAAGTGCTCAACACCCCCCCTCCTCAGCGCCGCGCTCTGCGGCAAACACCCCGATCCTCCTCTCGCCGGCATCCCAAATCCCGCGCAGGCGCAGTGCCGTCAGTCATCTTATCATAGCGCAGGCAATCGCCGGCACTGCGCCTGCGCAGGATTTGGGATGCCAGCGAGAGGAGGATCGGGGTGTTTGCCGCAGAGCGAGGCGCTGAGGAGGAGGGGTGTTGAGCACTTAGCCGCGCCTCTGGGAGGCGTTATTAGTTTTCAAATTTAGGCGGGCATGGCACTTCAGAGGGGCGTTCCTGGGCACCGTGGAGAAAGAAGAACGCCCCTCTGGGCTCCTTACAGCGTCATTTACATATCATAAGAATCGATTTTTTGAAGAAATGACAAGACTGACAATCAAAAGAATAAGACAGATGGAAAAAAGGTACTCTGTTAAACATGGATTCATGAAAAAAAAAAATTGGTAAATTGCTAGTGACAGATTCCCTTTAAGTACTATTGTGTCTGGCAGCAATATATATTATTAGCGCAACCTGCGCTAAATTGCATCCAATTGTTTGATCGCTGCAGACAGCGACATTACCTGCGCTACATCTCCTGTGTAACGTGTGTGCAGCCTAAAAATATCTGTGACATCCAGTGTACTATTTCCGTAGACGGTCTCCGCTGCGGACAGTTACATTACCTGCGCTACATCTCCTGTATAACGTTTGCGCATCCTAAATATCAGTGATATTCCTAGTAATTTTTTCGCCACTGGTGACAGCGACATTACCTGCGCTACATCTCCTGTATAGTGTTTGCGCTTCCTAAATATCTGTGACATTCAGTTTAATTTATTTGCGCACACACTTACAAAACCTGCGCTACTGTACATGTGACATACTTGCAAATCATATATACCAGTTAATATACGCAAGGCGAGCAGTAAGGGACGGGGAAGTTGCCGTGCCACTGATGGTGCACGCAGAGGCCGTGGCCCTGGACACGGTGAAACTGTGCCTGCTGCCAGAGCACAAGAAACACACTCATCCACTATACCTAGCTTCATGTCCCAGTTTGCAGGGCGGCCTAGCCCACGTGTTTAACTTAGTGGTTCAGCGGTTTCTCAAAACCTACCCCAATTTGCCTGAGCTACTGGTAAAGGTGCGCCACGTGTGTGCCCATTTCCGAAAGTCATCTACAGCTGCCGCCAGTCTTGCAACGCTGCAGCAGCGCTTGCAATTGTCAGCTCACCGACTGTCGTGCGACGTGAGCATGCGCTGGAACTCCACGTTGCACATGTTGGCCAGGCTTTGTGAGCAGCAGAGGGCAGTAGTAGAATACCAGCTGCAACATGGTCATCGCCTTTCCAGTCGGCTTCCGCTCTTCACAAGTGACGAGTGGGCATGGATGTCTGACCTCTGTGAGGTTTTACGCAACTTTGAGGAATCAACACAGATGGTGAGCGGCGATGCTGCTACCCTGTTTCCCTGAAAATAAGACAGTGTCTTATATTAATTTTTGCTCCCAAAGATGTGCTAGATCTTATTTTCAGGGATGTCTTATTTTTCCATGACACCGGGGGATCAGAGGGGGGAATAAAAATGACACAGAGGGATCAGAAGGGGGAATCAAAATGGCACAGGAGAATCAGAGGGGGGGATTACCATTTTAGTACCCCCTTCTGATCCTCCTGTGTCATTTTGATTCCCCCCTCTGATCTCCCTGTGTCATTTTAAGTGATCCCCCTCCCCTGTGCCAGCAGACAGTGGATTATTTAGTCTCTTCCCCCCTCCCACCTTCACCAGACATCCCCCACCACTTTATCAGACATTCCCCCCCCCCCCCCCCCCCCCACCTCAGTCACTCCTGTGTGTCCGTGCCAGCCAGATTAAACACAATGTACCCAACTCCTGCCCCGGGGCGACTCACTCACTGTCTAATTGTGAGTCAGCCAGACTCCGTCAGGGCAGAGCGAGCAGCAGGCAGCAGCTTGTCCTGGCGGCGGCGCGGGCTCTCTGATTTAAAGAGACAAATCAGTGAGATGCGCGGTGGCGCCCGCCGCTACGGTCCAGAGGAGTCAGACCCCTTACAGTAGCTTCAGGGGCCTTATATTCTTGGGGGGCCTTATTATCGGGAAGGCCTTATGTTCGGGGGTGGCCTTATTATCGGGGAGGTCTTATTTTCGGGGGATGTCTTATTTTCGGAAAAAACACGGTATTATCAGCGTAACCATCCCACTTCTGTTTCTACTGAAATGAAGGAGGACGCTTTGCATGTGGAAGATAGCCAGACCACCCTCCGTTCGTCTTCTCAGTGCGAATTGGATGATGAGGAGGAGGAGGAGGAGCAGGAGACGGTTGCCTCCTCTACAGAGGGTAGTACCCACAGCAGGTTTATTCCATCTGTTCAGCGTGGATGGGCCGAAGAGGAGAAAGAGGATGAGGAGATGGAGTCATCCTCCTGATGAGGACTCTGCACACATGGCTGACTTTATGTTAGGCTGCCTTTCCCGTGACCCTTGCGTTATACGCATTTTGGCCAACACCGATTACTGTTTGTTCACTCTTCTCGACCCCCGCTACAAAGAGAACTTCTCATCTCTCATTCCTGTGGTGGAGAGGACAAGCAAAACAGTGCAATACCAGAGGGTCTTTGTGGAAAAATTGCTCCCAAAATTTCCAGCTGACAACGCTGACGGCAGAGTACCTAGTTCCTTGAGTAACCGAGGAGAGGAGACGAGGAGGGGAACACACAGCAGTTCCAACAGAGGCAAGGCAACACTCTCCAAGGCCTGGGACAGTTTCATGACACTCCGCCAGCAACCTCACCCTGATTCGTGGCCTAGTGTCGCAAGGAAAGAAAATTTTTGGAATATGTTGAAGGAGTACGTAGCAGACTGTGTCAGTGTCCTCAATGATCCCTCTGTGTCTCACAACTATTGGGTGTCCAAGCTGGACACGTGGCACGAACTGGCGCTCTACGCCTTAAAGGTGCTGGCCTGCCCCGCCGCCAGCGTTTTGTCAGAGCGGGTATTTAGTGCTGCTGGGGGCATAATAACTTATAAGTGCATCCGCCTGTCAACTGAAAATGCTGACAGGTTGACTCTTATCAAAATGAACAAGGCCTGGATTGCCCCTGACTTCTCTATTCCACCAGAGGAAAGCGACTGAACATAAAGGCACTTATGGTGTATTGAATACACTGTATTCCCATGCACCCCTTCTACCACAAAAAAGGGTATATGGTTCAATCTTCCTTTTCTCGTACTCCTCCTCCATCATATCAACATGCTTATTAGGCTGCCCTCGGTCCTAATGTTTTAGAGGGTCAGCTCAGCAGCAGGCCCTCAACCATAATTTTTTCGATGGTCAGCTCAGCAGCAGGCCCTCAACCATAATTTTTTCGATGGTCAGCTCAGCAGCAGGCCCTTAACCATAATTTTTTCCGTGGTCAGATCAGCAGCAGGCCCTCAACCATAATTTTTCCAATGGTCAGCTCAGCAGCAGGCACTCTCCCCTAATGTTTTAGAGAGTCAGCTCAGCAGCAGACCTTCATCCCTAATGTTTTAGATGGTCAGCTCAGCAGCAGGCCCTCGCCCATAATGTTTTAGATGGTCAGATCAGCAGCAGGCCCTCAACCATAATTTTTCCAATGGTCAGCTCAGCAGCAGGCACTCTCCCCTAATGTTTTAGAGAGTCAGCTCAGCAGCAGACCTTCATCCCTAATGTTTTAGATGGTCAGCTCAGCAGCAGGCCCTCGCCCATAATGTTTTAGATGGTCAGATCAGCAGCAGGCCCTCGCCCATAATGTTTTAGATGGTCAGATCAGCAGCAGGCCCTCAACCATAATATTTTAGAGGGTCAGCTCATCAGCAGGTCCTCAACCATAATTTTTTCGATGGTCAGCTCAGCAGCAGGCCCTCAACCATAATTTTTTCGATGGTCAGCTCAGCAGCAGGCCCTCAACCATAATTTTTTCAATGGTCAGATCAGCGGCAGGCCCTCGCCCATAATTTTTTCCATTGTCTGATCAGCAGCAGGCCCTCGCCCCTAATGTTTTAGAGAGTCAGCTCACCAGCAGACGCTGAACCATAATTTTTTCGATGGGCAGCTCAGCAGCAGGCCCACAACCATAATTTTTTCCATGGTCAGCTCAGCTGCAGGCCCTCAACTATAATTTTTTCCATGGTCAGATCAGCAGCAGGCCCTCGCCCCTAATGTTTTAGAGAGTCAGCTCACCAGCAGACCCTCAAACATACTTTTTCGATGGTCAGCTCAGCAGCAGACCCTCACCCCTAATGTTTTCAATGGTCAGATCAGCAGCAGGCCCTCGCCCATAATTTTTTCCATTGTCTGATCAGCAGCAGGCCCTCGCCCCTAATGTTTTAGAGAGTCAGCTCACCAGCAGACGCTGAACCATAATTTTTTTCGATGGTCAGCTCAGCAGCAGGCCCACAACCATAATTTTTTCCATGGTCAGCTCAGCAGCAGGCCTTCAACCATAATTTTTTTCATGGTCAGATCAGCAGCAGGCCCTCGCCCCTAATGTTTTAGATAGTCAGCTCAGCAGCAGGCCCTCGCCCATAATGTTTTAGAGGGTCACCAGCAGGCCCTTGCTCCTAATGTTTTTGAGGGTCACCAGCAGGCCAGCAATCATAATTTTTCAAGGGTGTATGATGCCCTTCTTTATGTGTAATAAAGGGTGTATTGGAGTGCCGGTTCCTTGCAATTTTTGGCAGCCCTTTCACTTAGTGCATAGGCTTTATGAACAACCTGAACAATTGTACCACACCTGAACAATTGTACCACAATGTGAATGAGGTCCTCCTTTATGTGATATACAGGTTGTATCGGAGTGCCTCTACCTTGTAATTTTTGGCAGCGCTTGCACTTTATTTACAAGTAAATATACAGGAAAGAATGTTTCCTAACAAATTTTCCTCTAAAATCGATTTTGTCTTCGGCTTTGTGCGTATTATTGTCAGTCTGTAAAAGTGACGTACTACTCGGACAACATCGTTCCCAGCAGTGACCTGGGAGTCCAAGATGCATCCAGACATCCTCCCCATGCTGTTCCCGAATCATTTCATTGGTGTTTCCATCAATTTCTGACCTTTTCATGTGAACCAGACACCCTCCCCTATTCTGAGCAGGGGGTGCCTGGTTTAATGCTCGGGTTCTCCAATTGACTTCCATCATGCTTGGGTGCTCGGTAGAGCACCTGAGCATCCCCAGGTGTTCTACTCGAACACCCTAGCACCGGAGCACTTGGGTGCTCGATCAACACTAGTGGCCAGTCCATATCAATGTATGGGGGATGCTTTAGCAATATTCCTTTCTACAGCAGCAAAGTCTTTCTGCCATAAGCGAGCACATTACCTTGCTGAGTCCAATGCATGGCCTTGTGGGTTGAAGACATTCTATTCTCCTCCTCTCTGGAGTACTTTGGTAGTATGGCTGCTTTCTGGGCAGTTGTAGGCTCAGAGACTAGGGTTCTCGGTACCTGGGTTCTTTCCTCTGAACTGCTTCACACTAGACTCACTCTTCAACTACCTAGGGGGTGGACCTGGTCCATCACCCTCACAACTTAATTATTTAAGCTGTTAACTCTATGCTGTTCATACTGTGCTATTAAGTGCACATACATAACAATTAGCAACATTTAAAAAAAATTGCATTCACGCTGTTAATAGTAATTAAAGGGGTTTACCAATATTTTTTTTTACTCTGGAGAGGTCATCATTATCTGATCGTGGGGGCTCCTGTGAGTGCCACGGCCTTCTTTCTGCTTTTCCTAGGCTGAAGTTTTTAGGTTAAGTGAATGGGGTTGAGCTGCAATACCAAGCACAGCCACTATACAATATATGGCACTGTGCTTGATAAGCTGCAAGAAGGCAGTGGTGTTTATAGGAGCGCCGCTGCCTTCTCAAAACAGCTGATCGGTGGGGGTCCCGGGTGTCAGACCCCCACCAATCAGATACTGATGACCTATCCAGAGGATAGGTCATCAGTAAAAAAAAAAAATCTCAGAAAACTCTTTTAACCCTTTGCAGTAGTCCTTTTGGGGTACTGCACCTACATTGTATACTTCTGGAAATGCAGGTGCTGCTAACAACTGATTGATATGATATTGATGAACTGTTAGTCTCATAAAAAAAATATATTTATCGTATTATGTGTGGACCTTAATGTACCATCAACCTGAGGTCAGCCCTGGTCATATTACCATATAGGTCAACTCTTCTTCACATCTAGCTTAATGGACTTTAAAGCTTTACATAGATATAGCTAATTTTACAGAACTCAGTGCTCTGTGTCTGGATGTCAAAATGTGATTGCTGTCCCTTTAAGGAGCAGAATTCTACCAGACCAACAGACCAAAAATAGTTGCGCCCACCCCCTGCTATATATGCATCCCCCCCAAATCCCTTCCAGGCTCTACAGAGGGTATGTTGAAGTCCATGACATGTTTTATGACAGAACTATATTTGATCTCTTTCTAGTGACGGAAAGTTCTATGCTATACTTCTGTAATGTAAACTTTCTCTTCCGTATGCTGTGTTTTATAGGGCAGCACCAGACACCTGTGTCACCCCCGGGCTCTGGGTCCCTACCACCACCAAAGGAGAAAAGGACCAGAAATCTGCGTTTTTAACCTTCGGATTTCCAGACTAACAAATCCAACTTCATTCTACGTCCCATTTCTAAATCATTCAACCTTCATTTAAAGAAAGTTAAACCACAGATGAGAACTGACTTCTAATAAGACGATCTGGTAGAGCTGGGATGGTGGAGGGTGAGCAAGACGCCTCTGAGCCCCTATACTGCAGTCAGAAAATTTGCCTATGTCTTCACACTGGTCTTAAAGGGATTTTCCAGTTTGCATCAACACCCTTTAAATTAATCCTGTATGAAGGTAGCTGTAATAATGTAATGTATTTCATTTACCTTTATTGCTCCTATCTTCCGTTCTAGACTGTGGTCCATGCGGCTTTTTTTATTTCCTGTGTGGGCGGGGCAGTGATAGGGGAGTGTCTATGTAACTGGTGGGGTGGGAGGAGCTATAAAGTAGCTGGGCATTGTTAGGGGCGGTGCTGGAGCTGTGGCAGAGAAAGAAGTCACTACACTGACTCAAATTGGGCTCAACTACAAACCTTGGTATCACATACACCCCAATAACAACTCCTAAAAAGATGACATCAAGTAATCTACTCCACGTGTCAAACACCATAATCTTTATGAATGAAAACAAGTAAAAAACAACAATAATAAACCAGGACTGCGACACGGCGTTGGGGGTCACGGGTTCTTTTGCGGTTTGTATTTTTGGTATGCCTGTTCGGACCCGATTATTGCTTCCTGCTCATGCATTGTCCGTCTGAACTTACCACCATATGATAGTTCCCTGATCTATGTGAGTAGTATATGGAGGGATTTCTCGTCAAACTCAAGGTGACAGGTGGCCACGCCCCTTTTCCCGCTGTCCGGACAAGCCATAATATGGTACATTCAGGCTACAACTCATTTAAGTTTTAAAAAATATCTTGACTTTCTGTAATTTAATTAAGTTTTAATATGTTTAAAATAAAAATGATATTAAGCTTGTATTAACCGCTTATTAAGCTCAATCAAAAATATGCAGATATAAATATAAAAATATATAAAAATTATAAATCTATATAAATATACAAAATATAAATCTAAAAACTTTATATACTAGCGTATTTAATAAAATAATATCTATTTTATCTATCATCTATCAAAAAATATAAAATATGCTATCTATTTATGTATCCAACCATCTATCTATTTATCTAGCTATCAAAAAATATACAGATATAAATATAAAAATATATAAAAAATATAAATCTATATAAACATACAGAATATAAAAATAAAAATTGGACCCTAGATAGATAGACAGATAGATATTTGAAGATAGATAGACAGTTAGACACATAGATAGATAGATAGATAGATAGATAGATAGATAGATAGTATTTTATATTTTTGATAGATATTTAGATAGATATTTGAAGATAAACAGATAAAATAGATAATAGATAAAATAGATAGATAGATGGCTCGATAGATAGATGGATAGATATATGGTTAGATAGATAGATGGTTATATAGATAGATAGTATTTTATATTTTTGATAGATAGATAACTAGATACATAGATAGGTAGTTAGATACATAAATAGATGGATAGATAAATAACAGCTAGATAGATAGAATAGACAATAGATAAAATAGATAGATGGGTAGATAGATATTTGAAGATAGATAGATATTTGAAGATAGATAGATAGATGGTTAGATAGATAGTATTTTATATTTTTGATAGATAGATAAATAACAGATAGATCGATAAAATAGGTAATAGATAAAATAGATAGATGGCTCAATAGATAAAATAGATAGACAGATAGATAGATAGATAGATAGATAAAATAGATAGATGGCTTGATAGATAGATAGATAGATAGATAGATAGATACAAAAATAAAAAAATAAAGAGCAGCGCACAGAAACCAGCAGGTGCAATCCCTTCAAAGACCGGAGACCAAGGTCCACTTATCCTAATATATACATGTCACATCTTGAGGAGACCCTCGTCTTTGTGGGCCACCACTTCAGCCGAGTTCTGGGGTGGTGGCGTTACATAGACAACATTTTCTTGGTGTGAGTGGGCACCGCAGAGGACCTCATGGCGTTCCATTCCTACTTAATCTCCATTGACCCTAGTCATGTCAAATTTACTTTGACCTATTGAGAAGATAGGATCCAGTTTCTTGATGCAGAGATTAATTTTCACGATCACTCTCGCAACACTGATCTATATGTGAAATCAACTGACAAGAATACTGTATTAAGGTATGAGAGTCATCATCCACGCCCTATGATAAAATCCCTTCCATTCAGACAACTGCTGCTGGTGAAAAGGATAATTCAGGATGAATCCCTTTTTGGACACTAGATTATCAGAAATGGGCAATGAATTTCGCTCCAGGGGTTACCCCCAAAAAATCTATATCGAAATGTGTATCCAAAATTAAAGCTGTAGATAAGAGTGAGGTTAAAAAAGATCCAACTAAAGTCAGAGATCCTCTCCCAAGAATTCCATTTGTGTCGGCTTATAGTGTAGAAAGTCCACAAATTTCATCTATGTTGAGAAAACACTGGAAGATATTAACCAGTAATTTTGAGAACATGAAGGAATTTAGGAGCCCTCCTCTCTGTTCCTATCGTAGAAACCGTAATTTGGGGGATAGACTGGTTAAATCAGATGTCGGTTCTTCTAAAGTAAGTTGTGGCACCTATTTTGGTTCAACTCGCAAGGGTTGTTATCTGTGCCACAACTGTGTGAATTGCTCTTTGATGTTGCTGGGTGACTCTTTTACGAATCCCTCCTCTGGTAAAATGGTAAAAATCCTTAACATGTGACTCTACGTTTGTAGTGTACTTACTTTCTTGTCCTTGTAACCTATTATATGTTGGGGAGACCACTTGGGATGTAAAAACTCGGCTAAACCAACATAGATACTCCATTAGGAAGCAAAAGTTGGACTTAACTGTGTCAAAACATTTTACGGAGGCTAAACTCTCAGAAAGAAATCTACGGTTTAGGATTTGGATTTTAGAACAAGTACCTATATTAAGACGTGGTGGAGATAGGACAGCTATACTTAAGAAAAGGGAACTCTATTGGATTTTTACATTACAGACCCTGAAACCTAGAGGCCTGAATGTGGAATTCAAAGTTTTCTAATTGAGATTTTTGTCACATCTTTCTTCATTTCTGATTCCTTTCGAGTCCCATTTGTATGGGTTCAGACATGTGCTGTTTTCTAACTTGTTGTTCTGTTATCCCCATATAGGAACTTATTGAAGACATGAATTTGATGGACAGTCACACTGGATGCCGGCCTACAGGACCATACAGGCTATTTGTTAAGAGTTTTCCATATGTCTATGTATCATGTTACTATATAGGAGACCACAGGAATGGCGATTTTTTTAAAAATATTTTGGGGACATGATTTCCCGACTTGGTCCCTCACATGCCCCCATTGGGACAACTCATGATACGATGACCCAGTAGCTATATATTCTTTATTCCGTGCCCAACATTTCCATACGTTATTATATACATGTGGTTTTTTCCAGGACTTGGATCTGGGACTCTGGGTCCCACAAATGTGACACCAGATTCCATCTCCTAATTGGGCGTTGTGCACTCCCTTTGGGGAGATCCCTGAGAGGACACTCTACCCCCTGGTTTTAATATAGACCGTTTCCCTTGAGGCCGCCTATGGTTGTCATGGTGATGGTGGCGTCGCCGCTGGCATATTTATGCAGACGGCGATTCCTTCCTGAACCTAGAATACAGGTGACTATTGTGGCCCATAAGTACACCTTATTTCCTCCAACTGGGCCTCTGTGCAGTACATATACAGGCACTGATAATTAGGGGCTGATTTGGTTTATATATAATGTATTCACGGCTATAGGTTCTCCCAGGGGGCGTACCTGCACGTTTTGGGCAGGTGTATGCGCTCTGGGCTTCTCTAAAGCCGTGTCCGTCTTCGTTGTGGTCTCCTATGCTTATAATGCTAATCCCGTCTCTCGCGAGAGGACGGACTTGCGGCGCTTGCGCAGACCGCATTTCCTGACGCTGACTGGGTCCTGCGTATCACCGGCACCATGTGAGACTGCTCAACGGTTTTTTATTCGTTTTTTTATTAAACACATCATGTACACCTGATTTTCTTTTTATACCATAATCATGTCCCTTCACCAATCATGGACACAATATGGATTTTATGTGGATATCTTTATTATAGACAATTTTACAAATCACGGAATGAAGATGATGAATTATGTCATGGATAACATGAAATTGTACAATTTTTTTGTATAATTGTGAATTTTGGATCAATCATGTAATCACATTTTTTAATTGGGTTTGCTATATACAGTATGTATTGCACTTTGCACATGTCACTACAGCTTGACAAAGGCTCCATTGAGTAGAGCTGAAACGTTGCTGCTGGATGGGTAATAAACCATCCAATTTTTTTTACTAAACTGTTGGAGTGCTGCCTTTTTTTACTTGATAGATAGATAGATAGATAGATAGATAGATAGATAGATAGATAGATAGATAAAATAGATATATAGATAGATATTTGAAGATAGAAAGAAAGTTAGCCTCATAGATAGATGGATAGATAGATAGATAGATAGATAGATAGATAAAATAGGTAATAGTTAAAATAGATAGATGGCTCAATAGATAGATAGATAGATAGATAGATAGATAGGCCTACGACACTCTACGCAGGCGATACAAACGCACTCTCAGAGAGAAGAAACAGAGGCACCTCTCCCACAAACTCCAGCAGCTCGAGGACTCCCTCCAGGACAACTCATTCTGGGAGACCTGGCACCATATGGGCACAAAACCCAAGAAAAACTCCCTCCACATTCAAAATGGCAGCATCTGGCTCAGCTCTACAAAAACATCCCTGAAGAAGGCCAAACCCCAGAAAAGCAACAGATAACCACAAAACTGAGGGACATGGAGAAGGCCATCAAGAACTTCCAGAACCCTCTGGACTCACCAATCACCATGCAAGAGATAGAGGAAAGAATCGCCCTGCTGAAAGGCAAAAAGGCCAGTGGTACTGATGGCATCCTGCCAGAGATGATTAAATACAGCTCCCAGACATACACATAGCACTGGCAAAATTATTCACCCTCATCCTCAGTGCGGGACACTTCGCCCAAGACTAGAACCAAGGCCTCATAAAACCCATCTACAATAATGGGGACCAATATGATCCAGCCAATTACAGAGGGATCTGCGTCAGCAGCACTCTGGGGAAACTGTTCAACAGCATCATCAATAAAAGAATACTCACCTTTCTCACACAGCACGAGGTTCTCAGCAAAAGCCAAGCTGGGTTCATGCCAAACCACCGCACCACTGACCATATCTACACCCTGCACCGCCTCATCAAGACACATGTCAATATTTGCTTGTTTTGTGGACTTTAAGAAGGCGTTTGACTCGGTGTGACAGCCGGGCCTGTTCCTGAAACTTCTGAAGAGCGGAATAGGAGGGAGAACGTATGATGTCATCAAGAGCTCATACACCAGGAACCAATGCAGCGTGAAGGTGAGCGGAAAGAGGATGGCTTATTTCCAGCAGGCCCGAGGGGTCAGACAGGGCTGCAGCCTGAGCCCAACACTCTTTAATATCTATATCAATGAACTGGCTGCAGCTCTGGAGGCCTCCTCAGCACCAGGCCTCCCCCTGCATGACTGCAAGGTGAAGTTCCTGCTGTAGGCCGATGAGCTCCTGCTTCTGTCCCCAACAGAGAGAGGCCTGCAAGACAGCCTGGCAGTACTGGAAAAATTCAGCACCACATGGGCACTACCCATTAATCCTAAGGCCTCTTTCACACTTGCGTTGTTGGGATCCGGCATGCACTTCCGTTGCCGGAGGTGCCTGCCGGATCCGTAACAACGCAAGTGTACTGAAAGCATTTGAAGACGGAACCGTCTTCCAAATGCTTTCAGTGTTACTATGGCACCCAGGACGCTATTAAAGTCCTGGCTGCCATAGTAGGAGCGGGGAGCGGGGGAGCGGTATACTTACAGTCTGTGCGGGTCCCCGGGCGCTCCAGAATGACGTCAGAGCGCCCCATGCGCATGGATGACGTGATCCATGTGATCACGTGATCCATGCGCTTGGGGCGCCCTGACGTCACTCTGGAGCGCCCGGGGAGCCGCACGGACGGTAAGTATGCTGCTCCCCTGCTCCCCGCTACACTTACCATGGCTGTCAGGACTTTAGCGTCCCGGCCGCCATGGTAACTATTCAGAAAAAGCTAAACGTCGGGTCCGGCAATGCGCCGAAACGACGTTTAGCTTAAGGCCGGATCCGGATCAATGCCTTTCAATGGGCATTGATCCCGGATCCGGCCTTGCGGCAAGTCTTCAGGATTTTTGGCCGGAGCAAAAAGCGCAGCATGCTGCGGTATTTTCTCCGGCCAAAAAACGTTCCGTACCGGAACTGAAGACATCCTGATGCATCCTGAACGGATTACTCTCCATTCAGAATGCATTAGGATAATCCTGATCAGTATTCTTCCGGCATAGAGCCCCGACGACGGAACTCTATGCCGGAAGACAATAACGCAAGTGTGAAAGAGCCCTAAGAAGACCAAAGTCATGGTGTTCCAGAGGAAGGGCCAGAATCAAGCCCCCATTCCTTTGTTCATATTAAATGACTCCACACTGGAGAAAACCAACAGCTACACCTACCAATCAGGGAGCTTCAAAGCAGCAATAGAAACACTGAAAGGAAAAGGCTGCAGAACCTTCTATGCCATTAGAAGACAACTGTACCACCTCAAACCACCAGTGATTGTCTGGCTAAATATATTTGATGGTGCCATCGCCCCGATCCTTCTCTATGGCAGTGAGGTGTGGGGCCCGGCCACCTACCCAGACCAGTCAAAGTGGGATTCCAGTCCATTGCAGCACCTCCAACATGGCGTGCCGGGCAGAGCTGGGCAAGTTTCCACTATGGCTCACTGTGCAGAAGAGTGCAATATCATTCTAGGCGCACTTACAGGACAGCAGCCCCGGCTCTTACCACCACCAAGCCTGGCTGAGCCACAGGTCCCAGAGCAAACTCTGCACCCTCCAACTGAGTGTCAGCTGTCTGCCCAGCCAAAACCCCCAACATGCCCTGAACAAAGCACAAATAAAGAGGGTCATAGACAGCTGCAAAGAGCGATACATAGAGGAATGGAGAAGCGAAATAAACACCTCCCAGAAACTTACCGTATACAAATCACTGCAAAGGGACTACACCATGGCGCCCTACCTGGAGAGGATACCCAACCCCAAAGACAGACAGACCTTGAGCCTGTACAGACTGAGCACCCACAGCCTGGAGATGTAGACTGGGCGGCACAGGCAGACATACAAGCCGCGGGAGAGCAGACTGTGCCAGCACTGTGTGCAGGGGGCCCTAGAGGATGAGGCCCACTTCCTGCTACACTGCAGCAAATACTCACCTGTGAGGGCTACTTACTTCCAGAGACTCTCCGCTCACATCCCGGATTTCACCTCCATAGATGAGCAGAGGAAATTCCACCTCCTACTGGGGGAAGAGGAGTCCACTGTGGAGATCGCTGCCCAATATGTCTCAACCTGTCACCAACTGAGAGGAAGATGAGACACCATGGACTATTATACCCCTATACTGCCCCTTTAACCCAACATCCACCCCCTTTAATTCCCACATCAAAACCCCCTCCACAATACCTATTATTTCTTTTGCTTTGGCAATGCTAAATGTTTTACTTGGACGTGCCAATAAAGCTTTATTGAATAGAATTGATAGATAGATAGATAGATAGATAGATAGATAGATAGATAGATAGATAGATAGATAGATAAATAGATAAAAATAGATAGATGGCCCAATATTTAAAATTTTTATATTTATATTTTGTATATTTATATATATTTATAGTTTTTATATATTGTTATATTTATATCTGTACATTTTTGATAGCTAGAGCTTAATAAGCGGTTAATACAAGCTTAAAGGGAACCTGTCACCGGGATTTTGTGTATAGAGCTGAGGACATGGGTTGCTAGATGGCCGCTAGCACATCCGCAATACCCAGTCCCCATAGCTCTGTGTGCTTTTATTGTGTAAAAAAAAGATTTGATACATATGCAAATTAACCTGAGATGAGTCCTGTCCCTGAGATAAGTTCTGTATGTGAGATGAGTCAGGGACAGGACTCATCTCAGGTTAATTTGCATATGTATCAAATACATTTTTGTACACAATAAAAGCACACAGAGCTATGGGGACCGGGTATTGCGGATGTGCTAGAGGCCATCTAGCAACCCATGTCCTCAGCTCTATACACAAAATCCCGGTGACAGGTTCCCTTTAATATCATTTTTATTTTAAACATATTAAAACATAATTAAATTACAGAAAGTCAAGCTATTTTTTAAAACTTAAATGAGTTGTAGCCTGAATGTACCATATTATGGCTTGTCCGGACAGCTGGAAAAGGGGCGTGGCCACCTGTCACCTTGAGTTTGACGAGAACTCCCTCCCTATACTACTTATGTGGGTATGTGCTTCCCCTTATAGCAGTCCTGGTATATTATAGTTTTTTTTATTGATTTTATTAATACAGATTATGGCCTTTGCGAGACATAGAATTTTTTATTAATTTTCAAATGGAATTCATACAGAAGAGATTATATAATACATTGCAATCTGCAATACAGTTCGGAATCTTTTCTAACAACCTTGTATATGGATCAAGTGAAATAGAACACATGCTCACATTGTAAATGATCATTATTAGTGTACAATGTTATTAGTCTTGGAGTAGATTACTTGGTGTCATTAGAGAGAAAGGAGAAGTGCATCATGGGTTTGGTTGGATCTAGGAACAGGAAGTGCTATATTCAGGATGGAAACAAAGCAAAGTGATTGGTTTACATGGTGAAAACGGGTCAGGAGAGTCCAAATCGAAAAAGAAAAAATTGGGAAGATGTACATGAGGAAAGCAACTACATGAGCATATCTGGTAAAAAAATAATAATAGTAATCCTGGAAAACCCCTTTAAGCAGGAGCATTAGATGGTTCGCAAAGTGATCAAGAGCATTTTGATGGTCACCCATAGGTGCACAGTGGTTGCTCACCGCGTAGGAGGAAGTCAGTACAATATCTCAGAGTGAAAGTAAAACGATGGCACAATTCACTTTACTCAGTAAGTAATCACAGTGCACAAAGGGAATAGCTTAATGATACCTTCAGCTCTGCTACATCTGTGATGTCAACGTCCACTCTTGTATTGCATAAAATACAAATGAACATAAAATTTTGAATATGTGAAACACCCATAACATCAGAGTTCACACTCCACAGAGTTACTATCAGGTCTGTTCTGTATTTCCAATATTCAGAGACATAGCAGAGAAATACCCGATTCATCAAAAGCTGCTTGCTAACAGGTTCTGGGTCGCCAGTAACACACTGCAGTGACTGAAGTGAGAAAGAATGAAAACAGGATGTGTGCATTCACACGACCGCAGTTTGCGGTCTGAAAAACGGTGCCCATGGTATTGAGGCTGCGACTTCAGAAATTCTCCATGCATCTGTTAATATTACAAATCACATTTAGGGCTCATGCACACGAACGTATTTTCTTTCCGCTTCCGTTCTTTTTGCGGACCGTATGCGGAACCATTCACTTCAATGGGGCTGTAGAAAATACAGAATTTACTCCGTGTGCATTCCGTTTCCGTTTGTCCGCATGGCCGTTCAGTAAAAAAGTAGTGCATGTCCTATTATTGTCCGCAAATCACGGTCCGAGGCCCCATTCAAGTCAATGGGTTCTCAAAAAATACGGAACGCACGCGGAACACATCCGTATGTTATCCGTATTTCATCCGTATTTTGCCGATCCATACTGTAGAAATGCTATGCCCAGCCCATATTGCTCATGTGTTTGGTGATTTAATAAGTTACTGTTTCTGTATACGAACCGCGAAAAACGGATCAAATACGGATATGTTTTGTGCAATAACGGAACGGAAGAGGACTTAAATCAGAGGAAAAAAAAACATATATGGAACAATAATGGATCAGTAAAAAACGGACCGCAAAACAACAACGGCCTAATGTAACTTTTGGCGAGTGCAGTTTTTCCAGAGAACACAGCGAGGGGGGGGGGGGGGGAAGAGTGAACTTGCCTTTACAAATTTGCAGTATTTCAAGACATACATCAATATTATTGAGGTGCAAAGTTGATATCACACCCCATAAAACATCATCTGTGCCCCTGACCACTATCAAACACCTACATCAATCATCCCATTTCCATCAAAGTGGTTAAAAAAAACATAGATGCTTGGGCAAACCATT
The DNA here is from genome assembly GCF_905171765.1 of Bufo bufo. Taxonomy (NCBI): domain Eukaryota; kingdom Metazoa; phylum Chordata; class Amphibia; order Anura; family Bufonidae; genus Bufo; species Bufo bufo. Next base: position 48,631,919 of record NC_053394.1, read on the forward strand.
CAACCGAACCTGTGTTCTTTTGCCCATGAAATATATTTCCTTCCTTACTTCACATCACGGATCTACCTAATCATTAAACGGGTCTTACAAGGTTCCAGAACTATGAGCAGCCAAATTTCATGATATGCAAAACATTTTATAGCTCTCCCCTTCTATGACCATCCAAGTTTGAAAGGTGTTTTTGCATCTCCTCAAGGCCAGGGTGCTACAACATTGGACCAGATTTACTAACATGTCGGAACCTAGAAACTGTCTCTAACAGGGTTCAGCAACCTTCGGCACCGCAGCTGTTGTGAAACTACAACTCCCAGCATGCACATTTGCTTCCATAGAAGAGAATAGAGCATACTGGGAGTTATAGTTTCACAACAGCTGGAGTGCCGGAGGTGGCTGACCTGGTCTAAAAAGTGTTGCAAATTGGAGCAACTCCAATGTTTTCATCCCTCTCGAAAAGGGGCCGTGACACAAAATGCTCCGTTTTGCGCCACAATTCCGGCAAACAATGCTGTGTCAAAATAAGCCAACCAATCATTGGCACAGAGTTTGTCCCTGCACCCGCCTTAGCTACTGTGCGAAATGTTTTGTAGGTCTAGACAGCCAGTCTAAATTTACACCATTTATAGGTTTAACTTAGTAAGGCCTCGTCCACATTTCCGTGTCAGTGTCACGTCCGTGCAAAAAAGTGCCCCTGTATCATCCGTGAAGATGTCCGTGAAGGATCCGTGTGTCCATTATTTCCCCACGTGTGTCAACTGTAACTCACGGACGTTGCTCAGCTAAAAATTAATTTCAAGAACATTTTCAATTTGTCTTCCGTGAAAAACGGACACACCATCTGTGTTGTGTCCGTGATTTTCACACACCCATAGACTTCAATGGACGTGCTTGGTCCGCATCACGGATCAAAGTAGTGCATGTCTCCGTGATTTTTTTACTGACTCACGGTCTGTAAAAAAAATACTGAAATGTGAACAGCAATGAAAAACGGAAGTGTGGATGAGTCCTAAATCTGCTTTATTGCCCTCTATGTGGGGTATGATTGCAGGGAGCATGCCAAGGCTTCAGAAATATGCTAGCGACCTTGCATCCGTTTCTGTCCATGGGGAAACAATGATGGCATGTGTGGTCGTGGTAATCCTGCCGTTTTATCACAATGCCGCGTCTCTGTGGAGTCCAAGCCAAACTGCCAATTCCCTGTAATGGGATCAATGGGTATGCCAGCTGCCTGACCCAAAAACCAAACATTTATGACATAATTAACAAGCCAAAAAAGTACTTTTCCGAAATCCCGCCTTACTGAAAAATGGTGCTATATGAGTAACTGACAGTGGGACCTGATATTACCAAAGTGGAAATCTCAGCAATGGTGGCCAGGGGTGTACCTAGCCTTTCTGCTGCCTGGGGCGAAAACTGAAACGCCCGGCTCAGGCAGTGCCATAATGATGACACCGGCCTCTGATAGGGGTTAGGAACTAAGACTAAAGACTATTAGAGGAAACGGTGGGCCAGGGAGACATCACTGCCGTCACAGCATTCAACTGTATTGCTGTCCTGAGTACAGCGATGCAGTTGAATATGTAGAGATGAGCGTTTCCTCAACGAAAGCGCTTATTGCCCACAGCCCTTCGGCTTCCCCCCTCTTGCCCCTACCTGGTGCTGCCTGAGGCAATCGCCTCACCTCGCCTCATTGTTGGTGCACCCCTGATGGTGGAAAAGTTATTAGAATGTTTCATGTTCATTGTCTGGGCAGTCACCTTCTCAGAACACAGCTTACATCATCTTAGACGACATTCTGAGTATTTTTGGACACTTTTGGATATTCTTTTTCACTCCCTAGACCAGTGCTGGTTGTGCAACCTACATTTTTTCCAGAACGGCCAGGTATAGATGTGGAGGTGGTATCTGCTGGGAATTGTACTTTGCAACAGATAGGAGACTATGGCTTAAACTTAGAACAAGGTTCTAGCTATATTGACTTTTGAGATCTCCACCATACAGAGGTTTTCTAAAAAGTCTCGGAAAACCCCTTGAAATGATAATATTCTGGTTACCTGCATTTACTTCTAGGGGGAAACTAAAAGAGGTTGTTCAACCAGCAAACAAGAATAGCGTTAAATACTAATACTCACTGACCCCCGCTGCTCCCGTTTCAACCTTACCCAAGTCCCCCAAAAGTCTCAACTTCCTGGTGCCCCTCTACACAGAGATGAGGCTGTTCAGGCTAATGGGGGGACGCTGCTGCAACCTGATTGCGCATTTTTTACATGTCGTAAAGGATCCAAAGCCTTAAACTGAATCCTTCATTATGCCCATGTTGAGAAGGACCCTACACAGGGTTGTCGTGATCCTGCATGGCTGAACATTTATCTTCTCGCTACTGGATTTAGTCGTAGAAGTAGAGAACAGGCGGCACATGTCACATATGTATCAGTCCAGCGTACCTGCTGTATATACATCTGCATCCCCATTACCGGGCATTCCCCCGGACGTCTTCGCATAAACCTGTCACGTATTGTATAATGTATCTAGAAATGTAGCTTTGTGAATGTTTTTTTTTTTTACTCATCCACATAGACATATCCAAATAAAAGTCCCGCTTCATGCCTTTTACAGTCACTTTATACTCTGCCTATGGATTGTAAGGTATCTTATAGGGTAAGTAGGACTGCGTCCCGCACCGTCCTGAGATGGTATTCTCCCCCTCTTAATATATTCCCCTTTGTTAAACATCAAAAAGGCTCATTCGCTTTCCTTCTTTGAGGACCGGTACCCTTTAAGACTGATAAAGCAACACTTTTTCCATAGGCTGCATATGGTATTGCAGCTCAGCGCTATTCAAGACAAGATTCTGCGGAACGGTTGCGGACCCCTTCATTTCAAAGGGGGCGGCAAAGGATGCGGACACCTCACTGTGTGCTGTCCGCATCCGTTGCTCCGTTCCGAGGCCCCACAAAAAAGACAGAACATGTCCTATTCTTGAGAATAGGCATTTCTATAATGGACCGCCCGTTCCGCAAAGTGCGGAACACACATGGGCGGCATCCGTGTTTTGAGGATCAGCAATTTGCCGAACGCAAAACACGGCACGGTCTTGTGAATGCGCCCTAAGGGAGAGTTCACATCACCGTTATTTTTCGTTCTTCGGATCCGTCATAAGAACAGTAAAATAAAGAAAAAAATGGATCCTAAGCACCAGTTTTGCACATTTAGCGTCCGTTTGAGACATTTTTGTCTGAGATCCGCTTAAGAAAAGTACTGCATGTAGCACTTTTTTCCCCATCTAAAAAAACGGATCTCAGATAGAAATGGCTCCAGCGGATGCTAAATGTGCAAAAGTGATGCTCAGGATCTATTTTTTTCTTTATTTTTCTGTTCTTATGACGGATCAGAAGAACGGAAAAATAACGGTGATGTGAACTCTCCCTAAACGGATATATCAGATAGCCCATGAATGAGAGCTGCACAGTTTCTACAGAAAACCTAACCCTCTTTCTTATCCTAGAAATCCCCTTTAAAGCCCCTTGGTCATGATAAAGAGGCACTCACAGGGACGTTTATGAGATGCCTAAAAATGTGATGCTATAGAGTATTTTCTTTACAGCCCCCGGGGAAAGATCTTAGGACGTCACACACTGTGTACGGCATCTAACTGAAAAGGCCAGTTAGGAGGAGCCATTATCTGCCAGTCATCCACCAGCCAATCAGCATCACAGGGTATATCCTCCATGATTTTGATTGGTTGCAATCAGTTAAATGGCAGAACACTCCTCCCTGTACCCCTCCCAAATATCATTTTCAGCTTGATGCCAGGCACAGTATACAGCCCCATGATATCTTATCCAGCTGTTGAGAGGGAGTCCTTTATGAGGACTGAACTTAACTCTTAAAAGACATGGATTAAATCTCTTCTAATTCATGACAGCGATGCCATGTTTTATAGGTTCTGAACCTGACAGACAGAAGGGTTGTAACTGGTTATTTTACATTATAATCCCATATTTTAAATTATTTATTAGTTATTATTATTTATTATTTTAGGTAGGTCGCATGTGAATGTTCCCCATCGTGTTCCTATAGCCGAGCTTGTATCACATATAGACACATGACTCATAAAGAGGGTCAAGTGTAAACTCAAAGTAAATGGAGCCTTCCAGAACTACCAGTGTAACACGAGGCAGCCATTCATAACCTCCTAATAATATTGGATTAGTTGTTATTTTCTACCTATTTTTCAGCGCTTTGTAGAAAATACTGGAATCCATGGTATTGCTTTAACTGCAGATATAAAACTGTGTGGTTTCATGACCCCCTAAATTTGCCAAACATTGCCCATGGTCTTGTTCTGCTTCACATGCATGTTCACATCAGAGCTTATTGCCATGAGAAAGGGAAGATAAATGTTTGCCAAGTACCTCTGGCACCACAAAGAAAAGAGAGGGCAGGTTAAAGGTCCGACAAGCTTGTAGATGTCAAAGGTTTGGATTGGATTATTAGTACGAGGGCCCATTCACAAAATCTTATTTTTCTTTCCGCATCCAATCCTCAATTTTGCAGATCGGATGCGGACCCTTTCATTTCAGCACTGTCTGCTGTCCACATCCGCACTTCCGTTCTGTGGACAAGAATAGGCATTTCTATCATGGAGAAGGAGGTTCTGATCCGCAAAATGCGGAATGCACACGGCCGGTATCAGTGTTTTGCGGATCCGCAATTTGAGGGCCGCAAAAACGGATACGGTTGTGTGAATGGATGCTAACCCTCTTCTTCCTGAATTGTAGCACAACTTTCAATAAGGGGGTTTTGCCCACCTGAGCAGGTGACAGCATATGGCTAGGAAATACTGTCGTTTGCCAATTCGGTTGTGTCTGATTGCTAGAATTAAAGTTGTTATGGAAGGTGCTTGGAGTTTATATAGAATAAAATCATATTTATTGATTTTTTTATTGTTTATTTTTGATTGTTTCTTGATTTTAATGAACTACTTTACTCTTTTCCTGTTTCATTTTTTTTCTGCCACATGACCTTTCTTCCAAACCTCCTGTCTGTCAGTCTCATTCTGTTCTGCCCCACTCCTCAAAGAATTACATCCCTTCTGCACCATGCCAACTATCCAGTAGTGGTCTGCCACTTTTTGGATTCCTCTTTGGCATCATGATCTTTATCCAGTTGTTTCACATGATAATATCCTTTAATAAATACTTATCTTTTGCACCACCTGTTTACCAATGACCTATACATATTCTCCATTCTTCTTTTTCTGCGGTCCCATAGTCCTCTCCTAACTCGGGGTTAGCGGGGGGTCTCGACCTAGGAGTAGTGATGTCAACATGGCTGACACAATGTAGTTGAGGTGTTCAGTCCATCAGGTTAGCGGGGGTCTCGACCTAGGAGTAGTGATGTCAACATGGCTGACACAATGTAGTCGAGGTGTTCAGTCCATCAGTTTAGCGGGGTCCCGACCTAGGAGTAGTGATGTCAACATGGCTGACACAATGTTGTCAAGGTGTTGAGTCCATCTGCTTGACGAGTATCAAAAGTTATCACTTAAAAGTGAAGTATAGGTTAAAGCCTATGCGTTGGGAATGAAGAGGACATTGTAAACCTTGCATTACAACTTCTCTGAAATCATTCATCACCAACTTTCTGCACGTTCTACCTAATTTCCATTCTTAACCATTCCTTTACACTTGCCTTCATCAATGTTCTATTGGTTTATATTGCCCCGACTTTCAATGAAATTGTCCTGTTTAGAAATATGTACTGTATTTAAGGGACTGTGTCAAATGACCTACTGTTGAGCATACTTTTTTAGAATTTTTTTCCATGTTTCTATCTGTATTTTTTTTTTTATCCAATAATCCTGCAGTTTTCATTCTGGCCACTAGGTCTAACATATATCAGGACTTCCTGTTCATTGAGAGCAGCCACATGGGCGATAAACACCATGGACAAGAGGGGACCTCATTGACTATCATGGGAGATTTTTCTCGGCATGTGCAGAGGTCAGGAGGGAGTAGATAAGCTGTGATATCACCTATTGCAAATGGAGGATCCTGTGTCATACAGATGTAATACTTGTCATTGTAATCCAGCTTGTGATGGTAATAAGATGTCTGCTGAAAGGCTACCTGTACGGAACAGGAAATCTTCACATATTAAAGGCCTAGAGTGTTGAGAAAACTGCACGGATTTAGATGTTTAAAATATAGATAGTGACGTGGAAAATAAAAAATAAAAAATGTTTAACCTAAACAATAGGTTATTTTTCTCATGACATGTCCCCTTTCATAGTGTTATAGAAGTTGAGGGTTGAGAAGGTTAAGAAATCCAAACATATAACACCCCTTATACCATAATAGATATAATCAGCTGTTTTATATTTCATTTGTATGTGAAATTTTCTATAAAGTTTACATGTTGTGATCAATAGGTATTATAAAATCGTATTTTCTTTCATCTTATGTGTAATGGGAGTAGTGCTATCATTTATGTCTAAACTAAACATCACTTAAAGGGTTGTCCAGGATTGGAAAAAAAAAAGAGTTATTTTTCCAAACGAACAGCGCCACTCCTGCCCATAGGCTGTGTCTGGTATTGCAACCTATCCCCATTAAAGAGTAGATGGCTGCAGTACCCAACACAGAGCACAGACTAAAATTTCCAAACCTGGAGAACCCCTCTAAGGTACGACTTTCAAGGCTGGCCCTGTGGGAACACACAATATATCGAGCGTACACAGTGCATATTGTAGACAAATTGTGGCTGTTGTTGTAAATGTTATGTTCCAACTATCTGAAGCCTTCGGTACAACCCCGAGTGCCTTACCCTGTTGTAAACCGAACACTCGTCCTAACATATCTGATCATGTTTTACTTGGGGGTTGTATATTGATGCCAAATGGGGTCCTATAGCAGTTCCACCATCAGTACCTTAACATGGCTAGTGTGTTTTAGCACAGTTTTTGGGTTTAGTTTAGACTCAGGGAATTGTGTGGATGGAAAAATATACGTATTGTACATTTTATAACCAACATATCTGCTGTAAAAAAAAAAAAATCCTATGTAAATCCTGTAAAAATTCTATTTATTGTATGGCAAAAGGCGTCCTTACTTCTCTCTGGATAAATATATATTATACCTGTAATGTTTGGTTTGGTGATGAAAATGTAACTTTAGGTGTTCGAATGGGACTTTTTGTTTGCCAGTTAAAATTTTACAGATATTTTTGTAACGTGATATGATAAATATCTATTAAATACTTTATATTTATTTGTAAAGTAATTCATTTCTTGTCAATTGTTTATTTTTTTTCAAATAATATATTGAAACTGGTGGAATTATTTTTTTGTACAATAAAAGAAGATTGTTGGTATTTTCAGTACATTTCGGCTGGATTTGCTCCTGAATCTCTGTACAGATGTCTCATCTATTTCCTAAAGCCGACACAGCTAAAAACAATAAAAGTGTCTCTTAGGACCAGGCTGGTCAGTGCACGACAAAGACAGCCATCGATGTCCGTAGGATGGAATGGATGGAAGGCTTCACTTCTCCTGAGGGGCACTGCAGGGAAATGGAAGACATGCTGATGGGTTACCGGGCAGATTAAGGGCTCGTCCACATCTCCGTTTTTTTTCACTGATGTGTGCTGCCCGCATTTTTCACGGACAGCACACGTACCCATTGATTTAAATGTGTCTGTTCACATTTCAGTATTTTTTTAACTGACCGCGGGTCAGTAAAATAAATCACGGGGACATGCACTACTTTGATCCGTGATGCCCGTAGAAGTCTTAATCACGGACACACCACGGATGGTATCCGTGGTGCATCCGTCTTTCACTGAAGACTGTTAGGAGATTCTTTGGAAAATAATTTTCAGCTGAGCAACGTCAGTGAATTACGGACCAACCACGGACATCTTCACGGATTAAACGTGTACGTTTTTTTCACAGACGTGTCACTGGCATGGAAATGTGGACGAGGCCTAAAGCTGATCATTGGGGAGGTTCTGAAAGCTGATGTGTTGGAACCAGAAAAAATGGGCAAATGTAAGGATATCAGCCGGGGTATACAGAGATCTCATAGGTCCCCATACCAAAACTTAGCATGACCCTGCTGCCCCACCGATTTCCCAGTGTGCGTGAGTCAATCACTCTCAGGCAATGCAAATCACAGTACCCCAGATATTCAACATATTTCTTATTGAGCAGATTTTTTTTTAATAAAAATAAAATTATTAATTAAAATTATATATACAGTATCTACTAGCAGAAGGACCCGGCTTCGCACGGTTATATTTCATCTATTTCATTTAATGTTTCTGTGTGTCGTTAAAAGATATAGACAGTATCCCCCATAACAGTGACCTCTACAGCCCCCACCCCTTAACACTGACCCTCCCACAGTGTGCCATCCCTTAAAATGGGACCTCCACAGCAGCCCACCCCCTTAACTTTGTTAACTGAGTTTCACAGCACACCACCCCGTTGACGGTGGCCTCCTTAACAGTGGCCTTTACAGCAATCTGCCCCTTAACACTGACCTCTATAGCGGACCATCCTCTTGACTGTGACCTCCACAGCAGCCTGCCCCTAGGGTGGTCAGAGGTCCAGTTTTAGGCCGGACAGTCCAGATTTCAGACTCCCTGTCCTCCGTCTGCATAGGGCCTGGATGGACACAGGGATGTCTTTTTGAACAGCTCACTCTCAGACAGCAGCACTGTGCTGTCTGAGTGTGAGCTGCAGGGAGAAAGTCACAGTCCCTCAATCCCCTGTAGCTGACAGAAGTTGATTTTTAACTTCATTTTTTCAATCCCTGACGGCTGCAGAGTGGGAGGGGGCGTGGCCTAACCAGATCAAGGTGTGTGGCCCTGCGAGCTTCTATTGGCTGATAAGGGACATGTGACCGTGTGTATGGCAGTTGGGATATGAAGAGAAAGACCTGCAGGTTTCTATTGGCTAATGTAGGTCATGTGATGTGCCATATTTGCATTTTTGGGGAATATCTCAGGAATGGTACGTCCTAGAGAGCTGTGACCCCCCACAAGACACCTACACACACACACATATACAGGGAGTGCAGAATTATTAGGCAAGTTGTATTTTTGAGGATTCATTTTATTATTGAACAACAACCATGTTCTCAATGAACCCAAAAAACTCATTAATATCAAAGCTGAATATTTTTGGAAGTAGTTTTTAGTTTGTTTTTAGTTTTAGCTATTTTAGGGGGATATCTGTGTGTGCAGGTGACTATTACTGTGCATAATTATTAGGCAACTTAACAAAAAACAAATATATACCCATTTCAATTATTTATTTTTACCAGTGAAACCAATATAACATCTCAACATTCACAAATATACATTTCTGACATTCAAAAACAAAACAAAAACAAATCAGTGACCAATATAGCCACCTTTCTTTGCAAGGACACTCAAAAGCCTGCCATCCATGGATTCTGTCAGTGTTTTGATCTGTTCACCATCAACATTGCGTGCAGCAGCAACCACAGCCTCCCAGACACTGTTCAGAGAGGTGTACTGTTTTCCCTCCTTGTAAATCTCACATTTGATGATGGACCACAGGTTCTCAATGGGGTTCAGATCAGGTGAGCAAGGAGGCCATGTCATTAGATTTTCTTCTTTTATACCCTTTCTTGCCAGCCACGCTGTGGAGTACTTGGACGCGTGTGATGGAGCATTGTCCTGCATGAAAATCATGTTTTTCTTGAAGGATGCAGACTTCTTCCTGTACCACTGCTTGAAGAAGGTGTCTTCCAGAAACTGGCAGTAGGACTGGGAGTTGAGCTTGACTCCATCCTCAACCCGAAAAGGCCCCACAAGCTCATCTTTGATGATACCAGCCCAAACCAGTATTCCACCTCCACCTTGCTGGCGTCTGAGTCGGACTGGAGCTCTCTGCCCTTTACCAATCCAGCCACGGGCCCATCCATCTGGCCCATCAAGACTCACTCTCATTTCATCAGTCCATAAAACCTTAGAAAAATCAGTCTTGAGATATTTCTTGGCCCAGTCTTGACGTTTCAGCTTGTGTGTCTTGTTCAGTGGTGGTCGTCTTTCAGCCTTTCTTACCTTGGCCATGTCTCAGAGTATTGCACACCTTGTGCTTTTGGGCACTCCAGTGATGTTGCAGCTCTGAAATATGGCCAAACTGGTGGCAAGTGGCATCTTGGCAGCTGCACGCTTGACTTTTCTCAGTTCATGGGCAGTTATTTTGCGCCTTGGTTTTTCCACACGCTTCTTGCGACCCTGTTGACTATTTTGAATGAAACGCTTGATTGTTCGATGATCACGCTTCAGAAGCTTTGCAATTTTAAGAGTGCTGCATCCCTCTGCAAGATATCTCACTATTTTTGACTTTTCTGAGCCTGTCAAGTCCTTCTTTTGACCCATTTTGCCAAAGGAAAGGAAGTTGCCTAATAATTATGCACACCTCATATAGGGTGTTGATGTCATTAGACCACACCCCTTCTCATTACAGAGATGCACATCACCTAATATGCTTAATTGGTAGTAGGCTTTCGAGCCTATACAGCTTGGAGTAAGACAACATGCATAAAGAGGATGATGTGGTCAAAATACTCATTTGCCTAATAATTCTGCACGCAGTGTATATACGTTCTTCTTTATATACAGTACAGACCAAAAGTTTGGACACACCTTCTCATTCAAAGAGTTTTCTTTATTTTCATGACTATGAAAATTGTAGATTCACACTAAAGGCATCAAAACTATGAATTAACACATGTGGAATTATATACATAAGGCCTCTTTCACACTTGCGTTGTTGGGATTCGGCGTGCACTTCCGTTGCCGGAGGTGCCCGCCGGATCCGGAAAAACGCAAGTGTACTGAAAGCATTTGAAGACGGAGCCTTCTTCAAAATGCTTTCAGTGTTACTATGGCAGCCAGGACGCTATTAAAGTCCTGGTTGCCATAGTAGGAGCGGGGAGCTGGGGAGCAGTATACTTACAGTCCGTGCGGCTCCCGGGGCGCTCCAGAATGACGTCAGAGCGCCCCATGCGCATGGATGACGTGATCCATGTGATCACGTGATCCATGCGCTTGGGGCGCCCTGACGTCACTCTGGAGCGATCGGGGAGCCGCACGGACAGTAAGTATGCTGCTCCTCCGCTCCCCGCTACACTTTACCATGGCTGCCAGGACTTTAGCGTCCCGGCAGCCATGGTAACCACTCTGAAAAAGCTAAATGTCGGGTCCGGCAATGCGCCGAAACGACGTTTAGCTTAAGGCCGGATCCGGATGAATGCCTTTCAATGGGCATTAATTCCGGATCCGGCCTTGCGGCAAGTCTTCAGGATTTTTGGCCGGAGCAAAAAGCACAGCATGCTGCGGTATTTTCTCCGGCCAAAAAACGTTCCGTTCCAGAACTGAAGACATCCTGATGCATCCTGAACGGATTTCTCTCCATTCAGAATGCATTAGGATAAAACTGATCAGGATTCTTCCGGCATAGAGCCCCGACGACGGAACTCTATGCCGGAAGAAAAGAACGCAGGTGTGAAAGAGCCCTAACAAACAAGTGTGAAACAACTGAAAATATGTCATATTCTAGGTTCTTCAAAGTAGCCACCTTTTGCTTTGATTACTGCTTTGCACACTCTTGGCATTCTCTTGATGATCTTCAAGAGGTAGTCCCCTGAAATGGTTTTCACTTCACAGGTGTGCCCTGTCAGGTTTAATAAGTGGGATTTCTTGCCTTATAAATGGGGTTGGGACCATCAGTGGCGTTGAGGAGAAGTCAGGTGGATACACAGCTGATAGTCCTACTGAATAGACTGTTAGAATTTGTATTATGGCAAGAAAAAAGCAGCTAAGTAAAGAAAAACTAGTGGCCATCATTACTTTAAGAAATGGTCAGTCAGTCAGCCGAAAAATTGGGAAAACTTTGAAAGTAAGGGCTATTTGACCATGAAGGAGAGTGATGGGGTGCTGCGCCAGATGACCTGGCCTCCACAGTCACCGGACCTGAACCCAATCGAGATGGTTTGGGGTGAGCTGGACCGCAGAGTGAAGGCAAAAGGGCCAACAAGTGCTAAACATCTCTGGGAACTCCTTCAAGACTGTTGGAAGACCATTTCAGGTGACTACCTCTTGAAGCTCATCAGGAGAATGCCAAGAGTGTGCAAAGCAGTAATAAAAGCAAAAGGTGGCTACTTTGAAGAACCTAGAATATGACATATTTTCAGTTGTTTCACACTTGTTTGTTATGTATATAATTCCACATGTGTTAATTCATAGTTTTGATGCCTTCATAGTCATGAAAATAAAGAAAACTCTTTGAATGAGAAGGTGTGTCCAAACTTTTGGTCTGTACTGTATATAGATTTAAAATATTTCAAAAGGAAGAGTACAGACTTATAGCCTCGGTATTCATAACTGAGAGAACATAACATAAATGTATCGTTATCCAAATTTTATCTATTCACTACAGATATTCGAGGTGAGCTCCATGGGTGACATGGCAGGTGGTAGTCCAGTTCTGTCCAGACCCCAGCACATCCAAGGATATGGACTTCACTTTTTCATTGATGCATCATCTCAGATCATTCAGATCTTGTTGCAGGGTATTAGATCTGGTAATTGTAGAGGCCAACACATCGTTGTTGAATCGTTTATTCTAAAGGGGCCGAAACAACGTTGCAGTAGAATTTCATTCAGGTATCGACAAACATCTGGAAATGAGGAGGAGCACCAACCTGCTGATGAACTACGTGTCTGTGGTATAAGCCATTGCCTTAACATTTCCAGGTAGGAGCGGCCAGAGACAAAAAGAAGGAGCCGTAGACTTTGCTCCTGCTCATTGCACAGAAATCTGTCTGTCACAAACAGGTTCTTTTCCTTGCAGTGGCGACTGTTGCAATTAGTGATGAGCGAAGTTCTCACAAATTAAATTCGGCTGCTTTGCCTAATTTCACAAAGAAATTAGCTTCATGACGAATTACTTCATAAAGCACATTTCTTTGTGAATAGCGGGCGCCGCCCCCTGTCATTGAACTCCTCAGATGCCACGTTCATCACTGATCGCAGCATCTGAGATGATCATTGAGCGTTGTCAGGGGTTAATGTGTAAAAAATAAAAAAATTAAAACGTACCCATTAGCTAAGAGTCCGTCGCAGCCATAGCGCTGGCTGGCATAGTGACGTCATACTTCACTACGCACAAGATTTCAATCAAGATGGCCGTGGCAGACTTGCACGCAAATGGATGAGGTGAGTATGAGCGCGAGGAAATGCAACTTAGGCGAATCGAATTTTCCCTGATATTCGGATCGAAGTCCACTTCGTGAACTTCAATTTGCTCAACACTAGTTGAAACATATGCAGGTTCCACTTATGTTATTTATGGGGTATGCTGCACCAAATGTCATTTATTATATGTCAGTTGCACCACTAGAAAAATTAAAACTCTTATTGCCGAAACACATTAGCAATGTGAATAAGAGCCAAACCAGTGCCTCGGGCGTGGAAAATGTGTTATTCTGAGCCAAAAACAGCAGTGAAGCCTTCACAGAGATAAGGTATAATGGAAAGAGTTCCTGCAGTTCTGTGTTTTTGACCCGCACCTGGCTTTAGCTCACAATAACTGATGGAAATAACTGACGTGTGAACTCTAATATACAGCTGTACGAGGAGACGATGCGCACGTGCCGTCTCCCTTCTCTCTACCTGCTCTGCTGTCCCATAGACATACAGCAGTGGTGAACGGGAAGAGAGAAGGGTAACGGCACGTGCGCACTGTGCGCACCGTCTCCTCGTGCAGCTGATCAGCGGAGGTGTCAGGTGTTAGACCCCCGCCAATCTGATATTGATGACCTTTCCTGAGGATAGGTCATTAATAGAAAAAACCAGGATAAACCCTTTAACTGCTTCACCTTTTTGGTATTGAAACGGTCAAAAGACCCATTAGAGGTAGTGATAGACAATAGTTGCTGCTAGCCAGAGAGGCCGTCTGGATACACACGCTAGATACAAGGGCAGCGACAGGCATTAATGGGAAAAATGATTTATTAAATTTTTATTGTTTTTCCTTAAAGGGGTTCTCCGGGAATTAAGAAAATGAAAATACTTAAATATGACTTTAGTATAAATATATTCCCAAATACATTTCATTATTTATAGTGGTTCATTTTGTCTGAGGAGCAATCATTAGGAGAAATAAAATGGCCGCCGTCCTATTAGCACACACAAAACCTGTCCTAATCACACAGGAGGACAAGTTACTTCACAACACTGAGGTAAAGAGCTGCCTCCTCCTCCTCTCTGTTCTACTTGTCAGGGATTATGATCCTGAATACAGATGATAAGATCTTCAGCTGAATCTCTGTAGGAATGGAGTTCATGAGGAGACATGAAGTACAGAGAGGATGGACAGGACAGGTACAGTAATGTGGGGCTGTGGTAATGGAGACTGTATACAATAGCTGCTGCTCATTATCTACACCCCCACTATCCTCTCTGTACTTCAAGTCTCCTCATGAACTCCATTCCTACAGAGATTCATCTGAAGATCCTATCATCTGTATTCAGGATCATAATCCCTGACAAGTAAGAGAGGAAGATGGCGCAGCTCTTTAACTTGTCCTCCTGTGTAATTAGGACAGGTTTTGTGTGGACTAGTAGGATGGCGGGTGGCCATTTTATTTCTCCTAATGATTGCTCCCCGGACAAAACTAATGGAAGGTATTTGGTAATATATTTATAATAAAGTAATATTTAAGTATTTTCATTTTCTTAATTCCCGGAGAACCCCTATAAGCATGCTATCATTATTTTATTACATATGTTGTCTTATTTTCTGTGTGTGTCACGTGTGACGTTTCACTTCCGTGTTCGTTCCCATTGCTCCTTGGTGATTTTATAAATGTCCTATGTCCTGCTATGTTTGTATACCATAATTAAACACCGAGTGTTCGAGTGGGTCTACTGGACCCTTCTTTCTTTTTTATGGATTTTTGATGTTCTTCATTTTAGAAGATGGCTTCTCCTCCTTGTTTATATGGTGAGCACCAAGGCCAGGGGTGTGGATCCCATCTCCATTGGCACAGGTGATTTCTGCGATACGCGGTGGGGTGAGATTCCCACTGAGGTGAACGCTAGCCTCATCACTGAACGTCAGCCGGTCAGCCAATTCTTCCTCTCCCAATTGTTCCTGCAAATAAATACAAAAGTCGCAACATTTCGAATTGTCGTCCGGTTTCAGCTCCTGAAGAATTTGTAATATGTATAATTTACAGCGCAGATGTCTTCATAGGATTCTCCATACTATGATTTTTGGCAGCTGTACTTTCATACTGGTCAGCCTGGCTGACGTTCTAGGACTATGCTTGTAAACGAATCCTGTTTACTGTCTCTTCCGAAATATTTGGGTTTGCCCAGAATTTTCTTATGACATATACAGCCAGTGCTTTTATGCCAAACACATCTACCAATTATTCTTTCACAACAGACCCCATGCTTGCAAACTTTTAAATGCAAAAAGTTTTTTCTTGCTGCAATGTCGCCATCTTAAACCTGCCCCTTGGTGTACTGGTTTCAACTAACCACGGGGGGGGGGGGGGGGGGGGGGGGGCAGATTCATGAAAACTGCCCATAGCAACCAATCACAGCACAGCATACCTGTAGTCAACCATTCTCGAATCCGCACATTAAGTGTCTGTAAGTGTTTTGCGGTCTACAAATTGCGGATCTGCAAAACGCAGACCTCGGCCGTGTGAGTTCCGCATTTTGTGGACCGCACATGGCCGGCCCTATGATAGAAATGCCTATCCATGTCCTCGATTGGCGGCAAGAAGAGGACATGCTCTATCTTTCTTGCGGGGATGCAGAACGGAAATACGGATGTGTACAGCACACGTTGTGCTGTCCGCATCTTTTGCAGCCCCATTGAAATGAATGGGTCCGCACCCCTTCCTCAAAATTGCGGAACGGATGCGGAGCCAGAAATACGGACATGTGAATTGAGCCTTAGGGTTCATGCACACGGCCGTTGCCCGGCCATGGCCGTATTTTGGCCTGCATACGGCGGTTCCACAATACACGGGCACCGGCTGTGTGCATCCCGCATCACGGATCGCGGAACCCGTCCTCAATCCAGAAGATGTGGAACGGAGGCACGGATGATAAGCCCGCGGAAGCACTACAGAGTTCGTGGGTTTACTGTACGTGCCTCTGCAGCGCAAAAAAATAGTGCCTGCACTACTTTTTTGTGGTGTGGACCGTCGGATGCGGATCGCGGACCCTATTCAAGTGAATAGGTCCGCAATCCGCATGTGGCTGCCCCGCGGTCGGTGCCCGTGCCATTGGCCTGGCCAGCACATGGTCGTGTGCATGAGCCCTTAGAGCTAGAATGTATCAGGGCGTCACAGATAAATCTTAACTCTTTTTATTTGGTCTGGGTAATACATGGCCATGCAGGGAAATTGTAATCATAGGAATTATGAGATATTAGCGCAACTAGCAAATTTTTTATTTTATTTTTTTTGCTCTTCAGATGGAAAGTCTACAGAGCAACCCTTTTATTTGGCTTTATGGTAGTTTCCTCTGCTTTGACAGAGCGACAGAAGGTGGAAATCAATACTTGCACAAAAATCATTGATCCCTATGGAGTAAAATGGCTGGAGAGCAAGATGGACAGATGATAAAGGCAGGAATTTGGGGCAATAGGACATAAACTTCTGTCCATGTTATGGACAAAGGAAGTCCTCTTTTTTTGTTAGCAGGGTCCATATAAAGCTGTAATAGGACTCCCATTTTGGTGCACGGGTCCTTTTCATATAAAGGTTTTATTCTGTGCAAATCTTAGCCCTTCATACATCAGTGTTCGGTCAGTGATTTCCATCAGTGATTTTGAGCCAAAACCAAGTGCGGGTCTAAACACTGAACAGGAGCAGATCTTTCCCTTATACCTCATGTCTGTGGAGGCTCCATTCTTGATTTTGGCTCATAATGGCCTCATGCACACGGCCGCAGTTTTGGTGGCTCGGACGGGGACCCATTCACTACAATGGGGCCGCAAAAGATGCGGACAGCACACGGAGATCCGTTGCTCCGTTCCGTGGTCCGCCAAAAAAATAAATAACATGTCCTATTCTTGTCTGCGCTTTGCGGACAAGAATAGGCAGTTATATTAAAGGCTGTCCGTGCCGTTCTGCAAATTGCGGAATGCACACGGACGCCATCCATGTTTTGCGGATCCGCGATTTGTGGACCGCAAAACACACAACGGTCGTGTGCATGTAGCCAATCACTGATGGAAATCACTGACCGAACACTGACGTGTGAATAAAGGTTTTATAGATACATTTCTGCCATCATGCTCCATGGGATGCAATGTACAGAAGTATTCTCCGGTAGATGGATCGCATTGCAAGGAAAATAGCCCTCTACATACACCGCACCCAACATAGCTTGTACATGGAGGCAGCATAGCTCTGCACCATTGCTCCCCCCTTCCGTACAGTGCACATGGCTATGACCTGTCCATGGCGCCTGCACAGAAGGACAAAGAGAGGCAAATCAAACTGCACCTTTCACCCTCATTTAGGCAGCTTTCTGTGCTAAAGTGCATGGCGATTAGGGATTTAGGGCTCAGGCACATGAATGTATATTCTTTCCATGTCCGTGTGCATTCTGTTTCCGTATGTCCATATTTCCGTTCCGCAAAAAAATAGAACATGTCCAATTATTGTCCACATGACGGACCAGGATAGGACTGTTCTATTAGGGGTCAGCTGTTCTGTTATGGAAAAATGGAATGCACACGGACGTCACCTGTATTTTTTGCGGATCCGTTTTTTGCGTACAGCAAAATACATACGGTCATGTGCACGAGGCCTTATGTTAACGGATGTGATTGTTTGAGAATTATTTCTACGGTAAATCCGCAAAAAAATCTGCAACGAATCATGTGGCTGCCTCTGGGAATTTTGACATTAACATTACTTTTAAATCTTTCTTGCGGAATCCGGTGCAGATCCGCGGGTACCGGTAATTGTCAACAAGATCCGCAACAGTGCACTGCTTGCGTATTTTATGGTGGATTTTGACTTCCTCATTGGAGTAAATAGGGAAAATCCGCAACAAATCTGTAAACATTACACAATACGTATCGACATACTGCAGGTCTTTAAACTCTGAAATTTGCGCATGAGTAAATCTCTGCAGAATCCACGGGTAAAATACCCAACGATGCTATCTTGTATGGACTTACCCTTTGTCATCTATACGGGTCAAGATTACACAATAGACTCCAATACTAAGGAAGGAATAAGACAAAAAAACTGTACAGAATCTAAAACTCAAGTACATGGGGGCCGAAGACAGAAAACGGCTGTACAGAAGTGGCAGAGAGGGGTCACAGACGTAAAGCAATGTACAATGCAAGGTAAATGAGGGGCGTATTATCCACCATAACAGGCCGTAGTATCTTTGGTTTCTATGATTATTTTTTTTACTATGACACTTTGTCTCCTCTGCTTTCCCCTAATAGACGGCAGAATGGAAGAAATCCCGTCATAAAAGAGACGCACACACTCTCCAGCCTTAGGCTACGGTTGATAGTCACGTTAGGGTTTAATGGGTGACTGTCACCTACAGGAGGACACAAGGATGGTGATGTGCCCCATCTGACACTCGCCTCCAGCCCGGCTCAGTGCAGTGGATGGGGAGATGTGTCCGGGGCAGGTGAAGGCACAGATACTGGCTACAAATACCTCTAAACTAAAAATAATACTCTTTATATACATGAGAAGAAAGGGATGCAAATGATCTCTGTGAATGAGATGTAAGGCAGTTATCCGATAAGTCAATGTTAGACCCTTTAAATAGGCCTTGAGACATGACTTGGATAATAAATAAGCCAGTATCTCATCTGCAGGCAGCTGTTTCGGGGGTTATTGCTCCTGATCGGTGCAGAGCAGAGAGTACTGGCTTTAGGGTCCATTCACACGTCAGTATTTTGTAATCCGTTCCGCAAATTTGCGGAACGAAATGCGGACCCATTCATTTCAATGGCCTGCAAAAAATGCGGACAGCACTCAGTCCGACTATGGTCTGCAAAATGCGGTCCGTGGTCCCATTGTAGTCAATGGGTCCGCAAAAATGCGGATGACATGTGGAATGCAAAATGCGGTCCGTGGTCCTATTGTAGTCAATGGGTCCGCAAAAATGCGGATGACATGCGGAATGCATCAATATGTCATCCGCAATTGCAGATCCGTTTCCAAGAAATAGAAAAAAAAAATGTCTTTAGTACCCTAGCTACATATATTCCTCCTTCAGTTTTTTTTTTGCGGAAAAATGGAACGGATGCGGATGTACAATTGGTAAATTGGAAAGGAAGGGTTTTGCGGAAACCACGGATCCGCAAAAAACAGAACGAAAATCTGGAAAAGAAAAATATTGACGTGTGAATGGACCCTAACTGGGTGAGAGGCCTAGGTATGGCATATAAGCCTCCTCCGTCAGGAGAGATAGTACCCCCCAAATCCTGACTTAGGGTCCATTCACACGTCCGCAACTGTTTTGCGGTCTGCAAATTGTGGATCCACAAAACACGGACACCGGCTGTGTGCATTCCGCATTTTGCAGACCGCACATGACCTGCACTATAATATAAATGCCTTATCTTGTCCGTGGATGCGGACAAGAATAGAACATGTTAAATTTTTTTGAGGGGCTGCGGAACTGAAGCACGGATGCGAACAGCACACAGTGTGCTGTCCGCATGTTTTGCGGCCCCATTGAAAAAGAATGGGTCCGCACCCATTCCGCAAAATTGTGGAATGGATGCAGACCCATTTTGCGGACGTGTTAATGGACCCTTAGGCCTCTCACCCAGTTAAGCCAGTACTCTCTGCTCTGCACTGATGAGGGGCAATCACCCCGAAACTGCTGTCTGCAGATGAGGTGCTGGCTTATTTATTATCCAAGTCATGTCTCAAGGCTTATTTGAAGGGTTGAACATTGACTTATAGCAGGGATGCTCAACCTGCAGCCCTCTAGATGTTGCAAAACTACAACTCCCAGCATGCCCGGACAGTCTACAGCTATCAGCCTACAGCAGGGCATGGTGGGAGTTGTAGTTTTACAACAGCTGGAGGGCCGCCGGTTGAGCATCCCTGACTTATAGGATAGCTGCCTTACATCTGGTGGCATCAGAGGCAGAGCTCGTTAAGAGCTCATCTGCATCCCTTCTTCCCAGGATTCCAGAGGAGCAATGCCCGGCCTACAAGTCTCCTCACACTGATTAAGGCTCTCTCCATAAGGAAAGATAGTACCCCACTAATTTTATATACATGAATTGGTTAGGAGCCATGGTGGATGACGGCCGGCAGTACACAGGGTCAAGGAACTTTTGAGTTAAACACATTCAAGGGTAAGATCAGAGTGGATCACACTTCTTTAAATACTACATTTGACCCAATCTGTAATAACCTTCTATCAGTATCTTTTTTTATAACCAAAACATAAAATTGGACATACTGTATAATATTTTTATCACTGTACATATACTGGACATATTGCCTAGTTTTCCCTTGTGACACTAAAAAGGCTCTGACCTATTGAGGCATGGACTCCACAAGACCCGTGAAGGTGTCCTGTGTTACCCACCACCTAGATGTCAGCAGCAGATCCTCTAAGTCCTGTAAGATTTGGGGTAGGACCTCCATGGATCTGACTTGCTTTTCCTTCACATCCCACAGATGCTCGATCAGATTAAGATTTGGGAAATTTGGAGGCCAAGTCACCGCCTAGAACTCTTTGTCATCTTCCGCAAACCATTCCAGAACCATTGGTGCCATAGGGAATACCGCTGGGGAGGATACGGTATGTAGGTGGGGTTACTGTGACTTTCCCTACAGTATTTACCATCCCAGGATGGACAATTTTCCTACCCCCCAGAATGTGCCGCTGTAAAACAAGGTGCCCCCGGCGGTACTGCTTCCCCGACTATGATGTTATGCAGGGCACCCCAGATATATAAGATCAGGAAAACAGGAGCGGGTCTAAAATTCATGTTTATTGGCAAATAGAGGGATAGTTAGATAATGAAATATAAAATACATAGACATATGAAATAGACACATAGAAAGGCATATTGATAGATGACAGACAGATATTATCTATAGATCTTTTTTTGCATTTATCTATATCTATCTATCTGTCTAACATTTATCCATCTGTCTGTCTCATATCTATTTATCTGTATCTATTGGTCCATATAACATTGTCAATCACTTATATTTATGTATCATCTAAAATCTCTCTATCTATATAGGTACTTATATCTGTCAATCATTTATATTTATCCATCTATCAATAGATCTAATCTATCTATCTATCTCATATCTATCTACGTATCTGTCTATCTATCTATCTATCTATCTATCTATGTATCTATCTATCCATATCTGTATGTCTATTTATATATCTATCTGTCTAATATATATCTACCAACTTATCTATCTGTCTATGCATCCATATCTGTATGTCTATCTATCTGCAGCAGGTTGTGTAGCAGTCAGGCAGGAGGACACTATATAACACTGCACGCTGTGTATTTCAGCACCACACCCCTTGGACAGTGCAATCAGCCTGAGAAGTAGCTGCCATCTGGGCTGTAACCTCAGGGGGCTATGTGACAGGTCCTAGACTCCTAGACAGTGTCCCTTCCTCAGATTGAGCCTGGCAGACCGAGCAGAGCCTTCACTTCAGATTATCCCGCGGAGCCTCACATCCAATAGCCATGGCAGAGAGGAGCAGGACGGGCAGGGTGGATGGAGAGGTCCCCGGTTACTTCTCTAAGCTGGGATCTGGCAGCCCCAAGCCCAGGCAGAAGTACGGGGGCATGTTCTGTAACGTGGAGGGGGCCTTCGAAAATAAAACTATTAACTTTGATTCCCTGAGTGTTGGGAAGAAGAGTGCCCAGAGGAAGGCGGAGGTGCCCGGGTCCCGTGCCAGCTCTGACGGGCTGAGCGAGTCCGGGAGCGAGGGCAGCGTGGACGGTCAGGGGGCAGCAGACGAGGTGGACCCCCAAAGAGAGGACAGTGGAGGGGAGACATTCCCAGCAAGTGCCCAGGTAATGGCGAGGAACCGTATACACCTAATATATGTCGACAGTTATTTATAGATGTATTTACTTATTCTGTGTGCTGTTATCTGTATGTTATCTATCTATCTCCGAGCTAAACCTGACTGATAACACATGGCACAGGGTTCTCTTGGTTATCTTGTGACAAAAGCCACTAAAATCCATTGAAAAGTCAATTATCTTCTTCTTGCCGTTCTTTACTTAACGCATTAACCATCAAGTTTAGCTCGTATCTATTATATATCTGTCTATTATGTATCTATTTACTATCTATCTACTTCTATTATCTATCTTCTATCTATCTATCTATCTATCTATCTATCTATCTATCTATCTATCTATCTGTCTTCTATCTATCTTATATAATCTATCTATCTGGTCCTGTGGCTGGGTGCTGGTCCTGTAGCTGGGTCCTGGTCCTGGTGCTGGTCCTGTGGCTGGGTCCTGGTCCTGTGGCTGGGTGCTGGTCCTGGTACTGGTCCTGTGGCTGGGTGCTGGTCCTGGTACTGGTCCTGTGGCTGGGTCCTGGTGCTGGTTCTGTAGCTGGGTGCTGGTCCTGATGTTGGTCCTGTGGCTGGGTGCTGGTCCTGATCCTGTAGCTGGGTGCTGGTCCTGATCCTGTGGCTGGGTGCTGGTCCTGATCCTGTGGCTGGGTCCTAGTGCTGGTCCTGTGGCTGGGTCCTGGTGCTGGTCCTGTATCTGGGTTCTTGTCCTGTGGCTGGGTGCTGGTCCTGTGGCTGGGTGCTGGTCCTGTAGCTGGGTCCTGGTGCTGGTCCTGTATCTGGGTCCTGGTCCTGTGGCTGGGTGCTGGTCCTGGTGCTGATCCTGTAGCTGGGTGCTGGTCCTGGTCCTGTGGCTGGGTGCTGGTCCTGTGGCTGGGTGCTGGTCCTGTAGCTGGGTCCTGGTGCTGGTCCTGTATCTGGGTCCTGGTCCTGTGGCTGGGTCCTGGTGCTGTGGCTGGGTGCTGGTCCTGTAGCTGGGTCCTGGTGCTGGTCCTGTATCTGGGTCCTGGTCCTGTGGCTGGGTCCTGGTGCTGGTTCTGTAGCTGGGTGCTGGTCCTGATGTTGGTCCTGTGGCTGGGTGCTGGTCCTGTATCTGGGTCCTGGTGCTGGTCCTGTATCTGGGTCCTGGTGCTGGTCCTGTGGCTGGGTCCTATGGCTGGGTCCTTGTGCTGGTCCTGTGGCTGGGTGCTGGTCCTGTGGCTGGGTCCTTGTGCTGGTCCTGTGGCTGGGTGCTGGTCCTGTGGCTGGGTCCTGGTGCTGGTCCTGTGGCTGGGTCCTGGTGCTGGTCCTGTGGCTGGGTCCTTGTGCTGGTCCTGTGGCTGGGTGCTGGTCCTGTGGCTGGGTCCTGGTGCTGGTCCTGTGGCTGGGTCCTGGTGCTGGTCCTGTGGCTGGGTGCTGGTCCTGTGGCTGGGTGCTGGTCCTGTGGCTGGGTCCTGGTGCTGGTCCTGTGGCTGGGTCCTGGTCCTGTGGCTGGGTCCTGGTGCTGGTCCTGTGGCTGGGTGCTGGTCCTGTGGCTGGATCCTGGTGCTGGTCCTGTGGCTGGGTCCTGGTGCTGGTCCTGTGGCTGGGTGCTGGTCCTGTGGCTGGTTCCTGGTGCTGGTCCTGTGGCTGGGTGCTGGTCCTGTGGCTGGGTCCTGGTGCTGTGGCTGGGTCCTGGTGCTGGTCCTGTATCTGGGTGCTGGTGCTGGTCCTGGTGCTGGTCCTGTGGATGGGTCCTGGTGCTGGTCCTGTATCTGGGTCCTGGAGGGTCTTCCCCTTCAGCCTCCGTCAGCCTCGCCCTTTGTTCGCCCTCCGGTGGGGGAGGTGGGCTGGCTCCGGCCCTAGGAGAGGCCTCGGCTGGAGGAGGATGAGGCATTGTAATTCCAGGCAGGGGGAGCCACGGAGCCTCCACAACAAAAAGCGCAGGAGGAGGACAGGACACCTCCCCCACCTCCGAGCCTGACACACAGCACACAGGTCCGGAGCCTCATCTGCCGGGAGCCGGGGCCCTGAAGCTAAGGAGCCAGGATGTCTTACCAAGGGAAGAAGAACATCCCTAGGATTACTGTAAGGCTGGGGGAGGGGCGGGTGTGGGATCCATCGCAGAGGAGACAGCCATGACATCAGGACAGTCTCTGCTGTTAGGCCCTTTAAATGAAGCAATGCACACAGGGGCCCCAAATATTGCTGTATTTCTAGGGCCCAGCAGCAGGGATGTGCATGCCATATACTGGGGAAGGTGCATGTATATGGGTCACATCTTACAGGAGGGCTGGTGACTGTGGATATCCTATGGTCTCATCCATAGAGGTACCTACCTGTGTGGGGGTCAGTGGCCATAGACTGTAAATGAGCGAGGAAGCGCTGCATCTGGGTCAGTGGTTCCCTTCTGATGAATCCAAATCCATCTGTTCAGTCTCCGCTTTATCAGGAGGACAGATTGTTTGGAAATATGTCATGGAATGGTTTGGATCCAGTAGGAGAGGAGGACACGGAGCAGGAGACTGGGCTGTACTGGGAAGAGCTTGGACGCCATGGACCCTAATGCAGATGACAGGGAGATGACTCCCAGCAGGATGACTGTCACCCCCATCTATAAGGTAGAGGCTGTCGGTACTGCTGGTCCCTGGTATAGTGCCGCCATCCCACTGACCGCCTGCTGTCTGTACTGCTGGCTCCTGGTATAGTGCCGCCATCCCACTGACCGCCCGCTGGCTGTACTGCTGGTCCCTGGTATAGTGCCGCCATCCCACTGACCGCCCGCTGTCTGTACTGCTGGCTCCTGGTATAGTGCCGCCATCCCACTGACCGCCTGCTGTCCGTCCGGGGGCTTCCCTTCAGATCGTGCACTACTGAAAAAGAAATGTAAATGTGTTATCTATGTGCAAGTATATAGCATGTGGTGTTTATATAGAGAGAAAGGCAGAAAAGATAGATAGATAGAGAGAGAGAGAGAGAGATAGAGAGAGAGAGAGATAGATAGAAGATAGATAGATAGAGAGAGAGATAGATAGAGAGATAGATAGATATTGGATGGATAGATAGATAAATAGAAAGACAGATTGATAATAGATAGATAGAGAGAGAGAGAGAGAGAGAGATAGATAGATAATAGATAGATAGATATGAGATAGATAGATAATAGATAGATAGATAGATAGATAGATAGATAGATAGATAGATACAATATATAGAGAGAGAGATAGATAGATAGATAGATAGATACAGATAGATAGAGAGATAGATAGATACAATATATAGATAGATAGATAGATAGATAGATAGATAGATAGATAGATAGATACTGTAGATGATAGACAGATATGAGATAGATGATAGATACTGTAGATAGTTGGATATATATGAGATAGATGATAGATACTGTAGATAGTTGGGCCTATGGCCTTCGGTAGGTTCACATCTCTATTTTCCTGATCCGGCAGAGAACAGCCGCTGGAGGACTCCGGATTCCGCCATTCACCGCTGGACCTTATTGACTATAATGGGATCCGGCAGAGATCCGTCTACTTTCGGGCTAAATGCCGACTTTCGGCCTAAAACCATTGCCTCCGTTTTTGTCCCATCCAAAACCGGTACTTATGGCGAAAAGCGGGCGGATCCCCTCCAGATTCTATTATATTCAATGGGGTCCGTCAGTGAATGGCAGTATCCGGCTCAGCTCCATCCGGTGAACTCTGGATGGCTGTTCTGTGCCGGATCGGGTAAAGAGAGGTGTGAACCTACCCCTAATATTTACGTTATCTAATTATCTGTTTTGGTCAGACATTTTCGGAGTGGTTAGCTTCTAGGACATCTCCCAGTGATCAGTCTGGCATTAGTCATCAGATTCATAGTCAGATTAAATGACATCATCGGCAGAGATGCTTCCCACTGCCCCACCGGGCGTTGTAGAGACGCTTCTGTAGTCAGAGTGAGCACGTACCCGGGGGTCCTCGTTATGGCCCCTATACAGTCTGTCCACCATGACCATACAAAGCAGACACCATCTGCAGTCTGTTATCTTTAAAGATTTGTACCTATGACACTGGCTGACCTGTTACATGTGCACTTGGCAGCTGAAGGCATCTGTGTTGGTCCCATGTTCATATGTGTCCGCATTGCTGAGAAACATGATGTTTTATTATATGCAAATGAGCCGCTAGGAGCAACGGGGGCGTTACCATTACTCCTAGAGGCTCTGCTCTCTCTGCAACTGCCGCACGCTCTACACTTTGATTGACAGGTCCAGGTGTGATCACAGTTATACTGCCTGGCCCTGTCAATCAAAGTACAGAGGGCGCGGCAGTTGCAGAGAGAGCAGAGCCTCTAGGTATGACAGAAACACCCCCGTTGCTCCTAGAGGCTCATTTGCCTATAATAAAACATCATTTTTCTCAGCAATGCCGGCACATATGAACATGGGACCAACACAGATGCCTTCAGCTGCCAAGTGCACATGTAACAGGTCAGCCAGTGTCATAGGTACAAACCTGACTATTTTAGAGCCAGGATTTGGCTGTGAAAACATAGCCATGTCGCAGGTGAGCTGCGTGACGTGTGCAACTTACATTGAAGTCAATGGAGTAAAAGTCACGCATGACTTGCTAAACAAAATTCAGCAGTGTTGGATTTGATGTCTCAGCATGTCACGTGACAGACATTATATAAAATGTGACCGTGTAGCCGTACCCTAAAAACCAGACCCATCCTAGGGAAAGCATACTTTTGGCCACTTTATGTCTAAACTAAAACAACTTGATGCTCCTCACAGTTCACCCTGCAATTGTGTCTCCATCACTTCATTGGGACTTTTCACTCATGGTTACAGCGGTGCACTTTGGGCCTCTGGACCTATAGAATAAGCCCCCTTTTTTTTTTTTTTTGCATGATTCGCCTGACGACGGGGCCTCGCCTAGCCCTCTACCCTGATGATATTGTGATACTGTCTTATTGAGTGTACCCTGGACTGGGCTTTCACAATATCGTGCATTGACCCGGCTGACCTGAAGTCCAGATATCGCGTATATATTGTACTTCTCTGTATTCGCCGCACACGAGACCCTCTGATTTCTTCTGCAGAGCGACAGACTTCTCATCAAAGGAGGGAAGATCGTAAATGACGACCAGTCCTTCTGTGCAGACATCTACATCGAAGATGGCTTAATAAAGTGAGTTGTGTTAAAGACAAGGCTTCTCCATTACCAGTACGCAGAGTGGGAGCTGGGGGGGGGGGGATTCTATGGGTAACTTTTTTGTTTGCACTTTTGGTTTTTGCACCACAGGCAATCTTTTGTCTTGAAGGTCTCAGGGCAACCTTCTTTTTATCTACTGAAATGGTGCATGGGGGTGGTACTGCTGACTGCCAGACCTTTGTCATCCCCCCTCCCCCAGCTCCCGGAGGGCACCCAGGACGCGTTTGAATGGAGCGTCAGTCGAGCATGAGCCTTGTTCCTCTATTCAAAATCTGTGGCACACCTCATGAATAGGTGATACATGATTTTGGCAGGAATATTTCATCTTTAAATATTAAACCAGACATACTGCCTGTTAGGGTTGATCCTGCTGAATACAATGATACCTGTCTTGTGAAAATCGGTTGTGGCATTCCAGAGAAAAACTACTTTTATTCTTCGTGCACTGAGGGCGTGGCCAACCCTGGAAAGTGGAGGTGCACTAAGGGACTAGGCTCCACCCCTCTGTGCACTGAAGCCCTCATTTGCATAAATCATTAAAGTGTTTTTTTTTCTCAGGATCGCTACAACCGATTTTTACAAGACAGGTATCATTCGAATCAGCAGGATCAACCCTACCAGACAGAATTTTTGCCTTAAAACGGTTGATCCTATGGTTAATAGGGGTTAAAGTAAAAATTGCCATACACATTGGCTCAAAAGGGGCAAAAACTGTCAGGATTGTCTGATGTGTATGGGACCCTCCCAACAGTCTCCCAGTGGTATATATTCCATGACCATGTAGACAAACATGCATGCTCGGTCAAGTCGATGAAGGAGCAATGAGAGATATGGGTCAGATGATAAAGATCCGATAATCGCAGTGAGATATACAATATCTTTGAGCAAAACAAGGGCATTTGGCCACTTGAGGGCTCCTTAGACACATCCGGGGGCTGGTGTATCAGGCATATTGTCATCCTCTGGATGTTAGTCGAGATGTAAGGAGTAGATTCAGAATATAGGTAAAACTCTGCAGACTTCATACAGTTTCTCTGCTCTCTTTAAAGGGAACCTGTCACATTAAACATGGTGTTATAGAGCAGGAGGAGCTGAGCAGATTGGTATATTGTTTTATGGGAAAAGCTTCAGTAAAACTTGTATTTTATACATTTTCATTTCCTGCTCTTTCTGGGCTTTGAAGTCCAGGAGGCGGTCCTATCAGTGATTGACAGCTATCTCCGTATACACAGTCATAGAGGAAAAGCTGTCAATCACTGGTAGGACCGCCTCCTCATAGAGGGAATGCTGTCAATCACTAATAGGACCGCCTCCTCTCAGAGGGAAGGCTGTCAATCACTGATAGGACCGCCTCCTCACAGAGCGAAGGCTGTCAATCACTGATAGGACCGCCTCCTCATAGAGGGAAAGCTGTCAATCATTTATAGGACCACCTCCTCATAGAGGGAATGCTGTCAATCACTGATAGGACCGCCTCCTCATAGAGGGAATGCTGTTAATCACTGATAGAACCGCCTACTCATAGAGGTAAAGCTGTCGATCACTGATAGAACCGCCTACTCATAGAGGGAAGGCTGTCAATCACTGATAGGACCGCCTCCTCATAGAGGAAATGCTGTTATTCACTGATAAGACCGCCTCCTCATAGAGGTAAAGCTGTCAATCACTGATAGAACCGCCTACTCATAGAGGGAAGACTGTCAGTCACTGATAGGACCGCCTCCTCATAGAGGTAAAGCTGTCAGTCACTGATAGGACCGCCTCCTCATAGAGGGAAGGCTGTCAATCACTGATAGGACCGCCTCCTCATAGAGTGAAGGCTGTCAATCACTGATAGGACCGCCTCCTCACAGAGGGAAGGCTGTCAATCACTGATAGAACCGCCTGCTCATAGAGGGAAGGCTGTCAGTCACTGATAGGACCACCTCCTCATAGAGGGAAGGCTGTCAGTCACTGATAGGACCGCCTCCTCATAGAGTGAAGGCTGTCAATTACTGATAGGACCTCCTCCTCCTAGAGGGAAGGCTGTCAATCACTGATAGGACCGTCTCCTCATAGAGGGAAGGCTGTCAATCACTGATAGGACCTCCTCCTCATAGAGAGAAGGCTGTCAATCACTGATAGGACCTCCTCCTCCTAGAGGGAAGGCTGTCAATCACTGATAGGACCGTCTCCTCATAGAGGGAAGGCTGTCAATCACTGATAGGACCTCCTCCTCATAGAGAGAAGGCTGTCAATCACTGATAGGACCTCCTCCTCACCGAGGGAAGGCTGTCAGTCATTGATAGGACCACCTCCTCATAGAGGGAAGGCTGTCAATCACTGATAGGACCGCCTCCTCATAGAGGGTAGGCTGTCAGTCACTGATAGGACCGCCTCCTCATAGAGAGAAGGCTGTCAATCACTGATAGGACCTCTTCCTCAAAGAGAGAAGGCTGTCAATCACTGATAGGACCGCCTCCTCAAAGAGAGAAGGCTGTCAGTCATTGATAGGACCACCTCCTCATAGAGGGAAGGCTGTCAATCACTGATAGGACCTCCTCCTCATAGAGAGAAGGCTGTCAATCACTGATAGGACCGCCTCCTCACAGAGGGAAGGCTGTCAGTCATTGATAGGACCACCTCCTCATAGAGGGAAGGCTGTCAATCACTGATAGGACCGCCTCCTCATAGAGGGTAGGCTGTCAGTCACTGATAGGACTGCCTCCTCACAGAGGGAAGGCTGTCAATCACTGATAGGACCGCCTCCTCAAAGAGGGAAGGCTGTCAATCACTGATAGGACCGCCTCCTCATAGAGGGTAGGCTGTCAGTCATTGATAGGACCACCTCCTCATAGAGGGAAGGCTGTCAATCACTGATAGGACCGCCTCCTCATAGAGGGTAGGCTGTCAGTCACTGATAGGACCGCCTCCTCACAGAGGGAAGGCTGTCAATTACAGATAGGACCGCCTCCTGGACTTCAAAGCTCAGAATGAGCAGGAAATCAAAAGTATAAAATACAAGTTTTACTGAATCTTTTCCCAAGCACCTATACATCAGTCTGCTCAGCTCCTCCTGCTCTATAACCTGCTGCCTGCAGATTGCATTGCTTTTACATGATGACAGGTTTCCATTAATATTCAGATGAGCAATCCAGGTGAGCAATGTAAACCTATCAGTCATTATCCGGTTGCTTGCAAAGGGAAAGTGTAGGCCAAAGGTATCCATAACTGTGTCCATTAGGGCTCATGCACACAACCGTATGTATTTTGCAGTCCACAAAAAATACGGATGACGTCTGTGTGCATTTTGCGGAACAGAACAGCTGGCCCCTAATAGAACAGTACAATTCTTGTCCGGAATGCGGACATGTTCTATTTTTTTGCAATACGGACATACGGAAACGGAATGTACATTTCCGTTTTTTTGTGGCCCCATTAAAGTAAATGGCTCCGCATATGGGCCACAAAAAAACGAAACGGATGATGAAATAAAATACGTTTGTCTGCATGAGCCCTTATGGAGAGTACAGCTTTAGGCTTCTTTCACACGAGCAATACGGATTGTGTCAGGATCTGTTCTGGAAGAAATTAAAGGTTTTGTCCGCTAGTTCAATCCGTTTTTTCAGCAACTGCGTTCAGTGTATGCAGTTTTTCCGTCCGGGTTATATCCGGATTGCATGCATTTTTCATGCTTGTGAAACAAAAAATGATGAATAACGATCTACATCTCCAAACAAACATCAGTGAAAGATGCATGGAATCCGGATACCTTCCGTTTTTCACGCAAGCTCCTTTCACTTCTATGGGGACAAGGCTGTGTAAAAAAAACACACAATATAGGCCCCAAAGAAATGAATGGGTCTGCGTGAAAATCGCAAGCATCCGCAAGCAAGTGCGGATGCGGTGTGATTTTCACGCATGGTTGCTAGGAGATGATCGGGATGAGCAACCCCGGACCCCATTAAAGTCTAATCACTGTATTATTTTCCTTTATAACATGGTTATAAGGGAAAATAATAGCATTCTGAATACAGAATGCATAGTAAAATAGCGCTGGAGGGGTTAAAAAATAAAAATTGTTCACCTCATCCTCTTGTTCGTGCAGCCGGCATCGTCTTCTTGCTTCTTCTTTCAGGACCTGCCAAAGGACCTTTGATGACGTAATCGCGCTCACCACGTGGTGAGAGCGGTGACATCAGCGCAGGTCCTGCTGAATGAAGATAGAAGATCCTTCCACGGGGTGAGCGCGATTACGTCATCAAAGGTCCTTTGGCAGGTCCTGAAAGAAGAAGCAAGAAGACGATGCCGGCTGCACGAACAAGAGGATGAGGTGAACAATTTTTATTTTTTAACCCCTCCAGCCCTATTGTACTATGCATTCTGTATTAAGAATGCTACTATTTGCCCTTATAACCATGTTATAAGGGAAAATAATAAAATCTACAGAACACCGATCCCAAACCCGAACTTCAGTGAAGAAGTCCGGGTTCGGGTCTGGGTACCACATTCAGTTTTTTATCACGCGGGTGCAAAACGATAAAGACTGAACAACGCAACGCAATCGCTGTCAAAACTGACAATGCACCCGCGACGTATCCGGAGAAAATCCAGGACGCCCGTGTGAAAGAGGCCTTACAGAGGTCACACCACACATGATGATCTTGACTTTTCCTTGGCCGTGTGTGGAGGACTACAGGAATAAGAACCATCTTCATTCAAAAGCATTTTGTATGGTTTTCAATAGATAACTTTTTTTTTTAATACAACTTTTTGGACTGTTGTTTAGTTCCTAGTTGTTTTTGTGCAGGCAAATTGGAGAAAATCTGATTGTCCCTGGTGGGGTGAAGACCATTGATGCTCATGGCTTGCTGGTTATACCTGGGGGAATAGACGTCCACACTAGACTGCAGATGCCCATCAGGGGAATGACAAGTGCGGATGACTTCTTTCAAGGATCTAAAGCAGCAGTTGCCGGAGGCACCACGATGATAAGTGAGTCCACGGCTGAAAGGTGTGGGGATTATTCTGTACGTTTACTGACCTCAATGTCCCGTGGTTCTGGCTCGGTTTATGCCAGAAACATTGATGTACATGCCTTGTGCCAGGTTCATTATGGCTTTTAGACACCTTGTGCACCTCCTTAAGATGGTTTTGAAAAGGAAGTAGGGGTTAGAAAATGGGGTTGGGCTTAAAAGGCACCAAATTACTCAAAAATGTTCTTTCTGTTCCAACCAAGAGGCGGCGGAACAGAAAGAAACGCGTCTACCAGTCAGCATCAGCCACTGTGATGAAGCGTGGCACATCATCTGCCTGCCAGTCTGTAGACGAGCACAGTAGGCTTAGATGTGGTGGTGCTCTTTACCTGTCAAGCTAAGGCCTCTTGCACACGAAAGGTTTTTTTTCCGCGTACTTTCCGTTTTTTGCGTTCCGTATACGTAACCATTCATTTCAATGGATCCGCAAAAAAAACGGAAGGTACTTCGTATACATTCTGTTTCCGTATTTCCGTTCCGTTCACAGATAGAACATGTCCTGTTATTGTCCGCATAACGGACAAGGATAGGACTGTTCTATTAGGGGCCGGCTGTTCAGTTCCGCAAAAAAACGGAATGCACACGGATGTCATCCGTATGTTTTCCGGATCTGTATTTTGCGGACTGCAAAATACAGCAAATTACATACGGTCGTGTGCAAGAGGCCTAAGGGTTGGGGCCCTTTTGTGGCCCGGTTGGTCTTTGCTGGTCCTGGGTCTCATCACTACTTATCTAAGGGATATGTTCTTGTTATAAACTCAGTTTTGATATTTTTGTACTTCCGTCGTTTAGTTTTAGTATACACAAGAGTATTCAGCTTCACAACATTACAGTCTGTGGGTTTATACCTTAGGTCATCATTATGAGATCAGGGGGGGTTTGACTTCCAGCCCCCCCAATGATCAGCTTGTTTTCAGGAGCTGCTGCTGTGACCAGAATCAGTTACCAGAACATCACAGCTCCACGCACTGTGCAGTGCCACGTGCCACGCTGCTCCAACTGACCCCCACTGATCAGATATTGATGACCCCCCTCCTCCTTCATCATCAAATTGCTGCATTAAAGGGGTCCTCTCACTTAAGCAAGTGGCTTTTATCACGTAGATAAAGTTATTACAAGGCACTTACTAATGTATTGTGATTCTCCATATTGCCTCCTTTGCTGGCTGGATTCATTTTTCCATCACATTATACACGGCTCGCTTCCAGGTGTTATGACCACGTAATCCAGCGGCAGTGGCCGTGCTTCCACACTATTGTAAAAAGCACCAGGACGTGTGAGCACACATAGGCACGCATGCGCAGCAGCTCCCGATCCGACCACTTTGTGTCTGCGCTGCAGCGCTGGTCGTGACCCCTGGAAACGAGCCGTGTATAATGCAATGGAAAACTGAATCAAGCCGGTAAACTGCATTGCACTGTTATCATGGAAGCAGCCGCATCATTACTGTTAAGGGCTTGTTCACACGACCGTATGTAGTTTGCAGTCCACAAAAAACGGAACGGAACAGCTGGCCCCTAATAGAACAGTCCCATCCTTGTCCGTAATGCGGACAATAATAGGACATGTTATATTTTTTTGCGAAACGGACGTACGGAAATGGAATGCACACGGAGTAGCTTTGTTTTTTTTTTTGCGTACCCATTAAAAATGTACGGTTCCGTATACGGTCTGCAAAAAAAACGGAACGAACACGGAAAGAAAATACGTTCGTGTGCAAGAGCCCGTAGTGTCCTATATCAGATCTTTACAAAGGAGAAATCACATAGATGGGCAGACAGCGACATCACACAGGGGCCCGCCGCCCTGGGTCCTATAGGAAAAGGAACTACCAGGGATGCCCAACCTGCGGCCCTCCAGCTGTTCCAAAACTACAATTCCCAGCATGCCCTGCTGTAGGATGATAGATGTAGGCTGTCTGGGTATGCTGGGAGTTGTAGTTTTGCAACAGCTGGAGGGCCGCAAGTTAGGCATCCCTGAACTAAGCAACAAAAATGGTTACCTTAGTAGTTGTTTAGCACCGTATGTTCTGCGTGTGTCAGTGTTAGGCCTCATGCACACGACCGTTGTGTGAATCCGTGGCCGTTGTGCCGTTTTCCGTGATTTTCTGCGGACCCTGAAGGGGTTAATTGTGCGTATCATAGCCCCCTGTAAGAGATCAGGGGCTGCCAGGCAGCAGGGGGCACACCCCCCTCCCTCCCCAGTTTTAATTTCATTGGTGGCCAGTGCGGCCCCCCCGCCCCCCCCTCCCTCTATTGTATTAATATCATTGGTGGCCAGACGGCCCCCCCCGGCCCCCCCTCCCTCCCTCTATAGTATTATCATTGGTGGCCAGTGTTTGCGAGGCCCCTCCCCCCCGGCCCCCCCTCTATTGTATTAATATCATTGGTGGCCAGTGTGCGGCCCCCCCTCCCTCTATTGAATAAAGGAACTGCTCTTACTATTTAGAGTGCTGAAAGGGTTTACCCGCGTCCTGTGAGCAGAGGTGGAGAACAAAGGGCGGAGTGGAGCTCGTCTGAGGAGGTGGCTTACCTGCTGCGCTGTCTGTGACCGGCCGGGAGCTCCTCCTACTGGTAAGTGACAGATCATTAAGCAATGCGCCGCACAGACCTGTCACTTACCAGTAGGAGGAGCTCCCGGCCGGTCACAGACAGCGCAGCAGGTAAGTATGATGCTTCTAATATTGCTAAGTAACCATGGCAACCAGGACTGCAGTAGCGTCCTGGTTGCCATGGTTACCGATAGGAGCCCCAGCGATTAAACTGGGAGTCCGATCGGAACTCTCCGCTGCCACCAATGATCGGGGGGGAGGGAGGGGGGAGAGAGGGGGGGCCGCACACTGGCCACCAATGATATTAATACAATAGAGGGGGGGTCGGGGGGGGGCGCACACTGGCCACCATTGATAATACAATAGAGGGAGGGCAGGGTGGGGGGCCACACACTGGCCACCAATGATATTCAAACTGGGGAGGGAGGGAGGTGCGACACCTGAGGGGTTAATTGTGCTGATCACAGCCCCCTGTAAGAGATCGGGTGCTGCCAGGCAGCAGGGGGCAGTCATGTACACAGTTCGTAGTATATTCTAACTTGAAGCGTCCCCATCACTATGGGAACGCCTCTGTGTTAGAATATACTGTCGGATATGAGTTTTCATGATGTAACTCAAATCCGATGGTATATTCTAACATAGAGGCGTTCCCATGGTGATGGGGACGCTTCAAGTTAAAATATACCATCGGATTAGAGAAAACTCAGATCCTATGGTATATTAACTCCTGACTTTACATTGAAAGTCAATGGGGGACGGATCCGTTTGCAATTGCACCATATTGTGTCAACGTCAAACGGATCCGTCCACATTGACTTGCATTGTAATTCAGGACGGATCCGTTTGGCTCCGCACGGCCAGGCGGACACCAAAACGACTTTTTTTTCATGTCCGTGGATCCTCCAAAAATCAAGGAAGACCCACAGATGAAAAAATCGAACGGATCACGGAAAAAACAGAACCCGTTTTTGCGGACCGCAAAAAAAACGGTCATGTGCATGAGGCCTTAAGGGGAAGACTAATTCATCAAAACAACTTGAGACATTTGATAAATGTGGCATAAAGTATTTCCAACACAGACTCAAGCAAAACTGGCTTACAATATTCCCCTCATGATAAATTACCCCCTAAGAGTCTACCTTTACCTTTTTTGAATTTGGTTAAGTACTCCAATTTCTCAGGAAACAAATTCAATATAATATTGCAATATGCAATCAAAATCCAGACTGCAATTCTCATCACAACCACTGGGTGGCCACACATAGACTCACATAGGATAGATATCTCGTGACAGAGTATAATGAAATTCTGTAGAACTAGGAGGAAAGAAAGGACACGTCTGTACCGTTGCAATTAATCTATCAGTCATATCGATTAATAATTATTAGATATGATTGGAAGTATATCACTGAATTCAAGTTAAAGGGGTTGGCCTATTTACGATATTGGCATTTCACTAGGAAGAGGGTCCCTGAAATAAAGGAGAGTGCACTGCACAGGCAAGGCATGCTCTCCATTCACTGATATGGGAGTTCCAGAAGTGGCCACGTGAGTGCAATCTATTTTCGGAACTCCTATAGTGGTGAATGGAGAGCACACCACGCATGCACGGTCACCTCTCCGTTCACCTCTATGGGACTGCCGGAAATATCCAAGCCAAGCCGGCTATTTTCAGAACCCCCATAGCGGATGGTTGGACGGTGGCCGTGCATGCGTGGTGCGCTCTCCTTCTCTTTGGCGGTCCTGTTCTGGAGATAGGAGAGGTTCCCAGAGGTTGACATTGATGCCATGTAGTAGCAAAAAAAATCTAATGATAACAATATTGTTTGACCAATATGTGTCCACTGACCGTACCTATTGTTCTAGTTGACCACGTATTTCCCGATGCCGGAATGAACTTGGTTTCTGCCTACGACCAATGGAGAGAATGGGCGGACGGGAAAGTCTGCTGTGACTACTCACTACACGTGGACATCACAAACTGGCACGAGAGCCTAAAGGAGGAGATGGAGGCCTTAGTGAAGGACAAGGGTAAGTAGCAAGGCCTGAGATCGGAGACTGGATATGAGACCCATACCTGACCTAAAGTACTGAGAAGTCCTGAATTTATGGCCATATTCACATATGGCATTGGGCTCCGACATTGGGTAGAGGCTGTACTTGGTATTGCAGCTTTGTCCCATGGATTGTCTGAAATTTCATGAAATCCTCATTGTCCTCTTCTCCTGAAGGTGTGAACTCCTTTCTTGTCTTCATGTCGTACAAGGACAGATACCAGTGCACAGATGCTCAGGTACAGTGCAGGAACACCGTCGGTGTAGCAGAAGTGCTGTAATATGGATTTTCTATGTGGCGGGAATTTAATAATATCTGCTTTGTTTACAGATGTATGAGATTTTCAGCATTGTTCGTGATCTCGGGGCCATAGCTCAGGTTCACGCTGAGAATGGAGACATCATTGACGAGGTACTGCAGTGGATCTCCTGATGATGTCTAGAGAGGCACAAGCCTGGGGCCAAACCAGGGGGGCACCTATGTAACTTAAAAGGGGTTGGGCCATGAACAACATTTATCACTTATCCACATGATTGCCAAGGGGTCTGACCTGTGGCATCACCAATGATCGTGAGAATGGGGCTCCCCAAGACCACCACTTCATTGACTTCTATGGGGCTGCAGGCGGTCGCCCAGTGTTGTGTTCGGCAGTCCCACAGACAGTGAATGGCACAGCGATTAAAGGGGTTTTCCGACAATTCCTCAGGATAGGTCATCTGTATGTGATCGTTGGGGGTCCGATACCCGGGAACCCCCCCCCCCCCCAGATCAGCTGTTTGAGAAGGCATCAGTATTCCTGTGGACAACGTGGCTTTCTAGCAGAATATTCTAGGCCAGTGGCCTAGAAGCAGCTCAGCCCGTAAAAGTAAATGGTGATGCCAAGCGCAGCCGTTCTACCAGAGATACTCAACCAGCCGCCCTCCAGATACAACTCCCAGCATGCCCTAATAGCTGTAGGCTGTCCAGGCATGCTGGGAGTTGTAGTTTTTCAACAGCTGGAGGGCCGCTGGTTGAGGAATCCCTGCTCTATACAATGAATCGCGCTGTGCTTGGTGAGATGAGAGAAGGCTGCGGCGCTCACGGAAGCGCTGGGGTCTTCTCAAACAGCGGGCATGTCAGGAGTCAGACCCCCACCGGTCAGATACTGATGACCTATCCAGATAATAAGTCATCAGAAGGCCTTAAACATGCGCATTACCGTAACCGTTCATATAGGGGGCTTGAGGACCAGCTTCCTAGTGGTAGGACCCCCAGTAATTATACATTTATCACCTATACTGTGGGTAGGCGATACATTTTGTTCATGGACCTCCCCGTCTCTGTCTCGGCTGACACTCCCTTTGCTGCCAGCGTCACAATCTTGCGCATTCGCTGTGCAATTGACCAGCGCACGCGGAGCGCTCTCCGTCCTGTGTCCGCCGGCTGCTCATGTCGGTGGAGCACGTGCAGTACGTCGCTGAAGCTCACGGACACAGGCTGGCGAGCAATGCGTGATATTTCGGCTCTGCTGAGAGTGACACCGGACAGCGAAGGCGCGGTTTTCTCGTGTGTTTGACACCCCTGCCCGGCGCTGTACTTAGTTTTATAGCGACAACACCTCCGGCAGATTTCATTTAAGCAACTTATGCGTATTTCATAATTTATTACGTGCAGGAACAAAGGCGCCTGCTAGAATTTGGCATCACTGGACCCGAAGGTCACCCGCTCAGCCACCCGGAGGAGGTAATGAGCGCACGTTTTTCGTAGACTTTGCTGAGCTTTTAGGAGGAGTAGCTCTAGATGACATGGATCCTGTCCCCCCAGGTTGAAGCAGAGGCGGCTTTCCGTGCGATAACCATCGCAAAGCAAGCCAACTGCCCCCTGTACATCACCAAAGTCATGAGCAGGGGGGCCGCCGAGGTGATCGCTCAAGCAAAGCGGAAAGGTAAGAACAATTTACAGTCTCCTTTATGGACATTGCCATAAACTTTGTATTATGGGGCTATTTTCCATGTTCGTTGTAGCAGAAAAATCTCATTTTCTCTGCCGCTTCGGAATGAATTATTCACATGAGTTTCTGGAAAGGGTCCAAGAGCAAGTTACCGTATGGAAGCGTATTCTATCTCGTAAGGCTCAGGCACACAGCTCCTTGCAACTTGCAAGATGTATAGACCCATAATGTGTTCCCCCCCCAGAGGTCCATCTCAGTAGATGGGGGCCTATGAACAGAAAAAAATCAAGGTATTGCGCCATCAAATGCCGTGGTGTAGGTGGGCACCATATGGCGACGCACAAAGAGCAAACTGCGAGGTATGAGAAGTATTAGGACGGAAGGGATTTTCGGCACCTCCAAAAACATGAGCACAGGTCGTCTCTCTAGTGGCATCCTCAGAGATCAGCTTTAAAGACCACGGGCCAGCAGGATTAACCCTACTAAACCATGCATACTGGTAGGGTTGATCCTGCTGGTTAAAATGATACCTGCCTTGTGAAAATTGGTTGTGGTGTTCCTGGGAAAAAAAAAGATTTGTAAGGCCTCTTTCACACAATCGTTTTTTTTTTCCGTCTTGCGGGCCGTTTTTTGCGGTCCGTATACGGTCCGTATACGGAACCATTCATTTCAATGGTTCCGCCAAAAAAACGGAATGTACTCCGTATGCATTCCGTTTCCGTATTTCCGTTTTTCCGTTCCGTTGAAAGATAGAACATGTCCTATATTTGGCCGCAAATCACGTTCCGTGGCTCCATTAAAGTCTATGGGTCCGCAGAAAAACGGAATGCATACGGAAATGCATCCGTATGTCTTCCGTATCCGTTCCGTTTTTTGCGGAACCATCTATTGAAAATGTTATGCCCAGCCCAATTTTTTCTATGAAATTACTGTATACTGTATTTGCCATACGGAAAAACGGAACGGAAACGGAAACACAACGGAAACAAAAAACGGAACAACGGATCCGTTTAAAACGGACCGCAAAACACTGAAAAAGCCATACTGTCGTGTGAAAGAGGCCTAAATGAGGGCTTCAGTGCACCGAGGGCCGTCGTGGTGCACCCAGGGGCTAGGCCCCACCCCTCGGTGCACTGAAGTCCCTCTTTTGCACAAAAAATAAAAGTCTTTTTTTTTTCTCTTGGGAACGCTACATCCGATTTTCATAAGACAGATATCATTGTAACCAGCAGGATCAACCCTACCAGGCAGTATGGCTGATTTAATGGAGTTGATCCTGCTGGCAGGTGCTCTTTAACCCGTGTATGGGTCCGGCAGCAAGCGTTTAGTCTCCTTACAGACCCACCATGGGGAAAATGGAGCGTTACGCAGTTCCCATTGAAATCAGTAGTGTAATGCACATACAGTAGATGCCCGGACCCCCAGAGAGAGGAACGTTCTGCAGCTGCTTTTCAGTCTGGTTAATAGACGAGGGTCCTTGGCAGGGAGCACTCCCCCTCTATTAGGGGATGTCAAACGGGGTTTTCTAAGCCAGGTGACCCCTTTAACATAGTGCAGCGTGCATAGGGCACTACGGCAATAACACAGTGGGGGCCATTTACTGAGATACTTTTTACGCCGCTCTTAGATTCCCCCTACGCCGCTGTAAGATTTGGCTAATTTAGGCGTACGCCTCGTCATAAATTAGTAAAATTTACTGCAGTCCGTGCACCCGGCTGGAGCAGCTATTCGCCAAGTATAAATGTCAGTAAATTTGCCAGGGCTGGAGTTCCGGCACGGCCCCGACGAGAGATGAGCGAACTTCAAGGTTTTAAGTTCGGGTTCAGGTTAATGGCGAGTTGCTTTATGGATTCCGTAACCACGGACCATAACGCAATTCAAGGACGCAGTCCGTCATGATAGGAGTCTATGGCCTGCGTAACGGATCCGTCCGCTTTCCGTTATGCAGAAGTCCTTGAATTTCATTATGGTCTGCGGTAACGGATTCCATAACGCAATTCACCATTAACCCGAACTTAAAAACTTGATGTTCGCTCAACCATAGCCCCGACACATCCCCGCTCCGTCCCATCCAACATAGAGTTAAAAAAAGGACTTGCCAGTATTTTAACAGCTAATATCCAAATCCCTAATATACCATATCCGACTCTTCTGCCCCCTCTTTGAAAAAGCAGAATAAAAAAATATTCATTCTTCTCGCAGAAATACAAAAAGTAGGTCAGTTTCTTCAAGACGCCGTCCTTAATTCCCTGGCATGCTGCTGCGACCTCCTCGGGCTATCCTGACAATGGCTACTTTGTCGCTGTGCTGGGGTGATCCTATTACTTCATGATGCATCGGATGTATTACAATTATTATTATTATAGGACGATGAAATCTTTTAATTTTGTTTAATTTTGCTTTAGCCCAAATGATAGTTGATGGGTTTTGTGAAGATAGATGCCAAGATGCCCTGCGCTTCTCTGCTGTGCATCAGACAAGGCGACTGGCAATGGTCCGTTCCCGATCCCGATAGGATATTATCACGGAGCAGTTCTTAGTAACCAGATTTATTAACCTCAAGTTTCCGGGCTCCAACAGCAGGCGCCCCAACCATGTGCCATTTATAATACTGGGGTCTCCAGCCCTATTGTACTATGCATTCTGTATTCAGAATGCTATTATTTTCCCTCATAACCATGTTATAAGGCAAAATAATAAAATCTACACAACACCTAACCCAAACCTGAACTTCAGTGAAGAAGTTCGGGTCTGGGTACCACAGTCAGTTTTTTATCACGCGCGTGCAAAATGCATTGCACCCGCGCGATAAAAACTGAACAACGGAACGCAATCGCAGTCAAAACTGACTGCATTTGGGTACCAACTCGCGCGGGTTTACCGCAACGCATCCGAACCTAATCCGGACACGCTCGTGTGAACTCAGCCTTAGGCCCCTTTCACACGGGCGAGATTTCCACGCGGATGCGATGCGTGAGGTGAACGCATTGCACCCGCAATGAATACCGACCCATTCATTTCTATGGGGCTGTTCATATGAGCGGTGATCGGGAGACGATCGGGATGGAGACCCGATCATTATTATTTTCCCTTATAACATGGTTATAAGGGAAAATAATAGCATTCTGGATACAGAATGCATAGTAAAACAGCGCTGGAGGGGTTAAAAACAAATAATCAAATTTAACTCACCTTAGTCCACTTGATCGCGGCCCGGCATCTCCTTCTGTCTCCTTTGTTGAATAGGACCTGTGGTGAGCATTCATTTCAGGAACAGGACCTTTGATGACGTCACTCCGGTCATCACACGGTACGTCACATGATCTTTTACCATGTGATGACCGGAGTGACGTCATCAAAGGTCCTGTTCCTGTAATGAATGCTCACCACAGGTCCTATTCAACAAAGGAGACAGAAGGAGATGCCGGGCCGCGATCAAGTGGACTAAGGTGAGTTGAATTATTATATATATTTTTTTTAACCCCTCCAGCGCTGTTTTACTATGCATTCTGTATTCAGAATGCTATTATTTTCCCTTATAACCATGTTATAAGTGAAAATAATACAATCTACAGAACACCGATCCCAAGCCCCAACTTCTGTGAAGAA
The DNA here is from genome assembly GCF_905171765.1 of Bufo bufo. NCBI lineage: Eukaryota > Metazoa > Chordata > Amphibia > Anura > Bufonidae > Bufo > Bufo bufo. The sequence continues at coordinate 48,674,387 of NC_053394.1, forward strand.
GTTCGGGTCTGGGTACCAAACATGCACTATTTTTCTCACGCGAGTGCAAAACGCATTACAATGTTTTGCACTCGCGCGGAAAAATCGCGGGTGTTCCCGCAACGCACCCGCACATTTTCCCGCAACGCCCGTGTGAACCCAGCCTTAGGCCTCTTTCACACTCGCGTGACGGATTAGGTTTGGATGCGTTCACGGTGCGTTCAGTCAGTTTTGCCTGCGTTCAGTTGTTCAGTTTTTTCCGCACGGGTGCAATGCGTTTTGATGCGTTTTTCACGCCCGTGATAAATAACTGAAGGTTTACAAACAAAATCTCTTAACAACCATCAGTGAAAAATACATTGCACCCGCACTTGCTTGCGGATGCGATTTTCACGCAGCTCCATTCATTTCTATGGGGCCTGTGTTGCGTGAAAAACGCAGAATATAGAACATACTGCGATTTTCACGCAACGCACAAGTGATGTACACAGCCCCACTGAAATGAATGGGTCGGGATCCAGTGCGGGTGCAATGCGTTCACGCCTTACGGACCCCATCAGGCACCAGGGATCAGGTGAAGCTGCTGCCGCTACACCCTTTATAGCTGCGCCCCTGTGATTAGTTTTTGTGATATTTGACATATTTGCCTGTTATCGTTTAGAAAATATATTGAAATATCGTAGTTTCTCCTCTTGACACTTTTGTCCATATCGCTGCTTAGGACCAAATCAGTATCTTCAGAACTGACACCAGAGCGGCTGAAAATAACCAGATAAGACCTCCACAGTCGTTTAAGAGGACCGGTCACCTCCACAGTCCTTTAAGAGGACCATCCACCTCTCCTGACATGTCTGATTTAGGAACTGCTTGCGCTCCCCATGTAAAAGCAATTCTGGATCATCTATTCTTATGACTCTCTAAATTGTATGTTGTGCCATTCCTTTATTATTCCTGCTAGAAACGAAGAATGACTTACTAGTAGTTTGCAATGAAGATCCAGCTGGGTGTCACCAGTTGGGGAGGGGGTGTCCCTGTGTGTCTCACTCTATCCAATCAGGGTTGGGCCCCCCCCCCCCCTCCCCCCAAACTAGTAATACCCAGCTGTACCTTCGTTACAAACTGGCAATAATTAATTCATAAAATTCTAGGAGGAATAATAAAGGAATGGCACAACATAGAGTCTTAAGAATAGATGCAAGTACATAGTACGTGTTCGGAGAGGTGACAGCTCTTCTTTAATCCCTTCCTGACCAATGACGTAATAGTATGTCATATCGGCAGGTGACTTCCCGCAATTTGACGTACTATTACGTCATGCTGATTGGGCCCGGCAGTCACTGATAGCCGGCAGGATAACCTCTTCTATGCCGCATTCAGCGCTGACCGTGGCAAATAATGTTTTTGCGGCACGTGAGCGTTCTCATCGGGTGCCCGCGCTCGTAAGAGTAGATATGGCTGTTGGTAGTTACAGGTTTGTTTAGTAGGACACTGACTGTTCTCTTTCTGTCTTTCTAGGCGCGGTAGTATATGGCGAGGCTATAACAGCCGGTTTGGGCACTGACGGCTCCCACTACTGGAGCAAGAACTGGGCAAAAGCTGCAGCTTTCATTACTTCTCCACCAATCAGTCCTGACCCTACAACTCCAGAGTATCTCAGCTCTCTACTGTCCTGGTACGTGAAGGTCCATCTATTCTGCGTCATTAAGATTCTGTACGTTTATGGTCAGGTTAAGGCCTCATTCACACGACGATTCCCATATAGTGGTCCGCAAACCAAGGATCCACAAAATACGGAACCATCCGCGTGCATTCTGCATTTTGTCACTCCCATCACTAGAAATGACTGTTCTTGTCCGCAATACAGAAAAGAATGGCGTATGTTCTATAATTTGCGGAATGGACATTTGTGTGCTGTCTTTTTTTTATTTATTTTTTGCGGACCAATAGAAATGAATTGGTCCCTGTGCGGTCCTCAAAACATGCGGATGGGACACCGCACAGAATAGGTCCATCAGGAACTGTCCGAGTATTACAGTGATGTCTCTTGGTGGTCTCCTCAAACTCTTGATCTACTGTATATACTATGTTCTATATACTGATCTATATACTATGTTCTATATACTATGTTCTATATACTATGTTCTATATACCAGACTGTATACTATGTTCTATATACTATGTTCTATATACTACACTATATACTATGTTCTATATACTGATCTATATACTATGTTCTATATACTATGTTCTATATACTATGTTCTATATACTACACTATATACTATGTTCTATATACTGATCTATATACTATGTTCTATATACTATGTTCTATATACTATGTTCTATATACTACACTATATACTATGTTCTATATACTGATCTATATACTATGTTCTATATACTGAACTATATACTATGTTCTATATACTGACCTATATACTATGTTCTATATACTGATCTATATACTATTCTCTATATACTGATTTATATACTATGTTCTATATACTGACCTATATACTATGTTCTATATACTGATCTATATACTATGTTCTATATACCAGACTGTATACTATGTTCTATATACTATGTTCTATATACTGATCTATATACTATGTTCTATATACTACACTATATACTATTCTCTATATACTGACCTATATACTATTCTATATACTGATCTATATACTATGTTCTATATACTGATCTATATACTATTTTCTATATACTGATCTATATACTATCTTCTCTATACTAGACTATATACCATGTTCTATATACTATCGTCTATATACTTTATTTCTATGTACTAGACTTTATAGTATTTTCTATATACTATCATCTATATATTAGACTATATACTATCTTCTATATAAGAGATTGAAAATCCATCACTGAATAATGCGATCTAGATCAGGGATGGTCTTCTCCAAGGGGTAGAGCTTGTGCCTTTGGACATTATCAGCTGGGTCTGTCTGCCACACGACGGTGACTTTTATCTAAGCGGTGGGCACCGCAGTCATCTGAGAGAAATGTAGGTTTTATCTCAGAACAGATCGCTCACCAGCTCAAAATAAACCTAATTTTATGGGGTGTCAAGATGGGGAGATCTCCAGACCACTTCTTTGGGTATTTCTGTGCTGGTATGTACGGCCTGACTGAAATGCATTAGCACTGTATTTAGGATACAAACCCAGCTCTGCTACATACTCACATGTACTGCCGCTTCACCTCCTGCTTTATCTACAACGTGCCTTAAAGTAGGTGCCTGAAAAACAAAGGCCTTAGGCTATATTCACACGAACGCATTTTGTTTCCGTGTCCGTTCCATTTTTTTGTGGATTGGATGAGGACCCGTTCATTTCAATAGGTCCGCAAAAAACGGATCCGCAAAAAATACAGATGACGTCCGTGTACATTCCGTGTTTTGCGGAACGGAACAGCTGGCCCCTAATAAAACAGTCCTACCCTTGTCCATAATGCAGACAATAATAGGACATGGTCTATTTTTTTGCGGAATGGACATACGGAAATGGAATGCACACGGAGTAACTTCCGTTTTTTTTACGGACCCATGGAAAGAAAATACGTTTGTGTGCATGAGCCCTAATAGAGGAAGATTATAGTAGAAGAAGCGCAATGTAGACCACTGGTGGGACATCCCTTGTAGTCTCTACTCATCTATGTAAATAACACCTGTCAGCAGGATCATCCCTATTAAACCAGCCATACTGTCTGGTAGAGTTGATCCTGCTGATTGAAATGATATCTGTCTTGTGAAAATCTGTTCCAGAGAAAGACTTTTATTCTTTACGCAAATGAGGGCATGAGTGCTCCGAGGGGGTGGGTCCAACACTGGACAACTGAGGTGCACCAAAGGATTAGGCCCCGCCCCTCAGTGCACTGATGTCATTATTTACTAAAGTAATAGAAGTCTTACTTTCTCACGAATGCTGCAACCGATTTTCACAAGAAAGGTGTCATTTTAATCAGTAGGATTGACCCTAACGGGCAGCATGATTGTTTTTCTAGGGTTGACCCTGCTGACCAGTGCACTTTAATTTCTCTTTGACCTGATGCGATGTAGACTCAGGTCTAAACACCTGCGGTTTGTTTCTCTACAGTTCGGATCTTCAGGTCACCGGCAGCGCGCACTGCACCTTCACCACAGCACAGAAAGCTGTAGGAAAGGATAACTTCACCTTAATTCCCGAGGGAACGAATGGAGTAGAAGAAAGAATGTCAATTATATGGGAGAAATGTGTGGTAAGGAGAAAATTAGCTTTAATGTACAGTACAGACCAAAAATTTGGCCACACCTTCTCATTCAAAGAGTTTTCTTTATTTTCATGACTATGAAGGCATCAAAACTATGAATTAACACATGTGGAATTATATACATAACAAACAAGTGTGAAACAACTGAAAATATGTCATATTCTAGGTTCTTCAAAGTAGCCACCTTTTGCTTTGATTACTGCTTTGCACACTCTTGGCATTCTCTTGATGAGCTTCAAGAGGTAGTCCCCTGAAATGGTCTTCCAACAGTCTTGAAGGAGTTCCCAGAGATGCTTAGCACTTGTTGGCCCTTTTGCCTTCACTCTGCGGTCCAGCTCACCCTAAACCATCTCGATTGGGTTCAGGTCCGGTGACTGTGGAGGCCAGGTCATCTGGCGCAGCACCCCATCACTCTCCTTCATGGTCAAATAGCCCTTACTTTCAAAGTTTTCCCAATTTTTCGGCTGACTGACTGACCTTCATTTCTTAAAGTAATGATGGCCACTCCTTTTTCTTTACTTAGCTGCTTTTTTCTTGCCATGATACGAATTCTAACAGTCTATTCAGTAGGACTATCAGCTGTGTATCCACCTGACTTCTCCTCAACGCCACTGATGGTCCCAACCCCATTTATAAGGCAAGAAATCCCACTTATTAAACCTGACAGGGCACACCTGTGAAGTGAAAACCATTTCAGGGGACTACCTCTTGAAGCTCATCAAGAGAATGCCAAGAGTGTGCAAAGCAGTAATCAAAGCAAAAGGTGGCTACTTTGAAGAACCTAGAATATGACATATTTTCAGTTGTTTCACACTTGTTTGTTATGTATATAATTCCACATGTGTTAATTCATAGTTTTGATGCCTTCATAGTCATGAAAATAAAGAAAACTCTTTGAATGAGAAGGTGTGTCCAAACTTTTGGTCTGTACTGTATATCGCAGTACATGACATGATATGTTAATTGTTTGATGCTTCCCTAGTCATACGGGGACTGGGCACTTTTAGGTTTTTTTTTGGCAACCCCCCCCATTCCCCGCCTGGGAAGACCTGCAAAGGGAAGCATACTTACCTTCTCCCTGCCAGTGGGTCCTGGCTCCTTCGCTCCCTGGCCTCAGCTGCATTGCTGGGGTCCCCCTCTGGTTTGACACTGCTGTAGCCAATCGCTGGCTGCAGCAGTAACCCATTCCTCTTGGTCATGTGATGCAAGGGGGGCCTGGGCTCCACTGTGGCCAACAATTGGTTGCATCAGTGTCAAAACGGATGCTAACAGCAAGCGGACCTGAGCGATGCAGCCGAAGCCGAGGAGCAAATGAGCAGGGACCTAACTGGAGGAGCAGGTAGGTATGCTCCCCTTTAGTCTGCCCAAAAAAAAATGGTGGCTGGCCTTTTAAGACGTATAAAGGCAGCTGACTAAGGACCCCATTATGAAAGGGGCCTCGTCCATGTGCTTCCTATCCTATGTTATACTAGATAGAATGTAGGAGACTTCTCTAATGATTCCATTGGTTCAGTGCCAAAGAAGTTGGTTCACCAGGTAATACAGTTCTGGCACGAAGACCCCCCTTACTCGCCCCAGCCTTAAACTTGGGCACACTCCTATGAATAACCCATGTGCCACTGCCCATCTAGTGTCTGCCATCCCGTCAACAATGGAAAAAAAAATACCTTAAAGACGTTAAAATGGAAAAATTAATTAGTAGTCCATCAGACCACTGGACAGCAGGGTCAACCCTATTACACCAGGCATCCTGCTGAATAATATGATACCTGTCTCGTGAAAATTGGTTGTGGCGTTTCCAAGAATAAGAAAAAGAGACTTTAATTGTTTATGCAAATGAGGGCTTCATTGCAGAAATGGGGTGTGGCCAGCACTGGAAAGCTGAGGAGCTGAAGGGAGGGCCTGAGGAGCTGAAGGGAGGGCCTGAGGAGCTGAAGGGAGGGCCTGAGGAGCTGAAGGGAGGGCTGAGGAGCTGAAGGGAGGGCCTGAGGAGCTGAAGGGAGGGCCTAAAGGAGCTGAAGGGAGGGCCTGAGGAGCTGAAGGGAGGGCCTGAGGAGCTGAAGGGAGGGCCTAAAGGAGCTGAAGGAAGGGCCTGAGGAGCTGAAGGGAGGGCCTGAGGAGCTGAAGGGAGGGCCTGAGGAGCTAGGCCCAGCCCCTCGGTGCACGGAAGTTCTCATTTGAATAGAGCATAAAAGTATTTTTTTCTCAGGAACGCTGCAACCAGTTTCCGCAGGTTTCATTTTACTCAGCAGGATCTATCCTACTCTTCAGTATGCCTGATTTAATAAGGTTGATTCTGCTGACAGGTGCTTTTTAAAGAGATATTCTCCCCTAGAAGGACAGATCCTGTAATCCCAGGCTGCACCATAATGCTATTTGATTCCGCTATGTACATGAAACTCCCCTGGCCATTTAAATAAAATAAGCGTCGTCCGTAATAAGAGAGACGAATCTGGACGATCGGGAAGAACACGGTGAGCTTCCGCAAAGTGGGAAATTATGTCAACCAGGTAGATAAGATTTTTGCCATTTGATGTCATCATATGATCATTTGCATACAATTTTGAACAGGCCTAAAACATGTCCACAAAATTCTCCCGTAGAAGTCAGTGAACATCTCCAGACTACTGTTTCCTATGGTCCATGTGGCTGCTGTAAAACATATCCCTAAATGCTGCTAACAGCAGTATTGGAAAGATTCCCTTTAAATACATATCATTTACTGAAAGTGAAGAAGACCTTTATAGAATGCTCATGCTAAGAAATTAAAGGGAGTGGCCACATTTTAACAAGACAGTGTTTTTACGTCCAAAATGATCGTTGTTTTATTGTGTTTTTCTGATACAGCGTTCCAAATTCCGACAATACACAGAGATAAATTATAAAACGTGGTGCACGTGCAGTTGCCACTAGAGGGAGCTGAGGCTCTTACTACAAACCGTTTTATTAATGAATTCCATGTACAAATTGTATGCTGTAAACTTATAAGCTCCCCCTAGTGGTGGCTGGAGACAAAGAGAAATTTAGCTTTGAACTATACTGGGAATTTCCAACCCCAATAAAAATCTATATTAAGAAATAGATGAAAGAGAAGAATACCCCAAAAGGTTTGGCATGGGGAAGAAAGACGAATTACAGGGTAAATACTGTGCAGCTGCTTATGTAAAGGCTTCTATTTGATTGATTTATACTTCCAAATTTCAGACTTCGGGCAAAATGGACGAGAATGAATTTGTTGCCGTGACCAGCACAAATGCAGCCAAGATTTTTAACTTGTATCCCCGGAAGGGAAGGATTGCCACCGGCTCAGACGCTGACCTCGTTATCTGGAATCCCAAAACTGTTAAAATCATTACAGCCAAGACCCATAACCTGGTAAATTGCAGCTTTATATTACTTTTCTATATGTCGCTCTGTCATTGTATATTGAAGGTATTGAGATATATATATATATACACACACACCGTATTTTTTGGACCTTAAGATGCACCTAGGAGATAGAGGAGGAAAATAAAAAAAATATGTTTTTTTCAGACCACAGATCAGACCCTCACCAGACCCCCAAGCTCCATTAGATCCCAGATCAGACCCCATTCCTTCTTAGGCCTTAGATCAAACCCCTGTCAGACCCTTTTTCCTCCTCAGACCTCAGATCAGACCTCCAAGCTCCATCAGACCTCCATATAAATCCCCCTTTCCTCCTTAGACCTAAGATCGGACCTCCATCAGACCTCAGATCAAATCCCCAAGCTTCATTAGACCTTACATTAGACACCAAGATCCATCAGACCCCCAAGCACCATCAGACCTCATATCAGACCCCCAAGCTCTATCAGACCTCTGTATTAGACCCCCATTCCTTCTCAGATGAGGCCTCCATTATACCTTCATTCCTCCTCAGACCTCAGATCAGACCCCCAAGCTCCATTAGACCTCAGATCAGACCCCCAAGTTCCATTAGACCTCAGATCAGACCCCCAAGCTTCATTAGACCTCAGATCAGACCCCCAAGCTCCATTAGACCTCAGATCAGACCCCCAAGCTCCATTAGACCTCAGATCAGACCCCCTAGCTCCATCAGACTTCAGATTAGACTCTCAATCAGACCCAAATTCATCCTCAGACCTTAGATCAGACCCACAAGCTCTATTAGACAAAAAGTAAATGAATTAGCTTACCTCTTATGCTCAGGACCTCACGCTCTTCCTGTACTCCCTGGTCTTCTTCTAGGGCCCCGCGCTGCACTGCTACGTGATGTCGCACAGCATCAGGTCATAGTGCACTACATCCAGATGATGTATGCAGTTAGGACACAGTGCAGAGCGGGGCCCAGAAGAAGACCAGGGAGCTCACTCACCACTCACCGCGCTCCCGCATATCAATAACCGCTTCCATAATGTACTCAGTCATTAGCATTTGCGCTATAAAATGCACTGAGATTTACACACATACCCTTCCCCCGCGTGCGCGCTTTTGGGGGGAAAAAGTATGTCCTATACTCAGAAAAATTCAGTATATATTTACAAGGGTTATATGACATCAGAATAAAACAATTCTCTTGTCAAACTGTTAAATTCTGCAACAAATCTAGCAAGTGTGAACAAAGCTCCATAAATAAAATTAGGCTGTGTGATTTCCATTCAGCGTATTCACCGTGGACCGTTCCTGACACGTATGATGACCTGCCGTAGACCTTAAAGGGGTATTCCTGTAAAATAAAGTGGGGGTCTGCTACTCCACTAAACTCAAGAACAGGGATTCCGTTTCCCCTATTTCAATGGAGTGCACACTGCTACTCCATTCAAAAGCTATGGGACTGCCACGTAGTGCTCTCAGCTAAAACCGGCAGTCTCGTAGAGATCCATTTGGGCGGCAGCCCACATGCCCAACCGCTTCTCCACTCCAACAGGGTAAGGGTCCATTCACATGTCCGAATTTGTGTGGTCCATTCACATGTCCGCATGAATGAGTCCGCAAAATTGCTGGACTGGTGCAGACCCATTCATTTCAATGGGGCTGCAATAGATGCAGACAGCACACTTTGTGCTGTCCGCATCCGTAGTTCTGTTCCGCGGCCCCCGCAAAAAAGATAGAGCATGTCCTGTTCTTGTCCGCGGACAAGAATAGGCATTTCTATCATAGGGCCGGCCATGTGCGGTCTGCAAAATGTCCATGTTTTGTGGATCCAGAATGAATTACTATCATAGTGTAAATATTAGGAGAATATCTTTAATGTGTATGCAACTAAGGTTCACAGGGGCAGACTATGAGAAGGGCACAAGAGCCTAACAGACGGGGTTCAGCCTAAAACTGTTGGGTGTAGTGATTTTGCCCCTCTTCCATCTTTTGATACTTCAATGGATAATCTCATAGACCAGAAATCAGCAACTTTCGGCACTCCAGCTGCTGTGAAACTACAACTCCCAGCATGCACACTTACTCAGCTGTTCTTGTAACTCCCATAGAAGTGAAAGGAGGATTCATGTTGTGACGTACTCATATAAATGCTGATTTTTTTCCCATCAGGAAGTGGAAGTAAATATATTTGAAGGGATGGAGTGTCATGGAGCCCCAGATGTGGTGATCAGTCAAGGCCGAATCGTGTTAGAGAACGGATCTCTCCATGTGACCCCCGGATCCGGACGCTTCATTCCTAGGAAAACCTTCCCTGACTTTGTATACAAAAGAATTAAAGCCAGGAACAGGGTGAGTAAAGCACAGGTCACTCCGTACCTAATGCATGTGTTTAAGGTGCTGTTCACATCTGGTTTTGAGCCTTCTTAAAGTGGCTCTGGAAAAAGACTAAAATTGGCCCCATGTTGCCATTGTGGCACAAAATACCGCCCCAGCAGAGCCAAATACCACAGTGCAACACAATATACTGCCCCAGCAGAGCCAAATACCACAGTGCAACACAATATACCGCCCCAGCAGAGCCAAATACCACAGTGCAACACAATATACTGCCCCAGCAGAGCCAAATACCACAGTGCAACACAATATACTGCCCCAGCAGAGCCAAATACCACAGTGCAACACAATATACCACCCCAGCAGAGCCAAATACCACAGTGCAACACAATATACTGCCCCAGTAGAGCCAAATACCACAGTGCCGTACAATATACCGCCCCAGCAGAAGGAAATACAACAGTGCAGTACAAAATAATTCCCCAGCAGCAGAAAATGCCTCCTCAGAAGCTGCCCCTCCGGGGTGATCAGTGCCAGCTCCATGTTCTGCCCTCCTACTCCAGTTGCCTCAGGATGGCAATACAGTTGGAGTCAGGAGGGCACCTGTGGCTATTAATTCAGTGAGGAGGATTCAGGTGGCCCCCTGGTTATTAGCCACCGGACATTTCCCTGAGATAGATAGATATAGGGTGGTTTCGGGTATCGAAATTTCTATACGCAATTTATATTTTTGTACCGGTTTCGATACAATACCGGGATTTCCATTTTTTCCGATACTGGGCTGTGCTGCTGCGCAGTCTAGTATCACAGAACTTGGAGCACGCTGCTGTCACGCTAGCTAGACGACGTATCTTTAATATTGTTAAGCAAGCAAAGCAGGAAAGGATGGTGAATGTTATTGTCCATCTTGGGACAAATGATCTGGCTTGCAATGAGGTTTCAAAGGTGAAGGAAGCTTTTCACACACTTGGTAATGATATACGGGAGGTTGCATCGACTGTTTCATTCTCTGCAGTTTTGCCTGTGCATAACCTTCAGCATGACAGGCAGATGCCTATTAAGGAATTCAATGTATGGCTTGGTGAATGGTGTCTGAACCAAGGGTTTGGCTTTGTATCTCATGTTAGCTCTAGTTGGAATGGAAAAGAACCGTACAAGAAAGATGGTTTGCATCTTTCTCTCAAGGGAACGAATGTCCTCAGTGAACAGTTCAAAGTATTTGCTGAGGATCATTTAAACTAGGAAAGGGGGGCAAAAGAGTGATAATCCATCAGTCCGACTGCCCACCTGAACAATGCCAGAAGATGCCAGTAGTACATAGGTTAAGAAATGACAAGCTCAGAGTCTTGTCTACAAATGCTCGCAGTTTAGGGAATAAGATCAATGAACTTGAGTCTATAATGGCATCTGAGAATATAGATTTAGTGGCTGTTACTGAGACATGGTTCAATGAGAGTAATGACTGGAATATAACAATACCAGGGTTCTCTTTATATAGGAAAGACAGAGAAGGCAAGAAAGGAGGAGGGGTTGCCCTGTATGTGAAAGATAGCATAAAATCTAATCTAATACAAGTTAGCGAGACCAATTTAGAGTCAGTTTGGGTTACGTTGCAGCTTGATAATCATAAGGTAACTCGTGTAGGTGTGATATATAGACCACCTGGACAAGTCAAAGAATTAGATGATCTACTAGTTGAGGAAATAGCTAAAATGACATTGAAAGGGGATGTAAACTGGAAAACCAAAATAGCTAGTTCTGCCAGGAGTACAGATATTCTATATTCCCTACTGGGATTATCTCTACAGCAAGTAGTGGAGGAGCCAACCCGGAATGAGGCCATTTTAGATTTGGTATTCACAAATGGGAATTTGGTATCTGATATTACTGTAGGGAAAGCTTGGGATCTAGTGATCACCAGTCAGTGTGGTTTACTATAAGTACAGTGACTGAGTCACACCACACAAAAACAAAAGTTTTAGATTTTAGAAAAACTGACTCTTCTAAAATTAGATTAGTGGTATACGAGTCCCTATCAGACTGGAACAGTTTCAATGGAGTCCAGGAGAAATGGGACTTCTTAAAAGTGGCACTATTGAAGGCAACAGATAATTGCATTAGGCTTGTCAGTAAAAGCAAAAATGAGAAGAGACCACTGTGGTACTCAGCAGAAGTGGGCAAAATAATTAAAAACAAAAAGATAGCATTTAGTAATTAGAAAAATAAAAAAAACGAGGATGACAGGGAAATTTATAAAATTTGGCAGAGAGAGGCCAAGTAAGTTATAAGAGCTTCTAAAGCACAGGCAGAAGAGAAATTAGCTCAGTCAGTGAAAAAAGGCGATAAGACATTCTTCAGATACATAAATGAAAAAAGGAAATTAAAACAAGGAATTACCAAAAACAAAAGAAGGAAGGAATATGGAAGAAGATAAAGAACTAGCTGACTGCCTCAATGAATACTTCTGTGCAGTTTTTACTAAGGAAAATGAAGGAAAAAGGCCTCAGTTAGGGAGGAAGACTAATGAATCTTTTGGTGCATGTGTCTTTACAGAGGAAGAGGTTCTAAGTCAGCTGTCTAAAATTAATACGAATAAGTCACAGGGGCCTGATGGGATACACCCAAAGCTATTAAAAGAGCTTAGCGGTGAACTAGCAAAACCATTAACAGATTTATTTAACCAATCACTGGTAACAGGAGTCGTCCCAGAAGATTGGAAATTGGCAAATGTTGTGCCCATTCACAAGAAAGGTAGTAGGGAGGAATCGGGCAACTATAGGCCAGTAAGCCTGACATCAATAGTGCGGAAATTAATGGGAACCATACTTAAAGGATAACTGACGTATATATTTTTTTTGGAGTATTCGATTGTGGTGATTAATATCACCTTGGTGGCCCTATTTCAACTTTTCACTGTCTATTCAATAACCCCTTAATTCCACATTTTTGTTCCCTGTACTGCCTACTTTTACCTGTGCTTAAAATAGGGTTGCTAGGCATGGTCCGTGGTATCTGTTGAAGGACAGAGGACGCAGAAGCAGGCTGCGTGCAGGCTCACATTACTGACAGCCAGGGACTGTAAGTAAATGATTAAAGCCAGGTCTTCCCCAGCAGCTGATAACAGTGCCTGGGCTGTGTGCACTTCTCCCTGTCCCTGCGCTTGGCAGACGCTCCCTCACTCAGCAGAGCTGGAGAATGCAGAGTTGGAGCAGCGCACAACAGGGAAGGGAGATCTGCCATCTGCTCAGTGTATAAATGAAAGCAACATGTGGTAAGAGGACCCCTTTGTGCTGCAGGAGATTAACCCTTTAGGGGGGAGGGCTCTGGTTACTGACACTTTTGGGGGGGTTATTGTTACTGGCTAGTGAGGGCAGGCGGGATTAGCCTCAGGGAGAGGGCAGTGGCGGCCATCTTAACTGAATAGTGAAATTGCAGTTTTATGCAGACTGGTTGCTAAGGGCTGAATCTTATTAAATATGGGTTAAGTCAGTCTAATAGTAACTGATTCTGGAATATCATGTTATTAGTCTAATAACATCTGACAGTAATCCTTTAAGGAGAGGATTGTGGAACATCTAAAATCCCATGGATTAAAAGATGAAAAACAGCGTGGGTTTACTCCAGGGAGATGATGTCAAACTAATCTTATAGATTTTTTTGATTGGGTGACTAAAATAATAGATGGCGGAGGTGCAGTAGACATCGCTTATCTAGACTTTAGTAAGGCTTTTTATACTGTCCCACATAGAAGGCTTATCAATAAATTGCAGTCTTTGGGCTTGGACTCCCATATTGTTGAATGGATTAGGCAGTGGCTGAGGGACAGACAACAGAGGGTCTAGTCAATGGAGTATATTCAGACCATGGTATTGTTACCAATGGGGTACCTCAGGGATCTGTAATGGGACCCATATTGTTTAATATCTTTATCAGCGAAATTTCAGAAGGCCTCGATGGTAAGGTGTGTCTTTTTGCTGATGACACAAAGATTTGTAACGGGGTTGATGTTCCTGGAGGGATACACCAAATGGAAAAGGATTTAGGAAACTAGAGGAATGGTCAAAAATCTGGCAACTAAAATTTAATGTTGATAAGTGCAAGATAATGCACCTGGGGCGTAAAAACCCAAGAGCAGAATATAAAATCTGTGATACAGTCCTAACCTCAGTATCTGAGGAAAGGGATTTAGGGGTCATTATTTCAGAAGACCTAAAGGTGGGCAGACAATGTCATAGAGCAGCAGGAAATGCTAGCAGAATGCTGGGGTGTATAGGGAGAGGCATTACCAGTAGACAGAGGGAGGCGCTCATGCCGCTCTACAGAGCACTAGTGAGACCTCATCTGGAGTATTGTGCTCAGTACTGGAGACCATATCTCCAGAAGGATATTGATACATTGGAGAGAGTTCAGAGAAGAGCTACTAAACTAGTACATGGATTGCAGGATAAAACTTACCAGGAAAGATTAAAGGACCTTAACATGTATAGCTTGGAAGAAAGACGAGACAGAGGGGATATGATAGAAACTTTTAAATACATAAAGGGAATCAACAAGGTAAAAGAGGAGAGAATATTTAAAAGAAGAAAAACGGCTACAAGAGGACATCGTTTTAAATTAGAGGGGCAAAGGTTTAAAAGTAATATCAGGAAGTATTATTTTACTGAGAGAGTAATGGATGCATGGAATAGCCTTCCTGCAGAAGTGGTAGCTGCAAATACAGTGAAGGAGTTTAAGCATGCATGGGATAGGCATAAGGCCATCCTTCATATAAGATAGGGCCAAGAGCTATTCATAGTATTCAGTATATTGGGCAGACTAGATGGGCCAAATGGTTCTTATCTGCCGACACATTCTATGTTTCTATCATTGGTGCACCCTCCCTCCAGTATTAAAACATTGGTGGTGCAGTGCGCCCTTCTGCCCTTTTCCCCTCCCCAGTATTAGAAACATCCTCCTCATTGGTGGCAGTGGCAGCTTCTGATCGGAGCCCCAGCAGTGTAATCCTGGGGCTCCGATCGGTTACCATGGCAGCCAGGACGCTACTGAAGCCCTGGCTGCCAAGGTAATCTCCCTGCTGCTGTGTGTACTAATCACAGGGCAGCAGGGAGAGTGTAAAGTCCTATTCACCCTAATAGAGCTCTATCAGGGTGAATAGGACAAGGGATGAAAAGATACCAGGTTATAGCCCCTAAGGGGGGAAATAGTTATTAAATAAAAAGTTTAAAAAAATTCATATAAAATATATAAACAATAAATAAACATATCACATATTGCCACGTCCGTAAAGTCCAAACTATTAAAATATAAAAAAATCTCCTATGCGGAGAACGCCAGAACAGAAAAAAAAATAAAGAAAAACTGCGCGATTCGCCATTTTTTAGTCACCTTGTCCCCCCAAAAAATAGGGTAGGACTGTTCGATTATGAGCCAGACGTTCCATAAAATGCGGAATGCACGCGGCCTTTTTTTGGTGTTTTATTTTCTTTGTGTTTTATCGAGTATCGCAATACTTTTTTATGGTATCGAAACCGAATCAAAATTTTGGTATCGAAACAACACTAGATAGATAGATAGATAGAGATGAATAATAATACTGCTGACTGTTGCCTCGCACACAGAATCCAGATTCCACATCCCCTTTAAACCACTTCTTACATGATGAATTGGCAGTGATAGGTCCTGCGCCCGCAGCTCCGCTCGCCTCTGAACATCACTGAGAATTAACGTTCCTTTCAGAGATGGGAACATTTATCGCTTCTTCTCTTAAACAGCAGCGTGTACTTACAGGAATACAGGCAGCCCACCGCACCGACTCTCCTAGACATCTGTAGGTCATTCTCTACCACATTTATATCCATCAGGTCCTCTGGATTATCATATTAGTTTGGTAGAAATGTAATTGCCATTTCTTGAACTGGTGACACCCAGCTGATGGGTGCAGATCTTAAGCCAGGCCTCACCCCCCACAGCCTCTTGTTATTGCCGAATATTGGTAGACACAGAAATGTATTACATTCACTGTTACAGAATATTTTATTATATTATATTACTTATACTATTACAGAGGGGATACAGACTAGTGGTTATATCTACCAAAACTAACAATGCGATTACTGCCTCTAGGGGTGGATGCTGATATAACATAGATGACCTAGAACAGTGATGCCCAACCTACGGCCTGCGGGCCAAATCTGGCCCATGAAGCTGTGTCATGCAGCCCGTGCGACTCGCTGGAAAAAGTGTAAGGCGTACCAATACGCTTTAGACTTTTTTCCCCACATTCATCAGCGCTGTGAACGGCACAGGTAGCGCAGCGATGCTGCCTGTGCCGGAAATAACCAATAACAAGGCTCCTTACAGCAAGAAGCTTTGTTATTGGTTGGTATGAGCACGCCAGAGCACTACAAGTCGGGTCAGGCAGGGGGAGTCGGCGGGAGCTGGAAGGAGGAGGGGCGGCTCCGGTGGTGGCTGTAGTAAGGAGAGCGGAGCACGCTGCCCGAGGACCTTGGGCAACATGACAGGGCCGCTGGAGAGGTAAGGAGCGTGGACTCATGTGACTAGTCTCCGGTGACCCTGCTCCCCCCTCCTACTATCGCCCTACTAGTGACCCTGCTCCCCCCTCCTACTATCACCCCACTAGTGACCCTGCTCCCCCCTCCTCCTGTAACCCAAATAGTGACCCTGCTCCCCTCTCCTCCTGTCACCCCACTAGTGACCCTGCTCCTCCTGTCACCCCACTAGTGACCCTGCTCCCCCTCCTCCTGTAACCCCAATAGTGACCCTGCTCTCCCTCCTACTATCACCCCACTAGTGACCCTGCTCCCCCTCCTACTATCACCCCACTAGTGACCCTGCTCCCCCCTCCTCCTGTCACCCCACTAGTGACCCTGCTCCTCTCTCCTCCTGTCACCCCACTAGTGACCCTGCTCCCCCTTCCTACTATCACCCTACTGGTGACCCTGCTCCCCCCACCTCCTGTCACCCCACTAGTGACCCTGCTCCCCCTCCTCCTGTCACCCCACTAGTGACCCTGCTCCCCCTCCTCCTGTCACCCCACTAGTGACCCTGCTCCCCCCTCCTCCTGTCACCTCACTAGTGACCCTGCTCCTCCCCCCTCCTCCTGTCACCTCACTAGTGACCCTGCTCCCCCTCCTCCTGTCACCCCACTAGTGACCCTGCTCCCCCTCCTCCTGTCACCCCACTAGTGACCCTGCTCCCCCCTCCTCCTGTCACCCCACTAGTGACCCTGCTCCCCCCTCCTCCTGTGACCACTCTAGTGACCCTACTCCCCCCTCCTCCTGTCACCCCACTAGTGACCCTGCTCCCCCCTCCTCCTGTCACCCCACTAGTGACCCTGCTCCCCCCTCCTCCTGTCACCCCACTAGTGACCCTGCTCCCCCCTCCTCCTGTCACCCCACTAGTGACCCTGCTTCCCCCTCCTCCTGTCACCCCACTAGTGACCCTGCTCCCCCCTCCTCCTGTGACCACTCTAGTGACCCTGCTCCCCCCTCCTCCTGTCACCCCCTCCTCCTGTCACCTCACTAGTGACCCTGCTCCCCCCACCTCCTGTCACCCCACTAGTGACCCTGCTCCCCCTCCTCCTGTCACCTCACTAGTGACCCTGCTCCTCCCTCCTCCTGTCACACCACTAGTGACCCTGCTCCCTCTCCTCCTGTCACCCCACTAGTGACCCTGCTCCCCCCACCTCCTGTCACCCCACTAGTGACCCTGCTCCCCCTCCTCCTGTCACCTCACTAGTGACCCTGCTCCCCCCTCCTCCTGTCACCTCACTAGTGACCCTGCTCCCCCTCCTCCTGTCACCTCACTAGTGACCCTGCTCCCCCCTCCTCCTGTCACCCCACTAGTGACCCTGCTCCCCCTCCTCCTGTCACCTCACTAGTGACCCTGCTCCCCCCTCCTGTCACCCCACTAGTGACCCTGCTTCCCCCTCCTGCTGTCACCTCATTAGTGACCCTGCTCCCCCCTCCTCCTGTCACCTCACTAGTGACCCTGCTCCCCCTCCTCCTGTCACCCCACTAGTGACCCTGCTCCCCCCTCCTCCTGTCACCCCCCTAGTGACCCTGCTCCCCCTCCTCCTGTCACCTCACTAGTGACCCTGCTCCCCCTCCTCCTGTCACCTCACTAGTGACCCTGCTCCCCCCTCCTCCTGTCACCCCACTAGTGACCCTGCTCCCCCTCCTCCTGTCACCTCACTAGTGACCCTGCTCCCCCCTCCTGTCACCCCACTAGTGACCCTGCTTCCCCCTCCTGCTGTCACCTCATTAGTGACCCTGCTCCCCCCTCCTCCTGTCACCTCACTAGTGACCCTGCTCCCCCTCCTCCTGTCACCCCACTAGTGACCCTGCTCCCCCCTCCTCCTGTCACCCCCCTAGTGACCCTGCTCCCCCCTCCTCCTGTCACCTCACTAGTGACCCTGCTCCTCCCCCCTCCTCCTGTCACCTCACTAGTGACCCTGCTCCCCCCTCCTCCTGTCACCCCACTAGTGACCCTGCTCCCCCTCCTCCTGTCACCTCACTAGTGACCCTGCTCCCCCCTCCTCCTGTCACCCCACTAGTGACCCTGCTCCCCCTCCTCCTGCCACCCCACTAGTGACACCTGCTCCCCCCTCCTCCTTTCACCTCACTAGTGACCCTGCTCCCCCCTCCTCCTGTCACCCCACTAGTGACCCTGCTCCTCCTGTCACCCCACTAGTGACCCTGCTCCCCCCTCCTCCTGTCACCCCTCTAGTGACCCTGCTCCCCCTCCTCCTGTCACCCCACTAGTGACCCTGCTCCCCCTCCTCCTGTCACCTCACTAGTGACCCTGCTCACCCTCCTCCTGTCACCTCACTAGTGACCCTGCTCCCCCCTCCTCCTGTCACCCCACTAGTGACCCTGCTCCCCCCTCCTCCTGTCACCCCACTAGTGACCCTGCTCCCCCCTCCTCCTGTCACCCCTCAAGTGACCCTGCTCCCCCCTCCTCCTGTCACCCCACTAGTGACCCTGCTCCTCCCTCCTCCTGTCACCCCACTAGTGACCCTGCTCCCCCCTCCTCCTGTCACCCCACTAGTGACCCTGCTCCCCCCTCCTCCTGTCACCTCACCAGTGACCCTGCTCCCCCCTCCTCCTGTCACCCCACTAGTGACCCTGCTCCCCCCTCCTCCTGTCACCCCCTCCTCCTGTCACCTCACTAGTGACCCTGCTTCCCCCTCCTCCTGTCACCCCACTAGTGACCCTGCACCCCCCTCTTCCTCTTACAACACCTCACTAGTGACCCTGCTCCCCCCACCTCCTGTCACCCCACTAGTGACCCTGCTCCCCCTCCTCCTGTCACCTCACTAGTGACCCTGCTCCCCCCTCCTCCTGTCACCTCACTAGTGACCCTGCTCCCCCCTCCTCCTGTCACCCCACTAGTGACCCTGCTCCCCCCTCCTCCTGTCACCCCCTCCTCCTGTCACCTCACTAGTGACCCTGCTTCCCCCTCCTCCTGTCACCCCACTAGTGACCCTGCACCCCCCTCTTCCTCTTACAACACCTCACTAGTGACCCTGCTCCTCCCCCCTCCTCCTGTCACCTCACTAGTGACCCTGCTCCCCCCTCCTCCTGTCACCCCACTAGTGACCCTGCTCCCCCTCCTCCTGTCACCTCACTAGTGACCCTGCTCCCCCCTCCTCCTGTCACCCCACTAGTGACCCTGCTCCCCCCTCCTCCTGTCACCCCACTAGTGACACCTGCTCCCCCCTCCTCCTTTCACCTCACTAGTGACCCTGCTCCCCCCTCCTCCTGTCACCCCACTAGTGACCCTGCTCCTCCTGTCACCCCACTAGTGACCCTGCTCCCCCCTCCTCCTGTCACCCCACTAGTGACCCTGCTCCCCCCTCCTCCTGTCACCCCTCAAGTGACCCTGCTCCCCCCTCCTCCTGTCACCTCACTAGTGACCCTGCTCCCCCCTCCTCCTGTCACCCCACTAGTGACCCTGCTCCTCCCTCCTCCTGTCACCCCACTAGTGACCCTGCTCCCCCCTCCACCTGTCACCCCACTAGTGACCCTGCTCCCCCCTCCTCCTGTCACCTCACCAGTGACCCTGCTCCCCCCTCCTCCTGTCACCCCACTAGTGACCCTGCTCCCCCCTCCTCCTGTCACCCCCTCCTCCTGTCACCTCACTAGTGACCCTGCTTCCCCCTCCTCCTGTCACCCCACTAGTGACCCTGCACCCCCCTCTTCCTCTTACAACACCTCACTAGTGACCCTGCTCCCCCCACCTCCTGTCACCCCACTAGTGACCCTGCTCCCCCTCCTCCTGTCACCTCACTAGTGACCCTGCTCCCCCCTCCTCCTGTCACCTCACTAGTGACCCTGCTCCCCCCTCCTCCTGTCACCCCACTAGTGACCCTGCTCCCCCCTCCTCCTGTCACCCCCTCCTCCTGTCACCTCACTAGTGACCCTGCTTCCCCCTCCTCCTGTCACCCCACTAGTGACCCTGCACCCCCCTCTTCCTCTTACAACACCTCACTAGTGACCCTGCTCCCCCCACCTCCTGTCACCCCACTAGTGACCCTGCTCCCCCTCCTCCTGTCACCTCACTAGTGACCCTGCTCCCCCCTCCTCCTGTCACCTCACTAGTGACCCCGCTCCCCCCTCCTCCTGTCACCCCACTAGTGACCCTGCTCCTCCCTCCTCCTGTCACCTCACTAGTGACCCTGCTCCCCCTCCTCCTGTCACCTCACTAGTGACCCTGCTCCCCCCTCCTCCTGTCACCCCACTAGTGACCCTGCTCCCCCCTCCTCCTGTCACCCCACTAGTGACCCTGCTCCCCCCTCCTCCTGTCACCTCACTAGTGACCCTGCTCCCCCTCCTCCTGTCACCCCACTAGTGACCCTGCTCCCCCCTCCTCCTGTCACCTCACTAGTGACCCTGCTCCCCCCTCCTTCTGTCATCCCACTAGTGACCCTGCTCCCCCCTCCTCCTGTCACCCCACTAGTGACCCTGCTCCCCCCTCCTCCTGTCACCCCACTAGTGACCCTGCTCCCCCCTCCTGTCACCCCACTAGTGACCCTGCTCCTCCCCCCTCCTCCTGTCACCCCACTAGTGACCCTGCTCCCCCCTCCTCCTGTCACCCCACTAGTGACCCTGCTCCCCCCTCCTCCTGTCACCCCTCTAGTGACCCTGCTCCCCCCTCCTCCTGTCACCTCACTAGTGACCCTGCTCCTCCCCCCTCCTCCTGTCACCTCACTAGTGACCCTGCTCCCCCTCCTCCTGTCACCTCACTAGTGACCCTGCTCCCCCCTCCTCCTGTCACCTCACTAGTGACCCTGCTCCCCCCTCCTCCTGTCACCCCACTAGTGACCCTGCTCCCCCCTCCTCCTGTCACCCCTCTAGTGACCCTGCTCCCCCTCCTCCTGTCACCCCACTAGTGACCCTGCTCCCCCTCCTCCTGTCACCTCACTAGTGACCCTGCTCCCCCTCCTCCTGTCACCTCACTAGTGACCCTGCTCCCCCCTCCTCCTGTCACCCCACTAGTGACCCTGCTCCCCCCTCCTCCTGTCACCCCACTAGTGACACCTGCTCCCCCCTCCTCCTTTCACCTCACTAGTGACCCTGCTCCCCCCTCCTCCTGTCACCCCACTAGTGACCCTGCTCCCCCCTCCTTCTGTCACCCCACTAGTGACCCTGCTCCTCCCCCCTCCTCCTGTCACCCCACTAGTGACCCTGCTCCCCCCTCCTCCTGTCACCTCACTAGTGACCCTGCTCCCCCTTCCTCCTGTCACCCCTCTAGTGACCCTGCTCCCCCTCCTCCTGTCACCCCACTAGTGACCCTGCTCCCCCTCCTCCTGTCACCTCACTAGTGACCCTGCTCCCCCTCCTCCTGTCACCTCACTAGTGACCCTGCTCCCCCCTCCTCCTGTCACCCCACTAGTGACCCTGCTCCCCCCTCCTCCTGTCACCCCACTAGTGACCCTGCTCCCCCCTCCTCCTTTCACCTCACTAGTGACCCTGCTCCCCCCTCCTCCTGTCACCCCACTAGTGACCCTGCTCCCCCCTCCTTCTGTCACCCCACTAGTGACCCTGCTCCTCCCCCCTCCTCCTGTCATTCCACTAGTGACCCTGCTCCCCCCTCCTCCTGTCACCCCACTAGTGACCCTGCTCCCCCCTCCTCCTGTCACCTCACTAGTGACCCTGCTCCCCCTTCCTCCTGTCACCCCACTAGTGACCCTGCTCCCCCCTCCTCCTGTCACCCCACTAGTGACACTGCTCCCCCCTCCTCCTGTCACCCCACAGGGAAGAAGCTGAACAGACTCCACCGACTATGATGGGATCCGTTCAGTTTCCGTTTGGGATCCTGTCTTTGTACCGGACACACAAGTGCTGCATACAAGGCTTTTTTGTCTGGTCTTTCGACAGAATCTGCATCAGAGGCTCCAAACGCAGATTTGAAGGCTTGTGTATTATGTATTTTAGTAATGCTCACACGTGCCCCCTCACAGTGTTTGCATTTCTTTCTGGCAAAGCTACCTGGTTCTGGCCCGCAAAATTTATACCATGTCTAGTGCGGCCCTCAGACGAAAAATGGTTGGGCACCACTGACCTAGAATGTCAGGACTCCCTCTAGTGGTGGATGCTGATATGACATAGATGACCTGGAATTTCAGTTTAAGTGCCAAAGTACACTGCTCAAAAAAATAAAGGGAACACAAAAATAACACATCCTAGATCTGAATTAATTAAATATTCTTCTGAAATACTTTGTTCTTTACATAGTTGAATGTGCTGACAACAAAATCACACAAAAAAAAAAAATGGAAATCAAATTTTTTTAACCCATAGAGGTCTGGATTTGGAGTCACACTCAAAAATAAAGTGGAAAAACACACTACAGGCTGATCCAACTTTGATGTAATGTCCTTAAAACAAGTCAAAATGAGGCTCAGTAGTGTGTGTGCCTCCACAAGCCTGTATGACCTCCCTACAACGCCTGTGCATGCTCCTGATGAGGTGGCGGACGGTCTCCTGAGGGATCTCCTCCCAGACCTGGACTAAAGCATCTGCCAACTTCTGGACAGTCTGTGGTGCAACTTGACGTTGGTGGATAGAGCGAGACATGATGTCCCAGATGTGCTCAATTGGATTCAGGTCTGGGGAACGGGCGGGCCAGTCCATAGCATCAATGTCTTCGTCTTGCAGGAACTGCTGACACACTCCAGCCACATGAGGTCTAGCATTGTCTTGCATTAGGAGGAACCCAGGGCCAACCGCACCAGCATATGGTCTCACAAGGGGTCTGAGGATCTCATCTCGGTACCTAAGGTCAGTCAGGCTACCTCTGGCGAGCACATGGAGGGCTGTGCGGCCCTCCAAAGAAATGCCACCCCACACCATTACTGACCCAATGCCAAACCGGTCATGCTGGAGGATGTTGCAGAAGAACGTTCTCCACGGCGTCTCCAGACTCTGTCACGTCTGTCACATGTGCTCAGTGTGAACCTGCTTTCTTGGTGTTCTCTGGCAAATGCCAAACGTCCTGCACGGTGTTGGGCTGTAAGCACAACCCCCACCTGTGGTCGTCGGGCCCTCATATTACCCTCATGGAGTCTGTTTCTGACCATTTGAGCAGACACATGCACATTTGTGGCCTGCTGGAGGTCATTTTGCAGGGCTCTGGCAGTGCTCCTCCTGTTCCTCCTTGCACAAAGGTGGAGGTAGCGGTCCTGCTGCTGGGTTTTTGCCCTCCTACGGCCTCCTCCACGTCTCCTGATGTACTGGCCTGTCTCCTGGTAGCGCCTGCATGCTCTGGATACTACGCTGACAGACACAGCAAACCTTCTTGCCACAGCTCGCATTGATGTGCCATCCTGGATAAGCTGCACTACCTGAGCCACTTGTGTGGGTTGTAGACTCCGTCTCATGCTACCACTAGAGTGAAAGCACCGCCAGCATTCAAAAGTGACCAAAACATCAGCCAGGAAGCATAGGAACTGAGAAGTGGTCTGTGGTCACCACCTGCAGAACCACTCCTTTATTGGGGGTGTCTTGCTAATTGCCTATAATTTCCACCTGTTGTCTATCCCATTTGCACAACAGCATGTGAAATTGATTGTCACTCAGTGTTGCTTCCTAAGTGGACAGTTTGATTTCACAGAAGTGTGATTGACTTGGAGTTACATTGTGTTGTTTAAGTGTTCCCTTTATTTTTTTGAGCAGTGTATATGGGGGGTCATTTATTAAGAGCGTCGTTTTCGCTGGCGGTGGATGCGCTGAATTTATATAGAGGCGCCGGCCTCTACATAACTTCGGCGCAAACACCTCTTGTCTAAATCCTACTGTAGCTGTCTTACATTAAGACCATTTTCTACTCCTAAAACAAGTGTAGAAAATTATAAATGAGACGGGCCGGCCGAATGAAGAATACATTTCCTAATGTGTCAGGTTTTCGGTAGCGGAGATCTCTGAGCGGTGTCAAAGGGGCGCATGTGCTGTATAGAGATATTTACTTCTGGAAATCAGGGAGTCCGTGATCAAAGGATTCACCTACCTGATCTTCTCACATGTATTTGTTGCATACCAGAAGATTATTTTGGCTAGCTTCCCCTTTAAGAAAGCTGGCTTATTTAGCCAAGCGCAATGTAAAACGTGCTATATAAAGCAGCAGCTTCTTCCTGAAAATTGCCCCTTTGGGGGTTAGTTAGGAGGGTGCTGAGGCTCAGAATTTTCAGCTCACATTGTATCCAGTCTTATATTGAGTTCTGAAGCGAGAGAGAATTAGGTCAGTTCTTTTATGCTGTAATTATGGCATCTTCCCCCGCGTTCCTGGGGGATTAGACTGCCAGCGCCGTATCCTGGGGGGTAACGCAGCCTGGTGCTCCACTTATTAATGGAAGACATGGAAGTGAGTTATTCAGTGTATTCAGTGTAAAACATGTTCTGTTTTATTTTTCAGATGGCGGAGGTCCGGGGCGTTCCCAGGGGTTTGTATGATGGACCTGTTCATGAAGTTACAATAACTGCAAATCCAGCAGCACCCACGCCAACGTCGAGGATAGGAGCCTGTCCAGGAAAGGTCCAGATGGCGCCAGGCCGCAACCTGCATCGGTCTGGATTCAGCTTGTCAGGTGAATTGAAAAGAAAATAAATTAAAGGGGTTTTCCGCGTGTTTTCTTCTTTTAGCGAATGAAAGTGAAACTAATTGAATTCAATCCAAATTTCAGGAAAACTTCAATTTGCAATGAATTTTCGTTTCATTGTAACAAATAGATTTTTTCCTAAAATGGCGGCTACACGTGTTACAAAGTGAAAGTAAGAAGCCCGGGAAGGAGATATGACCCATAATGCCGTGCAGTCAGCCAATCAGCAGATAGCCATCCCCTGTGATGTCACAGCCCTATAAAAAGCCTCATCCTGTCCACTCTTTGCCATTTTACAGTGAACTGAGCATAGGGACAGATGTGCCAAGTGCTAGGTACAGAGTTTAACAAAGCTTTTAATTGTAGAATCTTGGATAGGGACAGTGTAGGGACAGTGTAGGGACAGTGTAGGGACAGTGTAGGGACAGTGTAGAGACAGTGTAGAGACAGTGTAGAGACAGTGTAGAGACAGTGTAGAGACAGTGTAGGGACAGTGTAGGGTGAGCATAGGGAGACTGCACAGACAGTACCGGCTCTGTGTAATCGCTGTGTGCATCTTGTTCATCTGCTGCGCCATTCGTTCTTAATCTGTTCTGTTATACATAGACTGACTGTGCATCAGACTCATTGTCAGCAGGCGGTGTAATATATAGGCGTGTTTATATAGTTCATCTGCTGCGTCATTTAAACTTAATCTGTTCTGTTATACTTAGACTGATATTATCTCTGTTTTGGACCCACTCCTTTTTTTGCCTTACCCACACTGATCAAATGCTGACCAAATACTGACAGTTTGAAGACGGATGCTCAAACTACAGGATCCGCTTCTTTTGGGCTGTTTTTCTGCTGGATCAGAAGAACGGAAAAATAAACAATGATGTGAACACAGTCTTACTCCTGACACCCTCCCCTCTGTCATGGGGCCACTCCTTGAATTTTGGGGACACTACTGTCATGGGGCCACTCCTGGGCCAAAAAGTCCACACTGCATGCGGCAGCCCCACGGTTGGTGCCCGTGCATTGCGGATCGGGCAGCACACGTTTGTGTGCAAGAGGCCTAAGTGTAAGGGCTCATGCACACGACCGTGTTGCTCACCATTGCCCTATTGCGGCTCCTCATATAGCGGGTCCGCAATACTCTGGCACCGGCCGTGTGCAGCCCGCATCATGGACCCATTCACTTCAATTACAGAGTGCTTCCGTGGTGTTTCTGGCCGTGCATCCAAACCGCAAAAAAGTAGTGCATGCACTACTTTTTTGCGGTACGGATGGATCACAGACTCATTCAAGTTGAACGGATCTGGACCCGTCTGCGGCAGCCGCACAGATGTTGCCCGTGCATTGGGGACCCCAATAGCTAGGAAGCTGTCTTACATTTAGACCATTTTCTATGCCTAAAACAGGTGTAGAAAATGCTATATGATTGCCGACCTGTCCCCTTCCCCGCCCACACCACGTCCACTTTTTGGCCTCTTTCACACGGGCGAGATTTCCGCGCGGGTGCAATGCATGAGGTGAACGCATTGCACCCGCACGGAATCCGGACCCATTCATTCCTATGGGGCTGTTCACATGAGCGGTGATTTTCACGCATCACTTGTGCGTTGCGTGGAAATCGCAGCATGCTCTATTTTGTGCGTTTTTAACGAAACGCAGGCCCCATAGCAAGTGCGGATGCGGTGCGATTTTTTACACACGGTTGCTAGGAGACGATCGTGATGGGGACCCGATCATTATTATTTTCCCTTATAACATGGTTATAAGGGAAAATAATAGCATTCTTAATACAGAATGCTAAGTACAATAGCGCTGGAGGGGTTAAAAAAATAATAATAATAATTTAACTCACCTTAATCCACTTGTTCGCGCAGCCGGCTACTCTTCTGTCTTCTTCTTTGCTGTGCACAGGAAAAGAACCTGTGGTGATGTCACTGTGCTCATCACACGGTCCATGGTGATGGATCATGTGATGGACCATGTGATGAGCGCAGTGACGTCACCACAGGTCCTTTTCCTCACAGATGAAGACAGAAGGAGATGCCGGCTGCGCGAACAAGTGGATTAAGGTGAGTTAAATTATTATTTTTTTAACCCCTCCAGCCCTATTGTACTATGCATTCTGTATTCAGAATGCTATTATGTTCCCTTATAACCATGTTATAAGGGGAAATAATACAATCTACACAACACCGAACCCAAACCCGAACCTCTGTGAAGAAGTTCGGGTCTGGGTACCAAACATGCTGATTTTTCTCACGCGCGTGCAAAACGCATTGCAATGTTTTGCACTCGCGCGGAAAAATCGCGCATGTTCCCGCAACGCACCCGCATCTTTTCCTGCAACGCCCGTGTGAAACCAGCCTTTTAGACCTGTCGTGAGTGGGGAGAAGTGCGCTGCAATTTGCACTAGAAATACGCCTAATTTAGGCGTATTTCTGTTTAATAAACGACTCCTATATATTTTTTGTTTTTAGTCACAATGTTATTAAATGTAGCACTTCTTATACATTTTCTTGCAGGTACACAAGCAGATGATCATCTACCAAGACGCACAACACAAAAAATTGTAGCACCCCCTGGTGGTCGTTCTAACATTACTTCACTTTCATAGTACTGCACAAACGCCTGTATAAAGTTGTGTAACTGCGGAGAAGAAATCACAAGATTCAGCATGATGATTTTGTGAAAACAGGAAAAAAAAATGCAAACCTTAAAAGTTTCCCTTCTGATTCTCATCCACGACTGTGTATGAAGTCTACTGGGGGAGTGAATTAAAACTCTGGAAGGCACCACAAACTGTATTGTTATTGATCTTACGTATGATGTAGTGATGTTGATAAGACACGACATTTAAAGAGGATCTATCTTCTCTCTGACGCGTCTGTTCTAGTTCATACTTTTATTGCACCTGAAAATTTTTGGAGCATCTTTTCTTAGAAAACTGCATTATACTGTTACTCTGCTATTCCTCTTAAAAGTGAATAAATGGACCACTGGGTGTTACCTTTCCATCTGTCGAGAGGGTGTTCCCTTACACAGTGTGAGCTTATCCAGTCATTACCGAAAGAGTGTGAAGGGACACACCCAATTGACAAGGGGAAAGTCTACACCCAGCTGTCAATTTAGGACTCATGCACACGACCGGGATATTAGTCTGTATCCGATCCGCAGTTCTTGCAGATCCATTCATTTCAATGGGGCGGACAGATGCGTGTCTGTTCCGCAAACAATATAGAACATGTCCTATCCGTGTCTGTCTTGCGGACCAGAATAGGCATTTGGGCAGGACGTACCGATCCGCAAAATGCCGAACGCGCACAGACGGTATCTGTGTTTTGTGGATCCACAATTTGCAGGCGGCAAGAACGGCTACAGCCATATACATGAGGCCTTATTCATACATTTTCCAGAGGAATATCAAAGGAACAGCACATCACCATTCTAAGAAGAGATTCACCAGAATTGTTATTTCTTGGGACTGCAAGCCTTTACTAATGCAGACCGGTCAGGAAAGGTCAAAGGTCCTCTTTAATGTCCACTTGTCGCCGACAAACAATGGTGGTCCGTTTGTGAGCTGAGACAGACTTCCTGAGAATGAAATCTATTGTCTTACCAGTAAAATTACTGGAAACCTAACTTTCCTGCAGCAACTGATCCATATAATTCAAGTCACTTAGAGGTTGTTGTGCCGCCGTTAATATTGATGACCTATAGATCAGCGTTGGTCCTACCTCCAGCTGTTGATCCACGCGTGCACCGCTTCCTGCTCATTACACTGCACTTTGTCTCGGAAGTGCAGTGTAATACAAGTACTTGCTCCGTTCTAGTGAATGGAACGAGTACTTGTAATAACACTACGCCACCGCGCCACAGGAGATGAGACGTAGTGTAATGACCAAGAAACGGCGCTCACATGTAGCGACTCCTCCTGATCGGCGGGGGTGCTTGGTGTCGGACCCCTGCCGATCAGATATTGATGACCTATCCTGATGAACGAACAGCTGGATGATCGTTGCCACATTTACATGGGACAGTTTTTGGGAATAAGCATTTTTAGAAACATATGCATGTGCCTGAGCCTTAGGACAGTGTTTCCCAACCGGGGTTCCCATAAATCCTGGGGTTCCCTGATCTCTCATCAGGGGTTCCCCAAAACACAGCAGCTCTAATACCTGTCACTTATACAATAGGGAAGGCAAATTACAGAACTGGACCAGAATTCTAGGGAGCTTTACCTGCCCCTACACCAAGCTCCTGTCGGGCAGGAATGTCTTTACCCAGGAGTAGAACCGTATTTCAGGGGGTATTCTCCTCCTAACCGGTTTGTGGAGTTAAAGATGCCATCAGCATGCATTGAAGTCTATGGAAGTTACAGAAAGAGCAGATACCGCTTGCTGGAGGGGTTAAAGGTGCAGGCTCCTGGGGTCTGGCAGTAAAGGGCTGAGGGGTACACACCATTTTGCTTTGTCTAAATAGATCCAGTAAACTCCTGTATAATCTGCTGGTTTATGGTTTATCTTTGTGACAGAAGCTCGGTGCTTTTTTAACGCGTGTCATAAGGTAATAAGTAGAGATGAGCAAATTTTGGTAAAATTTTATTCGGCAGCATCGCCAAATTTTACAAACAAATTCGCTTTGTGATGAATTACTTAGTCACAAAGCATATTTCTTTGTAAGTAGCGGGTGCAATGACAGGCAGCGGCAATAGCGCCTCCCCCCCCCGTCATTGCACCCCTCAGATGCCGCGTTCATACATGATCTGATAGCAATAATCCGGTGTGAAAAAAAAAAAAAAAAAACTAAATAAATCCTACTTACCTGCTCCATTTGCTCCCGACGGGCCGGCCGCTGCCATGTTGCTTGAGGATCTGGTGTGAAATCTCGTGCAGCCCGAGATGACGTCATCACGCCGGCAGGTGTGGTGGCGTCATACGTCACCCGCATCGGGTTTCGCCTAAGATCTTCAAGTAAAATGGCAGCGGCGGCTGGCCCGTCGCGAGCAAATTGAGCAGGCAGTTATGATTTTTATTTTTTTGTGCTATTTCAGGTTAAATCGGTTCGCTTTCACGAAGAACGAGGAAATTCAGCTTCGCGGTGAATCGAATTTATCCTGAAATTCGGATCCGATTCGCTCAACACTAGTAATAATCCCATAGGTTCCATTTTCCGGAGTCCTGTCTTAGCTCTTACAATGGCCATGTAAAACTATTCGAGAAGCAGGTATACTTTTTAAGTGATTGCACTGATTTATGTCATTTTTAAGGACAAATATTGCCAACAAAAAAAGTGTCATATTGTAATAGCTAGAACGTCCGTGGGTAAAAGAGGAATAGAAAAATCAGGGTCACTACATTCCAGGTATCAGACTAGGGAATTAGTCAAAATCTTGTGCGGCGTTAAATTGTAACCAAAGTTCACTTCCAGAAAGTAAGTGATGTTCCATAAAGGGGGGTTGTCTCACCTCTCATCTCTGGGATAGGCCACCAATGTCAGATAGGGACGGGTCTCACCTCAGGGACCTGCTCCTCTCTGCAGAATGGGCGCCCCTGAAGTCAACAGAGGGCAGCCATGAATGTGCAGCCACCCTCCATTCATTTCTATGGCGATTCCGAGTCAAGGTCTGGCTCTGTTATTTCTGGCAGTCCCATAGACTTGCACTGTGCAGCCGCCTCCATTCGATTCTGTAGGAATATATCCGAGTGCGCTTGCTCCTATAGAAATTAAGGGAGAGCGCGCCGCACTCTCCTTCACTTTCGGGCTCCTTTTCTGCAGATAGGTGTGGATCCCAGAGGTGGGGTCTGCACCTACATGACATATCCTGAGATGATAAAATCCCTTTGAAGGACACCACATATATCTCTCTACTATAAAACATATCATTAGCTCTGTACTTTTCCTTGCATGTGTCTAACCCAGCGACGAAGGTGCCGTACTAAATTCAGTACCTATACCATAGAGATAAGCTGTTTTCTTTATTTTGTGACAACCCTTGGAGATATCCATAAATGTGGAAGGCGAAGTTCTCCGTAAAACACTATTGAATCGTGGTGGATAAAAAAAATGATTGAACTCATTATTTGGATCAAATTAAACATGAGGCGCTTGGAGAGCATGTCAGTAGGCCTAAGGGTCACATACATAATTGGAAACCAAGAGTTGAGGGGCACGCTATTGTCACGAACATAGTAAATTGGTGAAAGGAGGTTTGGGATGAATCATGGTTTTGGTCTTCAGTATCTTCTGACAGACTCTAAAACTGTGAATGGAGGGGGTCGGACCAACGAGAAGCCAACCGATCCGCCACAGGGGACTTCAATAATGCCCATTCCTGGTGGATTGAAAAATACATTTTTAACATACATTTTGATAAAAGCAAAATCCAACCATAAGCTTTAACGGGGTATCCTGCTCATATAACGTGCTGTTTTTGGAAGAAAGCAGCCATTCTTCTCTAGTCCTGGGCAACCTCTTTAAGACATGTCTGACTGAAATGTTATTAAACGGGGGTTCAGGTTATATAAAGGTATCCCCTATCCACAGGATTGGGGATAATTATTAGGGCTCATGCACATGACCGTTGTTTGGGTCCGCATTTTTTGCGGCTCGGATACGGAGCAATTCACTTCAATGGTCCGTGCGAAACATGCGGACAGCACTCCGTTGCTCCATTTTGCAGACAAGAATAGGCATTTCTATCATGGGCTGCGCATTCCACTCCGCCGGAGCGGCCGGCATCCGTGTTTTGTGGATATACGCAATTTGCGGAACGCATAACAGAGCACGCTCATGTGCATGAGTCCTTAGATTGTGAGAAGGGGACACCGTATCCAAGAAATGAATGGAGCAGAAAGTCGAGCATTCGCGGTCGCACCATTCATTTCTATGGGCGACAGCCGAACGCTACATAGATTCTTGTGACCTGTGGGGGTCCCAGCAGTAGGACACCGACCAATCTAATAGTTATCCCGTTAGGGTTATATCCCCTTAGTTATCCTCCATAGGATAGAGGATAACTTTAGATAACCGGAATACCCCTTTAATAACAATTCAATCAGACATGTCTTAAAGGAGTTCCCAGTTTCCATGGTTACTTTTTTCCAGGGTTTAGATCAGTGGAAATCAAGAGCTTGGACCCCCACCAACACCACCATTTTTGAATAGTGGGCAGATGCCAGCATACGGTATCTTGTTGCCTCTTCATAGAGGTTGTCCAGTGGCCTTTCCTTTGGTCTGATCGTGTGTGTGTCTGATCAACAAGCCAACCAGCCTCCATTAATGGATAACGATCATGCATGCATGACCTCATCTGCGAAAATCACACCAGACACCCTCATCACGCGTTTGGGATTGGTAAGAGTTGCCGTGGTCAGACCCACTACCAACAGATGATACAGTAGCAATGTGTTAGAAGCTCCACCAACCTAGCAGTGATACTACAGGACACAGCTTCGGGGACTCCACCAATGTGACTCTCATTGTCTCTGCCTCCAATGTCATAAAACTCTAGCATGAAGAAAATACACATCAGAAGGTATCTGCTCGCACTGGTGCCCGGCGGGAGTAGGATAAGCTGAATTATATTATATTTTGTCCATTTAAAAAAAAAAAAACTAACAAAGTTTTCACCCGTAGAGGAAGATCCATATCTTTTTTAAGCAGTACTATTATAGTGAGAATCCTCAGTGGTCTATTTTTTCTATATGTTGAACAAAAGACAGATATAAATTTCATTAAAAAGCAAAAATATTAAAACAAAAAGTTTCAAAAATCATTCTAGTTACCACTTCCATCCTGATGTGAACAACAGATAGGATCTGTATGTCATTCTCACGCCTTGTATATGACCATTACCGTGTAGGAAAGGTGCTCTAGATTTTACCCGTGGCCATACATTTGTAATTTTCGTAGGGGTATTAGTTTTTTTTTATTCATTTGCTAGTCTCTGTAATATTTAAATATGGAAATGGATTTTGTTAAAACTACACTGTACGTATTATTTACTGTCGGCTGATATATTTTCATAAGTGCACTGGACTGGATATCTACCACTGTTAGCCTTTGGTCTTCTATATGGTTTATTATGTTGTTAAGCTATGCATGCTCGTAGAACTTTTTGTTACAGTATTTGTTATGAATAAAGTTTATTAAACCTGCACCTGGTTGTGTTTTTTTTCATTAAAAGTCTCCAATAGTTTGATGATTTACAGAAAATACTGGCCAAAGAAAAAAATTGAAATATATAGCACCCTGCAGCGGTGTTTCTTGACTTCGGTCACCTACCCACCAACAGAGCTGAGAAATGGGGATCATTCTAAATTAAAGTGGTATTATACCTACTATAAATGGAAAAATAGAAGCTCTTTGCGCACATTTTTGATCAAACGTGTGTCGGGCCCATCTACCAGGCGTCAAGGTGGCTTCCGCAGATGGGTCCCAAAACCGCCTCTCCTGGACTTACCTAAGCCTACAATATTCAGGGCAGTGTAGGAACCAGCTACATACATACTCTGCTCAGAAGCCCCAGGCAGATGGGCGTTGCTCAGTCTAAAAGAGGCGCTACCCTCAATATATACTACAAGAGAATTTGGACTAGCACATTCATATTTATAGTCACAGGTGCATATCCATCAAGCAAACATGGTTGATAAAAAAAATCCAACTTTAATTTAGAATGATCCCCATTTCTCAGCTCTATTGTTTGCATGTGAAATGTTGTGCAGCCATTTTTTTTATCAACCACGTTTGCTTGATGGATATGCACCTGTGACTATGTATATGAATGTGCTAGTCCAAATTTTCTTGTAGTGCCACCCACCAACAGGTCAAGTCGTAAAGATTTCTGCACTGACCATAATCATCACAGCTGAAGACCCTCAAATCATGACCTATTGAGGGTATTCAAGAATCCTTGACCTATGCCCCAGTGATGTAAAGCAAATAACCAATGGCCATCTTTAGAAATTAGCGAATTTCTGTTTTGGGTCCGATTCAGTAAAATCATTCCCAGCGAACCCCTTTAATAATCCCTTCCCGACCTTCGTTGCACATGTACAGTGGTAGTCAGGTCTTTAAACATGGAATGCACCCAGGAGCTGAGCAAGCACCATAGCCACCGGGTTTCTGCTGTTTTAAACAGCAGATTCTTAGAGCTAATGTCTGTGATCGGCAATAACGCCGATCACAGACATTTAACCCCTACAGATTT
Source organism: Bufo bufo (assembly GCF_905171765.1). NCBI lineage: Eukaryota > Metazoa > Chordata > Amphibia > Anura > Bufonidae > Bufo > Bufo bufo. Next base: position 48,708,655 of record NC_053394.1, read on the forward strand.
CATGATCAATTGTGACTATGGCATCTGAGAGGCTTTTCCTTGGGACCACTTTATTCCCAGAGCACAAACGGCTACCCTGTGCCGAGATCGAGGGAGAAGTTGGTTCCTTGTCGTAGCCTCAAGCATTATACAGGCTCCGACACCACCACAACGATAGTTCCAAGGGAGCCCTGCCTGTAAGAACATAGTGAGTCTCCCATAGACTGCAATGATAATTCTGTGGAGAAGCAATCTAACAATTGAATGTTCTAGTCGTGGAAAAGGACTAAACATAAGTGTAAAATTTTTTTTTCAAAAATATAAAAAATAAACATTCAAATCATTCTTTTCCCTTAATAAAAATAATAAAGATAATTTGCACCGCCACATCCCATATTAATAGCTAACAATATTTATCCTGTATGATGAACGTAATAATGAAAACAAAAATCAAAATGGTGGATTCACTGTTTTTCATCACTTTACCTCCCAAAAAATGTAATCAAAAGTAGTCAAAAAGTCCACACTCCAAAATGGTATCAGTAAAAACTACAGATCGTCCCGCAAAAAAATTTGCCTTAACACAGCCCCATAGACATAAATATAAAAAAGTAATGGGTAGATCAGAATATGGTGATGCTAAGAAAAATATCTTTTTTTCCATTTTTTTTTTAATGTATTAAAACAAAAGACAAACAGCAAATAAAAAAACTATATGGCAATGGTGATGCCCTTATTGCACTAAGTGCCTAATTTGCATATTAAGAAAAAGTATCATGACTCGGAAAAGGAGTCTCAGATCAACAAATAGGAGCAGTGTTTTAATCAGGTGAACCACAGGGATGTGTCTGTACAGTTTGCTGAGGTGGCTGGTGACAGATTCCCTTTAATATTAACCTTGCCGTATCCCTAGACCAGGGATGGCCAACCTGAGGCTCTCCAGCTGTTGCAAAACTACAACTCCCAGCATGCCCAGGCTACCTACAGCTATCAGCCTACAGCAGGGCATGGTGGGAGTTGTAGTTTTACAACAGCTGGAAAGCCTCAGGTTGGCCAGCCCTGCACTAGACCACCAGAAGATTTCTCTGTCCTGGACCACAAGGCATTTAAAGGGATTCTGTCAGCCAGATTATGCCTAGAGAGCGGTTTATGGCACATGCAACACTGCAACCCCAGAAGCATATCTTAGTTCTGATCATATCAGAAAGGTTTAGCTTTCTTTTTCTTTTGGAAGGAAAGCTAATTTGCATATATTTGGGTTTCTGGAAAGATATTCAAATTAACTTTCCTTCCAAAAGCAAAAAGAAAGCTAAGCCTCTCATGTTAGTAGAAGGAAGATATGCTAATTTGCATATATTTTTCTTGTCCTTTTGGAAGGAAAACTGGTTTGCACATCTCTTTCAATGGATCTCTCTCTGATTCGCCTGAAACAAACATCAAGAAATTTAGGATGAATTCCAAATTGATTTGCTCATCTCTAACATGAAGTATGAATAATGGCATCGGTAATACAGTGACTACCCAAGACATGAATGTATTACCCAGAGCTCTATTGCATGTTCTTGACCAGGGCTCCCCAACAATCACATGACATTTGTAATAATTATATTTCAGTTCATTGATGTGGCAAACTAAGGTTACTTTCACACCTGCGCTTTCCCTTTTCCGCTATTGAGATCCGTTAAAGGATCTCAATAGCGGGGGGGGGGGGGGGGACTCTTCCCTTTTCTCCCCATTCATTGTCAATGGGGACAAAACTGAACTGAACGAAACAGAGTGCACCAGAATGCATTCCGTTCCGTTTGGTTGCGTCCCCATCGCGGACAGAAAAACGCTGCAAGACGGATCCGTCCTGACTCACAATGTAGGTCAATGGTGGAGGATCCGTTTTCTCAGACACAATAGAAAACGGATCCGTCCCCCATTGACTTTTAATGGTGTTCATGACGGATCCATCTTGGCTATTTTAAAGATAATACAACCAGTTCATAACGGATGCAGACGGTTGTATTATCATGACGGAAGCGTTTTTGCTGATCCATGACAGATCCAGCAAAAACACTAATGTGAAAGTAGCCGCAATCAGAAATGCAAAAACATAAAATAAAAATTATATATATATATATAATCGTCCATGCCTATGGATAGGCTATTGTGCCATAAAGTCAAGTCAATGAGCTGTTGAGCCACTAGATGGCAGCATTCTACCAAATAATTCTAACCTAGGCATCTATATGGCATTTTCTGTATATTTTTATGCACATCACTGGTTGTAAGTGGCCAGTGAATTAAACCAATTTAGAAAGATCCATTGTCTACACAGCAATGAAATGATTTTTTAAAAATCCATAAAAATTCACACCATGAGAAGCAGAAATACAATTTCTGATACTTTATTCAATATTTTAATTAAAAATGTCATTTAGTTCAATAACGTCTCCCCCCCAGAATATACAAGCCAAGAAAAAGAAAAAACGGTGTTAGGGACGAATGGATAAAATTTATGAAACAATGTCTATACATCATCGCCTCCAGAAGGGATCTTAGATTTGGGTGGAGGGTACGTCGTCTGCTTGTATAAATGTATCCTTAAAGAAATAGCTCGATGCAAACCTGCGGATGGCTGCTGTCATTTGTTTTGCCATGCTTTACTGAGCAAAGCAGTGACTGGCAGCCATGTTTATCAGGCGATCCTGCTGACTCATGTGTAGTCCTTCCTGAATGGTTGCACCAGCTTAATAACTGCCTCCTTGTGATTCCTCGCCAGGCCTAGCCCGGTGCATTTCTTGGTTGGATGTCACATTACACCGACACATTCTCTCTTACAAGATAGAAAAAGCACAAACTGCTTGATGTAGCAAAAAGGCCCCTTCAGTTATAATGTAACCGGATCTGAGTTTCCGAGAACCTCCATCCTCTCGTGTTCCTATGATATCCCTGTAAAAAATCACGCATTGATGTATCGAGGAATCGGATTCGAATAGCTAAGTGCACCTTGTATTTTGATAGTTTTGAGCAGCAATGTTTCGCCGCTCAGTGGATTTTCGTTTCATTAAGTCTTCATTTATGCAACCTGAGAAGGACATCCATGACCTCTGAAGCTTCAGGATCATGTTCCCAGGAGCCGGAGAATTAGTTGATGCTGCCCGTAGAAGAACAGACAGAGACGCACATGCTGAGGGTGGAATTTTCTGCTTCATTCTCTGCCTCCGCCTCAAGTGGTGCCTCTGCCTCCTCTGTTGACTCCTGGCCCAGCCGAGCTCCTATTTCTGGAGTCTTCTTCGGCCTGAAAATAGAAGGACACAATTTTCAGTGGTTTAATGATGACGGGGAGCGGAAGAACATAACACAGAGAGACGTGAAGATCCTGGATTGTAGAAAATACTCAATGCCTCGTACATTTTTTAGATAACTGGTAATTTGTTCACTGATTCTACAATTTTGGCCTTTGGCTTAAAGGGTTTCTGTCACCCCACAAAACTCATTTCTTTTTTTTTGGATAGTTAGATTCCTCATAGTGCGATATAGGAGAATATAATGCTCTTACTTACTTTCATGCGGCCGATTCTTTATAAAACGAAGTTTTATAATATGTAAATGAGGGCTCTACCAGCAAGTAGGGCGTCTACTTGCTGGTAGCTGCTGCAGAAATCCGCCCCCTCGCCGTGTTGATTGACAGGGCCAGCCGGGATCTCCTCCTCCGGCCGGCCCTGTCAGTAATTCAAAAATCGCGCGCCTCTGGTCATTCGGCGCAGGCGCTCTGAGATGAGGAGGCTCGTCTCCTCAGCACTCCCTCAGTGCGCCTGCGCCGATGACGTCTTCTCTTTCGGTGATGTCATCGGCGCAGGCGCACTGAGGAGACGAGCCTCCTCATCTCAGAGCGCCTGCGCCGAATGACCAGAGGCGCGCGATTTTTGAATTACTGACAGGGCCGGCCGGAGGAGGAGATCACGGCTGGCCCTGTCAATCAACACGGCGAGGGGGCGGATTGCTGCTGCGGCTACCAGCAAGTAGACGCCCTACTTGCTGGTAGAGCCCTCATTTACATATTATAAAACTTTGTTTTATAAAGAATCGGCCGCATGAAAGTAAGTAAGACTATTATATTCTCCTATATCGCACTATGAAGAATCTAACTATCCAAAAAAAAAAAAGGAGTTTTGTGGGGTGACAGAAACCCTTTAAAGAGGACCTTTCATCAGTTTCGACATAGGCTAATTAGGGTATTACCTTGTAGGGCGGCCCCCACTCATGCCATGGGTGTTTTTTTTTTTTTTTTCAAAAGCAAACCCCCCTCCCCTCCCAATGATTTGGCGCGCTGTATTATAATGAGCAGTATACTCGCAGTGGGCGTCTCCTTCTCCCGGGCTGTGAGCGCGATCCAATCAGAGCGGACCGCACACCGCCAGGGAGAGGGAGCTCAAGTTCTCGCAAGATTGGAGATTCGTCCGTCGGCGAGTTATATTCACAGGCAAGCCAGTGATCACGCTCGCTCTGTGATATATAACTCGCCGGCATGAGCGCGCACGCTGCTTATTGCCGACGCGCGTGCCGAATCAAGAGCTGAATTTGTTTATTTAAACTAACTACATGCAGACCCCCAAGATGGTATCAATGAAAACTACAGCAAAAGAGCCCTTACATAGCTCCATAGACAGAAATGTAAAAAAAAGTTATTGGTCAGAATGTAGCGATGCAAATAAATGATGCGTATTGAAACATAAACAATATAAAGGTGCAATTATGTTTCCTTCCAATTCCACCCAATTAATATTGTTTGTAGCTTCCCAATACACTGTATGGCATATTAGATGTTGCCATTAGAAAATGCTACTTGTCCCGCAAAAACAAGCCCTGATACGGCTATGTGAACGGAAAAATATATAAGTTATGGTTTTTAGAAGGCAGGAAGTAAAAAACGAAAATGAAAAAATGAAAAATGGCTACAATCGGGAAGGGGATAGTACAGTAAAAACACTTCACATCACATTGTACTTTGCATTATGGTTAGATATGCAAATTTTCCGTAAACAATATGTATGTTAATAAAGGGGTTTTCTGAGATTTTTTTTTACTGATGACCTATCCTCAGGATAGGTCATCAGTATCTGACTGGTGGGGGTCTGACACCCGAGATCCCCCAAGATCAGCTGAGTAGGCATTGGTGCTCTCAGTAGAGCTGCGGCCTTCTCTCTGCTTTTCCTAGGCCAGTGACGACACGTTCATCCTTCATGTGGCCCAGGAGCAGATTGGCACCATTCAAGTGAATGGGGCTGAGCGTGATACCAAGCACAGCCACTATACAATGTATGGCGCTGTGCTTGGTGATCTGCGAGAAGGCTGCAGCGCTCACAAGAGTACTGGTGCCTTTACAAACAGCTGATCATCAGGGGTCCCGGGAGTCGGACCCCCACCTATCAGATACTGGTGACTTATCCAGAGGATAGGTCAGCAGTATAAAAAAAAAAAAAAACATTTAATGTACAGTATTATATAGTTTGGCATTTTTACATTATAGCAACCTAATTACTTCAGGACGCCTCCGCTGTACTGATAATGTTATTAACATGTCCTGCTTACCAGTACCAGAAACGATGATTCAATTACCAGGAAGCATTATTCTATTACCAGGCCATTATAAATGAGAAAGTAGCAGGCAGCGCCGGATATTCCTCGCCTACATGAAGAACGATTGTTTCTAAAAAGGCGCTGTCATCTTAAAGCTGGGAAATGAGAAGCCTTATAGCAGAACCATAAAGATCACACTACAGATAACACGGATTCCTCAGACTATTGCAAAACACTCTCAGAATAAACGGCTTGTGAGGCAGTAATTTTTAAGGCAAAACTATTATCATTGCCGTTATCTAAAGAACAAACTTATTCAAAACCTATATCAGCTTTGTGAAAATATTCCTTCTGCCTAGAAGGGCATATGTCTTTTAACATTTAATTTCATTTTTAGAATTTTTAATTTCTTCACCATCCTCTAGGGGGAGCTCAAAGGCTTACTGCATACTGCTTTGCAATTGAGTTCAATGTATAAACAGTATGAGGTAAGCTCCTTAGCTCCTCCTAGTGGCGGCAGAAAGCTGTCATTCAAATGAAATAAATGCTAGTGTTGCTCTGCCGAACACTAATTTTACTCGAGCATCACGATGCTCGGCACATTTCGGTGCTCGGCACATCTCGGTGTTTGGCCGAACACCGCGTGTGCTCGAGCGTGATGCTCAAGTCTCCTCCCCGCACTTTTGTTGGATGCTACGCAGCCAATAAACGTGCAGGTAAGGCTACTTTCACACCTGCGTTGTGCGGATCCGTCTGGTATCTGCACAGACGGATCCGCACCTATAATGCAAACGTTTAGATCCGTTCAGAACGGATCCGTTTGCATTACCATGAAAAAAAATAATAATAATTTTTCGTTTTTTTTGTTCATGATAATGCAAACGGATCCGTTTTGACTTTACATTGAAAGTCAATGGGGGACGGATCCATTTGAAAATTGAGCCATATAGTGTCATCTTCAAACGGATCCGTCCCCATTGACTAACATTGTAAGTCTGGACGGATCCGCTTGCCTCCGCACGGCCAGGCGGACACCCGAACGCTGCCAGACTGATGCATTCTGAGCGGAACCGCCTCCACTAAGAATGCATTAGGGCTGGACGGATCCGTTCGGGGCCGCTTGTGAGACTCTTCAAACGGAACTCACAAGCGGAGCCCCGAACGCTAGTGTGAAAGTAGCCTAAGTACTGCCATTCACTGTAATGCTGTAGACATGTTGGCTACTGGCATTACAGTGATTGGCTAGCCGGAACGTGTCATCGGGTGCTATATAGCACCCAATGACACGTGTTCGGTTCAGTCTTAGTCAGGGAGAGCTGTGCTGAAGAAGGGACAGACAGTGTAGGGGGTAAAATAGTACTATTTTATTGAAAAAACTTGTTTGAGACCCAAAATTCCTTTTAACCCCTTAAGGACTCAGCCCTATTTCACCTTAAGGACTTTGCAAATCTGACCAGTGTCACTTTAAGTGCTGATAACTTTAAAAGGCTAGTTATTACTTTACATTCCCCATATGTCTACTTCATGTTTGGATCATTTTGGGAATGATATTTTATTTTTTGGGGATGTTACAAGGCTTAGAAGTTTAGAAGCAAATCTTGAAATTTTTCAGAAATGTTCAAAAACCTAATTTTTAGGGACCAGTTCAGGTCTGAAGTCACTTTGCGAGGCTTACATAATAGAAACCACCCAAAATGACCCCATTCTATAAACTACACCCCTCAAGGTAATTAAAACTGATTTTTACAAACGTCGTTAACCCTTTAGGTGTTCCACAAGAATTAATGGAAAATAGAGATACAATTTCAAAATTTCACTTTTTTGGCAGATTTGCCATTTTAATAATTTTTTTCCAGTTGCAAAGCAAGGGTTAACAGCCAAACCAAGCTCAATATTTATGGCCCTGATTCTGTAGTTTACAGAAACACCCCATATGTGGTCGTAAACTGCTGTACGGGCACACGGCAGGGCGCAGAAGGAAAGAAATGCCATACGGTTTTTGGAAGGCAGGTTTTACTGGACTGGTTTATTTGACACCATGTCCCATTTGAAGCCCCCCTGATGCACCCCTAGAGTAGAAACTTCATAAAAGTGACCCCATCTAAGAAACTACACCCCTCAAGGTGATATTTTTATAGACCAAGTTGTCACGGATGCGGTAATACCTAATATGTATACTTTTTTTTAATTTATGTAAGTTTTACACAATGATTTCTTTTTTTAAACAAACAAAATCATGTTTTAGTGTTTCCATAGACTAAGAGCCATAATTTTTTCAGTTTTTGGGCTATAACCTTGGGTAGGGTATGATTTTTGCGGGATGGATGACGGTTTTATTGGGACTATTTTGGGGTGCATATGACTTTTTGATCGCTTGCTCTTACACTTTTTGTGATGTAAGGTGACAAAAAATGGTTTATTTAGCACAGTTTTTCTTTTAATTTTTTTACGGTGTTCATCTGAGGGGTTAGGTCATGTGATATTTTTATAGAGCCGGTCGATACGGACACGGCGATACCTAATATGTATACTTTTTTTTTATTTATGTAACTTTTACACAATAATATCATTTAAAAAACAAATCATGTTTTAGTGTCTCCATATTCTGAGAGCCATAGTTTTTTCAGTTTTTGGGCGATTATCTTAGGTAGGGTCTCATTTTTTGCGGGATGAGATGACGGTTTGATTGGCACTATTTTGGGGTGCATATGACTTTTTTATCACTTGCTATTACACTTTTTGTGATGTAAGGTGACAAAAAATGGTTTATTTAGCACAGTTTTTATTTTTTATTTTTCACTCGTCACCGGAAGGCAGCACGATGCCTTCCTTAGACATCGCGCTGCCTTCCATGCCATCGGGTCCCCCCCTACAGCCGCATGGGGACCCGATGGCACCGCCGCCTGCTGCCTGCCGGATAAGGTAAAAGCCGCAAACCGCAGGTCTGAATTGACCTGCGGTTTGCGGTGATCGCAGACACGGGGGGGTCACAGGACCCCCCCCCCCGGCGTTGTGACAGGATGCTCACTGAATGATTTCAGCGGACATCCTATTGTGATTAACCCCCACCGCGCTGCAATCGCGATTTAAAGTTAGGAAGTACCGTTACACCCTGAGTCCTTAAGGACTCGGGAAACAGGGCGTACCGGAACGCCCTAAGTCCTTAAGGGGTTAAGGACTATAGTTGTATCTGGCAGCAATATATATTTTAGCGCAACCTGCGCTAAATAGCTTGCGGTTGTTTGGCCGCTGCAGACAGCGACATTATCTGCGCTACATCTCATGTGTAGCGTGTGCGCAGCCTAAAAATATCTGTGACATCCAATGTACTTTTTCCATAGACGGTGTCCACTGCGGACAGTTACATTACCTGCGCTACATCTCCTGTATAACGTTTGCGCATCCTAAATATCTGTGACATTAAGTTTAATTTTTTCTTAGCCGCTGGTGACAGCGACATTATCTGCACTACACCTCCTGTTTAACGTTTGCGCATCCTAAAAATATCTGTGACATTCTGTGTACTTTATTTGCGCATACACTTACAAAACCTGGGCTACTGTACGTGTGACATACTTGCAAGCATATATACCATTTAATATGTGCAAGGCGAGCAGTAAAGGACGGGGAAGTGGCCGTGCTGCTGATGGTGCACGCAGAGGCCGTGGCCCTGGGCGTGGTGAAACTGTGCCTGCTGCTAGAGCACAAGAAACACACTTATCCACAATACCTAGCTTCATGTCCCAGTTTGCAGGGCGGCGCAGGACACCACTCTCAGTCAGACCAGTGCGACCAAGTGGTCGGTTGGATTGCAGCAGATAATGCTTCCAGTCGGTTAAGCACCACCCTGTCTTCCACAAAGTCCAGTCTCAGTAGCCAAGAGTCTGGTCAACAGAATCCTCCCCCTGATCCTCCTTCATCCCACCATGTAGAGTCTTGGCAAACAAGTGATCCCACACTCGGATATTCCGAGGAGCTCTTTTCATCGCCATTCCTTGATTTGGGCCTCTCGACAAGCCGCTTGAAGAGGGACATGAGGAGATCTTGTGCCCTGATTCCCAAGCTCTTGAGCATCCACAGTCACAAGAACATGACGGTGGGGAACGGCAATTAGTGTCTCAAGAGGTTGATGATGAGGATGAGAAACAGTTGTCAATAACAGGTTGTTGTTAGGTCAACAAGTCAGGAGGATGACCAGAGTGAAGAAGTGGAAGAGGAGGTGGTGGACGATGAAGTCAATTATCCAACCTGGGAAGGTGGCAAGCCGAGCGAGGACAGCAGTAGAGAGGGGGAGGGATCCGCAGCACCGCAACAGGCTAGAAAAGGCAGTGGGGTGGCAAAAAGGAGAAGGCGGGCCACACCAAACAGGCCCGCAACTGTTCCCCGGAGCACCCCCTTGCGGTAATCTCCCTTGCCAAGGGGTAGGTGTTCCGCAGTATGGCGCTTTTTTGAGGAAAGTGCAGACGATAAAAGAATTGTCATTTGCAACCTGTGCCGTACCAAAATGAGCAGGGGCATAAAAACTATCAACCTCACCACCACCAGCATGATTCGCCACATGGCATCAAAGCACCCTAATAGGTGGGCCGAACACATGGGTCCACAATCAGTGTCTGCGGGTCACACCACTGCCTCCTCTTCCCCTGTGTTAGGTGCTGGCCAATCCCCTGTCCAAGACGCAGGCCCAGATGCCTCCCGCCATGCACCTGGACCTTCGGAAGCACCATCAGCTACCACATCCACTTCTGTGTCCCACCGCAGCGTACATATGTCTATATCCCAGGCCTTTGAACAAAAGTGCAAATACCCAGCCACCCACCCACAGGCCATAGCACTAAATGCGCACCTTTCCAAATTGCTGGCCCTGGAAATGTTGCCATTTAGGCTTGTGGACACTAAGGCTTTCCGTAGCCTGATGGCGGTAGCCGTCCTGCGTTACGCAGTCCCCAGCCACTAATATTTTTCACGGTGTGCAGTCCCAGCCTTAAACCAGCATGTGTCTCGTAACATCACCCGTGCCCTGACCAACGCAGTTATTGGGAAGGTCCACTTAACGACTGGCACATGGACAAGTGCTTTTGGCCAGGGACGCTACATTGCCCTGACGGCACACTGGGTGAACGTTGTGGAGGCCTGGAGCGAGACGTACCCTGGGATGTCACAGGTGCTAACGACACCAAGGATTGCGTGCCCTACTTCCATCAGGGTTTCCGCCACCACCTACGTTAATGGCTGAAACCCCCCCTTCTCCTCCTCCACCTCCTCCTCCACTTCCACCTCTGAATTATTATCTTGCAGCACCAGTCAGACATCAGTCAGTAGCTGTAAGCAGTCTAGCACTGCAGTGGGGAAGCGGCAACAGGCCGTGCTGAAACTGATCTGCTTAGGTGACAAACAGGACACCGCCGCAGAGCTGTGGCAGGGTATAAGGGACCAGACTGAGCTGTGGCTCTCGCCAGTCAACCTACAACCAGGCATGTGTCTGATAATGGCCGTAACTTGGAGGGGCGGCTTTGGAGCTCGGCAAGCTAACACACATACTATGCCTAGCCCACGTTTTCAACTTAGTGGTTCAGCGGTTTCTCAAAACCTACCCCAATTTGCCTGAGCTACTGGTGAAGGTGCGCCGCGTGCGTGCCCATTTCCACAAGTCATCAACATCTTCCGCCGGTCTGGCAACACTGAAGCAGTGCTTGCAATTGCCAGCTCACCGACTGTTGTGCGACGTGAGCATGCGCTGGAACTCGGCGTTCCACATGTTGGCCAGGCTTTGTGAGCAGCAGAAGGCAGTAGTGGAATACCAGCTGCAACATGGTCATTGCCTTTCCAGTCAGCTTTCACTCTTCACAAGTGACGAGTGGGCATGGATGTCTGACCTCTGTGAGGTTTTACGCAACTTTCAACACAGAGGGTGAGTGGCGATAACGCTATTATCAACATAACCATCCCACTTCTGTGTCTACTCAAACGCTCGCTGCTCACAATTAAGGCGGACGCTTTGCATGTGGAAGAGGTGGAAATGGGGGAAGACAGTACACAGGGTGATAGCCAGACCACCCTCAGTTCGTCTTCTCAGCACAAGTTGGATGATGAGGAGCAGGAGACGGTTGCCTCCGCTACAGAGGGTAGTACCCATAGAAGTTTTATTCCATCTGTTCAGCGTGGATGGGTAGAAGAGGAGGAAGAGGATGAGGAGATTGAGAGTCATCCTCCTGATGAGGACAGCGAAGTCTTGTCTGTTGGGACTCTGGCACACATGGCTGACTTTATGTTAGGCTGCCTTTCCCGTGACCCTCGCGTTGTACGCATTTTGGCCAACACCGATTACTGGTTGTTCACCCTTCTCGACCCCCGCTACAAAGAGAACTTCTCATCTCTCATTCCTGTGGTGGAGAGGACAAGCAAAATGGTGCAATACCAGAAGGTCCTTGTGGAAAGATTTCTCCAAATATTTTCAGCTGACAACGCTGGCTGCAGAGTATGTAGGTCCTTGGCCAACTGAGGATGGGAGATGAGGGGAACACAAAGCAGTTTCAACAGAGGCAGGCCAACACTCTCCAAGGCCTGGGATAGATTTATGACACCCCACCAGCACCCTCAACCTGATGTGCGGCCTAGTGTCACAAGGAGGGAAAAAATTTGGAAGATGGTAAAGGAGTACGTAGCAGACTGTGTCAGCATCCTCAGTGATCCCTCTGTGCCTTACAACTATTGGGTGTCCAAGCTGGACACGTGGCACGAACTGGCGCTCTACGCCTTAAAGGTGCTGGCCTGCCCTGCCGCCAGCGTTTTGTCAGAGCGTGTATTTAGTGCTGCTGAGGGCATAATAACTGATAAGCACATCCACCTGTCAACTGAAAATGCTGAGCGGTTGACCCTTATATAAATGAACAAGGCCTGGATTGCCCCTGACTTCTCTACTCCTCCACCAGAGGAAAGCGGCTGAACATAAAGGCACTTTAAATGTGGCTTTTATCATGTATTGAATACACTATATTTCCATGCACCCCTTCCACCACAATAAAGGGTATATGGTTCAATCTCCCTTTTCTCATCCTCCTCCATCATATTAACATGCTTATTAGGCTGCCCTTGCTCCTAATGTTTTAGAGGGTCAGATCAGCAGCAGGCCCTCACCCATAATGTTTTAGAGGGTCACCAGCAGGCCCTCACCCATAATGCTTTTGAGGGTCACCAGCAGGCCCTCTCCCATAATGTTTTTGAGGGTCACCAGCAGGCCCTCATCCATAATGTTTTAGAGGGTCACCAGCAGGGCCTCGCCCCTAAATGTTTTTAAAGGGGGCACCAGCAGGCCCTCGCCCATAATGTTTTAGAGGGTCAACAGCAGGCCCTTGCTCCTAATGTTTTTGAGGGTCACAGCAGGCCTGGGTTACAGCAGGCCCTCGCCCTAATGTTTTAGAGGGTCAGTTCAGCAGCAGACCCTCACCCCTAATGTTTTAGAGGGTCACCAGCAGGCCGTTGCTCCTAATGTTTTTGAGGGTCACCAGCAGGCTATCAATCATAATTTTTCCAGGGTGTGTATGATATGTGTAATAAAGGGTGTATTGGAGTGCCGGTTCCTTGCAATTTTTGGCAGCCCTTTCACTTAGTGCATAGGCTTTATGAGTGTAGAAGTCCCACTACCTGATCAATTGTACCACAATGTGAATGAGGCCCTCCTTTATGTGATATGCAGGTTGTATCGGAGTACCTCTTCCTTGTAATTTTTAGCAGCACTTGCACTTTATATACAAGTAAATATACAGGAAAGAATGTTCCCTAACAATTTTTCCTATAAAATTGATTTAATCTTCGGTTTTGTGCGTATTATTGTCAGTCTGTAAAAGTGGCGTACTACTCAGACAACATCATTCCCAGCAGTGACCTGGGAGTCCAAGATGCATCCAGACATCCTCCCCATGCTGTTCCAGAACCATTTCGGTGGTGTTTCCATCAATTTCTGACATTTTCCTATGAACCAGACACCCTCCCCTCTTGTGAGCAGGGGGTGCCTGGCTTAATGTTCGGGTTCTCCCATTGACCTCCATTGTGCTCGGGTGCTTGGTAGAGCACCCAAGCATCCCAAGGTGTTCTACTCGAGCACCCGAGCACTTTGGTGCTCAACCAACACTAATAAATGCAGCAATTTGCTGTTCGTGAAGTGGGGAGCGACTTAGCGGTATTGTTGCAATCAACAGATATCACTGCAGTGTTGCTTTTCACCTCTAGTAAAGCTACATGATATGGCACCCATTAAAAGGCCATCTATAGTATGCAAGAATGAGATGGGTCTTTGCTCTCTTTGTAGTTGATCTCCTCCCTAAAGAGCTCTACAACCTACAGAGATCCTTAGGTCTTTCATATGGTAGCAAAGTCACACTATGTGGCCCCTGGCTGTCCAACAACTACAGCCAAAAAAGGGGTTCCCTGGCCCCATAAAAGGCGGCACTTTCCTTCCCCTGTTCTCAGCATCACTGCATCCAGGCAAGATGTTTACAGGCAGAACTTCCTGTTTTCATCAGCTTCCTGCTGGTTTTGCTAACCAAATCCAGCACGCTTTGTTCTGCAATTTTTTACAGGGTTTGCTCTGCCTAACTAACATGGAGAGAGAGGTGTAGGGGGTGTGAATTCTGCAGACGGAGCAGTATGGTGGAGCGAGCACAGTGAAAAGAGCAAGGCATGCTCGGACTGGTTAGTCAGAAACGTATAAAAACAGGAAGTTCTGCCTGTAAACATCTTGCCTGGATGCAGTGATGCTGAGAGCAAGGGAAGGAAAGTGCTTACATGAAAAAGAGGTATACAGACTAAAATACTCTGGGGTGACAAAATAATTTTCATTCAGGGACTGGAGAACCCTTTTAAATGTAAATAGTATCAAATATGGCTACCATCATACTTACTTTTCACGGTTAAAAATGACAAAATCTTGTTGAATTGCATCTAGACACTCCTGCAGGAAATCATCCTGTGAAAATAAAGCCATAGAGAATTTAAAAAGTGGCTAAAGCAATCGACCATATGATTATTACAGGAAAACAAGCACAAAAATATTTTATCAGATTTGTAAAAAAATTGTTTATATTTTTCTTCCTTACAGCCACAAGACCTAGATGCCCCCCACCCTTCATGTTCAGGAGGTGGGGGAGGTTGTATCAGATTTAGGGCTCATGTACACGACCGCATGTATTTTGCGGTCTGCAAAAAACGGATCCGCAAAAAATACAGATGACATCCGTGTGCATTCCGTATTTTGCAGAACACAACAGCTGGCACTTCATAGAACAGTACTATCCTTGTCCTTAGTGCGGACCATAATAGGACATGTTCTATTTTTGGGGGAACGGAAATACAGAAACGGAATGCACACAGAGTAACTTATGTCTTTTTGCGGATCCATTGAAGTGAATGGTTCCGCTAAAAGTCCGCAAAAAAAATAGAACGAATACAGAAGGAAAATACGTTCGTGTGCATGATAATAGGGGGTGGATAGTTCTGTGTTCTTATTAAAGTAGATATAAACAGCCTTATAACATCTCTACAGCTTCATTGCTCTATCTATGATCGAAAAATCACTTTCCCCCACAGTCCAGGTCTCAACCGATGTCTTGGCCAAGACATTTTCTTAGTAAACAATCAAGCTTACATGGTGTAACAGGGTTGATTCATTGCAGTTGTACACATCCTTAAAGGGGCTTTCAAAGCTAGGGGTAATCATTTTATTAAAAAACTGGGTTGGAATAAGTTAACATAAAGAAATAATAACCCACCTCACCGATCCCCCTCTGCAGTTGCTTGTGTCGCTGCTGCTCTCCACTTCCTGCTCCTGGGCTCAACACACAGGAAATGGTTTGGACCTCCCACTCTGCCAGTCACTGGCTGCAACAATGACCCACCTCAGCCAGTGACTGACTGTGGAGGAAGTTCAAGCCATTTCCTGTGTGCCGAGGCCAGGAGCAGGAAGTAGAGAGCAGAGGGGACTGAAGTAGCATTGTAATTGCAGTGGCAGGGGATTGTGAGTATCACTTTTAAGAAAAAAACGGCATGCAATTCAAGTGTTTTAAAGGGGTTGCCCAGGATAAGGAAAACAACACTATCCCTGTCCATGGGTTGTATTTGACACTACAGCTTCGCTCCACCGCACTCAATTTGGCGGAGCTGCAATACTGCACACAACTGCTGGACGAGTCCTGCCCAAGACAGCTAGAGCACCTTCAGCTCTGCTGAACACAGAGGCCAAAGCCTGAAGCCTCTGAAGCCAGGAGGTAAAGATTCCCTGGTATTAATCTAGAGACAGACTACAGAGAGAAGTTGCAGCATAAAGAAAGAAGCAAAGTTATACAGTAAGCTTGTCAGCACAGCAGAGCCAGAGAGCATGTAACACAGTTGAGTTTGTTTGCCTGCCAGAGTAAATGCTAACACCTGCTGGGAACCAAGACAAAGCCTGAAACTGTTGGAGAAATGTTTATTTAAGTAAAGATGTTATTGAACTTCATCACAAGGTCTGGACTCAATTTATTTCTTCAAATCCCTCGATTATTCCCCCTATTTGCTCTGCTTCGGAAGACAACGCCTGGGTTCCAGCGTATCCATGTAGGAGCACCGTGACACGTGCACCAACATGAAGGGACATTTAGGCCACCCTACACCACTCTGGCATTCCTACACCTGGGTACCATCTACTACATCACTGCAACTGGCATCACGATAAACATTTGCTTTAAGGGACCCATGGCCATTGCTGCGCGTCGCAGTTGCAGATGTGAGGCTGGCTTAGCTATTTTCCTAGTTTTGCTACAATTCTGATCAAACTACTGTTGTGTGAAAGTGGCCCTAAGGTAACATCTGGCTCCTTTATTTAAAAAGAGAGAAAAGACAATTAAAAGGGCACAGAAAACACTGTGACGCCAGCCTAAAGGGTATGCCCATAATGAATGGGGTTTGAAAAGCACTTACTGACTGGGAGCTGTCTTTACTGTTATCCCTGGACTTGTTCTTGGCCAGCCGCTTCTTCTTTTTATGAAGTGGTCTTGATTCTAAGATCATCTCTTCAAGCTCAAATGTAGGATCACAATGTAACCGGCCTTTCTGTAGAGAAAAAGATACTAATCTGAAGATTGGAAGGACAAGCTTTATACATGAGGCTATGGCTGCACAAGACAAGACGGATCTTAAGTAGCAGAAGGTCCACTGCAACAAATGCACAACAAAGTCTGCATGAATTACATGTAGATTTGCTGCAGATATGACCCTAGGCACTGTAAATGGTGAAATTTGCTGTGGGGATTTGTGTGTTAATTTGCACTGCAGATCTTTTTTCCTGCAGCATGAGGATGACAGATGATAAACTCTCATCCGCTTTGCTGGTACTGTAATATGCTTAAGGCCTCTTGCACACGACCGTATGGTTTTCTCAGTATTTTGCGGTCCACAAAAAACGGATCCACAAAAATACGGATGACGTCCGTGTGCATTCCGTTTTTTGTGGAACGGAACAGCTGGCCCCTGATAGAACAGTACTATCCTTGTCCATTATGCGGACAATAATAGGACATGTTCTATCTTTGAATGTAACGGAAATATGGAAATGGAAGGCATACGGAGTACCTTTCATTTTTTTTGCGGATCCATTGAAATGAATGGTTCCGTAAACGGTCCGTATCTGGAACGCAAAAAACGAAATGGAAAAAAAAACCGTTCGTGTAAAAGAGGCCCTAAAGGACAGCTCATCCAGCCTTGTAATCACCCTCTCCATATCTCCAGGTGCACAGAGCAAGGGCCAGCCACCAGTCCAGCATAAAACTTCCTTTATTAAATTATGAAAGATGAAAAAAGTTAAGTCATAGTCAAAACCTACGCATTTTGAGTGGATACCCCACTCTTAATTATGGCATAAAATATTCAGCCAACATGCCCCACCTTTATATGACCAGTATGTCAAAGCCTGCCAATAGTGATGAGCGAAGCTAGCTTTGGATGCTGTATGAAGATCCATCTCCCGTACAGCATTAAAATGTACGGGCTGTGATGCACCAAAGTCAGTTATTTGCGAAGTCGTGTGAGACTTAGTTAAATAACTTTAGTAGTTGATTTTTAAAGTCGAGTTCAGTTTTAAGTTGTAAAGTGGTATCCACTTTAAAAATCCTTTGTCTGTGAATTTGTGAATAACTAAGGGTACTTTCACACTAGCGTTTTAGCACACTAGCTCAATACCGGACAAAAACGGATCAGTTTTATCCTAATGCATTCTGAATGGAGAGCAATCCGTTCAGGATGTATCAGTTCAGTCCCTCTTATGTTTTTTGGGCGGAGAAAATACCGCAGCATGCTGCAGTTTTTTCTCCGGCCAAAAATACTGATTACTTGCAGGAATGCCGGATCCGGCATTCATTTACATTGAAGTGTATTAGTGAAGTTGCATTAAGTGTTCCGGCAAAACGGATCCGGCTTTCCGGTCTGCGCATGCGCAGACCTTTAAAAATGCAAAAAAAATTAATACCGGAGAGACGGACACCGGAGAGACGGATTCGGTATTTCAATGCATTTTTCAGACGGATCCGCATCCGGATCCGTCTGACAAATGCCATCAGTTTGCTTCCGGATTGCCGGAATCCTCTGCCGCAATTGTGAAAGTACCCTTACTTTGGTGTACATGATACAATTATACAACAACAACAAAATAAATTATTGCAAACTGTATCAGGACTATTTATGGTATTAATGATAATAAGTAAGTTGTCGCGTGGCACATCCAATAGCTGCAGTATATTGGATGTACCACATGACAACTACGAAAAAGAATTGGGGAGCACCTTTATGGCAAATCCAATCCGGAAATCAATAGACAAACAGGGGCTTTGCTACATTTTATTAACTGTCACAAAGGCAATAGTGACACTCTGAAGGTAAAAGCTTTGGAAAGGAAACACAAACCCAGACATGGAGGAGGCTGGAAAAGAGAGGCATATTGGATCCTAACATTCAACACACATTCTCCAAAAGGTCTCAATTACAAAATAGATCTTTATTAATAATAAATATTTTTTAAGCCAAGTCCCTCTCTTGTTCGGTAGGCTTTGACATGCTGGCCATATAAAAGTGGGGTAAGCTGGCTGAATATTTTATGCCATAATTACGAGTGGGGTGTCCACTCAAAACGCTTAAGTCTTGCCTATGATTTTATTTTTTCATCTTCCGTGATTTAAAAGGGATTGTCCGGGTTCAGAGCTGAACCTGGACCTATCCCCTTATTCCCCCACTCGGCCCCTCTGACATGAGCATTGGAGAATTGCATGCTCTGATGTTCTCCCCTGCGCTGAATTGCGCAGGACAACAGCTTTTTCTGGAGATCCGATGACTGGGCTCTCCATGGGTAAGCTAGGCAGAGGCTTGACCCTAGCAGTGAGCCGGGTGATGTCACCCGATGCTAATGGGCGGGCTTTAGCACTGCCCTAGCCTGTAAAACAGCTAGGGCAGCGCTAAAGCCCACCCATCAGTGCCGGTGATGTCACCAGGAACACTGCTAGGTAAAAGGACCACTGAGGAAGGGGTTATTTAATACCCCGAAACGCGTCTGGTTCAAACCCCCCAAAGGATCACTTGCCAAGTGTGATGAAATAATATTATAGGAAATTGCCCGTCCAATACCGTCTGCCGCGCAATAGGTGACTTAAAACTTGTCGAAGTAAAGATTGTGCACAACTTTCGAGGTTCACGTGCAAACAAGCCGCCGGCGGGGGGATCCAGACGGAAGAAATTCGCGAAACTCGTAAGACTACGGTCGATTTTACTGAAAGACCAACGCCCAGAGCAACGTATCGGCATTCGTTTCATCAAATGGTAAGACTGTTCGATTTTTGGATGCCGGCTTATGTGTGTTGGGAACACACAGCTTAGTGTTTCAGCGGGACACCGCTGAGACTCCACTATAGCGGGACGCCGCTAGGATAATTAGTTGGGGAATAGCTTACAACAAGCTGTATATGAGTTCCCAGTGACTTATCTTCTTCTTCTAAAGTGACCCATATGGGATTAAGACTTTTATCTGCATGCTATAAATCTTGATCGAACAACCATCGATCTTTCCGATTCGAAGGCTTTATATTCCACACCTGTGAATGCTGCTATTGAATGCTGTTATTGAATGCTGTTATCGTGCATGTTGTTCCATTAATGGTTCAAAAATTAGCATAGGCATTTCATTCAGCGATTCCTCTATCAAGTATTTTATCGATTTTATTGTTATTGTGATGTTTGATTGTTGATGTCCTCGATTTTTATGTGATATTTTATTGTGCCCAGTACCCTCCACTATAGGGTAGCCCTTTTTATATATAATAAATTCAGTATTGGTCGCAATATCAGAGAGTGCCCAGTGTATTTTTGTTAAAGGATAACTGTCACATTTAGACCCTAATTTCAATTTTCATATATGTAGTTACTAATAACATGATATTCCAGAATCAGTTACTATTAGACTGACTTACCCCATATTTAATAAGATTCAGCCCTTAGCAACCAGTCTGCATAAAACCGCAATTTCACTATTCAGTTAAGATGGCCGCCACTGCCCTCACCCTGAGGCTAATCCCGCCTGCCCTCACTAGCCAGTAACAATAGCCCCCCAAAGGTGTCAGTAACCAGAGCCCTTCCCCCTAAAGGGTTAATCTCCTGGAGCACAAAGGGGTCCTATTGCCACATGTTGCTTTCATTTATACACTGAGCAGATGGCAGATCTCCCTTCCCTGGTCTGTGCTGCTCCAACTCTGCATTCTGCAGCTCTGCTGAGTGAGGGAGCGTCTGCCAAGCGCAGGGACAGGGAGAAGTGCACACAGCCCAGGCACTGTTATCAGCTGCTGAGGAGGACCTGGCTTTAATCATTTACTTACAGTCCCTGGCTGTCAGTAATCTGACCTTGCTCGCAGCCTGCTTCTGCGTCCTCAACAGATAGACGGACCATGCCTAGCAACCCTATTTTAAGCACAGGTAAAAGTAGGCAGTACAGGGAACAAAACTGTGGAATTAAGGGGTAATTGAATACACAGTGAAAAGTTTAAATAGCACCACCAAGGTCATATTAATCACCACAATCCAATACTCCCCCCCAAAAATATGACAGTTATACTTTAACAGTGCTACTTTATTGAGTAGATTTGGTGAATCTACTCTACTGAGAGCACCTCATTTGATCTTAGGCTCATCCTGTGCGTCACAATATTTTATAACTGCTAGGTAAAAGCCTCCGCCTAGCAGTGTAAAAATATAAACAATATAGCCCTTGCCCTGCAAGATACAGCACAGGGCAAGGGAGAGCATCGGAGCATGAAATTATCTGATGCTCATGTCAGAGGGTCTGTGTTGGGGAAGAAGGGGATATGTCTGGGTTCAGTTCTAAATCCGGACAAACCTTTTAATAAAGGAAGTTTTATGCTGGACTGGTGCTGGAACCCTGCACTTTATATTCTGGACTGTAATATGCTGCAGATTTTATGCATACAGTCTTTCTGTGTCCACCATGTTAAACCTGCAGAGGTAGACACACACACTCAGCATTGCTCTTCTGGGTATGTGGATGGATCCCTGGCGTGATGAGCTGGATGCAGGGCCGTCTTTCCGAATGGGCACGCTGGGCAGTGAACCCACCAGCCAACTTCCCAACCGTCATCCCCCAGTTGAATACTAATGAGCGCTTCCATTATGGAAGCGCTCATTAGAACCGAGAGACCAGGAAGTGGTGAACGCTCTGTACTCACCACTTCCTGGTCCTCGGCTGTCGGCTGTGCAGGGCTGCGCACAGCGTGAGGGCGCTCTGTGACCTCACGCTGTGCGCGCCAGTTCAGAGCACAGAGTCGACTGAGGAGAGGCAGGCGGCGTCCAGGAGCAGGAGAGGTAAGTGATTTTTTATTTTATAAGAAAATGTGGCTGCTGGGGGCATAAGGGGGCTAATGGAGAGGCATATGGGGGGCTAATGGAGAGAGGCATATGGGGGGCTAATGGAGAGAGGCATATGGGGGGCTAATGGAGAGAGGCATATGGGGGGCTAATGGAGAGAGGCATATGGGGGGCTAATGGAGAGAGGCATATGGGGGGCTAATGGAGAGGCATATGGGGGCTAATGGAGAGGCATATGGGGGCTAATGGAGAGGCATATGGGGGCTAATGGAGAGGCATATGGGGGCTAATGGAGAGGCATATGGGGGCTAATGGAGAGGCATATGGGGGCTAATGGAGAGGCATATGGGGGGCTAATGGAGAGGCATATGGGGGCTAATGGAGAGGCATATGGGGGCTAATGAGGCATATGGGGGCTAATGGAGAGGCATATGGGGGCTAATGGAGAGGCATATGGGGGCTAATGGAGAGGCATATGGGGGCTAATGAGGCATATGGGGGCTAATGAGGCATATGGGGGCTAATGGAGAGGCATATGGGGGCTAATGAGGCATATGGGGGCTAATGAGGCATATGGGGGCTAATGGAGAGGCATATGGGGGCTAATGGAGAGGCATATGGGGGCTAATGGAGAGGCATATGGGGGCTAATGGAGAGGCATATGGGGGCTAATGGAGAGGCATATGGGGGCTAATGGAGAGGCATATGGGGGCTAATGGAGAGAGGCATATGGGGGCTAATGGAGAGGCATATGGGGGCTAATGATGAGGCATATGGGGGCTAATGATGAGGCATATGGGGGCTAATGATGAGAGGCAGCATATGGGGGCTAATGATGAGAGGCAGCATATGGGGGCTAATGATGAGAGGCAGCATATGGGGGCTAATGAGAGGCATAATAACACTGTCATCCACAGATGCCCCCATAACAGTGTGTCTTCCACAGATCCACCATAACAGTGGGCCTGCGCACTGACGAGAGACAGAAAGAAGGGGAAAGAATCCGCGGAAGCAAGCAGAGGACGGCACAGCAGACGATTGAACAGCTTCTTTTGTAAGTAAATAGTTTTATTATAAATGTATCCCTGCATACCGCAATTCTCTCATATTTTGTAATCTTATTTATATATACTTATTTTGTTTTTGCCCCCCCATTTTTGACTGTGGTATCTTTGTGCCCCCCCTATATATTATTCCTATATTAAACACTGATTTTGTTGAAAGTACCAATAAATATCGCCTTATTGATAATTTGCATTTTTATTCTAGTGCGTGATTGTGTAGACAGGGCCCCAGTGCACTGTATTGCCCGGGGGCCTATAATGCTCTTAAGATGGCACTGGCTGGATGCTCCTGAAGCTGCAGGGTGTGACAGTGTTACCGTAATTGCTGAGGTGGGCAAAGAAAGGCTGTGAAATAAAAGCAGCAGGTGGCGCTATTCTAACATTATTCCTGCAATATCTTGGAATATGAACATTTTTGTGGACCGCAAAATACATACGGGCGTGTGCATGCGGCCTAATGCCTCATTCACACGTCAGTGTTTCGGGCAGTAATTTCCATCAGTGATTGTGAGCCAAAACCAGGTCCAGCTCTAAACACAGAACAGGAGCAGATCTTTCCATTATACTTTATGTCTATGAAGCCTCCACTCTTGGTTTTGGTAAGAGAGGTAAGTTAATTTATTTATTTCATTGTCTGATCTGTGGTCAGATGAAGATTGGGGGTCTGATTGGGGGGTTATGATCTGTGGTCTGATACAGATTGGGGGCCTGATTAGGGGGGTCTGGTCTGAGGTCTGATAAAGATTGGAGGTATTTTGAAGATTGAGGGTTTGATTAGGGGGTCTAATCTGAGGTCTGATGAAGATCGGGGGTCTGATGAAGATTGGGGCTCTGATCTGAGGTCTGATGAACACTGGGGGGTCTGATGAAGATTGGATGTTCTGATCTGAGGTCTAATACAGATTGGGGGTCTGATCTGTGGTCTGATGCATATTAAGGGTCTGATTGGGGGGGATTGATCTGTGGTCTGATAAAAACTGGAGGTCTGATTGGGGGATCTAATCTGAGGTCTGATAAAGATTGGGGGTCTGTAGAAGATTGAGGGTCTGATTGGGGGTCTAATCTTAAGTCTGGTGAAGATTGGGAACCTCATGAAGATTGGGGGTCTGATCTGAGGGCTGATGAAGATTGAGGGTCTGATGAAGAATGAGGATCTGATTGGGAGTCTAATCTGAGGTCTAATGAAAAATACCTAGGTATGTGTCCTCTAATACCTAGGTATGTCTTATGACCAGATGTGTCTTATAAAGCGAAAAACCTCTAAACTTTCTCTGGCAAAATAAGCTTTTTTTGCCATGGTTCATAGGAACCAGATTCAATCTTGGCAGCTCCCCAAGAAGAGGGTTGTCTATAAGGAGAAATCTACAACAAGTAAAGTACTGAGAGGGCCCCGATACATAAATGTGATATTTATTTCCGCCTTGACTTTAGTCTTATGGGGGTGAGTAAAGATGTCAATGTGGCTTTAGGCCAATAGTACATGCATCAAAAAATTACTTGCATTTGGAACAAAACCTGGCTCCACTTTCTTCTCCAGCACATCTTCCCAGACAATATCTGATAGATAGGCTGACGTCTGAATATCCAGGAGGCAGGAGCAGCGATGTTCTGGGTTCACTGTCAATAGCTATAGGGAAAGAAGACACTGTAAAGGATAAGTCAGAGCAAAAGTTGAGCCGCTCCTAGCCCTCAATAAGGCCTCTAGGACATCAGCGTTATTTCCATTGTTCTGATCTGTTATAGGAGCAGATCAACAAAAATACAGAGGTGCCAGATTCGGCACATACAGTATGTATATACTGGAGATCAAAATTAGAGAACAACATATAATTTCATAAAATAAATGTCATGGTCAATGCGTAGTCCTATTTGATACTATCTAAACAGGAGTAAAAGAGCAATACTTTAAAGGGAACCTGTCACCAGTTTTATGGTGTCCTAACTAAGGGAAACATAAATAAGTGACTGATTCTCTTAGCAAAATGCTGGGTCACTTTATTTAATTGACCCAGTCAATCTGCCAACATCATGTATTGAAAAGCTCCAGCTGATAATGATGAGTCATGAATATTTATGAGCTCCTGACTCTCCCCGCCTACCTGCTGCTGATTGACAGTTATTTTCCATATGAATCAGCAGCAGGTGGGCAGGGGAGTGGCTAAATCTCTGAATTAAAAGAACGCTGGACTCACTGACATCACGCTGGACTCAAATCAGCTCATTAACATGCAGCATGTGGCATCTTTGTGTGTATATTATGAGGTAACCATCTGTCACACCAGTAAGTGAATACATCTAAGGCACTTTTTAGTAGTTAATGATTGTATATAATTAGTTAGATAATCAAATATCCACATGACAGGTTCCCTTTAAGCATATATCAGACAGTTACATCCAGTATATACTGTCTCTGTATATAATGTCATTGTATAATACTGTTGCTCTGACTATAAATAGTCCTCCTGGGTGGGCCCCTTCTGAGTTCGGTACTCAAAGCAGCCGCTTCCCCTATAGCTATGCCCCTGCCAGAAGAATTACGGGGTGACCCTTCAGATGAATGACCCTCTATGTTTTGTATGGACAGATCAAGTTCGACAGAGCGGATTTCCCCTCTATGAAGTCCATGTGTCCTAATAGTCTGTCATCAAACCATAATCCCTTTAAAAATGTGAAACATCAGCAGGCCTAAATTTACAGGCCTAAATCCTGTCACAGATATTTGAGCACATTTATGAAAACTGTAAATCTTTCCATAGCAACCAATCAGAACTCAGCTTTCATTTAAGTTGCTCTGGAGAACGGAAAGCAGTGCTGTGATTGTTTGCTATCAGGGCCGTATCTACCATGAGGCGAAATGAGTATTTTGCCTCAGGCAGCAGCTGACCTGCCCCTGAGGTGGTGGCAGTTCACAGCGGGACATGGGAGTCTATGGATACCGTCCCCACCGTTCACTCTCATAGGCAGTAGAACGGCACAGGGGGTCGCCATGCGATCATCACAATCTCCTGCGCCAGATCTTAGACAGCGCAATAACAACATCATGTCCGCCTGTGTTGACATTATTACGCCGCCTGAGACACAGGCAACTCAGGCCACAGCTGAGAAGAGGCCTGCAACACAAATGGCAGCATGAGGGTGGAATCAGGTGAGTGCCAGTACTAGGGACACTACAGGGAGAGGGATGCTAAATACTGGGAACACTATTACTATGGGGGACTATCTGTATGGCACTATAATTTCTGCAATATTGTATTTGAGGGCATTGGGAAGCACACACTGCATAGTATTGGGGGTAACGGCAGGGCAGAACTGTTGGGGCACCAGGAGGGGGAGGATGGTGGAAAAATGAGGAACCGAAGACGTCTATGTGACAAACTCTGCAGAGACGAAACGCAGCTGAAATACTTCATCATGGTGGTCTGGTCCAAATGGAGAAGATGAGGTATTATCCTGTTTGTTGGGGAAGTCCTGTGTGCAACGTTTATTCAAACTTGTCTTTAGCAGTAGTGTAATGGGCAACAAGGACAGATTTACAGTTACACAATTTTGATAAATCTGCCTATGATTTTGTGGACCCACATCCCTATCCACACCAGTTTTCTGACAGAGTATATTTATTTATTTATTTATTTTATGCACTTATATAGCATAGAGAATATTCCGCAGCGCTTTACAGACATTAGCATCCAACTGTCCCCAATAGGGCTCACAATCTAAGGTCCCTATCGGTAAGTCTTTGGAGTGTGGGAGGAAACCGGAGAACCCGGAGGAAACCCACGCAAACACGGGGAGAACATACTGTACAAACTCCATGCAGATGTTGTCCTTGGTCGGATTCGAACCTAGGATCCAAGGGCACCAGTGCTAACCACTGAGCCACCGTGCTGCCCATGGGACACTTCTGCCAATGCTTACATTGTTTCCTTGACAACGTTCTATAGAGATAGACATTTTTGTGATACAGATTACAAAGTCCTCAAATATGCACACAATAAAAACAACCTTTCAAGGCCAGAACAGACAGTGACTAATATATAGAGAGTAAAAGTAACGCATAAACAAGACATTCAATTCAAACACCATTTAGCAATCTTAAAGTGGTATGCCTCGGGATAGACCATCACTATCTGAATGTTGGGGGTCCGAGACCCCGCACCCGCGCCGATCAGCTGTTCTGCAATAGCTCAACTGGAAGTCGGTGCTGGAATTCCACAGCTCCACCTATTGTGTAATAGAGGGAGCTGGTTACTGCAGCATTCACTTCAGTGGGAGAAGCGCTGAATGGCAGGGCTGTCTGAACAATGCCACTGACTTTGAGTATTGCTTATCAGACCTCTATCCCACCTGATCTCCTATCTACATCACATATGGTCTATGGCTAGTGTTGAGCGAATCGAAGTATCCGAGGTGAACTTCGTTCTGAATTTCAGGGAAAATTCCGTTTGCCGCGAAGCCGAACTTCCTCAAGCTTTGTGGTAACAAATCAATTTTCCCTGAAATGAAGTTAAGAAAGAAAAATTCATACTCACCTCATCCATTTGAGCGCCAAGAGGCTGCCGCAGCCATCTTGATTGAAGATCCTACGCGATATCTCATGCGCATGACGTATGACAAGATTTCAAGCAGGATCTTCAATCAAGATGGCCGCGGGCGCGGTAGCCCCTCTTCGTGTTCAAATGGATAAGGTGAGTCTTATTTTTTTCCCGATGGGTTAACCCCCTGAAAGCCCTCACTATTATTCTCAGATGCCGCGATCAGTGATGAACAAGGCATCTAAGGGGATCAATGACAGAGGGCGGTACAATCACTGTTCTCCGTCATTGCGCCCGCTACTTACAAATAAATGTGCTTACTTCATTACAAAGCAATGTGAAATTCGGTGAAACAGCCGGATCAAATGATCACTATCTATGGCAACCAAAGTAGTATTCATGTGAACTTTTGCCCCACCTATCTAATAGGCGACCTTGATTAAGGTGGTACATATAGGTGTGTGTGTGCTCCTCCCAGGGCCGATGCAAGGATTTTTGCCGCCCTAGGCAAGATAAAAATTGCTGCCCCCCCTTATCAGATGATCTGCCCATATCATGACATCACATATGTTCCACCCCTTTCTCAGCTTTTAAATTAAAATAACTGCTATGTTTCCCTTAGGGTTAATCAAGCTTCTTGTAGCTGTCTCTTTTTGCGGAACGGAATTGCGGACCCATACATTTCTATGGGGCCGCACGACCCCGATCCGGAATTGCGGACCCGGATCTGCAATTCCGATCCTGAAAAAAATAGAACATGTCCTATTCTTGTCCGGAATAGCGGACAAGAATAGGCATATTCTCTTAGTGCTGGCAATGTGCGGTCCGCAAAATGCGGAACGCACATTGCCACTGTCCGTGTTTTGTGGATCTGCAAAACACACACGGATGTGTGAATGGACCCTAAATGTGAGGTAAATTTGTTTCCAATGTAGTATTAATAAATAAACAATTAAATAATAAACATATTGCATTGTATACTTACCACCAGGACAATAAGATGATCTGGTCTCAGGCTGCAGTCTGGCTCTTGGTCTGGCTCTGGGGACTCCCTTGTCACTCTCTTCTCCCCCCCCCCCCTCCCTCCCTTGTCACTCTCTTCGCCCCCCCTCCCTCCCTTGTCACTCTCTCCCCCCCTCCCTTGTCACTCTCTTCCCCCCCTTGTCACTCTCCCCCCCCCTCCCTTGTCACTCTCCCCCCCTCCCTTGTCACTCTCCCCCCCTCCCTTGTCACTCTCTTCCCCCCCCTTGTCACTCTCTCCCCCCCTCCCTTGTCACTCTCATTTCCACCCCCTCCTTGTCACTCTCATATACCCCCTCCCTTGTCACTCTCTCCCCCCCTTGTCACTCTTCCCCCCCCCTCCCTTGTCACTCTCATTCCCCCCTCATTGTCACTCTCATCTCCCCCCCCTCCCTTGTCACTCTCATTCCCCCCCTCCCTTGTCATTCTCATTTCCTCCCCCCCTCCCTTGTCATTCTCATTTCCTCCCCCCCTCCCTTATCACTCTCATTTCCTCCACCCCTCCCTTGTCACTCTCATTTCCCCCCTCCCTTGTCACTCTCATTTCCTCCCCCCTCCCTTGTCACTCTCATTCCCTCCCCCCACCTCCCTTGTCACTCTCATTCCCTCCCCCCTCCCTTGTCACTCTCATTCCCTCCCGCCCCCCGTCACTCTCATTCCCTCCCCCCCTCCCTTGTCACTCTCATTATCTCCCCCCCTTGTCACTCTCATTTCCTTCCCCCCCTTGTCACTCTCATTCCCTCCCCCTTGTCACTCTTATTCCCCCCCTTGTCACTTTCATTCCCCCCCCCCTTGTCACTCTCATCCCCCCCCCCCCTCTAGTGTAGCATGGCCGAGCGTGGCCGAACACTAAGTGAGCACTTCCTGTCAGTCCGGCCGGGTACAGGAAACAAAAGCTTCTGTACCGCGGACCGAACAGAGCTCGGCCACGCTACATTAACAACAGCACAGAGCAGACACAGAGACAGCAGGCGCAGGCAGGCTGCGCAGCACTGAGCCGACGGCCGGAGATTCTTTAGACCGGCAAGCGCTCAGCCTCAGCTGCTCAGGCGGCGCAGCATGAGGGGCACCGCCGGCCGGCCGCCCGAACTTATATAACCAACGTTTTTAGTTTTTTTTTAAACCGCAACGGGCGCCCCCTGCTAAATGGCGCCCTAGGCGATTGCCTAGGTAGCTTACTGGTGGCGCCAGCCCTGGCTCCTCCTCCCACCGGTTGCTGTTGCACATGGAGGTAACTAGGAGAAACACACTATATGTGCGGGGTCTGCGCTCCTGAACATAAATGCATAACGGCATAGGCAGGTTTAGTGTATGTAAAATTTCAATTTCATCATAGTTTTTATTTTATTTTTTTAACATTTTTTTTACACAGACCCACTTGGTTCTTGAAGATCCATAGATATCTGTATAATACAGTACAGTACACTATATAGTGTACTGTTCTGTATTTTCACTTTACAAAGTCTGATTAGACTTCTGCCTTTAGCAGAAGTCTGATCAGCACCATGCACAGCCTCTGATCGGCACCATGGACAGCCGGGCGCCTGTGAAGTCGTCCGGTTGCCATGGTAACCATCACTCGCTGCCACAGCAAAGCAGTGGGTGATGGGGAGGGAGGGGGGCCCCCTCCCTCTCCCATCGGGGGCTGAAAAGGCACAGCAGCCCCCGATGGGAGAGGGAGGGAGCTCCCTCCCTGTTAACCTCTTCCATACAGCGGTCCCTACAGACCGCGGCATTGAAGGCGTTTCAAGCAGAGTGTCAGCAATGTACTGACACTCTGCAAACCGCTCGGCCATCCTGAGAGAGGGGGCGGGCGGATAATCGCGTGCCTGCCCGCCCCACCCAGCACCGCCCTGATGATCTCGGCCCTCCCGCCCGCACTGATGCACCCCCCCGCACCCCCCGGCACATAACACAGAGGGCTGCAGAGGGGGGGGGGGGTTAAACATAAAATAAAGGCATTTGGAAGTTTCTGATCCACGCGGTCACAGACCGCGAGGATCAGAAACCTCCTGAAAGCACTGCAAACCGCAGGTCTGAATTAACCTGCGGTTTGCGGGACCCCCAACCCCCCCCCCCCCCCCCCCCCGCGCATTTAGTCAAGGTGCCTGCTCAATGTTATAAGCAGGCACCGGGTTCCGATCACCGCACGGCGTGCGGCGGTGATTGGAACTACACAGGACGTACAGGTACGCCCTGTGTCCTTAAGTACCAGGACATCAGGGCGTACCTGTACGCCCTGTGTCCTTGAGGGGTTAAGGATTGCGTATATAAATAGCGTCTCACCCTTCCTGTTTACATAGATAGGTGCTCTCACAAATTTGTAGATTGCAAAAAATTTATAAATATAGTGGGCACTCAATACCTGGTCGTGCATAGTGGGTATAACATATTTATTTACATAAAAATCGATATAAAACAATATATGTATAGGAAACAATAAAATATTAAATATAAACACTCACTAAAAATTAGTAACCATTAATTAATAAAGGAGTTATTCATTAGTGATAAAAAATATGTTCCAGAAAAAGTTCTGCGTTGCTTTAAAAGGTGCACTTAATAGGATCCTGCTGTTGTACTCCAGTGTATTTGGTAAAAGGTCATTTAGGAATCCTGATTGTATTGTACATATTGTTTAACATCGCAATCACCACTATAGGATACTGGTTTCAATCAATCTGGGTGTTAGTTCTTATTAGGGGTTATTGTATGCAGTTAGTTGTCAAATACTCACTGCTGGTTGTTCAATTCTTTCTGTAATCTGGCCGTGGTGGCGTCCCAGCACAGGTCAGTGCACTCACCCCTCTTCCTTCACCCAGTAGCGTGTGTCTGTCTGTAGTATCCTCCGGAGATTGTTTCCTATACATATATTGTTTTATATTGTTTTTTATGTAAATAAATATGTTATACCCACTATGCACGACCAGGTATACCAGTGCCCACTATATTTATAATTTTTTTGCAATCCTTGAGGGGTTAAGTCAGTCTCCCCCCACAACTAAAACTTTGAATCAAAGTGTTTTCTGTTTTGAGGAATGAATTTTACCTTTACTTGGTTTGAAGTCGCATAGGGCGCAACTTCAGAAACCAGCATCACAGCTGGCTGCCAAAATACTATATTTCATGTTTCAATTACATATTGTAAAACTAGTTATTTCTAGCTTTTAGAGAGCCCGATTTCACTGCAGTCTACGTGTTCAAACGGTGCCTGTGATATAAACTTTATTAATGGAAGCATGCCTTGAAATTACACCAGGCTGCGCTGGCTTCAGACGCCTCTGACAATATTTGGAAGAACTTGGACATCTGATAACGTTCATGGATTCTTATACTTTGCTGCAGAGAAAAACAAACAGCGACGGTACATTATTAATAATTACACATAATAGAAAACCAAACTGTGAGGTTTGCAAGTTGGCCTGTTCTCAATCTAATTGAGCACTTACAGGCAGGGGGGAACTGGGAACTTACAGTGGCTTTAAAAAAAATAACATAAAAGTGGCCCCCCATGCATACCTCCTAACTTGAAAAGCACAAAGAGGGACAATATGTGCGGCGTACCCATTTTTTCATACTAGGCGACGCCTCTAACTCTGCCCAAAACATAACTATACACATCCCACCCAGTCCCTTTAATGCCCCCACATAGTAATTATTCATGCTTTATTCCACCACACAGTAGTTATGCCCACATTCTGCCCCGTCACAGTAGTTATGCCCACACTGTGCCCCTCACAGTAGTAAAACCCACATTGTGCCCCCCTCACTGTAGTTATTCTCACATGAGAAGAGTGATGAGGGAGAGGTTGTAGAGAGCGATGAGGAGAAAGCGAAGCTATAATTTTTTTTTCTCTCCACTGTATTCACTGATGAAAATAGAGTGTCAAAGTAAACTCCCCATTAAAAAGAATCCTTCCTTACCCAGGAAGAAGTGCAGTGCCGTCTTAGACAAATCACCGGATCCAGATGGCATACGCCACCGTATCCTAAGAGAATTATGTAATGTCATAGGCAGACCCTTATTTCTGATATTTAAGGACTCAATATTGACACAGAGTGTTCCACAGGATTGGCACTTTGCAAATGTGATGCCAATATTCAAAAAAGGGTAAAAAGCAGAACCTGGAAACTATAGGTCGGTAAGTTTAACATCTGTCGTGGGTAAACTGAAGGTTTTCTAAGGGGTGCTATCTTGGAGTATCTCAATAAAAATAAGCAAATAACGCCATATCAGCATGGCTTCACGAGTGATCGGTAATGTCAAACTAATTTAATCAGTTTCTATGAGGAGGTAAGTTCTAGACTTGACTGCGGCGAGTCAATGGATGTGGTATATCTGGACTTCTCCAAAGTATTTGACACTGTACCACATAAAAGGTTAATATATAAAATGAGAATGCTTGGACTGGGGGAAAATGTCTGTATGTGGGTAAGTACCTGGCTCAGTGATAGAAAACAGAGGGTGGTTATTAACGGTACACACTCAGATTGGGTCACTGTCACTAGTCTGGATAGATTGGAGGCTTGGGCAGAGAAGTGGCAGATGAGGTTTAACACTGACAAATGTAAGGTTATGCTCATGGGAAGGAATAATGCAAGTCACCCGTACATACTAAATGGTAAAACACTGGGGAACACTGGCATGGAAAAAGACTTAGGAATTTTAGTGGACTAAACTGTAGAAACCAGTGTCAGACAGCTGCTGCCAAGGCCAATAAGATAATGGGTTGCATCAAAAGGAGCATAGATGCCTGTGATTAGAACATAGTCCTACCACTTTACAAATCACTAGTCAGACCACACATGGAGTACTGTGTACGGTTCTGGGCTTCTTTGAACAAGACAGACAAAGAGGGTTCAGAGGAGGGCAACTAAAGTAATAACTGGAATGGGTGGACTGCAGGACCCAGAAAGATTATCAAAATTAGGGTTATTCACTTTAGAAAAAAGGGTCAGTACAGAGATCTCTCCCATGATATATTTATCCCCAGGA
The DNA here is from genome assembly GCF_905171765.1 of Bufo bufo. NCBI lineage: Eukaryota > Metazoa > Chordata > Amphibia > Anura > Bufonidae > Bufo > Bufo bufo. Next base: position 48,741,702 of record NC_053394.1, read on the forward strand.
CTGTGACAAGGGGACATCCTCTGCGTCTGGAGGAAAGAAGGTTTGCACACAAACATAGAAGAGGATTCTTTACGGTAAGAGCAGTGAGTCTCTGCGTGAGAAGGTGGTGATGGGGAGTTTACTAAAAGAGTCCAAGAGGGGCCTGGATGTATTTCTGGAGTGTAATATTATTACAGGTTATAGTTTCTAGATTTCTGGAGAAGGGTCGTTAATCCAGGGAGTTATTCTGATTCCCTGATTGGAATTGGGAAGGAATTTTTTTCCCCTGAAATGAGGAAAATTGGCTTCTTCCTCACTGAGTTTTTTTGCCTTCCTCTGGATCAACTTATAGGATAACAGGCTGAACTGGATGGACAGATGTGTTACTGTGTTACTAGGTGCTCTGTCACAGTAATACCCACATATGCCCGCTTCACAGTAGTTATGTCCACATGTGCCCTGTCACAGTAGTTATGTCCAGATATGTGGATAAAATATAGAGATGATGGGGGGCACTCAAGTATCTGGATAAAAATGGGCTAATACGTAATAAGTGAGTATGGCAAATGTATTCAAAGTACAGGTGAAAATCGAAAAATTAAAATATTGTGCAAAGTTCATTTATTTCAGTAATGCAACTTAAAAGGTGGAACTAATATATGAGATAGACTCATTACAGGCAAAGCGAGATATTTCAAGCCTTTGTTATAATTTGGATGATTATGGCTTATAGCTTATGGAAACCCCAAAGTCACAATCTCAGGCAGTAGTGCACCAAAAGGGGGGGTCTTGCCCCCCCCCCTTTTATCCCTCAGGTCCGAACCGCCGATCACCACAGGTGGCTTGGCCCTGGTTCTAGTTGCCAGCGGAGGTGGGGGCCAGTAGGTAATGAGTGCTTCCATTGTGGAAGAGCTCATCTCCATATTAATTTGTATCGCCGTCCTCAGGACAGCGATACAGATGGCTGTGCTGCGGCGGGGCACTAATGCCTGCGGCCTATCAAAGGCGGCTCAGGCGGTGCGATGACGTCATTATCATCGCGCCACCTGAGCCGGGCAGCACACAGCGGGGGACACAGACCGGAAGAGGCCTGCATCGCATCACTGCTGATGAAGGTAAGTATTAGTGTTTTTTTTTTTTTTGGGGGGGGGGAGCTGGCACTATGGGGGCATCTGGCATTTCTTACAGACCCATTTTTTTTTTGGGGGGGGGAATGGGGGGCACTCTGGGGGCATTTCTTACTGGCACATTATAGGGGGCACCATGTGGGAGAGGAGCACTATGGGGGAGTGGGGGCTCTAAAGGGGCCTTTTTTATTGGCACATTAAGGGGGCATTATGGCATCTGGTGGCACTAAGGGGGTATTTTTTACTGGCACATTATGGGAGGCACTAAAGGGGAGAGCGGCACTATGGGGCATTATTTGGGGGCACTATGGGGAAGTGGAGCACTATTGGGACATCTGGTGGCACTAAGAAGGGGCATTTTTTACTGCCACATTATGGGGGAGAGGAGCACTATAGGGGCATCTGCTGGGGGCACTAAGAAGGGGGATTTTTGTACTGGAATATTATGGGGGACACTATGGGGAAGGGGGAGAGGAGCACTATGAGGGCATTTATTGGGGCACTATATAGGGGTATTTTATACTGGCATACATTATGGGGACATTAGCTCAACTGCGGGCACTAAGCAGGGGTATTTCATGTACTGTCATATTATAAGGAGAATTATTACTACTAGGAGGTATTATGCGGAGCTTTACTATTACTGGGGGGCTATGAGGAACATGATCACTAGTATGGGCACTATAGGGGCACTATTACTACTAAGTGTGTTCTGGCAGAGAATTATTTCTATTGGTGGGATTTTCGGGGGCACCCTGGCACAGTATCAGCTTAGCACAATAATTTTTGGGGGACATTATCTTTATACTATTAGTGTCTGGGCGCAGTTATTTTTTAGAGCACTGTGTGCCAATAATTTGTTAAAGGGGGCACTATCTGTGTGGTAGTAGTATTTCCAGGGGGACTGTTTCTGCAGTACAGTATTGGGGGTGGCAGGAAAGGGTGTTCAGAAGATGTGAAGATGATGAAAATGTGGGAAACTAATGTCTGCTTGTCAATCTCTGCAGAGACGGGAGATGGCTGAAAAATCATCATGGCGGTCTGGTCTGAATGGAGAAGATGAGGAAAGAGAACATCTACAACAAAGGTGACATCACTGGATGTAAGAGGTATGGGGCGCTATGTAGGAGAGGAGATGCTCCGGCTGCTTCCCCTGCCATTTGCAGAAGGAGGATTCAGAGCTGGGTGAGAATGGCCAAGGGGGCAGCAGGCCACGGGCGGGTGGCAGATGGTGGGGGGAACCACAGGCCTTGAGCAGGATCAGGGGAGGGAGGAGAGCGGAGGAGCTTCCTGGCTGTAGCTTGTTATATAAGCAGGCAGTGCAGCCAGGACAGACCCCCCTCTCTCTCCGTATGATGTGTAGAGACAGGCCGCAACTATAGAATGTCAGCTGTACAGTGTTTGTTGGGAGTGGCCTATTATATGTAGGAGGGGCTTTTAATAATGGGCGGGGCCACTGAGGAAGGAGTACTTTAACTCCGAAACGAGTCTGGTGAACAAACAGTGATTTTAGAGATTTTGTATGCATTACTCTCTCAGGTTTGGGCACGACTGAGACCTTTGGATACGCCTACCAGCATACAACAACTAAAGCTGCCTACCTCTGGAATTCTTTTTTAATCAGCCCGCTCCTGCCAGACCAATAGCGGCATACTTCTGGCATCATGTGGGACGCCACATCAGACGCCAGTAACACGTGGGACGCCACGATAGTTAGAGGAACCAAGTGATCAGCGATTGCATACAAGTGACGAATTACAGGAGCGGTAAAGTACTTGACAAACTCTATTTTATTAAAGACATCTGTGGTATTTTAATCTATATCCATTGTCCACCTGCTGTCTAATATTGCCTAACCAGGCATTTCAAGAGAAACTGTCCACAACTAACATTGCTTTCTTTATGAGCGGACACCACTTCTTTATAACACACTGGATTGTGGATCATAGACCAAGCTGACATTATACCATATGATTATTTACCATATAACTACCAATACTATGTGCCTTTTCATCTAAGAAGCCGTAAGTCTGTGCGGCACACCAAGTGTGAACATTCTAAGCCTCTAGGTTCTTATTTATATGTTATAAGGTTTATATGGTTTTATTCTACTTTTTATTCTTAATTTTCATTTTTAAAATTTTTAGGGGATCCTCCGTTTTTTATAGCTTGGAACTATATAAGTTTTTTATTGCTTGGAACTATACAAGTCTGTATATATACTTTGAATAAATTTGCCATAATCACTTATTACGTATTAGCCCATTTATATCCAGATACTTGAGTGCCCCCCATCATCTCTATATTTTATCCACATTTATTCCATACGGCATAGGGTGTGCCGTGGGGTGTGCACCATTTTTTTCTCGGCAATAATAGTTTTGAGCCACTATCACTCCTAGTTTATGTCCAGATACTGTATGTGCCCACTTCACAGGAAAAAAAAAAAAGGAAATACTCACCTAGTTACTCCGATGATCATTACAGCTCACCCTACGCTCCCCAGCAGCAGCAGACGAGATACTGTAACACATTGCGCTGCTAGTCTTCATAGGAGGAGTACACAGGCTGATTGGCAGACCTACACTTCTTCTCCTACACAGCCTAGCAGTGGAATGTCTAACCACATCCTGCTGGGGATCACCGGCATTTGAGCTGAATGGTAGAACACGGTGCAGAAGGCTCCCTGCTTCACCATTACAGGCAACTGTCTCCTATGGAGACAGCTAAGAGAGAGACATGCCTCAGCTGTTCTGGGACTGCAGTAGAGCCACTAAAAATCCAGGACTGTCTCATTGCATCTGGCATGGTTGGGAGTTATGCCCATGTTGTAAGCAGGTCCAAATTGACAAATCAGGGCAACAAAAGTAGGTGGGTTAGCACAGTGCAGCACAAAATATTACTCCAACAGAACAAAATATTTCCTCAGAACCTGCTCTTCTGTGATGGTCATCAATACCTGCCATGTTGTGTCCTCCTTGTTCTCCAGTTGTCTCTAATTAAGATATGGAGAAAGGAGGTTAGGAGGAGAGATGTGGATCTCCACACCAAGGCAGTCCTACCTTCAGCATGCTGCCTGGACCGCCCGTAGTAATGACCCCCTTTATGCTGTCAGTCGTAAGCTCCCCAAGAGGCCAAGGAAAGAAGGAAAAAATAAAATAGCCGAGTACCATTCAAAACCATTGGTTCTGGTGCAGGCCACAGGCCTCTTCCAGCCTGCGACCTGAGAAGCCTGCGCCCCATGCCATTTGTACTCTGTCTCATATAGTGGCCTGGGTCCTATGAGGATGAAAAGCACAGAGCTATGGGCTGCCCTACCCCGCTACAGTATTCAACTGTATGACCATCCTGAGGGCAATACAATCGAATTCAGGAGGACATTTGTGGCCGCCAGTCATGTACATGCTTAGAGTATCAGATCATTATGTACCTGGCCAGCAGCAGTGAGAAGGGCTCAGGTGGGCCCCTGGGCATTGGCCCACCGGGAAATTTCTCTGTAGGGTCTATAGCCAGTCCGCCCCTGCTTACAGGCATTTATGGCCCTACCTCATGGTAATTCTTTAATTTGTTGAAAAACGTAAAGGGTTATACCCATGCCATACATTGCTGGCATATTGCTAGGATATGCCATCAATGTCAGATAGGTGCAGGTCCCATCACTGGGTCCCGCTCCTATCTTCAGAATGGGCTCCCTAAAGTGGACTGCTGGAAATGGAGAAGCTGTTTTCATGCCATGCTTTCGTGGTGCACTCTCCTACAATTCTGGGGCCCGTTCTAGAGATAGGAGTGGGTTCCAGAAGTGGGACCAGCACCTATCTGACAATGATGGAATATCCTAGCAATATATCATCAATGTATGACATGGGAGTAACTCTTTAAGGCTAGCTTCACATATATCATTTGCATGCAGCGTTTTTCTGTCCAGCGTTATTTGGCATCCGGCATCACCTATGGGATCGTGCACGTACATCCGGCACGGATGTACGTGCACAATCCCATAAAAAACTATGGGATCAGTTCTGGCTCAATTTCCCACAGGTGCTTTCTGCTTCATTCTGGAGGGAAACTGAGCCGGATAGCCAAACAAATGAGTGGGATGAGTAGGACATCAGTGGAGAAAGAAGTGAGTATTCACCTAACATGTTACATACTACCTGCACTCCAACAGCAAGTCTGACTTCATTAAGGCCATGCAGCCAGCTTCATCATGGTGGCAACCATCCCTGCTGACAGTATTGCCGGTCAGGCTATCATGCATTGGGCCAACCACGCTCGGCGCTGACTTCCTGTGCATACTGACATTAGGGTTGATCCTATCAGATAACTGGGATGCCGTGCCAATCAGGCTCAGACCGGTATCTCATGCTGCTTCACCGTTAGATATTTAAAAAGGCGGCTGCTGAGTGCTGACTGTAGCGTGTTATTGGTCTTAGTTGCCTCACTAGAACTTTCTAGACTACTTGAGAACTCCTGGACCTTGCAACTGTGAATTGCCCTGACCTAGCGTCTCACTATCGATTCTGCTATTATCAATTCTGCTATTGAGGTATCTCCTAACTCTGACACTTAGGCTGGGTTCAGACGGGCGTTGCGGGAAAATGTGCGGGTGCGTTGCGGGAACACCCGCGATTTTTCCGCGCGAGTGCAAAACATTGTAATGCGTTTTGCACTCGCGTGAGAAAAATCGCGCATGTTTGGTACCCAAACCCGAAGCTTGGGATCGGTGTTCTGTAGATTGTATTATTTCCCCTTATAACATAGTTATAAGGGAAAATAATAGCATTCTGAATACAGAATGCATAGTAAACTAGCGCTGGAGGGGTTAAAAAAATAATAATAATAATTTAACTCACCTTAGTCCACTTGATCGCGGCCCGGCATCTCCTTCTGTCTCCTTTGCTGAACAGGACCTGTGGTGAGCATTAATTACAGGTAAAGGACCTTTGGTGACGTCACTCCGGTCATCACATGATCCATCACATGATCTTTTACCATGGTGATGGATCATGTGATGGATCATGTGATGACCGGAGTGACGTCACCACAGGTCCTGTTCAGTAAAGGAGACAGAAGGAGATGCCGGCATCGCGATCAAGTGGACTAAGGTGAGTTAAATTATTATTTATTTATTTTTAACCCCTCCAGCGCTGTTTTACTATGCATTCTGTATTCAGAATGCTATTATTTTCCCTTATAACCATGTTATAAGGGAAAATAATAATGATCGGGTCTCCATCCTGATCGTCTCCTAGCAACCGTACGTAAAAATCGCACCGCATCCGCACTTGCTTGCGGATGCTTGCAATTTTCATGCAGCCCCATTTACTTCTATGGGGCCTACGTTGCGTGAAAAACGCAGAATATAGAGCATGCTGCGATTTTCACGCAACGCACAAGTGATGCGTGAAAATCACTGGTCATGTGAACAGCCCCATAGAAATGAATGGGTCGGTATTCAGTGCGGGTGCATTGCATTCACCTCACGAATCACATCCGCGCGGAATACTTGCCCGTGTGAAAGGGGCCTTAGGCGGATGCGGTGCGATTTTCACGCAAGGTTGCTAGGAGACGATCGGGATGGAGACCCGATCATTATTATTTTCCCTTATAACATGGTTATAAGGGAAAATAATAACATTCTGAATACAGAATGCATAGTAAAACAGCGCTGGAGGGGTTAAAAAAATAATAATAATTTAACTCACCTTAGTCCACTTGATCGCGTAGCCGGCATCTCCTTCTGTCTCCTTTGTTGAATAGGACCTGTGGTGAGCATTAATTACAGGAACAGGACCTTTGATGACGTCACTCGAGTCATCACATGGTACGTCACATGATCTTTTACCATGGTGATGGATCATGTGATGACCGGAGTGACGTCATCAAAGGTCCTTTACCTGTAATTAATGCTCACCACAGGTCCTGTTCAGCAAAGGAGACAGAAGGAGATGTCGGGCCGCGATCAAGTGGACTAAGGGGAGTTAAATTATTATTATTTATTTTTTTTAACCCCTCCAGCGCTAGTTTACTATGCATTCTGTGTTCAGAATGCTATTATTTTCCCTTTCCCTAGGGCTGCACTGTTCCCTATCTAACTTGTACAACACTATCTTGTTTTTAATCTTAATAAATCTAAAAAGATCTTCCCTGATAATTTTTATACTATTATGCTAATTATGTTATTAAATTTACAATGTCTTTGTTAGTGTTTTTTTCTGTATTAGAATCTACTGCCACCACTAGGGGGAGCGAAGAAGCTTACTGCATGTGGTTTATACATTGAACTTAAAGGGGTATTCCAGTTATATCAAGTTAAACCCTATCCACAGGATCAATGGGGGTCTGGTACCCCACAGTGACCCCTGAAATGTCTGAAGAGACAAGTTGAGCACGAACAATGTCTATGGGACTGCCAGAGCTAGCCAAGTACAAGTGCTTAGCTAATTCTGGCAGCTCTACAAAGATGAATGAAGTGACAGTGTGCGTTCTCAACCTTCATTTCAATCCTTCATTCTTGTGATACCACCCCTGAAGTCGGACTCCTACCAATCTAATAGGTATCCCCTATTCACAGGATAACTTGATATAACCAGAATAGCCCTTTAATATGTATGCAGTGTGCTCCTAAGCTCCCTCTAGTGGTAGTAGAATTTTATCATTTTAGGGCTCATAGCCATGATCATATTTTTCTTCAGTGTGCTATTAATTTTTTTAGCACACTGACCCATTGATTTATATGGGGCCATGCGAAATACGGAATGCACGCAGAGGCTATCTGTATTATGCAGATACTTTTTTTGCGGGCCAGAATGTGGACACGGCCGTGTGCATGAGGCCTATGTGATCATGCATGGGATTTGAAACTCTGCGCTCAGGCCACTATAAAGATATATTATACAGAGTAGAATTTTTGCACCTAAAGATGATATAGTGATAACAAATTTACCTTAATCTTGTGCCAACATCTGTGAGGGGAGTAATGTATGGCCAACCACAGTTTCATCAGTAATCAGGTGAAGGTGGCTACATATGAGAAGACATTGATTGCTTCTTTTTTTAGAATAAATGTATGTCCTATACATTCTGACAAATTGAAAAACATGGCTGCCTTCTTCCAGAAACAGCGCCAATGTATCCAATATTGCAGGTTATCTCCATTAATGTGAATGGGGCTAAGCAGTAATACAGGGAGTGCAGAATTATTAGGCAAGTTGTATTTTTGAGGATTAATTTTATTATTGAACAACAACCATGTTCTCAATGAACCCAAAAAACTCATTAATATCAAAGCTGAATATTTTTGGAAGTAGTTTTTAGTTTGTTTTTAGTTTTAGCTATTTTAGGGGGATATCTGTGTGTGCAGGTGACTATTACTGTGCATAATTATTAGGCAACTTAACAAAAAACAAATATATACCCATTTCAATTATTTATTTTTACCAGTGAAACCAATATAACATCTCAACATTCACAAATATACATTTCTGACATTCAAAAACAAAACAAAAACAAATCAGTGACCAATATAGCCACCTTTCTTTGCAAGGACACTCAAAAGCCTGCCATCCATGGATTCTGTCAGTGTTTTGATCTGTTCACCATCAACATTGCGTGCAGCAGCAACCACAGCCTCTCAGACACTGTTCAGAGAGGTGTACTGTTTTCCCTCCTTGTAAATCTCACATTTGATGATGGACCACAGGTTCTCAATGGGGTTCAGATCAGGTGAACAAGGAGGCCATGTCATTAGATTTTCTTCTTTTATACCCTTTCTTGCCAGCCACGCTGTGGAGTACTTGGACGCGTGTGATGGAGCATTGTCCTGCATGAAAATCATGTTTTTCTTGAAGGATGCAGACTTCTTCCTGTACCACTGCTTGAAGAAGGTGTCTTCCAGAAACTGGCAGTTGAGTTGAGCTTGACTCCATCCTCAACCCGAAAAGGCCCCACAAGCTCATCTTTGATAATACCAGCCCAAACCAGTACTCCACCTCCACCTTGCTGGCGTCTGAGTCGGACTGGAGCTCTCTGCCCTTTACCAATCCAGCCACGGGCCCATCCATCTGGCCCATCAAGACTCACTCTCATTTCATCAGTCCATAAAACCTTAGAAAAATCAGTCTTGAGATATTTCTTGGCCCAGTCTTGACGTTTCAGCTTGTGTGTCATGTTCAGTGGTGGTCGTCTTTCAGCCTTTCTTACCTTGGCCATGTCTCTGAGTATTGCACACATTGTGCTTTTGGGCACTCCAGTGATGTTGCAGCTCTGAAATATGGCCAAACTGGTGGCAAGTGGCATCTTGGCAGCTGCACGCTTGACTTTCTCAGTTCATGGGCAGTTATTTTGCGCCTTGGTTTTTCCACACGCTTCTTGCGACCCTGTTGACTATTTTGAATGAAACGCTTGATTGTTCGATGATCACGCTTCAGAAGCTTTGCAATTTTAAGAGTGCTGCATCCCTCTGCAAGATATCTCACTATTTTTGACTTTTCTGAGCCTGTCAAGTCCTTCTTTTGACCCATTTTGCCAAAGGAAAGGAAGTTGCCTAATAATTATGCACACCTAATATAGGGTGTTGATGTCATTAGACCACACCCCTTCTCATTACAGAGATGCACATCACCTAATATACTTAATTGGTAGTAGGCTTTCGAGCCTATACAGCTTGGAGTAAGACAACATGCATAAAGAGGATGATGTGGTCAAAATACTCATTTGCCTAATAATTCTGCACGCAGTGTACAACATACATACTTAAGGTGACTTTACCTTCCGCAAAAGTGCAATCACATCTTTTGACCAGACGGATGAGTACTGGACGGTAATTGTACTGAATAACTGGACAAGGGTCTCCACTGGATTACTTGAATGGATGTCATACGGCCTCTAGGGAAAAAATTAATAAATCAGGATATAACTTGTTAAAACATTTTTTTTTCTTCTGATTTCTGTCTATAATCTACGGTAATTTGTATAGCCATGGCCTTATTCTTTGGATTTTTACTCCAATATAAGTGGCCCCAGAAAATACCTGGCTGCAGCTTTTCTCCTTTCTCTGTAGAAATAAATATGCCTTAAATTGGGGTGATTAACTTTTGTCAAAAAGCTTTAAAAAAATTTCAGCTCTATCAGGGTCACAATTTTTTCTTGATTATTTTATCATATCTATATAAATAGTGGAGCTGGAGAGCTCCAAAGCTCAGACGTTGGTGGCATATTGCTAGGATATGCCACCGATGTCTAATAGGTGCGGGTCCCACTTCTAGGACTCGCACCTATCTCTAGAATCGAGCCGCAAAATGGTTATTCCCTCTCCTGTGGATAGGTAATAACTTTAGAACTAATGCAATAATATTGTTAACTCCTAAGCTCCCCCTAGTGGCAGTTGTAGGCAGAAAGTTTTTTATTATCTCTACAACTATGACCCCTATTATGAAATTAATCAGCATAGAACACTGGAATAAAAAATGACATGGTGCTAAAAGATTGATATTCAGCATTTACTTACCCAACCCCTGAGTAGCTCGAAGGACATTATCCCTAGTGACCACCAATCAACCTCAAATGAGTAGCCAGTTCCACCATTGAGAAATGACTGAAAAATCTCTGGGGCTAAAGTAAGAAAAATGCCATAGTCATATAATTATGTTACTGCATAAAACATTTTTATATATAAGCTGAAATTGACACAACTCAAATAAACTTACTAAATAATGTAAAATATATTTATACTAATAATGATATTAAAAGGGATAATCTAACTACAGACAGTCAAGTGGAATTATGGAAACAACCGGCTCCTATAGACTTTTCCATAGGTGCCATGGACAGCAGTCCGCTTCCTCATTCTTCTCCTGGCCTCCATGATTTGTCTCCTATAGACACATCTACACCATAAATGTCTATGGTTGAATTATTCCTTTAAGTTCACACATGCCGTCATTTGGTAAGTCTTCTGTGTTGCTTATCGACTTATTTTATTAAAAAGTTCTCCTGGATTTACATATTGATGACCTATCCTCAGCATAGGTCATCAATATGGGATCGTCGGGGATCTGACTCTCGCTACCCCTCCTCACAGCTTACCAAACACAGCGCCGTAGATTGCATAGTGGCTGTGCTTGGTACTGCAGCTCAGCCCCATTCATTTGAATGGAGTTGAGCTGCGCTTAAACCGTGGGACCACTGGTCTAGGAAGAGGCCACGGAGCGACGCAGCCTGTTCATACAACTCATCGGCAAGGATGCCGGGAGTCGGACCTGCGCCAATCTCATATTGGTGACCCATCTGAGGATAGGTGATCAGTATGTAGATCCCGGAGAACACCTTTAAACAGATTTTGATACTTGAGTACATTTCAGTGTAGATATTTTACAGCCATACATAATCTAAACATTTGTTTTGGAATTTCTTTCCATTTATGTAGTGAAAATTACCCCAGACCTCTGCCCAGCACCAATTAAACTTTGGCTGGATTTTCTAAGTAATAATTACCTATTAGTGTTCATATTATATTTATAATTAGTATTAATATATACATTTATTTTTAATTACATATAATTTAGAGGAAAAAAATTACATTTTAAATAATTTAAATACATTTCATTTGTAAAAAATTTGCAGGTCGACATTGCATACACTAAAGTATGTACTATTAAAGGGGTTGTCTATTAGATGGACAACTTATCATCTTTTCTCTTTCTAGCTTATCAAGAAAAACAAGCATATGATTGTGCAACTCTTTGAGCTCATACAGACTATAAATACAACCCCAGATCCAGAAAAGTTGGGACCCCAATGTAAAATGTAATCAACAACCGAATGCGGTGACTTATAATTCTCATAGACCTATAATAAGAGATCATAGAACACATATCAGATGCTGAAAGTCAGACATTTGACCATTTCATGGTAAAAATAATAATTGAGAACTTTATGGCAGCAACATATCTCAAAAAAGTTGGCACAGGGGCAACAAAGGGCTGGAAAAGTAAGTGGCAATAATAAAGAATAGCCGGAGGAGCAGTTTGCAACTTAGTCACATGACTGGGTATAAAAAGAGGCAGAGTGTTTTAGAAGCAAAGAGGGGCAGAGGTTCACCAATATGCCAAAAACTGCGTCTACAAATTGAGGAACAATTTCAGAAAAAAGTTCCTCAATGTAAAATTGCAAAGACCTTAAATATTCCACCATCTATAGTCCATAATATCAAAGGATTCAGAGAATCTGGAGAAATCCATGTGCGCAAGGGATAAGGCCGGCGGTCAATATTGGATGTTTGTGATCTACTGGCCCTCAAGCGGCAGTGCAGGCATGATTCTGTACTGGAAATCACTGCATGGGCTCAGGAACACTTCCAGAAATCTGTGAAAACAGTTCTTAGTGCGATCCCCAAATGCAAGTTATAGCTGTATAATGCAAAGAAGAAGCCATGTGTCCACATGATCCTCTGGGCCAAAGCTCATTTAAAATGGACAGAGGCAAAATGGAAAACGGTTTTGTAATCAGATTAATCAAAATTTGAAATTTATTTTATAAACCACGGACGCTGTGTCCTGCAGACTAAAGAGAAGAGGGACCATCCAGCCTGTTATCAGTGCACGGTTCAAAAGCCTGCTCCGCCAATGGTGTGGGGGTGCATTAGTACCTGTGGCATGGGCAGCTTACAAATCTGGAAAGGCAACAGTATATAGAGGTTTTATAACAAGATATACTGTATACAACATAGCTTTCAGGGAAGGTGTTGCGTATTTCAGCAAGACAATGCTAAACTACATACTGCATCTATCTCAACATCATGGCTTCTCAGAGGAGTCCAGGTCCTGAACTGGCCGCCTGCATCCAGACCTTTCACCAATAGAAAACTTTTGGTGCCTCATGAAATGAAAAATCTGGCAAAGAACAACCAGGACTGTCGAGCAGCTACAATCCTACATCAGACAAGAACGTGACAACATTCCTCCCCCAAAACTCCAGCAATTGGTCTCCTCACTTCCCAGATGTTTAAAGAGGGGAGGCTGCACACCGGAAGACATGGTCCTGCCCCAACTTGTTTGAGATGCCATCAAGATCTAAATGAGTTATTGTTTTTTTCTTCATGAAATAGTAAAATGTCTCAAAACAGATATGTGTTGTATGATCTACTGTGAATAAAATATGAGTCTGTGAGATTTGCATCCTGTTCTTATTTACATTTATAAAAATTGTACACAGCGTCCCAACTTTTTTAGAATTGGGGTTTGTACATTTTGATGATATACAGGCTAGCTCACTTCTAAATGACCTACATTCCCTAGACCATGTGGCTCCTGGTTTCTTTTTCTGGCACTTTGTGTCTGTAAGGTTGGCCACCCCTGCCCTAGAACATGTGGTTACTGTGGGGCCCTTGAAGGCCCTTGTTGGTTGGGTGGATATATCCTGTGCAGGGCTGCTATCTCCAGGAGAAAGGCAGTGTTAGGCCTCATGCACACGACCGTTGTGTGCATCCGTGGCCGTTGTGCCGTTTTCCATTTTTTTTCGCGGACCCATTGACTTTCAATGGGTCCGTGGAAAAATCGGAAAATGCACCGTTTTGCAGCCGAGACCGTGATCCGTGTATCCTGTCCGTCAAAAAAATATGACCTGTCCTATTTTTTTGACGGACATCCGTCTGCATAAAAGCTTTTTCAGATCTAAGTTTTCACTTCGTGAAAACTCAGATCCGACAGTATATTCTAACACAGAAGCGTTCCCATGGTGATGGGGACGCTTCTAGTTAGAATACACTACAAACTGTGTACAAGACTGCCCCCTGCTGCCTGGCAGCACCCGATCTCTTACAGGGGGCCGTGATCAGCACAATTAACCCCTTCAGGTGCGGCACCTGAAAGGGTTAATTGTACTATCATATCCCCCTGTAAGAGATCAGGGCTGCCAGGCAGCAGGGGGCAGACCCCCCCTTCCCCAGTTTGAATATCATTGGTGGCCAGTGCGGCCCCCCCCCCCTCTATTGTAATAATTCATTGATGGCACAGTGTGCGCCCCCCCCTCCCTCCCTCTTATTGTAATAATTCGTTGGTGGCACAGTGTGCGCCCCCCATCGGCCCCCCCTCCCTCTATAGCATTAACAACATTGGTGGCCAGTGTGCGGCCTCCCATCTCCCCCCCCCCCCCATCATTGGTGGCAGCGGAGTTCCGATCGGAGTCCCAGTTTAATCGCTGGGGCTCCGATCGGTAACCATGGCAACCAGGACGCTACTACAGTCCTGGTTGCCATGGTTACTTAGCAATAGTACAATAGTAGAAGATTCATACTTACCTGCTGCTGGCTGCTGCTGCGATGTTCGTGTCCGGCCGGGAGCTCCACCTACTGGTAAGTGCCAGGTCTGTGCGGCGCATTGCTAAATGAACTGTCACTTACCAGTAGGAGGAGCTCCCGGCCGGACACAGACAGCGCAGCTCCCAGGTAAGTATGAATCTTTTACTATTGTACTATTGCTAGTAACCCGCTGCCACCAATGATCGGGGGGGGGGGGGGATGGGAGGCCGCACACTGGCCACCAATGTTGTTAATGCTATAGAGGGAGGGGGGGCCGATGGGGGGCGCACACTGTGCCACCAACGATTTATTACAATAGAGGGAGGAAGGGGGGGCGCACACTGTGCCACCAACGATTTATTACAATAGAGGGAGGAAGGGGGGGGGGCGCACACTGTGCCACCAACGAATTATTACAATAGAGGGAGGAAGGGGGGGGGGGCCGCACTGGCCACCAATGATATTCAAACTGGGGAGGGGGGGGGGTCTGCCCCCTGCTGCCTGGCAGCCCTGATCTCTTACAGGGGGATACTATAGTACAATTAACCCCTTCAGGTGCGGCACCTGAGGGGTTAATTGTGCTGATCACGGCCCCCTGTAAGAGATCGGATGCTGCTAGGCAGCAGGGGGCAGTCATGTACACAGTTTGTAGTATATTCTAACTAGAAGCGTCCCCATCACCATGGGAACGCCTCTGTGTTAGAATATACTGTCGGAAATGAGGTTTCACGATCTAACTCATATCCGACAGTATATTCTAACATAGAGGCGTTCCCATGGTGATGGGGACGCTTCAAGTTAAAATATACCATCGGATTGGAGAAAACTCCGATCCGATGGTATAAAAGGGACTCCAGACTCTACATTGAAAGTCAATGGGGACGGATCCGTTTGAAATTGCACCATATTGTGTCAACGTCAAACGGATCCGTCCCCATTGACTTGCATTGTAATTCAGGACGGATCCGTTTGGCTCCGCACGGCCAGGCGGACACCAAAACGACTTTTTTTTCATGTCCGTGGATCCTCCAAAAATCAAGGAAGACCCACGGACGAAAAAACGGTCACGGATCACGGACCTACGGACCCCGTTTTTGCGGACCGTGAAAAAAAACGTCCGTGTGCATGAGGCCTTAGTAGACAAGGGATGTGGGGAATTGGCTCAAGGTTCACGGAAAAGGCATGAAAGGAGTTCTCAAGGATAAGAAAAAGATGGCTGCTTTCTTCAAAAAAAAACAGCACCACATCTGTCCACAGGTTGTGTGTGGTATTGCAGTTTTACCCCATTCACTTCAATTGAGCTGAGTGCAATAAAAGAAACATCTCATGGACAGGTGTGGGGCTGTTTTTGGAATAAAGCAGGCATGTTTTTGCAATCCCGGAAAACCTTTATTTTTTTCCGCTTGAAGCAAACTCCAGAAGCCATTGTCCTGGGTGACACAACTTTGTACTATGATAAGGGGCTCAGTTTGATCTTTGCTGTAGGACCCCCCTTTCTTCTGTGTCTATTACTGACCTACATGGTCCATTAGTTTTAGAACTACAGAGACTGGATACATTAGCATAATGGTTACAAAGTAACCTTGCTCACCCATGTATGGCTTGGTTCCAGCCAGAGCTGTGGCTCTTTCGCCGTCTTTAATGATTGTTGCTACATTGAAGTCTGTGAGATGAGCGTGACCTGCGGATCAGGACAGAACAGGACGTTCTCAGCCAAGAAAGATGCACTGTAGCAGTATGCAAACACCCAATTAGTTATTCCCAACACCCCTGCATGTGTTACAAGCTGATGTTGTGAAAATGCTGACTGATAAAAAGGAATAAAACTGAACCGGAAAAAAACAACCAGAGAATCAATTAAAGTTCTGTATGAAAAGAAAAAAGAAAATGCATGTGAAATCCAAACTTCCCATAGCTTACTGATTGCAGATGAAGAATTCTATTCTTCAATGTGTTTTGGTTATCATAACTAGCGCATTGCAATATGCAAAACCAGTGCAAGCAAACCTACCCTGCCCGTACATGAATTATGTTACTGAATGACCCCATGTAATACCATTAGCGTTGTCCAGTTTCAGTAAGAAACCAGATACCATTGGGGAATTAGGACCTGTTCACTGTACCATTTGAAATCCAGTAGCCTGATCTGGCTGGGGATCAGGCAATTGGAGCTCACTGTACCTGGCAGTGTGTACCGCCAGATCCCCATTTGTACCTGGCAGTGTGTACCGCCAGATCCCCATTTGTACCTGGCAGTGTGTACCGCCAGATCCCCATTAACTATAATGGAACCCAGCGCAGATCCGGTCGGCCGGACAAGAACCGCTGCACAGAAAGTTTTTTTTTTGTCCAGCCAATTCTCATATATGCTAGAAAGCGGCAGAATCTCTTTATAGTCAATAAGGATCAGGCAGTACACAGTCACATCTGGCAATGCCGGACACTGCGAGCTCCAGTAGACCAAACATCAACCGGATCAGGCTACAGGATTTCAAAAGCAACTGTGAACGGAGCCCAAGCTGCAATAAAGAACCGAGCAGTACTTACCTAGTAGACCAGCTCTCCTGCTCTCGTCCTCCGGGCTCTGTTTACCTGGCTGCATCGGTGAGGTCACATCAACAACATTTGACTGCTGCAGCCAATCATTGGCCTCAGCAGTGCACCAGAGGACCAGAGTGGCAATGCTGCTTCGCTAGGTTAGGGTGCATTCACATGACGTTTAATGCCTCCATTTGACGTACATGTTAGAAAAAAAAAGGATACAAAAACGCAGGACACCACGGTTCTTGTATCCTGCACAGTCTGGTTAAAAAAAAAAAGGATACTTTTTTTATCAATGGAACTTTATGGGGAACGGATGCCACTGTATGGAATCAGTCTGAGGCATCCGTTTAACGTATGTTTTTTGTATACGTTAAACGGGCAGAAAAAAAGTGATGTGAACCCACCGTAAGTACTGCTCAGTTTTTTATTGCTGCTTATTCCTCAGTGTTATTTCTTATTGGAACCAGAGAAGTATGTCCTTAGGCGATCAGATATTCATGGCCTATCCTGAGGATACGTCATCGCTGTGGAAGCCCCTATAAAAGCCACGTGATAGCAGCAGCATTCACAGCCACGTGATAACAGCAGGGGTGCACAACGTTTTTTTAGTTGGGGGCCACATTGTTAGACTGAACCAATGACAAGGGCCGAAAATAAAACTTAAAGGATAACTGTCGTATTTTTTTTTTTTTTGAGTATTGGATTGTGGTGATTAATATCACCTTGGTGGCCCTATTTCAACTTGTCACTGTGTATTCAATTACCCCTTAATTCCACATTTATGTTCCCTGTACTGCCTAATTTTACCTGTGCTTAAAATAGGGTTGCTAGGCATGGTCCGTCTATCTGTTGAAGGACGGAGGACGCAGAAGCAGGCTGTGTGCAGGGTCACATTACTGACAGCCAGGGACTGTAAGTAAATGATTAAAGCCAGGTCTTCCCCAGCAGCTGATAACAGTGCCTGGGCTGTGTGCACTTCTGCCTGTCCCTGCGCTTGGCAGACGCTCCCTCACTCAGCAGAGCTGGAGAATGCAGAGTTGGAGCAGCGCACACCAGGGAAGGGAGATCTGCCATCTGCTCAGTGTATAAATGAAAGCAACATGTGGTAAGAGGACCCCTTTGTGCTGCAGGAGATTAACCCTTTAGGGGGTAGGGCTCTGGTTACTGGCACTTTTGGGGGGCTATTGTTACTGGCTAGTGAGGGCAGGCGGGATTAGCCTCAGGGTGAGGGCAGTGGCGGCCATCTTAACTGAATAGTCAAATTGCAGTTTTATGCAGACTGGTTGCTAAGGGCTGAATCTTATTAAATATGGGGTAAGTCAGTCTAATATAACTGATTCTGGAATATCATGTTATTAGTAACTACATATATGAAAATTGAAATTAGGGTCTAAATGTGACAGTTATCCTTTAAAGGGGCATTAAAAACTGACTTACTGTATTTATGGCATATTGAACATACACTATATACTATTAATGTCTTGTTACAGTTCCAGGACTCCCATCTAATGGGAGAATACTTGAAAAATACATGTGAGCAGCCACAAGACATAGACATGCATGTCTGTTACCAGATCATTAGGGGCCACACAGAATGGTATCAAGGGCTGCATGTGGCCCCCAGGCCGCAGGTTGTGCACCCCTGCACTACAGACTCCATCATTTCAAAGGGTGGAGGCAAGTTCTTCATAGTAAAATTGAGTAAGATGTCGCACTAAGAACACTCAAACGACACCAGGTGCTCCTGTAAATTGAGGCCACTCACTCAATTTAGAAAAGCATATACGTATATAGGTGAACAGGGCACTCAAGGATAGCTGCGACCGTGTATTTAAGGCAAAGATGAGCTTTATTGATAATATAAATATATTTGATGCATATAACAATCAAGAATGCAGTAGAATAAATAGGTTATTAACAAATAAATATAATGAATATTCGACAGAGCAAAGGCTATTATTCGATTAATCAGCAAATATTCAATAGTCCAATATTGTAAATCTTGGATCCAATGATTGTGAACATCCAAAGACTTGTTTGCAATAAGTCTATTCGTTTTTTACTTTCATATTGAGACAACAGTCATATGCTTTGCAGTTATTCAAATAGTCGCGGCGGCGTCCCGCCAAAACGACGTGAATGGCAGCAACTCACTGCTGAAAAGCTTGCAAGCGAATTAAGTCCATTACCTTTGTATCGACCAAGTGTTCGTCCGAAATAATCACAAGAGCCTTCAAGTGTACTTACTCCCAGGATCTGCCTTTAGATATTTGTAGCAGTATTCAATCAGGAGATTAAAGCCGGCTCTCTGTTCGGTTATGGTCGATTTAATGGTAAGGTAGGTTTTTCAGTACAAAGATGGGGTGTAGCACCAGACGCGTTTCGGGGTCCAACCCCTTCCTCAGTGGTATGCTTCACCCCATCTTTGTACTGAAAAACCTACCTTACCATTAAATCGACCATAACCGAACAGAGAGCCGGCTTTAATCTCCTGATTGAATACTGCTACAAATATCTAAAGGCAGATCCTGGGAGTAAGTACACTTGAAGGCTCTTGTGATTATTTCGGACGAACACTTGGTCGATACAAAGGTAATGGACTTAATTCGCTTGCAAGCTTTTCAGCAGTGAGTTGCTGCCATTCACGTCGCTTTGGCGGGACGCCGCCGCGACTATTTGAATAACTGCAAAGCATATGACTGTTGTCTCAATATGAAAGTAAAAAACGAATAGACTTATTGCAAACAAGTCTTTGGATGTTCACAATCATTGGATCCAAGATTTACAATATTGGACTATTGAATATTTGCTGATTAATCGAATAATAGCCTTTGCTCTGTCGAATATTCATTATATTTATTTGTTAATAACCTATTTATTCTACTGCATTCTTGATTGTTATATGCATCAAATATATTTATATTATCAATAAAGCTCATCTTTGCCTTAAATACACGGTCGCAGCTATCCTTGAGTGCCCTGTTCACCTATATACGTATAAGTTCTTCATAGTACAATGAAATAATGAAGAATAACTGCTACTATTTCATGTAATAAGAAGCACGAGAGCACTTGTGGGACCAGCTCGCTTGTAATGTCTGCTGACCTTGTTCATCAAGCAGGATGTTGTCCGGCTTCACGTCTCTGCAACATATTAAAATGAATGTTATCTTATTGTTCATTATATCACATGCGTTCATCACTCAAAAAGTATTTGGCTACAATAACTACACTGTGGAATATCAGAAATGATCAGAAATGTTACAGATTTTTTACCAGACTAAAATATCTGGTCGAAAAAAAAAATTGAGAAATAGAATAACCTGTACAATTATTGTATGTGCTAACTACTCCATCAAGTGAATAGGAGCAGCACTGCAGTAACCAGGCACGGCCACTAGACGGTGTATGGAGCAGTGTTGTTCTGGTGCCTCAGTTTAGGAAAACAGTTCACTGTGGTGGTCGACAAGAGTCAGACCAATGCCAGTCTGATACTGACGACCCATAGTCAATAGTTAAGTCCTGAAAAACCTCTTTAAAGGAAACCTGTCACATTGAACATGGTGTCTGAGCTGAAGGTACCATGTTACAGAGCAGAAGGAGCTGAGCAGATTGATTCATTTACATTTATATTCCTTCTCATTCTGGGCTTTGAAGTCCAGGAGGCGATCCTTCCCGATTGACAGCCTTCCCTCTATGACTGTGTATACAGAGATAGCTGTCAATCACTGATAGAACTGCCTCCTCATAGAGGGAAGGCTGTCAATCACTGATAGGACCGCCTCCTCATAGAGGGAAGACTGTCAATCACTGATAGGACCGCCTCCTCATAGAGGGAAGGCTGTCAATCACTGATAGGACCGCCTCCTCATAGAGGGAAGGCTGTCAGTCACTGATAGGACCGCCTCCTCATAGAGGAAAGGCTGTCAATCACTGATAGGACCGCCTCCTCATAGAGGGAAGGCTGTCAATCACTGATAGGACCGCCTCCTCAAAGAGGGAAGGCTGTCAGTCACTGATAGGACCGCCTCCTCATAGAGGGAAGGCTGTCAATCACTGATAGGACCGCCTCCTCATAGAGGGAAGACTGTCAATCACTGATAGGACCGCCTCCTCATAGAGGGAAGGCTGTCAATCACTGATAGGACCGCCATCCTCATAGAGGGAAGG
Source organism: Bufo bufo (assembly GCF_905171765.1). Taxonomy (NCBI): domain Eukaryota; kingdom Metazoa; phylum Chordata; class Amphibia; order Anura; family Bufonidae; genus Bufo; species Bufo bufo. Next base: position 48,762,819 of record NC_053394.1, read on the forward strand.
CTGTCAATCACTGATAAGACCGCCTACTGGACTTCAAAGCCCAGAATGAGCAGGAATTTACATGTATAAAATACAAGGGGGGGGGGCAGGCCTTTACATAGTGAAGCAGGGAGCTATCCGCTCCCTGCTTCGCCGCTCAGCTGATCTCTATCGCTCCTTTCAAGCCACACTTTGCACTGCTGGCTGTGTGGGAGGAGCGGTGAAAGCACGGGAATCAGCCTCCTGCTGCTGCTGGGAATGGCCAGGTGGATGTGCCGATCATCAGGGAAGCAGGTAAGTATTTGTGTGTGGGGGAAGGTTACGAAAAAAAGGCACTGGGGGCCAAAGGGGGGCACAGGGAGGACATAACTACAGTGAAGGGGCACAAAGATGGGCATAACTATTGTGAAGGGGCACAAGGTGGGCATAACTACTGTGAGGGGGCACAAAGGTGGGCATAACTACTGTGAAGGGGTCATAAGGTGAGCATAACTACTGTGAGGGGGCACAAAGGTGGACATAACTACTGTGAAGGGGTCAAAAGGTAAGCATAGCTACTGTGATGGGGCACAAAGGTAGGCATAACTACTGTGAAGAGGCACAACAATGGGCATAAGTACTGTGAGGGGCCACAAGGTGGACATAACTACTGTGAGGGGGCACAATGTGGGCATTAGTACTATGTGGTAGCACTAAGGGGAAATGCCCTAGATTACCCTGTTATATTTTACAAATCCAGCACAGCGCCCCCTGCTGGGGATTTCATAGGGGCAGTTACCATCCTTTTCCTCATGAGAAACCCTGAATGAGGTAGGACCAGTTGGTTCTTTTATTTATTGCAAGGTGTATCGGTACCGCCGTGTACCTTGTGCACTTTTTGCCCCACCTATCTAATATGTGACCTTGATTAGGTGGTACATATAGCTGTGCGTACTCCTCCTCTCATTGGTTGCTGGATGCACACAGAGGTAACTAGGAGCCCCACATTGTATGTGCAGGGTCTGCTCTCCTGAACGTAGAGGCCTAATGGCATAAGTAGGTTTAGAGTAGGACCTGCCTGACTGTGACCACCGTGGCGCTGGTAGGCGGGCACAGATGTGTTTTGATCAAAATATATTGGCTAAAAGTCTCAGATTTTATCATATCAGAGTGAGGGCTTACTCTATAAATAAATTTAGCATCTGTTGTGTTAGTGGATTATTTTCCGTGATTTAACTTTTATAAATACCGCCGTGTACCCTATGAAAGATTTTATTAGTTGGGACTGGGTGCGTATATGGGTGGAGTTAGGGGAGTGGCTTAGTACAAAGAAAATTACACGCGCTGCTAAACTTTTCCCTCTTGTGTATTTTTCCCTAATCAAAGACAAAATTACAGGGTACAAGTCACGTTGTCCAAATCCTCCATATTGTGTGGCTGTGTGCAACATTGTATGAAGTGAGAGATAATATTCATTACAAAGTAACACCTGGATGATTGAATGTATGTGAGCCCGGCCTCTGTGAATACATGCGTGAGATGTGTGTATAGGTCAGTGGAAGGTGCAAGAGATTTATGGTACCAGACAGAAACTAATACATGATAGAGAACGGCGAAGATTAAAGATATTCACAGAATTGGGAACTGACACCTTATTATCTCTAAAATACAAAAGATATAAAAGCTGAACCGATCCAGGTAGCAGATGAGCATGGTTCTTCCCTTAAAGGAGTTGTGCGGCGCTATAATATTGATCTGGTCGGTGGGGATCTGACTCCTGGCACGCTCTCTGATCAGCTGTTTGAAGAGTCTGGCGAGCGCCATAGCCTCCTCCTAGGCCAGTGATGTCAAGTTCATCAATCACATGGCCAAGGTACAGCTCAGACCCATTTAAATGAATGGACCTGGGCTGCCATACCAAGCACGGCCACTATACAGTGTTTGGCGCTGTGCTTGGTAAGCTGGGAGAAGGCCGCAGCACTCACCAGTGCACCACAGCCTCGGGGGGTTGTCGGGAGGTGCACCCCACTAATCACATATGGATGACCTATCCTAAGGATAGATCATCATTATTTTACTCCCGGAAAGCCACTTTAATTTGCTCTATTGTAAGGTTTATAAAAAAAAAAAATGTTATAACAGATGACAATGTGCTTGGAAGCCATTATTGTTCCCACAGCACTATAGTTAGATACTGCATGTTATTTATTGGTATTATTTGTGCACTATATGGTGGTATTACCATTGTGCAGCACTACTATTCAGGCACTGAAAAGTCTTGTATTATCATAGTGTAGAATAGTGATGGCACTGGGTATAGCATTATTAAATACGCATCATTATGGCAATGTTTATTGGCCCAGGTATTGGACTATTATTTGGGCATCGTTCTGCATGGTGCATATGATCAGGTACTGTATGCTATGGGTATTTGTATACTGTATAACGGAACGACATCTATCGTATACCTTATATACCATAAGGTTGTCTTCACACGCTGTGTGTGAGTTTTCGTTGTGGAAGTTTGAATCAGTCCCATGTATGTGAATGGGGAGGCAAGCACATGGATTTCTGTTAGGGCTCTTTCACACCTGCGTTATTGTCTTCCGCCATAGAGTTCCGTCGTCGGGGCTCTATGCCGGAAGAATCCTGATCAGGATTATCCTAATGCATTCTGAATGGAGAGTAATCCGTTCAGGATGCATCAGGATGTCTTCAGTTCCGGTACGGAACGTTTGTTGGCCGGAGAAAATACCGCAGCATGCTGCGCTTTTTGCTCCGGCCAAAAATCCGGAACACTTGCCGCAAGGCCGGATCCGGAATTAATGCCCATTGGAAGGCATTGATCCGGATCCGGCCTTAAGCTAAACGTCGTTTCGGCGCATTGCCGGAGCCGACATTTAGCTTTTTCAGAGTGGTTACCATGGCTGCCGGGACGCTAAAGTCCTGACAGCCATGGTAAGTGTAGCGGGGAGCGGGGGAGCAGTGTACTTACCGTCCGTGCGGCTCCCCGGGCGCTCCAGAGTGACGTCAGGGCGCCCCAAGCGCATGGATCACGTGATCGCATGGATCACGTCATCCATGCGCATGGGGCGCTCTGACGTCATTCTGGAGCGCCCGGGGAGCCGCACGGACTGTAAGTATACCGCTCCCCCGATCCCCGCTCCTACTATGGCAACCAGGACTTTAATAGCGTCCTGGGTGCCATAGTAACACTGAAAGCATTTGGAAGACGGTTCCGTCTTCAAATGCTTTCAGTACACTTGCGTTTTTCCGGATCCGGAGTGTAATTCCGGCAAGTGGAGTACACGCCGGATCCGGACAACGCAAGTGTGAAAGAGGCCTAAGCCCCATTCAGGTGAACGGAACTGATCTTCAGTCGCGGAAATTTCTGCAACAAACTCTGCAACGTGTGAAGGCACCCCCTAATTCATTATGATGCAGTGAGTTTGGGTGAGACCAGCCGTGGTCGGTCTGGCAAATACAACCATCACACAAAGCCTGCACACAGCCATGGGAAACCGGCCTGAGAGGAAGTAGAATATAATGATATTTTCATTATGTATATAAGACGTTTTCTGGTTACCGTACCGATGGATTATATGTTGACTTCTTAGGTAATCTAATGCCAGGGCCATTTCACAGATGTACAACTTGACAGTCTCTTCTGTAAACTGGACATTCTGCTGTAGATGATATCGAAGATCTCCCCCCAGGAGTAAGTCCACAACCATAAACATGTCCTCTTCATCTTGGAAAGAATACCTGAAACCATAGAATGTTACAATATATCACTCTGAATTTAATGGCGTATCTGATTACTTATTGGTGGTGTTTAATTACTGATTATTCCATTTAAAGGGGGTCTGTCACCACTGCTAAACCAGGCACCATGCCTTGTAGGACTAGCTCAGCTGAATGGAATGACACCTTTCACTTAGCGATCTGCTGCTTCATTCTGGAGAAATAATGCAACTGAGCACCGATGGCGGGGTAATCTTCTCACCAGTGACTGCATTTATGAGTTATAACCTCCCTTCTGATCCTCAGCTCTGTCATGTGACCAGCACTCTTGACTTTCCAAATAACACAGCATCGTATGTGCGGACAGGAAGCCAGTTTTTCTATGTATATTCTTATGGGGGTCTCAATGTCAGGCTCAAAGGAAGGAATAGAGAAGTAACTGACTTCCTGTCCTGTGTCAGTTGGAGATCACACTATTGGTCACATGACACAGATTAGGATTAGCAGGGAGGTTATAACTTACAAATACAGTCACTGGTAAGAAGATTACAGCAGTGCATGTGCTCAACCATCGCGCCAAATGAGGGCAAGTGAACCCCATTCTTAAGATTGGTGGGGGTCCCAGCAATTAGACACCCACCAATTTCTTATAGATTGTTACTGGAATACCCCTTCAATATAATGTATAACAAAAAGATTTACCCCTTAAAACATCTTCAGTATTTTCTGACTTGACAGGCTGCAGTACTGGAAGGTGTAGTTCAGCAGCGGCAGACCAGGGCTAAAATAATTTATTAGGTCTAGACATAAAAATGATTGTGCCATCATTCCCAAAGGCATTTCTCTTGCTGATTCTCAGGTACAGTGCAAGATCATAAAAGATGTCATAAAACATAATGCCGCCATATAAAATGAAGACAACAGTCAGGAGGGTGATGAATCAGCGGCAGACAGGCTGTATCGATAGTGAGAGCGTCCTGCTTATTGTGTTAGTTAAAAATCAAATATCAGTGGTTTTCCCTCAGCAGACCTGATGTACGTCACGTCCATGGCAGGACTAATGTACCATGCTGCTCCCAGACATCAGAAATCAGGGACTATGTCTTTCCCAGCTTTTAATCAATGTGTGCGGCCTTCAGTTCTGAAAATGAGATTTATTTCAATGGCTATCTCCAAGTTGCCTGAGCCATGACATGCATGTATTTAACCCTTTAAGGGATTTACAGGCAACAAGTTAGAATATCTGCGGAAAATAGGTTGATGAAGGGTCTAAAAGTATAATTATTACCCCATGATTAGGGCTAAATTAAGAAGGTGCTGGTGGGAGAATGCTCAGAGCTATGCTTTTCATACTCGTTATTACTGGATGGTTATAGACAACATGGGAGCCATATAAAAAGCTTAATTCCTGAAAACCCCTTGAAGAGGTTCGAAAAATCACAATAGAACAACCTTTAAGGATGGCGTCACAATTAAATCTTAAATTAAAATGATGCTTCCATCAGAAAGGGGCATTTTTATCAACTCAATACTGAAATGAAAATCGATAAACAGCTAATTTTATCCTTCTGCAGCAGTAAGTACACAGAGAAAAACCTAATATACAGACAGGTAACCCACTGTCAGTTTACTGGTGCTCTGAGGGTAAGATATTAGCTGCACGGTAATCTTCATTATAATGGTGGGTGTAGAATTGGACATGACAGCTCTATTCTTCTCTTGATAGGCCTAAATAAAGATGTCCACATTGCATTGATTAGCATTATGTGTGATGCTGTAATTGAGCCATTATAGCAGGGCTCTCCGGTCCCAGTTATGGTCTGACTAGCAGAGTTAAAGGGGTTGTCCCACGAAAAATATTCTACAGTTTTCAAACCAGCACCTGGATCTCAATACTTTTGTAATTGCATGTAATTAAAAATTTAGCATAGCCACTGAGTTATTCAATAAAATATATCTGTATAGCGCCACCTGCAGTTTGTTTGTTTCTTATTTCTTTGACCTGCTCACATGCTCGGTTTCTTCCTTCAAATGCCTCCTGAGCTGTGATAGGGAGAGCATGGACACGCCTCCTGAGTTGTGATAGGGAGAGCATGGACACGCCCCCTTAGCGGTAGCAGAAAAGACATGCCCCTTGAGCTATCAGCTTGATATAAATCTAGCAGAGCAATGAATGTGGAGATCTCTGGATTCATGTGAGGTACAGGGCTGGTTCTGGCTTTGTTGGAAAGAGGTTGTCATGTACGATATGATGTCTGATTTTCATTTTTTACATTAGTCATGGGATAAACCCTTTAAGTGATGCTGTCTGCCATGCAAAAAGTTCAAAGAAAGAGGAAGATAAAGGGGTTATGACACCAATGTCTGAGGTGACACATTGCTAGGATATACCAGCAATCTCATCAGATAGGTGCAGGTCCCACCTCTAGGATCCCCACCTATCTCTTTAACTGAGCATTTTCATAAGTCCCATAGAAATGAATGGAGAGTGCACCGCGCAAGTGCAGCCATTGCTCCATTCGCCTCTATGAGACAGATAGAAATAGCCGAGCTAGCGTTCTGCTATTTTGGTAACTCCCATAGAAATGGATGGAGGGCAGTCGTGCATGGCTGTTCTCTGTTCCTTCAGGGGTCCCGTTCTGGAGATAGGAGTGGGTCCCAGAGGTGGCATTGGCACCTATATGACATTGGTGGCATATCCTAGCAATATGCCACCAATGTCTGAGGTGAGACACCCTATTAAAGTGCCAGAACATATATAAATTATATACATAAACAGAATATTCAAATATAGCCTGTGATTAAAAAAAATGGTGGAAGTGTCCCTTTAAATAAAATCAACTTACCAAAGATTCACTAAAAAGATATGCTCGATCTCCTGGAGGATTTCCAACTCTCTAAATACATTACGAACCTCATCCCGCTCAATGCATTGCTGCTTATTCATGTACTTCATGGCATACATTGTTTCGGTGTCTTTCTTCTGGACAATGCAAACCTAAAATTTAGAATAATAGAAGATACTAGTCTGTACAAAAACAAAAAGTAACATACATGTTGCCTATTACTCTTATGGTAGGCATAGTTCAAACCTAAACAGGAAGATGAGTCCACAAAATCCATTCATCTGACGAACTGTAGCTCTATACCCTCTAGAGAAGTCATAACCATGTTTATGGGTCTGAAATTTGCTCACAGCAAATGCCACTTTCTTTCCGGTAAATACTGTACGCTTTATTTGGCAGGAGAACACAAAGTCAAGCTCTCATTTAAGGAACACTCTGGGCAAAACCGGTATATGGTATTATGCCTAAAGCGGGACCTGAAGGTTGGTGCATGACGCAGAAATTCTCTATGATTCTCTTTAAATCCTTCTGTCATACTCCACCCCTTCAGACCTTGCACAAGGCATAGGATGGAGTGCTCCTTTGAGCTTTTCCTAAGGCTTTAAAGAATTGAAAGTCATTGAAAAACCATGTTGAAAGTGTTGTTTTCAAGGTCACTGCTTTAGATCCTGGTTCTGTGTAGGCACCCGAGCACAAAGTCATGTGGATCTTGAAATGATGGTTGGCCTGGGCATAGTTTCAAGCCAAATCTTGAGGGAAAGCAATAGAAAAAAAATCAAATATATATTGTTTGGACAACAACTGGTGTTCCATGATGTTCCTAGACAAAAGATTGATAGGCAAGGGCGTGAGTATCATAGAAGCAGGCAATGCAGTTTGTTTGTGTACTGTTGGCTAAACTTGAAAGAACGGTAGACTCAACCAACAATCTCATGTGTATGGGGGATCCCAACTCTCCCTCCAACAGATGATGTTGGGCGAATGAGGGATCAGGCTTACAGAATTTTTTTAGCAAAATCTTTTGGACTCTTAGGAGATAAGCCACCACCAGAAGTTTCTAGCAGCAGCCTTCTCCTCTCTCCTCATTGACAATGCATATGAGCTTGGCCAAACCGAACATGTACTGTATATGTATGAGGGAGCCAGGAAGGAACTGTTAGAGGTAGCCACTGGCTGAATGATCATTCGGCTGACAGCTATTGTCTATAACCATCTTTAGAGAGAGAAGGTTTAGTCCTGGTTGGTCCTATCATCTCTATGCAGGACTCATCTCTCCAGTGCCCTGTTAGTAAAGAGTAGGACTTGGAGTAGACTAGACACAAGGGTCACAGAAAGGGGATGTATGTGAAAACAAATACTGGTTCCTTTTGCCCTATGGTTTCAAACCCAGCACCACAAAGGGGGTCCAGTGTGGTCTTTGCAATGGGTACCCCTCACTTCTGTATAAACCACTGCCTAAAGGTGTCTAACAACACTTACAGACCCTACAGTGTCCTACATAAAATGGTGAGATCTACCCAGCACAATAAAGATGGTTGGTCCACAGGATTTATTTGACATGTTGGACAATCCTCGACAACCACAACCGTGGTTTTAATAACACTGCAATGGCCCATTCCCCTCCACACTGGATAGGTTTTGACTAAGTGAGACAATAATTGATGAAGCCACCTGTGAAATCACTAAACTGAACAAAAATTTTTTGGCTGAGGTAGTTACCGAGGTGGGGGTTGGATGTGCAGATAGCTGCATTTTAGGCATATCCTTTTCCTGTTTCCTTCTGGAGTTATTGGATTGTGAGAAAAAATAATAACATTGAATATGAATGCCTGTTATGTGCAGAAAAGAAGCCATCATCCATCAAGTGTGGTGCTCATCGAGAACACTTCCAGAAATATAACTCCTCCAGACTGCTGTGCACGGAACAATGGAGGAGGTTAGTGACTGCACAGAAAAACATTCATTATTGCATAGTGACAGATACTTAATATGAGTTTTACACTGCAAGCCAGCAATAAAACATTCTGTCAGAAAATTAATTGAAAAAGAGAAGGATTTTAAGGTGCACACAGTGCCAATGCACCTGCTCGTGTACCCAGTTGGGAAGAAAGAGGAAGCCATAACCTGAAGTTCTATGTTGAGTAACCCTGACAAGAAAAATAGACCTGAGATTCTTACAGTTACCAATAATTTCGATGGAAAATGGCTCTCCTCCAGAAGCAAGAAACCCGTCTGTACTGCCACCTATAGGTGGCTACCCTGTAAATCAATGTCCAACCCTTACCTTAAAGTAAAAAATACTGTATATCTGTAAATGGAAGATGAAAAATTGAGATTACTTAGTGGTTGGTTCCTTTTACTGGCTAGCTGAAAAGATGAGGACAAAATGGCGAGCTTTCAAGACAACTTTGGCTACTTTCACATCTGCACTTTCCCTTTTCCGCTATTGAGAATTGTCATAGGATCTCAATAACGGATGAAATCACTTCCCTTTTGTCCCTATTCATTGTCAATGGGGACAAAACTGAACTGAATGGAGAGGAGTGCACCAGAATGCATTCTGTTCCGTTTGGTTGCGTCCCCATCGCGGACAAAAAAAATGCTGCAAGCAAGACGGATCCGTCATGACACACAATGTAAGTCAATGGTGCCGGGTCCATTTTCGCGGACGCAAAAGAAAACGGATCTGTCCCCCATTGACTTACCATGGTTTTAGTGCCGGATCCGTCATGGCTATTTTAGAGATAAAATAACTGGAAGCATTTTTGCTGATCCATGACGGATCCAGAAAAAACGCTGATGTGAAAGTAGCCTTAGGTCTCTTCATCAGGCATAATATAACAAAGTGTCCGAAGAAGCGCTAATATACAGGGACCTGGTGTAATAAATGGACACCTGAAACACAACCAATTAACAAAGAGTTTGGAGAATTAATCTAAGGGCTCATTCTCCGAGCTCTTTGTTATTCTGGTTTGTTTCAAATGTCCATTTATTATACCACGTCTCTGCTCTTTTGTATATAATAGGGCTTCTTCGGGCCCTTTGTTATATTATGCCCGATGAAGAGACCTAAGTTGTCTCGAGAGCTTGAAATGTTATCACCATCTTTTCAGGTGGCCATTAAAAGGTATCAAGTTCAACCACTATGGAATCTCAATATTTTTTTTTATCAACCCCTTACTTTGAAACATGATTTGGTTTGACTTCCAATCCGGAAACAGCCATCTGTATAGCTAGTTACAATAATAGGGTTCTGTTTGGCAGATGCTATCTGTGCTGCCTGCAGGTGGCACTAGAGAGACAGTATTCTTCCATCTGGAGGAGAGCTATTTTGTATACTTTTCCACAGGGAGCAAGGACTTCCTATTCGCAAGACCTCTACAAGGAACATATTTACTTTTCAAGAGGCGATAACATAAAAAAAGAAACAATTGCCATCTTATTCCATGATAACTGATAAAGATTCGTACTCCTGGTCTAACTGGTTTGGCTGGTGAAATATGTCTACCAATTGTCTGTCTATGCCTGTGATTTTATAATCGTGGTCACAGAGCACTTTTGTAATTATTAGCTACGTTAATGAACCTATAACATCTAAGTGGGCTCAAAATTCAGTGCAAATAAATTTATTAAGACCAGCGATTTACGCACCAGTCTTTATTCCTATGTGTTGGAGGCGGATGCGCCAAAGTTATGTAGAGGCGCAGGCCTCTACATAACTTTGGCGGTTGGTTCCGCCAGCCGTACGACATGGTTTCAATTATGCCAGCTCCCTTTCTGGTGTAGTTTAAGACCATTTTCTTAATGGTAAATGAGACAGGCTGGCCCTCTTCCCTGCCCACGCCACGCCCCTCGAAAAGTGATGTGAGCGGGGAATACCCGCAGATTTTGCCGCAAAACCCCTTTGCAACAGAATCTGCGCTGTAATACGCCAAAAAGTGGTGTATATTTCCTAATAAATGACCCCCCCCCCCCCATAGAGTTAAAAGGGAGCCTTGCTAAATGTAATAATACCTTTCACGCAGCAATCTGTTGCATTATTCTGGAGACACAGTACTCAATCCATATGCAAATGAGCAGTTAAGTGCACAGAGGGCGGGCCTAAGCCACTCCGTGCGCCCTAGCGCCTCCTGCTTCCTCTGCCGGCCCCCTCTCTCCTTCACACTTGACAGGGCTAGGCTCCTGCATAGTCATCATGTCGAGCATTGTCAATCAAGAAGCAGAGGGAGGAACTGGGACAGGAAACCTAAGGAGTAAAGGTGCACAGAGTACCTTGGGCCCTTGGATTAATAGAGGTATCATGACATTCAGCTGAGCTAGCCCTACAAAGCATTGCGCCTGGTTTACCAGTAAATTTCCTGGTGACAGACTCCTTTTAAAATTCTACCTTCTGGCAGGCACCACTAGGGGGAGCATAGGAGCTATGTATTGTTAATGTATTAAAATGGTTGTCCAGCAAGATATAAAGTGGCATCACCAAGCATTTGAGATGGAATATGGCATAAAATGTCTAGGACGGGAGCACCTCTTAATCCAAAGTTTATGAACCCTATTACAAAGTTTGAAGGTAGCTGCTAGCTGTAGAACTTGTGCTTACGCTGTACATTAAGTGTAGGCATTTACAGGCAGTAATGTTAAATTAATCCCCTTTGGAAGAATACTGCAAAGCTGACAGAAAAGGAAATATGTTAATCACAGACTTCTTGACAAAATCTGGCAAGTCAGAGTAACAGAAGGAGCAGATCAGTTGGTTACTCTATGATAAGGAGCCCACATAAATCCAGAGCCAGCAAAGGCTGGATCGCGCAAAACGTGGGCATGCCAGACAGACTACTCTGCAGGCCATGTACATATCTCCTGAGGGAAGTATGGGAGTCAAGAATAGAGGCGAAGATCTCACAGGACCTAAATATGCTTATTATATAAGTTACTGGCACAGTACCTCCAGCTGCCCAGGCTTTACATTAACTAAGCCGTCAGCTGCTTCCGGAAGAGAGAAAAGTCTTCCGAAGGGACTGCTACAAATGAGAGATTAGTTTTAGAAAAAGTACAAAGGATTTGTACAGTTTCCAATTCCAAACAAGAACAAAGTCTACTCGTCTGGAGAAACCTTGCACTGAAGTAATCTGATTTCCAAGGCAGTGAGTTATACAAAAGTTCTGAAAAAATATAAAACTTTCCATTAGCTACAAAGTAATTATTAAATATTTAATAATACCTTACAATAAGTCTTTAACAGTGCCGGTTTGGGCTTTTTTGGATCCACCATAGGAAATGATTCCATTCATGTTAGCAATGGCTTACACACATAGGAGACATCATCATCACGTTAGCATTACACACATAGGATACATCATCAGAGGGTCTTATAGGTTCTTTGCGAAACAAAAGACTCAAGTGCCAAGTGAAAGCCTCAAAGCCAGGACCACATTTCTTTGTCTTCTGCTAAACCTTTGGGGCCCATTTTTGTTTTAAAACCTGAGTTTACCAGCAAAGGACAAGACAAGAGCTTTTGGTGCTCAATTCATGGGTTTCAGCAACCAATGGCAAGCGTGTGGAGCAGCAGTTCTGGATCTGGTCATGGTGTTCACGTGGCTGGGGCTCTCTCCACCAAAACCTCCCTCAATCCCAAGGCTGGCACTGTGAAGAGGAGGTCTCACTGGGAATGTGGAAATAGTATTCCCCCCATGCAGCACACCCTGTTTACGTCTCCTGGCTGAGGAAGGTGGGGTGCAATTGATGGTAATGTGTAGATTAATAGGCAGGAGAAAGGAAAAGGGTGAAAGAAAAGTACTTCAAAAAAGATGCAAAACAAGTCTACACATATGATGGAGCATGCTGTGGTCGATGGGTAGGCAAGGGAAGGGGCCCCGCCTAGGGCACCAAAATACCTTGGTTGGAGGCACACAGTCTTCTCAAAGCAGCAATGTCCTTGCTGAGCTGAAGCAGGGCTCTCAATTTCCAATGTCAACTGAGATGCAATTCCTTGCAGATCAGCTGAGGCATGCGCAAATTTCCAAACGTTTTTGCAATTCTAGACAAGAACAAGTCTTTTTTCTCAGCACACCATAAATGATTTTCACAGGACAGGTATCATTGTAATCTGCAGTATATCAACCCTACAGGCAGTAGGACTGATCCTGCTGACTGGTACTCTTTAAAAGATAAAGAGCTATGAAGAGCTATAACTCCAACTGAACTTAATCATAAACTCATGATAAGCAAACTCCCCCTTAAACTCACTACAAAGATTGAAGATCAGGGAAATCCCTGAGTCATATCCCATAATTACAAAAAGGCCCAGAGTCAGGGGCAGAACTACTGCCATAGTGGATGCTATGGAGCCCACAGTAGCAGTGGGGCCCATGCAGTAATGATTACTCTGTGTGTGTGTAGTGGCAGATGCCAGAATTTGGGCCTGAGTATGGCTGCTGTGTCTGTCATCCTGTCACGATCAGTGTGGGGGGGAAACTCCACACTGAACACAGGAGGGAAGGGGAACAGTAACTGGGCCTGACTACCTATCAATATGAAGAGACCTTGAAGGTAGGAATATTCATAAGCAGGATACCTAGACCCTGATTTCCCTATAAGGCCCTGTAATAAGTATAGGACCAGAGACAACCCATACCTCCCCAGACGGACGAATGGAAGTCTCTGTCTCAGGCCCAGATACAACAACAGGGAATATAACAAATACAAACAAACACGACACTTAACTTCTGTACAGATGGAAGAACAGGACACCAGAGAGGGATCTCACACCAGCTCAGCCAAACCCAAATGAAGCTATCAACCGCATAGTCAGAAGGGTGGGGTGAGACTATAAAGGGTAGAAGTGATTACCACTGAGAAACAGGGAAGTGGTCATTAACCCTATCAACACTGAATCAAGAGAAATCAAGGAGGCTGTTAGATTCCTCAACGCTCAGCCAATCTCCTTGATTTCCTGACATCAGTCACCTGAGGGACCGTGACACATCCATTATGACACGGTGATGTTATTATCCCAGTCTGTTCTCTTCCCAGCAGCAGGTACGACGCAGTGACATCATCATGCTGCTGGGCTGAGTAGGAGGATGGATCATCCTCAAGCCTGTGCAATCCTTCTCAGCTCAGCAGGCGCAATGACATCACTGCATTGCTCTGCTGTTGGGGCCAGTATGATGTGCTCCATCCAATCATCAGGATTGGGCTTCGTGAATGTTACTTTTTTATTTTATTAACACCACAGGAGCTTCACTATTGTAAGGGGGAGGCTAAGCGGACAGCACTACTGTAAGGGGGCACTAACAGGGCAAACACTACTGTAAGGGCTGCACTAAAGGGCAGCACTACTTTAAGGGACACTAAGAGGGCAGCACTATTGTAAGGGGAAACTAAGGGGTCAGCACTACTGTAAGGGGGCACTAAGGGAACAGCACTACTGTAAGGAGGCCACTAGGGGAGCAGCACTACTGTAAAGGGGGGCACTAAGGAACAGCACTAATGCAGGCGGCACTAAGGGGTCAGCACTACTGTAGGGGGGCCACTAACAGGGCAGCACTACTGTAATGTGGGCACTAACGGGCAGCACTACTGTAAGGGGTCAATAGAGGGTCAGCATTACTGTAGGGGACACTAAGGGGGCAGCAACTATTGTAAGTGGGGAACTAAGGGGTCAGCACTACTGTAAGGGGGCACTAAGGGAACAGCACTACTGTAAGGAGGCCACTAGGGCAGCAGCACTACTGTAAAGGGGGGCACTATGGAACAGCACTAAGGCAGGGGCACTAAGGGGGTCAGCACTACTATAAGAAGGCACTACTAATAAGGTGGGCACTAAAGGGCAGCACTACTGTAAGTGGGCAATAGAGGGGCAGCACTACTGTAAGGGGGCAATAGAGGGCAACACTACTGTAGGGGAGCACTAAGGGGGAACAACTATTGTAAGGGGGGCACTAAGGGTCAGCACTACTGTAAGTGGGCATTAACAGGGCAGCACTTCTGTAAGGTGGGCACTAAAGGGCAGAACTACTGTAAGGGGGCAATAAGGGGCAGCACTAATATAGGGGACACTAAGAGGGGAAAACTATTGTAAGGGAGTACTAAGGGTCAGCACTATTGTAAGGGGGCACTAAGGTAACAGCACTACTGTATGGGGGGGCACTAAGGGAACAGCAGTAATGTACTGTAAGTGGGGCACTAAGGAGGCATAACTACTGTGTTTGGACACTAAGAAAGCATGAATACTGTGTGGGGGAACAAAGAGGGCATCACTACTGTGCAGAAGGCACTAAGAGAGCATTCTACTGTGAAGGGGACACTAAGTGGACATACAGGGCTGGGGTGGCATACTGTAAAGTTAACCTGTCCAGAGCTAGTAAGCATTTTATTCATTTTTATTTACATGACTCAGTGAGTGGGGGTTGTAGGACTTGTGTGGTCTTAACTACCCGTGCGAGGGGGAATTGTGGGGCAGTGGCTTGGGGAGGGGGGCGTTCAAAAATTTGCCATGGGCCTTTTCTAAGTTACTCTCCTGTCCAGAGCATATGATTAAACAGCATTTGTCACATTTTCAGTCTGGCGGTAACATCCTAACATGGGATCTATGGAGGGAAGAAGATTATTTATACATTTAATTTTTGCAGAAAATGAAAGCAGCATTTACAGAGTTGCCATCCAGCATTTCAGCTCTCAAGGGTTTTGGTTGTAATTGTAAAGTAAAATGAGTTTGTGCTTAAAAAGATGCACGTCATTGAATTTCATCAGTTTGGCAGATTACTTGTAAGTGTTGAGGAGTAAATATGCAAATTCCCAATATCTGCACTTGAAAGATCTACGCCGAACTGATATGCTGCGGCAGAACATTTTTCACTTCTTGAGTTTCATTGACCCGAGCGGCTGAAAGTGAAGCATAAATTATAGAGTATTTTCCAACTATTATCTGAAAGGTACAATATCTGCGGTGCTCACAAGCTTCCTAGTTAATACTGCTGACAAGACGATTGTTCAAGAGCGAATCTCAAGACACAAGGAAGAAAGAATTCAGTGGGAAATTAAAGTGAGACTCCAGCCATACTCTCATAACATGCAATTACATAAGATTGTGTGGTCTATCTCACTGTGCTCACTCTTCAGTGCCGATTCTGCATGTGAGAAGCCATTGTTATTGTTGTGATAGATCGGTTATTCTGGGCCAAGGAACTGATAATTCTGAACAATGCTCACAATGCAACATAAAAAGCCAAGAACGGCGGGTAATTCTGGAAAATCGAGGGTAAGGATTACATTTTGAGGTCCATATCCCATTTAATGTAGGCAGAGGAGTAACTTGAAGCTCTTGACGCCAATGTAAAATCTGTAAGGGTACGGCTACACGGACAGCTTTCTGCATGTAGTTTTGAAGCCAAAATCAGGAGTGAAGTAAAAAAAGAGTAGAAGTTGTATCTGGACCTGTATAATTGTATGTTTTCTCTTTTTATGAGATTTTAGCTTCCAAAACTACGTGCAGAAACCTGACTGTGTGGCTGCTCCCTAAGAGACCTCCAACTCTCATGTGTCATTATGCTACTGGTCTGCTCACAAGGGACAGATCTTCTAGCATGGGAGTAACTACCAGGGTAACAGGCATAGCCGCTGCTACGGGGCCCACAAAATAAAAGTGCCAATCTCCCCTCAAAAGCCGCATTTTGTGGTGAAATGTATGTACAGTGGCATAAAAATTGAATATGTCCCCATTATACGCCCATTCACAAGTTACCCTTGTGTGCTGGACGGGTTACTGTGTGCATTTCACCTGCATCAGTGTTCATATAATACCTGTACTGTGACATCACTGTGTTAATTATCTCTGTACTGTGACATCACTGTGTTTATTATCCCTGTACTGTGACATCACTGTTTATTATCCCTGTACTGTGACATCACTGTGTTTATTTATCCCTGTACTGTGACATCACTGTGTTTATTATCTGTGTACTGTGACATCACTGTGTTTATTATCCTGTACACATCACTGTGTTTATTATCCCTGTACTGTGACATCACTCTGTTTAATACCCTGTACTGTGACATCACTGTGTTTATTACTCTGTGCTGTGACATCACTGTGTTTATTATCCCTGCACTGTGACATCACTGTGTTTATTATCCTGTACTGTGACATCACTGTGTTTTATTATCCCTGTACTGTGACATCACTGTGTTTAAATCTCCCTGTACTGTGACATCACTATGTTTATTATCCCTGTACTGTGACATCGCTGTGTTTATTATCCCTGTACTGTGACATCACTCTGTTTATTATCTCTGTACTTGTCACACGCCGGCCCTGGGAGGAGATCTTAGAAGTTCAGATAGACGGAAGACTCAGGAGTCTATCTGACAGATCTCTATTGTTTTCATTGTTGCTGACTGGTTTCCACCCTTCGCAGATTCTGCTCATTATCAGATCAGGTTGCGCTTTTTATATTCCGCCTCTGACTTGTTTTCCCTGCAGCTGATAGTTCTTCTGTGGAGTGCTCTGCTTGTCTGGTGGTCTCTCCTGTTCCAGTTACATATCAAGCTAATTCCTTATCCCTTTTCTTGGTGTGTCTGTCCTGACTAGGCCTCAGGGAGACAATAGCTCCTTCAGTTTGGAAGGAGCCGTTTGCCTCTTTCCCTGTTCCCTAAGCTGAGGGTTTGGTGCAGTGTTGCAGCAGTCTCAGGTTCCTGTGCATGTGCATTACTACCTTTGAGATTTGCACATGTTGTTAGCAGCTTAGGGAGAGTATCAGGGATTGCTAGAAGGTGACCTCTTCGTTCCCTTAGATTTGGGTCCTAGTCTGTTGTTGTTTAGTTGTGGTTCCCTTTGGTTGTCATTCCTTCCCCGTACTCCCGTGACATCATTGTGTTTATTATCTCTGTACATGGGACATCACTGTGTTTTTTATTCCTGTACTGTGACATTACTGTGTTAATTATATGTGTACTGTGACATCACTGTGTTTATTATCCCTGTACTGTGACATCACTGTGTTTATTATCCCTGTACTGTGACATCACTGTGTTTATTATCCCTGTTCTGTGACATCACTGTTTATTATCCCTGTACTGTGACATCACTCTGTTTATTATCCCTGTACTGTGACATCACTGTGTTTATTATCCCTGTACTGTGACATCACTGTGTTTATTATCCCTGTACTGTGACATCACTGTGTTTATTATCCCTGTACTGTGACATCATAGTGTTTATTATCCCTGTACTGTGACATCACTGTTTATTATCTCTGTACTGTGACATCACTGTGTTTACTATCCCTGTACTGTGACATCACTGTGTTTACTATCCCTGTACTGTGACATCACTGTGTTTATTATCCTTGTACTGTGACATCACTGTGTTTATTATCCCTGTACTGTGACATCACTGTGTTTATTATCCCTGTACTGTGACATCATAGTGTTTATTATCCCTGTACTGTGTCATCACTGTGTTTATTATCCCTGTACTGTGACATCACTGTGTTTATTATCCCTGTACTGTGACATCACTGTGTTTAATTATCTCTGTACTGTGACATCATAGTGTTTATTATCTCTGTACTGTGACATCACTGTTTATTATTCCTGTACTGTGTCATCACTGTGTTTATTATCCCTGTACTGTGACATCACTGTGTTTATTATCCCTGTACTGTTGACATCACTGTGTTTATTATCCTGTACTGTGACATCACTGTGTTTAATTATCCCTGTACTGTGACATCACTGTGTTTTATTATCCCTGTACTGTGACATCACTGTGTTTTATTATCTCTGTACTGTGACATCACAGATGTTTATTATGTGGTGACATCATCACGGGCTGTGCACTGGATCTTCAATCAGATGGCGGGCGGGCGGCTCTTCGCGATCAAATGGATGTAGTAAGTATGATTTTATTTATTTATTTATTTACACTTTAATAAAAATGTCAGATGCCACGATCAGCAATAGCGCAGTATCTGAGGGGTACAATGATGTGGGCAGGGGGAAGGGCGCAATCGCAATTCCTGTCATTGAACCCACTTCTTACAAAGAAATGCACTTCGTGACAAAGTAATTCATCACGAATCGATTTATTTTTATTTTAGTATTGCGAAGCAGGTGAATCGAATTTTACAATATTTATTCATTTGTGACAGACCACCTGAGGTACCCCTTCGGCAGACTGACCCTGCAATGTTGCACAGGTCAATCACTCTGCAAAAAGGAATAGTGAAAGGCAAGAGAATTAAAGGAGGGGAAGGGGGCTCAGGGGGGACATACAGACTTTTACATGGGGCGGCTTGCGATTTGGCTGTACACCCCCTGTCTGATGGATGCATCAATTACTGACTGCTTATGTGAAGCTTTTATATATCATATATCACAGCTAACACAGCACAATGGTCGCTCCAGCGTTTCTGGCTGCAGATAAGAGTCAATAGAATTTGGCAGGAAATCCTATTTTTGCTGGGGGGGGGGGGGGGTGAAATATAGGCCTGCTGCTTCCGTACTACACATATGAATATTTCAGTATGTACTTCTATATCCACATACAGATACATTTCACTGATGGAAGCCATTTATTCTCCAGCAAGAAGGCCTGCCGGCTGTTACCACGCTTCCCCATATAGCAACTAGCCATTGATTTGATGGTATAGCCTCTCCAGTGTGACTTCTGGTTAACCCTATACTATTGCCTTCTGATAAATAATTCAGGTTTTATAGATTCAGCCCCATTACACAGATATATGATTTTACATTTGTATAATGGAGAAGAACCTCTGCTGATTAGAACTAGACTAGTGTTACATTGACGGCCATCGCTGTTCTGCCAGCGTTTATAAATGAGGAACGAGCAGTTGTAAATACAATCACGGCCCGGCACTGGGATAATCTTCACCGCTTTGTGTTGCTGCCATGGGTGTGGTTGTACTGTCACAGCATTGGGGGGGGGGGCAGCAATATTTCCACCTGGCATTTTAATAAAATTAACTCTTTAAAGTGAGGTTTGAAGAGCTTAAAGAGGACCTGCCACCTCTCCTGACAAATCA
The DNA here is from genome assembly GCF_905171765.1 of Bufo bufo. Classification (NCBI taxonomy): domain Eukaryota; kingdom Metazoa; phylum Chordata; class Amphibia; order Anura; family Bufonidae; genus Bufo; species Bufo bufo. The sequence continues at coordinate 48,782,410 of NC_053394.1, forward strand.
TTATTTTGCCCATGCAATAATGATTATTCTGGAGCATCTTTTCATATAACTCTATGTTGTACCATCCCTCAATTATTTCTCTAAGGCTGCGGCCTTCTTTCGGCTTTCCCTAGGCCAGTGACGTCACGTTCATTGGGCATGTGGCCTAGGCGCAGCTCAGCCTCATAGATACCAAGCGCTGCCCCTATAAAATGTACGGTAATGTGCTTAGTAAGCTGTGAGGAAGCAGCAGTGCTCACCAGATTGCCGCAGTCCCTCCAACGGCTGATCGTCAGGGCTCCCGGGTGTCGGACCCCCGCAGATCGGATACTGATGACTATATCCTAAGGACAGGTCATCAGCATAAAAAGGAAGGAAAACCCCTTTAAACCAGGGTCACTTAATAAGATCTGCTTACCTGGGTCGAGACTGAACACCCACATTAAAGATGTCGTCTTGTTATCATTTCACAAACTATTTGCATCAGCATGAATTATTATTTAATGAGGAAACTGGAAGTAACCCCTAAACTCAGATCTCATCCGAAAATTAGGAGGAATCCAGTTACACCATTCCACTGGATACGTGAATGCCAACCGAATGCCAGAAATGGGCAGAGTCCCGTGTCCACCATCTGAAAGTAGTGGTGGTCGAGCATGGTCGCTGGCGCTCCATTCCCTGTCCATGAGACTGTTGGCCAATGTCAGGACCGTGTGTGCTGGGCCCTGGCGGCGGACCTGTTCCTGATGGCAGACTTGATATCAACGAGCTACTGAAAGATACGCTACCCTCTTCCAATGCATCTATGATGGAGGACCGTACCTGTTCTGCCAGTTGAGGACGGAGAGTTGTAGGTAGAAGTCTACTGGTCTAGAGGTTAGACTATTTAAAGTGGTTATTTGAAAAAAAAAAAAACATTTTGCCGAGCGGCTGGGGAGGGTAAGACTGCTAAAGAGAACGCCACTTACCTGTTCAACAGGCCATGTCTCCAGCGCTGCAACTCTCTGCTGAACCAAAACTGTGGCATGCTATCTACATACAACGCTGCCAGCAAGGACCTCAAGCAACAGAAACAGGAGCAACGCTACTGGAAACGGGGTCCTTAAAAAGGTAAGTGGTCTTCTTTTTTGCAGCCTCACCCTCCCCTGACAACCCGCAACAGATTTGTTTTTATTTTGGACAACCCCCTGTTCTCTTCAAACAGCGGATCGGCAAAGGTGCCCGGAGTCAGACCCCCACCAGTGTGATATTGATGGCCTATCCCGAGGATAGCTCATTAATATTGGTAGCGGACAACCCCTTTAAATGGACATTTAACACAACAAAAGCCATTACAAAAAGTCAAATTAACCTTTGTTGCAACTGTTACGTGTCAAGTTCAATTTTGCTACATCTGAAGATTGGTCATCCACAGATTAGCATTTTGCATGCCAAAACTTCAGCCCCATTGAATGGAGTTAACCCTTATGTAGCCACTCACTGTGGTTAGGACGGGACATGTCCCTTATTGACGTGGTTTGGAAATCCTTCCGTGGCCCAAATGAACAGCAATGCACTAAAAAACACGAGGATGCATATTCCTTGTGGTGCAGATTCTGCGCAGCTTTCGGTATGGAATACGAGCAAAACAATCCACCATGTGAATGAGCCCTTTAGAGAGCTTCAATTCCCCTTCCTCTCTTCACACATCCATACATGATTACGGGGAACCTGTCCCTTGCTGTCTGTACCCCGGACCACCAAGATGTCGTTATACTGCTGGGGTTTAGCATCCTAAATAAGCCCCTGCTAAAGTCTCTTTTGTAACATGTGGTATAAGTTATAATACAGCACACTGCATGTAAACCGCCAAAGTCCAGCTGCATCCAGTGCATGCGCAGCACACCTCGCTTTACTGCGCATGCATGAGATGCCCCTGGTCATTTCTTTGGCAGTAGTGCACTGTGATATAACTTTATAGCTAATACTTAAAGGGGTTATCCGACAGTAACAAATGCTCCCCCGTATGCCGGGCCCCTCACACTGACTCTACTTACCTGGCTCCCCGGGTCGCTCCTGGTCCTCGCACCGCTGCTTCTCCCCGTGCATCGTGGGAGACACTAGCGAGGCTCGTCCCCATCACCGCCTGCCATTGGCTGCTCCTCGCCGACACCGGATGTTTTCATCCGAGCACGGGGAGATGCAGCAGTGGCGGTGCTGGGACCAGGAGCGGCGTGGGGAGCGGGAAGCCAGGTAGGTAGAATCAGTGTGAGGGGCCCAGCATATGGGGGGGCATTTGTTAGTGTCGGATAGCCCCTTTAAAGGGGTTGTCTCATTTCAGCAAATGGCATTTATTATGTAGAGAAAGTTAATACAAGGCACTTACTAATGTATTGTGATTGTCCATATTGCTTCCTTTGCTGACTGGATTCATTTTTCCATCACATTATACACTGCTCGTTTCCATGGTTACAGACCACCCTGCAGTCCAGCAGCAGTGGTCGTGCTTGCACACCATAGAAAAAAACAAAACCCTATGTGATCTCCTATGGTCCTGGGCCACCAGAGAGGCCGACTATGGTGTGCAAGCATGGCTACCGCTGATGGATTGCAGGGTTGTCGTAACCATATAAAATGAAATGGAAAAATGAATCCAGCCAGCAAAGGAAGCAATATGGACAATAACAATAAATTAGTAAGAGCCTTGTGTTGACTTTCTCCACATGATAAATACCTATTGCTGGAGTGACACAACCCCTTTAAATCTCCTACAAGGAAACCACGACTAGCTGGTGGTTTAGTGTACAAAAAGCGAGTGACAGATTCCCTTTAAACTACTGTCTGCCAGAAGTCACCACTAGGGGGAGATAATTGTATACAGCTTTATACACCGACTATTGAACTGATTACTGGCCGTATAAATAAACATTCGGCTCCGTAAGACCTGTACTGCTTTCAGGGCGGTCACAATTCTCCTGACCATTTCCTCTTTGATGAGAAGATCAGTATGCCGCGCGGGAATCGCCATCTATTCATGAATCGAAATGATCTTATAGCGCACAAATTCCTTTTTATGAAATGAAAAAAAGGGCTCTTCACCACTACCAGATGGTAGCCGCTAATAGGTTATGCTCCGTATGTGTGAGAAAAATGTAATTACATTACACAGAGGCATCATGGGACCGGTTCAAAGAAACAACGTAATACAGCTGCGTACATTAGTCGAATGCGGAATGCTTGCTAATTAATACCTGCTAGCTCCAGCATGAAATATTTATGAAAACCTGAGTTGCAAACACTGCAAAAGTTCAAGACAAAAATTGTAATAATGCACTAGTGGGAACATAATCAGCGTCACCGTCAAGACCGAGGGATTAAAATATGCTCCTCTAACTCCTGCCATCTGTTTCTGTCCCCGTGCCGGAGCTTTCTAAGACACACATGCTGGTACAGTGCTCTCACACGAGTGATACAAGGCCGAGCTACATACCAGCCGAAAATGAGATCTTTCCTCCTTAAAGCAAAATCATAAGCAACCTATCCGCAGACCCGCAGCCTACTGCTGCTGAGATGAAGGGGCTTTTACCTTCAAAAGGCTTCCACATATTGACTTGTAGAAGCTCCTGGCAGCTTACAATGTTTTTGCATTTTCATGCACAAATCTATTTCATCGGCAGGAGGCGAGTTTATTTCTATGGAACTATTTATTTATTTATTGTGTTAGAATCAAATATTCCCAAAATAATAATAATTTAAAAAAATGATAATATCAGCCATGTATGGTCTTCTGGGGCTGGCTGCACATGCGGTAAATACTAGTTACGGTATATACTATTTGCAGAAATAATTTAGCCGGTTCTCACTGCAGAATTACTAAGACAATGTGTAACACCCCAGAGTTGTGTTACTAAACTCTTTTACCCCGCTACAATCTCCTTAGAACATTAACCTTGTCATCTGATGTAATTTTACCTTACATCCTCACAACTGTGCATTGAAAACCTTGTTAGTTGTATGTTGCTGTAATTTCCATGTTCACCAGCAGGTGGCAGCAATATTCTGACAAGCTGTTCCTAGGCTGGAATAGTTCATTCCAGTTTAGCTCCCCCCTATGTGAGCAGATCCTGCCTCATGGGTGGAGAAGGAAGTTAGAGTGAGTGTGCCAGCCAACCCGGCTAGGGAAAGGCTGTGTGCGTGTAGGAGCTCCCAGATATAGGGAATCAAGCCAGGATCTTGTCTCGGCTGAGACATTGATCATCAACCCCAGCCTGAGCCCTTCAGCCTCAGCTGGAAGAAGCAAGCAGACAACTCAAGTTACAGGAAGAACAATACCCTGTGAAGATAACTGTGAGTAAAGACCAGAGACCCTAGGAGAAGCCATATGCCTAGTCAGCTAATCAGTCCCCATACAGCAGAATATAGACAGTGCAGAAACCAAATTCCTGCCACAGTATAGAGCTACAAAGCAGACGTCCTTTACTGTAAAGCTCCAGGTACATGATAGAGCAGAAGATAAATTCCTGCCAACCATTGCCAATACCTGCTGGGACTTCAGACTAAAGCTGTACCTTGCTTGGATGAAAGTTATCATCAGTAAAGACAAGTTTGAACTTTACCAAGGGTCTGGATCTCAATTACTGTTGCAAATTCCTCTATTACTCCTACTAGCTCCACACTAATTTTATTGCAAGTGAGCCAGGATCCAGGAGTCCAGCCGTACCCAGGTAGGAGACACCGTTGACACCATTACCACTACTATACAGAGACATTACACCACTCTGGCATTCCTAACCTGGTACATGAATTACAACACCTTAAAGGGCCCTGTGACAGTACCCTGCGCACGCTGCAATTGGCGTCACGAACAAAACCTTAGACTATTACACCCATATCCTGACCCACTGCATAATTTGGCGTCCGTGTAACCGTACCACGGTCCGGCTCATTGCAAATGCACCATGGGAAAAAAAGCATGTAAACTAGCTTTCCTCCAGAAGGAAGAAAGCTGCTTCATGCTAGCCAAACCAGAAACTGTAGCAAAAATGTGCAATAAGACTTTGCGGGTGTACTGGCACAAAAATTAAAATAAAAATTGCAACATTTTGCATTATTACTCAATCCGATTTTGAAAAGTGGGGAGGTGGACGTGTTAAAGGGGTTGTGCAGGATTTTCTATTGATGACCTATCCTCAGGATAGGTCATCAATATCAGATCGACAGGGGTCCGACACTCGGCACCCCGCGGATCAGCTATATGGGGAGATGGAGCATGCAGTGTGCACGTGCTGCCACCCTTCTCTCTTTCTGCTGTATGTATGGGATAGCAGCGGTGAACAGGAAGAGAGAAAGGAGACGGCACGTGCACACTGCGCGATATGTCTCCCCATACAGCTGGTCAGCAGGGGGTGTCGGGTGTCGCACCCCCGCCGATCTGATATTGATGACCTATCCTAAGGATAAGTCATCAATAGAAAAATGGAACAGGCGGCCCATTGTAGAAATGCCTATTCTTGTCCGCAGAACGGACAAGAATAGGACATGTTATATTTTTTTTTGCGGGGCTACGTAAAGGAGCAACGGATGCGGACAGCACATGGAGTGCTATCCGCATCTTTTGCGGTCCTATTGAAGTGAATGGGTGCTCACCCGAGCCACAGGCTATGAGCTGAGTGCTGCGATTGGCCAGCTCTACAGCATAGGAGAAGGAGACGGCGTCAGGTTCCCCTGGGTGGAGCCTAACTATGAAGCTACCGGAGGCTATAACCGGAGAACGGAGCGGCGCCCGGGGATAACAGTAAGTGCAGGGGGATCCCTGGGCGCCGCTCTACATGTCTGTATAGTTAGTTTAGAGGTTTTATTATGGTGAAAGGTCCTCTTTAACTCGGCTTCGGTTCCAAGGTACCACTCGGAACCGAAGCCGAGTTCGGTTCCAAGTTTTGAAGTGGTTTCACTGTAATGATCAATTACTGAAGTTATTCAACGAAGTCTCGGGGCAACTTTGCGAATAACTAACTTTGGCTCATCGAAGCCCATACATTCTAATATTGTAAGGAGACGGATCTCTGTACAGTATTATAACAAGTTTTTCAGTGAAGTGGCTTCGGATGTAGCATCCGAAGTCGCTTCGCTCATCTCTAGTCACCAGAATCATTGTAGTGAAACAGGTAGACCTGCAACATGTGCTCGGGTCAACAGAAGCTAGGGGTCTTGGGCCCATCCCCATCTGTGGCTTTATTTCTGAGGAAACAAAATGTTTAAGATATGCAAATGAGCGTCTAGGAGCAACAGGGGCGTTGCTGTTACTCCTAGAGGCTCCATTCTTCCTGCTGCCGCAAACTTTGATTGACAGGGACAGACAGTGTGCTGCAGAACCCAGAGCAGGCACAGTACAGAGGAGGGCTGCCAGCGAGCTTCTCTCCTGCACTTTGCTTGAACCAGGTACAAAAGTGCATGGCAAAGGCATGAGACTTAGGCCTCATGCACACGACCGTTTTTCGGGTCCGCATCCGAGCCGCGGTTTTTGCGGCTCGGATGCGGACCTATTCACTTCAATGGGGCCGCAAAAGATGCGGACAGCACTCCGTGTGCTATCTGCATCCGTTGTTCCGTTCCGTGGCTATATAATATAGCATGTCCTATTCTTGTCCGTTTTGCAGACAAGAATAGGCATATCTACAATGGGCCGCCCGTTCCGTAAATTTCGGATCCGCGGTTTGCGGACCACAGAAAACGGAACGGCCGTGTGCATGAGGCCTAAGGCTAATTTCACATGAGCGTTTTATGTGGATCCGTCATGGATCTGCAAAAACGCTTCCGTTACAATAATACAACCGCATGCATCCGTCATGAACGGATCCGGTTGTATTATGTCTCTATTGTGTCAGAGAAAACGGATCCGTCCTCATTGACTTACATTGTGTGCCAGGACAGATCCGTCTTGCTTCGCACCACATCGTGGACAGAAAAACGCTGCAGGCAGCCTCCAGAGCGGAATGGTGACTGATCGGAGGCAAACTGATGCATTCTGAGCGGATCCTTTTGCATTCAGAATGCATTAGGGCAAAACTGATCAGTTTTGGACCGCTTGTGAGAGCCCATGACAAATCTAACAAACGGAAAGCCAAAACGCTAGTGTGGAAGTAGCCAAAGAGATGTCAGGGCCAGGAGTGACGACATTTATACTGCCTGGGCCTGTCAATCAAAATGCAGGGGGCGCGGCAGCAGCAGGGAGAACGGAGCCTCTAGGAGTAACGACAATACCCCCGTTGTTCCTAGAGGCTCATTTGCATGTATTAACAGTTCAGTTTTCAAGTTCAGACATACAGCCAGGTCCATTAGCCTCAATGCTGGGAGTGGTCAGTCCCATGCGGCTCCTGACCTACTGCTATAAGAAAATTCAGCAAAGAGCAAGTCTTAAACCCAGGTCTTGTCTAGGAGCAAAAGGAGATTACAATGACACTGCGCCTTCAAATCATCACTTGAGTCACCGTCACTCTTGTAGCCTCACTAGACCATTACCACCTGAAACTATACCCAGTGCGGTATGAAGAGCAGAGCCCCATGTTGCCGCTCTTTATTCACGGTTTTCAAAATGAACACTAAAGGAAGCAAGAAACGCAGATGCAATTCATAACCCTCTTTACTTTTAATCCTATCTGAGCACAAGGTATACAGTTGTGTTCAAAATAAGCAGTCAGACATCACTAACCTGATCAATCACTGTTTTTGGTAGAAATTATATTTCTACATGGCAAATAATTTACTAGCGCGTGTAGTAGAGTAATAGAAACCCAACAGACCCAACAGTCATGACATGCATGCTGCTGATTCTCTGTAATTGAATCACTAATTGAAAGGGGCATGTTCAAAATAATAGCAGTGTGGAGTTCAATGAGTGAGGTCATTCATTCTTTGAAAAACAGGTGGTAATTATTGCCCTTATTTAAGGAAGGAAGGCAGCAAATGTTGTACACGCTGGTTACATTTCTCCCTGAAATTCTGAGGAAAATGGGTCGTTCCAGACATTGTTCAGAAGAACAGCGTACCTTGATTAAAAAGTTGATTGGAGAGGGGAATACATATAAAGAAGTGCAGAAAATGATAGGCTGCTCAGCTAAAATGATCGCAAATGCCTTAAAATGGCAACCAAAACCTGAAAGACATTTAAGAAAGCGGAAAACTACCATTCGAATGGATAGAAGAATAGCCAAAATGGCAAGGACTCAGCCAACAATCAGCTCCAGACAGATCAAAGAAGGTCTAAAGTTACCTGTGAGTACTGTTACAATTAGAAGACGCCTATGTGAAGCCAAGCTATCTGCAAGAAGACCCCGCAAAGTCCCACTGTTGAAAAAAAGACTGTGCTGAAGAGGTTACAATTTGCCAAAGAGCACATTGACTGTTCTTTTTGGGTCTAGTGGCCGGAGACATTTTGTGGACTGTCTAGTGGCCGGAGACAGTTTGTCAGATGACCCCCAAACACTGAATTCCAGCCACAGTACACTGTGAAGACAGTGAAGCATGGTGGGGCAAGCATAATGATATGGGGATGTGTCTCATACTACGGTGTTGGGCCTATTTATCACATACCAGGGATCATGGATCAGTTTAAATCCATCAGAATACTTGAAGAGGTCATGCTGCCTTACGCTGAAGAGGAAATGCCCTTGAAATGGGTGTTCCAACAAGACAACGACCCCAAACACACCCGTAAACTCGCAACATCTTGGTTCCAGACCAACAAGATTGACGTTATGGAGCGGCCGGCCCAATCGCCGGATCTTAATCCAATAGAAAACTTGTGGGGTGACATAAAAAATGCAGTTTCTGAGGCAAAACCAAGAAATAGAGAAGAACTGTGGAATGTAGTCCGATCATCCTGGGCTGGAATACCTGTTCACAGGGGCCAGAAGGTGGTTGACTCCGAGCAACACAGATGGACAGCAGTTCTCAGAAACAGCGGTTATACAACTAAATATTAGTGAAGTGATTCAAAGGAAAGCAAAATCGTCAAACGTTTTTCAGTTTATATAGTGAATGTATGAGTTTGTAAAGAAGAATACAAACACTGCTACTTTTTTGAGCAGTCTAATATTCACTTTTCTTAAAAATTTTTAGAGGAACAACACAAATTTGATATATTTTTCTTCATGTTTTAATTTGGAATAGATTGTGTAGTGTTCTCAATGCATTTGTGTGTATGGAAATAGAAGCTATTAGAAGGATTTTGAGCTTTATTCGCTTTTTTAAACACACTGCTATTATTTTGAACACAACTGTATCTGTCCTAAGGATCTGCTGGGTGTACAGCCATTGCCTTGACATTTCATATAAAAATTAAAACAGGTTGTTGTACCGCTAAGCGAATGATATACGGCTCATCTAGATGTCTGGAGCTCAGATTGCCCAAAGCAAAGCACTTGAATAAATGGAAATTGAAATACTGTGAAGATACTGTATTACGTATGTATATATCCCTGCTTTGCAAACCTGCACAAAAAGTCAAGGAAACAGATGAAATGATGCTTTGTTTCCACATTCTAAGCTTAAAGAGGCCCTTAAAAAAAAACGACACTAAAAATGGCCCCAAGTTGTAGGCAAGTCCAAATTGACAGAGGGCGGGGCAAACACAAGTAACGGGGGCCAGCAACACCATAGTGCAGCAAAAAAAAAAGAACGCCCCCATCAAAGCCAAGTACCACAGTGCACATAAAATACTGCTCTATCTCCACATTGAGGACCATAATACCAGCTAAAGTGAGCCGGAACCCCGGGGCTGGTTGCCAGGTGCATAAGTACCTGATACTCCTAGCATTAATTGTTGCTGAGAACAACAGATCGTTATGTACCTGGCCATTGGCTGTGAGGAGGGATCGGGCGGCCCCCTGGGCATCAGCCCACCAGGAAATATCCCTGTAGGGTCTTCACTGTACAAATTATCCAGGGGCGGACCTGTGAAGTTAAAATGACTCTGGAAAAAAATAAAAAATAAAATAAAAGTGGCCCCATGTTGTAAACAGGTTAAAACCGGTGGGGTCAGCAATACCATAGTTCAGCATAAAATACCGCTCCAGCAGAGCTAAGTGCAGAACAAAATTCTGCCACCCCACCGTAGTATTCAACTGTATCGCTGTCCTGAGGATGACGATACAGTTGAATGTCGGAGGGCTCCTGCCGCTGCCACCCAGGTGCATGAGTACCTGACACTCATAGCATTAAAGGAATGTGTCATCAGAAAATGACCTGCTGTTTAAATCACTTTTATGTTTAACATATTTTTAAATAATTTTTGATGATGTCATTTTTAATTTTCCATGTCACTTTTTAAAACCAAAAATCCTGCAGTTTTGCACTGGCCGCTATGTCTAATAATTGGCACCACTTTTTGGTCTGTGCAGATACTTTACTGCAGTTATCTCATTCTAATCCTGCCTGTAATGATACCACCTCTGTGTTATTAGATAAGACAGGATCCACTATTCACCATAGGTGATTGTGACAGTTAATTTTCTCCTTGTACAATGACTCAGCACAGGGCACAGAGCATGCCTAGAAGACTCCCCCCTCCTGTCCATTGTGTCTATGGTCCATGGGGCTGCCGTAAAGCATTTTTTAAGCTTTGCAAATGCTGTTAAAGATGGCCGCCCCCCTATAATTATGTTCAGGAAATAAAATTTTAAAAAATCTACAATCAGAAAATAAACAGATTAGATAAGATGGAGATGTGCTGCTATCTGGTTATAACTGGCAGATATAATTTTGACTTGAAGCCAAAGACTCAGTCATAAAAATGTTCCAATACTCTTTTATTGCCAGAAGACAACACTAGGTCTGACCTTGCATTGTTCTTTTGCATTCATTAAAGGGATTCTCCGGGGATAATGACATTTTACAAGTGTTAGCAGCCTAAGCTAAAGATTCATACTTACCCGTGCCCTGCCGCTCCATTTTCTGTGCTGCCTCTGGTGTCTTCATCTTCCAGTCCCCAGTGTGTTTACATTTCAGCTTAGCTTTGATATCGTCACATGCACTGCTGCAGCCAATAATTGCTTCAGCAGCGGACATTACTGCCGGTATGGTTGTGGTCACGTTCACCGCTGAAGCCAGTTATTGGCTGCAGCAGAGCATATGACCATGTCCATGCACCATCGGATGTAGACAGTGGTGGGACCGGAAGATTGGAGACACCAGAGGCAGCATGGAGGGAGCGGGACGCAGGTTAAGTATGACCCCTTAGCTTAGTGGGGCCGGCTGCTGGCACTTGGTAAATGTCATTTTTACTAAACAACCCCTATAAAGGCTTTGTGTCCCGTGGATGAATTTGGCGTACTGGAAGAGAGACTGGAGACGTACAGTTTGTACCACTTCTTGAGCCAACCAGATGAAAGTATTCCAAGGGTCCTACTCCATCCGTACTGAACACAGCCGTATAGATGATGTATAGCTGGAATGGGTAAATTACACTATAAGCCCGCAGGCAACAGCAGTCCGAGTATTTTTATGGAAATTTGCTGAGCACCTCAGCGGTGGAAAGGTGGACTTGAAGCCCCTCGTTCTCAATAATGGCGGAAACCTCAGAGGTCTGACTCACCACCTATGATTGTGTAATACGTCTCAGGAATAAAAAGGACACCCCTTTGTTATGTGACAACCCTGGGCGTATCTTCCACATAACCATAGAGATTTAATTTGTAGGTTGAGAATTTAGCCAATCAGAAGACAGTGACATCACTGCCTGCAGTATGACATAAGATACGATGACATCAGAACTACTATTCAGAATTCTGTTCCAGACAGAAAATTGAACAGTATTTAAAGGGAACCTGTCATGTGGATATTTGATTGAAATCTAACTAATTATATACAATCATTAACTACTAAAAAGCTACCCTTAGATGTATTCACTTACTGGTGTGACAGATGGTTATCTCATAATATACACACAAAGATGCCCACATGCCGTATGCTAATGAGCTGATTTTGAGTCCAGCGTGATGTCAGTGAGTCAGCGTATATATTTAATTCAGAGCTTTAGCCACCTCCCCTAGCCCACCTGCTGCTGATTCATATGGAAAATAACTGTCACTCAGCAGCAGGTAGGCGGGGAGAGTCAGGAGCTCAGGATATTCAGGACTCCTCATTATCAGCTGGAGATCTTTCAATACAAGATGTTGGCCGATTGACTAGGTCAATTAAAGAAAGTGACCCAGCCATTGTGCTAGAGAATCAGTCACTTATTTATGTTGCCCTTAGTTAGGACACCATAAAACTGGTGACAGGTTCCCTATAAAAGGAGTCTGTCACTTCCAAAGTAAGTAAACATGCTGCTGTGTGGGGTAGGTGCCCCAAAACATAACCCATACCATTCTTGAAAAATCTGGTCCTCTAACCCTGAGAAATGCTTTTTTTTTCTATATGAGATTTTCAGTGCACTGTGGGCAGGGACGCTCCATTCGGTGCAGGCTGGCTTCCCCTGCATTACCGCTACGGCTCCGAAATGGAACTGTCAATCCAACCAGAGGGAGAGGGCACTGGGCAGTGTTACTGGTGTAGCGATGGTGCACCAAAAAGAGCAGCCCCGCCCCCGTTGAAACTAAAATTGTATTTTCTCTTTTGCATAAAAGTAAAAAATTAAAATAAAAATAAAAAAGCATTTCTCAGGATTAAAGGATCGGGATGTTCACAGGAAAGGTATAGTTGTGTTTCAGGGCACTACCTTGCATGGTGCTTTCTGGAGGCGACAGACCCCGTATGAACCTCATGGTTCTTTTGTAATAATGACTGTTTTTATATCACAGCTAAATTCATTAAGATTCAGGTGTCAGAGAGCAGAAGCATCACCTCCTCCCCCCTCCACTGCTGCTATTGTGCACTTAATAACCCCACACCCCGCGCCATGACAGTCCTGGAGAAAACCTGTAAATTGCTTTACCGTGAGTGGCACTTACTGCACATAATGTCCACGGTGTAATTGTATAAGCAGAACATCCAATTCCAGTGACTTAGCAGATCCTTTTATCTCAGAGGCCATCAGATCAGACACAAGCTTCAACCTCTTGTCTAGAATCAATGCCGGACCTATAGGTATAGTGAACTGCAGCAATAATCCAGAGCCCGATCATTCTGGATTACTGGATGGTCAGAGAATTCGCACAAAACTCGGAATGCAAAATATAAAGAAAAATAATGAAACTGTAGCAAAAATGCATCAAAAACTGCATTTATTACAGCTTTACGCCTCCTCTACACATCAAAGCAGTGGCCAGGCGGCCTGTATGTGCAGCACGGCAGACCTGTAGTAAGCATCAACAGGCGGATGTGCCCACAACACGGTATTGGGGGGCAACTGCAGCATGAAAGGACCCCTAAGGCCCCCTGCACACGATCAGGATTGCGTGCGATTTTCCACGGCGGATTTGTGTGCGGAAAATCCGCACCGTAGGTCATGTCCATTGTATTCTATGAGAATTTGAAATTCTCATGCACACGATCGGATTTTTTCCGCGCGGATTTTGACCTGCGGTGCGGATTTTAAATCCGCGACATGTCAATTAATTATTTTTTCCTGACCGGATTTTCTTCATTCACTTAGTGAAATCCGCATGCGGAAAATCCGCACCGAATCCGCACCAAATCCGCACGCAAATCCGTATGCAAATCCGCACCAATTAATGCGGATTGACCACACAGATTTGGCCTGACGAACACCTGCGGATTCAGTGCGGATTCTCCGCACATGAATCCCTGAACAGTGTGCATGTACCCTAATAGGTATTGGCCACATAGGCTAGGGGTGATCACGGTTGCTGACTGTACGCGGGTAACTCCTGGCGTAGGTAAGTCTCACTGGTGCCGCAACAGCAGCAGCATTTACAATTGTTGGTCGACTGGCAGGGATAGGCACCCTTACCTCTGGCTCAGGGGCATCTGAGTCCTTTGGTGAATCCTCTTTATCCGGTGGCGTAGGTGCCGCTAGGGATGCAGCAAGTTGGCGCAGGCCATGCAGGTGGACTTCCAATCTGGTAATCTGGTCCTCCAGTCTCTCGGGCGCTGCGTCGCTGCAGGGATCCGTCACAGTTGCAGCAGGCTCAGATACGGGATCCGAACTCTCTGGTACGATCGCCGCATGTTCCGGCGCCGGATCCGAACTTCTTCCTTTTCGCAAGGCATCAAGGGGCTTCCTGGAACTTGTTCGCAGGTAAGGTCATTCCGTCAGGAAAATCTTCATTCTTCAGCATGCTCGATCCTTCTCTGGAGAGCGACAGGGCGGCACCAATAATTAAAGACAGATCCTCCCATTGCTCTGGGAGGCCGCCCCCCAGGTACTCCAGTATGGGGGAGGCGGAGTCCATTTCTGCAGACATGCAAATGTCCAGACAGGGCGGTGGCGCCGACTTATAGCCTTTCCCACTCTTTTCAGCAAAAGGCGCCAACTTTCACCACCAATTTAGTATGAAGATAACGCAGCAGTAACTCCAAGCAAGCTATAGCGGCCATCTTTAAGCAAAACGCTGTCTATTCACGGACAGCAAGCGGTGGCTTCACAACAGGTAAAACAGTCCAAAAAAAGCACAATTTCACACCGCAATTCTTACAATTCTTTGGCCCAGCCAATTTTTCAATAAAAGCCATTTAGGGCTTGGTCACTTTAAGGCAATAGTAGCACACAGTTCTTGTATCCGCAATGGCGCAGGAATGTTCGTTATCCTGTTCGTGACGCCACAATTTATGCAGCACGCCAGTCCTGCAGGGTTATAGCGAAGTGAGGTCACGGTCTAATGGGCAATCGAGGGTTACTCACTATTTGAGAGGAGAACCCTGTGCAGGCATGCGGCAGTGAAGGAGAGGTAGACACAAGTTCCTCTGGGGCACCCACTCTGTCTGTAGGGACCAGGCTGATGGTGGATGAGGTGCCCTGGATGTTACAGGTATTTTGCGTGCCTGGGGCAAAGGTCCCTTTTAGGATTCGTGACGCCAGTGCCTGTAACGGTGGCACACCGATTTATAGTAGTAATAAGTGAGGTACACAGGTGGTATAGTGAACCAAACGTTGCTTTACTTAAACAGTCCAACTTTGTACATCAAGATGGTAATGCAGTCCTTTATATCACAAGCTTCACAAGCAGGCTTATTTCACAAGATGGCAGGTATTAATCATGCAAGATACTCAGAGGGTAAATCATAACACACTCAGAATCAGGTTGTACCTTTCCTCAGAAATAGTGTACACTGTTCTTTTAGGAACTCCTGTCTGGTTTTCTATCCCAAGGCCCGGATGCCTAAATGCTGGCTTAAATCCTTGGTAAATATATATCTTCCTCCCGTATTAATTCTTGCTCTGCTACTGTATAGTTCCTCTGCCCATCAGCTTACTTATCTTGGCTGGAAATATCCTTACTTGGCTTGAGGGTAACTGCAGGTTTTCTCCCAGGAGGTTCTGTCCTTCTACTGGGGTGTCTTCTGAGCTAACTAAGGCTCTCTTGATCTTCAGGCAGGCTAGGGTTCTTTACTAACCTCCTGGTCATAGCTAGCAGCCCGGGGCTATTAAGCTGCATGTCAGGAGGAGGCCCTCAGCATATCTCTGGCTGGATGCCTTCTCACTTCTGTCTCTATAGACTCCTGACTATGAACTCCCTCCTTCCTGTCTGGGCCTGGACATTTATACTAGGGGCTCCCTATCTCCCTCTAGTGTCTAGGATGCCTAACTACACCCTAATAGGCCTGCTTATGCATAACACAGGGGAAACGTTGCATATAAAAGCAACATAGAAAATACTTTAAATGCATAATAAATACAAGACACTGTCCCTGGTGAGTAGAAGTAACACGCAACCCAATTGACCCTTGTGTAGTGCCCCACCTTTACCTAGTGGGACACTACATATGGTTCATGCTTATTGTAGGAGCAGAGTAAACTGACCTCCAAGCCAAACAGTAATACTTATAAGGACTGAGAAGACATCAGGATAGATCATTAATACTGATGGTGGGGTCCGACAACTGGTACCCCCACAATCAGCTACTTGAAGAGGCCATTGAGCACAGCGACTACCTTCCTCGTCCAGTGACGTTGCGTGCGTTGGTCACATGGGACTAAGTGCAGCTCAGTCCCATTGAAGTGAGTGGGCCTTAGATGTAATATCAAGCACTATACAGTGTATGGCGATGTGCTTGGTAAGCGTGATTTCAAACAGCTGATCATCGGGGGTGCTCGGAGTCGGACCCTTCCACGATTTGATGCATAAACTCCGTGCAAACCCTCTCTAGCCAACTGCCTATCATAAAAATTAAAGGGGTTTTCCAAGAATTTTATACTGATGACCTGTCCTCTGGGAGTTCAACACCAGGGCACCCCCGCCGATGAGCTGTTTGAGAAGACATTGGCGCTCGCCGTAGCTCCAAGGCCTGCTCCGTGTTCACTAAGCACAGCGCCGTACATTATACATTTGAAATGGCCAGGATACGGGTATGCTGACGCCACTTTAATGCAGTGGCCGGGTCTGTATTTGTTTGTGACGCCAATTGCAGCGTGCGCAGGGTACTACCCCAGGGCCCCTTCCAAGGTGTTATAAAGCACGTCCCAGATTAGAATGCCAGAGTGGTGTAATGGGCTATAATGTCTCTGTAGGATAGTGGTAATTTTGTCAACGGTGTCTCCTACCTGGGTACGGCCGGACTCCTGGCTCACTTGCAATAAATTTGAGTTGTAGTGATAGTAGGAGTAATAGAGGAATTTTGCAGATATATTGATGTCCAGACCTTTAGATAAAGTTCAAACTTGTTTTTACTTGACATAACTTGTATCCAAGAGTATACAGCTTTGGACTCTTGGTCCCAGCAGGTTTTGGGCAATCATTGGCAGGAATAAATACTTCTGCTTTAAATCTGGAGCTTGCAGGATAAACGTCTGCTTGGTAGCTCTGTAATTGTGACAGGAATTAATCTTCTGCACTTTTCTGTAACTTTTGCTGTATGGGCCAGACTAGCTGAAGAGGAATGGCTTCTCCTAGGTTTCTGGACTTGACTCACAGATAGATTCACAGGGGATGCTTTCTTCCTGGAAACTCTAAGGGTTGTCTGCAGTTTCTGCTTCTTCATCCAGCTGAGGCTGAAGGTGCTCAGACTGGGTTTCTGATCAGGTATCAGCCGAGACAAGATCCTTGTTGTCTTACCTATGCAGGGGTTCTCCTGAACGCTATCACACAGCCTTCCCCAAGCAGGGGTGATGCTACACTGACTCTAACTTCCTTCTCCACCCATGCTGCATTATGTGGAATCAGCCCACTCTCCACAGGGGGGGAGCTAAGCTGAAATAATTCATTCCAGCTCAGATACACTAAACTGGGACTTGTACCTTGCCAAAGGGTTGCTGCCACCTGCTGGCGAACCTTGAAAACTACAGGAACAATTGTGTTTAACATGGTTTTAGATGCACATTTATCTAAATTACATCAGATGACAATATAACGGCTCTTAGAAGATAGTAGCGGGGTAGAGGCGTGTAGTAACACAACCTTGGGGTGTTACACATTATAGTGGCTGTGATTAGTATCGGAACTCAGCCCCATTCACTTTCAATAGGGCCTGAGCTTGCACATAGGCCACATGACCAATGAATGTGCCTAGGCCAGTGGTGGCGAACCTATGGAACGGGTGCCAGAGGCGGCACCTCAGAGCCCTCTCTGTGGGCACTCGCACCCTGGAAAAAGTCTATGGTGTACCAATATGCCTTAGACTTTTCCTGCCAATCATCAGCGCAGGGCGTACTATGAACAGCACAGGCAGCACATTGAGTGTAGGCAGGATATTATAGCTAAATGATAAATTACATTGAAGATATAGTATATTGGTATTTCATTGCCATTGCAGTCTGGCACTTTGCGATAAATAAGTAGTGGTAGGTTGCGGTTTTGGCACTCTGTCCTCTATAAGGTTCGCCATCACTGGCCTAGGCTAACATGCGAAAAGGCTGCGGCGCTACTGCAAGTTCCAGTGCCTTCTCAAACAGCTGATCGCGCGGGGTCCAGATGTTAGACCCCCACTGATCATATACTGATGACCAAATTCTGACGATAGGTCATCAGTATAAAGTCTCCAGTATTCAGCATACATAGACTTTAATGGGGTACTACTGTACCCCTGTATGCCTCCAATTTCATACATAGGGACGCAGAGTTTTTCTATGGCCCTTCCCATCAGATTTTATTGACATCCTCCAATAAGCATTGATTTCTGATGTCTGGTATCATATGGTGCCACCATACAAATGCCTGTATTTTGGGCTCAGTTTAGTCTTCACATTGCAGTGACATACCAAGATTTTACCCTAAATTCGGTTTAGTTATTGGTATATGGCCATCATACATGCTCTAAAATTCGGCAATATGGCCGTCTGAAACATGCCTCAGTCTAAAAACCATTGGGGCCTAAATGACTGATTTCCACTTTCAAGGTAACGTGTTAAAAACCTTGTTATTCACCCATAACTACTAATTACCCTGTAAAACAAACGTAACCCACAAACAAGCCTAAAATAATCCCAGCAATCGTCTTGTTACTTTTCAAGCAGGAATCATTCTCCTCTACAATAGTAATCTCCAGCCTTGCGCTCCCAGCAATCCCCACATTTTAGATTGTCCTAGCGCTGGCACTAACAATTCACTGTTAATTGCTATCTATCTGCCTGGAATAAAGGATAGTCTTGCAGATAGACACAATAGTTTGTTACCAAGGGGTCAGTCATCAAGTCATGTATTGAAACTTCAGCGCCCCCCACCCCCATAATAACACGGAACAAATTGCAGCTCTCGGGCTCTGTGCACTCGATTATAGTGTGTTCATGAACTTGCAAGCTCTTAATTAAAAAAGTCATATTATAAAGGCGATGCAAACCACTTACAAGAACCGCCATGCTTTCTCCTAAGTAAATAAAATAGCTCGTGGTTAAAACTGTTGTCGACCCCCTTGGACCCTGAATGTAAGGTCTAAAAATTTAAGATCAGCTTTTATTGACCTGAAAGATCAATGAAAAATGTTTTTAAAAAAAATATAAAAATCATCTTTAAATTGAGATAAAAAATATCCAGGGTATATCATCACTTAGTGAGTCGTGGAGGTCTGATCCATAGAATCGTCAGGCAGATTTATCATGTAAGCAGGGGCACAGCTATAGGAAGTGTGCAGGTAAGCTGTCAGATCCAGGCCCCCCCATTCCTTAAAGTGTAACTGCCATTCTACTTTTATTTCTGTAATGTATAGGGGTTAAATTATATATACTTTAATTACTAAAATCGTACATTTCTATTAGAAAAATAGCTCTAAAGTGGCCCATTTGAGCCTTAGGGAACGGCCTCCTCTGTCTTCTGTTTACATAACAGTCAATGCCTGAGCAAGTCTCCACTGTTATGTAAACAGAAGACAGAGGAGCGTCGCTAAGGCTCAAAATGGGCCACTTTAGAGCTATTCTTCTAATAGAAATGTATGATTTTAGTAATTAAAGTATATTACAAAAATGGTCAGTATCACTGCCCCTATACATTACACAAATAAAAATAGAATGGCAGTGTGGCGAACCAACCACGCCACTGGGTTTTGGAGGGGCCTGGCTACCAGCCTCTTGCCCCCAGGATTATGAGCCCTCTCATCAGCCATGCAAAACTTAAACCCCATGGCGATTTGACTGTGTTTGTGGCATCTGAGCGCTCAGATCCAAGCCATATGGGGACATGTGGGTTTGAGATGTGTGACAGACCATCTGTCTGTGTAATTGTATTGTATGTTATGTGAGGGTACCCAGTTAGCTCATTTTATTGTATTCATGTTGTCTGAGTGCCATTCACCTAATAATATGCACTCAGACTTGAGCTGTCTGGGAATGTGTTAAATGTCTATGTGTATTGTAAAGGGTGGCACATTGTATGTTTGAGTAATGTGATGTCTGTTCCATTGTCCCACGTGTGTATGGGCCATTCCCCTTTGTCCCTGAGAGATAAATTGGATTACTCCCAATTGTCTCCGGGAACAGTGAGGAAGAAACCATGATGCATTGTGGGGATGTGTTGTAATATATTGATTGGTTGTATTTCAAAACCCTGTGGGCAGTACTATGTTTTTGGTTTGTGAATAAAAGAGGCTGTACGTGAAGTACAGTCAGTTCCCTGTTTTATCCTTCATCATGTTGAGGCTGATGTTTGGGTAACTGATCGACGCTGGGGATTGCTATACACTGGAGATTTGCTATACTCCCCTGGCTATAACTACTAGCTCTTTTAAGAGCT
This sequence comes from Bufo bufo, assembly GCF_905171765.1. Classification (NCBI taxonomy): domain Eukaryota; kingdom Metazoa; phylum Chordata; class Amphibia; order Anura; family Bufonidae; genus Bufo; species Bufo bufo. The sequence goes on from NC_053394.1 coordinate 48,802,644, forward strand.
GTTCCTGCTCTCTGGTTTAGGAGAGGTTCACCCACTGGATCCTTGTCGTAGGTCCAGGGTGGGTAGGAGACGGTGAGACCTCAACCAAGCTTCGGCGGTTCGTGGGGTCTGCAGTGCGAGGTCCTCGGGAGAAGCACTAGGAGCATCTATCAACGGAGGTACCCGGTCGGGGTCATAGGCGTTTCGTTACAGGGCAGTTATACTTTAAAGGAGTTGTCCAGCTTTTACTAAGTAATGGCCCCTTTCCTGGTGGTTATTGGCACGTTCCGACACCTGCACCCCCGATGATCAGCTCCCTCCATAACACAGTTGACGGTGCTGTGTTTAGCGCCCAGACTACACCCGCACAATCTGAACAGTGAGGATGTGTGTCAGATTAGAAATGCTTTTTAATCTTAGATTATTTTTTTTTAATCACTTTTCATTGATCTTTCAAGTTCATTAAAAGTTGTCCTTTAATTTTTTTTAGTTCCCCGGTGATCTGATAGTGAAGGCCATCATTAGCTGATTGGTTTTTTCAAATTTATGACGCTACATACCTTTGGTGGATCCAGCGCCAGTCTAAATTGTAAGACAGCTTCCTTGCTGTCTTACATTTAGACCATTTTCTATGCCTAAAACAGGCGTAGAAAATGATGAATGAGAAGGGCCTGCCGGTCCGTCCCAGAACGCCCACTTTTTTTAGACCTGCGGTGAGCGGGGAAAATTTGCAGGTCTGTGGTGCAAATAACGTTGTGACACAATCGGCGCAAGAAATACGCCCTATTATAGCGTATTTCCGGATAGTAAATGGACACCCTTACTGTTTCGTTATTTGCATTGCATGCTTTTATTCTGCATATTCCCCTGGTAATGTGTGTGGGCTCAGCACGGTGCAATTGTGATGCCAGTCTAGCACAGCCACATGATGCCACTCTCCTCACTTACACATACTAGATGTAATATGGCTTTTCTTCCCCCTCCTCCTCCTCCTGGATTTTTCATATATATTCTAACATGAAACAAGAGCTGTCTGCAGCAGGTATTCAGAGATCCTGTCTTTGTAAGCAGAGGTGGGCACCGGATCTTTGACAGACGCAGGTAACTGCAGAGGACTGCCCTGGTGCAATGCGATATTACTGTAGTAAACTGCTGAAATAGAGGTGCTTGCGCATGTGTAGGAGCACCAGCAGAGTACTGACAGTTCTGGGGTTCTGGGTTCTGCATACGCACAATCACCTTACTGGATTGCTGTGGGCAGATGTTACGGATGGCAGGTAAAGGACGGCCAGAAGTAGACAACGAGAGAAGGAGACCCCGGTGTAAGAACAGTACATGTAGCCCTTAGAGATGAGCAAATCGCTCAAAATTAGATTTGGGTTCGATTCGGTTCTAAATAGATTTTTACCAGAATTGAAGGTACTCCAATTGGCCTGAAAACGTGTGTATGGCCTCCTAGGACTTATTTTATTTATTTTTTTACATTTTTAGTAGTTTATATATCTATATATTTTTTTTAATTTTACTCTTTCTGTATCTCTCTCCCCAGAATTTGCCCGAATCGAATGACTCAAACTTTACAAGACTCACGTTGAATCAGATTAATTTCGAATCGATTTGATCGTCTCTAGTTGCCCTTGCTCTTCAGTAGCTCACCACAGTGAGCCTAGCAGCAGCAATTTTGTGATGCAATTGTGTCATAGACTTGTATTGAGCCTCAGTACAACTCTATGGGAATGACTAGTTGACCAGTAGTTTTTAGATTTAAACAACAGTCTAGACAGAGCTAAACCAGATGGTCAAAAGTTTATTGTGTCTGGTTTCTCCCTCCAAAACTTAGCTCCGTATATTCTCTTATAGTAACTGTGGAAAAGTACTGTGAAAGCCCCCCAAGGTCTCTCATTATTAGCCGGCTGTTCAAATACAATGCAATAAGAGGGAAAATGAACAGGGAATATTACTATGAACTTATAAAATATCGTTCAACAATACAAAACAGTTTAAGTGTAACAGCTTAAATAACAGTTCAAGTTAACCCTTCAAAGTGCAGTAATAAGGGAGTTGATGGCTTTGCGTAGTAGCAATAGGGGCAAATGCTCTATAACCTGCTACTGCAGATTGCACTGGCATTTTCATAGTGATAGGTTCCTTTTACCCCTTAGCTCCATGTAGCTAACTGCACAAGCTGCCCATATAATATGTCCACCTCTGAATGCGACCATCAGTAAAGATAATAAGATAATCCTTTGATAGTACCACCGTGGGGAAATTCAGTGTTACAGCAGCATAGAGAATACAAAACTCCAAAATGAAGGCATTACAGTGACAGTAGGGTACCGATAAACAGTAGAAAATAAGGATATAGATATCACTTAAAAAAAGCTTAGCTTAATAAAATTCAGTCTCTGGATGGAATGATATCCGCAGGAACCCCAGTAGACCAGGCATGGCCAACCTGCGGCTCTCCAGCTGTTGTAAAACTACAACTCCCACCATGCCCCTGCTGTAGGCTCATACCTGTAGGCTGTCTGGGCATGCTGGGAGTTGTAGTTTTGCAACAGCTGGAGAGCCTCAGGTTGGCCATCCCTGCAGTAGACGATGAGTGCAGTCTATCTCCGCTTGGGTTGCTGTTGTTTGTACAGCCTAACAGCCGCATATCATGTTCTGAAAAAAGCCTGGTGGATCTGCAGGAATGTAGTCCATCAGACAATGAAAGACTTTCTGAAGGTGCGAGAGCTCCGGTTTCTATAACATCCTCAGATTCCTCAATAAAACTGCTTTAGCTTCTTTGAAGCACCAGGAACACAGAAGGTCAGAGGATGAAATAAGAAGGTGGAAAGCAGGACACCTTCTCCTGTTAAAGAGAAGCTGCGAGAAACACGATTCTCCTGTAGTCACAGACACTTCAAAGCACGTTTTTTAGACCCAAATTTTGATGAAGCCTGGGGCTATCAAACATTCAGCGGTGCAGCGCGTTAAATAAGGATCTTATTAGCATTTACTTCAATCTTAAGGAAAATATGAATTTTACAGCATAAAGTAAATCTTCAAAGAGTAGAATCACTGTGCGGACAGACCCAAAAAACGGACAGCAATGATAAAGACAACATGGTGGATACTGCAGAGTCGTCCAACCATAATGGTTCCCATACACGGCTGTCCTTGCCATTTGAAACAATAACAGGTACAAGTTGAGCCTGGCAATTAGCAGTCATCTGCATGTGGATATTGTACAAGCCCTCCTCACACGTCCGAGAATCACAGACGAGTGGGAGTCCATGTTCTTCACAGACAGCACATGTGTCTTGACTTTAGGCTACTTTCACACTTGCGTTGTGAGGATCAGTCTGTTGCCGGCTCTGCCTGCCGGATCCAGAAATCTGTATGCAAACGGATATCCTTTGTAGATGGATCTGGATGCGGATCCGTCTGACAAATGCATTGAAATTCCTGATCCGTCTCTCTGGTGTCATCCGGAAAAAACGTATCCGATATATATATTTTTTTCATTTTTGAAAGGTCTGCGCATGCAGAACACTAGGTACCGGATCCGGCATAAATACATTTCAATGGAAATTAAAGCCGGATCGGTGTTCCGGCAAGTGTTCCGGAATTTTGTGCGGCGAAAATACTGCAGCTTGCTGCGGTATTTTCTCCGGCCAAATACCGTAAGAGGGACTTTACCGAAGACATCCTGATGCACACTGAACGGAATGCTTTCCATTCAGAATGCATTAGGATAAAACTGAAGTGTTTTTTTCCGGTATTGAGTCCCTAGGACGGAACTCAATGCTGGAAAGAATAACGCTAGTGTGAAAGTACCTTTAGCTTATTCACACAGTAGAAAAACAATGGGGTCATGCACTCCTTTGGAATGTTTTGCAGACAAAAGCACAAAGCACATCCAGGTCCATGAAAACCATGGACAAAAAACGCATGGCATCCATGTCCTGTACATTTTTCTTAGATCCATTGCAAAGAAAAAAAAAAAAAAAGATTAACCATGGTGAAAAAAAAACACAGAACATCTTGAACTATGATCTCTGGGAATGCAAGACTTGGATGCAACACAGTCAAGTATTTGCATCAGCAAAATGGACAAGGACGTTTGTGAATAAGCCCAAAGACTAAGGGGTCACTAATGGTCGTGTGACCATTCATCGTTTTAACACCTTTTGCAGTCACTGCTGTATTAAACCTTTAAGGTTATCAATAAACTATGGATGGTCTCATATCCAATGCATTGGTTGGGCTCATATACTTTTATATATTATATATATTTTTTTTTTCATGGTTTATGGTTCTGATATTGTATTAAATTTGATTCATGAGCGAGTAAGTAAAAATGCATATATATATATACAGTACAGACCAAAAGTTTGGACACACCTTCTCATTCAAAGAGTTTTCTTTATTTTCATGACTATGAAGGCATCAAAACTATGAATTAACACATGTGGAATTATATACATAACAAACAAGTGTGAAACAACTGAAAATATGTCATATTCTAGGTTCTTCAAATTAGCCACCTTTTGCTTTGATTACTGCTTTGCACACTCTTGGCATTCTCTTGATGAGCTTCAAGAGGTAGTCACCTGAAATGGTCTTCCAACAGTCTTGAAGGAGTTCCCAGAGATGCTTAGCACTTGTTGGCCCTTTTGCCTATACTCTGCGGTCCAGCTCACCCCAAACCATCTCGATTGGGTTCAGGTCCGGTGACTGTGGAGGCCAGGTCATCTGGCGCAGCACCCCATCACTCTCCTTCATGGTCAAATAGCCCTTACTTTAAAAGTTTTCCCAATTTTTCGGCTGACTGACTGACCTTCATTTCTTAACCACTTCCCGTCCGCCCATAGGATATAAACGTCCTATGGGTGGACCTCTATTTCTGAAAGCACGTTTTAAAACGTCCTTTCAGAAATAGCAGCTGCACGCTAATCGTGCAGCTGCTGATCGGGTTGCCCGCTGTCAGTGACAGCAGGGCAACCCAGAGAGGAGGCAGGGACAGTGCCCAGGTGTCCCTGCCTTCCGGATCGCTGCAGACACAGCGCTCACCGAGCGCTGTGTATGCAGAGCAGGAAGCGCTATGCGCTTCCTGTTCCGGCCCGGCGGTCATGTGACCGCCGGGACCGGAGAGTGCAGGGGCTGTGTGAGGTCTTTCACAGACCTCGATCAGCCCTGCTCTGAGGCTGTACAACGCAGTATAACGCTGTACAGCCTCTCTGGGGGGTGCATTTCTTCTGTAACTGGAGCTACTATGTCAGCCCCAGTTACAGGAGAAATCAACAGTGAAAAAAAAAAAAGAAAAAGTTAAGTAAATGTCCCCCAGAGGTCTTGTATGACCTTATGGGGGACGAAAAGTGTAAAATAAAAAAATATAATAAAAGGTTTGAAAATAAAAAAATAAAAAAAAGTTTCACATGTAAAAAAAAAGTCCCCAAGTAAGGAATGAAAAAAAAATGTTAAAAATAGAAAAAATAAAATAGACATATTTGGTATTTCCGCGTCCGTAAAAACCCAGCTCTATAAAAATATCACATGACCTAACCCTCGGGTGAACACCGTAAAAAAAGTTTAAAAAAACTGTGTCAAACAAGCAATTTTTGTCACCTTGCATCACAAAAGGTGCAACACCAAGTGATCAAAAAGCGTATGTCCCACAAAATAGTACCAATAAAACCGTCACCTCTTCCCGCAAAAAATTAGCCCCTACATAAGAAAATCTCTCAAAAAATAAAAAAAACTATAGCTCTTAGAATATGGAGACACTAAAACATCATTTTTTTTGTTTCAAAAATGCTATTATTGTGTTAAAGTGAAACAAATAAAAAAAAGTATACATATTAGGTATTGCCGCGTCCGTAAAAACCAGCTCTATAAAAATATCACATGAGCTAAACCCCTCAGGTGAACACCGTAAAATTTTTAAAGAAAAACTGTGTCAAAACAAGCAATTTTTGTCACCTTGCATCACAAAAGGTGCAACACCCAAGTGATCAAAAATGCGTATGTCCCACAAAATAGTACCATAAAACCATCACCTCATCCCGCAAAAAATGAGCCCCTACATAAGAAATCTCTCAAAAAAGAAAAAAACTATAGCTCTCAGAACATGGACACATTAAACATATTTTTTTTTGTTTCAACAAATGCTATTATTGTGTAAAACTTTAATAAATGAGAAAAAGTATACATATTAGGTATCGCCACGTCCGTAACAATCTGCTCTATAAAAATGTCACTTGACTGAACCCCTCAGGTGAACGCTGTAAAAATAAATAAATAGAAACTGTGCTAAAACAACCAATTTTTTGGTCACCTTGCCCCATAAAGTGTTATAATGAATGATCAAAAAATCATATGTACCCAAAAATAGTACTAATAAAACTGGCACCTTATCCCCTAGTTTCCCAAAATGGGGTCACTTCTTGGGAGTTTCTACTGTAAGGGTGCATCAGGGGGCTTCAAATGGGACATGGCATCTAAAAACCATGTGGAGTTCCTTTTCTTCTGCGCCCTGCCGTGTGCCCATACAGCAGTTTATGAGCACATGTGGGGTGTTTCTGTAAACCGCAGAATCTGGGTAATAAATATTGAGTTTTGTTTGGCTGTTAACCATCGATGTGTTAAAGAAAAAAATTGATTAAAATGGAAATCTGCCAAAAAAGTGAAATTTAAAATTTGATCTCCATTTTCCTTTAATTCTTGTGGAACGCCTAAAGGGTTAACAAAGTTTGTAAAATCGGTTTGAATACCTTGAGGGGTGTAGTTTCTACAATGGGGTCATTTATGGGGGTATCCACTATGTAGGCCCCACAAAGTGACTTCAGACCTGAACTGGTCCTTAAAAAGTGGGTTTTGGCAATTTTCTTAAAAATTTGAAGAATTGCTTCTAAACTTCTAAGCCTTCTAACGTCCTAAAAAAATAAAATGACATTTCCAAAATGATGCCAACATAAAGTAGACATATGGGGAATGTTAAGTAATAAATATTTTATGAGGTATCACTTTCTGTTTTAAAAGCAGAGAAATAGAAATTTAGAAAATTGCGAATTTTTCAAATTTTTGGGTAAATTTGGGATTTTTTCATAAATAAAGGTGAAATATTTTGACTCAAATTTATGACTATCATGAAGTACAATGTGTCACGAGAAAACAATCTCTGAATGACTTGGATAAATAAAGGCGTTCCAAAGTTATTACCACATAAAGTGAGATATGTCAGTTTTGCTAAATTTGGCCTGGTCAGGAAGGGGGCAAATGGCCCAGATGGCAGGTGGTTAAAGTAATGATGGCCACTCGTTTTTCTTTACTTAGCTGCTTTTTTCTTGCCATAATACAAATTCTAACAGTCTATTCAGTAGGACTATCAGCTGTGTATCCACCTGACTTCTCCTCAACGCCACTGATGGTCCCAACCCCATTTATAAGGCAAGAAATCCCACTTATTAAACCTGACAGGGCACACCTGTGAAGTGAAAACCATTTCAGGGGACTACCTCTTGAAGCTCATCAAGAGAATGCCAAGAGTGTGCAAAGCAGTAATCAAAGCAAAAGGTGGCTACTTTGAAGAACCTAGAATATGACATATTTTCAGTTGTTTCACACTTGTTTGTTATGTATATAATTCCACATGTGTTAATTCATAGTTTTGATGCCTTCATAGTCATGAAAATAAAGAAAACTCTTTGAATGAGAAGGTGTGTCCAAACTTTTGGTCTGTACTGTATATTATAAAGGTTTGTTCTTAATTGCCTCCTTCTTACCCCTTGCACTAAGATGACTGCACAGTGCCACTTGTTATGGTATCTACTTTACTCCGTAACATAGGGTAATGTCTCAATCAGGCTTGGACTGGACCACAGGGGTACAGGTGAATCCCCCGATGGGCCCCTGAGCAAGTTGGGCCCCTAGTCTCCCACCCCCTGCACAAGTGGCACATAACACAGTAGACCTACTGCACTACATACATATATTCAGTGTACAGAATCTCAACCGGCCTACTGTATGTCCATATAAAAAAAACTGATAGATTATTATAGAAATGCCCCAGTTTATTATTATGGACACGATCAGAGCTGAGATGACTTCTAGGTCTAGAGGAAAGCTGCCAGTGTCCTCTTCTCCCCAGGACATACCTTCTCACAGTTGCTGCAGGGACCCCCATATTCAATCATCTGGTAGCATCCATACTGTGGGCCCCCAAAATAAATTTTACTGGTGGGCCCCAGGCACCCCAGTTTGACATTGGTCTCAATACTAGTCTCTCCAGAGACTTTTGGCCACTATCTGCAAAAACCTATTTTATATTATGGACAACAGTCTCCTGAACGTGTACTTCAATATATCTGAGCATACCTTATAGGCTTTATGTTACATATCACTTGATATTCTAGTTGTTCCCTTCAATCGTGTGGCTCAGTGCCGCTACTGGACTGATTAGGGCTCTTCTGATGGTGTACTCAACTGTAGTTTCAGTCTTTTACTTTTTTATGTGTAGAAATAAAAAGCTAACAATCTAGAATTATCAACGATACATAGAGGAACGTCTTTTATTTCACTTCTGAAAGACTAAAACCGGTCATACACAAGAGATAAGTCAGGGAAACTCACCAATAACAATAGGACTGGCTGACAATCTCCATTTGTATGTGGGCATACCTGCTGGCTTTGGATGGCAGATACTGAGGAAAATGGGTTTCAACATGGCCGTCCTGCAGGTCCCCCTTGAAGTAGAAAAGCATGCTCATCAGTTTATGGTGGATTGGGCAGAAAAAGCTATTTCATGGGGATAACCCCTACCCCAAGACCTTGGTACAGGGTGGTACTCCAGAGAATATCAAATAGATGAGTAGGAATGAAGGCAAAGTCTTAATCAATGAATGTAGAAATTGGTTAGTTGGACAAGTCGGGGGGGGGGGGGGGGGGAGCAGAGAGAGCAAAGTACAGTATCAGATAACAGGAGTAAATCTGGTTACCAAGGCAAGAAAATTGTGAAAACCAATCAGAGAAATCACAAATCTAGTAGTAAAAAAAACTGAAGTATGAGAAACATTAGATACACAGATATAACCGGTACCAATGGCAGTGAGAAAATAGTGGTTGCTATGTGGTGACCCATACTGCACATGTGCTACCCAGCCCCTCGTCTGCACATTCTGGGCATTAAATGCACATCAGCTGAAGAGGTAACACCAGGGTCCTGCTACCTGGGGGTGCCCAAAGGCCCCTACAAGGTGCCACTAGTTACATATGTTACATATTGGCCCCATTTACCCAACAGAGGACAAAAGAGCGTTCTTTTTTATACTGTATGGAACAGCACATCAGACTGCACTATTACAGCCAGTGATATCTAGTAAAAATACCCTATACTGCGCAGTATACTTGAACATAATTGTCCATGGGTTATGGCAGTAATGGCGAACCTTTTACAGACCGAGAGCCCAAACTGAAACCCAAAACCCACTTATTAAGTGCCAACACGGAAATTTAACCTGAATACTGAAAAATACCGGCCAAGTTAATCTGTGGGGCCATGGCTTAACACGGGCCCCAGTAAAATCAGTGCCCCAGTTGGCACCCCCAGAATTAAAAATGTCGCATTAGTGGACCCAGTATTAATAATGCCCCATTAGTGGTTTCCAGTATTAATAAGGCCCCCCATTGGTGGCCCCCAGTATTAATAATGCCCCATTAGTGGCCCCCAGTATTAATAAGGCCCCTATTAATGGCCCCCCAATAAAATCAATGGCCCAATTAATGGCCCCCTAGTATTATTGTTCCTCCATTAGTGGCCCCCGGTATTAATAATGCCCCAGTAGTGGCCCCCAGTATTAATATTTCCCCCTTTAGAGGCCACAGTATTATTAATGCCCCTTCCCCACTCTTCTTGTACAAATAAAAATAAGCATCACCTCATTCATTTGATCACGCCACGATGGACACTGGCTGCTCACTGGATGCCCAGGACAAGACCTGCTTCAGTGTGATGACGTTTCGCAGGTCCTGCTGATACAAGTCAGTGCAGCGAAATGTCATCACGCTGGAGCAGGTCTTGCGCATCCAGTGAGTAGCGAATGTTCCCCGTGGCGCGATCAAATGGATAAAGTGAATTTTATTTTTTATTTCTTTAACACAAGCAGAAGAAGGGGGTGAGGGGCAAAGACTGCTCCACAATGGAAGCGCCAATTAGTAGCAGTACACAGGTGGCAACCCTGCGCAGGGCCCACACAGAGCCATAAGTTCCCCACCAATGGGTTATGGATACCATTTCATTAAAATACATCGAAATTTCTGGAAATGCTCCAGATCGAAACCTCAGATAGACAGTGTGCAAAAACTGCCTAAGAAAGTAGTACATAGAATCGTGTACTTCATAAGGTCTACATCAAGTTTATGACAAGAATAATGATCACATCGGAAGTGCACTGAGAACAATACCGGATCAGCAAATGCAGACGCTGCCAGAGGAGCACTCAGACGGTGATAGATAATTGCTTCACAAAGACAAGGTTCAGTACAGTGCCCATGACTAAGGCTACTTTCACACTAGCGTTTAAGTTTTCCGGTATTAAGTACCGTCATAGGGGCTCAATACCGGAAAAAACGCTTCAGATTTGTCCCCATTCATTGTCAATGGGGACAAAACTGAACTGAACAGAAGGGAATGCTCCAAAATGCATTCTGTTCCGTTTAGTTGCGCTCCCAGACCGGAGAGAAAACCGCAACATGTTGCATTTTGCTTTCCGTCCTGGGATGCGGAGCAAGACGGATCCAGCATTACCCCCAATGCAAGTCAATGGGGACGGATCCGTTTTCTCTGACATAATCTGCCACAATAGAAAACAGATCAGTCCCTTATTGACTTTCAATGGATTTAATGACAGATCCGTCTTGCCAATTTGTCACAGGGCCAACTTACCTTCTTTGTTCAAAAAGTTAATATTCTGAACCACTTTTTGGTAACTTTAAGATCTGAAATGCATATTGATATTGTATGTCTTTATACACTAGCCAAATAGTCTTTATACAATGCCAAATTTCAGGCAAATTCATAGACATCTTGAAATTGTAATTGAAAAAATTGGGAATCTTGGCTGAATGTCTGTATTTGACACCTGAGAATACAAACTTTTTGAATGCACCTAGTGTCACGGGATGCCGGGGCGCCTGCTCTTCTCTGCGCCGCTGGCGTCCCGTTTCTGTGCAGGAGTGAGGACGCGCACTGCGTCCTCGTCTCCTTGGTAATAGGGGGCGGGATGGACCTGGGGAGGGCTTAGCGCCAAGCTGGGCACTCGGTGCTCAGCTGTTCTTCCTAGTGCGGGTCATGTGGTGCTGGCCACGTCACATGACCCCAACTAGCCAGTATTTAACAGGCAGGCTGCTGGCCACAGGTTGCCTGTTAATTTAGGTTCCTGGCGATTGTTTCATTCCTGTATGCTTACCTGATCCTGTTCCCTGAGGATCCTCTGCCTGCTCCTCCTGTACTGCGCATCCCTCCTGGTATTCTGACCTCGGCTTCCACTTGACTATTTTTTGCCTAATCCGTCTGTGCTACGCTGCTCTCTTGGTATTGACCCGGTCCGTTCACTATCCGTTTTTGTCTTGTCTGTTCTCCCAGCACGTATCCTAAGTTAGGGACTGCCGTCCAGTTGTCCCCTGTCTTCAGGACTCGTGAGGCAAGTAGGCAGGGCCAGGGGTGAGGGTGGAGCGCAGTGGTCACTATCCTCCCCCCTGTGTGTGTGTGTGTGTGTGTGTGTATGTGACCGTTACACCTAGAACATGAAAACTTTATTTTGTGTTCTTGAAATATGATTTATATATGTGTTGTAAGGTTATTTCACATACTTAATTAAGCACTGATTGATTCTGTCCCTTTTAATCATTATATCACCTTCTATATTCCTTGTAATAATATTCCTTGTTATGTAGTGAGTCAGGGATAGTTAGAGACATGCACACTGGACATCCTTAGGAGGAGGGGATGAAATGTATAAACCTTTTTGCACAAAGACAAATAAGTGGAACTCTGCTGAGAACATCATCCAGGTAGGATGTTGAAGGTCATTATCTTTCTCTTATCACCATGGGGTGTCGGTCATGTTCTATGACATGGTAACAGGAGCAGCCCCCCCCCCCCCATATTGTATGTATTATACTGTATGTGATTTGATTTACCTTATATTTAATCACACCTAGTAAATATTTTTATCACTTAGCCTGCTTAAGCCTATTTATTCTCAAATCGCTGAATTCACGTTAAAACAACCTATAGTCACTATAATTAATGGTGTTTTCTGAAAGTACAACTTTGATGACCATTCCTCAACATAGGTCATCAATAACTGATAAGTAGGAGTCCGACTCTGTGCAACTTCAATGATCAGCTGTTTGAAGAGGCCACAACACTCTAGTGAGTGCTACAGCTTCTTCCTAGGTCAGAGACGTCATGTTGGCCCATTTGCTGCTCAGACTCATTCAAGTGAATGGGCCTGGGCTGCAATACCAAGCACAGCCACTATATAATGAATGGCGCTGTGCTTGGTAAGCTGTGAAAGCTGTGAGGCGTACCAGGATTCTGACACCCACCGATCTGATATTGATGACCTATGCTGAGTATAGGCCATCATTATCTCATGCCTGGAAAATCCTTTTAATCAACTTGATTACAAATATGATTTACCTATAGTCACTATAATTAATCATCAATTACTTAGCCTTGGAGTCTGTAAAAAAGTGGTCTGGTGTTTGATACATATCACAGTCCACTGTTAACCAATATTTGGATACATTTGGAAGAAAATAAAGTTAAAATAACATAGACATAAATGTGGAGACAATGTATAATTTCTAGCAACACATTTCTTGAGATGCCCCCTTTTTAAATCATTCCAATTGTTGTTTGGACTATAAAAAAAAAAAGCAAGACTTAAGGAATCAGTGAAATTATGAACCAGTAGGGAAAAAAAATCATCCCTTTTTCATCTTTTTTGTTTGCTATTGTTTGCAGACTTCTGTCTAACACCTCCTATTACATCCCTCGACACCAGAAGATGCATATGGAAGAAAACACGAAACATCTGACCTCATATTAACACTAAGAAACATATGCTCAGAGTGTGAGTCATGGCCATGAAACGGCACTAGATGTAATCAGTGTAATGTGGTGTGCTGTAGTTCTAGAATCAGCGTTCAGAGGAATATGGCGCCTTTTATCACACCTCAGTTAATAAAAATGACTACTGTTAGGCCCCTCTCCCACACCGGGTATTGCAGAGGCAAAATAGGCTGCATATTCCGCTATAGAAACTGCCACAGCTTCTCAATTTGAATTCCGCTGACCAGCTCTTGATTTGCCCCCACTGAATGGAGTTAGACCACGAACAGACTCCTGTCACGGCTTTCAGAGGCATCCGCAACATAACCTTTCTTGGCGCATTCGGGACTATAAACCACCATTAACACAAATGACCATGACTAAGAGCGCTTTGCACACTTGTAGGTTTTTTCTGTGTTTTTAATATGATTTATTCCATGTGAAAAATAAAGGAGTTTTATGGGACTTGTGCTGGAATGTGCACGAACGGCAGTACAGCCTCCCATTGAAAACAAGAAAGGCAGATTCCGCCTTGTCCGTATTCTATATTTCATTTTCTTATTGTATTATTATTATTATTATTATTATATCCTATTACAACGGGAAAAGTTTTTGCAGCATAACTAACTGATCATATCCTTAGGCTCCCATTCTCATGATGCAGGCCAAAGAAGTACCCCGCAGGTTCTGTGCACATGGATCTAAGGATGTGGTATACAATGAAGGTGGGCATCAATGAGCATTATCCTCCATAGAAGAGCGTGACTCTCAGGTGGGGAATGGCCATAGACCTTACAGGGAAATTTCCCGGTGGGCCGATGCCCAAGGGGCCGTCTGAGCCCTTCTCATGGCCGGCCAGTGGAAGTTTTTTAGGGATGTATTTTGTGCTGATGGGGGCAGTATTTTGTGAGGGGCTGTGGTATTTGGCTCTGTTGGGGTGGTATAATGTGCCGCAATATGGTATTGCTGGCCACACCTACTTGTGTTGGCCCTGTCTTCCATCAATTTGGACCTGACTACAAAATGGCGGCACTTTTTTTTTCTTCACTTTTTCCGTATTTTTTCCAGGGCCACTTTAAGTTCCCAATCCGCCCCTGGCGACTCTTGTCCACCAGCTCTAAGATGTCATGAAGCTAAGGGTGGGCAGATCATTTGGGCTACCGGGCACTATGTTCTCACCCAGAGCAGGGGGTCCAACACAAAATTATTCCATTTTTAGGGGGCTGAAGGCCCTTCATGCTATAGGCCCAGTAAAACAACTAGGCTGAAGTAATATTGTGTTATGCCATGTAGCTGCATCACACAATGGCTGTAGGTAGTACAGGGCCAATGACACTTATTGCCTGTAGTCCCTGACTACTCTAATTCCACCCCTGACACACAATAACCACATTAACCCTTTTGACAAGCTTTGTCTTAATTTCTTTCCTCCAATGAGGGGCATACACAGATCTCAAAGAATCCCATAACAAAACTTAGTATGGGCCCCCTTATATCACCCAGTTTCCCAGTACACGTGTGCCAAACAGTCCCAGGCTATTACGGCAGTGGGTGTGGAACCACTGTGTCAACCAACAGATTTAACTTTGGGCTACTCCTAAGGGTGTTATCCTGACAGTCCTCTGGTTTTCACACTTTAACCTCTGTACAGGGATCTAGACTTCTCTGCAGGGGAACCACCAGGCTGCTACCTCCAGGAGCAGTCTCTGTATGACTGACAGCTGACAGAAGGGATTAGAATAAATACATTGAAAAATCTCCTGCTTCACTTCTATTACAAAGCTGCCTGTCTGCAGCCACCACTAGGGGGAGCTCAGTGCATAGGAATTAATGCAGTTACAATTGACTGAAATGGAAGCTGTAATCATCCCTTAGCACAGAGCTCCCCCTAGTGGTGGCTGCATGAAAATACAGTGTTTTCACACTGAAAAGTCAAGATGGAGTTCAAGGACGCCACTGCCTCCAATGTGATCTGCTCTGTTAGTGGCTCAGATGATAAAAGACCTATCTTAGTCACTGTGATATATGATATATGCCATTAGTGAAGTTTCTATACAAAACTTCCTTAAGCATAAAAACATGAACAAGAGGAGCCGTCCTTTTAAGCGGCTATTATTTTGAATTTGATTTCAATATAATGAATACCTTCTCTGTATAACCAGGACCACTTATCCTTGGTTCTCCTATACAGACACTTCTCCATTTTTCTAAAGCATTTATTAAGTCTTGGAAGCTTAGATACATAAAGAGGAGTCAAGAGGTTGTCAGAGCCCTGTCATCGGGACCGGAGGAATGCTCCTCGTCACAAACGTGACCTGTTACATTACAGGCACTGCAATTAAAGGGTTTCAAAATGTTACACAATTTATCAATTTCTCAAAACCTCTGCTTGTTGCCAGTGAATGCATGAATGTAAACACTATTGCATACACGCAGGGGCTGGAAATCTGTCCTGACAGAGATCTGTCCTGACCGTGTCCAGCCGACATAGTAGGTGGACAGCTTGTAACAAGAGGGAGAGCTTTTTTATAAGTTTCAGTCAGTTTCTTTCTCCATTTACTGTGATGCACTAAGGTCTCCAACCTGTGAGTCTCGCAAAACTACAACTCCTCCCAGATAAGATGCATATGTCAGGGCATGCTGGGAGTTTTCTAACAGCTGGACAGCCACCGGTTGGAGACCAATAGTGCAGCTCAATGGTAAAGGGGTCTCTGATGGTTGGGGTCCAGTAGACAGCAGCCCCGCCATTAAGCTATTTGAAGAGGCCGTTGCACTGCCTCTACCTAGGCCAGTAACATCACGTTCGTGGGTCACATAGTTTGCAGCTCTGTCCCATTTGAGTGAATGGTGCTGAGCTGCAATACCAAGCACAGCCACTATACAGTGGACGGCACTGTGCTTAGTTAGATGCAAGGAGGCTGCAGTACTCACCGGAGCACCGTGGCCGCTTCAAAAAGCTGATCGCGGGGGTGTCAGATGTCAGACCCCAGATACTTATGACCTGGTTGTGTTGTGTACTGCGCCTGGTGAGCTGCACTGCTACCTCCCTCCATAGGAGCGGTGCTGCTGCTCGGCTGACGCGAGGTTTGGCACAGTGCACTAGATATCTGACAAAGGGCAAGCAATCGTCACAGAGTATTTGTGAGAGAAACCACCTCCGCGACAGATTGCAGAATAAGTGACAGCGACCACAACAAGACAATCAGCTGTCGCTGCCAGCCCAAATGTGCAGCCTGATCTTTTTAAACAACTACCTTTAGGCATTATCTCCTTTGAATACTGGTTTTAATAATAAATAATAAAGTCTAGAAGTTTTAATACACACCTAGGACCCCTAAAAGGACTGTTTGGTCAATTGACCGTGGTTAAACTTTGACATAACACAGTAGACTTACTGCACTACATACAGTACAGACCAAAAGTTTGGACACACCTTCTCATTCAAAGAGTTTTCTTTATTTTCATGACTATGAAAAAAGTGTAGAACCTAGAATATAATATATTTTCAGTTGTTTCACACTTGTTTGTTATGTATATAATTCCACATTTGTTAATTCATAGTTTTGATGCCTTCATAGTCATGAAAATAAAGAAAACTCTTTGAATGAGAAGGTGTGTCCAAACTTTTGGTCTGTACTGTACATATATTCAATGTACAGAACCTCAACCAGCCTATGTTCATATAAAAAACTTGATAGATTATTAAAGAAGCTACCAGGTTTATTATTATAGACACAATCAGAGCTGAGATGACTTCTAGGTCTAGAGGAAAGCTCCCAGTATCCTCTTCTCCCCAGGACCTACCTTCTCAGAGTTGCTGCAGGGACCCCCATATTCAATCATCTTGTAGCATCTTGCTGCTGTGTGAGCAGGTAATACAGTTGCAAGAAACATTATGTGAACCCTTTGAAATGATATGGATTTCTGCACAAATTAGTCATAAAATGTAATCTGATCTTCATCTAAGTCACAACAATGGACAATCACAGTCTGCTTAAACTAATAACACACAAAGAATTAAATGTTACCATGTTTTTATTGAACACACCATGTAAACATTCACAGTGCAGGTGTAAAAAGTATGTGAACCCCTAGACTAATGACATCTCCAAGAGCTAATTGGAGTGAGGTGTCAGCCAACTGGAGTCCAATCAATGAGATGAGATTGGAGGTGTTGGTTACAGCTGCCCTACCCTATAAAAAACACACACCAGTTCTGGGTTTGCTTTCCACAAGAAGCATTGCCTGATGTGAATGATGCCTCGCACAAAAGAGCTCTCAGAAGACCTACGATTAAGAATTGTTGACTTGGATAAAGCTGGAAAGGGTTATAAAAGTATCTCCAAAAGCCTTGCTGTTCATCAGTCCACGGTAAGACAAATTGTCTATAAATGGAGAAAGTTCAGCACTGCTGCTACTCTCCCTAGGAGTGGCTGTCCTGTAAAGGTGACTGCAAGAGCACAGCGCAGACTGCTCAATGAGGTGAAGAAGAATCCTAGAGTGTCAGCTAAAGACTTACAAAAGTCTCTGGCATATGCTAACATCCCTGTTAGCGAATCTACGATACATAAAACACTAAACAAGAATGGATTTCATGGGAGGATACCACAGAGAAAGCCACTGCTGTCCAAAAAAAACATTGCTGCACGTTTACAGTTTGCACAAGAGCACCTGGATGTTCCACAGCAGTACTGGGAAAATATTCTGTAGACATATGAAACCAAAGTTGAGTTGCTTGGAAGAAACACACAACACTATGGGCCAGATTTATCATTACTCTGACAGCTCACTCCACTTTAACATATGGCTAAAGTCAGTTTTAGCTAAGTCAGATTTATGATCGGCCCTTTAAGACTGTGATAAATGTGGTTTGACGGTAGCAGTTTATCCGTCAGTAAGCAGCTTTACAAAAGTCGCACGTTTTTATGAAAAAGTCGCATGTTCTATTAAAAAGTCTCATAAGATAAGCATGGTCCTCACTGGAGTGAAATTGCGACTTTTTTGCGACTTTTTTTTGCGACTTTTTAAATAGTCCCAATAGTAAATCTGTCTAGAGATTCATTTACATAAGAAAACACGCCCACTTTCAGAAAACTGCCGAGCATAGTGCAGAGCAGAAAAAAGTCGCAAATTTTTGCGCAGTTTTAGCGTTTGGGACTTTTTGGGGGACTTTTTCACTCCATTATTCTGACCTGAGCTAATGATAAATCTGGCCCTATGTGTGGAGAAAAAGAGGCACAGCACACCAACATCAAAACCTCATCCCAACTGTGAAGTATGGTGGTGGGGGCATCATGGTTTGGGCTGCTGTGCTGCGTTAGGGCCTGGACGGATTGCTATCATCGAAGGAAAAATGAGTTCCCAAGTTTATCAAGACATTTGCAGGAGAACTTAAAGAGAACCTGTCACCTGGACTTCACCTATCTAAATAATCATTCCAAAATCTTTAGTACGTCTCCCCAATCACAAATATCTTAGTTACATTTAAATCTGCCGCCTGTATAACTATTAAATCATCTTTTATTTATTTCCCGCCACATATGTAAATGCGCCCAAAAGAGTCATATCTTACTACTAGCAGCCGCAAGGAGTCATATCTTTCTGGAGTCAAGTTCCTCTACTCCGCCTCAGAAGCGCCCACAGTTCAGAAATCTCGGGCATGCGCAGTAATTATAAACCTGAAAACGAGGCTGCGTTTGTTCTGGAACGCAGCGCCATTTACGTTGAATCCAGCGTAACAGTTGATCGCAGTGAGGTAGGAACTCTCGCGCTGGATGTACTATGGCTGAGGAACAGGATTGTTGGGAACTTTCTAGGACGTTGTGGCGTGATGGGGAGGATACAGAAAAGGAACGATATGATTGGTTACAGAAAAATTCAGGAGAGGGCATGCGCGAGACTTAGGAAGAAAGAACGAGAACTAATGCAGGTTATTTGCATAAGGTGGCGGGGAATAGGCGCTGACGTGGCTGTGAAAACAAAAGTATTATTATAATGAGGATAAAGGCGGGAAAGCGTTCAGGGGCGAAATATTGGGAACTAGGGGGGCTGTTACAATTATGGACTCATCAATTGAAAGAGTAAGGGAAGAAAAGTTTTAAGGTAACTTTACTTTTATATGTATAAGGGCTCATTCAGACGGCCGTATGCTGTCCGCAAAAATACTGAATGCTATCCGTTTTTTTGCGGATCCGCAAAAAAAGGATCTGCAAAAAAAACGGATAGCATTCAGTATTTTTGCGGACAGCATACGGCCGTCTGAATGAGCCCTAAACAGGGTGACAGGTTCCCTTTAAGGCCATCTGTCCACCAGCTGAAGCTCAACAGAAGATGTGTGTTGCAACAGGACAACAACCCAAAGCATAGAAGTAAATCGACAACAGAATGGCTTAAACAGAAGAAAATACGCCTTCTGGAGTGGCCCAGTCAGAGTCCTGACCTGAACCCGATTGAGATGCTGTGGCATGACCTCAAGAAAGCGATTCACACCAGACATCCCAAGAATATTGCTGAACTGAAACAGTTCTGTAAAGAGGAATGGTCAAGAATTACTCCTGACCGTTGTGCACGTCTGATCTGCAACTACAGGAAACGTTTGGTTGAAGTTATTGCTGCCAAAGGAGGTTCAACCAGTTATTAAATCCAAGGGTTCACATACTTTTTCCACCTGCACTGTGAATGTTTACATGGTGTGTTCAATAAAAACATGGTAACATATAATTCTTTGTGTGTTATTACTGTAGTTTAAGCAGACTGTGATTGTCTATTGTTGTGACTTAGATGAAGATCAGATCACATTTTATGACCAATTTGTGCAGAAATCCATATCATTCCACAGGGTTCACATACTTTTTCTTGCAACTGTATGTGAATGTATCCATACGGTGGGCCCCCATAATACATTTTACTGGTGGGCCCTAGGCACCCCAGTCCGACACTGCGTACCCGTATCACAGACCGCAAACAGCAGGTCCGCAATACACAGGCACCAGCCATGTGCACTCCGTGCTGTGGACCCATTGACTTGAATGAGTCCGCTACATGCTGATATGGCAAAACATTGGAAGCCCAAGGAAACACTAGGAAGCTTTCAGGTGGTGCCTCCATACCGCAATAGATAGAACCACAATACAAGATTCACGCGGCCGGTACCCGTGCATTGAGGACTGCTATTTGCGGTTCGCAGCATGAGCACAGACGCTTTACGTTCGTATGAATGGGGCTTTACAAACATACCCTATATCAAATGGCAAAAATTAAAAGCCTTCGTCTGTATTAAAAGAAGCATGACCTATAAGAAGCGTATTATTATACAATCATCTCTTAATATTTCCATTAGGCAAATCCAAAGGCAAATGAAAATTAGAGTCAACGTCATTTTTTTGGGGTGACTGGTTCTGAAAATGTTTTGCCATTACACATATGTAATTATATGGGACCTTTATATCAGTGGGTTCTATTTAAACATATAATAAAAGGGTCAAGTTCATTTCACTTTGTATCCCTGAAATTATTGTGGCATTTACCAAATGGAGAAAAAATAGCATAAAATGCTCTAAAACCAAAGCTCACTGCAGTTTATACAGATTAAAGCGGAGGCCACTGTATGCTAACTTTTGGAAGCAGCACTATAATCAACTTGCTAACAGGCTGTAATCAGAGCAACTCCGTGGAAGTCACCTCCTGACCTGCCCCTTGTGGTGACAGCTGGCTCCTTTGTATATATAACAATCCTGCCAACAACATGGCTGCAGATGGAGGGGCACATGACTAGACCTGTCTATCAGCGGCCATCATTGAGTAACATTGTGCATGGCACTGTACATGCGCTAGTCATGCATGCTGTTGCATTACTCAACGGCGCCGGCTGCTGCTGGATTGGTTTAGTCATGCGCCCTTTTATCAGCGGCCATATTGGGGGCAAGTTTATTTTTTTTTCACTTTTTTCACATTACACCTATAAACTTAAATGCATTTTATTGAGATTTTATGTGATAGACTGACACAAAGTAGCAAGTATGTGTGATGTGAAAAGAAAATATAAATATAAAAGATACATGGTTTCAAAATTTCTAATAAATAAAAATCTTAATAGTGTGATGTGCGTTTGTATTCAGCCCCCTCTACTCTGATACCCCTATTTAAATCCAGTCTGACCAATTGCCTTCTTTTTTTTTTTATTAACTTTCTTTATTATAGTTCAAATATTAACAATCAGTGTTATAAAAACATAAATCTTAACAGTTTTTCAAACAAAATAGCCTCCCAATCCCTCCCAGTCCCCTCCCATGATGCGTCCTCCCTCACCACCTCCCCTCCGTAACCAGACAGGGGAGAGATGGAGAGGGCTGGAGAAAACGGAGGAAGCTCTAGGGACTCCAGTCTCCCCAGATTCTAAGCCATTTTATCTCAATATTTCTTTGCTTGTACAAAATATATTCATATCTTATTAGTATTTATCAGGTTTGAACATGTATTCATACTGGGGACATCTCGCGCAAACCAAGAACGAGCTATTAACAGTCTGGCCATAAACATTATCTTGTACAGAAGTGTTTTTTTATATTGCTGACACCCCACCTTGGCAAGATCACCCAATACCCAACATTCAGCAGTAAAAGGAATCTGTACATTCAGTTTTCCCTCTATGTAATCATGAATAGTCCCCCAATATTGTTTCAGCTCTGAACAGAACTAGAAGATATGCAAATAATCCGCATCAGGAATATCACACCTCGGGCAGTTGGAATCACTCCTAATACCACATCTCTTAAGCCAAAGAGGTGTAACGTAGAGTCTATGTAAAATATTAAACTGCACCACAACGTGATTAAAATTATGTGAAACCACTTTTAAATCCTGAACTACCTCTTCCCTATCATCCAGTAGAGTCATTGCACATTCATTTTGCCAAGCCCTCTGTCCTGGAGAACAGGTATCTACAAATCATGCTATAATTTAATTTCTGTAAAGTTGGGAAATCTTCATCCTATGCTCCAAATTCCTTATCAAGTCATTAAATTGTGTAGAAGTGTGTATTTCAAGCCTATTTTTTTTTTTATACTTAAAAGTGCCGATCTTAACTGTAGCGAAACTATAATAGTTTCTGTGATTTTTCTCTTTGTGATAGTACCGTGAATGAGACTATATCCCCGTTACCTACTACCTGTGTCACGTATAAAATATAACTTTTTTGCCAATATGGATCTCTACCTAATTCAACTAAAGTTTGCAAGTGCCGGTTATACCACAAAGGAGTACATCCCATTGAACCCTTCAATCCAAACCAAAGTCTAATAGAATACCATGACTTCATTAAAAGATTCCTGGCGGATTTAAATTCCTTATCGGAGTTGGTCAATTGATCCGACTCCAATAACGTAAAAAAATTATCATATGGAGATCTATTCAGTAAATGCTTACAAAGCGGGCTGTCATTCCACTCCCGAAAAAAACAAAACTGAATAGCTAAAAAGTATCCCTTGAAGCAGGGGAAATTAAGTCCTCCCCTCTCCAACGGTTTGTACCAGTTTAAGTCTTACACGTTTCCTCCCCCAAAGTAGGTCATTAATAATTCTTTCTATTAATTTAAAGGACCTGTCCCCAATCCAGACTGGAGAATTCCTAAAGACATAAAGTAACTGGGGGAGAATCACCATCTTAACTAAAGATATTCTATCGGCCTTCGATAAGGATAAGCGAAGCCATGTTGTTATCTTGGACCTCGACTTATTTATCAATGGCATTAAATTAAGCAGGATAAAATCTTCCACCCTAGGAGAGATTGTGAAACCTAAATACTGAAAGGACTCAGAAATTTTCAGCGTATTAAAGGGGGCATCCTTAGGGAGTGCAGATTTATCTAAGGACATAGTCATATTATCCAATCTCCACTCTCCAGAGGAAACCCCAACCCTATCAAAGGCCTTGGAAGCATCAATAGACAAAATTGAACGTGTAGCCCCTCCTGAGGTCTGTAAATTAGCAAAAAGACGGTGGAGATTATAATGGGTCCCTTTATTAGGCATGAAACCATTTTGGTCTGAATGTATAACTGATGTCATAACACTAGATAGCCTCCGAGGTAAAATTTTAGACAGAAGTTTGACATCTGTATTAAGAAGAGAAATAGGTCTATATGACCCCAAATCATTGGGGTCTTTACCCTTCTTTAATATCACTGTGATCACAGCCTCTGTCATTGTTTCTGGAAGAGCTCCCTCCTTTATTGAATCAGAGAGTTTTCTCCACAGATGGGGAAGAACAACCTCCCTATATTTACGATAAAACTCATACAGGAGTCCATCCAGTCCAGGGGAGGAATTACCTGAACAGGAGTCAATTGCATCATCTATCTCCTGAAGAGATAAGTCCATCTCCAGACGTTCTTTTTGACTATCTGCAAGAGCTGGAAGGGAAATAGAATCCAAATATGAGTCCATCATTTCCTCTGAGAGAACACTCTCTGATTTATATAATTCACAAAAATGATTTATAAATATTTCTATTATTCCCTTCTGATCTTCAATAATTGTCCCATCCGAGGCACGAATACTACGAATCTCTTTTTTTGGATCCTGACTAGCTATTACCCTGGCCAGCATCTTCCCAGGGCGTCCTGCCTCAGAAAAATATTTTTGTCCTCTAAAGAATAACCTCTGTTGCGCTTTGTCCAGAAGGAAGTCAGAGAAGGCCTGACTAGTCCTCTGCATAATCTCTCTAGCTTCCTCTGTTTTTAACCTAGCGAAACCAGCCATTCCAGCCGCAGCTGCTTCCTCTAGTTCTTTCTCCCTCCTTGAATAGCGTTTAGTTAGATTCGCAATTGTACTAATACAAATCCCTCTCATAACCGATTTAAACGCGTCCCAAACAGATTGAGATTTGGCTGAGAGAATATTTTTATCCCAGAAGGAAACAATCTCCTTTTTTATCTGGTTATGATTGTCAATTATTAATATCCAGTGGGGATTCAATCTAAATGGGGGTTTCAGTCTAAAATTATTCCTAACCATACATAGCTCTATAAAAAAGGAAACATGGTCGGATATGGATCTGGTCTCGTACTTCATCCGTTTAATACAATTCAAGTATCCCTTATTTATCAGGGCCAGATCAATTCTAGACATGGAGCTTCCAGATCTACTGACACAGGAGTAAGCTCTTTTTCCTTTGAATAGGTATTCCCAAACATCCACGAGGCCACCTCTTGGCAAAACCACGCCAAGGGGGACCCCTGGGACGGGAAATAAACATTCCCCCCCCCCCCTAGAGATCCTGTCCACCTCAGGGTTCATCACGCAATTAAAATCCCCATTGACTATTACCAAACATTGAGGCCACTGATCCACAAACGCAATCAAAGAGGTCAATATTTGCATAGAGAAAGGAGGAGGGATATAAATAAAGGCCAAGATACATAACTTCCCATCTAACCTACCATGGAGAAAGACATATCTCCCCTGTCTATCAACAGAAGATGCCAAACATAAAAAGTTTATCTGTTTATGGATTAAAACAGTAACTCCTCTGGAGTAGCTGGTATATGTACTGTAGAGTTGTAGACCTGTGTAGCCCACATCTCCCCAAGTCGAAGAATCGTGTCCTGTGTTAAGTGAGTTTCTACTAAGCTAACAATAGCTGGTAAATGTCTCCGTATCAAATCTAAAACCGCCTGCCTTTATTTCTTCTCCCCAAGACCCCGAGCGTTACATGTTAGTATTCTTGTAGTCATTAATTAATACTAAAGCATCCAATTAGTAGAGTCCTCCGGCTTCACTCCGCTCCCCACCTCTAGAAAAGGACGCACCATAGCCCACCCTCCCCTGTTACCCCCCCCTCCCCCTCACCCAGCCACAAACCCCAAATCCCCCTTGATCCGTAACAAAAAGTAACAGACCTCTTAACTAGGACCATCCCTCCCCCACTCCCTCAACCGAACCTCCCTTGATCAGAAAAAGCTAATTTTAGACATTTTTCCTATCTAGCCAATCAATGGCCGCATCTGGAGTATAAAAAAAAAAAAACACAGATTCATTAAACACAATCCTTAACTTGGCTGGATACAAAAATTAGTATTTAATATCCTTGCCCTGAAGGCGTTTTTTAACATCCAAAAAAGTGCGTCTGTTATCTTGAACTTCTTTGGAGAAATCAGGGAAAAACAGGAGTTTACACCCATTATACAAAATCGGAGACCAATTGCCTTCAGAAGTCACCAAATTATTAGATAGAGACCACCTGTGTGTAATTTATTCTCAGTATAACTACAGTTGTTCTGTGAAGGCTTCAGAGGTTTGTTAAAGAACATTAGTGATCAAACAGCATCCTGAAAACCAAGGAACACACCAGACAGGTCAGGGATAAAGTTTTGGAGAAGTGTAAAGCAGAGTTAGGTTACAAAAAAATATTCCAAGGTCTGAACATCTCACGGAGAACTCTTCAATTCATCATCCAAAAATGGTAGGAGTATGGCACAAATGCAAACCTACCAAGACATGGCCATCCACCTAAACTGACAGCAGAGGCTAGGAGAGCACTAATTAGAGAAACAGCCAAGAGGCCACTGGTCACTCTACGGATATCCACGGCTCAGGTGGGAGAATCTGTCCACAGGACAACTATTAGACGTATACTCCACAAATCTGGCCTTTATGGAAGAGTGGCAAGAAGAAAGGCATTTTTGAAAGCAAGCCATAAGAAGTCCCATTTTCAGTTTGCCACAAACCATGTAGTTGACACAGCAAACGTGGAAGAAGGTGCTCTGGTCAGTTGAGACCAAAGTTGAACTTTTTGGCCTAAAAGCAAAGTGTTATGACTCTGCACATGACTGTGAACACGCCATCCCCACCGTGAAATATGGTGGTGGCAGCATCATGCTGTAGGGAAGCTTTTCTTCAGTAGGGACTGGTAAGCTGCTCAGAGTTAATGGAAAGATGGATGGAGCTAAATACGGGCAATCCTGGAGAAAACCTGGTAGAGGCTGCAAAAGACTTTCAACTGGGGCAGAGATTCACCTTCCAGCAGGACAACGATCCTAAACATCCAACCAGAGCTACAATGGAATGGTTTACATCAAAGCATATTCAAGTGTTATAATGGCCCAGTCAAAGTCCAGACCTAAATCCAATTGAGAATCTGTGGCAAGATTTGAAAATTGCTGTTCTCAGTCACTCTTCTTCCAATCTGACTGAGCTATTTTGCAAAGAAGAATAGGCAAACCCCACAAGACTTGCAGCTGTAATTGCAGTATAAGGTGGTCCTACAAAGTATTGCCTCAGGGCAATCCAAATAAAATACATTTAAGTTTGTGGGTGTAACGTGAAAAAATTTGGAAAAGTTCAAGGGATATGAATATTTTTTCAATTGGCCAACCCCTTTAACCTCCTCAGGACCGCCGTACGCAGGATTGCGTCTTTGCGGCGGTCCTGTTGTTCTGGGTGGACGCGCCGGTGCGTCCTCTCGCGAGACGCGAGATTTCGTGCATTGCCGGCCCGCGCATGCGCATCGCGGGCCGGCAAAAGTTAAAGAAGTATTTCGTCACCAGCCTGCCAGCCACGATCATTGGCTGGCAGGCTGGCGATTTTCAAAAAATCAAATCAGAAGCCAGATAACAGATCATATTAGTAAATATGATCTGTTATATGGCTTCTCTGCTTCTCTGCTGGTCCTTTTCGTCGGTTGGATCCAGCAGAGAAGCAGAGATCACTGTGAGTACCCACCAACACTACACCTTAGCCCCTGATCACCTTCCATCACCCCCATCATCCTAATTAACCCCTTGATCGCCCCCTGTCAATCACTTAGTGAAAGACAAAAAGTGATCAGTGTAAACTGTCACTTTTTTTTTTCACTAGTATTGGCTGTTAGGTTTTAGGGATAGTTTAGGCTCCTTGGTTAGGTAGTTAGCGTCAGTTAGCGCCCAGCCCACCGCACCGCAGTCACTTTTATTCGCTGTTTAGCGTATCGCTAATCAGCATTTGTACTTTTATAGTATCTGTAAGTGATCAAAACTGATCACGGTCAGATCTATAATAGTATTAGTGTCACCTTAGTTCGCCCTCCACTCAAAACGCAGTGTTTGCCCGATCAGGCCTGATCGGTCGCCCACACGTGCGTTCACCCACGCCCGCCCCACCGCAGTGACAAAAAAAAATTTGTTTTTTGATCACTGCACATTCACTTTACACGCACTGCGGCGATAAAAAAATCAGTTTTGATATTTTTTATCAACCGCAGCGGCCTCCGGTACTTCGCTAGCCTCCCCTTTGTAAGACAGGCTTGCTTTTTTTCTTGGGTAGTCTCAGGGAATACCCCTAAATTTAGTAGTCCAAAATGTCAAACAGGGGGTATTCTTCTGAAGAGGCCTACAGGATTCTGACCCAGTCGGATGAGGAGTGGGAACCCTCATCTGACGAATCTAGCGGGTCAGGATGTGAACCTGTGGAAAGCAGTGGCTCTCTGACCCAAAGTTCGGACGAGGAGGTGGAGGTCCCTGGCAGCACCAGGCGTACCCGGCCCCGTGTCGCTAGACCACAGGTTATGCAGGATCCGCTTCAAGAGCAGCAGAGTGGGGCTGTTGCTGCCGGATCACGTGGTGAGGCATACACCAGCAGCGCAGCCCTTCCTGGACCTAGTACCAGCACTGCCGTACAACATGGTGACGTGGCGAGCACCAGAAGGGCAGTTGAAGCTGGTACGGTGGCACGTGCACTAGTTACCCCGTCGCAGCCACCACGCAGACAGGCCCGTAGAGCCCCTAGAATCCCTGAGGTGCTGGCAAACCCTGATTGGCAGTCACCAACTTCAGCCGCACCTGTAGTTCCCCCTTTCACCGCCCAGTCTGGAGTTCGGGTTGAGACGGCTCAAATCGGTTCGGCCCTGGGATTTTTTGAGCTGTTCTTGACTGCGGAGCTCTTGGACTTAGTCGTGGCAGAGACAAACCGGTATGCCACACAATTTATATCCGCCAACCCGGGAAGCTCTTATGCCCAGTCTTTCCGGTGGAAACCAGTCCAAGTTTCCGAACTTAAAATTTTTCTGGGCCTTCTCCTCAACATGGGTCTAACTAAAAAGCATGAATTGCGGTCATATTGGTCCACGAACCCGATTCATCACATGCCCATGTTCTCTGCTGCTATGTCCAGGACACGATTTGAGACCATCCTGCGTTTCCTGCACTTTAGCGACAACACCACCTCCCGTCCCAGAGGCCACCCAGCTTTTGACCGGCTCCACAAAATTCGGCCCCTCATAGACCATTTCAACCAGAAATTTGCAGATTTGTATACCCCCGAGCAAAACATCTGCGTAGACGAGTCCCTAATACATTTTACCGGGCGCCTTGGCTTCAAACAATACATCCCAAGCAAGCGTGCCCGGTATGGGGTCAAATTGTATAAGCTCTGTGAAAGGGCCACAGGCTATACCCACAAATTTCGGATCTATGAGGGAAAAGATCAGACCCTGGAGCCGGTCGGTTGCCCTGACTACCTGGGGAGCAGTGGGAAGACAGTCTGGGACTTGGTGTCACCCTTATTCGGCAAGGGGTACCATCTTTATGTGGACAATTTTTACACAAGTGTGGCCCTCTTTAGGCATTTGTTTCTAGAACGGATTTGCGCCTGTGGCACCGCGCGAACTAGTCGCGTGGGCTTCCCCCAACGGCTTGTAACCACCCGTCTTGCAAGGGGGGAGAGGGCTGCCTTGTGTAACGAAGAACTGCTCGCGGTGAAATGGAGAGACAAGCGTGACGTTTACATGCTCTCCTCCATTCACGCAGACACGACAATCCAAATTGAAAGGGCAACCCGTGTCATTGAAAAGCCCCTCTCAGTCCACGACTATAATGCGCTCATGGGAGGGGTGGACTTCAATGACCAGATGTTGGCTCCCTATTTAGTTTCCCGCAGAACCAGACGCTGGTATAAGAAGGTGTCTGTATATTTAATTCAATTGGCTGCCTATAATAGTTTTGTTCTCTACAGTAAGGCTGGGAGAACAGGATCCTTCCTCAAATTCCAGGAAGAGATCATCGAGAACCTCATTTATCCGGGAGGTTCCGTGGCCCCATCCACCAGTGTAGTTAGCCGTCTACACGAGCGACATTTCCCCAGTGTCGTTGCTGGTACCTCAACCCAACCGCCACCCCGAAAAAAATGTTGTGTCTGTAGCAGGAGTGGAATAAGGCGTGACACCCGCTATTTCTGTCCTGACTGTCCGGACCACCCTGCCCTATGCTATGGTGAGTGTTTCCGGAAGTACCACACACAGGTACACCTAGCATAGGGATCACATCTCACCAGGACAGGCACACAGGGCTATTAGGGCCCTTTCTCTCACAGCTGCTGCAAACCTCTCCTTTCACCTGGGATAAAGTGCATAACGTACTTCGCCACATCTTTGGGCGATTTGCGCTTTGCACATTGTCCCATGGGGAAGGAGAGGTTTGTTCTATAAAAGTAAAAAAAACTAAACAAAAAAAAAATTACCGGTAAGTAAAAAAGTTAAAAAAGTTAAAAAAAAGTTAATATGTTCTGTTCTAAAGTTAATAAAGTTATTGCTTTGCGGCCTGGTTTTTTCTTTTTTGTTTTGTTTTTTTTACCTTCCAGGTGGACCAACCGATCGACCAGCTGCAGCACTGATGTGCATTCGGACAGAAGCATTGCGCTGCTGTCAGATTACACGCAAGTCGGTGTATGCGGCGCTGCAAGACGAGATTTCTCCTCTGCAGTAAAAGATACGTTTGCCGAGGCATATGAGCTGAGGAGGTGGCGGTGTTCATATACTTTGGCAAACACTTTGTATATATATAAAAAAAAAATCCCGGCAATGATTTATTCATCCACATCGATTGATGTGAATGGAGAAATCTGGTTTGCCAGGGCATACGAGCTGAAGTGGGTATGGATGTTGGGCGGAGCTCCTATGTCCTGGCAGACGCCTTTCCCCTCCTTTTTCTTTTTTTGGCAGAGATTTTTTCATCCACATTGATCGATGCGAATGAAGAAATCTGTGCCGTTCATTTTTTTCTTTCAGCCCAGAGGCTGAACGGAAAAAAAAAATCTCATTACCCGTATGCTCAATATAAGGAGAATAGCAGAAACTCCTAATGCTGGGCATACATGTAATGATTGCGGAGACCCTCAAATGCCAGGGCAGTACAAACACCCCACAAATAACACCATTTTGGAAAGAAGACACCCCAAGGTATTCGCTGAGGGGCATATTGAGTCCATGAAAGATTGAAATTTTTGTCCCAAGTTAGCGGAAAGGGAGACTTTGTGAGAACAAAATCCAAAAAATCAATTTCCGCTAACTTGTGCCAAAATTTTTTTTTTTCAATGAACTCACCATGCCCCTCATTGAATACCTTGGGGTGTCTTCTTTCCAAAATGGGGTCACATGTGGGGTATTTATACTGCCCTGGCATTTTAGGGGCCCCAAAGCGTGAGAAGAAGTCTGGTATCCAAATGTCTAAAAATGCCCTCCTAAAAGGAATTTGGGCCCCTTTGCCCACCTAGGCTGCAAAAAAGTGTCACACATCTGGTATCTCTGTATTCAGGAGAAGTTGAGAAATGTGTTTTGGGGTGTCTTTTTACATATACCCATGCTGGGTGAGATAAATATCTTGGTCAAATGCCAACTTTGTATAAAAAAATGGGAAAAGTTGTCTTTTGCCAAGATATTTCTCTCACCCAGCATGGGTATATGTAAAATGACACCACAAAACACATTCCCCACCTTCTCCTGAGTACGGAGATACCAGATGTGTGACACTTTTTTGCAGCCTAGGTGGGCAAAGGGGCCCACATTCCAAAGAGCACCTTTCGGATTTCACAGGTCATTTACCTACTTACCACACATTAGGGCCCCTAGAAAATGCCAGGGCAGTATAACTACCCCACAAGTGACCCCATTTTGGAAAGAAGACACCCCAAGGTATTCAGTGAGGGGCATGGCAAGTTCCTAGAATTTTTTATTTTTTGTCACAAGTTAGTGGAAAATGATTTTTATTTATTTTTTTTCATACAAAGTCTCATATTCCACTAACTTGTGACAAAAAATAAAAAATTCTAGGAACTCACTATGCCCATCAGCGAATACCTTGGGGTCTCTTCTTTCCAAAATGGGGTCACTTGTGGGGTAGTTATACTGCCCTGGCATTCTAGGGGCCCAAATGTGTGGTAAGGAGTTTGAAATCAAATTCTGTAAAAAATGACCTGTGAAATCCGAAAGGTGCTCTTTGGAATATGGGCCCCTTTGCCCACCTAGGCTGCAAAAAAGTGTCACACATCTGGTATCTCCGTACTCAGGAGAAGGTGGGGAATGTGTTTTGGGGTGTCATTTTATATATACCCATGCTGGGTGAGAGAAATATCTTGGCAAAAGACAACTTTTCCCATTTTTTTATACAAAGTTGGCATTTGACCAAGATATTTATCTCACCCAGCATGGGTATATGTAAAAAGACACCCCAAAACACATTCCTCAACTTCTCCTGAATACAGAGATACCAGATGTGTGACACTTTTTTGCAGCCTAGGTGGGCAAAGGGGCCCATATTCCAAAGAGCACCTTTCGGATTTCACAGGTCATTTTTTACTGAATTTGATTTCAAACTCCTTACCACACATTTGGGCCCCTAGAATGCCAGGGCAGTATAACTACCCCACAAGTGACCCCATTTTGGAAAGAAGAGACCCCAAGGTATTCGCTGATGGGCATAGTGAGTTCATGGAAGGTTTTATTTTTTTGTCACAAGTTAGTGGAATATGAGACTTTGTATGAAAAAAAAAAAAAAATAAATAATCATTTTCCACTAACTTGTGACAAAAAATAAAAAATTCTAGGAACTCGCCATGCCCCTCACGAAATACCTTGGGGTGTCTTCTTTCCAAAATTGGGTCACTTGTGGGGTAGTTATACTGCCCTGGCATTCTAGGGGCCCAAATGTGTGGTAAGGAGTTTGAAATCAAATTCTGTAAAAAATGACCTGTGAAATCCGAAAGGTGCTCTTTGGAATATGGGCCCCTTTGCCCACCTAGGCTGCAAAAAAGTGTCATACATCTGGTATCTCTGTATTCAGGAGAAGTTGAGGAATGTGTTTTGGGGTGTCTTTTTACATATACCCATGCTGGGTGAGATAAATATCTTGGTCAAATGCCAACTTTGTATAAAAAAATGGGAAAAGTTGTCTTTTGCCAAGATATTTCTCTCACCCAGCATGGGTATATATAAAATGACACCCCAAAACACATTCCCCACCTTCTCCTGAGTACGGAGATACCAGATGTGTAACACTTTTTTGCAGCCTAGGTGGGCAAAGGGGCCCATATTACAAAGAGCACCTTTCGGATTTCACAGGTCATTTTTTACAGAATTTGATTTCAAACTCCTTACCACACATTTGGGCCCCTAGAATGCCAGGGCAGTATAACTACCCCACAAGTGACCCCATTTTGGAAAGAAGAGACCCCAAGGTATTCGCTGATGGGCATAGTAAGTTCATAGAACTTTTTATTTTTTGTCACAAGTTAGTGGAATATGAGACTTTGTAAGAAAAGAAAAAAAAAAGAAAAATCATCATTTTCCGCTAACTTGTGACAAAAAATAAAAAGTTCTATGAACTCACTATGCCCATCAGCGAATACCTTAGGGTGTGTACTTTCCGAAATGGGGTCATTTGTGGGGCGTTTGTACTGTCTGGGCATTGTAGAACCTCAGGAAACATGACAGGTGCTCAGAAAGTCAGAGCTGCTTCAAAAAGCGGAAATTCCCATTTTTGTACCATAGTTTGTAAACGCTATAACTTTTACCCAAACCATTTTTTTTTTACCCAAACATTTTTTTTAATCAAAGACATGTAGAACAATAAATTTAGAGCAAAATTTATATATGGATCTCGTTTTTTCTGCAAAATTTGACAACTGAAAGTGAAAAATGTCATTTTTTTGCAAAAAAATCGTTAAATTTCGATTAATAACAAAAAAAGTAAAAATGTCAGCAGCAATGAAATACCACCAAATGAAAGCTCTATTAGTGAGAAGAAAAGGAGGTAAAATTCATTTGGGTGGTAAGTTGCATGACCGAGCAATAAACGGTGAAAGTAGTGTAGGTCAGAAGTGTAAAAAGTGGCCTGGTCTTTCAGGGTGTTTAAGCACTGGGGGCTGAGGTGGTTAAAATCCAAGGGTTCAAGAATATGGCCATATTACTGCTCAATTTTATATGGGGTTGTATCAATGCTACCATTCAGGTACATACGGTATGTGCTGAAAGATCCTGTACAGCAGCATAAGGAGGTCGGGAGGCTCTTTACTAATTTGAACCAGTGATTAGCAAATATTATGAAATTCAGTTCGGTCAAATCGGACAGCTGATTTGATTCAGGTCTGAAGAAATTCAACACAAATCAAATGTGTCCCAATTGCGCTGACAAGTCATGCATGACAGAGCGTGTCGGGGCTCGGAGCATGTAGGGGCTCGGAGCATGTCAGGGCTCGGAGCATGTAGGGGCTCAGAGAATGTCGGCTTTAGAGCATGTCGAGGCTCGGAGTATGTTGGGGCTTGGATCATGTCGGGGCTCGGAGCATGTCGGGGTTTGGAGTATGTTGGGGCTCGGAGCATGTCGGGACTTGGAGTATGTCGGGGCTTGGAGTATGTCGGGGCTTGGAGCATGTCAGGGCTCAGAGCATGTCAGGACTCAGAGTATGTCGGGGCTCAGAGTATGTCGGGGCTCGGAGCATGTCGGGGCTCGGAGCATGTCGGGGCTCAGAGAATGTCGGGTTTAGAGCATGTCAAGGCTCAGAGTATGTTGGGCCTCGGAGTATGTCGGGCTCGGAGTATCTCGGGGCTCGGAGCATGTTGGGGCTCGGAGCATGTCGGGACTCGGAGTATGTTGGGGTTCGGAGTATGTTGGGGCTTGGATCATGTCGGGGCTCGGAGCAAGTGCCTGCTGCACTGCTAACAACATGTTTCAAGTGACTGAGACAGAATCACTTGAGACACGTTGAGTGCAGTGCAGCAGTGATCTCTAGGTGCCACCTGCTGAAATTAGCGGGTGTGCTCAAAGCCAACACCCTCCGTTTAAGGCCTCATGCACATAACTGTATCCATTTTGCGGTCTACAAACCAGGGACACGCAAAATACAGATACCATCCATGTGCATGCCACAATTTCATTATAGAAATGCCCATTCTTGTTCACAATACGGACAAGAATTGGATGTGGACAGCACAAGAACGACATCCGTGTACTGTCTGCATTTTTCAAGGACCCATACAAATGAATTAATTTTGCAATCCGTAAAATATCCGGCCCTGTGCATGAAGCCTTAAAGGGGTTATCCACGGCCTGGCCACCGCTGCATCTCCCCATTGCACAGATGAAAACATCCTGCCTCAGGGGGGGTGGGGGTCAACCAATAGCAGGCTGCGATGGGAACGGGCCTCCCTAGCATCACAGGTGACGCCT
Source organism: Bufo bufo (assembly GCF_905171765.1). Taxonomy (NCBI): domain Eukaryota; kingdom Metazoa; phylum Chordata; class Amphibia; order Anura; family Bufonidae; genus Bufo; species Bufo bufo. The sequence goes on from NC_053394.1 coordinate 48,837,194, forward strand.
GCTTTTGGCTTCTCCCCAAACACCCCCAAATCCCCCCAATGCCGGATGTTTCCATCCGCGACAGTGAGATGCAACGGCAGCTGTACGGGCGTCAGAAGCGACGCGGGTGCCAGGGACCAGGTAAGTACAACCTCTGTCAGGGGCCCGGGCATATGGGGAGGCTTCTATGATGTGGCAGGAGAGTATGCCATCATTGGAAATAAGGAAATCCTTTGAAATTTGAAAACACCAACATTTTCATGTACCAAGGCCTCATACACACATTTTTATTATGGCCCCTGAGTTGTACAGATCCATAACATAACACTCAGAGAAGCCTATGGGCCCACACTATACCATAATATATATGTTACTGTATGCCTTTGAGTTCATGCAGAAGCACACTGAGGTTTTAATTCATGTATTCATATCTACGAGGGTAAAAACCTCTGTAATAAGCACCATATGGAGAGCACATGAGCCCCAAGACTAGTATATGGCACCCACACAAGTCTGATAACAGTGCAAATGTACCATATGCCTCCATTTTTATACAAACAATTGTGGCATGCTCAACCGGACTCTGTATTGCAGTGGTATTCTCTGTGCGAGGGAAGAATATCTCCGTAATACAGAATAAAGGCACCCTGTGGCTAAAATCGGTGCAATCTGGCACAATTAGGGTTTCTACACAATTTTTCCTGATTTGCCAGAAAAGTGGGTGGGGATTGAAGGGGAAGAGGAGGGGCCTTAGAGGCAACATTTTGCATTAAAAAATTGCACCACAATTCTGGCATGAAATTTTGTAAGCCAAACAATAGTTCGTATAGAGTCAGAGAAAAGTGTCCATCCCTGCACCAGATTTATCCTCCAGCCTGAGCTACCTGCCGGTCTAAGGTGGCATCATCTATAGGAGTAGTAAATCTGGGCCATTGTCTATAGGAATCTGTAGTATGGGAGGAATCCTTGTGCTTCCGTATAGGCTCTGTCCACACCAGTATGAATTTCCAGTGTAAGTTGTTTTTGGTTTGTTTTTTATATATACAAAGTATCGGGGTGAGAAGTAGAAAAGGTAAACTTAAAGATCGTGACTGGAGAACTCACAGATAGCAGGACACGCTGTACCATGCAGTAGGCAGTTAACATTGGTAACTTACACAGATTTAGCACTGTCAGCATAAAGAGAATCAATTATTTAATCTCAGCCCACACAGCTATAGAAATAGATTGGTAAGCCTGAGCAATATGTATACTTGTGAGTGGCGCTGGATTCTTTATGTGTGCGTGGAAGCCCCGCTCTGTAGAGGTGCGTGGGAGTGGAGAGCGGTAAAGTACTCGATTACTAGAAGAAATATCCTCTCTTCATACATTCGGGGCTTATGACCTGGGAGAGGTCATTTAAACTAGAGTAAAACTGTGGGAAAGAAAGAAAGAAGGGGCAGCAGAAAAGCAACTGGGAAGGTCCGAGTAGGAAGAAAATTGGAAAGACTTTTGTGCCCTTTTATATGGAATGTATGGGGTCATTGATAAATAGATATATGCCTGTTTTTGACGTATATCTGTCACAGATTTGGTCACAAAGGGGATTTGCGGCCGAATCTGCGACTTTTCTACAGCTTTTTTCAGCGCAGAAAATGATCTAAATCTACAACGGCAAGGGAGCTGCCGTAGATTTTGGCCGGCGGTGAATGCTCCTAAGTTATATAGAGGCCGGCGCTTCTACATAACTTAGGCACCTCAAGTGCCAGCGCAGGGTTATTAAGGGCTCTTTCACACCTGCGTTCTTGTCTTCCGGCATAGAGTTCCGTCGTCAGGGCTCTATGCCGGAAGAATCCTGATCAGGATTATCCTAATGCATTCTGAATGGAGAGAAATCCGTTCAGGATGCATCAGGATGTCTTCAGTTCCGGAACGGAACGTTTTTTGGCCGGAGAAAATACCGCAGCATGCTGCGCTTTTTGCTCCGGCCAAAAATCCGGAACACTTGCCGCAAGGCCGGATCCGGAATTAATGCCCATTGAAAGGCATTGATCCGGATCCGGCCTTAAGCTAAACGTCGTTTCGGCGCATTGCCGCATCCGACATTTAGCTTTTTCAGAGTGGTTACCATGGCTGCCGGGACGCTAAAGTCCTGGCAGCCATGGTAAAGTGTAGTGGGGAGCGGGGAGCAGTGTACTTACCGTCCGTGCGGCTCCCCGGGCGCTCCAGAGTGACGTCAGGGCGCCCCAAGCTCATGGATCATGTGATCACATGGATCACGTCATCCATGCGCATGGGGCGCTCTGACGTCATTCTGGAGCGCCCGGGGAGCCGCACGGACGGTAAGTATACCGCTCCCCCGCTCCCCACTACTACTATGGCAACCAGGACTTTAATAGCGTCCTGGGTGCCATAGTAACACTGAACGCATTTGGAAGACGGTTCCGTCTTCAAATGCTTTCAGTACACTTGCGTTTTTCCGGATCCGGAGTGTAATTCCGGCAAGTGGAGTACACGCCGGATCCGGACAACGCAAGTGTGAAAGAGGAGTAAGACCGGCGTTTTTACAAACGACCCCATATGGTTTTTTTTATTGTTTTGAGAAGAAAAGGCATATTCTCTCCATGGTGCACAGAATTTAGCATGGCGGTCCGCAAAGATGAAACTCAATTTTTCATTGATCATATACCAATTGAGACGTCTCTTAACCTAAAAAAAGGTATTTTTTCAAGCAGAGGAAATTGTTTGGCAGCAAGGAAAATAAAATATATTAATTACAGTGAGTCTGGGGTTTTCAAGGGCCTGTAAGCTTCTTGTGTCACTCAGGGAACATCCCATGACTGTTTTTCACTCCTCTTTTATCAGTTTGTTGGATCCAACTGCCGATCAACAGCTGCCCCAGGTTTCAGGATGCAAGGGTTAAAGGTAAGTATAACTTTAATTATTAGGTAAAATGTATATAGTGGTCAACTATTGGCCCCATATGGCCCCTTTATGTAATTCTCATACAAAAGGGGCATTTTCAGGAGATTGCAGACCACAACAGCAATAATTGGCATATTGTGCCACACACCTAAACCAGCCAAACCCCAAACCAACAACAGCCCCTGTTTGGCCAACATATTATATGGCATCTATACTTGTCTTCAGGCTCCTGTCCCTTATGGCAATAATCCTGCGGCCAAGTTTAATCCATCCACCATGTGGTATTCCCATCTGGTATTAACATGTACTGTACATACCATCCGATTTATAGTTTTCAATTTTGGATTTTTTTTTTTTAAAGGGATTCATGTCTACAGTATTAAAAAATAATTTATTTTCTTTCAGTAGTGTTCCATCTGAAAGAACAGAGCCATTTACAATTTAATGTGTACATCTTTATATTTATTCTCAGTCCATTTTTGAAAGTTCTTCATTATTTGTATTGTTTTCAGAGCATATAGTACGGGGCCCATTTTTTTGTTTTGCAATTTCGTTTTATCCTCCTTTTTTGGGGGTGGATAAGTTGGAAGCAATGACTTCGAGAAATAAAACATTGCAGATTTTAGTAAAACCTTTAGTTATCCAAGCCCTGATTCCCTACAGAGATTCTATGAAGGAATAAAGGGTTAATTAACAATTTCAAGACAGGTAGATGAGGTGAAACTGATGGGGAAATATTTTCCAAAATCCCCTTTTTTGAGGAGCTGTTTAGTTATCGGTTTGGAGATAAATGGCCAAGATTCAGGGGGAGTCCACAGGATTAAAAATTTGGTAGATGTTGCTCCTTCTTAGGCTCCAGGGGTGAGCCAGATGGGAGTTTCGTTTGTGGAGTGGTGGAGGGCCAGCTGGGATAACTGAGCAGCCTAATAGTATTGGTGAAATTAGGGACACCAAGTCCTTCATTGAGCCTATGTGGAGAGCGCTGCTCTAGGAACTGAATCCTTCCAGAGAAGATGGAGGGACATTGTCTAAAGTGTTTTCAGGATACACTGATGAGCAAAAGAGTAACAACGTTTTGAACTTTTGACTTTCAGGCTCCATATCTCACCATCCACTACAGCTTCGAACGTGAGACTACCATCATTTTATAGACAATCATCTTGGCTATCTCATACATAAATTGGACTTACAACTATTTAGCATATGATTAGTTATGCAGTTAATACGAAATGAAGTCCACCCATCCATTCCAAAGCCAAGAGGTGGACGTCCAGGCAAAATATCGAAGTCAACAAGTCGGCTCATCACAAGGTCTATCAGTTATGGCGCAACAAACACGGCAGTGGAGGTGTCTTGTATGCTTTATAATAGTGAGATCACAGACATCCATGAAAGCACCGTGCGATGCGCATTACACAAGTCTGGAATGGTGGCCCAAAAAGGTGAAGAAACCTGAACTTCAATAGCATCATAAGAAGCATTGGCCCGAGGAAAGAGAATAGGCTCTGATGGGTGCAAATGAGTCTGGAAGAAACAAGGGAAAAGGGGGCTAATGGATCGAGAAATTTAAGAAACTGTCAATGATATGGGGTTGTTTCACAGCCAAAGGTGTTGGATCTCAACCCAATCGAACACTTGAAGAAAAAGCTGCATTTTTTCCCAAGTGACTCGACCAGTAAGCACCAACATTGGGAAGGTGTAGAAGAGACTTTTGGTTGAGACATGCTTGAATTTGATCGAGAGCATGCCCAGAAGGATTCAGTCAGTGTTGAAAGCCAAAGATGGATTTACAAAATAATAAAAATAAAAATTTAGAATTTTAGGAGCAAAACAGTAACAATACAGTTACATGACAAGAATCTGCACTAATCATGTGCTAAATAGTTGCAAGTCCAATTTATGTATGAGATAGCCAAGATGATTGTCTATAAAATGATAGTAGTCTCACGTTTGAAGCTGTAGTGGATGGTGAGATATGAAGCCTGAAAGTCAAAAGTTCAAAACATTGTTTAATTGTATCTATTATATACACTACTCACTAAAAGTTAGGGATATTTGGCTTGTGGGTGAAATTTCAGGATGAACCTAAAATGCACTCTAACCTTTACAGGTGAACTTAATGTGACCGTCTCTAAACTTTTCAATGCACAAGTCCAGCTGTTCAGTGTTTCAGTACATTTTGCACAATGAGCTGTTCTCTAACAAGGAGCTTAACCACCTCAGCCCCCTTAGCTTAAACACCCTTAAAGGGACACTGACAGGCCTTCTGAGCATAATTAGCTCTTTATATGCCCCCCTAGGTCTCATAATAAGTTCCCAATGCATATAAGTATAATCCCTGTGCGCATTATAAAACGTTAAAAATAATCTTTATAATCACCTCTCCTTTCTGCCCAAGGGGCGTTCTTTGTGGCGCATTTGTGCCCAGCCGCGTCCCAACTGCCGGATCCTTAGACACGCCCATCTCATTAGTATTCACTTCGCTGGGCGGTATTTTCCAGTCCCCGACATTCGGAGATCATGCGCATGCGCCCGGCACCCTCGCTCGCCGGGATCACATTGCGCCAAGTGAATACTAATGAGATAGGCGTGTCTAAGGATCCGGCAGTTGGGACGCGGCTGGGCACAAATGCGCCACAAAGAACGCCCCTTGGGCAGAAAGGAGAGGTGATTATAAAGATTATTTTTAACGTTTTATAATGCGCACAGGGATAATACTTATATGCATTGGGAACTTATTATGAGACCTAGGGGGGCATATAAAGAGCTAATTATGCTCAGAAGGCCTGTCAGTGTCCCTTTAATGACCAGGCCACTTTTTACACTTCTGACCTACACTACTTTGACCGTTTATTGCCCGGTCATGCAACTTACCACCCAAATGAATTTTACCTCCTTTTCTTCTCACTAATAGAGCTTTCATTTGGTGGTATTTCATTGCTGCTGACATTTTTACTTTTTTTGTTATTAATTGTTATTACACTTTCAGTTGTAAAATTTTGCAAAAAAAACGACATCCATATATAAATTTTTCTCTAAATTTATTGTTCTACATGTCTTTGATAAAAAAAAAATGTTTGGGTAAAAATAAAATGGTTTGGGTAAAAGTTATAGCGTTTACAAACTATGGTACAAAAATGGGAATTTCCGCTTTTTGAAGCAGCTCTGACTTTCTGAGCACCTGTCATGTTTCCTGAGGTTCTACAATGGCCAGACAGTACAAACACCCCACAAATGATCCCATTTTGGAAAGTAGACACCCTAAGGTATTCGCTGATGGGCATAGTGAGTTCATAGAACTTTTTATTTTTTGTCACAAGTTAGTGGAAAATTTTTTTCTTTTTTTTTCTTTTCTTACAAAGTCTCATATTCCACTAACTTGTGACAAAAAATAAAAACTTCTATGAACTCACTATGCCCATCAGCGAATACCTTGGGGTGTCTTCTTTCCAAAATGGAGTCACTTGTGGGGTAGTTATACTGCCCTGGCATTCTAGGAAACCAAATGTGTGGTAAGAAGTTTGAAATCAAAATGTGTATAAAATGACCGGTGAAATCCGAAAGGTGCTCTTTGGAATGTGGGCCCCTTTGCCCGCCTAGGCTGCAAAAAAGTGCCACACATGTGGTATCGCCGTACTCAGGAGAAGTTGGGGAATGTGTTTTGGGGTGTCATTTTACATATACCCATGCTGGGTGAGATAAATATCTTGGTCAAATGCCAACTTTGTATAAAAAAATTGGAAAAGTTGTCTTTTGCCAAGATATTTCTCTCACCCAGCATGGGTATATGTAAAATGACACCCCAAAACACATTCCCCAACTTCTCCTTAGTACGGAGATACCACATGTGTGACACTTTTTTGCAGCCTAGGTGGGCAAAGGGGCCCATATTCCAAAGAGCACCTTTCGGATTTCACCGGTCATTTTTTACACATTTTTATTTCAAACTTCTTACCACACATTTGGGCCCCTAGAATGCCAGGGCAGTATAACTACCCCACAAGTGACCCCATTTTGGAAAGAAGACACCCCAAGGTATTCCGTGAGGGGCATGGCGAGTTCCTAGAATTTTTTATTTTTTGTCACAAGTTAGTGGAAAATGATGATTTTATATTTTTTTTCCTTACAAAGTCTCATATTCCACTAACTTGTGACAAAAAATAAAAACTTCCATGAACTCACTATGCCCATCAGCGAATACCTTGGGGTGTCTTTTTTCCAAAATGGGGTCACTTGTGGGGTAGTTATACTAGGCTGCAAAAAAGTGTCACACATCTGGTATTTCCGTACTCATTGCCCAACTTCTCCTGAGTACGGTGATACCAGATGTGTGACACTTTTTTGCAGCCTAGGTGGGCAAAGGGGCCCACATTCCAAAGAGCACCTTTCGGATTTCACCGGCCATTTTTTACAGATTTTGATTTCAAACCACTTCTCACGCATTCGGGCCCCTAAAATGCCAGGGCAGTATAACTACCCCACAAGTGACCCCATTTTGGAAAGAAGACACCACAAGGTATTTCGTGATGGGCATAGTGAGTTCAGGGAAGTTTTTATTTTTTGTCACAAGTTAGTGGAATATGAGACTTTGTAAGAAAAAAAATAAAAAATAAAAAATCATAATTTTCCGCTAACTTGTGACAAAAAATAAAAAATTCTAGGAACTCGCCATGCCCCTCACGGAATACCTTGGGGTGTCTTCTTTCGAAAATGGGGTCACTTGTGGGGTAGTTATACTGCCCTGGCATTCTAGGGGCCCTAATGTGTGGTAAGTAGGTAAATGACCTGTGAAATCCTAAAGGTGCTCTTTGGAATGTGGGCCCCTTTGCCCACCTAGGCTGCAAAAAAGTATCACACATGTGGTATCGCCGTATTCAGGAGAAGTTGGGCAATGTGTTTTAGGGTGTCTTTTTACATATACTCATGCTGGGTGAGAGAAATATCTCAGCAAAAGACAACTTTTCCCATTTTTTATACAAAGTTGGCATTTGACCAAGATATTTATCTCACCCAGCATGGGTATATGTAAAATAACACCCCAAAACACATTGCCCAACTTCTCCTGAGTACGGCGATACCAGATGTGTGACACTTTTTTGCAGCCTAGATGCGCAAAGCGGCCCAAATTCCTTTTAGGAGGGCATTTTTAGACATTTGGATCCCAGACTTCTTCTCATGCTTTAGGACCCCTAAAATGCCAGGGCAGTATAAATACCCCACATATGACCCCATTTTGGAAAGAAGACACCCCAAGGTATTCAATGAGTGGCATGGCGAGTTCATCGAATTTATTTTTTTTTGGCACAAGTTAGCGGAAATTGATTTTTATTTTTTTTTTCTCACAAAGTCTCCCTTTCCGCTAACTTGGGACAAAAATTTCAATCTTTCATGGACTCAATATGCCCCTCACGGAATACCTTGGGGTGTCTTCTTTCCGAAATGGGGTCACATGTGGGGTATTTATACTGCCCTGGCATTCTAGGGGCCCTAAAGCGTGAGAAGAAGTCTGGAATATAAATGTCTAAAAAATTTTACGCATTTGGATTCCGTGAGGGGTATGGTGAGTTCATGTGAGATTTTATTTTTTGACACAAGTTAGTGGAATATGAGACTTTGTAAGAAAAAATAAATAAATTTCCGCTAACTTGGGCCAAAAAAATGTCTGAATGGAGCCTTACAGGGGGGTGATCAATGACAGGGGGGTGATCAGGGAGTCTATATGGGGTGATCACCCCCCTGTCTTGATCACCCCCCTATAAGGCTCCATTCAGATATCCGTATGTGTTTTGCGGATCCGATCCATGTATCCATGGATCCGTAAAAAACATACGGACATCTGAATGCAGCCTTACAGGGGGGTGATCAATGACAGGGGGGTGAAAAATGACAGGGGGGTGATCAGGGAGTCTATATGGGGTGATCACCCCCCTGTCATTGATCACCCCCCTATAAGGCTCCATTCAGATATCCGTATGTGTTTTGCGGATCCGATCCATGTATCCGTGGATCCGTAAAAAACATACGGACATCTGAATGCAGCCTTACAGGGGGGTGATCAATGACAGGGGGGTGAAAAATGACAGGGGGGTGATCAGGGAGTCTATATGGGGTGATCACCCCCCTGTCATTGATCACCCCCCTGTAAGGCTCCATTCAGATATCCGTATGTGTTTTGCGGATCCGATCCATGTATCCGTGGATCCGTAAAAAACATACGGACATCTGAATGCAGCCTTACAGGGGGGTGATCAATGACAGGGGGGTGAAAAATGACAGGGGGGTGATCAGGGAGTCTATATGGGGTGATCACCCTCCTGTCATTGATCACCCCCCTATAAGGCTCCATTCAGATGTCCGTATGTGTTTTGCGGATCCGATCCATGTATTCGTGGATCCGTAAAAAACATACGGACATCTGAATGCAGCCTTACAGGGGGGTGATCAATGACAGGGGGGTGATCAATGACAGGGGGGTGATCAGGGAGTCTATATGGGGTGATCACCCCCCTGTCATTGATCACCCCCCTATAAGGCTTCATTCAGATGTCCGTATGTGTTTTGCGGATCCGATCCATGTATCCGTGGATCCGTAAAAAACATACGGACATCTGAATGCAGCCTTACAGGGGGGTGATCAATGACAGGGGAGTGATCAATGACAGGGGGGTGATCAGGGAGTCTATATTTGGTGATCACCCCCCTGTCATTGATCACCCCCCTATAAGGCTCCATTCAGATGTCCGTATGTGTTTTGCGGATCTGATCCATGTATCCGTGGATCCGTAAAAAACATACGGACGTCTGAATGCAGCCTTACAGGGGGGTGATCAATGACAGGGGGGTGATCAGGGAGTCTATATGGGGTGATCACCCCCCTGTAAGGCTCCATTCAGACGTCTGTATCTGTTTTGCGGATCCGATCCATGTATCCGTGGATCCGTAAAAAACATACGGACGTCTGAATGGAGCCTTACAGGGGAGTGATCAATGACAGGGGGGTGATCAATGACAGGGGGGTGATTAGGGAGTCTATATGGGGTGATCACCCCCGTTATTGAACACCCCACTGTAAGGCTCCATTCAGACGTCCGTACGTGTTTTGCGGATGCGATCCATCTATCAGTGGATCCGTAAAAATCATACGGACGTCTGAATGGAGCCTTACAGGGGGGTGATCAATGACAGGGGGGTGATCAATGACAGGGGGGTGATCAGGGAGTCTATATGGGGTGATCAGGGGTGATCAGTGGTTGATAAGGGGTTAATAAGTGACAGGGGGGGTGTAGTGTAGTGTAGTGGTGTTTGGTGCTACTTTACTGAGCTGCCTGTGTCCTCTGGTGGTCGATCCAAACAAAAGGGACCACCAGAGGACCAGGTAGCAGGTATATTAGACGCTGTTATCAAAACAGCGTCTAATATACCTGTTAGGGGTTAAAAAAAATCACATCTCCAGCCTGCCAGCGAACGATCGCCGCTGGCAGGCTGGAGATCCACTCGCTCACCTTCCGTTCCTGTGAGCGCGCGCGCCTGTGTGCGCGCGTTCACAGGAAATCTCGGCTATCGCGAGAGGACGCGTATATATGCGTCCACCCAGAAGAGCAGGGCCGCCGCCAGGACGCAATCCTGCGTACGGCGGTCCTGAGGAGGTTAAAGGGAGTCTGTCACCACATTTGAGCCTATTAGACAGATCCAATAGCGTTATATGTGCCACCCAGAAGTTTACAACGGTACCTTTGTTGCATATACCGGAGTCTTGTTTCAGCCAAAAATGAACTTTGTAGGTTCTGTAAATGCGCCCTCTCAAGTGCCCAGGGCGGCGTCTCAATCTTCCGAGCCCAAGACCGGACCTCCCCAACAGCTCATAACCCCGCCCTCCGTGTGCCTCTGCCCGCCCGTTTACGCTCCTCCTCTCTCCTTTTCCACTGCGCCGCAGGAGAGAGGAGGAGCGTAAACGGGCGGGCAGAGGCACACGGAGGGCGGGGTTATGAGCCGTTGGGGAGGTCCGGTCTTGGGCTCAGAAGATTGAGACGCCGCCCTGGGCACTTAAGAGGGCGCATTTACAGAACCTACAAAGTTCATTTTTGGCTGAAACAAGACTCCGGTATATGCAACAAAGGTACCGTTTTAAACTTCGGGGTGGCACATATAACGCTATTGGATCTGTCTAATAGGCTCAAATGTGGTGACAGACTCCCTTTAACGGCAAAATTCGCAACAGGTGTACCAAGACAAGTCCAAGACGACACCTAACAATTGATTAACAGTACCTCACCATTGCGAGGCTTCAAGCAGGATGTTCTCAGATGGAAGTGGCCACTGAGCTTAGAGTGTCAGAGTGTCATCAGTAGGTTGTATCAGAGATACAGAGAGGCTGGAAGAGTCACAGAAAGACATAGAAGTGAACGTCCTTTGGCCACATTTCACACTGATGACCGCTCCATTGTGAACAATACCCTGCTGAACCGGATAATGAATGTCACACAACTCCAGGCACATTTAAGGGAGGTCACATCAGACCATTCAAAACCATTTACATCAGCGTGGTCTGTGTAGTAGATGACCTACAAGGGTACCTGACCACAGGCGTCATCGTCTTGCATGGGCCAGGGAGCATCTATGCTGGATGAGGGACCAGTGGGCCTCAGTGCTGTTCACTGATGAAAGTCGATTCAAACCGAGCAGAAATGATGGCCGCCAATAATGTTGGAGATGTCAAGGAGAGGGCTATGCATCAGCCCTTGGTGGTGGTGGTGTTACAGTGTGGGCAGGTGTGTCTAGTCAATACAGAACTGCCCTACGCTTTATGAATGGTACAGTGACAAGCCCATACTACTTGAATAACATCATTAATCCAGTCATTGTGCCTCTTCATGAACAACACAGGTCTAATTTCCTCCTCATGGACGAATATACGCCAGCTCATCAAGGTCGCATCATTAGGGAACGGCTGATGGAGACTGGGGTACCTCAAATGGAGTGGCCTGCACTCTCTCCAGATCTGAATCCTATTGAAAACCTATGGGATCAGCTGAGTCGCCGAGTAGAGGCTCGTAACTCTGTACCCCAGAACCTCAATGACCTGAGGGCCACCCTTCAAGAAGAATGGAATGCCAGGTCTCAGCAGACAGTAAGCTGTAATTGATGCTCAAGGCCACATAACAAGTTATTGAAACACGGACATATTTGTGGGGGTATACCCACCACTGGTGTTGGCTGTTTCAATAAATTGTTTGAGATGAGGAAATCACCATTGCTGCTTCTACTTAAATGGCTGACTTTCATGATATAATATCACTGTAGAGTGAACTTTTTACATTTTCCATAAATTTCACCTGAAAGCCAAATATCCCTAACTTTTTGTGAGTAGTGTAATTAGCTTTAATTAAAAAGTATCAACTGTTTTTCTTCTGTAGCTTGCATGCATTCCTATACAGTACATTGCAATCTGCTCAGTGTCATTCACCGATACTGTGATTTGATCAGAGGTGATCCGAGATGATCATTCAGGCAAAAACAGTGGGGACTAGAGACTGAGCCATCAGGGAGCTTGTCGGATGGACTTGAAAGGAAAGGGCACTAAGCAGCCTACAATATATAGAATTATATATTTAATTTTTTTTAATAAACCAATTACAAAAATTTTTTTCCTTAAGCCTTTGTGCTTCATGAACAGAGCAGAGCTATGTGCACAAAGAAGCAGAAGGAAATGAAGCCCTACAAAACCAAATATGGAACTGATATGAAGATTATTGAAGGAGTCATGTAAATGGGGCATAAAGGTGACACTTGTCCAGATGGGGTACTAGAACGTGGCATTCAAGGATAATGAAATTATTCCTAAAAACGGAGTTATGCTGTCTGATAACATAGAGGGGGTCATTTATTAAACAGAAAATAGGAGCATTTCTGGTGCAGATTGAGGCACAATCTGCGACTTCTCCCCCACTCACATCTCATTTACCATTTTCTACGCATATTTTAGGTGTAGAAAATGATCTAAATGTAAAATAGATAGGAACCTGTCTTACATTTAGAAATGGCGGTGGATTCCTCGAAATTAAAGGGGTTTCACCCAGGCAGTCCCCCTGACTTGAGCATCGGAGCAGTTCATGCTCCGATGCTCTCCTTTGCACTGTGCTAAATCGCGCAGGGCAAAGGCATCTTTTGGAGATCTGGTGACGTACTAGGCTCTCCATGGGCTGCCAGGAAGCCCGGTGACATCACTGGCACTGATGGGCGGGCTTTAGCGCTGCCCTAGCCAGTAAAACAGCTAGGGCAGCGCTAAAGCATGCCTATCAGAGCCAGTGACATCACCAAACACACTGCAGGGCGGAAGCTTATGTCCGGCAGTGTGTTGTTGTAAACAAAAAAGACTGTGCAGGGCAAGGGGCAAGGGAGCGCATCGGAGCATGAGATGCTCCAATGCCAACATCAGGGGGGCTGCCTGGGTGAAATTATGGGTATGTCCGGGTTCAGCTCTGAACCCGGACAACCCTTTTAAGAAGAGGCCGGCGACACTTCATAACTCTGGTGGATCCACCGCCAGGTAAAGGGCTTATTAAGACTGGCATCTAAAACGTTGTTCTTAATAAATGTGCCCATAAAGTTTAACTTGCACAGCACATTTGTTACTAGGTATTATGCGCATGGATTTGAACATTGGATTGGTTGCTTAATTTAGGTGAAATTTAGCTGTAAACCATTAATATGTGGAAAGAACTTGCCATGACTTTGGAAATTCCATTTCTGCCTTATGTACCTACAAACAGAGGTGTAGCTATAGGGGGTGCAGAGGTAGCAGTCGCTACCAGGCCCAGGAGCCTGAGGGGGTCCAAAGACCCTTGTGCCGCATAATAAGACACCAGCATTATAGAAAGTGCATGCAGGTCAAGTTACACCCCTGGCTGGAGGGAAGGTGTTAGGTCAAGAATTTGGCATGGGGGGGGGGGGGGGGGGGGTGGGGGGCTGTTTCAATGTTTGCCTCGGGCAGCAGAAAGACCCCTTGCCACAAAGCAGGGAAAGGGCCTAAGATGAACTCTTGAACCAGGGCCCTTGAGCCTTCAGCTAAGCCCCTGCCTACAAACCAAGTTTTACTGATGCAGGTAAGGCTGGGTTCACACCAGCCTTTCAACTTCCATTGTTCTGCTCTGTTACATGAGTCATCAAATGAACAACACTCATCAGACTCCATTGACTATAATAGGATACATCAGGTTTCCTTTAAAAAAAACTATATTTTTCCCCACACCTTTAACAGAATCTACAAGGGCCGCCCCTAACAAAGCCTCCAATGCAGATTTGAAAATATCCTAATCCTCTGTCCACATGCTCTATGAGAACATAGAGGAACATCTTGTTTGGCACACTCCTCTACTGGAGCACAATCATGCACTCCATGGCTACTACATGGGTCATCCAGATGTCCAACTGTAAAGTCAAATTTCTTGTCTATACAATCTTTAAAGGGGTTGTCCTCTTTCATCTATGACCTATCCTCAGGATAAGTCATCAACATCAGGTAGGCGGGGGTCCGACCCCCAACAACCCAGCGAATCAACCATTAAATTACACCTGCTCACCCCTGCAGTTGTGATGGCAAGCAGATAAACAGTGAAAAGAAGGCAGCACTCATACAAGCACTGCTTTCTCTACAAAACAGCTGAACGGCGGGGGTGCCAGGAGTCGGACCCCAGCTATTCATTACCTGTCCTGAGAATGGGTCATCATCAATATAAAAAAAACGGACAACCCATTAAGATGAACAGTTTAGGTAAAGTAAAGGTATACTGTAACTACAGGTGTAACTGGGCCCCCAGTGCAAATCTGGAACAGGTCCCCAACTGAACAGATAAAAATGTTAAAAATAGCATACAGTATAAATCCATGGTTTCTTCCTGGAAGATGACATGATTATGCCTAAAACCAACCAAAATATATAAATGCACATTAAACTGAACTAAAAAGACAAAAATCTGAATTTATGAATGCGATCATAATATTTTTCTCTTTCCCAGCAAGGTGTGATACGCCCTGGATGGTCCCTAGCACGCACAAAGTAAACATTGTATCTCCGAAGAGAAGGGAATGTAAACATTCAATGATTCATAAGAGCAGAACTGCAGCTCGGGCTCCGCATTATTATGTGTAATTGAATTTGCTAAATGTTATAGATAGTAATACCCAGTCAATGTATTCCGTAATCACAGTGCACTCAATTATATTCACTACTGACTCCCTGCTAGCCCCCAGCATGGTAGATACTTTTCTATAGCACACATTATAATTTTACTAAATCATATGGTGTGGCTTTCATACCTGTCATTTAGCTCTGATTTACCTTTATTTGTAACTACAATTTACCGAAGCCATTGTTTGTGGGGATGCTGAGTATAGGTATTAGCAAATACAATTTGGAGTTTAAAAATACATGTCTGTAAAGGGTTAGGTAAAAATTTCCATGACAATTTGGACTAATATGTGCATCCAAGATATTCAATCATCCGGGCAACATGGAAACCTAGCTTGGACGAAGCATGCCCCTGCCATATTCCAAAATGGATAATAGAGGAATAACTGGAATCTCCTACATCTACCTTGTGCCATGTACAATGGGGCGTACATACAGGGGTCGCAGGGGTCGCAGTTGCGACCGAGCCCGGCACCCCAGGGGGCCCGGCCACCTGTGGACCCCTGGCCCCGCCCTGTAGTAGTTCTGTGGGTGCTGCGCCTGCCTGTATAACCCGGGCGGCCGACCCGGGGCCCGCCGCCCAGTGTTGCGTTTCTGCGCTGCGCTTCAGTGCCAGGCCAGCCCTACCCTCCATTGAGTCTCCTCCCCCTGAGTCTCCTCCCCGGGCGGCCGCACCGAACAGGAGGTTTCCCTAGGCTGCGCAGGCGCACAACGACGCCGAGACGCAGCAGGGAGAAGGCGCTGGAAAAGCTTTCGAAGAGCGCTGCGCGAAGAAGCCGGTGCCGGAAGTGGAAGATAAGATTTGTAAAAAAAAAAAAAGGTCTTCAGAATTGCTCACCACATTTGTGGTGAGTTCAGAACTTCAGAGTAGACTCAGAGTGGGGTCTGATGGGGGCTGGCTTTATAACTATCTCTGCTATATTTCTGTAGCCTGGTGCCTGCAACCTCTGACTGCCCAGTTGGGCTGAAACTACTACACCCAACATGTTCTGGCAGTAATAGTAAATGGATATTGGTGCAATTCTGAGCTACTAGTCTATATAATACATATGTAGCCTACATATGTATTATATAGACTAGTAGCTCAGAATTGCACCAATATCCATTTACTATTACTGCCAGAACATGTTGGGTGTAGTAGTTTCAGCCCAACTGGGCAGTCAGAGGTAGCAGGCTACAGAAATATAGCAGAGTTAGGCTACTTTCACACCTGCGTTAGGTGCGGATCCGTCTGCATTACTATGTCAAAAAAAAGTCTAAGTGTAAGTCAGACGGATCCGTTTGCATTATTCTTTTTAAAAAAATTCTAAGTCAAAACGGATCCGTCCTGACTTACATTGAAAATCAATGGGGTACGGATCAGTTTTCAATTGCAACATATTGTGTCAGTGAAAACTGACCCGTCCCCATTGACTTACATTGTAAGTCAGGATGGATCCGTTTGGTGTCCGCATCCAGAGCGGAATGGAGATGGAACGGAGGCAAACTGATGCATTCTGAACGGATCCTTATCCATTCAGAATGCATTGGGGCTGAACTGATCCGTTTTGAACTGTTTGTGAGATCCCTGAGCGGATCTCATAAACGGAATTCAAAACGCCAGTGTGAAAGTAGCCTTAGTTATAAAGCCATTGATAGGCCAATGAAGTATTTTACCATATGAAGGCAAAATAAATGCATGACAAAAACAGCTCTGCTACATAATGTAGCAGAGCTGGTTTTACTTGGGAAATGCATTGCTGGTACCTGATGCTGACACCTGCAGTTCTGGGTAAAAGTACATAGTTATGGTTGAGGCCATTTGTTAACTCTGCTCTGCTACATCTGCTTATAAAGGGATGAACAGACTGCGCACGTTGGGGTATACCTTCTTGTTCTTGCATTAGTCTTCAGCCTGTGGCTCTCTAGACCTGGTGGAAATGCAAATTTAGGCATGCTGCTGTCTGGTGATGCTGGGAGTTGTAGTTGGGGCGTACATACAGGGGTCGCAGTTGCGCGCACTTACGTGACGTCACAATGTTATCAGCGCTGCAGGTCCCCAGGAAGTTGGGAACAGAGGAGCGTGGGAGCCACTGCCCACTTGCCCAGTAGTCTGACTCTATACTACAGTCACTCACCCCACCTAGTCCTCTCTCTCTGCCAGCCTGAGCCAGGCCCAGGAGCAGCGCTCATTCAGCCAGCCAGAGCCCACACTGAGCCCAGCCAGCCTCCAGCCTCCAGCCTTGCCAGTTGCCACAGACTTTCAGCAGCTTTCAGCCTGAGCCAGGTCAGGTAAGAGTTACTATCTGGCCTTGGTATGTTCTGTATATATACACTCACCTAAAGAATTATCAGGAACACCTGTTCTATTTCTCATTAATGCAATTATCTAGTCAACCAATCACATGGCAGTTGCTTCAATGCATTTAGGGGGGTGGTCCTGGTCAAGACAATCTCCTGAACTCCAAACTGAATATCAGAATGGGAAAGAAAGGGGATTTAAGCAATTTTGAGCGTGGCATGGTTGTTGGTGCCAGACGGGCCGGTCTGAGTATTTCACAATCTGCTCAGTTACTGGGATTTCCACGCACAACCATTTCTAGGGTTTACAAAGAATGGTGTGAAAAGGGAAAAACATCCAGTATGCGGCAGTCCTGTGGGCAAAAATGCCTTGTGGATGCTAGAGGTCAGAGGAGAATGGGCCGACTGATTCAAGCTGATAGAAGAGCAACGTTGACTTAAATAACCACTCGTTACAACCGAGGTATGCAGCAAAGCATTTGTGAAGCCACAACACGCACAACCTTGAGGCGGATGGGCTACAACAGCAGAAGACCCCACCGGGTACCACTCATCTCCACTACAAATAGGAAGAAGAGGCTACAATTTGCACGAGCTCACCAAAATTGGACTGTTGAAGACTGGAAAAATGTTGCCTGGTCTGATGAGTCTCGATTTCTGTTGAGACATTCAAATGGTAGAGTCTGAATTTGGCGTAAACAGAATGAGAACATGTATCCATCCTCTGATGGCTACTTCCAGCAGGATAATGCACCATGTCACAAAGCTCGAATCATTTCAAATTGGTTTCTTGAACATGACAATGAGTTCACTGTACTAAAATGGCCCCCACAGTCACCAGATCTCAACCCAATAGAGCATCTTTGGGATGTGGTGGAACAGGAGCTTCGTGCCCTGGATGTGCATCCCTCAAATCTCCATCAACTGCAAGATGCTATCCTATCAATATGGGCCAACATTTCTAAAGAATGCTATCAGCACCTTGTTGAATCAATGCCACGTAGAATTAAGGCAGTTCTGAAGGCAAAAGGGGGTCCAACACCGTATTAGTCAGGTGTTCCTAATAATTCTTTAGGTGAGTGTATATATATATATACATATAGGCTTCTAGCAGTGCAATAGAGCAGTCATAATAAGATGACTCTGCCACAATATTAGACACAGCCCATAAACATCTCTAATTCCTCACAACCCCTTTAATGGTTATCTTTTAGCAGATCCATTGATAGATTTTCTTTTCTTTTTGCATACTGTAGTTTGCATCGGAGCTCCTCCACTTTGCATTTAAAGCCAACTTTCCCCGTCCCCTTGATTGCCTAGGGCTGGGCATCTCGCCTGACCCTGTAATCTCATGCAACATAGTCTACACACTATCCGTGCTTTGCCAGTGCATCTGCCTCTGCTTCTCCGGGTGACTACTATGTAGGTACCGAAAACATCATCATCAGCGTCTCCTCTTCCGGATGGAGGATGACTTAATCGGTCTATGTGCAGTAGTCATCAGCACTGCTGGGGAAGCAAAGCCAGATCCACTGAGCATACACCGATAGTGTAGACCAGTGATGGCTAACCTCTGGCACTCCAGCTGTGGTAAGACTACGACTCCCAGCATGCTCTGCTCATTTCAAGTGTGCATCTTGAGAGTTGTAGCTTCACCACAGCTGGAGTGCTGGACGCTAGCCATGACTGGTGTACTATACTATAGCACAAGATTACATGGCCAGCGGAGATACTTGGCCTTTGTCAATCAAGGGGATGGTGGAGTGGCTCTTAGAGTTGTGGAGCTGTGGTGCTACAAGGGGCCGGGTGCACTGAACACCTAATATACATATTCCTAAAAAGACATCTTTCTAAGGAACAGCGCAAGGGACGGACATACATAAGGTATTGCTTTACAATGCCTGGTTTAATAGGGTTGTTCCTGCTGACAGGTGCTTTTTAAGTTAGCTGTCTCCCCATCCACCCCCCAATTAACATCCACACATGGCTTTACCGCACCTGCATGTTTATTTTTAATAGGGAGAGCAAGACAAGCCCCTGCCACACACCATTTACCAGTGATCGGTGTAGTCCTGACAGCTCATGTCATAAAACAAGATTTGATGGACACCCCCTTTAAGTGCAAATGAGCATAAACACTGTCCCATCCAAAGAAGTTCCCCTTACAGCGCAGGGCCCAGCTTGTTAGCTTTCCAGGGAAGTTATATATAGCGTTATAAATAATTTTACACAGTTCAAAGCTGCTTAGCGTAACCACGGCAACACCGAAACGCTGTCAAGGTAAATTCTGTTACATATTTTGTTACTTTGTTCTACAAATAGAAGCCAAAGTCATTGCGGGAAGAAAGCGAGTTACAATGTTTTAGAGGGAAACTCTCCCAGGACATTATGCATAAATGGGTTTATTCAGAATATACTTTAGGGATAATAACAGAATCTACCTAAAAGTTTAATCCTAGCCTAATGACCCCAAAATTCTGGATACTTGGGCTTTGTAGAAAAGAAGTGAATCTCCGTCACTGCAGACTGAGGATATTGACAGCTGCTCTGAATCCCACATTGACAGTAGCCACTTCTTCCTCCTCTCAGGGTGTTCCTTTAGGATGCAAATAAGTGAAGAAAAAGGTCCCGGAGACAATAGAGATCCTCTGTCAGCTCTTCTTTATTAGTCACATGTAAAAACGGACGTAGACACCACAACACTGCACGGGCGTTGACGCGTTTCGGGTGAGTACCCTTAGTCATTACGACTAAGGGTACTCACCCGAAACGCGTCAACGCCCGTGCAGTGTTGTGGTGGCTACGTCCGTTTTTACATGTGACTAATAAAGCTGACAGAGGATCTCTATTGTCTCCGGGACCTTTTTCTTCACTTATTTGCAGCCTGTTACGGGAACACTCCCCTAAGGCCTCTGGAGCCGGGATCATACATTCCACCAGGAAGGTGAGCTGGATCAAGTTTTCTATGTTCCTTTAGGATCTCCACTAGGACTAGGACTTCACAGCAACATCTGGTCACCAAAGAGTCATGTTCCTTTAGGATCTCCACTAGGACTAGGACTTCACAGCAACATCTGGTCACCAAAGAGTCATGTTCCTTTAGGATCTCCACTAGGACTAGGACTTCACAGCAACATCTGGTCACCAAAGAGTCGTGTTCCTTTAGGATCTCCACTAGGACTAGGACTTCACAGCAACATCTGGTCACCAAAGAGTCATGATAGAATTGGGACACTGTGACCAGAATTCATATATGACCTTAATAGTTGCAAGAAAATTAAAGAATTCCAGCAACCAGTGCACTAGATTTAAAGAGGTTTTCAGAGTGTTTTTATAGTGGTGACCTATCCTCAGATCAATGGGGGTCTGACTCTCGGTAACCCCACAATCAGCTGTTTAAAGAGGCCTCCAGTGAGCACCGTGGCCTCCTCGCAAATTACCCGAGGCCAGTGACGTCAGCTCATAGGTCACACGACCTAGGTGCAGCTCAGTCCCATTCAGGTGAATGGGGCAGAGTTCTTATAGAGCTGCTATCCAATGGACAGTGGTATGCTTGGTAAGCTGTAAGTGCCACAACCTCCTCAATACAGATGATCAGTGGGAGTACTGGGAGTCAGACCCCCACCGGTCAGATACTGATGACTTATCCTGAGGTCATCAGTATAAAACAATCGGAATACCCCTTTAAGATATTATCCACCCTTCGACCACCCTTACTCTGAATAAGACCAACATTTTGCTCTGATTCACTCCATCCAAAATTGCATTGAAAAAGTGGTCTTCTAGCAGAGTGGTCTTCTCAAAGTATGCATAACATATGGTGGAACTCAAAATCCAGCACAAGAAAGATGGTCTGCATAAAGGGGTGGTCTTCTCAAAAGACTGGTCCTTTGGAGCGTCCTTGCTGTATACCTCTCTGCAGTTACAGGAGGAGCTTAGGAGTTTACTGCATATCATTTATACATAGAACTCAATGAAATCACAGTATTCAGAAAGCCTTGGGCTCCCCCTAGTGGTGACTGCTGATAGCCAAAATTCTATTATGCAAGTCACTGCAAAGAGTTTGGGGCTCTATAGAAAAAATAAAAATAAAAAAAAATAAAAACAAGGCTTCAACCACTGTAATGATACATAAAGAAATTAATCAGCACAGTATGATGCACCAAAAACAGCATGGTGTCATTTACACTGACTTTAATGGTTGCTAGGGAAGTTAATGAGCAAGAGCTATAGGCAGTTATTAAAACTTACAATCATTGCTGAAGACTATTTAACAGTTGTAAATATATTGATCACTTTTGTGATTCCTGCTGTACAGTTTGCATCATACTGTAAACGGGAGTTGTGTGCTGACAAACAAGACCCTAACAGTTTAACCCATTCATGCACCACGGTGTAACAGTACGTCATGGTGAAGACTAACAGATGTGTCGTGTCGACTCACCCCACTGGCAATGGGGGCCAGCTGTAATACAGGCCTCTACTGCAATGGCCATGATTGGAGTTAGTTTAGTTTAATTCCTAACATGCCAGTCAATAGCGACTGCGGCATCTTAACAGACAGAAGGAAGGGGCTCACTCTGTGTCTCCACGAGACTGCTGTGACGTGCTACCTCTAATACAAGCCATAAGATTTGGTTTGTTGCCCTTTCCTTGTATTTAAATGCCTGGTCAAGGTGGACTGGATTGCAGAACAGAAACAGAAATGAAGTGCGTCTCACTAATTGATAACGTAATATAAATCCTGTAGTCAGATTTTGTCACCTTTGCAGAAAGATAATACATTAAATAATTCAGGTACAAAAAGGGAAGACATTCTAATAAACCTGTTCCTTATCGACGACCTGCATAATAATCTCAGGTCAGGGCAGTGTTGTCGAAGCTGCAAAGTCACCCCTAGGACCGTGCTTATGTGTTCACGCTTTCAAGAAATGATAAAATAAAAAATGCTCTTACCTTGCCAAAGCTTCCCTTACCAATCGCCCGGAGAATTTGAAAATGATCCAAGTTCACTACAAGGAGAATAAAATGTGAATTAATAGACTGTAAACATTATGTACAATAGGTTATA
The DNA here is from genome assembly GCF_905171765.1 of Bufo bufo. Classification (NCBI taxonomy): domain Eukaryota; kingdom Metazoa; phylum Chordata; class Amphibia; order Anura; family Bufonidae; genus Bufo; species Bufo bufo. Next base: position 48,859,615 of record NC_053394.1, read on the forward strand.
GGCCACAGAACTAAAGCTACTGTAGTAGTATAATATCTGTATAGTGTAGAAGCATCTTTACAGAGAAAACTCTGTTACATCGCCCTTCTGATATCACACACCTCCATTTATGTGTCCCACTGTTATGTAATCTGCACAATAATTTATACAGGATGTATTTACTGAAATAGACAGAAATATAGATACAGTAGATTAGAGAGATAGATGAAAGAAAGAAGGGAGGGAAGAAAGAAAGAAAGATACAGTAGACAGATGGACAGACATATGGACACGTTGATAGACTGATGAAAAAATATAATATGAGATAGATAAATCAATATGAGATGAAAAGCTGCACTCTGATGTAAATAGATAGATATAGATAGGAGATAAATCAGCAATTAACAGATCAAAAGCTGCACTTCGTCGTATATACAGTCAGGTCCATAAATATTGGGACATGGACACAATTCTAACATTTTTGGCTCTATACACCACCACAATGGATTTGAAATGAAACAGACAAGATGTGCTTTACCTGCAGACTGTCAGCTTTAATTTGAGGGTATTTACATCCAAATCAGGTGAACGGTGTAGGAATTACAACAGTTTGCATATGTGCCTCCCACTTGTTAAGGGACCAAAAGTAATGGGACAATTGGCTTCTCAGCTGTTCCATGGCCAGGTGTGTGTTATTCCCTCATTATCCCAATTACAATGAGCAGATAAAAGGTCCAGAGTTCATTTCAAGTCTGCTATTTGCATTTGGAATCTGTTGCTGTCAACTCTCAAGATGAGATCCAAAGAGCTGTCACTATCAGTGAAGCAAGCCATCATTAGGCTGAAAAAACAAAACAAACCCATCAGAGAGATAGCAAAAACATTAGGCGTGGCCAAAACAACTGTTTGGAACATTCTTAAAAAGAAGGAAGGCACCGGTGAGCTCAACAACACCAAAAGACTTGGAAGACCATGGAAAACAACTGTGGTGGATGACCGAAGAATTATTTCCCTGGTGAAGAAAACACCCTTCACAACAGTTGGCCAGATCGAGAACACTCTCCAGGAGGTAGGTGTATGTGTGTCAAAGTCATCAATCAAGAGAAGACTTCACCAGAGTGAATACAGAGGGTTCACCACAAGATGTAAACCATTGGTGAGCCTCAAAAACAGGAAGGCCAGATTAGAGTTTGCCAAACGACATCTAAAAAAGCCTTCACAGTTCTGGAACAACATCCTATGGACAGATGAGACTAAGATCAACTTGTACCAGAGTGATGGGAAGAGAAGAGTATGGAGAAGGAAAGAAACTGCTCATGATCCTAAGCATACCACCTCATCAGTGAAGCATGGTGGTGGTAGTGTTATGGCTTGGGCATGTATGGCTACTTTCACACCTGCGTTCAGGTGTCCGCTCGTGAGCTCCGTTTGAAGGGGCTCACGAGCGGTCCTGAACGCAGCCGTCCGGCCCCAATGCATTCTCAGTGGAGGCGGATCCGCTCAGAATGCATCCGTCTGGCGGCGTTCAGCCTCCGCTCCGCTCAGTGAGCGGACACCTGAACGCTGCTTGCAGCGTTCGGGTGTCCGCCTGGCAGTGCGGAGGCGAGCGGATCTGTCCAGACTTACAATGTAAGTCAATGGGGACGGATCCGCTTGAAGATGACACCATATGGCTCAATCTCCAAGCGGATCCGTCCCCCATTGACTTTCAATGTAAAGTCTGGACGGATCCGTTCAGGCTACTTTCAGACTTAGAAAATTTTCTAAGTTATAATGCAGACGGATCCGTTCTGAACGGATGCAAACGTCTGCATTATAGGAGCGGATCCGTCTGATGAAACATCAGACGGATCCGCTCTGAACGCTAGTGTGAAAGTAGCCTATGGCTGCCAATGGGACTGGTTTTCTTGTATTTATTGATGATGTGACTGCTGACAAAAGCAGCAGGATGAATTCTGAAGTGTTTCGGGCAATATTATCTGCTCATATTCAGCCAAATGCTTCAGAACTCATTGGACGGCGCTTCACAGTGCAGATAGACAATGACCCAAAGCATACTGCAAAAGCAACCAAAGAGTTTTTTAAGGGAAAGAAGTGGAATGTTATGCAATGGCCAAGTCAATCACCTGACCTGAATCCGATTGAGCATGCATTTCACTTGCTGAAGACAAAACTGAAGGGAAAATGCCCCAAGAACAAGCAGGAACTGAAGACAGTTGCAATAGATGCCTGGCAGAGCATCACCAGGGATGAAACCCAGCGTCTGGTGATGTCTATGTGTTCCAGACTTCAGGCTGTAATTGACTGCAAAGGATTTGCAACCAAGTATTAAAAAATGAAAGTTAGATTTATGATTATTATTCTGTCCCATTACTTTTGGTCCCTTCAGAAGTGGGAGGCACATATGCAAACTGTTGTAATTCCTACACCGTTCACCCGATTTGGATGTAAATACCCTCAAATTAAAGCTGACAGTCTGCAGTTAAAGCACATCTTGTTCGTTTCATTTCAAATCCATTGTGGTGGTGTATAGAGCCAAAAATGTTAGAATTGTGTCGATGTCCCAATATTTATGGACCTGACTGTAGATAGATAGATAATGGATGGATGGATAGATAGAGAGATAGATAGATAATTAGATAGACATATAGATAGATACACTGCCTGTCCAAAAAAAAAGGTCGCCACCTGGATTTAACTAAGCAAATAGTTATGAGCCTCCTATTGGATAATTACTGCATGGGCGATTATCTTTCAGCTGGCAACAAGTTACTTAACCCCGACTGGTGCAATGAGTTGCTTCTCATTTCTTAAACAACCATGTCGAAAGACACATCTCGTGGTTGTGGAAAAGATGTTAGTCTATTTGAGAAGGGTCAAATCATTGGCAGCATCAAGCAGAGAAAACATCTAAGGAGATTGCAGAAACTACTAAAATTGGGTTAAGAACTGTCCAACACATTATTAAAAACTGGAAGGATAGTGGGGAGCCATCGTATTCAAGGAAGAAATGTGGCGGGAAAAAAATCCTGAATGATCGTGATCGGCGATCACTTAAACGTTTGGTGAAATCAAATCGAAGAAAAACAACAGTAGAACTCAGGGCTATGTTTAATAGTGAAAGTAAGAGCATAATGCGAAGGGAACTCAAGGGATTTGGGACTGAACAGCTGTGTAGCCGTAAGAAAACCATTGATCAGTGAGGCAAACCAGAAAAAAAAGGCTTCAATTTGCTAGGGAGCGTAAAGATTGGACTCTGGAGCAATGGAAGAAGGTCCTGTGGTCTGATGAGTCCAGATTTACCCTGTTCCAGAGTGATGGGCGCATCAGGGTAAGAAGAGAGGCAGATGAAGTGATGCACCCATGATATGCACAGCGAATGCGTGCCGTAGTCAAAGGTAAAGGCGGTCCAACTAAATATTTTTGGTGGCGACTTTTTTTTGGGACGGGCAGTGTAGATAAATTGAACTATTAAAATAGAAGGATACAGGGAAGATTGTTTCATATTCTACTTAGACACTGAAATGCTCCATTTTTCTACAGTGATAAATTTCACATATTCTCTTATTCCATTCTAAAAAGGAAAGGGATTGAAGGTTATCTCCCCTTTATTTCAGCAGGTGATTGATACTGTCAGCCATCAGCCTCTTCTAACAATCTCCACAGAAGAAGCCTTTGTTCAGAATTCAGAGACCCCGGGATCACAGATTCCACCTCTCCCTCCAGGGATCCCTTTACCAGCTCCATTCCTCTACAAGGGCAGAATTTCCGCCAAGTTCTTCAATCCCAGCACAATGGAACAGTCAGCGAAACCATTAACCCATTGCTGGCGTCTTCTTAACTGAAACAAGTATCCTACACAGTATACCGTCAGCTTTCATTTCTACACAAAGCCTTAGTCCGCACTTCGCATTTTGATGCAGTTTTTGGAAATGGCTTTACATTGAGCTCCATGCGCCTAGCATAGGTCTGTGCAGAGGGACACAGACTGCCCAAATTCTGAGGGAGAAATTCTCCATAACAAGGGATTGAATGGAGCATGCAGAAAAAGACTCTGTATACCTGATCCAGGGGTGCACCCAGCCTTTCTGCTGCCTGAGGCGAAAACGGAAACGGCGCCCTAACCCCACAATGCCAGTTTCTCAACCTAACCCCTTTCCTCCAGCCCTACTGTTAAAGACATACTTGGAAAACATTACATACAGAGCTACAAAACATACAGGATAATACAGCGCCACATACTGTGCCCATTGTGCTTCCCAACACTATACTGCAGAAACAGTTAATCCCCCTTCGGCTGCCCCCCTCTTGCCCCTACCTGGTGCTGCCTGAGGCAATCGCCTCACCTCGCCTCATTGGTGGTGCACCCCTGGGCTGATCATTGTCTATAGATGCCCCAATATACCTCAGAGGTTTTATAAAGTCATAATATGGCCAAGTGAATGAAAATCAGCAATGACCACATCAAAGTAAGGTCCCTGCAAAAACACCTTTTATTTCCTGGCCCCTGGGTACGTGACTAGGAGAGCGTGCTGGTTTTCACAGAATAAACTTCCTCTATGTTAATTACTGAGCTCAAGGTTAAGAAATGAGAGCTGCCATTAACAAAATAGCCATTAATTCATGACAAATTAAAACTGGATGGTGCTAATGACCTGAATGAAACGTTATAACCGTCTTGGGGCAACTGGCCCAATGCCAAGGACTCCTCTGACTCTAAATGTGTTGCACTTTGCAAATTTCAACCTGGTCTTAAAATTTTCGAGACAAAGCAATAAGAACTAAGTATATTTTATAACTCTGGTTGTCTATATGTTGGCAGGGGCATCATGCATGATTGTGATGTAATGTTTCAGGTGTCCAGGGTTGGCAACTGTCCAGAAATTTCTGAACAGTCCGTAAAAATAGGCAACTTTTTTCCTGTGTCCGTGAAAAAAAAATAGATGTGTCTGTGATTTTTTTTGAGCTGGTGGTACTTGACTAGATTATTTGGTGGTAATTATCATCCTTTTACAGCTCACAGTAAATTCTGGTAATAAGTTCAGTATATTGAGCTATAGACATGGATTATTTATAGTCTTTATCATTCCTTATGGTTAGAGATGAGCAAATCGAAATCAACGAAGTGGAATTTTCAGGATGAATTTGATTCACCGCAAAGCTGAATTTACTCGTGCTTCGTGATAGCGAATCGATTTAACCTGAAATAGTGTCAAAAACAAAGAAATCATAATCACCTCCTCCATTTGTTCACGACGGGCCGCCAGCCACCATCTTGATTGAAAATCTCAGCTGAAATCCCATGCGTGGTGATGTATGATGTTACCGTGCCGGCCGGCGTGACGACATCATCTGGGCTGCGCTAGATTTCACACAAGGTCTTCAAGCAAGATGGTGGCGGCCGGCTCGTCACAAGCAAATGGAGGCGTTAGTAGGCGGAAAAAAAAAATTCTGTTAATTTTACACAGTATTATTACTCTCAGATGCCGCGATCATGTATAAAAGCGGCATCTGAAGGGTACAATGATGGGGAGCGGCGCTATCGCAGCTCCCTGTCATTGCACCCGCTACCTACAAAAAATGTGCTTTGTGACTAAGTAATTTGTCACAAACCAAATTTTTGGGTAAAATTCAGTGAAGCAGCTGAATCAAATTTTCCAAAACTTTGTTCATCTCTAATTATGGTTTTCCTATTTGTCTGTAAAAAAATGTTGGCTGTGATTTTGGGATAAGTTGTCCAGAAAAAAAGAAAAAGTTTGGTTGGCAACCCTGCAGGTGTCATAAGATGATGGCACACGATGCCTAAGGCCTCTTGCACACGACTGTATGCCCTCCGAGACATACGGTCCGTGAGCGGGCCATATGTCCCAGAACGGCATTGATCGCGCTCACGGGAGCGCACAGCATCATAGATTACAATGATTCTGTGCATGTCGGGCCGCCCGCGGGGCTATTGTCCCGCACTCATAAGATCTTATGAGTGTGGGACAATAGCCCCGCGGGCGGCCTGATGTCCACAGCATCATTGTAATCTATGATGCTGTGTGCTCCCACGCGCACGATCAATGCCGCTCCGGGACATATGGCCTGCTCACGGACCGTACGGTATGTCTCGGAGGGCACACCGTCGTGTGCAAGGGCCCTAAGGGAAATTAGAACAGAGGGTGCTAAGTTGAGGCTTCCCTCCTATTAGTGGTGGTGCATCCTAGGGGGTCAGATCATCGATGTCTAAGTCCTGGAGAACTGTCCTATCAATAGTCTATCCTCTATCAGTATCTGAATGATGGAGGTCTGACTTCTGCCACCCCCACAAATCATGTCGTCATGGTCGTGCCTGTGTGAATACACCCTTTGGGTAGCAGGCCCAGTCATTTTAACCATGCATTGTTTATTGGACATAAAATCGCAGGTTCGCCTCTGATGAACTTATAGTTCTGGGAGATGTATGAGCAACAATTCCTGAGTAGGTGGTCTGTAACCATGGGGGGCACATAGGTCTGCCTAGGAGCTGTAGACACAAAGAGACAAAGTTGATTGTTTTTAATCAACTCTGATTGCAGAGATACATTGTGGACTATTTTATTCATTGGAACAATAAAATAAAAAATCCAGACTATATATATATAAACAGCCACACAGGACGCTATCAGTCCTGATCCAGCAGTGATGCTCTAAGCTCCATTGTGAGCCGTTTCTCCATTTCTACCCTGTGCCTGGGGTTGCGGTCAATCTTTTCAGCTATTTCTGATGTTGCGCAGTCCTGAAGCGTTATTTGCTGCTGTCAGTGCTTAAATCCTATTGAACGATCTTCCTTAAGTCTTGGTTATTTGTACAGCACAGGTTTTTTATATATTGTTGAGACTCTTAATAATAGGATATAGAGTCCTTTTTAAACCAACAGACAGAGAAATCTTGTCCTCAATGCTGAAATACTATGTTATTAACCCCTTGAGACCCGGAGGATTTTTCATTTTGGCATTTTTTCGTTTTTCCTTCCTGCCTTCCCGGAGCCATCACTTAATTTTTTTTCCATTCGCATAGCTATATGAGGGCTTGTCATTTGCGGGACAAATTGTACTTTCTAACAGCACCACTTACTATTGAATACAATGTAGTGGGAAGCTGGAGAAATAAATTCCAAATGAGGTGAAATAAAAAAAATAAAAAATGCAATTCCTCTACAGTTTTATGGGTTTTGTTTCTACAGCATTCTCCATGCAGTAAAACGAACCTGTTCCCTTCATTCTCTGGGTCAGTACAATTACAATGATACCACATATGTATCGTTTTTCTTGTGTTTTAATAAGTAAAAAAAACACTTGGAAAAAGTGTTTTTTTACCTTTTCATCGCTATATCGACAACCAAAACTTTTTTATAGTTAAGTCTACAGAGCTGTGTGGGGGCTCATTCTCTGTTGGACGATCTGTAGTTTTTACTGATACCATTTTGGAGTGGGTGTGACTTTTTGATCACATTTTATTCAATTTTTTGGTAAGTGAAGCAAGGGAAAAAAAATTGAATCTTCAATTTTTTTCTGAGAAATATTTTTATATTTTAATAGTTCAGGAATTTTGGGATGTAGCAATGCCTTTGATCTTTAAGTTTTTATTATTATTTATTTTTATTTTATTTCTGGGGAAAAGTGAGGTGATTTAACTTTTTTTAAAACTTCTTTTTAGTTCCATAAGGAGGCTAGATTATGCGATTTTCAGATCTCTTTTAGCTCACATTGTAGTTCAATACAACTACAATGTAAGCTCCATTCGCCATTATCCTATGGAGCCTTGCCACCAGCTCTGAAGAGACCCAGCACATCAAAAAGAAGGAATGCCTTTCGATTTCGTGGTCACATTTGATCACGACATCTAAAGGGTTCAATGTCTGCGATTGGCGTTATCGCCGGTCGCAGACATTAGCCCTGGGCCTCTGCTGTTTGAAACAGAAGAGAGCCGACGCTCACCTTATGGGGATTCAATATCCTCCTATCATTTTTTTCTGTGAAAACTGTGAGTATTTTCTTCTTCATTTGTGCTTTGATACAGGTTTCGTTCTAAAAACTAGCACATGCTATTAATAAATCTGCCATATTTTACAACTCGACACAGTCCCACTATCTTTACTAAACACTTTTGAAAAGTGCCTAGAAAGGCTCAAACATCTGTTCTTTTTGGGCTTTATTACACTGGCCGAGAGTCAGCCAGATGATTGCTAACGAGTGGTCATAAGAACACTCGTCAGCGATGATCTGCCTGTGTAATACTGCCGGCGAGTCCCTGATGAACAAGCAAACACTCGTTCATTAAATAATCGCATCTTTTATGCAGTCACAAAAATCCTTATTTGCCAGGATCAGATCATGCTGTCTAATCACGGTCTGCTGCTGGAAAATATTGAATCTATATGGGGACAAGCGATGGCATTAGCAATCGCTCCTCCTAATACTGCGGAGGAGTTCACTGCATGTAACAGCAGCCGTCTCCTTCGCTGACAACGCTTCCGTCCCTCGCCATCTAAATCTGCCAGCCTAATTTGGATCCCCACCTAAGAGACTGTGTATAACAGAGCTGAAATCTTTATATGCAAACTTCTTAGGACCATCTTGGTCCATCTGGCTATCTGCCAGAAAATGGTTGTCACCCAGATAAGAAGCTTAGCAAGCTGATCTTAACAAGACTGAAAAATACTCTGGGCAACACTGATATACAATGGTCTCTCAGGACAAAATGGTCTAAGAGGTTACAATAGTTTCAACATACAGTGGCCTTTCTTGGCCCTTGTAGGATGAAACCAATTTTTTTTATAAAATAAAAATAAAAATGTGTGGATGGCCTTCTGGACAAATGTTTGAAGTCACTCCATGCATACTGTTTCTGCCTTTTTAACGTCTTCCTTTGTTTGGACTTGTTGCACAATAAACAGCCTGGGCTGGGCTTCATCAGTCAGACCATCAGCGCGACCAGAGATGAGAGACTGACAACATCAAACGTTACACTTATCAATACAATGTTCTTCTGTGAACTTCTATATCTAGACCTATAGTAGAGCTGTCACACTGTTATTCTAATTCTACTAATCTACTGTTTTACTAACAGATATTATCTTTCTCACACCAGTAGTAAATAAAACAATGGGTTCCCTATTTATATAGGAGTTTTATCTCTCTGTGTTGACTGCAACAGACAGACATTTTGTATTTAATTGTCAATGGTATAGTACAGCCAAAATTAAAAAAGAAAAACAGCAAAAAACGGTTAAAAAAGTTTTTTCTATGAATATTGACTTTAAAAAAAAAACTTTCACATTTGCAGCAAGAACGTTTTGTTGTCCAGCCGATTCTCAGCATATTTGCAGGGTAGCGCTTGGATCTCCACCACCAGACCCCATTATAGTTAATAGAACCGGCAGGCATTCCGGTGCCATCTGGCAATGCCAGACCCAGAGAGCTTCAGTAGGCTGTTCCCTGCCAGAACAGTCTGCAGGATCACTTGCCACAAATGTGAAACTAGCATTAAACACTCGTATTTCATCTACTGAATAGCTGTACAGTAGTAACCCTCTGCAGTATAGTGCGGTACTACATGTTCTGTACTTTTCTTTTCTGCGTCAGTTTAAGCTGCTCCTTTGGACACCAGATGAGGTTGTCTGGTACGTGAACTGTACAGGATCCTGAAGAAGCTCCTGTCTTCCCTATATAACGGTATTTACTTCCAGTACCTGTTTCTAACTTTTATATGTAAAGACGTGTTTTATGTGTATTATTTATCTGCTCAGGCTTCTTTAATGTTTACATTTTTCTTATTCTGCAATGGCATTTTTGGAAGTTTCAGGACCAATTACTAGGTTTCCACAGAGTAATAGTCTTGGGTTACAATTAATATTGTAACTTGAGGAACCACTGTACCATGTCATGACCCCATAGTGGCAAATCATTAAGGCCCATATTTTATGTCTAATGGGTTCATGTGAGAGGAAAAGCAGAATACTAATCGCGAGTTGTCCATTTACACATACAACATTAGGACACCATGTTGGGAACCAGGATTGCCCATCATTGCCTATTAAATAGGTTCCTTTCATTTAATAAGTTTGTAATTGCCATGCAGCATCTGGGCCCCGTGATGAGTTTTGTCACCTGACAACTGTACCATCCGGACTGTTCTGATGGCAGTCCTGCACTGTGTTAGGCCTAGTGCAAGCCTGAGGGGGCAGTGTATGACACAGGGATTCTCTCTTTGGATCCTTTTGCTATGCACCGCCCCCTAGGATCTTGCACCAAGCGTAGCACAGTATGTCGTTTGCTAACAAAGTGCTCCTGTAAGAGGTACAGTAGGTAGAAGAATAGAAATGTCTGTCTGTAAGGAACAGTATATGAAACTTTCAAATTGTGCATGCAGATAATGCATTAAATTAAGGCTGCATATAGTTTTAATTTTCATTAATTTATTACTATAGATGTTGGAAACCAACCTGTGATTCAGAGATGTCAATTAGTATTAGATGTCTATTACTGCACTAGAACCTGATTAGCTGAAATACCATTACTATCCTAATACATTAATCTATGTTAAAGGAGTTCTACGTTTTCTAGATATTAATGACCGATCCTCAAGGTAAGGTCATCAATATCAGATCACTGGGCGTCCAACACTCAACACCTCCTCCAGAGTTTCTGGCAGGGAATGAAGGAAGGGGATGCCACTGGCGCCAGAAACAAAGCAGGGGTCGTAATCAGGAGCAGAAGGGTCCGTCTTGTGTGCAGTAGACATGCAGACCGCCTAAATGGTTCCATTACACCGCACCTTTTGCTTTTAGCTCCATCCACTGTGTTTTTGCGGCACTGATGGCTACTATAAACAGCTGTTCAGCGGAGGATGCCGAGTGTTGGACCCCCACCCAACTGATATTGATGACTAGAAATAAGCAAATCAAATCCAATGAAGTGGAATTCGATCCGAATTTCAGGATAAATTCTATTCGTCGCAAAGCCAAATTTCCTCGTGCTTCGGGGTAGTGAATCAATTTAACTCCTTAAGGACACAGCCTTATTTCACCTTAAGGACTAGGCCATTTTTTGCAAATCTGATCAGTGTCACTTTAAGTGGTGATAACTTTAAAACGCTTTGACTTATCCAGGCTATTCTGAGATTGTTTTTTCGTCACATATTGTACTTCATGACACTGGTAAAATGAAGTCAAATTATTATTTTTTTATTTATAAAAAAAATACAAAATTTAGCAAAAATTTGGAAAACATTGCAAATTTCCAAGTTTCAATTTCTCTACTTCTATAATACATAGTAATACCTCCAAAAATAGTTATTACTTTACATTCCCCATATGTCTACTTCATGTTTGGATCATTTTGGGAATGATATTTTATTTTTTGGGGATGTTACAAGGCTTAGAATTTAGAAGCAAATCTTGAAATTTTTCTGAAATTTTCAAATACCCAATTTTTAGGGACCAGTTCAGGTCTGAAGTCACTTTGTGAGGCTTACATAATAGAAACCACCAAAAAATGACCCCATTCTCGAAACTACACCCATCAACGTATTCAAAATTGATTTTACAAACTTTGTTAACCCTTTAGGTGTTCCACAAGAGTTAATGGCAAATGGAGATAAAATTTCAGAATTTTGATTTTTTGGCAAATTTTCCATTTTAATACATTTTTTCCAGTAACAAAGCAAGGGTTAACAGCCAAACAAAATGGTATATTTATTGCCCCGATTCTGTAGTTTGCAGAAACACCCCATATGTGGCCGCTGTACGGGCACATAGTAGGGCGTAGAGGGAAAGGTGCGCCGTATGGTTTTTGGAAGGCAGATTTTGCTGGACTGGTTTATTAACACCATGTCCCATTTGAAGCCCCCCTGATGCACCCCTAGAATAGAAACTCCATAAAAGTGACCCCATTTTGTAAACTACGGGATAAGGTGTCAGTTTTGTTGGGACTATTTTTAGGGTACATATGATTTTTGGTTTATCTATATTACATTTTTGTGAGGCAAGGTTACCAGAAATAGAAATTCTGAAATTTCATGTCCATTTGCCAATAACTCTTGTGGAACACCTAAAGGGTTAACGACATTTGTAAAATCAGTTTTGGATACCTTGAGGGGTGTAGTTTCTTAGATGGGGTCGCTTTTCTGGAGTTTTTACTCTAGGGGTGCATCAGGGGGGCTTCAAATGGGACATGTGCCAAAAAAAAAGGCCATCAAACCGCCTTCCAGAAGCCATACGGCGTTCCTTTCCTTCTGTGCCCTGCCGTTTGGTCATACAGCAGTTTACGACCACATATGGGGTGTTTCTGTAAACGGCAGTATGAGGGTAATAAATATTACGTTTTGTTTGGCTGTTAACCCTTGCTTTGTTATTGAAAAAAAAACGTTTTTATATATTTTTTTACACTGTCTATCTGAGGGGTTGGGGGGGTATTTTTATAGAGCAGATTCTTACAGACATGGTAATACCTAATATGTCTATTTTTTTTAATTTGTTTATGTTTAAGGGCTCTTTCATACCTGCGTTCTTGTCTTCCGGCATAGAGTTCCGTCGTTGGGGCTCTATGCCGGAAGAATCCTGATCAGGATTATCCCCATGCATTCTGAATGGAGTGAAATCCGTTCAGGATGCATCAGGATGTCTTCAGTTCCGGAACGGAACGTTTTTTGGTCAGGGAAAAAATGCAGCATGCATGCTGCGCTTTTTGCTCCGGCCAAAAATCCGGAACACTTGCCACAATGCCGGATCCGGAATTAATGCCCATTGAAAGGCATTGATCCGGATCCGGCCTTAAGCTAAACGTCGTTTCGGCGCATTGCCGGAGCCGACATTTAGCTTTTTCTGAATGGTTACCATGGCTGCCGAGACGCTAAAGTCCTGGCAGCCATGGTAAAGTGTAGCGGGGAGCGGGGGAGCAGCATACTTACCGTCCGTGCGGCTCCTGGGGCGCTCCAGAGTGACGTCAGGGCGCCCCACGCGCATGGATCATGTGATCGCATTGGACACGTCATCCATGCGCATGTGGGGCGCTCTGACGTCACTCTGGAGCACCCCGGGAGCCACACGGACTGTAAGTATACCGCTCCCCCGCTCCCCGCTCCTACTATGGCAACCAGGACTTTAATAGCGTCCTGGGTGCCATAGTAACACTGAAAGCATTTTGAAGACGGTTCCGTCTTCAAATGCTTTCAGTACACTTGCGTTTTTCCGGATCCGGAGTGTAATTCCGGCAAGTGGAGTACATGCCGGATCCGGACAACGCAAGTGTGAAAGAGCCCTTACACTATACTATATTTTATAAAATAAAATAAAACATTTTAGTATCCATAGTCTAAGAGTCATTTTTTTAATTAGTTTTTAGCCGATTATCCTATGTAGGGGCTCATTTTTTGCGAGATGAGAAGATGGTTTTATTGGCACTATTTTGGGCGGCATGTGACTTTTTGATCGCTTTCTATTACAATTTTTGAGATTAAAGGTGACAAAAAAAACATTTTTTTGCACCGTTTTTATTTTATTTTTTTGACCGTGTTCATCTGAGGGGTTGGGGGGGGTATTTTTATAGAGCAGATTCTTACGGACGCGGCTAATATGTCTACTTTTTTATTTCTTTTCGTTTTACTAAATAATATTTTTGAATTATTTTTTTTTTGTTTTAGTGTCTCAAGTCTGAGAACCATTTTTTAATCCTATTGTCAGTGGCTAAATTGAGATATAAATTTAGTAGTCCATGGAAGTGTGGTACTCCCTGAAGCAACCAATAATGCAGAGGCCCGGATGATCGGGGCACGTGTCACACTGAGTGGTGATGTCCTTCCGTATCCCCCTCCTGTGACACACTCTGCACCTTTTTTGGGTTTGTCCCTTCTTTCCAGTATGGGGGACCACACCTGGAAAGTGTTGGCCATTGACGATCCAGGCGCCTCCAGTTCCCGAGGTACTCCAGCCTGCTCTTTCCCGGTCCGAAAAGATCAGGGCCTTGAGGACTGCCTCATAGAACTGAAGGAATGTCCCTGTGTTGCCAGCGCTCCGGGACAGCACAAAAGAGTTGTACAAGGCAACCTGCACCAAGTAGACTGCAACTTTTTTGTACCATGCCCAGGTTTTGCGCATGGCGTTATATGGCTTGAGGACCTGATCAGATAGTTCAACTCCTCCCATATACCGATTGTAGTCGACGATACAATCGGGCTTGAGGACCGTTGCCGCGGTACCTCGCACAGGGACAGGGGTGATGCTGTTACCATGAATTGTGGACAGTACAAGGACATCCCTCTTGTCCTTATATCTGACCAGCAACAGGTTTCCACTGGTAAGTGCACGGGTCTCACCCCTGGGGATAGGTACCTGGAGGGGGTGGGCAGGGAGGCCGCATGGATTTTTCGGCACGGTCCCACAAGCGGACGTGGATCTGGCGGCGAGGGACTGGAACAAGGGGATACTAGTATAAAAGTTATCCACGTACAGGTGGTAACCCTTATCTAGCAGTGGGTGCATAAGGTCCCACACAAGTTTCCCGCTAACACCCAGAGTGGGGGGACATTCTGGGGGTTGAATATGGGAATCTCGCCCCTCGTACACACAAAACTTATAAGTGTACCCTGAGGTACTCTCACAAAGTTTGTACAGCTTCACGCCATACCTCGCCCGCTTAGAGGGAACATACTGGCGGAAAAGGAGTCTCCCCTTAAACGCAATGAGAGACTCATCAACCGCGACCTCCCTTCCAGGTACATAGGCCTGTACAAATTTGGCCCCAAAGTGATCGATGACCGGCCTGATTTTGTACAGGCGGTCAAAGGCAGGATCACCTTGGGGGGGGGGGGGGGACATGCTGCATTATCTACATAATGCAGGCATTTCCGGATGGCCTCAAACCGGGAACGTGTCATGGCCGTACTGTAAAGTGGGGTCTGGTAGAGGACCACCCCACTCCAGTAATGCCTAACACTAGGTTTCTTGACTAGGCCCATGTGCAGCACGGGGCCCCAAAACGTCATAATCTCGGGTGCACTGACCGGGGTCCAGCCACCGGGCCTAGCACAAGAGGAGCTTGGGTGTTGAGCAACGAACTGTTGGGCGTACAGGTTCGTCTGCTCCACCATCAGATTTAGGCTACTTTCATACTAGCGTTCAGAGCGGATCCGTCTGGGGTCTGCCCAGACGGATCCGCTCATATAATGCAGACTTTGGATCTGTTCAGAACGGATCCGTCTGCATTATATTGTAGAAAAAATTCTAAGTGTGAAAGTAGCTTCAGACGGATCCGTCCAGACTTTACATTGAAAGTCAATGGGGGACGGATCCGTTTGAAAATTGAGCATATAGTGTCAAATTCAAACGGATCCGTCCCCATTGACTTACATTGTAAGTCTGGACGGATCCGCTTGCCTCCGCACGGCCAGGCGGACACCCGAACGCTGCAAGCAGCGTTCAGGTGTCCGCTTGCTGAGCGGAGCAGAGGCTGAACGCCGCCAGACTGATGCATTCTGAGCGGATCCGCGTCCACTCAGAATGCATTAGGGCAGTACGGATGCGTTCGGGGCCGCTTGTGAGCCCCTTCAAACGGAGCTCACAAGCGGAGCCCCGAACGCTAGTGTGAAAGTAGCCTTACAAAGTGGTCACTGAAAAAAAGACTAAAAAAGTCGTATTCAGTGAAGCCCACTGTGGAAATCTGGATTCTTGGTTGGCCTTCAAAATCAGGAATCACGGGCTCATAACGCTCTGGGTTATACCAGACAAGTTCACCGGCAGGGGACTCCGGTGGATTTAACTGGTGGGCCGGAAAACTAGTACGAGCCCCAGAGCTGCTCGCACTAGGATGGGCCACAGGGTCCCTAGCCTGGCGGTCCCCTTGCTCCGCCTGGCGGCGTCTCTGCCGTATTGGGGGCTCATCATCATCGCTAGATGATGAGGAGGGCGCGGATGACAAAAGGAAAGTGGGGTCATCCTCGTCCTCACTGGGACTCTCGGAGTCGGAGGCAAGCAGGGCGTATGCCTCCTTGGCCGAGAATGTCTGGCGGGCCATAGGGGAGTGTGTGTCTGCGTGTATATGTGCGTGCGTGTAAATCTTTATTTGGTGTGCGTGTGTGTGGGGGCACGGGAACTCACCCTAAACCTAACAGACAAAAAAAAAAAGACTAACTAAAAAAAGGTCAAAAAATGTGAAAAAAAAAAATCTAAAATTCAAAATTGCTGATCAACCGTTCGAAGTTGATCAGCGGTGGGGTGTGCGATGCGCTAACAGTGGCCGGACGCTAAGAGTGCCGGCCACAGTCAGCATACGCCCAAAAAAAATATGCTTGCGCCCCAAAAAAAAGTTGTGGGGGGGGGCAAGCTGCAGCACCCCTGGGGGGTCTAGGGTCACACAGCTGTGCTGTGGACCCCAGACACCCGATTTAGGGTGATACAATCAGTAATGTTTTTTTTTTTTTTTCTTCTCACTAACTTTCCCTAAAATATCCCTGCCTAATCTAACTTGTCCCTAGCCTTTCCCTAATTACTTGGGTGCTGGGGGTGCTAGGGCACAGATGGGGGTGCTGGGGCACAGATGGAGTTGTTGGGGTGCTGGCTCTGATGATCCCGGCGGCGATTCTCTCTCCTCGGCACCCGGACACAAAAGGAGGAGGAGAGAAGCGCTGCGGTAATTTGAACATCCCGCCCCTGCAGCCGACCAATGAGAGCGATCGATCCTGAGAGGTGATGTCACCATCACCATTCAGGATCTAAGGATGGCGATTGGTGGTGTATTATTACACCACTGATCACCATCCTGTTCCGGGTTATCGGGTCCCCAGAGACCCGAATAACCCGGAAACGCAGCAAACCGCAGGTCTGAATTGACCTGCGGTTTGCTGCGATCGCCGACATGGGGGGGTCACAGGACCCCCCGGCGCATTTAGCCAAGGTGCCTGCTTAATGATTTGAGCAGGTACCGAGTTCCGATCACCGCCCGCCGAGCGGCGGTGATCGGAACTATACATGAGGTACCGGTCCTTCATGTGTCCTTAAGTACCGGGACAACATGCCGTACCGGTACGTCATGTGTCCGGAACAGGTTAAACTGAAATAGTGTAAAAAACTAAACTAATCATACTTACCTCCTCAATTTGCTCTCTATGGGCCGCCACCATCTAGATTGAAAATCTTGGCCGAAATCCCGTGTGTACTGACGTATGACTTCCCCACCCACGTCGACCGGCGTCACGGGCCGCGCAAGATTTCGTGCAAGATCTTGAAGTAAGATGGTGGCGGCCGGCCTGACGCAAACAAATGAAGGCGGTAAGTAGGATTTTTATTTTTATTTTCAGTTAATTTTACACTTTATTAATACACGCCATCTGAGGTGTACAATGAAGGGGAGCGGTGCTATCGCCGCTCCCTGTCATTGCACCTGCTACTTACAAACAAATGCGCTTCATGACAAAGTAATTCGTCACAAAGTTAATTTTTCGGTAAAATTTGGCAAAGCAGCCAAATCGAATTTTCCCAAACTTCGCTCATCTCTATTGATGACCAATGCAGAGTATAGTCTTGAAGAAGATGGGTCGGCACTGAGGTTTGCACGCGGTGCATGCGTCCAGGGAAGGCGTCCCACTAGTATACTGTATAGCGAAGAAGGACCGATACTCACTTTCTTGATGATATGAAAAGACGTTTGTTTAAATAAACATGAGAAAGTGAGTGCCGGTCCTTCCTTGCTATACAATGCAGAGTATAGGTCATGAATATCTAGAAACCAGAGAACCCCTTTAGAACATCTATTTTGTATCCGCAATAAACTGGGCAATATGTCGTGTCCATCGGTAGACACAGTAGACAAAATATAGATCTAGACGCAATAAAATAATGACATTGCTGATAGCCGAAGACCTCGTCTACAAAGCACGGCTGATTGTCTGCTGTTTCTGCAGCTGCTAGGCCGCTAATACCACATATCTAGCGGGTCTGCAACGCTCTCACTGAAGCTTTGGTCGGAAAGTTCATTTTATTTGCACAGGAAATTACTTTGTGGGCTGCAATCAAAGCAGTTTATGTAGGATTGCGTTTAATTGGGTAAATCAAAGTCATCTTATGCATTACAGTCATGCCATATGACTCATGTAAAATGAGCCATTGTGTTCTGGATGACATTGTATAAGCAAAAGATCTGAAGGAAGACAAACAGCCTTAGATATTATACTGGAACAAATAGAGATGGGGGGGGGGGGTTAGACTGTAATCTTCCAAAGAGTGACACAAACTCACAGAAGACAGGGGGCTGCCGTTGAAGCGCCGTCGCATGGTGCTGCGCATGATGCTGGCTGGTGCAGTGACTCACCTTGCAGATGTTTCATTGTGCCCCTTGGGGTTCTCTTATATTGTAATACTCCAGTTACATTCTGTAAGGATCTTCCGCTCCTTCAATCACAGGAGTAAGTGCAGAAGCAAATGTTGATACCCCCCACGGCCTCCTTCTAGATTTGTTAACCCTTTAATTTATCCTTCCCCTAGAAGCTACTGTATGAAACCTTCAAAAAATTTCACAATTATTGCCATTTTCTCCCAAATTCTGTCTTAGTTTAGTTTATTTATTTTTCTTTAAAGGGATACATTAGCAAGTGCCTTGTATTAACTTTCTCTACATGATAAATGCCATTTACTGAAGTGAGGCAGCCCCTTTAAAGGGAACCTGTCACCGGGATTTTGTGTATAGAGCTGAGGACATGGGTTGCTAGATGGCCGCTAGCACATCCGCAATACCACAAAATCCCGGTGACAGGTTCCCTTTAAAGGGGCTGCCTCACTTCAGTAAATGGCATTTATCATGTAGAGAAAGTTAATACAAGGCACTTGCTAATGTATTGTGAGTGTCCATATTGTCTCCTTTGCTGGCTGATTCATTTTTCCATCACATTATACACACGGCTAGTTTCTAGGGGTTATGACCACCCTGCAATACATCAGTGGTGGTCGTGCATGCGCACTATAGGAAAAAGCACTGTCCGATCTGGTGGCCAGGACTGCAGGATCGTGTATAAATGCAGATGCAGAGAGGGCAGAGCCTCTAGGTGTAATGGTAACGCCCCGCGTTGCTCCTAGAGGCTCATTTGCATATAGTAAAACATCATTTTTCTCAGCAATGTGGGCACATATGAACATGGGACCAACACAGACGCCTTCAGCTGCCAAGTGCACATGTAACAGGTCAGACAGTGTCATAGGTACAAAGCTGCTGACAGATGCCCTTTAAGATAACCTAGATCAGCTCTGTAATGCATATATAATAGATATCAACACCTAATACAGTTATGAAGAGATATGTGGAGAATGGAGATTGTACACCATTAGGCCTCATGCACATGACCGTTCCGTTTTTTGCGGTCCGCAAACCGCGGACTTGCAAAAGACTGAAGCCGCCCGTGTGCCTTCCGCAATTTGCGGAACAGAACAGGCGGCCCATTGTAGACATGCCTATTCTTGTCCGCAAAACAGACAAGAATAGGACATGCTATTTTTTTTTTGCGGGGCCTCGGAACGGAGCAACGGATGCGGACAGCACACGGGGTGCTGTCTGCATCTTTTACGGCCCC
This sequence comes from Bufo bufo, assembly GCF_905171765.1. Classification (NCBI taxonomy): domain Eukaryota; kingdom Metazoa; phylum Chordata; class Amphibia; order Anura; family Bufonidae; genus Bufo; species Bufo bufo. The sequence goes on from NC_053394.1 coordinate 48,879,172, forward strand.
ATTGAAGTGAATGGGTCCGCACCCGAGCCACAAAAACTGTGGCTCGGATGCGGACCCGAAAAACGGTCGTGTGCATGAGGCCTTATACTGATTTCACATGGTCAGTATTTGTTCAGTGTTTTTATTCAAGCCAAAACCAGGAGTGGAGCCTACAGAGAAAAAGTACCATGGAAAGATCTGCACCTGACTGATTTGCTACTGACCAAATACTGACCATGTGAAAGTGGCCTCAGGATCCAGCCAGATTAATCTTAAAGGGGTTGTCCAGGATTTTTTTTTAGAGATCCTATTCCTACCTGCTCCCCACTGCTCAGATCTGGGTCTGTGGTCTTCAGTGGACTTCCAATCCCATGTGCGCCGCTACAGCCAATGACTGGCCGCAGTGGTGATGTGTCCCTAAGCGGCACATGACCCAGCAGTGATGTGTCACTTCAGGACACATCAACACTGACGCCAGTTATTGGCTACAGTGGCACACATGACCCTGACCATGCAGGAAGTTAACAGACAGGGACCAGAAGATCAGTAATGAGAGCCAGGAGGGGTGAGGAGTTTGGGGAATAAAAAAAAAAAATCCTGGACAACCCCTTTTAAGGCTTTTCTACAGGGGCAGATTGACAGGCAATTATCAGGAACCAACAATAAATGCCTAACATTGAGCAGAGAAGAGAGCTACATTGACATACAGCAATCATTCCCGCTGTATGGGGATGAACAATCTCTTCTGCGATTGTTTATGCCCACACAGATTCACTGCTTGCCAGCAGCAGATCCCTGAGTCGTCCCTCCTGATAATTGCCCCGATCAGTAGACCAATATGTCCAATCTGCAGCATAACTGTAAGGCCTCATGCACACTGCCTTTGACCGGCCGTGGCCGTATTGCGGACATGAACGGGTTCACAATCCAGAGCTGCGGTGCAAAACGGAGGCATGGAACCCCACAGAAGCACTACGGAGTGCTTCTGTGGTGTTTCTGTCCGTGCCCCCGCACCGGCAAAAAATAGAACATGTTCTATTTTTTTGCAGTGAAGACGGATCACGGACCTATTCAAGTTGAATGGATCTCGATCCGTCCCGGCCAACGCACGGACGTTGCCCGTGCATTGGGGACCTCATGCACACAACGGCCGTGTGCATGAGGCCTAAGGATGGCAACTAAATATCTGCAACTGGTGCAATTACTGCCCACCTCGTCAAGTTCTAAAGAGTCCGGAACATGAACGCAATGTTACCCTGGGCATTACTTAGATGATGATAATTAGTACTTGGGTTAATTATATTAAATCTTAATCCATAGTTGAATCATATGCTTTATAATTCTGTAAAAGCATAAGCAGCGGAGCAAAATGAACAGCTTTGGACCTCTCAAAATCTTTCCCTCTATTGCCGCTAACTGAAAGGCGACTGGCGGTTTTATAATACAGATATAAAAAAAATCCAACATCAATTTAAAATGTAATTTAGATCCGCTCTTGTTCTGCAGCTGTATAGCGCACCATATAAATGGATTACAGGCTCTGAGTAAAATGCTTGAAAACCATTATAATAACGCCACAAGTAATTTAGACCTTAATCCTATGATGAGTGTGAACCTGGCAATCATTACATCCGCACTCCAAAGTGATCTTTGCTTTTCATCCCATACTTATTTTGGAGATAAATCTCTACATTTCTATATTGATTAAATTATCCAGTTGTAAAAACTTATGAATTGAATTATTTAAATCTTGGACTTAGCCCTTATTATAATTGTGACAGTACAAAAACTTCAGACTGGTTTTCCTCCAGAAACAGTTGTCTAGTATTGCAGTCCAGCACCATTCCTCAATGCTTCATGCACACACAGCCACGTCAGTAATTTGGTATGCAAATAATGGATCCGCAAAACACAGGTATTTTCTGTGTGCGCTCCATATTTTTGGGAAGAAAGAGATGTAAATGAGCTCTTAACAAGCTCTGCCTCTGATGTCACCAGATGTAAGGCAGCTATCCTATAAGTCAATGTTCAACCCTTTAAATAGTCCTTGGGACATGACTCGGATATTAAGTAAGCCAGTATCTCATCTATAGACAGCTGTATCCAGGGCCGTCTTTAACAAGGGGCAAAAGGGGGAGCAGGCCCGGGCCCAGTTGCTCCTGGGGGGCCCAAGGCAGCTGCCTCTTGAGCCCTGCTAGCCGCTGCCCCGGGTGTCAGGCTGTCAGCTACACAGGGGGTGCTGCCATGCCTGCCGGCACTCCAGGCAGCGTACTGTGAGAGCTGTGATTCTCTAGGACCTTAGATGACATAATCACCATGTGACCAGTAACCTAGCAATATTACTGGTCACATGGCTATGAGGTCATCAAGGTCCTTTCTACCAGGAGTGGCTTTTTTTGTGAAGATTACATCAGAAAAAGGTGACAGGGGCTGTTATGCTAATATACTGTAAACTACTGTATAGTGGGGTGCTGTATAGTGTGGGGGCCTGTATACTGTGGGGGGCTGTATACTGTGGGGGCCTGTATACTGTGGGGGGCTGTATACTGTGGGGGGCTGTATAGTGTAAGGGCCTGTATACTGTGGGGGCCTGTATACTGTGGGGGGCTGTATACTGTATACTGTGGGTGCTGTATATTGTGGAGTGCTATACTGCTGTACTGTATAGTGTGGGGGGCTGTATACTGTATACTATGGGTGCTGTATATTGTGGAGTGCTATACTGCTGTACTTTATACTGTGGGGGGCTGTATACTGTGGGGGGCTGTATACTGTATACTATGGGTGCTGTATATTGTTGAGTGCTATACTGCTGTACTGTATACTGTGGGGGCTGTATACTGTGGGGGGCTGTATACTGTGGGTGCTGTATATTGTGGAGTGCTATACTGCTGTACTGTATAGTGTGGGGGGCTGTATACTGTGGGGGGCTGTATACTGTATACTGTGGGTGCTGTATATTGTGGAGTGCTATACTGCTGTACTGTATAGTGTGGGGGCTGTATAGTGTTGAGTGCTGTATCGTGTATAGTTTTGGGTGCTGTATATGGTGAGGTGCTATACTGCTCTACTGTATACTGTGAGGTGTTGTATACTGTGGGCTGCTATACTGCTCTACTATATACTGTGGGGTACTGTATAGTGTGGGGTGCTATACTGCATACTGTGTGGTGCTGTATACTGTGGGCTGCTATACTGCTCTACTATATACTGTGGGGTACTCTATAGTGTGGGGTGTTATACTGCATACTGTGTGGTGCTGTATACTATAGGGTGCTATACTGCATACTGTGGGTTGCTGTATACTATAGGGTGCTATACTGCATACTGTGGGGTGCTGGGGTGCACTGTAACGCTAGGGTGAGCCGAGCCCTGGTCTCCTTCCTGCAGAGCGATGCCCACTTCCAGCCTGAGCCCAGCTGCCCAGAGCACTGATCCTGAGCCGCTGGAGTCTTCAGAATTGGAAGTATTTACAGTCATTCACTGTACTCTACCAGATGTGTGGATTTTTTGTGTGTGTGTTGTGGTGGAGGGCGTGATTGCCTGCTAAGGTGTGGGAAGGCGTGATCCAGGGGGCCCAAGTAAATTTTTGCCCAGGGTCCAATCAATATTAAAGCCGGCCCTGGCTGTATCATGGTGATTGCCCCTCATCAGTGCAGCGCAGAGAGCACTGGCTTACCTGGGTGAGAGGCCTAAGTCAGGATTTGGGGGGTACTGTCTCTCCGTGGGGAGAGAGTGCCTTAATTGGCGTGACGAGAATTATAGGCCATACATGCTCCTCTGGAATTCTGAGAAGAAAGGGGTGCAAATGAGCTCTTAACAAGCAATAGCTGCCTTACATCTGGTGGCATCAGAGGCAGAGCTTGTTAAGAGTTCATTTGTATCCCTTTCTTCACAGAATTCCAGAGGAGCATGTATGGCCTGTAAGTCTCCTCACACCGACTAAGGCACTCTCGCCCCAATGAGAGATAGCAGCCCCAAAATATGTATTCTTCTCACCCCACTCAATAGAAAGGACTTTTATCATCTGCAAGAATACCGTAGGACATGATCCATAATTTGTGGAAAAGCCATGTGGATCTGCAAAAAATACGGATGTGTGCATGATCCACAGAAATGAATGGATCAGTGTGCTATTTGCTTGCTTGCAGCACACGGATGAAACAGGCCTAATAATATGGGCCACAGAGTAACTCAAGGCACCAGTATCTCCTACAGTTTTTATACTATAAAACCATCTTCAAATGGTAAGAAAATAGCCACAATACATATAGTGTCCAAATCATAGTATAAACTATATATAGCGATGAGTCCCGCTTTTGTCTTGGATGCAATGGGTAACACCATGAAGAGGCCTTCACAAGAGTATGTCACACCAGTTGAGTTAGGGGATCATTACAGATCACGTCTGCCTCAGTCATGGTATTCCTGAAGTGGTTAGTGTGGTTATAGCACCATCTAGCAGTGTTAAGTTGTATTACACTTTGTTTTCCTGTTACAAAGACTACTGCATTGTGGGTGGTGCACTGCATTATGGGAGTGAAAAGCATCCTGGGAAAGAGAAGTCTCCAGTCTCCAGGACACATCAGCAGAGCTGTCCTTTTGCACATCTCCTTCTCAAACTCCACCATCCTTGTAAAAGCATATCTGGTGAGAGATCTATCTTTGATTCAGGTATATTGTGTGTTGCAGAGCTGTTCACCGAGTTGTAATTGTTACTCAGGGAGTTGTTACTATTGTTAGATAGACATGTAATTTTATGTATAGGCAGCCATTTTACCATGTGCTTTAGTGTTAATGTAATGTTATAGTATAGTAACATGTTATTTGTATTCTTATAGTTTTACCAATGAAACAATCTTGTTTTACCAATAAACAAGTTACACTACAAAGAACAGTCCTCTTATTTGGAAGACAGGAATGGTTTATGCTGAATGTCAGACTGCACACTGTGTGAATGGGTATGAAGACAGAACACCAGTCTTTCTTCTGGTATTACGGTGTGGGGTGAACCCCTCTAGCCTTTATTTCAGGTACACCAACGGCTCAACATTACAGTGATTTGTTCATGGAAAAAGTGGTACGGCCATTTCTCCATAGTGTCCCGTTTTTTCAAACAGGACACTCCCATGCTGCATATTGCTCGTGCTACTGTGAACAGCCTTCGAGACCCAAAGGTGCTACCAATGCTTGCAGCGTCTCTGGACTTGTCACTCATTAAGCGCCTCTGGGATTCCATTGGTCGGCAATTGCAATGGGAGCTGCCAGCAGCGGATCTTGATGATTTGCAATCAAGTGCATTCAAGTGCATTCAACGTGGCAGAACATTCCTCAGACAGCCATTGATAACCTCACTGATAGCATGCCAAAGCGTGTAATTGAGTGTATTTCTGCACATGGTGCTCATACCCAATACTAAATAAATCGGGATGTTTTGACTATTTTGCTGCCATTTTTTATCATTTGCATATCTTTACCATGTCAATTGATCTAGTAATAGTACACATTTTACAGCTATAGTGCCCATAGAATACCCACATAATAACTAACATATATTGGTCATTTCTGTTGTTTTTTCTGTCACGGGTAGAGTCACGGGAATCAAGATAGAGCGGAGGTGCACCCCCTGAGCTGCCACCCGGTCCTCTGTCCCTGCCTACTTGCACCACCCGCCCTAGGTGACGGAGCGCAACTGGGCGACAGTCCCTAATCTACTAAGTGCAAGAAAAGAGAAAGAGACAGCAGGGAAGAGGACAGCCACTGAGAAGTTACAATAAGCGGACAAGAGGTAGAACAAAAACGGAAGGCGAGGCGGGTCAACTAGCCGAGGTCAGTCCAGGAGGTCACGTCAGAACAAGGGAAGAGGCAAGACAAATCCGTAAACAAGCCGAGGTCAAAATCCGAGAGGTAGCGTCAAGGTACAGGAAGCAGGCAGAAGAGGTGTCAAGAGGCGGATTGAGGTTCAATTCCAGAGGTAGCTTAATAACAATAAAGTACACAGCCTATAGGACGAAAATCACAGGCAACCTGTAGCCAGCAGGCCGCCTGTATTTATAGTGGGGAGTGAGGGTCATGTGACGTGGCCAGCGTCACATGACCGACAGACAAACAAGTCGAGCACCGAGTGATCAGCTCGGCGCTCAAGGCAGACCTAGGAGCAAGGAGCCCCCCAGCTAGCAAGGCCGCCCTGGAAACGAGGCCAAACACAGATCCTCGCTCCTGAAGCTAAGCAGCAGGTCTGCGGCTGATGGGAGACCGAGTGCGCCTTCGGCGCCCCGTTACATTTTCCCTCTCTCTTTTTGCATGGTTTTGCCACAAGATCACAAAGGGAATCTTGCATTAACACCATTATAATGATGCATCCAGGCCTTATGAGAACTGTAAAATCTACTATACATTACAGGGGTGTTCCAATGCAAGAAAAAAAGCAGTTCTAGGGACTGCGAATGCTGTAACTGAATTTATACTCAACTCATCGATCCCACTGCTTCTGCGAATACAAACCCACCTCAACCAGTGATTGGCGGAGCAGCATTCACTGCCATGTCAAGAACAGGAGCGGGAAGTGGAGCGCAGCGGGAAGTAGAGCGCAGCGGGAACCCGGTAGAAACAGCAGCAATGGAGTAAGGTTATTTTTTTTCACAGCTTTTCTTTTGGCTTTGAAATAAAGGATGAAAATAAAAAAGGGGAGTTTCATCCTTCTTCAACATGCAAGAGCCATATAAATTCTTGACCGTTTTAATGTAGCAGAACAGAACAACTAACAGAAATACAGAAATGTTTCTAGAATTTAGGAATAATCCAGAGAAACCCACAGAATTAAGGGAAGAACAATTTAAAATGTTTATTTAGACCTATGGAAGGTCGGACTAGCCCACCAGAGGATCCTCCGGTGGGCCCAAGCTCAGACAATAATAGACCCCAATTAAAACAGGGCCCCTAAGGTCCTACAGTATATACACATAGAATGGGACCTCAGAATAATTTCCAATGGTGGAACCAATGGACTTCAGTCCGATGCTGGACCTATGTGTATTCTTGGTAACAGACTACAAACAAACGTTGTGTAGTCTGATCCTATGGTCATTCCATTGGTCCCTTACTTCTTGCTAACATACAGTACTGTTCATTTGGTAGGTTAGCAAAAAGTAGTGGACTGTTGGAAGGGAGTGTGGCTGCAGGAGGAGACGACTCAGAGCTTGTTTGCAGTCTGTTACCACAGAGACACATAGGTCCGAATAAGAAACGCAAACTTAAAATGGAAAGTTGTTTCCAAACGTTCACCACACCATTAGCCTGAAGCTATTACTCTAGATCTACTGCAATGAATTATCTGCTGTTTAAAATACACTTTTCACCCTCTTTACACAACATTTCCAAAATATTCTGCTGGCAAAAGCACTTCAGCCTCTGATGCATGAAAACTATCACAGCATATGCACACTATTTATATCCATTAATTAAGTCCTTTGTCTTCAAATTCTAATGACACTAAATCAGCCTTAGTACTGGAGAAACGTTTCATCTTTCCTGTTTTGATGTCTTAATCCTGTAAATGAGACAATGCACTTACATAAGGAAGAAGCTTCAAGGGAAAAGATGAAACTGCACCATATAACGTGCACAACCATAGAAAGAAGATACACTCGATACTATGGGTAATTAGAAAACGGCTCATCATCCTACTGTAACCAAGATAATTTGATAGAAGTAGGAAAACTGTTCTTATCATCTGAGGTTCAGATACAAATATCTGTTAAAGGGGTTGTCCCTTCTGGACATAGTATGGCATATTGATAGGATGTGCAATAAATGTTTGATATGTGCAGGCGTAACACCCCCGAGTGGTGTTGCCACACCTACACCCTGCTACTGTCGTTAATGGTCTAACATAAAGTCATCTTATGAATCTATTCCAGGTCCTCCACACTGTGCATTTCTAATGTTTGCAAGCTAACCATTCCATTCTAACCCCCCTCTGGAGAGAAGTGGGCGAGTCCTATTTCCTGGAGGAAGGGTGGGGACCAGTTAGAACTGGTTCTCGTTCTAGTGCTAGTAGTAGTGTGTGTGCTGGTAGGGACTCCATGTTGGAGCTCACCAGATTCTACCACATCCCTTGGCTGAACATAAGCCCGACCAAAGAGTTATGCACAGCATCACTAAGAAAGCAAAGACACTAATTAAGCTTGTCAGTACAGCAGAGTCAGATATAGCAGAGTTGAGTTTGCCTGCCATTTTAATGCTAAAGTCTGCTGGAACCAAGATAAAGCCTGAAATCTGTTTTGGAAAAACCTTTACTCAAGTAAAGCTGCCATTGAACTTCATCTCAAGGTTTGGACTCAAGTTCTTCCTTAATCCCTCAATTATTCCCTTTATTTATTGCTTCTGAGCCAAAGCCTGGGGTCCAGCGGTATCCATGTAGGATCAGCGTGACACACATAAAGAGACATTTGGGCCGCACAATTACACCACTCGGCATTTCCTACACCTGGGACGCGCGATATAGAGGGCACTTGGGTGCAATTTTGTCGTCACGAAACAGGATCTACTTTTGCGCCTGGAAGGCCCCTCTATCTGTAAAACCCCCTACAAGAGACTTTATAGCATCTACTTACTGCTGGAGAGTGTGAATCTGCATCAGTTGCAGCACTGTGGCAAAGCAGGAGTTAATCGGCCATCTTGGATTTGAGAGGAAGACATCCACTCAGCAGAGGGGAGGGAACAAAACAGCCCGCCTCCACAGAGAAACAATTCTTGCAGCAGAAGGAACTAAAGTGCTCAGTACAAGTTCCCAGGAGGACAAAGAAATCAACTGTACCCATTACAGGAAGTATAAGCGGCGGCTATCTTGGAAAAGGGAAAATACAGTTCTTTCTTTCCTAAATCCTGAGAAGCAATGTCCAGAGGTCTGAGTAAGTACTGCTGGGGAAAATAACCTTTCTAGAGACTGTTGGGGGCTATAGTCTGCCTGGCAGAGCATCATACTCCCCAAAATTGAGCAGTTGCATCGACTCTTAAAGGAGCCACGCACCAATTCTGCCGCCCGTTGCCCATAGCAGCGCGCACTTAAATTGCAATCTAGCTTACATTGACCCCTCTAGTCTGGTACAGGGTATCAAAAGCCATGTCTGACAGCGAAGATAGCAGCCACTTGGACTGCAGTGATCCACCAGCTGCAGCCACCTGCATCATGCCTCTTACTATGCCATACTACTTTGGAGCACCTTGGCTCCCATGTTATTCAGGAGAACCTCATTCACTCAGGGAATTCCGTAATAAAATGTTGGCAACCTTTAGGCTATATCCAGTATCTCAGGACCAGAAAGTGGAAATCCTGATTGGCCAGTTACAGGGAGCTGCGCTCCAGGAGGTCAAGTCCTGGCCTCGGCCACAGCGAAAAACAGCTGAGCAGATCCTAGACCGACTCAGTACCACCTTTGAAACTAGGACCGCCTCTTCTTTGGGAAGCGACAGCAGTCAAAGGAGACTTTGAGAGACTTTGCCCTGTCCCTGTTAGAAGCTCTGCGGGCAGTTATCCACATAGATCCCCGTGAAGCGAGGGACAAGATCAGACCCTCAGAGAGCAGTTTATTGAAGGTGTCCTCAACTAACCTCTCAAACGTCAGCTGAATATGCTGTCAGTTCAGCACCCGGATACCCCGTTTTCAGATTTTAAGGAGCTTGCTATTGGCTTCTCGGGGGAAAGTCACAATTCTGAACCTTCTGAAGACAAGAAGGCATGGCCCATCCTGCGACCTGCTGCCCACAGCCAGATAGCTAAGCATGGGGCTCAGGCACCTGTCCCAGATGCTGTGGCAGCCCTGACTGCTCAAGTTTCCCTTCTAGCTGAGAAAATTTGGAGAGGATGAGGAAGCAGCTAGAGCGACTAGAACAGCAGCCCAAGGCTGAGAAAGGGACTACTACACCAAGAGACTGTCCTACACCTAGTCCATGAGAAGATCGACATCGGCCGACCGGTAGATTGTCAGATCCTGGGTATTGAGACACCAGAAAGCGTGTATGCCGGCACAGTCAGATGCCTGGACACACCAAAAGGGACTGCTGACAGTTAAACGGGTATCCCCTGAGGCCAAGGAATGTCCCTCGGGAGGAAGAATACTAGGTCCCAAAGATCCAGCCTTCATGCCTAGATATGTGGGCTCCCGCCCCGTGGTTGAAGTTAGCATCAATGGAGTAATGTTTTCTGCTTTGATTGATACTGGATCTCAAGTGACTACCATCCGTCAATTCGCATTCGAAAGATGCCGGAACGAAGCCCAGCTGAGGCAACCCCCGGAATCCTGGCTCCACATCATAGCTACCAATGGCCAACCAGTGCCTATATTAGGCTATTAGGAACCTACATTACAAATTGAAGATAACAAACTCCCACACCAAGTGGTAGTCGTAATCCAGGTCCCGGAAGATGACAATTGCCCTGTGGTCCTGGGGATGAATGTACTCGGCAACTGTTACACTGAAGTGCTGGAAGCCTTGAAGAAAACCCTACTGACCGTACCTTGTGTAACTCAACTCATCATAAACCAGACCATCCAGGTGCTAGCTGCCCAACAAAAATTCAGCAACCGACAGGGTGGAATCTGCTGTGTTCACATCAAGGATGCTCAGCCTATTAGACTCCAGCCTGGAGCAGAGACCCTGATATGGTGCAAGGCTTGCATCGGTGTCCGAGGTCAGGATTACCCGGCCTTCGTGGAACCCCTGCATCTACGAGATCATCCCCTTGTCCTAGCCGCTAGGAGCTTGGTCACTGTGTCGCACGGAAATGTACCCATATGCTTGGTCAATCTAAGTGATGAAGCTGTAGAATTAAAAAAGTACTATCCAGTGGCGAGTCTATATCACGTCTGTCTGCAAGACGTCCTGGATCCCCCTACTGCTGCTGCACAACAATCGCTTCAAACAGCGGATGCAGCCAAAGACCTGCCTGAGCAGCCCTGGTTGCCCGAACTACATATTGGAGATGCCACCACCTCTGCCGAACAAATCAAAGGTGTGCTGGACTTAGCCAAGGAAAACCACCAAGTCTTCAGCAAACACCCTCTGGACTATGGTCAAACTAGCCTAATACAGCACTCTATTCCAACCGGCACTCATCCTTCAATCAAAGAAAGATATAGACCAGTGCCTCCAGCCCTATACCAGCAGGTAAAGAAGGTTCAGGATATGAAGACATCTAACATCATACAGGATAGTCACAGTCCCTGGGCTGCCGCTCTGGTCCTGGTAAAAAAGAAGGATGGAACCAACAATGTAACGCACAAGGATGCGTACCCCCTGCCACGAATTGAGGAGTCTCCAGCAGACCTGGGATCTGCTGCTTATTTCTCAACCCTGGATCTAACCAGTGGCTATTGGCAAGTCCTCATGGCACCAGAAGATAAAGAGAAAACAGCTTTCACAACCCCAACGGGTTTGTTCGAGTTCAACTACATGCCATTCGGGCTGTGCAACGCCCCTGGGACATTTCAGAGACTCATGGAGAGATGTCTTGGACACAAAAACTTTAAGACCGTATTGCTGTACTTGGATGATGTGATCATCTACTCAAAGACCTACGAAGAGCATTTACAGAACTTGGCAATGTTACAGACTCTGGCCCAATAAAGATTTAAAGTAAAGCCTTCAAAGTGCCACTTACTGAAGCCCCAAGTGAAATATCTGGGATATGTTGTGAGTGCAGAGGGTGTGAAACTTGACCCCGATAAGATAGTTGCAGTAAAAAGCTGGCCAGCTCCTAAGACCGTCAAAGAATTCAAGAGCTTTCTTGGATTTGCAAGTTACTATCAGAGATTTATCCCGGACCGCTAAAATTGCGGAGCCTATCTAGGAGCTTTTGAAGGGTCACCCCAAAGGCTGTCAGAATGCTAAGATACTGGTAGAGTGTAAAGAAGAGCAAGAGACCACTTTCCAACTGTTAAAAGAAAAAGATACAGAGCCACCAGTCCTGGGCTACCCTGACTATAGCCTGCCATTCTGCCTCTATACTGACGTTAAGTAAGAAAGGTTTAGGAGCCGTACTATCTCAGACACAAGCCGGAACTGAAAGGGTGTTAAGGTTACCTGCACAATTGCTTGTAAAGGTTACTCGAAGAGGGGAAGGAGTTCAATGGCAGCGACACAGGAACAGAGGAGCACGGAAACGGAATGGATGAATGATCCCGATATGCAGGAATGGCGGTGGCTCAATGGACCCGATAAGGTCCACGTGGTAGATGAGTGCCGAAGAACGAGGAAGGCAAGAGAGTAGTCAGGCAGTCCTGGGTCGGTACACGGGATGGCAGGTACAAGGATTCAGGATGAGGCTGGAGAGTAGTCAATGGAGGCAGAGTTCGGTACACGAGATGGCAGGTACAAGGGCTGCCGCTCTGGTCCTGGTAAAAAAGAAGGATGCAACCATCCATTTCTGTGTGGATTACCACAAGATCAACAATGTAATGCACAAGGATGCGTACCCCCTGCCACGAATTGAGGAGTCTCCAGCAGACCTGGGATCTGCTGCTTATTTCTCAACCCTGGATCTAACCAGTGGCTATTGGCAAGTCCTCATGGCACCAGAAGATAAAGAGAAAACAGCTTTCACAACCCCAACGGGTTTGTTCGAGTTCAACTACATGCCATTCGGGCTGTGCAACGCCCCTGGGACATTTCAGAGACTCATGGAGAGATGTCTTGGACACAAAAACTTTGAGACCGTATTGCTGTACTTGGATGATGTGATCATCTACCCAAAGACCTACGAAGAGCATTTACAGAACTTGGCAATGTTACAGATTCTGGCCCAATATGGATTGAAAGTAAAGCCTTCAAAGTGCCACTTACTGAAGCCCCAAGTGAAATATCTGGGATATGTTGTGAGTGCAGAGGGCGTGAAACCGGACCCCGATAAGATAGCTGTAGTACAGGATGATAGCTGCAGGATGAGGCTGGAGAGTAGTCAATGGAGGCAGAGTTCAGTACACGAGATGGCAGGTACAAGGGCTGCCGCTCTGGTCCTGGTAAAAAAGAAGGATGAAACCATCCGTTTCTGTGTGGATTACCACAAGATCAACAATGTAACGCACAAGGATGCGTACCCCCTGCCACGAATTGAGCAGTCTCCAGCCAAGAGAAGTGGATAAGTCACCCGAGCTACCATTGTCTCCAGAAACCGAGACCCTAACAAAGTTGCCTTTAATGCTTGACCCTCTTCAGTGTTTTTTCCAGCCTCAAATCCAAGTCTTGATGCCAGTTGCTGGAATTACTAGGTCTACAGAATCAAGTCAGGCAGCTGATCCTCCTTCGCAAGTCCCAGACTCTACCTCCACCCCCGGAGACTCTGAACTGTCCTTGCGGAGATCCCAGCGGACCAACAAAGGTAATCCACCTGCCCTTCATCGGGAATTCTTTAAAAATGAATATTTAGCTACAGAGACAATAGGAGTCAAGCCATGGACAGATCTTGAGAAACTTGCCCCTTGTTTTGTGGCTATATTTTGGCTTTTTCTTTTTCGTCCACCCTTTTGTGCCTGGACTTCATGAACTCCATCCATCATCCTATAACTATCTCCAGGTTGCGCATGTTGGAACCATACCTTATATGGATTAGAAATACCAGTTTTGCTACCTTATGTGGATTACAAATGACTTTTTGCGTTATATGTTCCAGTTTTGCAACGTTACAAGCCAAGCACCCAAGGAATAGACTCAAACGTATACCTGAGCTCTTTGTGATTCACTGTCACATTCTTGCACTGTTTTTGCATTAATGTTTTATAATGTTATGCAACGTTTCCATTGTATGTACTCTTTTACAGGTACAACACTGTGAACTTTTGCGCTTTTAAATGGACCTTGGATTTTATGTAGTTAGCCAGATAGCTAGCCTCCTTACTTTATTGTTCATATGGACTGCCTCAATGTAGAGTCACAAGCAGGTCTAACAATGTCAAGGCTAACCCCGCTGCTAAAAATGTGTGTGTAGAGCGATTAACCCTCATGTGAGTTCTGGGAGAGAACCGACTCCTCCTCCTACTTTGGTGTGTTCTAAGGCTTAGTGCGCAGCCTTATGGATATGTATGTTTAGCTACATGTTTAGTCATCATGGCGACAAAGCATAAAGCGTGATTAGGCCTCGTTGCTTGGAAGGGGAAACAGTATGAAGCCACCCTTCTATTTGCAGGCATCTCTTAGCATCGTGGAGGGATTACAGTACATTACACCCCCATGATTCTGGTGGTACTAGGGTCCAGTATCCACAACGGGAGTATTTGAGCACTTGGTGCGGTCTTTTGGTACTTTGGTTATTATCAAGAGGGAAACTGTGAATGGAAACCCTACTCATACGGGCAGAGAACTAGTGGTAGCCGTTCCTATACCAGTATATGTATGTCATAATAGTAATGAGTCTTATGCAGCACTTTAACCTTCCTTGGGTACCTTAGAGCACAACCTAAGCACAAGGCCGAGGACGGCTTGGTTTTAGGAAGGGGGAATGAAACACCCCCGAGTTGTGTTGCTACTCCTTCACCCTGCTACTGTTGTTAATGGTCTAACACAAAGTCATCTTATGTATTTATTCCAGGTCCTCCACACTGTGCATTTCTAATGTTTGCAACTGTTTATAACATGTAATATGTCTGGTTCACCAGCAGGTGGCAGAAAACCCGACAGAGCTGTAATTATGTAGAATGGAGCTAATCATTCCATTCTAATCCCCCCTCTGGAGAGAAGTGGGGAGTCCTATTTCCTGCAGGAAGGGTGGGGACCAGTCAGAACTGGTTCTAGTTCTAGTGGTAGTGGTAGTATGTGTGCTGGTAGAGACTCCATGTTGGAGCTTACCGGATTCTACCACATCCCTTGGCTTAACATAACCCGACCAAACAGCATCACGAAGAAAGCAAAGACACTAATTAAGCTTATCAGTACAGCAGAGTCAGATATAGCAGAGTTGAGTTTGCCTGCCATTTTAAAGTAAGCCCTGCTGGAACCAAGATAAAGCCTGAAATCTGTTAAAAACGCTTACTCAAGTAAAGCTGCCATTAAACTTCATCTCAAGGTCTGGACTAAAGTTCTTCCTTAATCCCTCAATTATTCCCTTTATTTATTGCTTCTGAGCCAAAGCCTGGGGTCCAGCGGTATCCAGGTAGGAGCACCATGACACACATAAAGAGACATTTAGGCCGCACAATTACACCACTTGGCATTTCCTACACCTAGGATGCGCGATATAGAGAGCCCTGGGGTGCGGCCGCCCGTTGCACAGGTCACTGCTCTGGAACCTGCTGATGTCTCAAGGACAAGGCCTTACCACCAGTGTTGGACTGGGGTGCCTAGAGCCCAAAAGTAAAATTTATTTTGGGGGCCCACCGTACGGATACATAAAAATATTACCTGCTCACACAGCAGCAAGATGGTACCAGATGATTGAATATGGGGGTCCCTGCTCAACTTTGAGAAGGTAGGCCCTAGGGAGAAGAGGATACTGGGAGCTTTCCTCTAGACCTAGAAGTCATCTCAGCTCTGATCATGTCTATAATAATAAACCGGGTAGCTTCTTTAATAATCTTTCAAGTTTTTATATGAACATAGGCTGGTTGAGGTTCTGTACATTGAATATGTGTATGTAGTGCATTAAGTCTACTATGTTATATGCCACTTGTGCAGGGGGTTGGAGACTAGGGGAACCAACATGCTCAGGAACCCACCGGGGGATTCACCTGTACCCCTGTGGTCCAGTCCTAGCCTGCTTACCATGAATGGAGAACAAGCATTCTCAATTTTCTCCACTGACTGCTATAGCACGGGCTCAAGTATTTCCTGAAGTCCCATAGTAGTGAATTGAGGGGTGGCTATGCCTGTGCAGTTTCCTCTCCACTCAGTGCTATGGGACTTACAAAAATAGCCGAGCGCACCAGCATCAGCATTTCTGGCATATCAACAACCCATCTAACTACACAGTTGTCCAAACAGGAAAAAAATAAATAAATGAAAAATAATAAATGTGCCGTTTTGCTACCAGTTTCATAGTTTGAGTCCGGATGTATTCATGAGCAGAGCCCTCACCCCGCCACCCCTCACCCCGCTGCCCCTCACCCCGCTACCCCTTGTAGCAGTGATCGATAGGCTGCGGTGTATGCACTTATAGACAGCAGTCTAGTGCAATATGCTGTGTTTACTTAGGGTAATACTTTAAGCTGACAGATTGTCTTTAGGTTGGATTCACCCAAGTGCATGCCGGGCATATTAGCCATCCATATCACTTAGGGACCATGATGCTGTGAGCTCGGGTCAGCTAAACGTGAGGTCGGGCCATGACACATGCATGTAACAGAGATGGATAATACACACGGATGCTCATGTGCATTAGGCCTTAAAAGCATTGTCCCATCTGGGACATTGACGACATATGATGTGAAGGACTGCGCTTACGCAGCTTGCTCTCCGTTCACTGCTATGGGAGTTCCGAAAACAGCCGGAGGTCCCATAACAGTGAAGGGAGAGCAAGCTGCGCAAGCATGGCCACCTCTCCATTCACAGCTATGGAACTGCTTAAAGGGCTTCTGTCACCCCCAAAACTCATTTTTCATTTTTGGGCATATTAAAATCCTTATTGGACGACTATTCCCTATATAGGGCTCTTACCTTGTTCTGTGGCTTCGTTTCATAAAAAATCAAGCTTTTAAAATATGCAAATTTCGCTTCCTCAGCACTCCCGCAGTGCGCCTCCGCCGATGACGTCACCTCTAAACCTGAAAGAGAAGACGTCATTGGCGCAGGCGCACTGAGGAAGTGCTGAGGAAGCGAGCGTCCTTCTCTCAAAGCGCCTGCGCCAAATGAAGACACTTAAGGCGCAGGCGCGGGATTTGAAATGCTGACAGGGCCAGCCGGAGGAGGAGAGCGCTCGCTGGCCCTGTCAATCAACAGGAGGAGGGGGCAGTTTTTTTAAAAGGAGGATGCGGCGGCTACCAGCAAGTGGACGCCCTACTTGCTGGTAGTGAAGTCATTTGCATATTTTAAAAGCTCGATTTTTAATGACACGAAGCCACAGAACAAGGTAAGAGCCCTATATAGGGAATAGTCGTCCAATAAGGATTTTATTATGGCCAAAAATGAAAAATGAGTTTTGGGCTTGACAGAAGCCCTCTAAGCCAGTGCTCGGATATTTTTGGAACTCCCTTTGCAAAGAATAGAGAGTGTACTTTGGGGGCCCCATTCTGAAGACAGGAGCAGGTCTCACAGTGGCACCTACTCCTATTTGACATTGATGGCATATCCTAAGGATATTCCATCAATGTCCCAGATAGGAATACCACTTTAATAATGACATAATGAGCAGTTCTGTAATTTTCTAATGCACCATATCGTTAAATGCTCACCTCTTTAGATATGACTTGCTGACAGTAAATGGAAACATTTTTCTGTACCTTCAGATGCTGAAAATTATTGCTACTTTCACACAGCTTTTGTCCCTTACAATGTATCAGTGCAGGTAATAGCTATCACTGGATTTAGAACCACATGGAACCCTGTGCTGCTGCTGCTGCGCTTAGACTACATCAGATTACACCCAGCAGGTCCTGGAAAACCCACCCTAATCACCCCCTGTAGGAGAATGTTTGCACTATACTTACCTCTCCGAAATTGTGTGGATTAGTCTCCTACATATCCAGTCACATAACTCCCCTCTTCTAAAAATTTAGCTTTCGCCGACGGTAGTCCTTTGCTAGGTTTCTGGCCTGGGCTATGGACATGACTTTTCTCGCTCTGTAGATGGGGCCAGGACTGTTCCTGTCACAGGCGCTTGCGCAGATTAGGTGAGTCTGCACACATGCTAGGCGGAGACGTACAGTTCTGGCACCTTCCGCAGAGAAAGTGATGGCCCGTCCAGGGGTCAGGCAGGAAACCTGGTGAAGGATGTGTGTCGGTGGAAGCTGGATTTTCAGAAGAAGAGTGTCTTGTGACCAGGTTTCCAGGAAGCTGATCCACACAACTTTGCAATGGGAAGCATATTACAAACTTTCTCCTAGAGAGGTGTTAGGTGTATCTTCCCGTACAGATTGTAAGCTCTTGCGGGCAGGGTCCTCTAGCCCTCTGTACCAGTCTGTGAATAGTTTCTTGTTTATTGTATTTTCATATTTGTGTAACCCCGGCATGGAAATAATGGCGATTTAAAATAAGAATAATATTTAAGGTGGGCTTGCGGGGCCTGCTGGGTCCTGGAAAACCACTTTAATACATTGTAAATGATTTATATTCATTACCCCCTTTTATAATCCAATCAGGTATTTCAGATGTCAGACCCACATTATTTGCCTGGGGTTTTGGGGATATAACATCAACTTATTACACATTGATGGGCTGTACTAAGGATTAGTGAATCCCATTAATGCAAAAATAAAATAACATCCATACTGTAGGTGGCTAAACTTTTATTTAAAGGCTATGTACACCTTTAGGGGCAATTTTTATTATTATTGCATTTTACTTATTTTGAGCTAAAAATCATTTTTTTCAATTGGTCTTTATTAACAATATGGAATCCTTTTTTGTGTGCAGAGCTGACATGCTCTATGGATGCCTGTGTATTTTCTGTCTTTTCCGTCATCCGAGGACTGGAGCAGATGGACTCCTTATCTCTGCTCTCTGACATTATAAACACTCATTAAAGCCCAAAACTTATTTTACTGATACTAATGTGGCTTAAATAAGTGTTTATGACCTTTTACTAGTTTAGAGAGAAGAGTTATTAGATGACCAGTCACACAGTTCGAAAAACAGTTAAACCTTTGTGACAGAATGGCTCAATATTTTTAATAAAGGCCAATTGTAAATATTATTTTAGCCAAAAATCAGTAAAGTGCAATCATAAACAAAAATTGCCTTTAATGGTGTACATAGCCTTTAAACATCTTTAAAGGGGGCTGTCCCATCTCATAAATTTATGGCATATGGATAGGATATGCCACAAATGTCAGATAGGGCTGGTCCTACCTTCTGAGACCATTTTTTTCCCCCCTGAACAAAAGTGAATACAGAGCATTTGAACATGCTTGACCACTATTTAAACACTGCTATAGGAGTCCCCCAAATGGCTATTTCCAGCGGTCCCATAGCAGACTGCTCTCCATTCACTGCTGAATACAGAAAGTCTCATAGCAGATGCTGTATGCTTCTCCTTCACTTCAGGAGATACAGTAGGAGCAGGTCCCAGATGTGGAACCCAAACTTATCTGACATTTGTGGCATATTCTGGCAACATGCCATAAATGTTGAGATGGGACAACTCCTTTAACCTAATTTTTCTTTAGGGTACGACCACACGGTCAGGTTTCTGCATGCAGTTTTGGAACCAAAATCTGAAGTGGATCATAAGAGGTGAGAAAGTACAAAGGACAGGTACAATGTCTCCTCTTTTTTTAAATTCACTCCTGGTTTTGGCTTCCAAAACTGCATCCAGAAACCTGACCGTGTGGCCGTACCCTTAGTATTTTATCTCTGCCTAAAGTGAATGGTCATAAAAGACTGGCTTTAAAGAGAACAGATACTAAATGTGGAAACACAAATCTTGCTGCTTGTTCACCCAAGTGAAGAAATAGTGGATGACTGCAGGTCTCTTCTCCAGGGCTTTCAGTAAGTAAGGTCAGGAAGAGGTTGACTTAGTGAACTAGACAGCTGAACATACAGGGTAAAACCATCGTTCCCTCCTGGTCAATCAGTAATAATGTTGTAAGTAAAACTGCATGAAGTTTACGACACAAAGAGCATCAAACAGTATTTATGCATATAAAAAGCACGCATCCGTAAAATCTATGCGGGAAATGCCTGGAGATGCCTGCTCAGCCAATCAGGAGGTATGGCAAGTGACTGGCTGAAGTGGAATGCCAGTAAGCCCCATATACTGTATGAAAATGTAATCCCTTTCATTTTTTTTTTTACTTTCAATGACCCTGAAAAACATCAGTGAGTAAAAAAAAACCTTGATGCAAGACTTGGTAACAGACCACAGTAAAAGCACAAAATGTGAACTTCTGACGGGGGAAATGCTCAGTTTTGTCATTTAGTTCATTGTTTGAGGTTTCCAATTATGAGGAGCTTTAAGTCGTGCAGCTCAGTCAAAAAGACTTTACAATTTTGATAAACGTCATGTCTCCTCATTAGCGGGAGGCATAGAAAAAGTAAATGACAGCACAGACAGGCGCTAGAGATAGAGGCGGCTTCTGAGCAGGTAAGTGACATTTCCTTCACATGACGTATCCCATACAGCTACACAGTCTGCTCAGTATAATTGGGCTTTCCACCTGTCACCACGATATGAATTTATCAGTATTAGGAGTTTTCAAACTTGTCAGTCCTTACATCATCTATACGTTCAGCATGGAAAGGGCTTTACACAAAATCTGTATATTTGGAAAGAGATGATGGGATTGCAACATTGTAGCACCAAACAACGCCCATATATGGTAAGGCCCTTTTACATATCTATTAACAATAGCAACCGGGATGTAACGAACATAAAAAATAAAAAAAAAGGTGAAGGAATTCTTAGTGCAATATTGGCAAACCAGTAACAGACAGTCTTTTCTTACATGAGGGCATACAAGGAGCAGTCCATAGAGACAAGTTCAGCAAGGTGGCAAGGAAGTTGCTGGGTGTCAGTGTGGGATCAGTGGGTATTTTGGATTAGTTCAAGGTTAAAAAAAATTGTGGACCAATTCTACACACGGTAGAAGGGAGAGATGTGTCTAATGTAGATACAGCTGTGACTAGAATATACATTTACCAATCAAGATATCAATAACCAATCATTTCTGCACCACTTATGGCTCATCCTCTCCTGTTTTTGCACACTGACAATCATCAAGACCATTGCTCAGAAATTAGCAAATCATGATAACGATCGGCCTATGCAAGTGGGTCTTTCCGATATTTTTTTAACGTATCCTCTGGATAGGTCATCAGTATCTGATCGGTCGGGGTCCGACACCCGGGACCCCCACTGACAAGCTGTTTGAGAAGGCACCGCCTCTCGCTGTACCGCCACAGCCTTCTCACAGCTTTGCCTAGGCCTGTGATGGCTAACCTCCGGCACTCCAGCTGTGGTAAAACTACTACTCCCAAAATGTAAGCTTGCTTGGCTGCTCTCAGAACTCCATAGCAACGAATGGAGCACGCTGGGAGTCATAGTTTCACCACAGCTGGAGCGCCGGAGGTTTCAAACAGCAGAGGCCGATGGCTAATGTCCGCGACCGGCAACAATGCCGATCACAGTCATTACAGCCTTTAGATGTGTGATCACGGCATCTAAATACCGAAAAACCATGTGGCGATCGGGGATGCCGGTCATTAATTCTAATATGCTGAGTCTCTCTGAAGAGACCAGGCATATTAGAGTTGCAGTTCCTATATTGGCCAGTAGGTGCCAGGCCAACATAGGAAATCAGCGATTAGAGATTTTACTATACTCTTATGGGAGCATAGTAACAATCTTAAAAAACAAACTAGTGGACATTGTAGCCTCCAAAAGGGGCTAGAAAAATATTTTTTTTTTAAGTAAAAAAATTTAATAAAAAAATATAAAAAAAGATATATATACTGTATATAAAAATTTTAATCACCTCATTTAGAATACAAAAACAAATACATCAAATCTACAAATATACATACAAATATAAACATCATGGGAATCACCACGTCCGAAAACGAAAACCAATAAAATATAATTTTTTTTATCAAAATGGCCGATTCAACACTTTTTCATTGCTTCTCTTACCCCCAAAAAATGTAATAAAATGTGATCAAAAAGACATACACACTCCAAAAGGGTATCAATAAAAACTACAGATCTCCCCGCAAAAAAAAAAGAGCCGCACACAGATCAGTAGACATAACTATAAAAAAGTTATGGGGGTCAGAATATGGTGATGTAAAAAAGTTAATCATTTTTTTTTTTAAGTTTTAATTTATTTTTTCAGTATTAAAACATATAAAACCTATACATATGTGGTATCGTTGTAATCATACTGACCCAGAGAGTGAAGGGCACACGTCAGTTTTGCCACATAGGGAACTCTGTAGGGACAAAACCTGTAAAACTGTAGTGGATTTGCCTTGAAAATTTCCTGCTTCCAACTACAATGAACGCCATATTAAATGGTGGCATTAGAAAGTACAACTTGTCCTGCAAACAA
Source organism: Bufo bufo (assembly GCF_905171765.1). Taxonomy (NCBI): domain Eukaryota; kingdom Metazoa; phylum Chordata; class Amphibia; order Anura; family Bufonidae; genus Bufo; species Bufo bufo. The sequence goes on from NC_053394.1 coordinate 48,901,341, forward strand.
CAATCCCTCATATGGATATGTGAATGGAAAAGTAAAAATTTTACAGCTCCAGGAAGATAGGGAAGAAAAATGAAAATGCAAAATGAAAAAAACCCTCCTGTATCCTAAGGGTTAGGCAAAGAACATTTCTGAACTTGCTGTCTCTTTAGGAAAACACATTGACACGTCAGATAAAGTGAATATCTGGATTCCCAGCATTAAACAAAGCTTTAATTAGAACCGATGAGTTACAAACTCAGGGCCACGGCATCAAACCAACACGGATTCTGAATAAACCCAATTATAATGGATAGAAAATTACAGTATAGAAGCAGAATGTCGGATTTCAGGTCTGATGCTATCTGCTAGACTGTGAGCTTTTTATCTCGGAGGAGCCCCACCATCTTATCTAATCACAGCAGTGAGAAAAGATCAAGCACTTGAGCATCAAGCTATGAATACAAATTGTTCAGATGAAGATGACTTAAAGTGAATGTGTCAGAAAACGACCTATTAAATCGCATTTTTGTGTTAAACATTTTTTTTTTATTTTTCGCCGTTTTGTTAACATTCAATGTCACTATCTATATTTTTTAAAACGACATATAATCCTGTAATCAGTGATGGCCAGTTCGCATTGTTCGCCCATGAACATATGCGGGCTGCCATCTTTTTTCACAAGCTCGGCGAGGCACAGGTAAGCCCCTACCTGTGCCTGTGCCGCGAGCCGGTCTGAAAACAAATGCGGTCAGCGGGAGCAGGCAGTTCCGAGAACAGCCCGATGAAGGCCCCCGGTGGCTGTTCTCGGAACTGCCTGCTCCCGCTGACCGCACTTGTTTTCAGACCGGCTCGCGCACAGGCACAGGTAAGGGCTTACCTGTGCCTCGCCGGACTTGTTCGAACTGGCCATCACTGCCTGTAATATTCACACTGGCCACTAGGTCTAATAATAGGTCACAATTTTCTGTTCTGTACAGATCACATTTCAATAGACATCTTATTATCATCACATGCAGGATTACAATGACAAGTAGCACCTCTATATAGATAACACATGATCCATCATTCACAGTTGGAGATATCACAGCTTATCTGCTCTCTCCTGACCTCTGCACGGGTCACAGAGCATGCATATTTCCTAGAAAACTCTTCCATGAAAGTCAAGAAGTCAATGGGGTCAACTCCTATCTATTGTGTCTATGGCCCATGTAGCTGTTCTCAAAAGACAGGAAGTCTTGACCGGCCTATTGGCCAGTGTAAAATCTGAAGGACTAGGTCTCACATTTTTTCTTTAAGAAGCCCTTCTATTCTGCACTCATTACCTGTATTAATTGCACCTGTTTGAACTCGTTACCTGTTTAAGACACCTGTCCACACACTCAATCAATCATACTCCATGGCCAAGACCAAAGAGCTAAGCACACCAGGGACAAAATTGTAGACCTGCACAAGGCTGGGATGGGCTACAGGACAATAGGTAAGCATCTTGGTGAGAAGGCAACAACTAAAAGTGGCCCAGTTTTGAGGTCGGGTCCAAGTTGATGGAAGGCAGGGCCAGCAATACCATATTGTAACACATTATAACTCCCCAACAGAGCCAAATACCACAGTCCATCACAAAATACTGCCAGCAGCACAAAATACATCCCCAAAAACTTCCACTGGCCAGCTGTAAGGAGGGCCCAGGCGGCCCCCTGGGCATCAGCCCACCAGGATATTTCCCTATAAGGTCTATGGCCAATCTGCCCCTGGGGCCATGTATCGTGAGATTTTGGCCAACAACCTCCTTCCCTCAGTAAGAGCATTAAAAATGGGTCGTGACTGGGTCTTCCAGCATGACAATGACCCGAAACACAAAGCCAGGGCAACTAAGAAGCATTTCAAGGTCCTGGAGTGGCCGAGCCAGTCTCCAGACCTGAATCCAATCGGAAATATTTGGAGGGAGCTGAGACTCAACATAGCCCAGCGACAGTCCCAAAACCTGAAAGATCTGGAGAAGATCTGTATGGAGGAGTGGGCCGAAATCCCTGCTGCAGTGTGTGCAAACTTGGTCAAGAATTATAGGAAACGTCTGACCTCTGTAATTGCAAAAAAAGGTTTATGTACCAAATATTACGTTCTATTTGAAAATCATACAATGTGATTTTCTGGATTTCTTTAGGAATCTATCTCTCACAGTTGATGTGCACCTATGATAAAAATTACAGACCTCTCCATTCTTTGTAGGTGGGAAAACTTGCAAAATCACCAGTGTATCAAATACTTATTTTCCCCACGTATATATATATATACCTTGTGCACACAGTGGGTTCCAGGGCCAGATGAACCATCTATGGAGCTGTAGGCACTCCATATGGCACCACATTAAAGATACATTCTCCTCTAGAAACATTACATTTAGAGGTAAATATCTCTATAATGTGATATCTGATATATGGCCTATTTTTTTTCTGATTCTCTAGATTCTCTACCTGGGGATCCTATGGTCAGCAGAGGCTCTAACACAATCATGTGCCATTAATACAGCAGAGCCCCAAAGATCCAGCATAAAGCTGGCCAAACACATTAGATCCACATTAGCCAAATCCAGCCATCTATCTAATGTGTATAGGGGATGCCGACTCTCCCCTCAACAGAAGATAACGTTTGGGCATGTTGGATTTCAACTGCCCGATCCTTTTTACTCTGGGGGAGATAAGCTTTCTCCCCTCTGCCTATTTATTACATATGCATGCTCGTCAGGTCAGAGGAGGATCATTAGAGATAGATGTCGGACAAAAGAGTTATCTCATACAGTGGGATGCGAAAGTTTGGGCAACCTTGTTAATGGTCATGATTTTCCTGTATAAATCGTTGGTTGTTACGATAAAAAATGTCCGTTAAATATATCATATAGGAGACGCACACAGTGATATTTGAGAAGTGAAATGAAGTTTATTGGATTTACAGAAAGTGTGCTATAATTGTTTAAACAAAATTAGGCAGGTGCATAAATTTGGGCACCACAAAAATGAAATGAAATCAATATTTAGTAGATCCTCCTTTTGCAGAAATTACAGCGTCTAAACGCTTCCTGTAGGTTCCAATGAGAGTCTGGATTCTGGTTGAAGATATTTTGGACCATTCCTCTTTACAAAACATCTTTAGTTCATTCAGGTTTGATGGCTTCCGAGCATGGACAGCTCTCTTTAAGTCACACCACAGATTTTCAATTATATTCAGGTCTGGGGACTGAGATGGCCATTCCAGAACGTTGTACTTGTTCCTCTGCATAAATGCCTTAGTGGATTTTGAGCAGTGTTTAGGGTCGTTGTCTTGTTGAAAGATCCAGCCCCGGCGCAGCTTCAGCTTTGTCACTGATTCCTGGACATTGGTCTCCAGAATCTGCTGATACTGAGTGGAATCCATGCGTCCCTCAACTTTGACAAGATTCCCAGTCCCTGCACTGGCCACACAGCCCCACAGCATGATGGAACCACCACCATATTTTACTGTAGGTAGCAGGTGTTTTTCTTGGAATGCTGTGTTCTTTTTCCTCCATGTATAACGCCCCTTGTTATGGCCAAATAACTCCATTTTAGTTTCATCAGTCCACAGCACCTTATTCCAAAATGAAGCTGGCTTGTCCAAATGTGCTTTAGCCCACCTCAAGCGGCACTTTTTGTGCTGTGGGCGGAGAAAAGGCTTCCTCTGCATCCCTCTCGCATACAGCATCTCCTTGTGTAAAGTGCGCCGAATGGTTGAACGATGCACAGTGACTCCATCTGCGGCAAGATGATGTTGTAGGTCTTTGGTGCTGGTCTGTGGGTTGATTCTGACTGTTCTCACCATTCGTCGCTTCTGTCTATCCAAGATTTTTCTTGGTCTGCCACTTTGAGCCTTAACTTGAACTGAGCCTGTGGTCTTCCATTTCCTCAATATGTTCCTAACTGTGGAAACAGACAGCTGAACTCTCTGAGACAGCTTTCTGTATCCTTCCCCTAAACCATGATGGTGAACAATCTTTGTCTTCAGGTCATTTGAGAGTTGTTTTGAGACCCCCATGTTGCTACTCTTCAGAGAAAATTAAAAGAAGAGGGAAACTTACCATTGACCCCCTTAAATACTCTTTCTCATAATTGGATTCACCTGTGTATGTAGGTCAGGGGTCACTGAGCTTACCAAGCCAATTTGAGTTCCAATAATTAGTTCTAAAGGTTTTGGAATCAATAAAATGACAACAGTGCCCAAATTTATGCACCTGCCTAATTTTGTTTAAACAATTATAGCACACTTTCTGTAAATCCAATAAACTTCATTTCACTTCTCAAATATCACTGTCTGTGTCTCCTATATGATATATTTAACTGACATTTTTTATCGTAACAACCAACGATTTATACAGGAAAATCATGACGATTAACAAGGTTGCCCAAACTTTCGCATCCCACTGTATATATGACGACTCAATACAACCTGATGTGGAGGTTACTTTGGCGCCACTAGGTTCTATATCTTGATTTCCAATGACTTCCATATAACCTCTTAGATCTTACTGATTACATGCCTTGTGTGTGCAATGATAACAAATATAACGATGTCATTAAAATTAATGTGCACATGTTCCGTAGAGGTGAAGCGGGTCCCTCAGACACATTATTTTCTGGAGCGCCCAACTGTCGACTGGTCCTATATTCCCAGTGCAACATTGTAATAACTTGCTGATTCTCTTCCTTGCATTGTTTTCTGGTGTTATATTAGGTTGGCAATGAAAATGAGAGTTTCCTTCTTAATTAGAGCCTTGATTGAACATTACAAGCATTAGCCTTCAGAATCATGAATCAGGCGACAATAAATGTAATTGCCTTGGCTGATAGCTGTGATCTGCATCTGGATTACACATTTACCAATGTACTTTCTGCTCGAAGCAGGAACAAACAACTGTGTTATGGCAAATTATTCCAGGTCATGAAACAGTTTCAAAACTAAATCTTGGAGAAATTGCTTGTTTAAAGAGTGGAAAAACAGTCAAGATTTAAATACACTTATTGACCAAAAATAATAAAATAAAATAAATGCACCAAGAAGGAGTTGTTGGAACCGAATGAAATTTTCTATGTGTGAATGTAATGATGATATATGTAAGTGATTACAGTATTCAAGTGAAAGGATCTGTTTATTGGAAAAACTGTACAACTGAATGGCAGCTCTGGGACACTGTTTAATGGCCTCTAGCCTGGATACAAGATGAGATATCACAAGTTGTGGAGAAGACAAAAGGGGAGAGGTGCTCATAGGGTCAGGGGCGGACTGGCCATAGACCCTACAGGGAAATTTCACGGTGGGCCGATGCCCAGGAGGCCACTTGAGCCTTCTTGATGGCCACAGGCCAGGTACATAATGATCTGATGCTCAACGGCCTCAGGTAGCCTCCTGAACTCAACTGTATTATTGTCCTCATGATAGTGATACAGTTGAATACTGTGGTGAGAACGGCTGTATTTTGTGCTGTCCTGTGGTATTTGGTTCTGCTGGGGAGGTATTCTGCGCTGCACTACAGTATTGCAGGCCCCGACTACTTTGGTTGTCCCCGCCTACTTGCTTTGGTCTGTCTTCTGTCAGTTTGAACCCACCTACAGCATGGGGCCACTTTTAGGTTTTTTCCAGGGCCACTTTAAGTTCCCAATCCTACCCTGCATAGGGTAGTAGGTCTAATGTTTATAGAGAGGTATTAGATGATTGTGCTCACCTTTATGCGTTGTGCAGGCATAGGCGCAACACTAGTGAATGCATGTAGACACCATGGGTCGGTGCCGCCAGTATTTTCAAATCTTCAGACCATGGGGAAGCCAACCCTCCGCTAAGAGTAAACAGAACGGATAAAAGGATGCAGACAATAGGGGGGCCTGCACAACTTGGACACCTCCTGGCGCAAACACGACTAAAACGATGGGATATACAGTACAGACCAAAAGTTTGGACACACCTTCTCATTCAAAGAGTTTTCTTTATTTTCATGACTATGAAGGCATCAAAACTATGAATTAACACATGTGGAATTATATACATAACAAACAAGTGTGAAACAACTGAAAATATGTCATATTCTAGGTTCTTCAAAGTAGCCACCTTTTGCTTTGATTACTGCTTTGCACACTCTTGGCATTCTCTTGATGAGCTTCAAGAGGTAGTCCCCTGAAATGGTCTTCCAACAGTCTTGAAGGAGTTCCCAGAGATGCTTAGCACTTGTTGGCCCTTTTGCCTTCACTCTGCAGTCCAGCTCACCCCAAACCATCTCCATTGGGTTCAGGTCCGGTGACTTTGGAGGCCAGGTCATCTGGCGCAGCACCCCATCACTCTCCTTCATGGTCAAATAGCCCTTACTTTCAAAGTTTTCCCAATTTTTCGGCTGACTGACTGACCTTCATTTCTTAAAGTAATGATGGCCACTAGTTTTTCTTTACTTAGCTGCTTTTTTCTTGCCATAATACAAATTCTAACAGTCTATTCATGTCATGGTCTTACCTTCTTGCTGTTCTCCTTCGTTTGACATGTGCTGGCGGCCATCTTGGTTTCTGGGTTTCTTGTAGCCTTCCACCCTGCGGCTCCTCCTTCCCACTGGGAGGAGCTGGATGCCTAGCTCATATATATAGGAGGTCTGTGGCTTCAGTTCCTTGCTTGGTCCTCTTGTGTTCACATGCTTCTAAGACTGCTGCTGCTTCTGGTTCCTGATCCTGGCTTCGTCTGACTACCCTGCTGGTTCCTGATCCTGGCTTCGTCTGACTACCCTGCTGGTTCCTGATCCTGGCTTCGTCTGACTACCCTTCTGGTTCCTGACCTCTGGCTTCGCAAAGACTCTGCTCGGTTTCACCATCCGTTTGGACTTTTGCTTTACAGCTTTATTTTCAATAAAGCCTTCTTATTTTCACTTATCTCTTGTTGTACGTCTGGTTCATGGTTCCGTGACATTAGGACCAAGCCATGAATTCTGACGGTACAGGGCCATCCTCGCTACCCACGCTGGTTGCCAGACTTGATCAGCAGGATCACCTGTTGGGTCGGTTCGCTGTGGCGTTGCAAACCCTGCTTGAACGCACGGCTCATTTCGCTCCCGTTGCCGATGGGTCGGTTGTCGCTCCTGGGCTCGCTCCTACTGCCGCTCCGGTTGTTGCGACAGAGTCTACCCCGACACCTGTTGTTGCGCCTGCGGTGTTTCGGGGTATGACCGGTTCTGCCCCTCTTCCACAGCGCTTTGGGGGAGAGCCAACTCAGTGCCGAGGTTTCCTTAACCAGGTGGGCATTTATTTCGAGTTGCTGCCACATGCCTTTCCCACTGAGAGATCAAAGGTGGGCTTCTTGATCTCGCTGCTCTCGGACAAGGCCTTGGCCTGGGCCAGCCCTTTATGGGAGAACAACAATCCGGTGGTTGCCGAGTTTTCCGGTTTTGTTGCTTCTCTTCGGAAGGTATTCGATGTGCCGGCTCGTGCTGCCTCTGCTGCGAAGCTCCTTATGTCCATCAGACAGGGTTCACGATCCGTAGCTGAATACGCCATTGAGTTTCGTACCCTGGCAGCAGAGGTGGGCTGGAATAATGAGGCTCTGGTCGCTGCTTTCTCTCATGGTCTCTCGGATGCCTTGAAGGAAGAGGTTGCAGCTAAGGACCTACCAGTTGAGCTCGAGTCTCTTATTTCTTTCCTGATTTTGATTGACACCAGACCCAGGGAGAGACCTTCCTTTAAGGAGAACCTGCGGAGGTCTTCTAACAGATTGGTGCCTACGTTTGCTGTCCCACCCGTGCCTCCCTCTCCTCCCACGCCTCCTGGGGATGACTTGTCTGGGGGTGAACCCATGCAGCTGGGGTTTGCTCGCCTGTCCGAGGGGGAGAGGGCACTCCGGAGACGCGAGGGCCGATGCATGTACTGTGGTCTCGGTGGGCATTTTCGGTTGGCATGTCCGAACCGTCCGGGAAAACGCTCGTACCTGAGATCCTGTCGGGGGCAGATCTTGGGTGGAGTCTCCTTGTCCCCGGTTTCCCGTGTTGACAAACCACTGATCACTGTTGTCCTCTCCTGGGTCGGGGGCTCGGTGACGACCCAGGCGTTGGTGGACTCTGGTGCTGGTGGTTTGTTCATTGATAGTGTGTTCGCTGCCGCCAATTCCATTCCTCTGCAGGCTCGAGGTTCCCCACTGGCTCTTGAGGCGATAGACGGCAGACCCCTTCTGCCGCCACACGTGACTCATGAGACCCTTCCAGTGGGGATAGCCATTGGTGCCGTTCACAGAGAGTCGGTCTGCCTCCAGGTTATTTCGTCTCCACACTACTCGGTGGTCTTGGGGTACCCCTGGCTCCAGAAGCATAATCCGACTTTCGATTGGAGATCGGTCGAGATCCTCTCGTGGTCACCGCAGTGTGGGGCTAGTTGCATCCATGGGTCTGTCAAGTTGCTGTGTACTTCCTCGGACTCTCTGTTGCCTCCTGAATACGAGGAGTACCGGGATGTATTCGATAAGGTGCGCGCGGTTGCCCTACCTCCGCACCGCCCATACGATTGTGCCATAGAGTTACAATCTGGTGCCGTTCCTCCTCGTGGCAAAGTCTATCCACTGTCGGTAGCGGAGAATGAGGCCATGGAGGAGTACGTGAGGGAGGCGCTTTCACGCGGACACATTCGCAAATCTTCGTCCCCGGCAGGGGCTGGATTTTTCTTTGTGAAAAAGAAGGGCGGTGAGTTGAGGCCTTGCATCGATTACAGGGGTCTCAATCGCATCACGATCAAGAACGCTTACCCGATACCCTTGATTTCCGAGCTGTTCGATCGCCTTAAAGGGGCCACGGTCTTTACCAAACTCGACCTGAGGGCGGCATATAACCTGGTAAGGATCAAGGCGGGCGATGAGTGGAAGACCGCGTTTAACACCAGGACCGGTCATTACGAATCCTTGGTTATGCCCTTTGGGTTGTGCAATGCGCCCGCAGTCTTTCAGGAATTCATCAACGATGTTTTCCGTGACCTGTTGCAGCAGTGTGTGGTGGTCTATTTGGATGACATCTTGGTATATTCTGAATCCATGGAGGCCCACATTCTGGATGTCAGACGAGTGTTGCAACGGTTACGAGAGAACAAGCTGTTCGGTAAGCTTGAGAAATGCGAATTTCACCGATCCCAGGTAACCTTCTTAGGTTACATCATTTCCGCTGAGGGGTTCTCCATGGATCCTGAGAAGGTTTCGGCTGTCTTACAGTGGCCCCAGCCCAGTGGTCTTCGTTCCCTGCAGCGCTTTTTGGGCTTCGCCAATTATTATCAGAAGTTCATCAGGGACTTTTCCATGCTGGCCAAGCCTCTTACGGATCTGACCAGGAAGGGCAGTAATTCCCAGGTCTGGCCGCTCGAGGCCATCCAAGCTTTTGAGGCCCTAAAGTCCGCCTTTGTGTCGGCTCCGATTCTGTCGCATCCCAACCCTGGGTTGCCCTTTGTCCTCGAGGTGGACGCGTCTGAGACGGGAGTAGGCGCCCTTCTGTCTCAGCGTAGAACACCAGAGGGTCCTCTGCTTCCTTGTGGGTTTTACTCCCGGAAACTGTCTTCCGCGGAGTGCAACTATCAGATTGGTGACAGGGAGTTATTGGCCATCGTGCAGGCCCTTAAAGAATGGAGGCACTTGCTCGAGGGTTCGGTGGTTCCGGTTCTCATCCTGACGGACCACAAGAATCTGACCTACCTTTCTGAGGCCAAGAGATTGACACCACGTCAGGCCAGATGGGCTCTGTTCTTGTCACGTTTTAATTACGTGGTCTCCTACCTACCCGGTTCCAAGAACATCAGGGCGGATGCCTTATCACGGCAGTACTCCGAGCTGTCCAGGGAGGAGTCGATTCCGACTTCGGTCATACCTCCGAATCAGATCCTGGCCGCCATTCGCACCAGCCTGACCTCTCCCCTGGGTGAGCAGATTTTGGCGGCTCAATCTGGTGCTCCCTCTGGGAGACCCAACGGCAGATGTTTTGTGCCTGAGGAGTTGCGCACTCGGTTGTTGCGAACCTACCATAACTACAAGACCGCGGGGCATCCTGGAAAGAATTAGCTGTCCTGGGCTGTTTCACGTCTGTTCTGGTGGCCTTCCCTACGTTCCGACATCGCCGCATATGTAGCGGCATGCTCCGTTTGTGCCCAGAGTAAGTCCCCTCGGCACCTTCCGTTGGGCCTTCTGAAACCCATAGCCACCGGGGAGCGCCCATGGTCACACCTGGGGATGGATTTCATTGTGGACCGCCCTGCATCCCGAGGCCATACGGTCATTCTCATGATTGTGGATCGGTTTTCCAAAATGTGCCACTGTGTTCCTCTCAAGAAGTTACCCTCTGCACAAGAGTTGGCCACGATTTTTGCCAGAGAGGTCTTCCGGTTGCACGGTTTGCCCAAGGAGATTGTGTCGGATCGGGGGAGTCAGTTTGTGTCCAGGTTCTGGCGCGCCTTTTGCTCCCAGTTGGGGATTCATCTCTCCTTCTCCTCGGCCTACCACCCTCAGTCCAATGGGGCCGCAGAACGATCCAATCAGGCCTTGGAGCAATTCCTTCGTTGCTATGTCTCCGATCACCAAGACAATTGGGTTGACCTCCTGCCTTGGGCTGAGTTTGCCAGGAACACGGCGGTGAACTCTTCCTCTGGGACGTCTCCCTTCATGGCCAATTATGGGTTCCAACCTGCCGTGTTACCGGAGGTATTCTCTCCCCAGGATATTCCGGCTGTGGAGGATCACCTTTCCGTCCTACGTGCTTCTTGGGTACAGATCCAGAAGTCCCTTGAGGTCTCTGCGCAGCGCCAGAGACTCCAGGCTGATCGCAGACGAGCGCCTGCTCCTTCCTACCAGGTCGGAGACCGTGTATGGTTGTCCACCCGCAACCTCAACCTTCGAGTGCCCACTCCCAAGCTGGCGCCTCGCTTTGTTGGTCCCTTCCGAGTGCTTCGCAGGGTAAACCCGGTAGCCTATGCCCTTGCGCTTCCTCCTGGCATGCGGATCTCCAACGTGTTTCATGTCTCCCTGTTGAAGCCACTGGTGTGTAATCGTTTCACTTCCTCGGTTCCTCGGCCTCGTCCGGTCCAAGTGGGCAATCGTGAGGAATATGAGGTGAGCAATATCCTGGACTCACGCCTGGTCCGCGGTCGGTTGCAGTTTTTGGTCCATTGGCGTGGTTATGGTCCAGAGGAGCGTTCCTGGGTTCCCTCCGCAGATGTCCATGCTCCTGCCTTGCTCCGAGCCTTCCACGCACGCTTCCCTCAGAAACCGTTTTGTGCTCCGCGGAGGAGGGGCCCTTGAGGGGGAGGTACTGTCATGGTCTTACCTTCTTGCTGTTCTCCTTCGTTTGACATGTGCTGGCGGCCATCTTGGTTTCTGGGTTTCTTGTAGCCTTCCACCCTGCGGCTCCTCCTTCCCACTGGGAGGAGCTGGATGCCTAGCTCATATATATAGGAGGTCTGTGGCTTCAGTTCCTTGCTTGGTCCTCTTGTGTTCACATGCTTCTAAGACTGCTGCTGCTTCTGGTTCCTGATCCTGGCTTCGTCTGACTACCCTGCTGGTTCCTGATCCTGGCTTCGTCTGACTACCCTGCTGGTTCCTGATCCTGGCTTCGTCTGACTACCCTTCTGGTTCCTGACCTCTGGCTTCGCAAAGACTCTGCTCGGTTTCACCATCCGTTTGGACTTTTGCTTTACAGCTTTATTTTCAATAAAGCCTTCTTATTTTCACTTATCTCTTGTTGTACGTCTGGTTCATGGTTCCGTGACAATTCAGTAGGACTATCAGCTGTGTATCCACCTGACTTCTCCTCAACGCCACTGATGGTCCCAACCCCATTTATAAGGCAAGAAATCCCACTTATTAAACCTGACAGGGCACGCCTGTGAAGTGAAAACCATTTCAGGGGACTACCTCTTGAAGCTCATCAAGAGAATGCCAAGAGTGTGCAAAGCAGTAATCAAAGCAAAAGGTGGCTACTTTGAAGAACCTAGAATATGACATATTTTCAGTTGTTTCACACTTGTTTGTTATGTATATAATTCCACATGTGTTAATTCATAGTTTTGATGCCTTCAGTGTGAATCTACAATTTTCATAGTCATGAAAATAAAGAAAACTCTTTGAATGAGAAGGTGTGTCCAAACTTTTGGTCTGTACTGTAGATGGAAATGGAGGTATACATGTTCCTTATGGTGTCCTGTGGCACATCGTAGCCAAAGCTGATGTCTCAGCTGGTCCTATAAATGCTCAAGAGGCCAAGGAATGTCTGGTGGAGACATTTCTAGAAAACCCTTGCTGTGTGTAAGCAAGCATTATCCAGTTGGAAACCCTGCCATGACAGGCAAAAGATGTCCTGAACATATCGCTGAGCTGTGTCCCTTATATCACTACTAGGGGTGACCGACTGTCGTATGTGATGGCTCCCCAGATCATCACACCAGGGATGGGGAAGTGTGTTGCTGCCCAGCAAGATTGAAGTCCTCACCACAAGGCCTCCATACTCAAACCCAAACATCGCGGGATGCCAAACAGAACTGGCATACGTTGATAGAGACGATTTGGTTCCAGTCCATAGCAATCCAGGTTTCTTGTTCACGACATCACAGCAAACGAAGGTGATGGTGGCTGACTGTAAATGTCAGGACGTGTAATAGATGCTGTGACACCAAATTCCCTGCTGCCAGAGACAGGGGTGTGTAATGAAGGTGCCATCTGTGTATGGATGGTGGACAACCAAACTGTGGGAACTGCTCGTGCTTGTCGGCGGATCAAACAATCCTCTCTACTGGTATCTGTGTGGGCTGTCCTGTTCGCCATGTGCGCATGCCCTCACTTAACTACTGCTCTCATCACCTCCTAACAGCTAGCTCAGAATGGCAATTTATCAAAATAACCATCTTGCTTCACTCAGTCCAATGATGTGTCCACTCTCAAAGTCTGTCAACTGGGCAAAATGTCTTTGAGGGCAGAGTTAAGGCATGTCTAGCAGTCAACAATCACCCATCATGAGGTACACTACCCAAAAGTACCCTCTAAGAGGCTTTTAATAATGTAGCAGGGAAAGCACTTTTACACCTTCTTGTGGTAAGACACAGTTTTTCAACAGACCAAACCTGTAATGATTTACATTTCTACCTGAGACATAAATGCGAGCCGAGTTTTGCAGAAATATCACATTGCTATCTGGGTAGGTTATTTGCATTGCTATCTGGATGGTCAAATTCAATGTTATTAATTAGTTACATGTATATCCACAGGTAAGGCATACCTGCATTAGGGGAAAAAAAGAAAAAAGAAACTATTAGTATGGGGGGTGTTAACATGTAATCGCTGAGTAAAATTTGCTATCACTAATTGTGCTTATTAAACAGCCTATGAACTGCAAATTGAGGGCTGCAACCCAAGGACCTACATGCCATAGAGGAAGACCATGAGACCATTTTAGGGTCCTTGGAGAGAGGGATTCCATAAAATTCAGATCCTGCTAGTAGAGCATCTCAGCTCTGTACAGAAAAAGGGCTCCATATTTTTAATAAAGACCAATTGAAAAATAAGTACAATGCCTTAATTAAATAATTGCCCCCACAGGCGTACATAACCTTTAATGATGAAGGGGACTCCTCTGACAGTGGCTCGTCTTCCATGTGAACAGAGGATTGGGCATGTCAGTAGGCCCCCATAAACATTAGATTGTCAGCTGATACCAAAGTTTTGTCTGATGTATATGGACACTTTTTGACCTTCGGCCCTGTGCGGCAAAATCTGGCATCCCAATGGATAGCTATTTTCATCTTTGCAATGGCCCCATTCACATGGCACTACATATACATGGCACTGCTACAACCTGAACTGTCTTAGAAACCTATAGTTAACAAGGTGTGACCTAAGTCAGCTTTTGTCTGGCTGCCCACAGCCGGTGGGTATATACTCAGAACCAACTGTTTGGACCAAGAACACCCATGCATTACACATAAAGTCCATTAATTTCTATGGGAACCATTCAATGCCTCATTTTCCTCTGGTTTTGCTGTAATCTGTTGATATAGTTAATTGTCGAGAGGAAGGAACTATTGATCAGCATATTCTCTTGGCGGGGTCTCTTTCAATAAAAAGTCATTGGGGGGATTCATCAATGGCTTTGCACCTCTTTTCTGGCATAGAAAAGATTATGATGCAAACCATATTTGAGATTTGATTTGCAACTTTTTACTTGTTAACAGTGGGTGGCGGGAGGGGATGGAGCCTCCTGTGGACCATTGGACGTACTATCATTTATTTGTGCAAATTTTAGTGCAGATCTATGCCTGTTCCTAACAGACAGTGAAGTACAATGAGGATAGGTCATCAGTATTAAGTATCTGTCAGCAGATTTGCGCCCACATTACTGAGAAATATGATGTTTTAATATATGCAAATGAGCCTCTAGGAGCAACGGGGGCGTTGCCGTTACACCTAGAGACTCTGCTCTCTCTGCAACTGCTGCTCTCTCCACTTTGGGCCAGTTGTGATCACGTTTTACTGCCTGGCCCTGTCAATCAAAGTGCAGCAAAGTCGCAGAGTGAGCAGAGCCTGTAGGTGTAACAGCAATGCCCTCGTTGCTCCTAGATGCTCATTTGTACATATTAAAACTTCATTTTTCATAGTAATGTGGGCACATATAAACATGGGACCAGCACAGACGCCTTCAGTTGCCAAGCGCATATGTAACAGGTCAGCCAGTGTCATAGGTACAAAACTGCTGACAGTTGCCCTTTAAACACTCGGAAAACCCCTTTAGTAAACCTCCCCAAATGTTCAAAGCAAACAGCCTCTCAAAGAAAATGCACACGTATTATAATAAAACAGAAGTCTACTTAATCTAATTTTCTAATATCTCCTCACCTAAATTTGCATGAAAAACATCCAAGTGGATTGTAACCTGCAATTAATATAACCTAATAATGCTGTGTCCTTGCCCTTTAAGAAGAGCAAAAGGTTATGTGGTTATGATGGGTAATCTCATAAACTGACTGCATTAAATACTTCATAACACACGTCCATGAGATAAAATAAGAGCATAATACAGAGCGCGCTGAACGTTCCGCTTCCATTTGTTACATTATCAATGTTTGAGTATTCTTGACAGTCTGTTGACACATAAATTAGAGTCTGGAGATTTTACCATTAATAATTCATATGGCTAACATCTGTCTTGTTTGAGTTTTTAGAAGTTCAGCTTAAGTGCAATATTTTTTTTTAATATTCTTCTTTTCATACAGTTTATGTGCTGGAACAAGTATATGGAGACTTTTTAGCTAGAGGTGAACAAATCGATTCTGAACAAATCAATATTGTTACAAATTTCTACTGCCAAACAAATCTGAAGTTTTGGTCATTTGCTTCGGAAAATTGTGCAAAACCACACCTAGTGCCATTTAACAGTGCAAATTGCTCTGATTGGCTCAGAGGCTGACAGACAGCCTGTCAGCCAATCAGGGGGGAGGATTCTGGTAGGCGATTGTGCTGTGAATGCCACACATGCCATTCTGTGCACTGCTTGCGATCTGAGAACACGTGTGTTAGCTGGATCTACCCAAAAGGCAATTTACAGACACAAGCTAAAAATCTAGGTGTGGTAGGGAGAATATAGAGCCAGTATAGGGACAGGATAGGGATATAATAAGATTGATTTAGGGTTTTATCAGGGAAAGTTTAGAAATTGTGTTTCATACTGCTGCCAGCAAGTGAAAAGTTAATGTTGCACTGCAAATTCTGCAATCAAATCTACAAAATCCAGCATCAACCTACATTTTTTTCTGTGATGTTCCAGTTAACATATTGTGTTCAGCTACAGTACATTATTAGTGAATGTGCTGCGCTGCAATAACAGCAATTATATACCAGTTTCAGTTAAAGCAAGTTTTGTAAAGCTACTGAGCATTATGGGTGAACATGTTGTGCTGCAGTAACAGCATATATATATATATATATATATATATATATATATACCAGTTTCAGTTAACACTTTGTATCATCTTTGTAGATTGTCAATATCAGTGTGCAACGTGTTTGTAGAAGTGGATGGATGTTGAATTGTGCCTCCTTCTGTAAATTACAGAAAAAAACTTGCAATTTTGCTAGTGCCTATTAATAATAATCTGTGTAGCAAACCTGGGACTTTTCATTTATAGCCCTCATAATAAAATGTCTGGTAAACCCAACAGTGGAAAACAAGATCTTGTCATCTGAGAGTCAGAATGTGGGTGGCTATAGTAGTGCAAAGAGTTGTAGCAGCACCAGAAATCCACCCAGTTGTAGCAGTAGTAGCAGCAGCAGGCCACAGTTCTTGCCCACTTCAGATAGACTCCACATTATTATTGAGGACAAAGAGGATGCCATTGTGGACTTCATGGCTCTCTCCTCCTCTCAGTCACAGCAGGATGATGTGGAAGTTAACTCTGGGTTTGACACCATGCCTTGGAGCCAGGGGTCATAGCATTCCTCCTGATCTTCCCAGAAAAGCATTTCAGTTGCATAATCTCTGTCTTCACTGTCCCCTCCCAGTGAGTCCCCTTCTTTTTTCCTAAAAAGGCAACACAACCCCAAGCGCTATACAAGATACTCAAGACCAGGGGTGGGCAATTATTTTTTCGATGGGGCCACATGAGAAACTGAAAATATTTTGGAGGGCCGGGCCAAAAGGCTAAACTCAATACTGCATAAAATCAATTGTATTTCTTTATAAAAAGCAGTAAATATCATTGTTGGACAACTGGTACGAGTACTTGTTATAGTTAAACAATGAAAAAGTGAGGTTGCCTTACAAGAAAAAAATTTAAATTTATTAAACAAAATTTCCCAAAACAATGAACATTTTTCACTATTTGTGACTCATATTAGTGAAAGCCATTGTCCCCCTGTGAATCCAGCCATTGTCCCCTGTGAATCCAGCCATTGTCCCCTGTGAATCCAGCCATTGTCCCCATGTGAATCCAGCCATTGTCCCCTGTGAATCCAGCCATTGTCCCCCTGTGAATCCAGCCATTGTCCAATGTGAATCCAGCCATTGTCCCCTGTGAATCCAGCCATTGTCCCCTGTGAATCCAGCCATTGTCCCCTGTGAATCCAGCCATTGTCCCCTGTGAATCCAGCCATTGTCCCCTGTGAATCCAGCCATTGTCCCCTGTGAATCCAGCCATTGTCCCCTGTGAATCCAGCCATTGTCCCCCTGTGAATCCAACCATTGTCCCCCTGTGAATCCAGCCATTGTCCCCCTGTGAATCCAGCCATTGTCCCCTGTGAATCCAGCCATTGTCCCCTGTGAATCCAGCCATTGTCCCCTGTGAATCCAGCCATTGTCCCCCTGTGAATCCAGCCATTGTCCCCCTGTGAATCCAGCCATTGTCCCCATGTGAATCCAGCCATTGTCCCCTGTGAATCCAGCCATTGTCCCCCTGTGAATCCAGCCATTGTCCCCCTGTGAATCCAGCCATTGTCCCCCTGTGAATCCAGCCATTGTCCCCCTGTGAATCCAGCAATTGTCCCCCTGTGAATCCAGCAATTGTCCCACTGTGAATCCAGCCATTGTCCCCATGTGAATCCAGCCATTGTCCCCTGTGAATCCAGCCATTGTCCCCATGTGAATCCAGCCATTGTCCCCTGTGAATCCAGCCATTGTCCCCCTGTGAATCCAGCCATTGTCCAATGTGAATCCAGCCATTGTCCCCTGTGAATCCAGCCATTGTCCCCTGTGAATCCAGCCATTGTCCCCTGTGAATCCAGCCATTGTCCCCTGTGAATCCAGCCATTGTCCCCCTGTGAATCCAGCCATTGTCCCCCTGTGAATCCAGCCATTGTCCCCCTGTGAATCCAGCCATTGTCCCCTGTGAATCCAGCCATTGTCCCCTGTGAATCCAGCCATTGTCCCCCTGTGAATCCAGCCATTGTCCCCCTGTGAATCCAGCCATTGTCCCCATGTGAATCCAGCCATTGTCCCCTGTGAATCCAGCCATTGTCCCACTGTGAATCCAGCCATTGTCCCCCTGTGAATCCAGCCATTGTCCCCCTGTGAATCCAGCAATTGTCCCACTGTGAATCCAGCCATTGTCCCCATGTGAATCCAGCCATTGTCCCCTGTGAATCCAGCCATTGTCCCCCTGTGAATCCAGCCATTGTCCAATGTGAATCCAGCCATTGTCCCCTGTGAATCCAGCCATTGTCCCCATGTGAATCCAGCAATTGTCCCCATGTGAATCCAGCCATTGTCCCCTGTGAATCCAGCCATTGTCCCCTGTGAATCCAGCCATTGTCCCCCTGTGAATCCAGCAATTGTCCCCATGTGAATCCAGCCATTGTCCCCTGTGAATCCAGCCATTGTCCCCCTGTGAATCCAGCCATTGTCCCCCTGTGAATCCAGCCATTGTCCCCCTGTGAATCCAGCCATTGTCCCCCTGTGAATCCAGCAATTGTCCCACTGTGAATCCAGCCATTGTCCCCATGTGAATCCAGCCATTGTCCCCTGTGAATCCAGCCATTGTCCCCATGTGAATCCAGCCATTGTCCCCTGTGAATCCAGCCATTGTCCCCCTGTGAATCCAGCCATTGTCCAATGTGAATCCAGCCATTGTCCCCTGTGAATCCAGCCATTGTCCCCTGTGAATCCAGCCATTATCCCCTGTGAATCCAGCCATTGTCCCCTGTGAATCCAGCCATTGTCCCCTGTGAATCCAGCCATTGTCCCCCTGTGAATCCAGCCATTGTCCCCCTGTGAATCCAGCCATTGTCCCCCTGTGAATCCAGCCATTGTCCCCTGTGAATCCAGCCATTGTCCCCTGTGAATCCAGCCATTGTCCCCTGTGAATCCAGCCATTGTCCCCCTGTGAATCCAGCCATTGTCCCCCTGTGAATCCAGCCATTGTCCCCATGTGAATCCAGCCATTGTCCCCTGTGAATCCAGCCATTGTCCCCCTGTGAATCCAGCCATTGTCCCCCTGTGAATCCAGCCATTGTCCCCCTGTGAATCCAGCCATTGTCCCCCTGTGAATCCAGCAATTGTCCCACTGTGAATCCAGCCATTGTCCCCATGTGAATCCAGCCATTGTCCCCTGTGAATCCAGCCATTGTCCCCCTGTGAATCCAGCCATTGTCCAATGTGAATCCAGCCATTGTCCCCTGTGAATCCAGCCATTGTCCCCTGTGAATCCAGCCATTGTCCCCTTGTGTACAGAACACCCCCCCGGCCCCCCCATCATATACAGAACACCCCCCCCCCTTACAATAGTACACACCCCCCCCCCCCCCCCCCCTTGCCTTTAGAAACGTAATGCTCAGAGATGATCAGCCATGTGTTAGTCACACTGACTACACACAGCACAGGGGGAGGCGGCCGCAGCTTCATGCTTGTCGGCTCTGTGACTGTCAGTGTCAGACAGTCACAGCCGATACTATGAGAGCCGCGGGCGCTGCGCTGTTACAGAGAAGGGAATAATTGCGGCCGGCCGGGTCCCGGGTACGGCTCGCACGAGGCACCCCCCCCCCCTGCTGTGTCTTACCTAGACAGTACTGCCGCTGACGCTGCCTCCCTGCCACCGCGCCATGCCACACGCAGCACGCCGAGTCGGAAGTCCTCTTCATTCGCGGAGGAGGGGTATCGTTGCTTGGCACGCCTCTGGCTCCGCCCGGGGGCCGGATTAAAGCGGGCCGTAGTTTGCCCAGGTCTGCTCAAGACAGTCTCCCTGTTGATGACTTCTGTGAAAACAGTCAGAATTTGGACTGCCATGAGGAGGATGTTGTGGCAATAGTAGTGGGACTTGTACCCATGGTGTTGGTGTTGGTAACCCAGGTGACAGTGGTACTTGGGGCAGATACAGAGCAGGGAATAAAAAGGCAAATACAGAGCAGAGAATTGGAAAGGGGGCCAAGTATCCCACAATGACATATCACAGTCTGATAAAAGTGGCAGAGAGGGTCTGTGTAGGAGATGACATCTGAGGAGGATGGTGTTGGCCACAGTGGCGGCAAGAAAGAGCAGAGGCAACATACATCCAGAAGCTCCCAAAAAACTGCTAGGCCCAGATCTCCTTCTATTATGTGCAGTGCCCCAGAGGAACACTGCAAAGGGTTAATATCTATGATTAATAGTTAATGTACTTTCTATGATTTGAGTGTGATTCCAAGAGCTAAATATAGGTAAAACAGCTTAGTTCTTGTGCCCTTCTCAGCCAGAGGATGGCGGACCTGCCACCTATGAGCGAGAAGCTGTGTAGTCTGATTGCATCAGCCAAAGAGTCTGGCATAGGCAGCTGAAGTCTGACCAGCTGCATGGGTCTTCTCAGTGTGAGACCTACTACTGAGGTTGTCCAGCCCTACATGCTGAGGACAAGTGACAGGCCTCTAAAAGAAGGAAGCGAAGAATCTATAGACTGTTTAGGGCCACAAAGTTCTGAGCGATAGCAAAGGTAATGCTCGTTTATGGCTATGGACTTTGCTGTTTGTGGAGAAGGTTAATTAGCTCCCGCACCCACCATGCTTTAGCAAAGGATTAGCTAACCAATGGAGGCTCTACACCCCGCTGTAGGAACTGTAGTTGATATTGTGAATTTTCACCCCTTGCATAGACACAGTTTTGTCCGATAACACTATGTGTGTGTTTAAACACCATCTGCCTCTAATAAGCGACACTTTTTGGATCATTCTTTCATTTTTAAAAGCATAACAAATGCGATGGCACTGTATGATTTGATGCATTTATGTATTTATCCATAGCTATATATGTCAGTATCACTCTTACATTTTTGCTAATGCTGTCATTGCGTTTGAAAGGGAAAGGAGAGCAAAAATTGAACAACAAAAAAAAAATGAAAAAAAAATGAGAGAAAGACAAGGGGGAAAAATATGAGTCCTAGGAGATCAAAACAAATTAAATTTTGAGATATTCGTTTATCTCTATTTTTTGGCTTATTATCTTTCATATACAGGGGATATGTGATTTCTTGTTTAGTCTTCTCATATGTTTTTTCTGGTGCCTAAATTATGATTGTGTAGCACAGCGGTGCAGTACGGTATTCATAATGTCCTGCGACCACTTCTGCATCTGTAGAACGGTGGTCACCCAGACAGAAAAAGGTCATGTGGCTGTTTGGCATTCTAAACCCTACAGAAACACAGAGGCAGCAGATATATTATTGTGCTGCCGTTCTAGCTGTTGCGCCTGTTTTTCTGGCGCACGTCTCTTGCATGGCGTATAGCAACTTAGCAGGATTCTGCATGTTCCTGAAACAGTCTTGAGAGACCACAGGGTTGTAACAGACAGAAGTGAGGAAGAATGCAGAGGTCACTGTCTGGGACCCCCACCAGCAAATTCTTAATCTTCTGCCCATCTTCCTTCACCACTCAGGTTTGTAGATCTACGTATTTGTAGATCTGACCGTATCCTTCAGACTGAAAAACAGTCCATATCTATAATTTATTTCTAGGTTTAGTATGGAAGATGTATTAATATTGTAGCATTTTTGCACCTAAAAGTGTCACTGAGTGTGCCGGACTAGACACTTCTACTTTTGAGTTATGTTTTTGTCCCATATTTACTAATGTGTCTGGGCCTAGAATTTGTCTAAAAAGTGGAGCAAATTGGCACAATTAGGGTTTCTACACATTTCATGAACTGCTCAAATAGGGGCAGGGCTTAGTGGGAAAGGATCGGGGGTTCACATGAAAGGGGAGTGGCCTAAGAAGCACTGCTTTGCGCCAAAACTGTGCCACAAATCTGGCATAAAACTACGGTATGTATCAGAGTAAGCAAGGCAGTGAAAACGTGATCACAGGTGGGAGAAGGCTGCTCTGTTGAAAAGACAAACCTTTGGCCTTTAACCCAGGTTAATAAATGCCCCGAGTCACACAAATGAATTGCATGCACTGACTACTAATGGTTCTCAGTCCGGCAAAATGTGGAGAAAGATAAAAGAAGAAAATAATCTGCTCACAAAACATATTCACTCATCTACAGTGTGTGCAGACTGCCGGATCCAATATTAAAGCAGCTTCTTTTGTGTTCACTCATCTTAAAAAGACTGAAAACGTCTGTTTCTCAAATGACTACGCATTTGGGAACGAAAGTAATTAGAATTAGAATAGTGAAATGAAGAACGACCTTGCTAAATGTTTGCAAATGATATAACTTAACATCCTTCTTAATTAAACTATTAATAGTGCAGTACAGTACACAGAAGATGAAAGTGCCGCAAGAGACCATAGAAAGCTTAAGAATATTATGCATATGCTGAGACGTGGGATCCGTTTTCCTAACCTGTAGGCAATGAAGACATGTGCTTGTGGGTATTCCCTGGGGAGGGCACCTGCTTAAAGGGGTTTCGATTAAAATGAAAATCAGCGAGCCATTGAGGAGCCGGAGCAGAGAATGGGAGTGGTAGTGACTGTGACTATAGGATGTGTTGTTGTGGTTTCCCTCTGGCCGTTTCTCCCTAGGGCCGGTGCACTGAGAGGGTGGCACACCCTTTCTTCCCTTGGGGCACTCCCTGTAGTTGGGGCTCCTGCCTGATTGTAGTATGTGGTTCCCTCTGTGTTGGTTGTTGTATGGGTGCCAGTCAGAAGGTGTAGTAGTGCAATGGCCACCGTATGGTGTGGTAGGAGACAGGAACCAGGTCAGAGGTAGAAGAATAAATGTCTGTTTTTAATTGAGTACAAAACAGGAGTTGTTGTACATACAACAATAATTTGTACACAGTGCAAATCCTTTGCTCAAAGGGCGAGGTATAGAGGCTCGCAAAGTGGCAAATAATGACACTCTTGGTATTATTTCTTGCTAAAGTCATTGTCACTAGAAAACTATGTCTACCAATGGTAATCTGGCAATTGTGGCTGTAGTGTCCACTGTGGGATACAAGTTTTAGAAGCATGTCTGGCCAGGACGTGGTTAAGTGTAATGGGTGTCTTAACGGTAGACCCTGACAAGCAGCAAAGTCTGGATAGCTGTAGTAGCAGGTTACCTTGCTTTAGCCATACAGATCCCAAGTTCTTATCTTTCTTTCTCTCTCCTGTGCTTTCTGTAGCTAAAGCAGTAACTCATAGAGATCTGTTAGTTTCTGGAGTTTGAGGCCTAAAGAGAAGGAGCACATCTTGCTTGCTTGCTTCCTCTTTCCTCACTCACTAGACTAGCACATCCCCTGTAGACAGGAAATAGGATTATCCCACTCCTGCCTAGAGGGAGGAACAGGATGGTTAACCCTGTCCCTGCCAACCATACCATGACATGCTGAGTGTACATTACATGGCATAACATTACAAAACAACCATTTGCAGATATCCCACTGTACTGGGGTACTGCAATAATACATGACAATCTCTTTCTCACAAAGCTAGAAGTAGTCCTTCAAATCACATGGATTCAGAGATCTCCTCATTAATTGCATAAATTGCTCTGCTAGATTTTATATCAAGCAGAGGTGCAAGCGGTATGCCCTTTCTGCTACAGCTAAGGGGCTTGTCCTTTCTGCTGCAGCTCAGGGGGCTTGTCCTTTCTGCTGCAGCTCTCTCCCTATCACAGCTAAGGAGGCAGATAAAGTATATGGAACTAAGCATGTGTGTCCACCTCGGTGAAGTTTCGGGAAAAATAAGAAAAACAACAAAACAGCAGGTGGCGCTATACAGATACATTTTATTGAATAACCCAGTAGCTTTGCTAAATTTTTAATTACATGCAGTTACAAAAGTGTTCCAATCTAGACCTGGAAAGGACACGCCCTCTGAGCTGTCAACTTGAAATAAATCTAGCAGAGCAATTGGAGCAAAGAGTGGGAAGATCTCTGGATCCATGTGAGGTACAGGGCTGGTTCTAGCTTTGTTAGAAAGCAATTGTCACGTGTTATTTGATGTCTGATTTTCATTTTTTACTTTAAAGGGGTTGGTCAGTTTCCTGTACAATTTCCCATACTTGCCCAAATGTATGAGATAGGGGTTAGGTGTCTGATTATTGGAGTCCAGCCAGTGGGAACCCCGCAAATCACATGAACCTTGGTCCTGTATGAGTGGAACTTTGGTCGAGCATGAGCGCTGGCACTTTATATATCTCTATGGGATAGCTAAGTTACAGAACAAATCAAGATCTTGATCGCCCCTACATTCATATAGGGGAAGGTGATCCCATTGATCCTGTGTATAGGGGATAAGTTTAAATCTTTGGACATCCCTTTAAATTGGCTTTCTCTACGCAGTCTTCTAAATCAAGGCTTGTAAAATTCCAGATTTTCATGCAGTGCTGTGCTTGCAACAAAAGACAGATTTGCTGACCTTCCAGATCAAAGGACTATCACAGTAATTAGTGAAAAGGTATCAAACATCTCTGCAATATCGGAAAATCTCTGCAATATCGGAACACTCCATTCATTTCGTCCGCCTTTAGCTTCTCGGGCACCCTCTTGTGTGCAGTCAGTCTGCTGTAATTGCACTATGGAGATGACATACTAGGGAATAGCAAGAGCTCTGCTGTGTACAAACCCAATTTAGAGGGGACACTCACTATCTATCTCTCGACACGTTAAAGACTTGTGCAGTCTGCAGAATCGGGCAAATAATGAGCGTTTAGAAAGATACTGGAACACCAAATCCATCATTGCATCGTAGTCTATGGCTTTTATGGAGTCCAGACATGTCTTGGATATCTCGAGCTGACAAAATACTTGACTTATAAAGGACTAGACAAGAAACTCTTGATATTGATCTTTTCATTAAGTTGCTTGTTATTTATAGAATCAAATCCCAATAAATTCTCCTTTCGCGCAGGCTATTATCTGCTTTTAGACACAATGCCACAAGCCAACATTTTGATCAGCACAATATGTAGCTAAGACATCCAAAGAAAATGTATCCTTTATACAAATATACAGATATTTATTGTACAATAATTTCATCAATTTACATACAATTTAAAAGAGCAAAAAAGTTAGTTATAAATTGGTATCTTTTACATATACAGCCCACAATAATTTGAGTCAAAACTATGTCTTATTCCTTAATGATCTCTCAATAAATTCTTAATTGATAAAACATATATTTGTTAATAGTTCCACCAATTGTCCATGCAATTTATAATAATAGTATAGTGCATTCAAATGGTAAGTATATAATGTCCGCTGTTAGTTGTGATATGGCACATACGGTGAGTTTACAGTATCTGCTGTTAGTAGTTATATGCCACCTTCACCTGGTCAGTATGCTGTATCCTCCGTTAATAGATATATGCCGCATTCACATGGTCAGTATGCTGTATCCTCCGTTAGAACACACTGTAGTTGGTAAGTATATAATGTCCACCGTTAATAGTTATATGCCGCATTCACATGGTCAATATACTATATCCACCATTAGAGCACACTGTGTTTGTTTTAAAGGGAACCTGTCATCAACTTTAGGCTGATCTCACTGAGGGCAGTATAAAACAGTCACAGAAATGCTGATCTCAGCGGTGTGTCACTCATCAGCTAAAAGTAAGTGGTTGCCAAGAACCAGCATCATAACCATTGCAGCCCAGGCCTCGAGAAGAGTCAAATCTACCTGAGAAGAGTCCTGGTTATTCCTAATCTCCGGCTCTCTCGCCCATCTGCTGATGATTGGCAGTTCTCTCCTAAAGAGAAAGCGAGAAAACTCGGTAGAAGACTGTCAGTCATCAGCAGGTGGGCAGGAATTCATGAATAACCAGGACTCTGCTCAGGTAGATAGTGCTCCAATGATTATGATGCTGGTTCTCGGCAACCACTTACTTTTAGCCGCTGTGTGACACACCGCTGAAATCAGCATTTCTGTCACTACTTTATACTGACCTCTGTACGGTCAGCATAAAGTTGATGACAGGTTCCCTTTAACGCTGATTATAGTGGTTGTTGTGGCGTACTCCCTGTTAGTAGATGTTATTCACAAACTGTGGAGTCCCACGTGGTGGTTAATAGATTCACCGCTTAGCTATTATTGGAGTGGGTGTTATTACCTGTCTCACAATATCGCTCTCACAATCTCACCGCGGAACTTTCCTCTGACCTTGGCGTCCCACGTGATCCTAGCGTGCCATGTGATCAAGCGCGCTGATTTCAATCTGCCTGGGTCTTTCACAAAGTGTGTATGTAGTGTCTAATGAGCGGACCACACTACTTTTGTAGAAATATTATCTTGCGTGGGTTCTGGGTTCTGTAAACATGCCTATAAGTCTCAGATGGGTTTCGGAGTCAACTTTACTCCTTCCTCAGTGGCCATGCTTACCCGAATCTCCTGCCCACTTATATATACATTCCACATTTCCCACAAAAAAACAGCTCTGGATTCCTTCTTCTCATCATCATTAAAGGCATTCGTTTGCTCATTATTAGTAAAGCCATATCACTCTTTTTCCACTGAATATGTAGATATTTAAGTTATCCTCTTATTTATCACCTATTCCCCTTTCAGAAGCGCATTGCGCTTGCAATGCGTTTTCCATGTGTTTTTATGCGTTTCTTTTGCCTGTCATTGCCTTTTGTAGTGACAGTACATATTTACACTGACCAAAAATAAAAACGCAACACTTTCGGTTTTGCTTCCATTTTACATGAGCTGAACTCAAAGATCTGAAACATTTTCTACATACACAAAAGACCCATTACTCTCAAATATTGTTCACAAATCTGTCTAAATCTGTGTTAGTGAGCACTTCTCTTTTGCCAAGATAATCCATCCCACCTCACAGGTATGGCATAACCAGGTGCTGATTAGACAGCATGAATATTGCACAGGTGTGCCTTAGACTGCCCACAATAAAAGGCCACTCCGAAATGTGCACAGTTTTGCATTACTGGGGGGAAGTTAGAAAGCCAGTCAGTATCTGGTGTGGCCACCATTTGCCTAACTCAATGCAACACATCTCCGTCACATAGAGTTGATCAGGTTGTTGATTGTGGCCTGTGGAATGTTGGTCCACTCCTCTAGCCCACCAAATAAGCCCACCGGAGCCCCCTACCGGTGACCAGTGGATTTTGAGCCCGAGATTCTGGATTTTGTTGGCAATCCAGGAATCCAGATTTCCACAGTGTCTCACTGAAATTGACATTTTTTTTTTTCAGTGACCTATTTGTGAATCTGATGGTGGAGCAGACGAACCTGTACGCCCAACAGTTCGTTGCTCAGCACCCGGGCTCATTTTTGGCTAGACCCGGTGGCTGGACGCCGGTCAGTGCAGCCGAGATGAGGACATTTTGGGGCCTCGTGCTGCACATGGGTCTAGTGCAAAAACCCAGTGTCAGGCAATACTGTAGTGGGGACATCCTCTACCAGACCCCACTCTACAGTATGGTCATGACACGTCCCCGGTTTGAGGCCATCCGGAAATGCCTGCATTATGCAGATAATGCAGCATGTCCCCCTCGAGGTGATCCTGCCTATGACCGTCTGTATAAGATACGGCCGGTCATCGATCACTTCAGGGCCAAATTTGCGCAGGCCTACGTACCTGGAAGGGAGGTCGCGGTTGATGAGTCTCTCGTTGTGTTCAAGGGGAGACTCAGTTTCCGCCAATACATTCCCACTAAGCGGGCAAGGTATGGCGTGAAAATGTACAAAATTTGTGAGAGTACCTCAGGGTACACTTACAAATTTTGTGTGTACGAGGGGCGAGATTCCCTTATTGAACCCCCAGAATGTCCCCCCACTCTGGGTGTTAGCGGGAAACTCGTATGGGACCTTATGCACCCACTGCTAGATAAAAGTTACCATTTGTACGTGGATAACTTTTATACTAGCATTGCCTTGTTCAGGTCCCTTGCCGTCAGATCCACGTCCGCTTGTGGGACCGTGCGGAAAAATCAACGCGGCCTCCCTACCTACCCCCTCCAGGTACCTATCCCCAGGGGTGAGACCCGTGCCTTTGCCAGTGGAAACCTGTTGCTGGTCAGGTATAAGGACAAGAGGGATGTCCTTATGCTGTCCACAATCCACGGTAACAGCATCACTCTGTCCCTGTGCGAGGTACTGAGGCAACGGTCCTCAAGCCCGATTGTATCGTTGACTACAATCGGTATATGGGAGGAGTTGATCTCTCTGATCAAGTCCTCAAGCCATATAATGCCATGCGCAAAACCCAGGCATGGTACAAAAAAGTTGGTACAGGTTGCCTTGTACAACGCTTTTGTACTATCCCGAAGCGCTGGCAGCACAGGGACATTCCTCCAATTCTATGAGGCCCCGATCATCTGGGCCTCTGCGTTATCGATTGCTTCAGGAAGTATCACACTTCCATGGAGTACAACATTTTTATAATCCCCAACAGTCCCCTAGAGAACATAAAAAAGGATGGCTCTCAGACTTTGGAGACACGGAAACAATTTTTTTCCCAAAAATATTAGTTTTAGAGCAGGCATCCTCAAACTGCGGCCCTCCAGATGTTGTAAAGCTATAACTCCCAGCATGCCTAGACAACCTACAGCCATCAGCAGGGCATGGTGGGAATTGTAGTTTTACAACATCTGGAGGGCCGCAGTTTGAGGATGCCTGCTTAGTGTCTTCAAAGTCTGAGAGCCATACATATTGGGCATCGCTGCATTCGTAAAAATATTCTCTATAAAAATAACATTTAACCCAACCCCCCTGGATGAACAGCGATAAAATAAAAAAAAGTGTAAAAAAAAGCATTTTTTTGTCACCTAACATCACAAAAAGTGTAATAGCGAGCGATCAAAATGTCATATGCACCCCCAATTAGTGCCAATAAAACCGCCATCTCATCCCACAAAAAATAAGCCCTTAAATTAGATAGTTGCACAACAAAAAAACAAAAACTGTAGCTCCCAGGCTATGGAGATACTAAAATAATTTTTTTTGTTCCTAAAATGATAATATAGTGTAAAATCTAAATAAATTTTAAAATGTAGACATATTAGGTATTGCCGCGTCCGTAAGAATCTTCCCTATAAAAATAACATTTGACCAAACCCCTCGAATAAACAGCGTTAAAAATATAAAATAAAAACGGTGCCAAAACACCAATTTTTGGGCGAAAAATTTCCATTTGAATCCTTTTTTTCAGTTTATAAAGCAAGGGTTAACAGCCAAACAAAACTAAATATTTATTGCCCTGATTCTGTAGTTTGCAGAAACACCCCATATGTGGTCGTAAATGGCTATATAGCCACACGGCAGGGCATAGAACGAAGGGAACGCCATATGGTTTCTGGAAGGCAGATTTTGATGGACAGTTTTTTTTGACACCATGTCCCATTAGAAGCCTCCCTGATGTAGCCTAGACTAGAAACTCCAAAAAATTGACCCCCATCTAAGAAACTACACCCCTCAAGGTATTCAAAAGTTACTTTACAAACTTTGTTAACCCTTTAGGTGTTCCACAAAACTAAATAGCGAATGTAGAAACAATTTTAGAATTTAAATTTTTAGTTACCTTGCCTCAAAAAAGTGTAATATAGAGCAACCAAAAATAATATTTACCCTAAATTAGTCCCAAAACAACAACCACCTTATCCCGTAGTTTCCTAGATGGGGTCACTTTTATGGAGTTTCTACTCTAGGGGTGCATCAGGGGGCTTGAAAGGGTACATGGTGTAAATAAACCAGTCCAGCAAAATCTGCCTTCCAAAAACCATATGGCGTTCCCCTTCTTCTATGTCCTGCCGTTTAGCCAAATGGTAGTTTACAACCACATATGGGGTGTTTCTGCAAACTACAGAATCAGGGCAACCCATTTTGAGTTTTGTTTGGCTGTTAACCCATTTTTTCCAGTAATAAAGTAAGGGTAAAAATGAAATATTTTCCAAAAAATCAAAATTCTAAAATTGTTTCTCCATCTGCTATTAACTCTTGTGGAACACCTAAAGGGTTAACAAAGTTTGTAAACCCAGTTTTGAATACCTTGAGGGGTGTACTTTCTTAGGTGGAGTCACTTTTTTGGAATTTCAATTCTAGGAGTGCAACGGGGGGCTTGAAATGGGACATGGTATAAACAAAACCAGTCCTGCAAAATCTGCCTTCCAAAACCCATATGGCGTTCCCCTCCTTGTATGTCCTCCCGTTTGGCTAAACAGTAGTTTAGGACCACATATGGGGTGTTTCTGCAAACTACAGAATCAGGGCAACCCATATTGAGTTTTGTTTGGCAGTTAACCCTTGCTTTGTTCCTGGAAAAAAATGGATTATATTGGAA
This sequence comes from Bufo bufo, assembly GCF_905171765.1. Classification (NCBI taxonomy): domain Eukaryota; kingdom Metazoa; phylum Chordata; class Amphibia; order Anura; family Bufonidae; genus Bufo; species Bufo bufo. The sequence continues at coordinate 48,931,480 of NC_053394.1, forward strand.
AATTTTCCAAAAAAATCGAAATTCTTAAATTTTATGTCCATTTGCCATGAAGTCTTGTGGAAGACCTAAAGGGTTAACAAAGTTTGTAAAATCAGTTTTGAATACCTTGAGGGGTGTAGTTTCTAAACTAGGGTCATTTTTAGGTGGTTTCTATTACATAAGCCTCACAAAGTGACTTCAGACCTGGACTGGTCCATAAAAAGTGGGATTTGGAAAATTTCTGAAAAACTTCTAAGCTATGTAACATCCCCAAAAAAATAAAATGTCATTCACAAAAAGATACAAACATGAAGTAGACATATGGAGAATATAAAGTCATCACAATTTTAGGGGGTATTACTAAAGTAGAGAAACTGAAACTTTGAAATTTTCTAATCTTTCCAGATTTTTTGTATATTTGGTATTTTTTTTATGGAAAAAAATTAACTTTTTTGACCCAATTTTAGCAGTGTCATGAAGTACCATATGTGACGAAAAAACAATCTCAGAACGGCCTGGGTAAGTCAAAGCGTTTTAAAGTTTTCAGCACTTAAAATGACACTGGTCAGATTTGCAAAAAATGGCCAAGTCCTTAAGGTGAAATAGGGCTGAGTCCTTAAGGGGTTAAAGAATACCTTTGGCATGGGATCATATAATTAAACCTTCAAAAACTGCCAGTCCGCATTATAATCATAAAGGTACTTTATTTAACATATTAATCAAACAGTTAGAAAAGTTTAAAAACAACAATGGTGGAAAAAATGTCGGCATCACTGGACATAACACTAATATCTAAGTAGCATAAAGGTACCACAAAAGAAAATGCAAGTACAAATGGTAACCATAATATTATTAATAAGATGATAAATTACCCCTGGGACCCCCGGAAGAAAGATCGCCGAAACGCACGTCGGGTCTGGTGCCATCCTGGTGGAGACACACAGTAATTTATAATCTTATTAATATTATTATGGTTACCATTTGTACTTGCATTTTCTTTTGTGGTACCTTTATGCTAGTTAGATATGTGTTACTTCCCGTGTGATCTCCTCCAGTGATGCCGCCATTTTTCCTGCATTGTTGTTTTTAAACTTTTCTGTTTGATTAATATGTTCAATATACGGTAGTACCTTTATGATTATAATGCAGAGTGGCAATTTTTGTAGGTTTAATTAACTAAATAGAAACTGGCCCAATTGCCTAGAAAAGTCTCTCTCTCATTCTACCTTTCCCCCATCTCTCTCTCTCTCTCTCTCTCTCTCTCATTCTACCTCTCCCTTCTCTCTCTCTCTCTCATTCTACCTCTCCCTCCTCTCTCTTTCTCTCTCTCTCTCTCTCTCTCATTTTCTCTCATTCTCTTTCTTATTCTCTCTCTCCTCTCTCTCCCTTTTCCTCTCTCATGCTCTCTCTAATTCTCTTTCTATCTCTCATTTTTCTTCTCCTTCTCTTTCTTATTCTCTCACTCATTCTCAGTCTCCCCTCTCTCCCTTTATCTCACTCATTCTCTCTCTAATTCTCATTCTCTCTCTCCTTCTCTTTCTTATTCTCTCTCTCAATCTCAGTCTCCCCTCTGTCTCTCTCTCCTATTCTCGCTGTCTCTTATTCTCTTTAACTTCTCTTTCTTTCTGTCTCCTCCTTGTCCCTGTTTCTCTCTTTATCTTTCTCTCTCGATACTCCTGAATTGAATCACACAAATTTCAGGTTTGTTAGATTAACTTTTTAGAAAATTTGGGTCGAACTTTTTAATTTCAGAATTGATTCCCTCACCACTAATTAAATGATATTAAAATCAATTGCAATAAAAGCGGAGCAGTTCGTTAGACTTCATTTAGGCCCTTTCCATCTGTTTATGTGGTCAGATGGCATTATGAAGAACTGCAATTATTTATATTGGGGCTGAGTGGAGCAAAGATATCGGTAAACCATAATTGGTTTCACTGAGATTCTTCAGGTCAGACATTAATTTGTATTCCACAAAACCCTGGTATAGAGTCATAGACGTAGCTCAGAACCACACAAGGTAAACTAAAGTACAGTAAACTGATGCACTGTAAGAATACATACACTGGCTTTGCCGAGCAAGCTGGGGGCCAACTGTATGATGTCTGCCTGCTTTAGCTACTGGCAGCCTGATATTGCCATTATACATATATTCTGCATCTGTAAAGCCTCATGCACACGTGGAACACGGACCGTGAGATACCGACGCTGTGCGCTTCGTGCCGCCGCTGCTGTACAGTAATACACTCGTATAGATCATACAAGTGTACTACTGTACATCAGCGGCGTCACGAAGCATCCAATGACGCTGTGCGCTCCTGCACTCAGCAGGAATCCAGGCCGGTATCTCACGGTCCGTGTTCCACGGATGTGTGCATGAGGCTTAATAGGGTGGAAAATGTAGATGTTTTTTTAATAACAACCATTAGTGATTAGAACTGAAACTATGCAAAAATATGTGAAATAAAACATTGACCATATAAAGCAAGCACACATCTGAACACCCAGTAAAAAAGCAGCATACAAACTCAACTCTTTTCTATATGGCCATATTTGCTCACCATCATATCTGGGGGCATATACACTCACCTAAAGAATTATTAGGACCACCATACTAATACGGTGTTGGACCCCCTTTTGCCTTCAGAACTGCCTCAATTCTACGTGGCATTGATTCAACAAGGTGCTGATAGCATTCTTTAGAAATGTTGATATTGATAGGATAGCATCTTGCAGTTGATGGAGATTTGAGGGATGCACATCCAGGGCACGAAGCTCCCGTTCCACCACATCCCAAAGATGCTCTATTGGGTTGAGATCTGGTGACTGTGGGGGCCATTTTAGTACAGTGAACTCATTGTCATGTTCAAGAAACCAATTTGAAATGATTCGAACTATGTGACATGGTGCATTATCCTGCTGGAAGTAGCCATCAGAGGATGGATACATGTTCTCATTCTGTTTACGCCAAATTCGGACTCTACCATTTGAATGTCTCAACAGAAATCGAGACTCATCAGACCAGGCAACATTTTTCCAGTCTTCAACAGTCCAATTTTGGTGAGCTCGTGCAAATTGTAGCCTCTTTTTCCTATTTGTAGTGGAGATGAGTGGTACCCGGTGGGGTCTTCTGCTGTTGTAGCCCATCCGCCTCAAGGTTGTGCGAGTTGTGGCTTCACAAATGCTTTGCAGCATACCTCGGTTGTAACGAGTGGTTATTTCAGTCAACGTTGCTCTTCTATCAGCTTGAATCAGTCGGCCCATTCTCCTCTGACCTCTAGCATCCACAAGACATTTTTGCCCACAGGACTGCCGCATACTGGATGTTTTTCCCTTTTCACACCATTCTTTGTAAACCCTAGAAATGGTTGTGTGTGAAAATCCCAGTAACTGAGCAGATTGTGAAATACTCAGACTGGCCCGTCTGGCACCAACAACCATGCCACGCTCAAAATTGCTTAAATCACCTTTCTTTCCCATTCTGACATTCAGTTTGGAGTTCAGGAGATTGTCTTGACCAGGACCACCCCCCTAAATGCATTGAAGCAACTGCCATGTGATTGGTTGACTAGATAATTGCATTAATGAGAAATAGAACAGGTGTTCCTAATAATTCTTTAGGTGAGTGTATATGTATATAGAGCATAGTGGTGCTGATCGGTATCATTTGGAGAATTGGAAAAGAGGCCCCAATCTATCTGTCTAACTGTGTTTATATAAGGTTGTCCATCGGTGATCACAACATTTTCATTGCATTACTCTAATATGTTGGATGCCACCATGTATTTCCCATCCCCTACAAAACAGGAACCATCAATTGGAACTGTGACTGTGACGAGGGGACATCCTCTGCGTCTGGAGGAAAGAAGGTTTGTACACAAACATAGAAGAGGATTCTTTACGGTAAGAGCAGTGAGACTATGGAACGCTCTGCCTGAGGAGGTGGTGATGGTGAGTACAATAAAGGAATTCAAGAGGGGCCTGGATGTATTTCTGGAGTGTAATAATATTACAGGCTATAGCTATAGAGAGGGGTCGTTGATCCAGGGAGTTATTCTGATGCCTGATTGGAGTCAGAAAGGAATTTTTTTCCCCTTAAGTGAGGAAATTGGCTTCTACTACACAGTTTTTTTTTGCCTTCCTCTGGATCAACTTGCAGGATAACAGGCCGAACTGGATGGACAAATGTCTTTTTTCAGCCTTATAAACTATGTTACTATGTTACTATGTAACTGTTTTCAAATGCTACATCCAGACAGCAACCGGTTCTTGGACTAAGTAGCTTTAAAAGGCAGCCTGATTATGAAATAGCTCATCCACATTTACACCCACAATCTAATAGCTCTCCCTTGGAGAATCTTGTTGCATACTAATCTACTACTAAAGGGATTTTCCGGGAGTACAATATTGCTGGCCTATCTCCAGGAAGAGTGTCTGAATCCTGGCCTCCCTGCCTATCAGCTACTTGAAAGGGGCACAGCACTCCTCAAAGCATACCAAGCACAGCGCCGTACATGGTGTAGTGGTTGTGCTTGGTATTGCAGCTCAGGGCCATAGGTCCTATGAAAGATGACCATGACTTTCCTGGCCCCTGCTAGTGCAATCTTAAACTTACCTTTCCTGGCAGTGCACTGACATGGAGTCTGCAGGAGACAAATGCATCTTCTTCCAAGCATGCACCGGGAGGGACCTGACGTCACACACAGCGTCAGCCAGCGCGCTGACGATGTGTGCACGCCAGGATCTGCAGCGCGGTGCTGACTGCAGGCCGCGGACCGGTGAGTGAAAGGCTTAATTTCACTCACGCTCGGTGGTCACGTGATTTAAACGAATCCTCGATGCGGGAAAACTGCATCGAGGATTTTTTTTAATCTATTACATCGATGAATAGTTTCAGCCCTAATCGGGACACGGAGCCGGCGGAGAGGAGGCAAAATATGTCATTGAATTTGTGGGCAGTGGCCAGAGGGCTCAAGAGCCTTGGGCCCCCCAGGAGCAACTGGGCCCGGGGCAGCTGCCCCTTTTGCCCCGCGTTAAAGATGGCCCTAAGGAGTTAGATCCCCACTGATCGGATATTGATGACGTATCCTGACTTTTTATGCTCCCTCTAGTGGTGGTTGCAAAATAAAAAAATAAATAAAACTGTTTTATGATTTAACTCTATTCATGTACAGGAGACTTGGAACTCTGTATTAAAAACTCTCCAAGCCCTATAAATAAATTAAATATAGACATTACTCAGCACAATTTGCAAACTTAATTAGATTTGACATTCGCTTTAAACAGATTCAGTTTTGAATATTCAAAGGTGACAAGCTATAAAGTTAAACTACTGGTTAAACATTCCTGAGCACTAGTCAGGATGTCTCGATAAAGAAATATAAGTTGTATAGTTTATACCTCACTAGTTGAGCAATAAATCTACCTGGGATGTGACTTCTGGAAACATTTATAACAAAAGTGCGAAAGGAAAGCTAAAGGGTGAGACCCGATGCATTTTACTTAGCAAGGCCTAGACCGCCAATATGTCACTGAAACCAATGCTCTGTGGTACATCTGCCTGTCCATCGACCAACTACACACCGCAGGCAACCAATCAAGATTCTCGCTCGAGGTGAAGAAAATATTAGCAACATCCTTCCCTTCTCTAGGAAAAGGGAAGATCATGTTCATTGCATGGCCTTGGAATAATACAAAGGGCCTATATTTCAAAGCACATGGTAAAGTTGAGGTACATAAAATACACCACATACTGTAGTACAACCTGTCTGGTGTCTTCAGTAGATAAGGAGGTATAGACAAGGAGGAGCTTTGGAGTTGGTGACAGAGCGATGTGATGAAAGTCCTCAAACATGGTAGTATTTTGGCTACGTGTCAATCACTGATCATGAGAACTCATGTCCCGTGTACCATCATTTGAATGGAGCAGTGGTCGCACATGTCCTCTGGTCCATTCATCTCTACTAGACTTACAAAGTCACCAGAAGACGGTGCTTGGCTATTTCCAGTAGACTCAAAGAGCTGAAGGAAGAGGCAGCAGAAACGTGTGACCACTACTGCATTCAAACAAGGGAACAAAGGACCCTCATTCTCAATGGTCAGACACTTATCCACTATCCTACGCATAGTCTTAAAGCACTAAACTAGTCATTTTACAAGTCCTGTCTGATTTTGCTTACTTTTGTTAAAGGATTTAATATTACTTGTTTGTTTATCTAGAGAGGAGCAAAGTGAGCTTAGAATCCTAGATCCGAAGTCCGACCATCAAAAGAGCCTTAAAACATGACTTGGGTAATCAGCCCAACCAAAGACGCCCATCTAAAGACAGCACTGCTTCGAAGTTGTTGCTCTCCATCAGTAGGGCGGTGTGTACTGGTCCTGTAATTGCTATAGCATTTATAACTGGTATGTAATTCTATTTATCTTCAGATCTGTAAATGACATGATGCCGAGGTGACTAGGCTCGAATCCGAAGAACCACGAAAGAGATTCTTCAACGGCCTTGTGCAAAGAAGGTCAACCTGTGGAATACATGTGCGGTATACTGATGACACATTTGCACCGTGCTACGATTTTTATTTAGTTTTTTTGGTGTTTTCTTCCATTTATTGTTCACTTGCCTTGTGAAAACAAAGGATTGCACAAATCTTTGGTCTGTTTGCCTCCAGTTTTGCAGTATATACTGTGGCTGGCATTATTTCCCCTTTTGTACCCGTTTGCTTTTCAGTTGCTGTTGCTATGACAACCCAAAGTAATTGTGGAAAAACCTACCAGTCAATGCACTCTACTAAATATCGAAGCCACCGACGTCACGTCCTACGTTAGATACGATGTGCATTCATCAATATTCCAGGTTCCAGCCTTGCATCTATCGCTATGCTCTGTGCCCGAGCGACAGACTGCCCAGAATAAAAGACACACCATGAATCCATCAAATGAAATCTGTGTTTTGCTGGCAGCTTGGTAATTTACAGCAATGGATTGGAAATGTTTATTAATGAACTGAATTTCCAAGTAAACTTATGGGAATAGTGGCTACAACACAGGGGCTGTGATTGATGCTGTCATATTTTAACTACCCTGGGAAAAATGTGAAGGAAGACAGGTTTATCCACAGTCTCGGGGAACAGCTGCCATCACGGTCCTCTGAAAACTGCTTTTCACACCAGTCAATTCCTAGCTTCACCAGCAGCACAACATAAATGTTATTTTCAGATACTTTTTGTTTACACCAGCAGCTACGAGTCTTACTTTTAATGTAGTACCCATCCCCCATTGTACTGATAAGACCACATTCCTGAGTGATCTCAGAGACATGCGTGCTGCACATTGTAGGAGGGGCTAAAAGGTTTAAACTCTGTGACACACATACATTTGGGGGACTCAACCTAGAACTTCATCCTAGGTAGGATGTAAATATTGATTTGCCCTATCTCTTGTACACCCTGGGGTGTCGGTCATGTGTTATAACGTGATAGACAGCCATGTGTTATAGCATGATTAACGGAGTCTCGCCTCATAATATTGCATGTTGCATATTTAGGATAGTGATGTATTTACTTTTTGTTATTCACTATGTGATTTGTCTGTGTTATCTTATATTTAATCACACTTAGTAAATATATTTATTCACTTAGCCTGTGTAAGCTTATTCGTTCTCAAATATTTTGAATTCACGTTTTGAAACATTTGCCAAAAATCCCAAGAACTGGACCACAAAACGGGTGTGGCTTTGCAAAACCCCCACCCAAAGTGGAGCACTCCTGGTGTCATGGCATAAATAGTCACTAACTTTTGACACAGGTTTGCATAAATCAATAGTACGGGTGAATAGAAGAAACTTTATAATATGTCTTAGGGCGGGTTCATATCAACGTTATGGATTCCATTTTTGTTTTCTGTTATAACATGGTTATGACGAAAAATAACGGAATCCATAAGACAGAAGTCAAAACGGAAGCCTTTAAGAGGCATTCTGTTTTGATCCTTCATAATATAAGTCTATGGGCAGTATAACAGATTCGTCCTGGTTTCCATTATGCAGGAGTCTAGTCCTGCGTAACAGAAATCAGGACGGATCAGTTATGCTGCCCATAGACTTGTATTATAACGGTAAGCAAAACGGCATTCTGTTATAATAGAATTCTATGGGCAATCATAATGGATCCGTCTGGTTTCCGTTATGCAGAACGGAAAAAATGTCCTGTTGACAGGACTTTGTTTTTTGTCTTGCTTAATGGGAACCAGACGGATCCATTATGACTGAGTGCGCAGTCAATAATCCATACCCCAAAGAAAAGCAAAATAGCAAAAAAAATAATAATAATCTTTCATAATACTTTTCTGGCTTATGAGTTGGGTATACAGCTGTGTTCAAAATAATAGCAGTGTGTTTAAAAAAGTGAATAAAGCTTTAAATCCTTCTAATAGCATTTTTTTCTATACACACAAATGCATTGGGAACACTACACATTCTATTCCAAATCAAAACATAAAGAAAAATATATCAAATTTGTGTTGTTCTGTGAAAAGTGAATATTAGACTGTTCAAAAAAATAGCAGTGTTTGTATTCTTCTTTACAAACTCAAACATTCACTATATAAACTGAAAAATGTTTGACGATTTTACTTTCCTTTGAATCACTTCACTAATATTAATTGTATAACCGCTGTTTCTGAGAACTGCTGTCCATCTGTGTTGCTCGGAGTCAACCAACTTCTGGCCCCTGTGAACAGATATTCCAGCCCAGGATGATCGGACTACATTCCACAGTTCTTCTCTATTTCTTGGTTTTGCCTCAGAAACTGCATTTTTGATGTCACCCCATAAGTTTTCTATTGGATTAAGATCCGGGGATTGGGCCGGCCGCTCCATAACGTCAATCTTGTTGGTCTGGAACCAAGATGTTGCACGTTTACGGGTGTGTTTGGGGTCGTTGTCTTGTTGGAAGACCCATTTCAAGGGCATTTCCTCTTCAGCGTAAGGCAGCATGACCTCTTCAAGTATTCTGATGGATTCAAACTGATCCATGATCCCTGGTATGCGATAAATAGGCCCAACACCGTAGTATGAGAAACATCCCCATATCATGATGCTTGCTCCACCATGCTTCACTGTCTTCACAATGTACTGAGGCTGGAATTCAGTGTTTGGGGGTCATCTGACAAACTGTCTCCGGCCACTAGACCCAAAAAGAACAATCTCACTTTCATCAGTCCACAAAATGTTGCGCCATTTCTCTGTAGGCCGTCAATGTGCTCTTTGGAAAATTGTAACCTCTTCAGCACAGTCTTTTTTTCAACAGTGGGACTTTGCGGGGGCTTCTTGCAGATAGCTTGGCTTCACATAGGCGTCTTCTAATTGTAACAGTACTCACAGGTAACTTTATACCTTCTTTGATCTGTCTGGAGCTGATTGTTGGCAGAGTCCTTGCCATTTCGGCTATTCTTCTATCCATTAGAATGGTAGTTTTTCACTTTCTTCCACGTTTTTCAGGTTTTGGTTGCCTTTTTAAAGCTTTTGCGATCATTTTAGCTGAGCAGCCAAACTTTTTTTGCACTTCTTTATAGGTTTTCCCCTCACCAATCAACTTTTTAATCAAGGTACGCTGTTCTTCTGAACAATGTCTGGAATGACCAATTTTCCTCAGAATTTCAGAAAGAAATGCAGTGTAACCAGCATGTACAACATTTGCTGCCTTCCTTCCTTCCTTAAATAAGGGCAATAATTGCTACCTGTTTTTAAAATAATGAATGACCTCACTCATTGAACTCCACACTGCTATTATTTTAAACATGCCCCTTTCAATTAGTGATTGAATTACAGAGAATCAGCAGCATGCATGTCATGACTGTTGGGTCTGTTGGATTTCTATTACTCTACTACACCTGCTAGTAAATTATTTGCCATGTAGAAATATAATTTCTACTAAAAACAGTGATTGATCAGGTTAGTGATGTCTGACTGCTATTATTTTGAACACGACTGTATATTAAACTGAGTGTTGGTTGCCCTGTAGACACAGCCTTAATATATTGAAATATTTAATAGTAATTGAATAGGTATATCATCATTATAAAACTTACTAAGCTCTCATAAAAGCAGAACAAAAATTATTAAAATACACTGTAGTGTACATGGGAACATAACATACTCATGGATACAAAGAAAGAATCAGTTTTGTGATCATCTACAACAGTTCGGGTGACAACTTGTCCATAGGGGTCTCGTAAAATCAGAGCGACCCACTCTGCCTTAGCTATGTAGTTTAAGCAGAACAATGATGTTCATCGCTGCTTGATACAATGTTTCAGTTACTGATTGTATCCAAATTATATGTCTATAAATGCACCTTTTATTGGGGCAAATAGCAATAAATCACATTAAAAGGTGGAGCAATGCACCTCTCATCACACCACAATGACCTTGCGGTGTAGGGTGGAGGGGGGTGAGCGGAGGGGCAGCTGCCCTAAGCGCCAATCTACAAGGGGGCACCGCCACCTGGGCACCTTTACAATCAATGCTATTCACACTGTTGCTGCCATCGAAACCATAGGAAATTTTACATGATAGATACTAGTGCACCTGGTTAGGGGCAGAATGGAGCCTAAATAGGGATTGGGGAACTTGTACCTGCAATCGTTGGATCACTTACATATTACACTGTGCAACCATCGGCACCCTACAATCACCTTGTGGGTGAGGGGGGGAGATGGGTTGGCCAAGGGAACACTCTACCTCTGAAACCACTTAGATGCCGCTGTCGTTAGTGACGTGGCATCTATGCGGTTAAACAATGGGGATCGCTTGTCATGAGCATCCGCTCCAGTTGGCACAGGATGCCCGTGCAACGCTTACACTAGATGAAAGGCTTCTTAGTGACTGCTGTAAAAACGGCATATTGGTGGCAACTGAAGGGTTAAAGAGGAAGGCAGCCCTTTACTATCCCCTAAACAAAAGAGGTTTACGATATAAAGCTACGGAAGCATACCGAGCTAAAAGCAGATGGGAAGTTTTTAAAAAAGAGCATTCACAACGGTTGCTATAGAAGTAAATGAGGGCATTTTGTTCTGTCGTTGCGATGAGTCATGCGACTGATAGTGAAGATTGCATAATACCGTACAGGTGAGAGCAGGACGAGCAGCCTCATGGATCAAGTGCATCCCAGAAATGTACTATCAGGTGGCAGCTCCGTATAGTACTGTACCCAGTAAAGGCTGTGCATGCAAATATCTAAATCTAGGAGCATTACAACTGAGTCTAATCATTAAAGGAACATAAACCCAATGAATTAAAGGAGATGACAGATCGTACACTGGTGAGAAAACCACTTACTTCACCCAGCAAGCTGGCAGCCAAATGAAATCACCAGAAGGTCATCTGTACGGTTATAGTCTCCTTTTGTTAAAGGGAGTCTGTCAGCAGTTTTGACTGTTAAACTGCAAGGGCTGGGGAGAGCAGAGCAAACATAACTTTTATGGAGCAATTCCCATCAGGAGTAGTGTGTATATGAACTTTTATTCTGCCAGATTCTGCCCCTGGAGGCAGATCTTTACTGTGAAGTGCCCACTCTGTGCTGAATGACACCTGTAGCATCTAACCGGGAGATTACTAAATCTGGCAGCTTCCTGCATAAAGCACTTTGCAGTGCAGCACTTCCTCCCGGGAACCTGGTAGAATAAAACTTTATATTCACAATACTCCTGATGATAGAAGCTCCACAAATCGTATGTTTATCCTGCTTTCCCCAGCCCCTACTCAGTGCTGTAAGCAATTTGACAAGGTCAAAACTACTGATAGACTCCATTTTAATATATATTATATATTATATCTAAGTATTAAAATAAAAAATAATCAAGAGATAAATAAAGCTATGGAATAAACGTCAAATGTTATTTGTGCCACATTTTCTATGTTCTTCATTGCTAAATCAATCCTACAGTATATCTGTTTGCTATTTCAGCACTGCTTGTACAACCTGTGCCCTCGAGCAGTGATTGCTAGTCCTTCCTAGACCAGGAATATGACATTTGTATGACCTTCTAGAACGCTTCGCACCTTGTTACTGTGATCAGCTGTGACTTGGTTGCAGCAATCTAGGAAGCCTATACATTGTACCAAGTAATGGATTCCTCTAGACTCAGATGTGGTTAGCCTCTCCAGGATATATAACCAAGGTAAAGCCTATGAATGTTAAAGGACACATTCATAAATAGGAAACCTGTGAAGTGGCTGGAAAATGAGTTGTAATAACAGGAACATATTTCTATGGGCTTTTAAAATGGTTGTGTCACGAAAAATATTATACACTTTTCAAACCAGCACCTGGATCTGAATACTTTTGTGATTGCATGTAATTAAAAATGTTGTATAGCGATTGAACTATTTAGTAAAATACACTGCTTAAAAAAAATAAAGGGAACACTTAAACAACACAATGTAACTCCAAGTCAATCACACTTCTGTGAAATCAAACTGTCTACTTAGGAAGCAACACTGAGTGACAATCAATTTCACATGCTGTTGTGCAAATGGGATAGACAACAGGTGGAAATTATAGGCAATTAGCAAGACACCCCCAATAAAGGAGTGGTTCTGCAGGTGGTGACCACAGACCACTTCTCAGTTCCTATGCTTCCTGGCTGATGTTTTGGTCACTTTTGAATGCTGGCGGTGCTTTCACTCTAGTGGTAGCATGAGACGGAGTCTACAACCCACACAAGTGGCTCAGGTAGTGCAGCTTATCCAGGATGGCACATCAATGCGAGCTGTGGCGTAGGAGGGCAACAACCCAGCAGCAGGACCGCTACCTCCGCCTTTGTGCAAGGAGGAACAGGAGGAGCACTGCCAGAGCCCTGCAAAATGACCTCCAGCATGCCACAAATGTGCATGTGTCTGCTCAAACGGTCAGAAACAGACTCCATGAGGGTGATATGAGGGCCCGACGTCCACAGGTGGGGGTTGTGCTTACAGCCCAACACCATGCAGGACGTTTGGCATATGCCAGAGAACACCAAGATTGGCAAATTCGCCACTGGCGCCCTGTGCTCTTCACAGATGAAAGCAGGTTCACACTGAGCACATGTGACAGACGTGACAGAGTCTTGAGACGCCGTGGAGAACGTTCTGCTGCCTGCAACATCCTCCAGCATGACCGGTTTGGCATTGGGTCAGTAATGGTGTGGGGTGGCATTTCTTTGGAGGGCCACACAGCCCTCCATGTGCTCGCCAGAGGTAGCCTGACTGCCATTAGGTACCGAGATGAGATCCTCAGACCCCTTGTGAGACCATATGCTGGTGCAGTTGGCCCTGGGTTCCTCCTAATGCAAGACAATGCTAGACCTCATGTGGCTGGAGTGTGTCAGCAGTTCCTGCAAGACGAAGGCATTGATGCTATGGACTGGCCCGCCCGTTCCCCAGACCTGAATCCAATTGAGCACATCTGGGACATCATGTCTCGCTCTATCCACCAATGTCACGTTGCACCACAGACTGTCCAGGAGTTGGCAGATTCTTTAGTCCAGGTCTGGGAGGAGATCCCTCAGGAGACCGTCCACCACCTCATCAGGAGCATGCACAGGCGTTGTAGGGAGGTCATACAGGCACGTGGAGGCCACACACACTACTGAGCCTCATTTTGACTTGTTTTAAGGACATTACATCAAAGTTGGATCAGCCTGGATTTGAGTGTGACGCCAAATCCAGACCTCCATGGGTTGAAAAATTTGATTTCCATTTTTTAATTTTTGTGTGATTTTGTTGTCAGCACATTCAACTATGTAAAGAACAAAGTATTTCAGAAGAATATCTAATTAACTCAGATCTAGGATGTGTTATTTTTGTGTTCCCTTTATTTTTTTGAGCAGTGTATTATTGTTTTAGAATATTACGAATATTCGAAAAAAACTAATATATTCGATATAGTGCTATATATTTGTTTTTTAGAATAATTATAAAGTCATGATTCCTCCCTGCTTCTTGCTTGTGGGCCAATGAGTCATTGGCCCACAAGCAAGAAGCAGGGAGGAATCATGTTTTTACTCGGCAATTGAAAAATTTGCAATAAAAATTTGCATTACGAAAATTCGCAATCAACACTACTCCTAAAGTCAAGGATACTGCAGCCTTCTCATTGGCCCACAAGCAAGAAGCAGGGAGGGATCATGTGTACAGATTAAAAAAAACCTAGAATATTCAAAATTACGAATATATATCACTATATTCTAAATTTTCGAAGTACCTATATATTTTCGATAAAAATTAGCAATTCGAATTTTCGTGATCAACACTAATAACCACTCCTCTGGGCAGGTCATCAGTATCTGAGCCTCTCTAAGGATAGGTCATTAGTATCTGAGCCTCTCTAAGGATAGGTCATCAGTATCTGAGCCGCTCTAAGGACAGGTCATCAGTATCTGAGCCTCTCTAAGGACAGGTCATTAGTATCTGAGCCTCTCTAAGGGTAGGTCATCAGTATCTGAGCCTCTCTAAGGACAGGTCATCAGTATCTGAGCCGCTCTAAGGATAGGTCATCAGTATCTGAGCCGCTCTAAGGATAGGTCATCAGTATCTGAGCCTCTCTAAGGACAGGTCATCAGTATCTGAGCCTCTCTAAGGACAGGTCATCAGTATCTGGGCCGCTCTAAGGACAGGTCATCAGTATCTGAGCCTCTCTAAGGACAGGTCATCAGTATCTGAGCCTCTCTAAGGACAGGTCATCAGTATCTGAGCCTCTCTAAGGACAGATCATCAGTATCTGAGCCTCTCTAAGGGTAGGTCATCAGTATCTGAGCCTCTCTAAGGACAGGTCATCAGTATCTGAGCCTCTCTAAGGACAGGTCATCAGTATCTGGGCCGCTCTAAGGACAGGTCATCAGTATCTGAGCCTCTCTAAGGACAGGTCATCAGTATCTGAGCCTCTCTAAGGACAGGTCATCAGTATCTGAGCCTCTCTAAGGACAGGTCATCAGTATCTGAGCCTCTCTAAGGACAGGTCATCAGTATCTGGGCCGCTCTAAGGACAGGTCATCAGTATCTGAGCCGAACATTTTCGTAAAAGTCTGGGTTCGGGTTCGGTGTTCGGCGCTTTCTTGGCGCTTTTTGAAAGGCTGCAAAGCAGCCAATCAACAAGCGTCATACTACTTGCCCCAAGAGGCCATCACAGCCTTGCCTACTATTGGCATGGCTGTGATTGGCCAGTGCAGCATGTGACCCAGCCTCTATATAAGCTTGGGTCACGTAGCGCTGCACGTCACTCTGCTGATTCAAGCATAGGGAGAGGTTGCTGCTGCGATGTTAGGGCGAGATTAGGCAGATGAACTCCTCCAAAAGACTTCATTCTGTGATCGATCTCCAGTTGTGGATCATTGAAGTGCTAATATCGACTTGCTCACTTTTTTTAGGCTGCCCAGAGCGTTTTTATATCACTTTTTTCTGGGGTGATCGGCGGCCATTTTGTGGCTTGTGGTGCGCCAGCACAAGCTACCACCAAGTGCTTTTAACCATCAATAGTGTGGTTATTTTTTGCTATATCCTACATCAGCTGCAGGCTGAGCCTGTGTCACCGAAGTGCATTTAACCATCAACAGTCTGGTTATTTTTTGGCCATATACTACATCAGGTGCAGGCTGAGCCTGTGTCACCCAAGTGCATTTAACCATCAACAGTGTGGTTAATTTTTGCCAATATACTACATCAGGTGCAGGCTGAGCCTGTGTCACCCAAGTGCATTTAACCATCAACAGTGTGGTTAATTTTTGTCCATATACTACATCAGGTGCAGGCTGAGCCTGTGTCACCCAAGTGCATTTAACCATCAATAGTGTGGTTATTTTTTGGCCATATACTACATCAGGGGCAAGTTGAGCCTGTCACCCAGCGCCTAAAAAATAGACCTGACATTTCTATTCAACCAAATCTGTACTGTTTTAGCTGGTCAAGTTATTTGTAGTGACCGTAAAAGCACACTTTTTGTTCTGGGTTGAAAAACTATTCCTAAATTTGCCATTCTCAAAATAAGTAGTTTATGCTATATCAGGCCTACTTGAAATCTATCCCAAAAAGGATATCTTAGATTCAAGGTGCTGATAGTGTCATTCAGAAAAACTTAACACACACGTTACCGTGCAGATACAAGTCTAATTCTGTGATTAAACGTATACCTGTCACACAGTGCAAAAAAAAATAGGCCTCACATTTCTATTCAACCAAATCTGTACTGTTTTAGCTGGTCAAGTTATTTGTAGTGACCGTAAAAGCACAGTTTTTGTTCTGTGTTGAAAAACTATTCCAAAATTTGCAATTCTCAAAATAAGTAGTTTATGCTATATATATCACGCCTACTTGAAATCTATCCCAAAAAGGATATCTTAGATTCAAGGTGCTGATAGTGTCATTCAGAAAAACTTAACACACACGCTACCGTGCAGATACAAGTCTAATTCTGTGATTAAACCTATACCTGTCACACAGCGCAAAAAAAAAACAGGCCTCACATTTCTATTCAACCAAATCTGTACTGTTTTAGCTGGTCAAGTTATGTGTGTTAAGGTGCTGATAGTGTTATTCAGAAAAACTTAACACACACGCTACCGTGCAGATACAAGTCTAATTCTGTGATTAAACGTATACCTGTCACACAGCGCAAAAATAATAGGCCTCACATTTCTATTCAACCAAATCTGTACTGTTTTAGCTGGTCAAATTATTTGTAGTGACCGTAAAAGCACAGTTTTTGTTCTGGGTTGAAAAACTATTCCAAAATTTGCAATTCTCAAAATAAGTAGTTTATGCTATATATATCAGGCCTACTTGAAATCTTAGATTCAAGGTGCTGATAGTGTCATTCAGAAAAACTTAACACACACGCTACCGTGCAGATACAAGTCTAATTCTGTGATTAAACGTATACCTGTCACACAGCGCAAAAAAAATAGGCCTCACTATTCTATTCAACCAAATCTGTACTGTTTTAGCTGGTCAAATTATTTGTAGTGACCGTAAAAGCACAGTTTTTGTTCTGGGTTGAAAAACTTTTCCAAAATTTGCAATTCTCAAAATAAGTAGTTTATGCTATATATATCAGGCCTACTTGAAATCTATCCCAAAAAGGATATCTTAGATTCAAGGTGCTGATAGTGTCATTCAGAAAAACTTAACACACATGCTACCGTGCAGATACAAGTCTAATTCTGTGATTAAACCTATACCTGTCACACAGCGCAAAAAAAAAACAGGCCTCACATTTCTATTCAACCAAATCTGTACTGTTTTAGCTGGTCAAGTTATTTGTAGTGACCGTAAAAGCACAGTTTTTGTTCTGGGTTGAAAAACTATTCCCAAATTTGCCATTCTCAAAATTGTGGTGAACGGGAACAATGAGGAAAACATCTAATAAGGGACGCGGACGCGGACGTGGACATTGTCGTGGTGGTGTTAGTGGACCCTCTGGTGCTGGGAGAGGACGTGGCCGTTCTGCCACAGCCACACGTCCTAGTGAACCAACTACCTCAGGTCCCAGTAGCCAGCAGAATTTACAGCGATATTTGGTGGGGCCCAATGCCGTTCTAAGGATGGTAAGGCCTGAGCAGGTACAGGCATTAGTCAATTGGGTGGCTGACAGTGGATCCAGCACGTTCACATTATCTCCCACCCAGTCTTCTGCAGAAAGCACACAGATGGCGCATGAAAACCAAGCCCATCGGTCTGTCACATCACCCCCATGCATATCAGGGAAACTGTCTGAGCCTCAAGTTATGCAGCAGTCTCTTATGCTGTTTGAAGACTATGCTGCCAGGGTTTCCCAAGGGCATCCACCTAGCCCTTCCCCAGGAGTGGAAGAGATAGAATGCACTAACGCACAACCACTTATGTTTCCTGATGATGAGGACATGGGAATACCACCTCAGCACGTCTCTGATGATGACGAAACACAGGTGCCAACTGCTGCGTCTTTCTGCAGTGTGCAGACTGAACAGGAGGTCAGGGATCAAGACTGGGTGGAAGACGATGCAGGGGACGATGAGGTCCTAGACCCCACATGGAATGAAGGTCGTGCCACTGACTTTCACAGTTCGGAGGAAGAGGCAGTGGTGAGACCGAGCCAACAGCGTAGCAAAAGAGGGAGCAGTGGGCAAAATCAGAACACCCGCCGCCAAGAGACTCCGCCTGCTACTGACCACCGCCATCTGGGACCGAGCACCCCAAAGGCAGCTTCAAGGAGTTCCCTGGCATGGCACTTCTTCAAACAATGTGCTGACGACAAGACCCGAGTGGTTTGCACGCTGTGCCATCAGAGCCTGAAGCGAGGCATTAACGTTCTGAACCTTAGCACAACCTGCATGACCAGGCACCTGCATGCAAAGCATAAACTGCAGTGGAGTAAACACCTTAAAAACAAGGAAGTCACTCAGGCTCCCCCTGCTACCTCTTCTGCTGCTGCCGCCTTGGCCTCTTCTGCTGCTGCCGCCGCCTCGGCCTCTTCTGCTTCTGCTGCCGACGCCTCGGCCTCTTCCTCCGCCTCTGGAGGAACGTTGGCACCTGCCGCCCAGCAAACATGGGATGTACCACCAACACCACCACCTGCGTCACCAAGCATCTCAACCATGTCACACGGCAGCGTTGAGCTCTCCATCTCACAAACATTTGAGAGAAAGCGTAAATTCCCACCTAGCCACCCTCGATCCCTGGCCCTGAATGCCAGCATTTCTAAACTACTGGCCTATGAAATGCTGTCATTTAGGCTGGTGGACACACACAGCTTCAAACAGCTCATGTCGCTTGCTGTCCCACAGTATGTTGTTCCCAGCCGGCACTACTTCTCCAAGAGAGCCGTGCCTTCCCTGCACAAACAAGTGTCCGATAAAATCAAGTGTGCACTGTGCAACGCCATCTGTGGCAAGGTCCACCTAACCACAGATACGTGGACCAGTAAGCACGGCCAGGGACGCTATATCTCCCTAACTGCACACTGGGTAAATGTAGTGGCGGCTGGGCACCAGGCGGAGAGCTGTTTGGCGCACGTCCTTCCACCGCCAAGGATCGCAGGGCAACATTCTTTGCCTCCTGTCTCCTCCTCCTCCTACTCAGCTTCCTCCTCCTCTTCTTCCACCTGCTCATCCAGTCAGCCACACACCTTCACCACCAACTTCAGCACAGCCCGGGGTAAACGTCAGCAGGCCGTTCTGAAACTCATATGTTTGGGGGAAAGGCCCCACACCGCACAGGAGTTGTGGGGGGGTATAGAACAACAGACCGACGAGTGGTTGCTGCCGGTGAGCCTCAAGCCCGGCCTGGTGGTGTGCGATAATGGGCGAAATCTCGTTGCAGCTCTGGGACTAGCCGGTTTGACGCACATCCCTTGCCTGGCGCATGAGCTGAATTTGGTGGTGCAGAAGTTCATTCGCAACTACCCCGACATGTCAGAGCTGCTGCATAAAGTGTGGGCCGTCTGTTCGCGCTTCCGGCGTTCACATCCTGCCGCTGCTCGCCTGTCTGCGCTACAGCGTAACTTCGGCCTTCCCGCTCACCGCCTCATATGCGACGTGCCCACCAGGTGGAACTCCACCTTGCACATGCTGGACAGACTGTGCGAGCAGCAGCAGGCCATAGTGGAGTTTCAGCTGCAGCACGCACGGGTCAGTCGCACTGCGGATCAGACCCACTTCACCACCAATGACTGGGCCTCCATGCGAGACCTGTGTGCCCTGTTGCGCTGTTTCGAGTACTCCACCAACATGGCCAGTGGCGATGACGCCGTTATCAGCGTTACAATACCACTTGGAAGAGGAGGTGGCCCAGGAGGAAGAGGGGTCATTTTTAGCACTTTCAGGCCATTCTCTTCGAAGTGACTCAGAGGGAGGTTTTTTGCAACAGCAGAGGCCAGGTACAAATGTGGCCAGACAGGGCCCACTACTGGAGGATGAGGAGGACGAGGATGAGGAGGAGGTGGAGGAGGATGAGGATGAAGCATGTTCACAGCGGGGTGGCACCCAAAGCAGCTCGGGCCCATCACTGGTGCGTGGCTGGGGGGAAACACAGGACGATGACGATACCGCTCCCACAGAGGACAGCTTGTCCTTACCTCTGGGCAGCCTGGCACACATGAGCGACTACATGCTGCAGTGCCTGCGCAACGACAGCAGAGTTGCCCACATTTTAACGTGTGCGGACTACTGGGTTGCCACCCTGCTGGATCCCTGGTACAAAGACAATGTGCCCACCTTACTTCCTACACTGGAGCGTGATAGGAAGATGCGCGAGTACAAGCGCACGTTGGTAGACGCGCTACTGAGAGCATTCCCAAATGTCACAGGGGAACCAGTGGAAGCCCAAGGCGAAGGCAGAGGAGGAGCAAGAGGTCGCCAACGCAGCTGTGTCACGGCTAGCTCCTCTGAGGGCAGGGTTAGCATGGCAGAGATGTGGAAAAGTTTTGTCACCACGCCACAGCTAACTGCACCACCACCTGATACGGAACGTGTTAGCAGGAGGCAACATTTCACTAACATGGTGGAACAGTACCTGTGCACACCCCTCCACGTACTGACTGATGGTTCGGCCCCATTCAACTTCTGGGTCTCCAAATTGTCCACGTGGCCAGAGCTAGCCTTTTATGCCTTGGAGGTGCTGGCCTGCCCGGCGGCCAGCGTTTTGTCTGAACGTGTATTCAGCACGGCAGGGGGCGTCATTACAGACAAACGCAGCCGCCTGTCTACAGCCAATGTGGACAAGCTGACATTCATAAAAATGAACCAGGCAAGGATCCCACAGGACCTGTCCATCCCTTGTGCAGATTAGATATTAACTACCTCCCCTTAACAATATATTATTCTACTCCAGGGCACTTCCTCATTCAATCCTATTTTTATTTTCATTTTACCATTATATTGCGGGGCAACCCAAAGTTGAATGAACCTCTCCTCTGTCTGGGTGCCTGGGCCTAAATGTGTGACAGTGGCCTGTTCCAGTGGTGGGTGACGTGAAGCCTGATTCTCTGCTATGACATGAAGACTGATTCTGCGCTGACATAAGGCCAGATTCTCTGTTACGGGACCTCTCTCCTCTGCCTGGGTGCCTGGGCCTAAATATGTGACAGTGGCCTGTTCCAGTGGTGGGTGACGTGAAGCCTGATTCTCTGCTATGACATGAAGACAGATTCTGTGCTGACATAAGGCCAGATTCTCTGTTACGGGACCTCTTTCCTCTGTCTGGGTGCCGGGGCCTAAATATGTGACAGTGGCCTGTTCCAGTGGTGGGTGACGTGAAGCCTGATTCTCTGCTATGACATGAAGACAGATTCTGTGCTGACATAAGGCCAGATTCTCTGTTACGGGACCTCTCTCCTCTGCCTGGGTGCCGGGGCCTAAATGTGTGACAGTGGCCTGTTCCAGTGGTGGGTGACGTGAAGCCTGATTCTCTGCTATGACATGAAGACTGATTCTGTGCTGACATAAGGCCAGATTCTCTGTTACGGGACCTCTCTCCTCTGCCTGGGTGCCGGGGCCTAAATGTGTGACAGTGGCCTGTTCCAGTGGTGGGTGACGTGAAGCCTGATTCTCTGCTATGACATGAAGACTGATTCTGTGCTGACATAAGGCCAGATTCTCTGTTACGGGACCTCTCTCCTCTGTCTGGGTGCCGGGGCCTAAATATGTGACAGTGGCCTGTTCCAGTGGTGGGTGACGTGAAGCCTGATTCTCTGCTATGACATGAAGACAGATTCTGTGCTGACATAAGGCCAGATTCTCTGTTACGGGACCTCTCTCCTCTGCCTGGGTGCCTGGGCCTAAATGTGTGACAGTGGCCTGTTCCAGTGGTGGGTGACGTGAACCTGATTCTCTGCTATGACATGAAGACAGATTCTGTGCTGACATAAGGCCAGATTCTCTGTTACGGGACCTCTCTCCTCTGTCTGGGTGCCGGGGCCTAAATATGTGACAGTGGCCTGTTCCAGTGGTGGGTGACGTGAAGCCTGATTCTCTGCTATGACATGAAGACAGATTCTGTGCTGACATAAGGCCAGATTCTCTGTTACGGGACCTCTCTCCTCTGCCTGGGTGCCTGGGCCTAAATATGTGACAGTGGCCTGTTCCAGTGGTGGGTGACGTGAAGCCTGATTCTCTGCTATGACATGAAGACTGATTCTGCGCTGACATGAGGCCAGATTCTCTGTTACGGGACCTCTCTCCTCTGCCTGGGTGCCGGGGCCTAAATATGTGACAGTGGCCTGTTCCAGTGGTGGGTGACATGAAGCCTGATTCTCTGCTATGACATGAAGACTGATTCTGTGCTGACATAAGGCCAGATTCTCTGTTACGGGACCTCTCTCCTCTGTCTGGGTGCCGGGGCCTAAATATGTGACAGTGGCCTGTTCCAGTGGTGGGTGACGTGAAGCCTGATTCTCTGCTATGACATGAAGACAGATTCTGTGCTGACATAAGGCCAGATTCTCTGTTACGGGACCTCTCTCCTCTGTCTGGGTGCCGGGGCCTAAATATGTGACAGTGGCCTGTTCCAATGGTGGGTGACGTGAAGCCTGATTCTCTGCTATGACATGAAGACTGATTCTGTGCTGACATAAGGCCAGATTCTCTGTTACGGGACCTCTCTCCTCTGTCTGGGTGCCGGGGCCTAAATATGTGACAGTGGCCTGTTCCAATGGTGGGTGACGTGAAGCCTGATTCTCTGCTATGACATGAAGACTGATTCTGTGCTGACATAAGGCCAGATTCTCTGTTACGGGACCTCTCTCCTCTGTCTGGGTGCCGGGGCCTAAATATGTGACAGTGGCCTGTTCCAGTGGTGGGTGACGTGAAGCCTGATTCTCTGCTATGACATGAAGACTGATTCTGTGCTGACATAAGGCCAGATTCTCTGTTACGGGACCTCTCTCCTCTGCCTGGGTGCCTGGGCCTAAATATGTGACAGTGGCCTGTTCCAGTGGTGGGTGACGTGAAGCCTGATTCTCTGCTATGACATGAAGACAGATTCTGTGCTGACATAAGGCCAGATTCTCTGTTACGGGACCTCTCTCCTCTGTCTGGGTGCCGGGGCCTAAATATGTGACAGTGGCCTGTTCCAGTGGTGGGTGACGTGAAGCCTGATTCTCTGCTATGACATGAAGACAGATTCTGTGCTGACATAAGGCCAGATTCTCTGTTACGGGACCTCTCTCCTCTGCCTGGGTGCCGGGGCCTAAATGTGTGACAGTGGCCTGTTCCAGTGGTGGGTGACGTGAAGCCTGATTCTCTGCTATGACATGAAGACTGATTCTGCGCTGACATAAGGCCAGATTCTCTGTTACGGGACCTCTCTCCTCTGCCTGGGTGCCGGGGCCTAAATGTGTGACAGTGGCCTGTTCCAGTGGTGGGTGACGTGAAGCCTGATTCTCTGCTATGACATGAAGACAGATTCTGTGCTGACATAAGGCCAGATTCTCTGTTACGGGACATCTCTCCTCTGTCTGGGTGCCGGGGCCTAAATATGTGACAGTGGCCTGTTCCAGTGGTGGGTGACGTTAAGCCTGATTCTCTGCTATGACATGAAGACAGATTCTGTGCTGACATAAGGCCAGATTCTCTGTTACGGGACCTCTCTCCTCTGCCTGGGTGCCTGGGCCTAAATATGTGACAATGGCCTGTTCCAGTGGTAGGTGACGTGAAGCCTGATTCTCTGCTATGACATGAAGACTGATTCTGTGCTGACATAAGGCCAGATTCTCTGTTACGGGACCTCTCTCCTCTGCCTGGGTGCCTGGGCCTAAATATGTGACAGTGGCCTGTTCCAGTGGTGGGTGACGTGAAGCCTGATTCTCTGCTATGACATGAAGACTGATTCTGCGCTGACATAAGGCCAGATTCTCTGTTACGGGACCTCTCTCCTCTGCCTGGGTGCCGGGGCCTAAATGTGTGACAGTGGCCTGTTCCAGTGGTGGGTGACGTGAAGCCTGATTCTCTGCTATGACATGAAGACAGATTCTGTGCTGACATAAGGCCAGATTCTCTGTTACGGGACCTCTCTCCTCTGCCTGGGTGCCGGGGCCTAAATGTGTGACAGTGGCCTGTTCCAGTTGTGGGTGACGTGAAGCCTGATTCTCTGCTATGACATGAAGACAGATTCTGTGCTGACATAAGGCCAGATTCTCTGTTACGGGACCTCTCTCCTCTGTCTGGGTGCCGGGGCCTAAATATGTGACAGTGGCCTGTTTCAGTGAGGGGGGGACGTGAAGCCTGATTCTCTGCTATGACATGAAGACTGATTCTGCGCTGACATAAGGCCAGATTCTCTGTTACGGGACCTCTCTCCTCTGCCTGGGTGCCGGGGCCTAAATGTGTGACAGTGGCCTGTTCCAGTGGTGGGTGACGTGAAGCCCGATTCTCTGCTATGACATGAAGACAGATTCTGTGCTGACATAAGGCCAGATTCTCTGTTACGGGACCTCTCTCCTCTGTCTGGGTGTCGGGGCCTAAATATGTGACAGTGGCCTGTTCCAGTGGTGGGTGACGTGAAGCCTGATTCTCTGCTATGACATGAAGACAGATTCTGTGCTGACATAAGGCCAGATTCTCTGTTACGGGACCTCTCTCCTCTGCCTGGGTGCCGGGGCCTAAATATGTGACAGTGGCCTGTTCCAGTGGTGGGTGACGTGAAGCCTGATTCTCTGCTATGACATGAAGACTGATTCTGCGCTGACATAAGGCCAGATTCTCTGTTACGGGACCTCTCTCCTCTGCCTGGGTGCCGGGGCCTAAATATGTGACAGTGGCCTCTTCCAGTGGTGGGTGACGTGAAGCCTGATTCTCTGCTATGACATGAAGACTGATTCTGCGCTGACATGAAGCCAGATTCTCTGCTATGGCATGAAGAGACTGATTCTCTGCTGACGTGAAGCCAGATTCTCTGCTATGGGACCTCTGTCCAATTGATATTGGTTAATTTTTTTTTTTTTTTTTTTTATTTTAATTCATTTCCCTATCCACATTTGTTTGCAGGGGATTTACCTACATCTTGCTGCCTTTTGCAGCCCTCTAGCTCTTTCCTGGGCTGTTTTACAGCCTTTTTAGTGCCCAAAAGTTCGGGTCCCCATTGACTTCAATGGGGTTCGGGTTCGGGACGAAGTTCGGGTCGGGTTCGGATCCCGAACCCGAACATTTCCCGGAAGTTCGGCCGAGCTTCTCGAACCCGAACATCCAGGTGTTCGCTCAACTCTAATTGTGTAGTATACAATTTTTTGTAAAAAAACAAATCGATGGGTGAAATAAACAACAGTATTTTGGCCATATCTTTGGTGTACGCATCCACAGCATTTTGTCACATACTGCGCGTGGCTAGTGCGGTGAAAAAACAGATGTGAACAGAGCCTTATTAATACTATGGCTGCTGTTACCGCTCACATAGGGGACATCGTCCAGCGTCCCCCATGATCAATATGTCTCATTTCAGCTTAGATTGCTTTTTATTTCACAGTAATTAATCAGATATTCCGTACACCACAACAGATTCTGATCGCTAGTGGCAGCCGTGAAATAAATCAAAATTGAATAGATATTGCGACATGTACTGCAGAGTATCGCACTGGAAGTCAGATGCTGATAGATGGTGACCTTTTGCCAAAAAGTCAAAGCAGAAGCCAGCGAAGAAGACAAGCCCGAGGTGGAGGAAGTGCCTTAATGATTTTATTTAGTTTAATTTCGGGCACTTGAAAACTAAAACGTGGAGTTCATTCATCTTCCCAGCAGTTCAAGACATGAGGCTATAAATATCCTCAATGCTGGAGCCAAGGACAGGTTTCTTAAGGGAGCCGTGCACCTTCCCATACTGGTCTGCAGACTGCACATGTAGTTTACCCCATACATCTAAAGACGGCTCCGGATGTTTTATAGTATAGGTGACAGGTCAGTTACATCATAGATTTAGGGAGCCTCACAAACTACATTGTTTGGAAAATTAAAATGCAAGGGGTTATGCCATGATTGATGTAAAAAATGAAAATTAGACATCATATAGTACATGACAATCTCTTTCTACAACCAGCCCTGTACCTCACATGGATCCAGAGCTTTCCCCATTCACTGCTCCTATTGCTCTGTTTGATTTATTTCAGGATAGCAGTTCAGGGGACATGTCCTTTCCTGAGGGCATATCCTTTCTGCTGCAGCTCTCTCCCTATCATAGCTCAGGTGGGGGTGTCCTTTCTTGGGGGCATATCCTTTCTGCAGCAGCTCTCTCCCTATAATAGCTCGGGGGGGGGGGCTCCTTTCTTGAGGGCATGTCCTTTCTGCTGCAGCTCTCTCCCTATCATAGCTCGGGGGGGGTGTCCTTTCTTGGGGGTTTGTCCTTTCTGCTGCAGCTCTCTCCCTATCATAGCTCGGGGGGGGGGGGGTCCTTTCTTGAGGGCATGTCCTTTCTGCTGCAGCTCTCTCCATATCATAGCTTGGGGGGTGGGGGGGGTTCCTTTCTTGAGGGCATGTCCTTTCTGCTGCAGCTCTCTCCCTATCATAGCTCTGGGGGGTTCCTTTCTTGAGGGCATGTCCTTTCTGCTGCAGCTCTCTCCCTATCATAGCTCGGGGGGGGGGGGGTTCCTTTCTTAAGGGCATGTCCTTTCTGATGCAGCTCTCTCCCTATCATAGCTTGGGGGGGTGTCCTTTCTTGGGAGTTTGTCCTTTCTGCTGCAGCTCTCTCCATATCATAGCTTGGGGGGTGTCTTGGGGGTTTGTCCTTTCTGCTGCAGCTCTCTCCCTATCATAGCTCGGGGGGTGTCTTTTCTTGGGGGTTTGTCCTTTCTGCTGCAGCTCTCTCCCTATCATGGCTGGTGGCAACTGAAGGATGGAACTGTGTGACCACCTCAGTAGGTGGATGTGCACATTACTATACAGATTAAAAACCAGGGGGCCCTATTACAATGACGTAAAGAGAATATCTCAAAACTGGAGCATGTGTGTCCGGCGAGCAGGACTTTTTTTTACATCTAAAAAAATGGATCTCAGATGGAAATGGCTTAAACGGATGCCAAAATGTGCATAAGGCTACTTTCACACCAGCGTTTTTGCCTGATTCGTCAGGGATCAATAAAATGCTTCCGTCATGATAATACAACCGTCTGCATCCGTTATGAATGGATCCGGTTGTATTATCTATAACATAGCCAAGACAGATCCGTCATGAACTCCACTGAAAGACAATGGGGGACGGATCCATTTTCTATTGTGTCAGAGAAAATGGATCCGTCCCCATTGACTTAAATTGTGGGTCATGCCGGATCAGTTTTGCTCCGCATCCCGGGACGGACAGAAAAACGCTGCGTTATTCTGTCTGCGATGGGGACGCAACCAAATGGAACGGAATGCATTCTGGTGCTTCCAGTTTTGTTCAGTTCAGTTTTGTCCCCATTGACAATGAGTGGGGACAAAACGTTTTTCTCTCATATTGAGAGCCTCTGCCGGATCTCAATACCGGAAAAAGTAAACACAAGTGTGAAAGTAGCCTAACTGATGCACAGGATCCATTGTTTTCTTTTTTTCTGTTCCTGATAGATTAGAAAAACAGAAAATTAAATGGTTATGTGAACTGTCCCTTACATTGTATCTAAATTCTATTTTATGCTGCTTTCTGTATCGATTCCTCACAATTTTCATCATCTCTGCTTGCTGTCATTCAATAGGATTTGCCACTGTTTACTTTTAGAAATCCGCCTGGTCATGTGATACAGTGCAGTCAGGGTGCTGTATCACATGACCAGGCGGATGTTTTTAAGGCCTCATGCACACGGCTGTTACCCGGCCATGGCCTTATTGCGGCCCACAAACAGCGGGTCCGCAATATGCAGGCACCAGACATGTGCTCCCCGCATCATGGATGCGGACCCATTCATTTGAATGGGTCCGAATTCCGGAGCTGCGGTGCGGAACGGAGGCACGGAACCCCACGGAAGCACTACAGAGTGCTTCCGTGGTGTTTCTGTCCATGCCTCTGCACCGCAAAAAAATAGAACATGTTCTATTTTTTTGCGGTGCGGACTGATCACGGACCTAATCAAGTTGAATGGGTCTCGATCCGTCCCGGCTGCCACACGGACATTGCCCGTGCACTGGGGACCGCAAATTGCGATCCTAAATGCACGGAACAGCTGCCCAACGGCCCTGTGCATGAGGTCTTAGCTTGTAAAAAATGCCTTTCATTTTTTGCAAGCTATTTTTTTGGGGTGCCATTTCGCTTGCATTTTCAGACTTTTTATTTTCCAATGCAGACGTTTGTGGGAAACACATAAAAAACCACCACACCCCAAACACAATGTGATTAGACAAAAAAAAAATGTAAAGAAACGGTCTTAAAGTGGCACTACAAAAAACACAGTGGCGTAACAAAAAAAAGTTGTAAGACCGTTTTGCTACCTTTAAATGCCCGTGCATCAAAATTTTGTGGCGTGCAGCATTGTTACGCACTTCTCGCCACTTGGGAATGGCAGGGGAGTGGTGGGTGGTTGTCAGGAGCCAGACTGGGGCAGCGCAATTCACTGCCGCTTATTCACTTACATTTGCAATGGGAGCCTTCCCCCAGGGCCCTCTATAACGCGACCCAGGTATAGTAGAAATACCAAGTGGTGTAGTGCGGCCTAAATGTCTCTTAATGTGTCACGGTGCTCCTACCTGGATATGGCTGGACCCCAGGCTTTGGCTCCGAAGCCATAAAAAAAGGGGGAATAATGGAGGGATTTGGACGAATAACTTGAGTCCAGACCTTGAGATGAAGTTCAATGGCAGCTTTACTTGAATAAACGTTTCTTCAATCAGTTTCAGGCTTTGTCTTGGTTCCAGCAGGCTTTAGCATTAAACTGGCAGGCAAACTCAACTCTGCTACTGTATATCTTTCTCTCACTCTGCTGTACTGATAGGCTGGCTGTATAACTCAGCTTCTTCTGTATGCTGGACTTTCTCTCTGTAGTCTGACTCTAGGTTATGCCAGGAAACTTTCCTCCTGGCTCCAGAGGCTTCAATCTTTGGCCTCCATGGCCAGCAGAGCTTAAGGTGCTCTGGCTGGCAGGGGCACGTCCAGCAGAGACATGCCCCTGCACACCCTTCCCCTAGCTGGGTTTCAACTAGACTAACTTCTAACTGGTCCCCACCCTTCCTGCAGGAAGTAGGGCTAGCCCACTTCTCTCCAAAGAGGGGTTAGAATGGAATGGAGATTTCCATTCTACCTAAGTACAGCTCTACCGTGTTTGCTGCCACCTGCTGGTGAACCAGGCATATTACATGAACATAACAGTTGCATAAAGATATTAACATTGCACCATATAAAGGACCTGGATAGAAATACACAGATGACATTCAGGTTAGCCCATTAGAGATAGTAGCAGGGTGAAGGAGTGGTAACATAACTCTGGGGTGTTACACATTTATGCCAGTTTTAGACGTAAAAGATGTTGAAAATCTATTCCAGTCCCTGATCCCCCCCCAGGCGTAGTTGCACCTAATGTATGACAAGGAGCACACCTCATCATAAATTAGGTGCATCCTCTGGCAGCACAGGGGGAATCAAAGACCATTTCTGGGACAGAATCCACAACAGATTTTAATCGTGTGAACAGAGCCTTACATGATCAAAATTATCCACTGGAAAAAACAGAAAGGTTCCTACTGAATAACAGCAATCAGAGATCCTAAAAAGCACAAGGAATTTATTCAGAAAGTATACAGCGAAATGATCTACGTTTTATTTATAGAAGAAGATTTACTTGTTGAAATCAGAACACCCCTGAAAATTATGAAGAAAATACCCCCACCTACCAGGAAGTCAGAGAAGTCTCTAGAAGACTTTTTTTTCTTCCGATAATTGCTTTACTCAAGAGTCTTTCTGCAGCCTTTGGAAGTTAATTAAATTTAAACTAAAGTTGTTAAAAACCGAAGCGAGCAGAGGGCAATGACAGAACATGTGTTACTGCGCGCCGCACTGACAGGATCGGGGGACTGAGCCTTCTGCATTGTAACCGCAGAAATCCGGAAGCTGCTGCCGTTCATATTCCTGCTTTGAAGACCGCCATTCTCACCCAACAAATAACTTGATTTTCACACACTTTAAGGGCTCATGCATACGAACGTATTTTCTTTCCGTGTCCTTATTTTTTTTGCGGACTGTGTATGCGTAACTATTTATTTCAATGGGTCCACATAAACAACAGAAATTACTCCGTGTGCATTCTGTTTCCGTATGTCTGTATCTCCGTTCCGCAAAAAGAAATAGAACATGTCCTATTATTGTCCACATTACGAACAAGGAGGGGACTGTTCTATCAGGGGCCAGCTGTTCCGTTCCGCAAAATACGGAATGCACATAGACGTTATCCGTATTTTTTGCGGACCGCAAAATATATATGTTCATGTGCATGAGCCCTTAGTGTGGTAATGGGACCTGCTCTTGTGATGAACTCCTGCTGTGATCCTCTGCATCCTAATCAAAACTCATTGGGTGCCCCGACCCTGGAATCCATAATTTATATGATGACGGCAGATTGGCCTGTCTTCTGTGCAATAGTCAATAGGTGTGGTCAATTCTATCGCTGAAACCCCAGCGTTTAGACTCGGAGACAGGCTCACCCCTTAGACGTCCCCATTTTCATGAAGATCAACTACTGGACACTAAAGAATGTGGACGCTTTTCCATCCCGAAGAGTCCAGTAAAAAAAATGTATACATTAATAGTACGTTTTTTATTTTTTATTGAACTCTATGGCGGTGGATACATATGGCGGTGTATACATTAACAGTACTTTTTTTAATTTTTTTATTGAACTCTATGGCATCCACATTCTTTAGTGTCCAGTTGTTGATTTTGTAAGGCCTCCCTCAGAGGACGGAATATTTTTTTGTGATATTGAATACACTGCTATAAAGTTGTAAAACAATAAACTATTTTGCGACACAATGTGCACCGTGGGAATTCTGTAACAGAATCTAATTTTGTGAAACAGATTAAAAAATCTTGACAATTTTGAGATACAGAAAACCTTTGTATTTTGAGGTGAATATTAATTTTTTGTGACACAAAACGAAACACTACGTTTTAGACACCGGTCTTAATAAAGTCCCATCGCTGGCGGTGGATCGTCAGAGTTATGAAGATGCGCAGACCTCTACATAACTTCGGCGTATCCACCGCCGATTCTAAATGTAAGACAGTTTCCGAGCCTAAAACAGGCGTAGAAAATGGTAAATGATGCCGGACTGTCCCCTTCCCCACCCACACCACTCCCTTCTTTTTAGACCTGCCGTGAGCGGGAAAAAGTCACAATCTGTGCCTGAAATAGGTCAAATGTAGTTGTATTTCAGCTAGATAAATGACCCCCTATGTTATTCTATTTATTTTTACACTGCTGTAAGTCTCTAACACAGAATTTCATTTTGTGACTCAGAATACAATCCTGTGACAAATACAATTCTGTGACACTGTCACATCATTGACACATATTGTACTGCATTTACTAAAGACATTAAAGGGGTATTCCACTCTCCCCTAAAGTGAACACAGAACAGTCGCACCTGGGCGGCCACTCTCTGTTTGCCGCTATAGAAGTTCCAAAAATTGGCTCGACGATTTCCAGCAGTCCCATCGCTGTGAATTGAGAAGTGGATCTGCTTATGCAGTACGCTCTCGATTCACCTCTATGCGAGTTACGAAAATATCCAATTAATGGAGATGCCTTCTTCACTTTGGGGGTCCCTGTTTTCTAGATAGCAGGGGGCACCAGAGGTAGGACCCGCTCCTAGGTTCAAATCTGACCAAGGACAACATCTGCATGGAGTTTGTATGTTCTCCCCGTGGTTGCCTGGGTTTCCTCTGGGTTCTCCGGTTTCCTCCCACACTCCGAAGACTTACTGATAGGGAACTTAGATTGTGAACTCCATTGGGGACAGTTGGATGGTAGTGTCTGTAAATTGCTAAAGGATATAGCAGTGTAATATAAGTGCATAAAATAAATAAATATCTGACATTTGTGACATATCCTAGCAATATGCCATCAATGTCCCAAATGGGCCAACTCTTTTTAGACCACTTTCACACAGCAAATATATTGGTCAGTCTTTTGCATCAGCGCGTGTACGTTAAAATCAGTAGTAACGTATAGAGAGCGAAAGGCGAGTGTCAAGATTTGCGCACCTCCCATGTTTTGGATCCTCTCCTGGTTTTAGCCTACACACACCATATCACAAATGAGGCTTTAGTTGTGTTGTTGGATCATCCACTACTATCGGACCGCGATCAAAGTCTTGAATAAGTTACAACCTGGTGGACCATGGGTATGTGGTGGGAACATTTCCAAAGAAAATAGATTTTAATGAAAGCCCCCTAGCTGTAATATTAGGAGTGTATTAAGAATATTGATTCGGCCCTTACAACGCTTGCATCGTTCCAAGAGATGCACTTAAAACATCCATTCACTGGTAAATTATTGGCCATTTAATCACCATTGCTGCAGAGGCTTTTTCCTTGTGAGAATCCTACTGCTCGCTAGCTTTCATCTCCGGGCTGAGGGCCGTAAATAAAAACAACGGAAAGTAGATCTGCCAGTAATGTCGACAGCCAAGAACGCCATTACTAGATATTCTCCTTACTTGTAGACCATTACCAAGGACACCCTGCTGAATGATTGAAGAAACCACTGTTGCAATGTGTTTACTGAGTACGTCTTCGCCCCTCACCATCCCGGCTACAACATTATTTAGTTTATTTATGTGTTTATTAGGAATACCTAAAGGCTTTATAATGTATTTTAATTATGCATGCTGCATTGTACGCGCCCTGTGATTTAATGCAGCCAGCTGAGTAAACCATTTTTTATATCACTGAGTCATAAGGAAATCTTAAACTTTAAACATAATTATTTTATGATGTAACATTTACAATAACTGCAGATTGCTACAGAACAAAAGTGCTTTAAAGTGCAGTTATGGTTGGTGGAGCTTTCACATGGGATCTCCATTTGACTATTTGTCTTTGTAGGGATAAGATAGACACTCATTGACAAAACAAATAAAATTCAATTAAATAACGCACGAAAAGTTGGATATCTGTAAAACTCTGCATACAGTTATGTCTCAGGTAGATAAAATGATTCTAGGTGTGGTCTGATTAGATATGGGGTCGTGCCTTAAAAGGGGATAAAAGTGCCTTCCCACCTACCCTGTGAAAAGGCTCTCAGCAGCTACTTTTGGGTAGTGTACCTGGTGGTGAGAGGTCGTTGACTGCTAGAAATGCCTCTCTGATGCTCTTAAAAAGCATTTTGCCCTATTGACAGACTTTAAAGGGGAATTAAGAAAATGAAACAAATTAAATATTACTTTATTATAAATATATTCCCAAATACCTTTCATTAGTTATAATGGCTTGTTTTGTCTAGGGAGCAGTCATTTGCAGGAATAAAATGGCCATCGTCCTATTTGTACACACAAAACCTGTCCTAATAACACAGGAGGACGAGTTACTTCACAACACTGAGCTAAAGAGCTGCCTCATCCTCCTCTATGCCCTGCTCTGCTTATTATAAATATATTCCCAAATACCTTTCATTAGTTATAATGGCTTGGATTGTCTGGGGAGCAATCTTCAGGGGAAATAAAATGGCCGCTGTCCTATTAGTACACAAAATCCTGTCCTAATCACACAGCAGGACAAGTTACTTCACAACAGTGAGCTAAAGAGCTGCCTCATCCTATTCTCTGCTCTGCTCATCAGAGATTATAATGTTGAATACAGCTTATAAGCTCTGCTTTTCATTATACACACCAGACCTCCTCTCTGTATTATTAATCATGGGACACCATTGTGGCTTCTTTCTAGGGACAACACAATGAAAAACTGTACAGTTGGGAACGCACATGACCCCTTAAAAAAACAAAACCATGATAAACAAAGAATTGGGGTGGGGGGGGGGCATTTCTATCTGTTCAAGTTATTATCATGATATGACTTTACACCTAAACCCAAGTTCCCCATATCCTGAAGTGTGGCTCCAAGTCTGGGACCACAACCGGGGAGCACCCAATGAAGTTAAAGGGGTTTTCCAGCAGTAGAAAACAAATGACCTATCCTCAGGGGTGCCCGGAGATTGACCCTCACATTAACCAATCCTAAGGACAGATCATTAATATTATACTCCTGGAAATCCCCTTTAAATGTGACTTGCAGAGCTCATGTGACACCACAGTTTAGCCTGCACCTGTCTGCTTTACTTCCAGGTCCATAAGGCTGGAGCTGCACCTGGACGTTTTGCAGCACTTTTGGTTGATTTTGACTATAAAGTGACAGCCGCTGTCCAAGACGGTAAACTGACTTGCAACCTTGTGCAATGCAGCTGTCACTCGATAGTTAAAATCAATCAAAGGTGCTACAAAATCTCTAGGTGTAGCCTTATAGTTGAATCACTTCCTCCATACTACATCTTCAACCATATGGCTTGATTAGAAGTGACAGGTAATCGTGATTCCACGGTTCCAGCGCTGTCGGCCAAGGTTTAACAAATTGCCAATGATTTAGATCATTAGAATAAAGCAAATTGCTATTAATTGTGCCCAATCTTGGGAAAATAAACACAAAAAACTATAACAATGCCATAAATCTACAATAAATACACTTTGGTTTTTGCTTGTAGTTTTATTGTGTAATTCAGCAAAATTGTAGTGTTTTGTTTCTTCTTAAAGGAATTATTTAAATCAGAACTGTAAATGGCCATGGAGCGGTGGGATGTTGTCATCTCCACAAGAATTACATTCAGAATACAAGGTGTAATTTTGACTCAAAGTCTTTGAAATGGTGAAGCTCATGCTGGCTAATAATCAGCTTCATATTTAGGATAGAAGGTGGATAGAACATTTTTTGCAGTTAACACCATCATGTAGACTTTTTTTTCCATGTGCTGAGACCCATGAATTAAAAGCTTAGCACGCTGTTATGTAGTTAGGAAGCCATCTATGTTTCATTAGCTTACACGTGGAGGCGAGCAAAATGAAGGCAAAAAGTATAATGACCTGCAGCAACCTCAAGAAGAAGACATTTCCAGGCTTGGAGAAGTAGACAGATCTACACACAGTCTACTCCCATCTAAATCAATGAGAGTTATGGAAACCTTTATGTTAAAGGGCATGTGTCACAAAGAGAATTCTACATTAAACTAGCAGCTGAATCTGAACACTGTATAGCTACTGAGCTATGCAATAAAATGTATGTGTATACTGAAAGCAAAGCTTCACATACAACCCATTATACTACCACCACCACCACCATGTCTCACAGATGGGATGAGGTTTTATGCTGGAATGCTGGGTTTTCCTTTCCCTAAACATAGTCTCCAGACCTATTCTGGTCTCATCCATCCACAAAACTGTTCCAATTCCCTTCTGGCTTGTCCAGGTGATCCTTAGCCAACTGCAGGTGAGCAGTAGCTTTCTCCTTGCAGTCCTACTATGAACACCAATGTTGTTCAGTGACCTCCTGATGGTGGTCTCATGAACATTAACATTTTCTAATGTGAGAAATGCCTTTAGATGCTTAGAGGTTACCTTGGGTTCCTTTGTGACCTTGTGGACTACACCTTGCTCTTGGCCTGATCTTTTATTGGTCGACCACTCCTGGGAAGGTTAATAATGGTCATGAATTACCTCCATCTGTACACAATCTGTCTGACTGTGGATTGGTAGAGTCCAAACTCTTTAGAGATGATTTTGTAATCTTTTCACGCCTGATGAGCATCAACAATGCTTCTTCTGAGGTCCTCAGGAATTTTCTTTGTTCGTGCCATGATACACTTTCAAAAACATGTTGTGAAGATCAGACTTTGGTAGATCCCTGTTCTTTAAATAAAACAGGTCGCCTGCTCACACCCGATTGTGTACCTATTGATTGAAAACATGTCACTCTAATTACAGCTTCAAATTACAGGGAGTGCAGAATTATTAGGCAAGTTGTATTTTTGAGAATTAATTTTATTATTGAACAACAACCATGTTCTCAATGAACCCAAAAAACTCATTAATATCAAAGCTGAATATTTTTGGAAGTAGTTTTTAGTTTGTTTTTAGTTTTAGCTATTTTAGGGGGATATCTGTGTGTGCAGGTGACTATTACTGTGCATAATTATTAGGCAACTTAACAAAAAACAAATATATACCCATTTCAATTATTTATTTTTACCAGTGAAACCAATATAACATCTCAACATTCACAAATATACATTTCTGACATTCAAAAACAAAACAATAACAAATCAGTGACCAATATAGCCACCTTTCTTTGCAAGGACACTCAAAAGCCTGCCATCCATGGATTCTGTCAGTGTTTTGATCTGTTCACCATCAACATTGCGTGCAGCAGCAACCACAGCCTCCCAGACACTGTTCAGAGAGGTGTACTGTTTTCCCTCCTTGTAAATCTCACATTTGATGATGGACCACAGGTTCTCAATGGGGTTTAGATCAGGTGAACAAGGAGGCCATGTCATTAGATTTTCTTCTTTTATACCCTTTCTTGCCAGCCACGCTGTGGAGTACTTGGACGCGTGTGATGGAGCATTGTCCTGCATGAAAATCATGTTTTTCTTGAAGGATGCAGACTTCTTCCTGTACCACTGCTTGAAGGTGTCTTCCAGAAACTGGCAGTAGGACTGGGAGTTGAGCTTGACTCCATCCTCAACCCGAAAAGGCCCCACAAGCTCATCTTTGATGTTACCAGCCCAAACCAGTACTCCACCTCCACCTTGCTGGCGTCTGAGTCGGACTGGAGCTCTCTGCCCTTTACCAATCCAGCCACGGGCCCATCCATCTGGCCCATCAAGACTCACTCTTATTTCATCAGTCCATAAAACCTTAGAAAAATCAGTCTTGAGATATTTTTTGGCCCAGTCTTGACGTTTCAGCTTGTGTGTCTTGTTCAGTGGTGGTCGTCTTTCAGCCTTTCTTACCTTGGCCATGTCTCTGAGTATTGCACACCTTGTGCTTTTGGGCACTCCAGTGATGTTGCAGCTCTGAAATATGGCCAAACTGGTGGCAAGTGGCATCTTGGCAGCTGCATGCTTGACTTTTCTCAGTTCATGGGCAGTTATTTTGCGCCTTGGTTTTTCCACACGCTTCTTGCGACCCTGTTGACTATTTTGAATGAAACGCTTGATTGTTCGATGATTGCGCTTCAGAAGCTTTGCAATTTTAAGAGTGCTGCATCCCTCTGCAAGATATCTCACTATTTTTGACTTTTCTGAGCCTGTCAAGTCCTTCTTTTGACCCATTTTGCCAAAGGAAAGGAAGTTGTCTAATAATTATACACACCTAATATAGGGTGTTGATGTCATTAGACCACACCCCTTCCCATTACAGAGATGCACATCACCTAATATACTTAATTGGTAGTAGGCTTTCGAGCCTATACAGCTTGGAGTAAGACAACATGCATAAAGAGGATGATGTGGTCAAAATACTCATTTGCCTAATAATTCTGCACGCAGTGTATGTGCTAATCCTAAAGGTTCACATACTTTTGCCACTCAGAGACTTGTGATATTGGATAACCTCCCTTATGACAAAGTCTAATATTTTTGTATTGTGTGAAAATCTAATGTAGTCTTAGGTCAAATCTATGCAGACATATACACAATTCTGAAGCGTTCAAAAACTTTCAAGCACCACTGTATACTGTAGTACCTGGATCTTTAAAAAGGCAGCATTTTTTTTTTTCCAGTCTTGAACTTGCTTTTGTTGTTCTGACTTCTACCTCCTCAAGGTTAACTCTGAAGAAAAAAATCCTGTCTTCTGAACACTGTCTGCATTTTGGCACATACCATACACTGTTCACCTTCTGTGGAGTAAGACTTTATTTATGGGTCATTTTTGTACATGTTGATGGTATACAAAGGGGGTATTCTCCAAGGTATACCCCAATCACATCTGTATGCCCCATGAACCTAATGTATGCCAAAAAGTTTCCTTTTGGCATGTCTTTTTACTGTTTAAAGGGCATCTGTCAGCAGTTTTGTACCTGTAAAACTGGATGTCCTCTTGCACATGTGTTTGGCATCTGTGTTGGTCCCATGTTCATATGTGCCCACATTGCTGAGAAAAAGATGTTTTATTATATGCAAATAAGTCTCTAGGAGCAACGGGGGCGTTGCCGTTACTCCTAGAGGCTCTGCTTTCTCTCTGCAACTGCCATGCCCTTTTCACTTTGATTGACAGGGGCAGGCAGTGAAAACAACATCACACCTGGCCCTGTCACTGATAGTTGCAGAGAGAGCAGAGACTCTAAGTGTAACAGCAACGCCCCTGTTGCTCCCTGGTTGATTGTGCTGATTAAAATAAAACCTGTCTTGTAAAAATCAGTTTTGCCGTTCTTGAGGGGAAAAAATACTTTAATTATTTATGCAAATTAGGGTTTCAGTACACCAATGAGAGGGGCAAGCACAGAAAGCTGAGGTGCACAGAGAGGATAGGTGCACTGAAGCCCTCATTTGCATAAATAATAAAAGTCATTTTTCTCAAGAATTCTGAAACCAATTTTCACAAGCGAGATATCATTTCATCAGCAGGATCAACCCTACTAGGCAGTATGCCTGATTTACAGGGCCGGACTGGCGTACCGGGATATCGTAAAATTTCCCGGTAGGCCGCCGGCCAGAGGCGTGGGCCGGGCCGGTCCTGCCGCAAGTTTTTTTTTTAAAGTAAGTCGGCGGGCCCACCCCCGCATCGGGCGGCTGCCGCACTGCCCGGGCTGGCGCGTCTATGATTGTGCACCGCCCGGGCGCAGCCTGAAGAGAGGGACTGACAGGAGGGAAGCACCTCTAGTGTAGCGTGGCCGAGCTCTGTCCGGTCCGCGGTACAGGAGCTTTTGTTTCTTGTACCTGGCCGGACTGACAGGAAGTGCTCACTTAGTGTTCACTTCCTTTCAGTCCGGCCGGGTACAGGAAACAAATGCTCCTGTACCGCGGACCAAACAGAGCTCGGCCACGCTACATTAGAGGTTGGGGGGGAATGAGAGTGACAAGGAAGGAAGGGGGGATGAAGAGTGACAAGAAGGGGGAGAGAGTGACAAGGGGAGGGGTGAGAAAGAGAGTGACAAGGGAGGGAGGGGGGATGAGAGAGTGACAAGGGAGGGAGGGGGGGAGAAGAGTGACAAGAAGGGGGAGAGAGTGACAAGGGGAGGGGTGAGAAAGAGAGTGACATGGGAGGGGGGTGAGAGTGACGAGGGATGGGGGATGAGAGAGTGACAAGAGAGGGGGATGAGAGTGACAAGGGAGGGAGGGGGGAGTGAGAGTGACAAGGGAGGGAGGGGGGGGTGAGAGTGACAATGAAGGGAGGGGGAGAAGAGAGTGACAAGGGAGGGAGGGGGGGAGAAAAGAGTGAAAAGGGGGGGGGGGAGATTGACATCCATCACAATGCACCCCTTGCACATACACAGAAACACACAATGCATCTCTTACAGACAATGCAGCTCTTACACACAATGCATCTCTTACACACAATGCATCTCTTGCACACAATGCATCTCTTACACACAATGCATCTCTTACACACAATGCATCTCTTGCACACAATGCACCTCTTACACACAATGCATCTCTTGCACACAATGCATCTCTTGCACACAATGCATCTCTTACACACAATGCATCTCTTGCACACAATGCATCTCTTACACACAATGCATCTCTTACACACAATGCATCTCTTGCACACAATGTATCTCTTGCACACAATGCATCTCTTACACACAATGCATCTCTTACACACAATGCATCTCTTACACACAATGCATCTCTTACACACAATGCAGCTCTTACACACAATGCATCTCTTACAGACAATGCATCTCTTACACACAATGCATCTCTTACACACAATGCATCTCTTACACACAATGCATCTTACAGACAATGCAGCTCTTACACACAATGCATCTCTTACACACAATGCATCTCTTACACACAATGCATCTTACAGACAATGCAGCTCTTACACACAATGCATCTCTTACACACAATGCATCTTACACACAATGCATCTCTTACACACAATGCATCTCTTACACACAATGCATCTCTTACACACAATGCATCTCTTACACACAATGCATCTCTTGCACACAATGCATCTCTTACACACAATGCATCTCTTACACACAATGCATCTTACACACAATGCATCTCTTACACACAATGCATCTCTTACACACAATGCATCTCTTACACACAATGCATCTCTTACACACAATGCATCTCTTACACACAATGCATCTCTTACACACAATGCATCTCTTGCACACAATGCATCTCTTGCACACAATGCATCTCTTACACACAATGCATCTCTTACACACAATGCAGCTCTTACACACAATGCATCTCTTGCACACAATGCACCTCTTACACACAATGCATCTCTTACACACAATGCATCTCTTACACACAATGCATCTCTTGCACACAATGCATCTCTTACACACAATGCATCTCTTACACACAATGCATCTCTTACACACAATGCAGCTCTTACACACAATGCAGCTCTTACACACAATGCATCTCTTGCACACAATGCATCTCTTACACACAATGCATCTCTTACACACAATGCATCTCTTACACACAATGCAGCTCTTACACACAATGCATCTCTTACACATAATGCATCTCTTACACACAATGCATCTTACAGACAATGCAGCTCTTACACACAATGCATCTCTTACACACAATGCATCTCTTACACACAATGCATCTTACAGACAATGCATCTCTTACACACAATGCATCTCTTACACACAATGCATCTCTTACACACAATGCATCTCTTACACACAATGCATCTTACAGACAATGCAGCTCTTACACACAATGCATCTCTTACACACAATGAATCTCTTACACACAATGAATCTCTTACACACAATGCATCTCTTACACACAATGCACCTCTTACACACAATGCACCTCTTACACACAATGCATCTCTTACACACAATGCATCTCTTACACACAATGCATCTCTTACACACAATGCATCTCTTACAGACAATGCAGCTCTTACACACAATGCATCTCTTGCACACAATGCACCTCTTACACACAATGCATCTCTTACACACAATGCATCTCTTACACACAATGCAGCTCTTACACACAATGCAGCTCTTACACACAATGCATCTCTTGCACACAATGCATCTCTTGCACACAATGCATCTCTTACACACAATGCATCTCTTACACACAATGCATCTCTTACACACAATGCAGCTCTTACACACAATGCATCTCTTACACATAATGCATCTCTTACACACAATGCATCTTACAGACAATGCAGCTCTTACACACAATGCATCTCTTACACACAATGCATCTCTTACACACAATGCATCTTACAGACAATGCATCTCTTACACACAATGCATCTCTTACACACAATGCATCTCTTACACACAATGCATCTCTTACACACAATGCATCTTACAGACAATGCAGCTCTTACACACAATGCATCTCTTGCACACAATGCATCTCTTACACACAATGCATCTCTTACACACAATGCATCTCTTACACACAATGCAGCTCTTACACACAATGCATCTCTTACACACAATGCAGCTCTTACACACAATGAATCTCTTACACACAATGCATCTCTTGCACACAATGCATCTCTTACACACAATGCAGCTCTTACACACAATGCATCTCTTACACACAATGCAGCTCTTACACACAATGAATCTCTTACACACAATGCATCTCTTGCACACAATGCATCTCTTACAGACAATGCAGCTCTTACACACAATGCATCTCTTGCACACAATGCACCTCTTACACACAATGCATCTCTTACACACAATGCATCTCTTACACACAATGCATCTCTTACAGACAATGCAGCTCTTACACACAATGCATCTCTTGCACACAATGCACCTCTTACACACAATGCATCTCTTACACACAATGCATCTCTTACACACAATGCATCTCTTGCACACAATGCATCTCTTACACACAATGCAGCTCTTACACACAATGCATCTCTTGCACACAATGCATCTCTTACACACAATGCATCTCTTACACACAATGCATCTCTTACACACAATGCATCTCTTGCACACAATGCATCTCTTGCACACAATGCATCTCTTACACACAATGCATCTCTTACACACAATGCATCTCTTACACACAATGCAGCTCTTACACACAATGCATCTCTTACACACAATGCAGCTCTTACACACAATGAATCTCTTACACACAATGCATCTCTTGCACACAATGCATCTCTTACACACAATGCAGCTCTTACACACAATGCATCTCTTACACACAATGCATCTCTTGCACACAATGCATCTCTTACAGACAATGCAGCTCTTACACACAATGCATCTCTTACACACAATGCATCTCTTACACACAATGCATCTCTTCCACACAATGCACCTCTTACACACAATGCATCTCTTACACACAATGCATCTCTTACACACAATGCATCTCTTACACACAATGCAGCTCTTACACACAATGCATCTCTTACACACAATGCATCTCTTGCACACAATGCACCTCTTACACACAATGCATCTCTTACACACAATGCATCTCTTACACACAATGCATCTCTTACACACAATGCAGCTCTTACACACAATGCATCTCTTACACACAATGCATCTCTTACACACAATGCAGCTCTTATACACAATGAATCTCTTACACACAATGCATCTCTTGCACACAATGCATCTCTTACACACAATGCATCTCTTACACACAATGCAGCTCTTACACACAATGAATCTCTTACACAC
Organism: Bufo bufo; assembly: GCF_905171765.1. Taxonomy (NCBI): domain Eukaryota; kingdom Metazoa; phylum Chordata; class Amphibia; order Anura; family Bufonidae; genus Bufo; species Bufo bufo. The sequence goes on from NC_053394.1 coordinate 48,974,294, forward strand.
AATGCATCTCTTGCACACAATGCATCTCTTACACACAATGCATCTCTTACACACAATGCATCTCTTACACACAATGCATCTCTTACACACAATGCATCTCTTGCACACAATGCACCTCTTACACACAATGCATCTCTTGCACACAATGCATCTCTTACACACAATGCATCTCTTGCACACAATGCATCTCTTACACACAATGCATCTCTTACACACAATGCATCTCTTGCACACAATGCATCTCTTACACACAATGCATCTCTTACACACAATGCATCTCTTACACACAATGCAGCTCTTACACACAATGCAGCTCTTACACACAATGCATCTCTTACAGACACAGAAACACACCTTGCAGCCCTTACACATACAAACACAGATTCACACAACGCATTCCGTACACACATTCAGAAACACACAATACATACCTTATACACAAACACAAACTTCTTTCTATCCCTTACACGAAAACACACTGCAATCCACTACACATACACACACTGCTATTCTCTTTTGATTCTTAATCTCTTTATTTTCATTTCATATAAAAAAGACATATTCATTCCAAACATAGCAAATCAGCAATCACGTACTTTAATATCCACAGGGAATAGTTACATTTCCAATTTATCGACAGCAACTAATTTTTCTATGCATAAAAAGAAATTATTTTTTTCCTTTTTACCCTCCCACCACCCATCTGGGGGGGGGGGGGGGGGGGGAGAGCGGGACGTAAAAAATAAATAAAAATAAAAATAAAAAAAAAATCCTTCGTCAATCTAGCCCTAAAGTAACCATTTTTTCCAAAGTTCATCAATATTTTTTGCTTTTTTACTATGGCCCTCCATCACCCGTTCTTGATCAGGTTGTCAACTGCTTTTCTCCACAGTCCCACTGTCGGAGGATCTGCCCCAACCCATTTATTAAGTATAAGAAGTCTAGCTTGAAATAACACTTTACAGAGAACCACACGTGTATCTCTATTTAAGTTCAGATGTTCAGTTGCCCCTAATATACAAATCACAGGATCTTCAGATATTTGGACCTTCAAAATTAGATGTACAGTCTCTACTATTTCTCTCCAATATCTAAACAATCTTGGGCCTCTCCAAAAGCAATGTATTAAATCGGCATTCTCTCTCCCGCATTTTGTACATTTATCCGAGGCTCTCACACCCATTATTTTCAATATCCGTGGGGATCAATGCATCCTATGAACTACAAAAAACGGTGAAATCTTATGTGAGCCCCTATTAGAAACCCCAGAATAACTTCTGAGGGCATCTTTCCATTTATCTTCCGTGAAAGATTGAAGTTCATTCTCCCATTTTTTTCTGGCAAGTATTATAATCAGTTTCTTTTTGCCCTCCATCAATATCCTATATCTTTTTGCGGTTCTGCCTCCTCTTTCGCCCTCATTAGGGAATTTATGTATTATATCTGATTTTTCTATTCTATATTTATCATCGTGCACAACTGTTCGCAGCGCATTCCTAAGCTGAAAATATTTATACATATCTTTTTGGGGGATCCCAAACTCTCTAACCATTGTATTAAAATCTTTCAGTTTGCCCTGTTCAAATATCTGGCATAGGTATTTCATCCCTTTTTTCTCCCAGTCTATATAGATCTTAATAGTTTGCAATTCCTTAAGATTTATGTTTTTCCAGATGGGTGTATAATTCAAAAACCCTTTAATCTCTAATATTTTTTTAATCTCCACCCATATGTACTCCAATAAATTTAATATTCTATTTCCTGTACTCTTTTTCCCCAGTGTACCCGATTCCAACACCTCTAAGTGATTCCATTCCTCTTTCCAATATAACAAAACAATAACAAAGACAGGTGCACTCTGCAGTCTCACTAAACCCTCAAACTGATTTTAAAATTGAGAGATTAGTCAACATGTCCTACGGTGTAGAACATGTCTAAGGTCCCGGGCTACTTGAGAAACCTTGGCGTGGTGCCCGGGCTTAGACATGTTCTACACCGTAGGACATGTTGACTAATCTCTCAATTTTAAAATCAGTTTGAGGGTTTAGTGAGACTGCAGAGTGCACCTGTCTTTGTTATTGTTTTGTTATATTGTTATATTAATTATTACATCCGCACTTGTTACCTTGTGTAGGATGTCTATTGTGGTACTTGTGGTTCGCGGCGGGCATCCTCCACCGTATGCATTTTGCTGGGGATTGCCATTAGCAACGGGCCACAAGTGCAGGATTTGCTCCCCTATATATATGCACAACTGCATGTGGGTTTGAGCACCTCCTGCTAATGCCAACCTGTCTTCTTAGTTTGTATATATACATTCCTCTTTCCACCCCAATCTATTTATAACCTGTCTACCCACTAAACCATTTAAAGTACCTTTTATATGACCATATTGTGATATTAAGTAATAAAAAAAACTATTCGGAACAGCTAATCCACCCTCTCTTACTGGGAGCTGAAGCACTTCTTTCTTTATCCTGGGGATCGCACCTTTCCAGAGAAAATCCTCCATTAAACTATCCAGTAACTTAAAAATACTCTGCGGTAACCTCAATGGGGCGTTTTGAAGGACGTATAGTATTTTGTGGAGAAAAATCATTTTTATTAGATTTACTCGACCCTGTATTGACATTGGTAATCTCCGCCAAATGTGTACTTTGGTCCTAAATTCTTTTAGTAAGGGGAGTAAATTTAATTTAATTTTTCATATTCTGCTATATTTCCAGAGATTTGTATACCTAAGTATTTAAAATTCTCGTGTTTCTCTAGCACATGCACCCTTAAATCTCCCTGTGGTTGTACATCACCTAGCATCAACAAATGTGACTTCCCCCAATTAATATTTAATCCCGAAAAGGAACCAAACTTATCTATTATATCAATAACTCTATTAAACTGATCTCCAGTATTGTGCATAAATAATAAAATATCATCCGCGTACATTAGTAGTTTTTCCTCTCCACCCTCGTATTGAAAACCTTTGATCTCCCTGTCATTTCTTATTATACATGCCAAGGGCTCAATCGCAATAGCGAATAGTAATGGCATCCCTGCCTAGTGCCCCGATAAAGGGCAAGAGGCAGGGACAAGCTCCCATCTACCATCACTCTAGCCCTAGGATTATAATATATTAGCTGAATCCATCTTATAAATCCCTCCCCTATACCAACCCTTTTTAATACTGCCCATAAGTACTCCCATTCAATACAGTCGAATGCCTTTTGGGCGTCGAGTGAAAGTACCGCTTTGTCCCCCAATTCTAATCTATTGGCTTTGATATTTAGGAACAACCTTCTTATGTTTGAATATATTGTTCTCCCAGGTATAAAACCTGTCTGATCTTCATTTATAATACCCCTAATCACCTTCGACAACCTATCGGCTAGAACCTTTGCCAAGATTTTAACGTCCGTATTTAGAAGAGATATTGGCCTATATGATCCAGGGTCTAGTTGTTCTTTACCTTTTTTTGGGATTAGAGTAATAATTGCCTCTTTCATAGATTCTGGTAGATCACCGAATTTTTTTAGCCTTGTTCAATGTTATTTTTAATTCTGGTATCAATACCTGGGAGAAAGTTTTATATATTTCAAAAGGGAGCCCATCACATCCTGGTGCTTTATTAGATTTTACCTTGCTCAAAACCTCATTTATTTCCGCTGTCGATATTTCTTTTTCTAAATATTCTTTTTGGGGCTGAGATAATTCTCTGAGAGATATCCTGTCTAGGTATAGGTCCAGATCTTGTTTTGAGTATTGTACCCTAGACTTATAAAGTTCCTGGAAATATTCCAGAAACACTTCTTTAATTCCTTCCGGTGTACTAATTATTTCACCCGTTTTATCTTTAATCGCCCCTATCCAGGATTTCCCTCTTTGATTTCTTACTATACAGTAGGTGAACCCGATTTTGTGTCAATCTCGCTGTATTTCTCGGCGAGATTGAGCACATACGAGCCCCATCGCGGGAGCCAGCGCCGAGCTGGCTTGCCGCGATGGAGAGCAAGCGCGTCATAGAAGCGACGGGAGATCCGACTTGGATTCCCGCCAATTCTACACGTGTGCGGCGTTTGTTATGAATCCTGAGGGGGAAGTCCCCGCCGGATTTAAATAAAAATCCGACCTGGGTCCCGCCCTCAGGAGCATACCGGGCCCTTAGGTCTGTTATGGGTTGTAAGGAGAGCCCCCCCTACGCCGAAAAAAACGGCGTAGGGGGTCCCCCTACAATCCATACCAGACCCGTATCCAAAGCACGCTACCCGGCCAGCCAGGAAGGGAGTGGGGACGAGCGAGCGCCCACCCCCCTCCTGAGCCGTACCAGGCTGCATGCCCTCAACATGGGGGGTTGGGTGCTCTGGGGCAGGGGGCGCACTGCGGCCCCCACCTCAGAGCACCCTGTCCCCATGTTGATGAGGACAGGGCCCCTTCCCGACAACCCTGGCCGTTGGTTGTCGGGGTATGCGGGCAGGAGGCTTATCGGAATCTGGGAGCCCCCTTTAACCACCTCAGCCCCCAGTGCTTAAACACCCTGAAAGACCAGGCCACTTTTTACACTTCTGACCTACACTACTTTCACCGTTTATTGCTCGGTCATGCAACTTACCACCCAAATGAATTTTACCTCCTTTTCTTCTCACTAATAGAGCTTTCATTTGGTGGTATTTCATTGCTGCTGACATTTTTACTTTTTTTGTTATTAATCGAAATTTAACGATTTTTTTTGCAAAAAAATGACATTTTTCACTTTCAGTTGTAAAATTTTGCAAAAAAAATGACATCCATATATAAATTTTGCTCTAAATTTATTGTTCTACATGTCTTTGATAAAAAAAAAATGTTTGGGTAAAAAAAAAAATGGTTTGGGTAAAAGTTATAGCGTTTACAAACTATGGTACAAAAATGTGAATTTCCGCTTTTTGAAGCAGCTCTGACTTTCTGAGCACCTGTCATGTTTCCTGAGGTTCTACAATGCCCAGACAGTACAAACACCCCACAAATGACCCCATTTCGGAAAGTAGACACCCTAAGGTATTCGCTGATGGGCATAGTGAGTTCATAGAACTTTTTATTTTTTGTCACAAGTTAGCGGAAAATGATGATTTTTTTTATTTATTTTTTTTTTCTTACAAAGTCTCATATTCCACTAACTTGTGACAAAAAATAAAAACTTCCATGAACTCACTATGCCCATCACGAAATACCTTGGGGTCTCTTCTTTCCAAAATGGGGTCACTTGTGGGGTAGTTATACTGCCCTGGCATTCTAGGGGCCCAAATGTGTGGTAAGGAGTTTGAAATCAAATTCTGTAAAAACTGACCAGTGAAATCCGAAAGGTGCTCTTTGGAATGTGGGCCCCTTTGCCCACCCAGGCTGCAAAAAAGTGTCACACATCTGGTATCTCCGTATTCAGTAGAAGTTGGGGAATGTGTTTTGGGGTGTCATTTTACATATACCCATGCTGGGTGAGATAAATATCTTGGTCAAATGCCAACTTTGTATAAAAAAATGGGAAAAGTTGTCTTTTGCCAAGATATTTCTCTCACCCAGCATGGGTATATGTAAAAAGACACCCCAAAACACATTCCCCAACTTCTCCTGAATACGGAGATACCAGATGTGTGACACTTTTTTGCAGCCTAGGTGGGCAAAGGGGCCCACATTCCAAAGAGCACCTTTCGGATTTCACAGGTCATTTTTTACAGAATTTGATTTCAAACTCCTTACCACACATTTGGGCCCCTAGAATGCCAGGGCAGTATAACTACCCCACAAGTGACCCCATTTTGGAAAGAAGAGACCCCAAGGTATTCGCTGATGGGCATAGTGAGTTCATGGAAGTTTTTATTTTTTGTCACAAGTTAGTGGAATATGAGACTTTGTATGAAAAAAAAAAATATATAAAAAAAATCATAATTTTCCACTAACTTGTGACAAAAAATAAAAAATTCTAGGAACTCGCCATGCCCCTCACGGAATACCTTGGGGTGTCTTCTTTCCAAAATGGGGTCACTTGTGGGGTAGTTATACTGCCCTGGCATTTTCCAGGGGCCCTAATGTGTGGTAAGTAGGTAAATGACCAGTGAAATCCAAAAGGTGCTCTTTGGAATATGGGCCCCTTTGCCCACCTAGGCTGCAAAAAAGTGCCACACATGTGGTATCTCCGTACTCAGGAGAAGTTGGGGAATGTTTTTTGGGGTGTCTTTTTACATATACCCATGCTGGGTGAGAGAAATATCTTGGCAAAAGACAACTTTTCCCATTTTTTTATACAAAGTTGGCATTTGACCAAGATATTTATCTCACCCAGCATGGGTATATGTAAAATGACACCACAAAACACATTCCCCACCTTCTCCTGAGTACGGAGATACCAGATGTGTGACACTTTTTTGCAGCCTAGGTGGGCAAAGGGGCCCACATTCCAAAGAGCACCTTTCGGATTTCACTCGTCATTTTTTACAGAATTTGATTTCAAACTCCTTACCACACATTTGGGCCCCTAAAATACCAGGGCATTATACCTACCCCACAAGTGACCCCATTTTGGAAAGAATAGACCCCAAGGTATTCGCTGATGGGCATAGTGAGTTCATGGAAGTTTTTATTTTTTGTCACAAGTTAGTGGAATATGAGACTTTGTATGAAAAAAAAAAAAAAAAAAAAAAATCATCATTTTCCACTAACTTTTGACAAAAAATAAAAAATTCTAGGAACTCGCCATGCCCCTCACGGAATACCTTGGGGTGTCTTCTTTCCAAAATGGGGTCACTTGTGGGGTAGTTATACTGCCCTGGCATTTTCCAGGGGCCCTAATGTGTGGTAAGTAGGTAAATGACCAGTGAAATCCTAAAGGTGCTCTTTGGAATATGGGCCCCTTTGCCCACCTAGGCTGCAAAAAAGTGTCACACATCTGGTATCTCCGTACTCGGGAGAAGTTGGGGAATGTGTTTTGGGGTGTCTTTTTACATATACCCATGCTGGGTGAGAGAAATATCTTGGCAAAAGACAACTTTTCCCATTTTTTTATACAAAGTTGGCATTTGACCAAGATATTTATCTCACCCAGCATGGGTATATGTAAAATGACACCCCAAAACACATTCCCCAACTTCTCCTGAGTACGGCGATACCAGATGTGTGACACTTTTTTGCAGCCTAGATGCGCAAAGGGGCCCAAATTCCTTTTAGGAGGGCATTTTTAGACATTTGGATACCAGACTTCTTCTCACGCTTTGGGGCCCCTAGAATGCCAGGGCAGTATAAATACCCCACATGTGACCCCATTTTGGAAAGAAGACACCCCAAGGTATTCAATGAGGGGCATGGCGAGTTCATAGAAATTTTTTTTTTTGGCACAAGTTAGCGGAAATTGATATTTTTTATTTTTTTCTCACAAAGTCTCCCGTTCCGCTAACTTGGGACAAAAATTTCAATCTTTCATGGACTCAATATGCCCCTCACGGAATACCTGGGGGTGTCTTCTTTCCGAAATGGGGTCACATGTGGGGTATTTATACTGCCCTGGCATTCTAGGGGCCCTAAAGCGTGAGAAGAAGTCTGGAATATAAATGTCTAAAAAATTTTTCGCATTTGGATTCCGTGAGGGGTATGGTGAGTTCATGTGAGATTTAATTTTTTGTCACAAGTTAGTGGAATATGAGACTTTGTAAGAAAAAAAAATAATAATTCCGCTAACTTGGGCCAAAAAAATGTCTGAATGGAGCCTTACAGGGGGTGATCAATGACAGGGGGGTGATCAATGACAGGGGGGTTGATCAATGACAGGGGGGTTGATCAATGACAGGGGGGTGATCAATGACAGGGGTGGTGATCAATGACAGGGGGGTGATCAGGGAGTCTATATGGGGTGATCACCACAGTCATTGATCATGCCCGTGTAAGGCTTCATTCAGACGTCCGGATGCGTTTTGCGGATCCGATCCATCTATCAGTGGATCCGTAAAAATCATGCGGACGTCTGAATGGAGCTTTACAGGGGGGTGATCAATGACAGGGGGGTAATCAATGACAGGGGGGTGATCAGGGAGTCTATATGGGGTGATCACCACAGTCATTGATCATGCCCCTGTAAGGCTTCATTCAGACGTCCGGATGCGTTTTGCGGATCCGATCCATCTATCAGTGGATCCGTAAAAATCATGCGGACGTCTGAATGGAGCTTTACAGGGGGGTGATCAATGACAGGGGGGTAATCAATGACAGGGGGGTGATCAGGGAGTCTATATGGGGTGATAACCACAGTCATTGATCATGCCCCTGTAAGGCTTCATTCAGACGTCCGGATGCGTTTTGCGGATCCGATCCATCTATCAGTGGATCCGTAAAAATCATGCGGACATCTGAATGGAGCTTTACAGGGGGGTGATCAGGGAGTCTTTATGGGGTGATCACCACAGTCATTGATCATGCCCCTGTAAGGCTTCATTCAGACGTCCGGATGCGTTTTGCGGATCCGATCCATCTATCAGTGGATCCGTAAAAATCATGCGGACGTCTGAATGGAGCTTTACAGGGGGGTAATCAATGACAGGGGGGTGATCAATGACAGGGGGGTGATCAGGGAGTCTATATGGGGTGATAACCACAGTCATTGATCATGCCCCTGTAAGGCTTCATTCAGACGTCCGGATGCGTTTTGCGGATCCGATCCATCTATCAGTGGATCCGTAAAAATCATGCGGACATCTGAATGGAGCTTTACAGGGGGTTGATCAATGACAGGGGGGTAATCAATGACAGGGGGGTGATCAGGGAGTCTATATGGGGTGATCAGGGGTGATTAGGGGTGATCAGGGGCTAATAAGGGGTTAATAAGTGACGGGGGGGGGGGGGGTGTAGTGTAGTGTAGTGGTGCTTGGTGGGACTTTACTGAGCTACCTGTGTCCTCTGGTGGTCGATCCAAACAAATGGGACCACCAGAGGACCAGGTAGCAGGTATATTAGACGCTGTTATCAAAACAGCGTCTAATATACCTGTTAGGGGTTAAAAAAAACACATCTCCAGCCTGCCAGCGAACGATCGCCGCTGGCAGGCTGGAGATCAACTCTCTTACCTTCCGTTCCTGTGAGCGCGCGCGCCTGTGTGCGCGCGTTCACAGGAAATCTCGCGTCTCGCGAGAGGACGCGCCGGCGCGTCCAGGAGGAATGAATCAACCACCTCCAGGACGCGTCTGTGCGTACAGCGGTCCGGAGGTGGTTAATAAGGGGGCCCCCAGATACCGGCCCCCCACCCTAAGTGAATGAGTATGGGGTACATCGTACCCCTACCCATTCACCTGCAAGAAAAGTGGTAAAAACACAAATAAACCACACAGTGTATTAAAATATTTTATTTTTCTGCTCCGGAGGCCGCCCCCTGTCTTCTTTATTAGCTCTTTTACCAGGGGGGGGCTCTTCTTCTTCCGATATCCCGACGGGTCTTCTCCGCTATCCGGGGGGGTCTTCTCAACTCTCCGGGGTTCTCCTTCTGTCTTCTCCTTCTGTCTTGTTGTCTCCTTCTGTCTTCTGTCTCCGGGGGGGGCTCTTCTTCTTCCGATATCCCGACGGGTCTTCTCCGCTATCCGGGGGGGTCTTCTCAACTCTCCGGGGTTCTCCTTCTGTCTTCTCCTTCTGTCTTCTCCTTCTGTCTTGTTGTCTCGGCGCACCCCGATTCTTCGTCTTCTCTTCTTGTTTTCGCCTCTCTCTGTTGTTGACTCGGCGCACCCCGGTTCTTCGTCTCGCGAGACTCGGCGCACCCCGATTCTTCGTCTCGCGAGACTCGGCGCACCCCGATTCTTCGTCTCGCGAGACGAAGAACCGGGGTGCGCCGAGTCAACAACAGAGAGAGGCGAAAACAAGAAGAGAAGACGAAGAATCGGGGTGCGCCGAGACAACAAGACAGAAGGAGAAGACAGAAGGAGAAGACAGAAGGAGAACCCCGGAGAGTTGAGAAGACCCCCCCGGATAGCGGAGAAGACCCGTCGGGATATCGGAAGAAGAAGAGCCCCCCCCGGAGACAGAAGACAGAAGGAGACAACAAGACAGAAGGAGAAGACAGAAGGAGAACCCCGGAGAGTCGAGAAGACCCCCCCGGATAGCGGAGAAGACCCGTCGGGATATCGGAAGAAGAAGAGCCCCCCCCCGGAGACAGAAGACAGAAGGAGACAACAAGACAGAAGGAGAAGACAGAAGGAGAACCCCGGAGAGTTGAGAAGACCCCCCCGGATAGCGGAGAAGACCCGTCGGGATATCGGAAGAAGAAGAGCCCCCCCCTGGTAAAAGAGCTAATAAAGAAGACAGGGGGCGGCCTCCGGAGCAGAAAAATAAAATATTTTAATACACTGTGTGGTTTATTTGTGTTTTTACCACTTTTCTTGCAGGTGAATGGGTAGGGGTACGATGTACCCCATACTCATTCACTTAGGGTGGGGGGTCGGTATCTGGGGGCCCCCTTATTAAAGGGGGCTCCCAGATTCCGATAAGCCTCCTGCCCGCATACCCCGACAACCAACGGCCAGGGTTGTCGGGAAGGGGCCCTGTCCTCATCAACATGGGGACAGGGTGCTCTGAGGTGGGGGGGCCGCAGTGCGCCCCCTGCCCCAGAGCACCCAACCCCCCATGTTGAGGGCATGCAGCCTGGTACGGCTCAGGAGGGGGGTGGGCGCTCGCTCGTCCCCACTCCCTTCCTGGCTGGCCGGGTAGCGTGCTTTGGATACGGGTCTGGTATGGATTGTAGGGGGACCCCTACGCCGTTTTTTTCGGCGTAGGGGGGGGCTCTCCTTACAACCCATAACAGACCTAAGGGCCCGGTATGCTCCTGAGGGCGGGACCCAGGTCGGATTTTTATTTAAATCCGGCGGGGACTTCCCCCTCAGGATTCATAACAAACGCCGCACACGTGTAGAATTGGCGGGAATCCAAGTCGGATCTCCCGTCGCTTCTATGACGCGCTTGCTGGGATGTGCTGTCGCTATCCCAGTGAGTGCGAGATCTCGGCACCACGTCGCCGAGTATCAGCGCGACGCTGTCGTGCTGAAAACACAATCTCACAAACACCTACTGTACTTGCCAGAATTTTGCCAACCTTTTCTCCCTCTGAGGCTAAACAGATCCCTTGAAAAAGTAATTCTTTCCTACTTCTGTCCATTTGATGTGCCTTTAACTTTTCTTGTTGCTCCTCCCATGTTTTCCTATTATAATCCGTAGGGTATGTTATACAAGTTATTCTTGTTTCTTCTACTTTTTTTTCCAGTGCGTTACCTATTTCTCTAGTACTCTTTTTCCAATGATTCACCTTTTTGAAGAGCAATCCTCTCAGATATGCCTTGGCAGTATCCCAGTCAATTAACCTGCTAGCAGTATCATTATTCTCCAAAAAAAAATTTTTTAATTCTTCCATTATAGTCTGTTTATCTGGGATCATCGTTAAACCAGTGGGAGTTGAACTTAAATGGTAGCAAAATATTTGTTTTAATCAAATCTAATTCCATTACCACTGCACTGTGGTCTGATAAAGCCATTGGCAAATACTTTATCTTAATCCTATCTTGGGACATTAGATTTTTGTTTTCCAGGAACACACTGCTATTCTCTACAGCAACACATAACACATCCCCTACACACTTCACCCACTGTGAACAAACTCATGGGTGAAACATGTAGGTGGACTTATGGGTGGGCCTTATGGGCATACTCACCGTCGGACCCTGGGCCCCAGACCTTGAGCTGTGTAAAGGGCCCCAAAAAATGGAGCTGCTTCCCGTTCTCCCAGAACATTGATTTTTGTGACCACAGTTACAGCCTCCAGAGAGCCTGTTCTACAGAAGACCAGTGGAGCCAGACTGCAGCTAGAGCCCATCATCATCCTCATCTGGTTGTAAGGAGGCAATCCAGTATATTATTCCTGGCACTAATCTCTAATTTACCTCCCATTAAAGGGACACTATAGTCCCCAGAACCACTGCAGCTTAATGTTCTGGATCCAGTGGACCATCACACCAGCGACACCCTGGATGAGGTAGGACCAGATTTTATTAGGACTGGGTGAGTGTAGTCATGCATTGGGCTTAGGGCTCTTTAACACGAGCGGATGCCATGCGGGTAAACAAGAAAATGGCGTTGTGCTGGACTGCTGGTATAATTACACAATGCTATGGGGCTGGTATGTAATTTTTTTCCAGGGCTGGTTTTCATACCCAGTCCGGCCCTGCTGATTTAAAAGGGTTGATACTACTGATGGGTGTTCTTTAAAGGCTGGTGCACATCATAGAGTACATTGTCTTCAGTACAGGAACCATTTACCGCATCTCAGTAAAAAATAAGACATAAATAAATAAAAAAAAGCTTCACTATCACTTTAAGGTTTAGCCTTGTGAACAGATACTGGCGAGATAAACCCGATTTCTGGTGGTTTTTACGGTGTCCTCTCAAGGCTCATTAGCACAGATGCTTGGATGGTAAAACAAGATAAAGCTGAAGATGAAGACCCCAGCCAAGAACGAGAACATAATGTTACTATGTACAGTTTAGTAATTTTGCCCACACAGCACAATAAGAGAAAAAGCCTGTAAAATATATTCTTGCAAATGGCTGGAAATTTCTCTTAAAGGTCCAGTAAATAATCCAATTAACATGGGTCTGGATGAAAAAAAGTGGATTCTTTTACTTTCTTTACATAACTTTACAGTATTGGATGAGAATATTCTTGCGAATGATACTTTTGAGCTTTTGACTGCACTTACAGATGTAGCAGAGTTTAGTCTGCGATGTAACAGTGATTAGTATGCCTTGCAAGGGCCTAACTACAGAGGCTGAAGAATTAAAGGGGAGCTTTCGAGATTGGTGATCAAAACTGAGCAGAAATCTTCCCCTCCCCCAACCGCCAATAATACCACATGTACTATATCAGGCATTTTTACACATGTAATAACCACGGAGGTTAATAGGGTTATTTAACCCCTGTAATCCCCCCCAAAATGCCCGGGCACCACATACAGGTGATACTTACCCTGTTCTCTGGCACCCGATCCAAGCATGGCCGCTGCTGCATCTCCCCGCCGCACGGATCAAAACATCCGGTGATGGGGGCAGCCAATAGCAGGCCATGACGGGGACGAATCTCCCTAGCGTCACCCGCAATGCTAAGGAGGTTCGACCCCGTCGCGGCCTGCTATTGGTTGCCCCACCCCGTTGCAGGATGTTTTCATCCGTGCGGTGATCAGGTGCGACGTAGGTGCCAGGGAGCTGGGTAAGTATAACCTGTATGAAGTGTCCGGGTATTTTGGGGTACATTATAGGAGTATAATCATATAAACATAATCATTAAAAGGAGTCACTCCATGAAGAATACTGTTTCGAGTTAAATCCAACTAAAAAAAATTTGTACTTATAATTAATTTAAAAAAAACTGCAGCATCTTCTCTACTTGTCAGAGGAAATACTGAGCGAGGGCAGTTGCAGTAAGGCCGTTTTCACTTCTCTTGAGAAGCAGAGAAGACCCCGCAGCTTCAGAAGCAGCCATCACACCAGGGATCCCTCCACGTGCCTAAAAGAGGCCGGGCTCAGCATGTGTGTCCATCTCAGTGCGCTTCCTGAAAGCCTGTTCAATGGAAACAACAGGTGGCGCCATTCTAACATTATTCCCAGAATATTTTGGGGATAGAACAGTTATTTTTAAGAAATGTAAATACAAACTTTTTACAATTACGGGCTCGATTAAAGGGGGTTGTCCAACAAAAAACATTCAGCATTTTACACCTGGATCTAAAAACTTTTGTAATGGCATGCACTTAATATAGCCAGTGAGTTATTCAATAAAATCTAGCTGTATAGCGCCACCTGCTGTTCCTTCTTCTTCTCCATCCACCTCAGTAATATCACTGAGGTGGTCACACATGCTCAGTTCTATCCTTCAACTGCCAACAGCCATACCTACTGTTAGAAGCTGTGACACTTACTGGAAAAGAGATGCTGCAGACAGGACACACCCTTTAAGAAATGTGCAGTACATCCCCACTGAAAACACGATTCTTTGCCTGACAACCCCTTTAACACCTAAGTTCTAAGAGTAGGCATAACATCTTCAATGAGGCCCAGCAGCCAAAAGGGCTACCTTCCCTGGAGTTTTCAAGTGCATTTGTGGTCAACACTGAGATGACAAAATTCTCCACCTTCCTTCTCCTGGAATGGGTAGAATAATCATCTGGGCCGCTTCATTCTGGCTTCTCCCCACCTCTAGCAACCTATCAATCTAGCCAAACTAGGTAAAGAGATGATGGAGGGGAGCCACCTAGATAACGCTTCTCCTGGGCGGCTTCCCTCTGGCTTGAACCCACTCCGGTCAACTAGGGAGGGATCTGTTAATCTAGCCAAGCTGAGCAGAGAGATACCCAGATGACTCTTCTCCCTGTTCCTTCTGCAATGTTTTGGAGAATAGCACAAATGTTGAAACCAGGGACCTAGTTGGTACTTCATGCTGCCTGTGGTTTGGACAGCATGGATCTCCTGACAGCTTCCTTTTAATACCTAGTATCTATGGGCAGTGTCGGACTGGGGTACCTAGGGCCCACCAGTGTAACTGATTCTGGGGGCCCACCTTAGGGCTCCTGCACACAAACATACATATGGCAGAATTCAGGCTACTTTCACACTTGCAGTAGCAGGGTCCGGCAGGATGTTCCAGATGGGGAACAGGTTGCCGCATCCGTGCTAACGCTAGCCCACCGTGCCGCCGGAAGTCCTCTGTAGTTTTTGTCCGGCCGCCTCTGGACACGTTTGCCATGCTGCGGCCAGACCTCTGGCGGCACGGTGGGCTAGCGTAAGCACGGATCTGGCAGACTGTTCTCCCACTGGAATAGCCTTCCGGACCCTGCTAGCGCAAGTGTGAAAGTAGCCTTACACATATATGGATATCCTGCTCTTAAGTCAGTCAGAAACAAGACACATGCAGTTCCTATCACACATAGGAAACACGCAATGCACGCACCAAGACATTTTTTGCCTAACCCTATTAAGTGTAGCACACTTAAAGGGGCAGCCTCACTTCAACAAATAGCATTTATTATGTAGAGAAAGTTAATGTTAATTCAAGGCACTTACTAATGTATTCTGATTCTCCATATTGTCTCTTTTCCATCACATTATACACAGCACGTATCCGTGGTTACGACCACCCTCCAATCCAGCAGCGGTGGCCGTGCTTGCACACTATAGGTAAAGGTGTTGGCCTATGCACACTTCCAGCCTTTCCCTATAGTGTGTAAGCACGGCCGCCGCTGCTGGATTGCAGGGTGGTCGTAACCACGGATACGTGCTGTGTATAATGTGATGGAAAGGAGGCAATATGAATAATAACAATACATTAGTATGTGCCTTGTATTAACTTTCTCTACATGATAAATGCCATTTACTGAAGGGAGACAAACCCTTTAACCCCTTTAAGCATAAATGTCTGGCATGAAATGTATCAAATCTTAACCTCCTCAGATTGCACATCATCTACAGTATATTTGAAAGGGTTATCCTACCATAATGACCTATCGCCTATCTACAGGATAGGTGATAAATATCAGATTGCTGGCGGTCTGACTGCTGGAACACCCACTGATCATGAAAAAAGGGGTCCTGAGACATTCAATTACATTATCTATGTACACAAGTGTCTTAAAGGGGTCCTCTCACTTCAGTAAGTCAGATTTATCATGTAGAGAAAGTTAATACAAGGCACTTACTAATGTACTGTGATTTTCCAGATTGCCTCCTTTGCTGGCTGGATTCAATTTTCCATCACATTATACACTGCTCGTGACGTCATCAGTGATTAAATGGATGAGTTGAGTATGTCATTTTTTGTTTTAACTCCTGATAGGCTGAATGTAAATCTCAGCACTCAACTCGGCACCTGAGGGGGTTAAATGACGAGGGGGGGCGTGATCCCTGTTTCCCGTCATTGCACCCGCTCCATACAATGAATGCAATTCATTACAAAGATAATTCGGAACTAACCGAATTTCTTGACAAAGCTCTGTCCTTGTCGAAGTTTGGCGAAGAAGCCGAATCGAATTTTTGAAAATTTCGCTTATCACTAATTGTAATCATAACCGTTCCATTTCTTGAACGCTTCTGATAACGATGGAGAAGGGGCCACATATCTACTTGTGTAGTCCTGTTCACACAATCAGGTGTTCTGTTCCTAGCTATTGTAAATAAAATATTTTCATTAGAATGTAGGATGCCCGATGCCTATTCCTTACAAAGCTTTTTTGTCCCTATGGCTCCATTGTTGCTGGATACAACTAGGGAACAGTTTTAGGAGGAGAACTGCAGGAGCTGCGTACACTACAAACAGCAGTTAAAACAACAATGTCCCCACAGTCACAATCTGGTAACTGTGATTAACATTTATCTTGAACTACACAGCGACAGATTATTTTTTTTGTGCTGCATTTTGTAAAGACTAAAGAAAACAATAAAGACTCAATATTTTTGGAAGTAATCAGAAATGTTTCATCTTGATAACAATTATGCCATAAACTTGTTTAATCAGAATCAGCAGAATCAGCACACAGCAAGCGCTTTTATCAAGGTAAATTCACCAAAAACAAAAATGCACAGAAAAACATAAAAAAATTAAAAAGATTTCAAATCAAATATGCCATGTAAAGGGAGGAAATCATAATTCTTAACAGGTTTTTTTCTTTTTTCAGGATAAGACAAACGGCTCATCATTTTTCCATTTACTTGAGCAGGGGAAGACCCAAGAGACCACACAGTGTAATACAAAAATATTTCAGCAACTCGAAGACCAAGACTCATGAACACAACCACACTGATCAGCGTGGATCCAGCTTCTCACATCCATCCACGTGCAAAATATCATATTTCACAGGGCTAGTCAAATGGATGGCCAACCATATGAAATATGGATGGCTCAAGTCCACCAGATCAAGGGTCACTGTTTGTGAGTAGTGATGAGCGGCATAGGCAATATTCGTTTTCGCAATATTTCGCGAAATTTCGGCATCATATTCATAATAAATTAGCAAATTCTAGAATTTGTGATCTCGTCATTATTTTCGCGATTGCGAAAATCGACACTAATGATGCGCATATTTTTTGTACAACACATGCAACTTCACATTTTATCAGGTCTGAGTAGATATTACTGATTGGTGCACTAAGTATTGTTGTGACATCACAGCACTATGTCTGTAGCATGTATGTATGGACATCAGAGAAACAGTAATTCCTATCACACTACCTAACACCCTGCACTGGAACCTATCAGCTCCACTATATAACTAACTAACCTACACCGACTATCCCCACTAACTATCTGTATCATATATATGAACTAACTAACTATCTAATGTAACTGGATAAGGAATAGGATCCAGATGAAAGCACAGAGCACAGCAATGTCACTGCTCTCTCTCAGAACTGCAAAATACTGCAGAAAATGGCTGCTGGGGAGGTTCTTATATAAGGTGTAAGGGGTAGGCAACTTTCCTATTGGTTGCTAGGGATGTTGCTAAGCTCTGACAAAGATATTGCAGCCTTCTCATTGGCCCACAAGCAAAAAGAGAGGTTCCTGATGAAAAAAAAATCTAGAATATTTGCGATTACGAATATATAGCTCTATATTCTACATCTTTGCGAATTCTCGAAGTGCTGATATTCACGATAAAAATTTGCGATTAGAATATTCACGATCAGTGTTGATCGTGAATATTCTAATCGCAAATTTTTTGTTGTTGTGAGCAACTGACCTCTCTAGCTCATAGAAAGAGGTCCTTAGTTGGGACCATCCCTGGATGTTTTGGGGTTGTCCCAGGGGCAGGTCAGGAGAGTGCCAAAGAGGGACAGGGCAGTTCCAGGGTCAGAATTAAATATTCCAGAATATGCTAGCAAACATGAAAATTTTAGATTGCCCAAAATGAGCATGTTAATTCTATGGAGGCTTAAAGGCTATGTACACCTTTGGAGGCCATTTATATAATTACATTTTACTCATTTTTGGCTAAAAATCATTCTTTCAATTGGCCTTTATTAAAAATATTAAGCTGTTCTGTCACAAAGAGTTAACTGTTTTTCTAAATGTGTGACTGATACTCACTTTGTGCCGGTCATCTAATAACCCTTATAGCCAGTGCTTGAAGTGGGCCGGAACGCGGCGGTACTCAGTACCGCCACTTCCAAAAATTGCCCTGGAGAGTACCAGCACCTCTCCGTGCGCCCAGTACGTGGGTTTCCGGTACCGGAGCGCAGCGGAGAGCTGGCAGTATCTCCTCCCTAATGTCGTTGGCTGGGCAGCTAGTGGAAGGGGGCGGGTCGTTGCAGAGTACGGCTCAGGCTGGCGCAGGCAGGGAGTTGACCTCACGTTAGGTGACGTCAACTCCTTCCCGCGCGCCTGTGACTGAGGAGCGATCAGTGCGGCGACCAGTGACTGGTCCTCCTTGGAGTCAGGAGTCGGACGGTGCAGCAAAGAACATCGACTTTGCTTTGGAATCCAACTTCTGAAGAGTACTGGTGAGTGACAGGCACCCCCCCTCCCCCCACACACATTAGTTCCTCTCTGTACCAGTACCCCCCCCCCCCCCCTGGCAGGGGGGTACTGGTACAGAGAGGAATTAATGTGTGTGATGAGGGGGGGGGGGGGGGGGTCTGATGTGCAGGGGGGTACTGGTACAGAGAGGAACGAATGTGCGGTGGTGGGGGGGGGGGTACTGGTACATAGAGGAACTAATATATATGTGTCTGATGGGTGGGTCTGATGTGTAGGGGGCCCCTGCACATCAGACCCCCCCATCACACACATATATATTAGTTCCTCTATGTACCAGGACCCCCCCCCCCACCACCGCACATTCGTTCCTCTCTGTACCAGTACCCCCCTGCACATCAGACCCCCCCCCCCCTCATCACACACATTAGTTCCTCTCTTTACCAGTACCCCCCCCCCCACCACCACCACACATTAGTGCCTCTCTGTACCAGTACCCCTCTGCACATCAGACCCCCCATCACACACATATATATTAGTTCCTCTATGTACCAGTACCCCCCCCCCCCACCACCGCACATTCGTTCCTCTCTGAACCAGTACCCCCCTGCACATCAGCCCCCCCCCTCATCACACACACACACACATTAATTCCTCTCTGTACCAGTACCCCCCTGGCAGGGGGGTACTGGTACAGAGAGGAATTAATGTGTGTGTGTGTGATGAGTGGGGGGGGGGGGTCTGATGTGCAGGGGGGTACTGGTACAGAGAGGAACGAATGTGCGGTGGTGGGGGGGGGTACTGTACTGGTACATAGAGGAACTAATATATATGTGTGTGATGGGGGGGTCTGATGTGCAGGGGGGGGGAGCACCGGCGCCTAATAGAGTACCGGCACCTCTTTTGGCCCACTTAAAGCACTGCTTATAGCTAAACTAGTGAGAGGTCATAAACACTTATTTAAGCTACATTCTTATCAGTACGATAAGAACTGACCTTTAATGAGTGTTTATAAGGTCAGAGATAAGGAGCCCTCCAGCTCCTGGTCTGACGGAAAAGACAGAAAATCCAAAGGGTGCTACTAGGGCATCTCAGCTCTGTACAGAAAAAAAGGATGCAATATTTGTAATAAAGACCAATTTAAAAAATTATTTTTAGCTGAAAATGAGTACAATGCAATAATTTAAAAAATTGCCCCCAAAGGTGTACATAGCCTTTAAGGAAACAACCACTTCTAGAAAAAGGTGGGAAGATAAATAGATCCTTTCTGATCTATGTTTCACCCAACATCAGTAACTGTCTCGTATACATTTGGCCATGATCTTTAAGGTCATCTTTAGGACAGTACAGATGGTATGGTAGTCAGGGGCCCAGG
This sequence comes from Bufo bufo, assembly GCF_905171765.1. Classification (NCBI taxonomy): domain Eukaryota; kingdom Metazoa; phylum Chordata; class Amphibia; order Anura; family Bufonidae; genus Bufo; species Bufo bufo. Next base: position 48,994,168 of record NC_053394.1, read on the forward strand.
AAAATGTGACTAATATAGATGAGCTCTCCTAAATATCCATTGGCAAGCTAATGTGTTTGAGGACCCCCTGACCTTCCTCCTATGGCAGATGTCAGACGCAACGAGGACTCAGTGTTTGATTCAACTTGCCAGGTAAGTCGCTGTCAGTGGTGTCTAGGTAGAAGGCTAAGGGAAATAACTGCCGGGGAAATTAGCAATTTTGAGAATTTTTCTTATACCAGGTAATTCGTTTTGTGAATTTTCTGAATTAAAATTTAAGTTTTAGTGTTTTTGTTAAAAAAAGATTGCTATTATTTTAAGGTAGCATATTTTCAGTTTTTTAATAACAGCTCCACTCATATATTAGCATAACTCTCAAATTGCAGTATCTGGCAAGGAAACAAGTCTACATAGTAAGTGTGATTGTGTATGTTCTGAACAATGCCTTTATTTTACCAACTGTCATGAGCAAAAACAAAACATATGAGGCAGCGAGTCCACAGAAGTCACATTATTGATGGCATTGTTTTATATTCAACCTATTGAAACATTGTCTAAACATCTCCATGGCAACAAAGTGAGCAGCAAGTCCTGGCAATGCGTGCAAAAAAACAAAAAAGCCTTTAGCGGACAGGATAACTGCTAATAATTAGCTTTTATTCTCTCCATTTGCAAAACAATGACAACCCTCAGAAATAGATAGTCTATCGTCTAAACAAGACATGAGGGGCGGAGGAACAAAAACTGCTGCACAATAATCATGTTAATTTAAATGAGAACCTCGAGTTATGGAATCCCTTTAACTCAGGAGACGCAAGTGAATTTTTAACCCTTTAGTGACATAATGTCTATCTGTCATAACTTTTTTATTTTTTATTCAATTTAGCTTTAAGAGACCTGGAATGTTGTTGTTGAGTTGTAGTTTTTTTTTTTTTTAGGAACCATTTTGGGGTTTGTATACTGTATTTAGTAACTTTCATTATAGAATGTGTCGGCAGATAAGAACCATTTGGCCCATCTAGTCTGCCCAATAATTATGTTATTATTTTAAGAGGAAAGAAAAAAACAGCAATTAAAACAATATTTTGTGGGATTTATTTTGATTGCGCTCACCATTTGGTATAAATAACATGCTAACTTGATTCTATGGGACACTATGATTATGATATTACCAATGCCAAATTTGTATATTTTTATATTTTTTTCTTGTCTCCCATCAGCCTATCAGCTACCCCATTGCTTTAATTCTTCATATCTCAAGCTAAGTAGCCACGGACATGGTCTTGTTTTAAAGCTGACAATCTAAGCTTTAAAACAAGACTCAGCATAATCTCCACTACTCTGGGAGATATAGCTCTTTGAAATCAGTTCAGGGGTGAAAGCAGCTTCACCTTCAGCTGCTATCTCTCCCGACCAAATTTTTAACAGCCAGATAATGCTGTGATTCTTGTTTTAAAGCTTACACTGTCAGCTTTCAAACAAGTTCAGGCCCATATCTCTGGCTGCTACTGATCCTAAGATATGAGGGGTTCACCTGGAGCAATTGTTTCAAAGCCCAAGCAGAACTGGGAAAAACTGTTTAGGGGTTAAAAAGCATAAAATTTTAGCAGACAGGCTGCTGTAAATGAGCACAAACAGAAGATACATGCACAGAAAATAGAACTGCATTGCAGCAAGTATAGAATAATTATAATCTACAAGCAAATAAACGACAAAAGAAAGTAACAGAAAGTAACATAATTAAAGATGTTTTCCAGGTCTTTCGATGCCAGTGACATTACGTTTATCAGTGAAGTGGCCTATGTGCAGCTCAGTCCCATTCAAGTGAATAGGGCTGAGCTGCAATACCAAGCACACCTGCTATACTGCACTGTGCATGATATGCTATGAGGAGGCTGTGGCTTCCTTCAAACACTTAAAGGGGTTGTCCGAGTTTTTTTTATTGTTCTTTCTATGTTCCTAGCTAGGCAAATGTAACAGCTTTCCAATTAACTCACTTTATCTGCAGTGCCTGGTTTCTCAGATCTCACTGAGGGTCACATGACCTGTGATGTCAGCTTCTCTCCCTGCTCTGAAAAAGTTAGTTTACAAGCCTGTAAAAGAGACGTCACTGTGCTGGCCACGCCCCCTTCACTGCCGTCTGCTCTCTCCTAGGATTCTTAACCCCTTCAGCTGCAGAGACTGGGTAGCTGCAGCAGTGACAATTCTGGGCACAGGAGCTGACAGACTAGAGAGAGCATTGCACAAGAAGGTAGGGGGAAGATCCTGTGTGTATTAGCAGTGTCATTATACAGCTGGGACTTGTAGTTCTACACTTACAAGTTGCTGTTTTCTCCCAGCACTCAGGGAAGCTCTTGTATCCACTCCCTTAGCAGTGTCATTATACAGCTGGGACTTGTAGTTCTACACTTACAAGTTGCTGCTGATTCTCCTAGCAGGCAGACATGTCTCTCAGTGCAGCTCTTGTATTCACTCCCTTAGCAGAGCAGGGGGAGGGGCAGAGATTGTTTTTATTGCATGTAAACAAAGGGCCAGAAAAGAACCAGGGAAATGAGGAAATATATATTTTTTTTTTTGCATAAAACTTGCTTAGTTTAGTTATATATTGTTGCCCATCAGATTTTCAGTGCTATATTTTTTTTTTTCATAACTCGGACAACACCTTTAATCAGCTAGACCCCCACTGATCTGATATTGATGGCCTATTCTGGGGATATATACTCTGGAGAACCACTTTAACTACAAAAATGTTCTTTGATTTATTCCTAGTCTTTATTTCGTCGGTGGGGGGTCCGGCCCCTGCCGATCAGCAGTTTGAGAAGGCATTGATGTCCCTGTGAGCGCCGCAGCTTTCTCACAGCTTTTCCTAGGCTAGTGACGTCACGTTCATCTGTCACATGGCCTAGGGCAGGGATGGGCAAACTCGGCCCTCCAGCTGTTGTAAAACTACAATTCCCATCATTCCCAATCTGCCTACAGCTATCAGCCTACAGCAGGGCATGATGGGATTTGTAGTTTTAAAACAGCTGGAGGGCCGAGTTTGCCCATCCCTGGCCTAGGGGCAGCTCAGACCCATAGAAGTGAATGGGGCTGAGCGCGATATCAAGCACAGCTGCTATACAATGTACGGTGCTGTGCTTGGTAAGCTGCAAGAAGACCGCGGCGCTCACAGAAGCGCTGGTGCCATCTCGAACAGCTGATCGGCGGGGGTCCCGGGTGTCGGACCCCCACAGATCAGATACTGATGGTGTATTCTGAGGATAGTTCATCAGTATTAAGATCTTGGAAAACCTTTTTAAATAGTTCTCAACAGCTGGCGTCTACGTCAATGGTCACAGAATACTGATGACATACATATCAGTAAATTTACCAGAAAGCCACTTTACAAAGGTAGAATAAGCACAGTATTGCAACCTGTCCATTCACTTTATTGGGACTGAATGGGATGAGATGCAGTACCAGGCAGGTACTCATACAGGCAGGCTACTATGCCTGGCTAAACAATGAATGAGATGCAAGAGGACCCATTTTCCTCAATTGTATGACCTTCTATGACTGTTGGGACAATACACATAGAGAGGAAAACCCTTGCTCGGCCTTCTCTCTTCAAGGGCCCTGTTGACTGTCCCGACAGTATGTACCCCCTTGCTAACAGTTTAGCAAACACTGAATCTAAGTCCCGTATCTGTGACAAAGATAAATGAGAATTGTCATCATTCTACAGATCTGCAGAAAACTTGTACAAAGACAGTACAGGAGATTTATTAATAAAACTACTATAAAGGAGGATATGGTGGAGTTGCCCATAGCAAGGAATTTTGGTCCTCTTTCATTTTCCAGTCTTAGAAAAATGACAGGAGTAATCTTATCAGCCACTGTGGGCAACAACAGTCTCATCAAAGATTTATTTCTACAGGTGAATGTACATGTAACTGTAGCCATGAGGCTTTTTTTTTCACGTTTTATCTTTTCTTCTAAATTTAGTGAATGATAAAGCCAGTCAACGCCTTACTAAAGAAAGAACGAAAACAACTTAAACCACAGAGAATAAAATCTACGAAGAGTGAAGACTAAGTGAGCAACGTTCAACCCCTGAGCAGAAAAATAGAAGATTCTCTGACCTATCATTTATGTGCCAGTGTATAGTGGATATGTCATAGAAGTCTGAGCTGTTGCAGCCTGATCTCTGGCATCACCGTCAGTCCTGAGGATTGGGGTGACCATACCTGGTGCAGAGGTGGCAACACCAAAGTCTATGGGAAATGTGAAAACAGTCTAGTTTCACACATACGGCACAGCAATCCGTCGGGATGGTCCGGCCTCCAGGGGTTCTCGGGATCCGGCATAGCCAGATAGTGCTGCGTGCCCACAGGATCCCATGGTCTATAATGGGAACCAACGGGGATCTAGCAATGCCAGGATTTGGCCGGTCAAAAATTGCTAAACAAGATGATTTATGTCTGGCCGATTTATACCAGAAAAAGTCTGTTTTCTCTCCAATTCCCATTATGGTCAATGGGTTTTGGCGGGCAAGCGGCATTATCCAGCTATGCCAGATCCAGATCCACTGCCGGAACAGTCTGCTCAATTGCTCTTCCGCATCTGTGAAAGTAGCCTAATAATATGTTCACTTGGCTGTTTCCATATTTTCAACAGACTATCACCCTCTAACAGGCTATATCTGGTGAAATTGGGTAACAGCCCATTTAAAAGAATATGTCGATGTTCAAGACACAGTGAATTCAAGAATGTGCGATATAATTTGGCAGCATGAAATAGTCCAAAAATCACTAAGGGACCAATGTGTTATCAGTGTCTACAAGGAGTGACCAAATCTGATCTTTGTCAATTATGAGTAAGGCAATCTGCTAAGTAACCGGAGACAAGAACATTTGGCAGCCAGGAGGACACCGCTGGCATGCCCCTTTTTTCTGATGTCCCAGTACATAGTGAGAGTAATCACAGTTAGGTGTTCTTGCATGGCAAGACCACTTTCTGTTATCTCACATATATATTCTTATTATTATTATAGCCAAATTTACCACCCTAACTCCTCCCACAGTTTTTACACTACATAGACAGTAATATACCAAAATAGTTCACGAAATATCTGCGTTTTTGTGGCGAAATTGGTCCCATAGGAATGAATGGCGGAATGTTCAAAACTAGAATGTGAGCTGACAAAAGCTAGAGTGTGAACAGAAAAATCAGGACATGATTTCTAAACTGCCACCACTATACTTCGCTGTAGGATTTATAATTTTCAAACTACAACCGTTTGAAGATGGCAACCGCCAGTGAAGTGAGCAAGTTGGAACAGTTTGTATTTAACCGCTCTTCTCTGCCCTTGCTGTAGAGTGAGTTGCCATAGGAACCCAGGTGTGTGAGCAGCCAGCAGAGTGACAAAAACTAGAGGGTGAGCTGAAAAATCAGGACATGATTTCTAAACTGCCACCACTCCCTCATTTTCAAGCCTACCTACAAAAATCGGCTGCTAATGTTTTTTATAAATGTATGTTTTATTGTAACTGTGAAGCACTTTGGGCAACAACATTGCAATTAAATGTGCTATATAAATAAATAAATAAAAGTTGAAATGCATTTCTCACTCTATCAAGCTTGCCATGTGCACTTTTTAAATTTAATCAATCAATTGATTAGTGTAATGTTTACTATCTTTACTCACTCCAAACACTCCACACAGTTACTCTGCCCACTCCATAAAGTTACTCTGCCCAGTCCAACCTTTCCACAGTTACTCCAGCCACTCCAACCACACAACAGTTACTTAAGCCACTCCACCCAGTTACTCCGCCCACCCCAGTTGTAGACTACTGGTGGAGGCAAGAACACTTCACACAATTTCCCCAGAAAATGTAGCTTTTCTAGTTACTGTTCTATCCAACTCTATACCAGAGTATATATTAAAGGGTTTGTTCCGCGATTTTTTTTTACCATTTTTCAAACCAACACCTGGATCTGAATACTTTTGTAGTTGGATGTAATTAAAAATTTAGTACAGCTACTGAGTTATTCAATAAAATGTATCAGCATAGCATCACCTGCTGTGGTCGCACATGCTCAGTTAAAATCTTTAACTGTCACTAACAGTATCTTCTCTGAGAATCTATGGCAGTTACAGGGAAAGAGCTGTGGCAAAAAGGACATACCCCCGAGAAAGGGTACACCCCCTGAGCTGCCAGTCTAAAGAAAATCTAGCAGAACAATTGGAGCAATAAATGGGGAGATTTCTGGATCCATGTGAGGTACAGGGCTGGTTCGAGCTTTGTTAGAAAGAGATTGTCATGTACTGTATGATGTCTGGTTTTATTTTTTATTTTTTACATCAATCATGGCATAACCCCTTTAACCATTCCGCAGGGTATAAGACCCGTATCAGCCCAAATCATTGTTCAATACACACTAGTCCCTAAATGATTTGCCAATAAGCATTTCACTTAGAAAGGACATGACCCAATCAGTAGACTCTTGGCTCACGCGGCACTTCATTAAATATGTCATTTCCATTGCATCTTTTGAAGGAGGCTCAAGTTCCCTTTTCTAATAAAGAGAAAACATTATACATTTTCCACTTATTGTACAGTGATCTGCATGCTGAGCCTTGCCTGCTATGTTCAATGATGTGCTGCTTACATTTAGCGTATACTGTATTTATTTTACTTTTTTAATACAGCCTGGCCAGTATTAAATGCGAGGTTATATCATTCATAATATTATTTCTTTTTTCTTTTTCAGTCTTCAGACTATGTTAGAAACAGCCAACCCACTCTGATAATTGGATCTGGGGTCTTACAATCCTCCCACCTGTTGTAATATAGAGGAAATGTATCTTTATTATGTCAAACAAATAACAATGTATCATCCAGACAATTATGGTCCTTTCAGCTAGGTTACTAAGGCAGGGTCAATGATTCCAGCAGTGCGGGGTATGCAGCACACCTCACATATTTTGTGACCCCTAAAATTTCTACGTAGCAACTGCTCCAGAGCACAGATCCACAACCAGTGACTCCGGAGATGTAGTTGGAGCTCCAACCCCAAATCACTCCTGTTTTGCTATCAGCTGCAAATACTATTAGCTGCAATGACTCTGGAAATATTATTCCATCAAGGTCGATAGTGAATGGACAGCGGTACATTATCCGTTAGGCAAAGTGAGAGCTTCAACCCAAGCAGCACACTTCCCTGCCTGCAGGTGGGTAGAATTGTGATAGACATACAGTTCATCATATCAACTGTACTGCAAAGATATAAAACAAAAGACCTAGTGACTGGTAAATGACATCTTGGAAAATCTGGTCTCTGACAATCAAATTCAAAACGTGAGATCAATAAACAATTATTATGTAAGAAGGTCTTGATAGTCTCTTATGAGCACACAGATTAGTAGTTATAGTTTCTTATGGGCACACAGCTTGGTGGTTATAATCTCTTATGGGCACACAGCTTGGTGGTTATAATCTCTTATGGGCACACAGCTTGGTGGTTATAATCTCTTATGGGCACACAGCTTTGTGGTTATAATTTATTATGGGCACAGTCACTTATGGGCACAGTCTCTTATGGGCACTAGGAATGAGCGAAACCTGTGGAAGTTCGGGTTCACCAAGTGGTGAGCGCAGTGACATCATTGCGCACATCGCAGGACCTTTGGCAGGTCCTGCTGAAGAAAGATAGAAGAGACTACCTCTGCATCGCGATCAAGTGAATGAGGTGAGTTGTTTTCTGTTTCTGTTTTTAACCCCTAAATGGCCATATTCTTTTGCATTCTGTCTTCAGAATTGTATTATTTTCCGATATAACCATGTTATAACGGAAAATAATAAAATCACCCGAACACCAAACCCGGACTTCAGTGAAAAAGTCAGGGTTCGGGCCCGGGTACCCGAACTCGCAACGTTCGGTAAGAAGCCGGTTATAGTCTGTTATGGGCATACAGCTTGGTGGTTATAGTCTCTTATGATCACATAGCTTAGTGGTTATAGTCTCTTATGGGCACACAACTCGGTGGTTATAGTCTCTCATGAGCACAGAGCTTAGCGGTTATAGTCTCTTATGGGCACTCAGCATGGTGGTTATAGTCTCTTATGGGCACACAGCTTGGTGGTTATAGTCTCTTATGATCACATAGTTTAGAGGTTATAGCCTCTTATGGGCACACAACTCGGTGGTTATAGTCTCTTATGAGCAAAAAGCTTAGTGGTTATGGTCTCTTATGGGCACTCAGCTTGGTGGTTATAGTCTCTTATGGGCACACAGCTTGGTGGTTATAGTCTCTTATGGGCACTCAGCGTGGTAGTTATAGTCTCTTATGGGCACACAGCTTGGCAGTTACAGTCTCCTTTGGGCACAGTCCCTTATGGGCACACAGCTTGGGAGTTATAGTGTCACACCCTTGACAGGTGGTAGAAGATCTGAAAGACTGGCTGCACATCAATGATCTGACAGCTTCTTTTGGTTTCACTTTGTGTATGTGTTGCTGGGATGTCCACACCTTATTTTCAGGTGTAGATCATGTGATCATTAATACTCCCTTCTTAGTCTGGCTTTACCCATCACTCCTTGCGGTTGATAGCTCATTCTGGTTGAAGATAGTTTGGTGTCTGGATCTAGGCTGAGTTCCTGCTTTCCATTTACCCAGAGTTAAGTGTCTTTCCTTTTTGTATTGTGATTATTTCCCTGTCTCTTGGTGCCAGACCTGAGGCAGACTCTTGTTCCTTCAGTTGGGAAGGAACAAGTCATCTGTGGCCCAATCACTATCTTCAGGGCCTTCTAGGGTGAGCCAGGCTTAGGTTCCTGCGGATGAACAGTCCTACCATCGGGGTCTGTTCATTCTGTTAGCAGTCAGGGCTCGGGTTGGGATTTATTAGGTGGTGACCTTCCCCCTTTCCCTAGTTTTCAGGGCTGGTACTTTCTACCTCCCTTTTGTGTTTGGTGAGGAGTTTACCTCCCACACCACGCCGTGACATATAGTCTCTTATGGACACAGTCCCTTATGTGCACACAGCTTGGTGGTTATAGTCGTTTATGGGCACACAGGTTGATGGTTATAGTCTCTAATAGTGATGAGCGGCATAGGCAATATTCGTGTTCACAATATTTTGCGAATTTTCCGCATAATATTTGCAATGAATTCGCGAATTCTAGAATTTGTGATCTCCAGTCATTATTTTCGCGATTGCGTAAATCGACACTAATGTTGCGCATATTTTTTGTGCAATACATGCAACTTCACAATTTATTAGGTCTGAGTAGATATTAATGATTGGTGCACTAAGTATTGTTGCGACATCACAGCACTATGTCTGTAGCATGTATGTATGGACAGCAGAAGCTATCACACTACCTAACACCCTGCACTGGAACCTATCAGCTACAAACTATATCACTATCTAACCTACACTGACTATCTCCCCACTAACTATCTGTATTATATATATGAGCTAACTAACTATCTAATGTAATGACACTGCTCTCTCTCTCAGAACTGCAAATAAACAGCAGAAAATGGCTGCTGGGGAGGTTCTTATATAGTAAGGGGTAGGCAACTTTCCTATTGGTTGCTAGGGATGTTGCTAAGCTCAGACAAAGACATTGCAGCCTTCTCATTGGCCCACAAGCAAGAAGGTAGGATACTGATGAAAAAAATTCAAGAATATTCGCGATTACGAATATATAGCTCTATATTCTATATCTTCACAAATTCTCGAAGTGCTGATATTCGCAATAAAAATTCGCGATTAGAATATTCGCGATCAGCACTAGTCTCTAATGGTCACAGCTTAGCAGTTATAGTCTCTTATAAATCCTTCCTTTATATTTCTGATTCTACTTCTGGCTTTGGCCGAAAAACATGCAGGAGATTCTGCCTCAAAACCTCCTCCAAAAAACTCTGTGTGAACCTACCCTTATAGTCATGGGCATATAGCTTAATGGTTACAGCTCACAGAAAAACTCTGTGGGCCTCTGTGGGCTTGGCACTGTCTTGGTCTCTGGTCACAGGTACAGGCAAGGGTGGTATGACTTCCCTCCACCCTCTGTGCAGGAACAGCCAGGAAGTCTCATAGCAGCAGCTTGCTCTCCATTCTCGCCGGGGCCCTTATTCTTGATATAGGAGCAGGGGACATAGATGGGACCCTCGCCATCCGCTATAAATGTCCAGATGGGCCAAACCCCTTTAACAACACATTGGAATAACATATAAACACAACCTGAATGTCCAGTTCACTTCATATGGGGTCAGGCTGCATGCACTATTGTGTAAGGCGCTGGTCAATGCTTTGGTCAACATACAAGTAGCCATTTCTATGGAGCATTGTGGTCAGCTGACATTACTTTTTAGGATATGTTCACATAGGAACTGGAGACTCCTCGGTCACTGTCAGATATGATAGGCGGATGCAAAAATAGGTGGAAAATAAAGCGTACAAAATCCCATGTCAGGTTCACCGATTTCCCGTGTGGATCAGTGATCTAATTTTAGGAAAGCTTCTTCATTGTCATGCATGAGGGCAAATTCTAATTACAGTAGATTTATTACTGCACATTTGGAGAAAATGTCGCCATAACTATGAGATTTTCCTCCGGAAAAGCTTTGGCCAGTCTCATTAAACAGCTCTTTTATGTGATGTGATAGAAAACAAACCCTGCCATTGTGTTTCCTCTGCTATCAGGCAGCAGGAACTCATGACTCATGACATTTCAGTTCCCAAATGAACCAAGGGGGCTCTGCGTGTTAGCAGCATGCCCCCCCAAAACACGCCGTCATTGTCCCGTCTACAATCACAGCCTAACTTGTCCTTTAGAAACTGATCAGAAGACTGGCTTATTTATTAGCCGGCTGTACCTCAATAGAAAACAAATTCTTGATAGCGTTCCAAGAATGCAGAGGAATAGCTTTTACATGAATTGGTCATTTCCCATCAAAACGTTGCCTTTTTCCCTATTCTCGTGCAGAAGACCTTAATAAAGGAATTGTGTCACCAAAAATGTTATCTGCCTGTTAAAGCCAGATAGTAGTACATCTCCTTTTTTTTCTTGTTTTTTTTTTATTTTCTGACTGCAGATTGATTTATTCTATTTCCTGAACATGATTATGGGGGCGGCCATCTTGCCTGATCTGTTCTTAACAGCTTTTAGAAAGCATTAAGACCATTGCTGTACGGCAGCCCCATGAGCCACAGACACAGACACAATGGACAGAAGGGACATCACTGACCTCTATGGGAGAGTTTTCTGGGCATGATCTGTGCCCTGTGCAGAGGTCATTGTACAAGGAAAGAATAGATAAGATGTGACAACCACCTATTGGGAATGGTGTCCTATCTATATACAAAGGTGGTATCATTACAGGCAGGATTAGAATGACAGATAAGCAGGTAACTGCAGTAAAGTGATCTGTACAAACCAAGAAGTGGCGTCAATTATTAGGCTTAGTGGCCAGTGTGAAAACTGCAGGATATTATGGTTTTTTTTGTTTAACCGCCTCCGGACCGCCGAACGCAGGGACGCGTCCTGGAGGCAGTCGATTCATTCCTCCTGGACGCATATACGCGTCCTCTCGCGAGACGCAAGATTTCGGTCAGAGCCGGCCCGTGCATGCGCATCGCGGGCCGGAAAAAGTTAAAGGAGTATTTCGTCAGCAACCTGCCAGCCAATGATCGTCGCTGGCAGGTTGCTGATTTTTTAAAAATCTAATCACAAGCCATCTAACACCTTATATTTATAAATATAAAGTGTTAAATGGCTTCTCTGCTCCTCTGCTGGTCCTTTTGGTCGGTTGGTTCCAGCAGAGGAGCAGACATCACTGTGAGTACCCACCAACACCACACTTAGCCCCAGATCACCCTCCATCACCCCAATTAACCCCTTGATCGCCCCCGTGAATCAATCACCTAGTGAAAGGGAAAAAAGTGATCAGTGTAAACTGTCACTTTTTTTTTCACTGGTATTGACTGTTAGGTTTAGGATAGTTTAGGCCCCTTGGTTAGGTAGTTAGCGTCAGTTAGCGCCCACCCCACCGCACCGCAGTCACTTATTTGCTGATTAGCGTATCGTTAATCAGCATTTGTACTTTTATAGTATCTGTAAGTGATCAAAACTGATCACAGTCAGATCTATAATTGTATTAGTGTCACCTTAGCTCGCCCTCCACCCAAAACCCAGTGTTTGCCCGATCAGGCCTGATCGGTCGCCCACACGTGCGTTCACCCACGCCCGCCCCACCGCAGTGACAAAAAATGTATTTATTTTTGATCACTGCACAATCACTTTACAAGCGCTGCGGCAATAAAAAAAATCAGTTTTAATATTTTTTATCAATCGCAGCGGCCTCCGGTACTTCGCTAGCCTCCCCTTTGTAAGACAGGCTTGCTTTTTTTCTTAGGTAGTCTCAGGGAATACCCCTAAATTTAGTAGTCCAAATGTCAAACAGGGGGTATTCTTCTGAAGAGGCCTACAGGATTCTGACCCAGTCGGATGAGGAGTGGAAACCCTCATCTGATGATACTAGCGGGTCAGAATATGAACCTGTAGAAACCAGTGGCAGTCTGACCCAAAGTTCGGACGAGGAGGTTGAGGTCCCTGATAGAACCAGGCGTACCCGGCCCCGTGTCGCTAGACCACAGGTTGTGCAGGATCCGTTTCAAGGGCAGCAGAGTGGGGCTGGCGCTGTCGGATCACGTGGTGAGGCATACACCAGCAGCGCAGCCCTCCCTGGACCTAGTACCAGCACTGCCGTACAACCTGGTGAAGTGGCGAGCACCAGAAGGGCAGTTGAAGCTGGTACGGTGGCACGTGCAATAGTTACCCCGTCACAGCCACCGCACAGACAGGCCCGTAGAGCCCCTAGAGTCCCTGAGGTGCTGGCAAACCCTGATTGGCAGTCACCAACTTCAGCCGCACCTGTAGTTCCCCCTTTCAACGCCCAGTCTGGAGTTCGGGTTGAGACGGCTCAGATCGGTTCGGCCTTGGGATTTTTTGAGCTGTTCTTGACTGCGGAGCTCTTGGACTTAGTCGTGGCATAAACAAATCGGTATGCCACTCAATTTATATCCGCCAACCCGGGAAGCTTTTATGCCCAGCCTTTCTGCTGGAAACCAGTCCAAGTTTCCGAAATTAAAATTTTTCTGGGCCTTCTCCTGAACATGGGTCTTACCAAAAAGCATGAATTGCGGTCATATTGGTCCACGAACCCGATTCATCACATGCCCATGTTCTCTGCTGCTATGTCCAGGACACGTTTTGAGACCATCCTGCGTTTCCTGCACTTTAGCGACAACAGCACCTCCCGTCCCAGATGCCACCCAGCTTTTGACCGGCTCCACAAAATTCGGCCCCTCATAGACCACTTCAACCAGAAATTTGCAGATTTGTATACCCCTGAGCAAAACATCTGCGTAGACGAGTCCCTTATACATTTTACCGGGCGCCTTGGCTTCAAACAATACATCCCAAGCAAGCGCGCCCGGTATGGGGTCAAATTGTATAAGCTCTGTGAAAGGGCCACAGGCTATACCCACAAATTTCGAATCTGTGAGGGAAAAGATCAGACCCTGGAGCCGGTCGGTTGCCCTGACTACCTGGGGAGCAGTGGGAAGACAGTCTGGGACTTGGTGTCACCCTTATTTGGCAAGGGGTACCATCTTTATGTGGACAATTTTTACACAAGTGTGCCCCTCTTCAGGCATTTGTTCCTAGAACAGATTGGCTGCTGTGGCACCGTGCGACCTAGTCACCGGGGCTTCCCCCAACGGCTTGTTACCACCCGTCTTGCAAGGGGGGAGAGGGCTGCCATGTGTAACGAAGAACTGCTCGCGGTGAAATGGAGAGACAAGCGTGACGTTTACATGCTCTCCTCCATTCACGCAGACACGACAATACAAATTGAGCGAGCAACCAGTGTCATTGAAAAGCCCCTCTGTGTCCACGACTATAATTTGCTCATGGGAGGGGTGGACTTCAATGACCAGATGTTGGCTCCCTATTTAGTTTCCCGACGCACCAGACGCTGGTATAAGAAGGTGTCTGTATATTTGATTCAATTGGCTGCATATAATAGTTTTGTTCTCTACAGTAAGGCTGGGAGAACAGGATCGTTCCTCAAATTTCAGGAAGAGATCATCGAGAACCCCCTGTATCCAGGAGGTTCCGTGGCCCCAACCACCAGTGTAGTGAGCCGTCTACACGAGCGACATTTCCCCAATGTCGTTGCTGGTACCTCAACCCAACCGTCACCCCGAAAAAACTGTCGTGTCTGTAGCAGGAGTGGAATAAGGTGTGACACCCGCTATTTCTGTCCTGACTGCCCTGACCACCCTGCCCTATGCTTACCACACACAGGTACACTGAGCATAGGGATTGCATCTCACAGGACAGGCACACAGGGCTATTAGGGCCCTTTTACTCACAGCTGCTGCAAACCTCTCCTTTCACCTGGGATAAAGTGCATAATGTACTTCGCCACATCTTTGGGCGATTTGCGCTTTGCACATTGTCCCATGGGGAAGGAGAGGTTTGTCCTATAAAAGGTAAAAAAAAAAAAAAAAACACCAGTAAGCAAAAAAGTTAACATTCAGTTCAATAAAGTTTATATGTTCTGTTCAAAAGTTATTATAAAGTTAATAAATGTATTGCGTTGCGGCCTGGTTTTTTCTTTTTTTTTTTTTTTTTTTTACCTTCCAGGTGGACCAACCGATGAACCAGCTGCAGCACTGATGTGCATTCTCACAGAAGCATTGCGCTGCTGTCAGATTACACAAAAGTCAGTGTATGCAGCGCTGCAAGACGAGATTTCTCCTCTGCAGTAAAAGATACGTTTGCCGAGCCATATGAGCTGAGGAGGTGGCGGTGTTCATATACTTTGGCAAACACTTTGTATATAAAAATAAATAAATCCCGGCAATGATTTATTCATCCACATCGATTGATGTGAATGGAGAAATATGGTTTGCCAGGGCATACGAGCTAAGTGGGTATGGATGTTGGGCGGAGCTCCTATGTCCTAGCAGACGCCTTTCCCCTCCTTTTTTTTTTTTGGCAGAGATTTTTTCATCCACATTGATCGATGCGAATGAAGAAATCTGTGCCGTTCATTTTTTCTTTCAGCCCAGAGGCTGAACGGAAAAAAAAAAAATCTCATTACCCGTATGCTCAATATAAGGAGAATAGCAGAAACTCCTAATGCTGGCCATACATGTAATGATTGCGGAGACCCTCAAATGCCAGGGCAGTACAAACACCCCACAAATGACCCCATTTTGGAAGGAAGACACCCCAAGGTATTCACTGAGGGGCATATTGAGTCCATGAAAGATTGAAATTTTTGTCCCAAGTTAGCGGAAAGGGAGACTTTGTGAGAAAAAACAAAAAAATATCAATTTCCGATAACTTGTGGCAAAAAAAAAAAAATTCGATGAACTCGCCATGCCCCTCATTGAATACCTTGGGGTGTCTTCTTTCCAAAATGGGGTCACATGTGGGGTATTTATACTGCCCTGGCATTTTAGGGGCCCTAAAGCGTGAGAAGACGTCTGGGATCCAAATGTCTAAAAATGCCCTCCTAAAAGGAATGTGGGCCCCTTTGCCCACCTAGGCTGCAAAAAAGTGTCACACATGTGGTATTGCCGTACTCAGGAGAAGTTGGGCAATGTGTTTTGGGGTGTCATTTTACATATACCCTTGCTGGGTGAGAGAAATATCTTGGCAAAGGACAACTTTTCCCATTTTTTTATACAAAGTTGCATTTGACCAAGATATTTATCTCACCCAGCATGGGTATATGTAAAATGACACCCCAAAACACATTGCCCAACTTCTCCTGAGTACAGCAATACCACATGTGTGACACTTTTTTGCAGCCTAGGTGGGCAAAGGGGCCCACATTCCAAAGAGCACCTTTAGGATTTCACAGGTCATTTTTTACACATTTTGATTTCAAACTACTTACCACACATTAGGGCCCCTAGAATGCCAGGGCAGTATAACTACCCCACAAGTGACCCCATTTTGGAAAGAAGACACCCCAAGGTATTTCGTGATGGGCATAGTGAGTTCATGCAAGTTTTTATTTTTTGACACAAGTTAGAGGAATATGAGACTTTGTAAGAAAAAAAAAAAATCATCATTTTCCGCTAACTTGTGACAAAAAATTAAAAATTCTAGGAACTCGCCATGCCCCTCACGGAATACCTTGGGGTGTCTTCTTTCCAAAATGGGGTCACTTGTGGGGTAGTTATACTGCCCTGGCATTCTAGGGGCCCTAATGTGTGGTAAGTAGTTTGAAATCAAAATCTGTAAAAAATGGCTGGTGAAATCCGAAAGGTGCTCTTTGGAATGTGGGCCCCTTTGCCCACCTAGGCTGCAAAAAAGTGTCACACATGTGGTATTGCAGTACTCAGGAGAAGTTGGGCAATGTGTTTTGGGGTGTCATTTTACATATACCCATGCTGGGTGAGAGAAATATCTTGGCAAAGGACAACTTTTCCCATTTTTTTATACAAAGTTGGCATTTGACCAAGATATTTATCTCATCCAGCATGGGTATATGTGAAATGACACCCCAAAACACATTGCCCAACTTCTCCTGAGTACGGCAATACCACATGTGTGACACTTTTTTGCAGCCTAGGTGGGCAAAGGGGCCCACATTCCAAAGAGCACCTTTCGGATTTCACCGGCCATTTTTTACAGATTTTGATTTCAAACTACTTACCACACATTACGGCCCCTAGAATGCCAGGGCAGTAAAACTACCCCACAAGTGACCCCATTCTGGAAAGAAGACACCCCAAGGTATTTTGTGATGGGCATAGTGAGTTCATGGAAGTTTTTATTTTTTGTCACAAGTTAGTGGAATATGAGACTTTGTAAGAAAAAAAGAAAAAAAATCATCATTTTCCGCTAACTTGTGACAAAAAATAAAAAGTTCTATGAACTCACTATGCCCATCATCGAATACCTTAGGGTGTCTACTTTCCGAAATGGGGTCATTTGTGGGGTGTTTGTACTGTCTGGCCATTGTAGAACCTCAGGAAACATGACAGGTGCTCAGAAAGTCAGAGCTGCTTCAAAAAGCGGAAATTCACATTTTTGTACCATAGTTTGTAAACGCTATAACTATTACCCAAACCATTTTTTTTTTACCCAAACATTTTTTTTTATCAAAGACATGTAGAACAATAAATTTAGAGAAAAATTTATATATGGATGTCGTTTTTTTTGCAAAATTTTACAACTGAAAGTGAAAAATGTCATTTTTTGCAAAAAAAATCGTTAAATTTCGATTAATAACAAAAAAAGGAAAAATGTCAGCAGCAATGAAATACCACCAAATGAAAGCTCTATTAGTGAGAAGAAAAGGAGGTAAAATTCATTTGGGTGGTAAGTTGCATGACCGAGCAATAAACAGTGAAAGTGGTGTAGTGCAGAAGTGTAAAAAGTGGCCTGGTCATTAAGGGTGTTTAAGCTAAGGGGGCTGAAGTGGTTAAATATAGATAGTGACCTGGAAAATTAAAAACATCATACATTTTTTTTAAAGCATGATTTAAACAATAGGTCACTTAAAGGGTTATTGCATTGCTGGAATTTGCCATTACTTTATGTATGGGGAAGTCTGGAGAGATAGTAAAGCTGCATGGGCAACTTTATAGGCAGACATACAGTAGACAACAGAAGGCTTCTAGCACAGGAAAGGCATGTTCTAGGGATCTAGTGCTATAACACACACACACATGCCCAGTGTCGGACTGGGGTGCCTAGGGCTGCTGCAGTCAATAACTAGCCATGCCTCACGTGACCCAGTGACTTGATGCATTGGTCATTAGCTGGAGAGCCCACATGACCAGCGTCAAAGTGGATGTTGACACAGGGAGACCCCAGACCTGTGGCGTCTGAGAGGGAGCAATGGAGCCAGAACCCAGCGTGAGGGATCAGGTTAGTATGATTCCCACCCCGGGTCTGGCCATGCTGGGTGGTCTGCAGAAAAAAGTCCCTAGGTTGAACAACCCCTTTACAGCCCCTTTCTCTGAGCTACTGGGCTGTTGCAGCCATTCAGCTAGGGAACATCTGCCCATCCATTCTCCATTGACAGAAGGCAGGCATTTTATCATTGTAAGGGCGGGTTCACATCACGTTTTATGCCTCCGTTTGACGTATATATTACAAAAAAAGAGGATACAAAAAAACGCAGCTCACCACGTTCTAGTATCCTGCACAGTCCGGTAAAAAAAACTATACTGTATGGCATCAGTCTGAGGCATCCATTTATCCGTGAACCTACCCTTAGTGTGATTTAGAGCACCCAGGGGATTTTCTTATGTATTTGCAACTTAGTAGTGCATTTTTCACCATTAAGTATCTGGAAACCGGGTTAGACTGGTTCCTTGGACCCACCAGAGGAAATTATTCTTGATGTCCAAACTCCACCTCATCAATAAAGTCTGTTAGATTTTGATTCAAAGAAATAGACCCTAGAAGCAAATATTGATGAAGGCAATTTTCTCTTTAGCAGCCTCTGTAAAGGGCACCTGCCAATACCCTTTCGTGAGGTCCAAAACTGAAAAATACCGGGCTTGTCCTAACCTCTCAATTAGCTCATCGACTCGGGGCATGGGATATGCATCTAACTTAGAGATCTCGTTTAGTTTTCGGAAATCGTTACAAAACCTGAGTGTCCCGTCTGGCTTGGGTATTAGCACGATAAAACTAGCCCACTCACTTTTAGATTCCTCAATGACGTCTAGCTTCAGCATTATCTGCACTTCCTCCGAGATGGCTTGTCGCCGAGCCTCGGGTACCCGGTATGGTTTTAGCCAGATTTTCGCCTGAGGCTCAGTGACAATGTCATGCCGATTTGTGGAAGTACGTCCAGGGAGATCCGAAAAAACATCCGTGTTCCAGCTAATAAACTCCCTGGTCTCCTGAGCCTGCTTAGAGGAGAGGCTCTCAGCAATTCTTACTGTGGCAGCCGCTTCCCTTGCTTCAGACAGAGGCGCCAAAACCGCTTCCCTTAGAAAACCTGGCCGCGGGCTGTCTTCAGTATAGGTTTCCCTATCTTTCCACGGTTTGAGTAAATTCACATGATACACCTGCTCCAGCTTTCGCCTCCCTGGCTGGTGTACCTTGTAATTTACCTCTCCAATTTTCTCACGTACATCGTAGGGCCCCTACCACCTGGCCCGGAACTTACTGTCCACGGTCGGCACCAGAACCAAAACCTGATCACACGGGTTAAAGATCCGGACCCGAGCCTGGCAATTATAGATCCGACTCTGGGCTCGCTGAGCGGCCTCCATATGCTCACTGACAAGTGGCAAAATGGTCAATTCGAAGGGTGAGAACACAGTAAAGGCCTGAGGCACCTCTCGCACAGCGAACATGAGATAGGGCAGAAGAAGGTCCCAGTCCTTCCCATCTTTAGACACCACCCTTTTTAACATGGTTTTTATTGTTTTTTGTTAAACCTCTCAACCAGACCGTCCGTTTGCGGATGGTACACGGACATCCATAACTGTTTAATAGGTAGCAACTTACAGAGTTCCCTCATGACCTTGCACATAAAAGGGGTCCCGTGGTCAGTCAGACCCTCTTTAGGTAGCCCCACTCGGGAGGACATCTCCATTAACATCTTAGCTATAAGTTTAGCCAATGTATGTCGCAGTGGCACCGCCTCCGGGTACCGAGTGGCGTAGTCTAGGAGGATGTGTTGGTGTCCTCTAGCGGACTTCGGTACTGGGCCTACGAGGTCTATAGCGATTCACTCAAATGGTACCTCGATGATAGGGAGAGGTACCAAGGGACTGCCGAATAGGTGCTGGGGTTAGTTGCCTGGCAGGTCGGGCAAGACTTACAGAATTCGGCCACCTCTCTAAACACACTGGGCCAGTAGAACCGTTGTAATATCCGGTCCTGTGTTTTCTGCATTCCCAGATGACCCCCGAGTAAATGTTGGTGGGCAAACTCTAACACAAGTTTGCGGTAAACCTGGGGCACCACCAACTGTTCAATATGTTCACCCCGGTTTACCTGATACAACATATCCTGATGAACCACAAAATGGGGAAACCCGGTTGTTGTGATTCACCATCTACTATCAATTCATTTTCCCAGGCTCGGGATAGGGTTGGGTCTCGGTGTTGGGCGGTACCAAAATTATCCCCGGAGACATTGAGGTCTGCCAGCTCAGGCCCTGGCGGCAAGTCCTCCACGTCTCCTACCATTACACTCAGTGGGGTTGTCTCCCTCTCTTCCTCCGAAGTGGCGGTCACTCCTACCGCTGGCCCTTCGGCCTCGGATTCCCAGGCCTCTGGCGTCCCCCCGGAGCAAGGCCACTCTGCTGGGGTTACCCCTGTCTTATGTGTGTATCAGTCACTCTCGAGGCAGGCCACAGTGCCGAGAAGCCCGGGAAGTCTCTCCCTATTATAAGTTCGTAGTGTAAGTTTGTGGCAGCTGCCACTTTGTGAGTCCACCTGTCGGCCCGTGGTTAGAGACACCAGGGAAGTGGGATAGTCTTTTAAGTCTCCATGAATGCACATGACCCCGACTTTCCGGCCAGTATACTCAGCGGACTGTACCAGGGGAGCCCTTACTGGGGACACCAGACTCCAGCAAGGCCTCCGCTGGAGTGTCTTCCACTTCCACTTGGCACAAGTGATCTAGAGTTTCTTTGAACTTGCTGCACACAGCTTCCTGGCATATAACGACTAACGGAAGCCATAGTTCGTGTCCATGATGTGGACAGTCAGCTCGTCCATGGCCAGGCTCCCGACACTGCCAGCAGACTATCGGAGCTGGGTTCATAGGGGGTACATCCTGGGCAGGCTTGGTTGGCACATGTTACCGGGTCTGGGGTGGAGATTTATGGGGTTTGACTGCCCCCCTCCCGAAAGAACCCCCTTAAGATTCCTAGTAGCCTCGGAGCACTCCCCCAGGTCCACCATCTCCAGAGCATTGCCAGGAGACACCTGGCCGATCCAGTGCTGGAGAGAGGGTGGCAGAGCCCTCCAGAACATATCAGCCAATAGTCTATCCAGCATAGCCCTGGGACTCAGCACATCAGGCTGTAGCCACTTTTGCAAAAGGTGGAGTAAGTCATAATATTGGGGTATCGCGTTCTCAGCCAGCTTAAACCCCCACTGATGTAACCGCTGGACTCAGACCAACACATTCACCCCCAGTCTGGCAAAAATCTCACCCTTTACTTTATGGTAGTCGGCCGCTTGATCGTCCGGCAAGTCAAAATACAACCGCTGGGAAACGGATGCCAGGAACAGAGCGATGACCTCGGCCCACTGGTCTCGGGGTAGCTTCTCCCTTGTGGCCACTTTCTCGTACATCGCCAGGTAGATTTCAATGTTGTCTGCGGGTATCATCTTAGGAATCGCTGCACGTACTGCCTTCCGGGTATCGTGGACGCTCAGGGTTGCTCCTCCTGTCTGAAAAGCCATCACATGTTGTAGCAGCAACTGGTTAGTCCCCTGCTGCTGCTTATTAGCCTCACATTGGTGCAGGTTTGTCTCCAGCTGCTGCAGATTAGTCTCCATGAGGGCCTTCACAACAGCCTCCATGTTGTCGTGGAGCACTGGTTGTAATACAGCTGGCCTAATGTACGACATACAACCCTGCCTGAAAAAATGCAGAAACCAAAAATATCGGCGTTCACGCCAGCCTCACTGCTTTGCCCGCATCCTCCACCAATTGCGGGGATTCGCTCTGGTAGACAGGACATGCGGGTGCAGTATAGAGGAAAAGACACGTTTGTAACTCAAAAACTGCAGTGTTTATTCACACTACTTTCAGGTTCACAGTATGACAGTCCATTTTCAGTATTGATGTCAGTTCACACCCAAAACAGTTCATACAGAAAAAACATTCACCTTTGATCCTGGGTGTTTATTCCACACCCGGCTGAATGCTCAGCCTCAGAAAGTCCACCTGCAGGCTTTAGGCGGCCTGCTCGCCCAACACACTGTCTTCAGCTTTCAGCCCACACACAGGCCTCAGATCTCAGCAGAGTTTCACACAGCTCCAGTGTCAGAGAGGAGTAAATCCACCCACCTGACACTGCTGGCTGTTTTTTATAGGCCTGTCAAAACCCGGCCTGGACCGTGGGGAGTAGTCACCCGACCAGCACTTTGACTACTCACAGTAAGAGCCGTCCCGGATAAGCTATTTACAGCCATACTAGATAGCAAGGTGTCAAACAGCAACTGCTGCTGACACAGAAAACTGTCTCTTACTTCACCGAGGCCAGGAACCTCAGTGACACATACCTATCATCTACGATGATTTCTTGTACCTTCTTACAGTATGCACATACGTAAGTACCTAGCCACACATGCTAGAGGTTTTCACATTACACACTGTATACACACATCTCTTTCATAACTTGATTGGAAGAACAGATAAAACCAGGTGCTGTTTGCAGCGAAATTGTAAAATCAAATCACTTCTATCTGATGTACATCTGTATGGAGAACATTGCGGACACTTCTGAGTAAGCATGGATCTCCGCTTCTCTTCAATTACTTCAAAGAGTGCGTAGGTGTATCGGTAGCAGAAATCCCTATCAACACAAGACTTCTTTACCATCTCGGAGGTGTCTGGTGGAGATCTAAACCATAGAGCAACGATGCAGATAAACCTCTGGGATGGGAAAAACAAAATCTATAATCACGGTACATGAACGAAGAATGTAACAATGCAAGATCCAGGAAATCTGATTAAATTTACATTTCATTTATTTTATTTTAATATATTTCATTTTATTTTATATATAAAAAAAACAACTCTACTCAAATGTGGCATTAAAAGGTAAACCTCTTTATTTCAATACATGCTGGGACCCTGGGGACCAGCAGGCATTTATTTTTTTTTTTGAGATATGTGCCACCAGCACATTTAGTAACACTATTATTTATTATTATTTTTATAATTTTATATTATTTTGGATTATTATATATTCTTTTTTTTATTATTTATTAGCATTTCTATCGTGGTGGCAGAAGCAGTGTCAGATAAAAAGGAGTTTTCCAGGAGCTCAATATTGATAGGCTATCCTCAGAACAGGTCATTAATATCTGATCAGTGAGAATCCGACTCCCGACACCCCTGTCTATCAGCTGTTTGAAGAGGCCACAGTGAGCACTGCCTCCTCTTCATAGCATACCTGATGACTGATTCTGAGGACAGAAAATCCCCTCCCCCATCACCAGATGTTTTGATCTGCACAATGGGGATATGCAGCAATGGCCGTGCGGGCATCAGGAGCGATGCAGGTTCTGGGGAGCGGGATAAGTATAACCTGTATGAGGGGCCTTGGCATTTTGGGAGGCATTATAGGTGTTGGATAACCCTTCAAGTCCCAAGACCCCCTAAGGCTGGGTTCACATCTGAGCGTTTTACAGTGCGTTCCTACGCGCTGTAAAACGCTCAACAGGCAAAAACCAATGTTTCCCTCTGGGCATGGTTCTCACCTGAGCGTTTTACAGCGCGTACGAACGCGCTGTAAAACGCCCTACGCCCCAAGAAGTACAGGAGCTTCTTTGGGGCGTATTGTCGCGTGTTACACCTCTGTTTTTCATTGTACGCCTCTGTGGTCAATAGCAAGAACGCGCGTACGACGCGCGTATCCAAAATGCAAGAACGCCCCAAAATACGCCCGATAAAAACGCCTGTAAACAGCGCTTATCAAATACGCTCAGGTGTGAACCCAGCCTTAAGGTTAGTGGAGGCCCCTGGGTTCTGAAACTGAAACCTGATTGGAACCCCTTTCCCAGCTAGATACAGAAGAGGTCAGAATGCACGCACATGGCCCTCTCCAATGTAGTTTATGAGAGTTATAAAGACAGCCAAGCCAGTGCTCCCTAGGATCTAAAAAGAGAATCAGGGCCACACAGAGTCAGGGCCACACAGAATCAGATCGGTCGGGGCCTGACAAGTGAATGGGACAAGCAGTTGTATTTACACTGCACCACCGCTACAAGCTAGACAGTGGGTATTTAAACAGTGAAGAGGATGCAGCGCTCGCATAAGCTGATCATCAGGGTGCCGGGAGTCAGATCTTCGCTGATCTAATATTGATGACCTACCCTGATGCAAATATGCTATCATGAGGACAGGTCATCAATATTGTCATACTTCATAACCCCTTTAACTTTTTTCCAATTTCTCATGATATCAGCTCAATACAATATTGTGGCATGCTATCAAAACCCTGGATGTCTGCAATCCACATTAGAACCACTGGGCCATGCTAGACAAATCTAGTATATACCGTAATTTTTGTTTTATACAACGCAATGCCTGTACTCTGTAGATCAGACTCCCATATCAAACCTCAGATCAGACCCCCCCCCATATAAAACCTCAGATCAGACCCCAACATCAAACCTCAGATCAGACCCCCCATATAAAACCTCAGATCAGACCCCAATATCAAACCTCAGATCAGACCCCAATATCAAACCTCAGATCAGACCCCCATATCAGACCTCAGATCAGACCCTCATATCAGATCCTCAGATCAGACTCCCATATCAAACCTCAGATCAGACCCCCATATCAGACCTCAGATCAGACCCTTATATCAGATCCTTAGATCAGACCCCCATATCAGACCTCAGATCAGACCTGTCACGGATGTTCCCACAACAGGTGGCAGGAGATCGGAGAGACTGGCAACACGTGGTTTGATCTGACATGTTTTCCGTTTGGATCAAATGACGTCTGTGTTATTTCTGGTGCTTCCCACACCTTCTTTTCCCAGGTGTGTCTATTTGGGTAATTTAACCTTATTGTTGTTTCTCCCACTATGCTATGTGGTTTATAGCTTCTGTTTGAGTTGTGCATAGCTGGTGTGTGGATCTCGGCTGAGTTCCTGGTGCTGCCATAGCCACTTAAAGTTAAGTGTTTTCTTAATCTTTTGTATTTTGTTTGGGTTATTTTGTGTGTTGCATTTCCCTGTCATTTGTATTAAGGCCTGAGGTAGACTCCTGTTCGCCCTTCCTTTTGGAGGAACAGGTTGTCTCAGTCATGACATTAGTACCAGGGTCCTATAGGGTGAGTTAGGATATTAGGTATTCCTGTATATGAACTCACCTTCCTCTGGGGTCTGTTCATACTGATAGTTAGTCAGGACTTTGATTAGGGTTTTACTAGGAGCTGTACATCTCCTTTCCCTAGTTTCCAGGCCTTATTCCCTCACCCCTTTCCCTCCTATGTTCGGTGTGGTGTTTCCCTCCCAAACCAGAACGTGACAAGACCCCCATGTCAGATGCTCAGATCAGACCCACATCAGAGCTAAAATAAATAAATTCCCTTAATTCTCCTGCTCCACCACTACTCAGCAGGTTTGGTTTTGCATTCTGCAGTCACCCTCCCCAGTCGCATGCCTAGGGTGTTTGGCACCCGGGGTGGGTACTTTCTCTGGCAGCCCTGCCCCCAATACTTTAATAAAATTGTACCCCTCACAGTAGTATTGCCCAAATTGTGCCCACTCACAGTAGTTATGCCCACATTGTGACCCCTCACAATAGTCATGTCCTCTCTGTGCCCCTTTCACAGTTGTAATGCCCTCTTTGTGCCTCCTTCCCAGTAATAATCCCTATTGTGCCCCCTTCACAGTAATAATCCCCATTGTGCCCCCTTCATAGTAATAATCCCCATTGTGCCCCCTTCACAGTAATAATGCCCATTGTGTCCCCTTAATAGTAGTAATGCCCTCTGTGCCCCTTCACAGTAATAATGCCCATTGTGCCCCCTTAATAGTAGTAGTGCCCACTGTGCTAGTAATGCCCTCTGTGCCCCCTCCATAGTAATAATGCCTACTGTGCCCCCTTCACAGTAATAATGCCCACTGTGCCCCCTTCACAGTAATAATGCCTACTGTGCCCCCTTCACAGTAATAATGCCCACTATGCCCTCTTCACAGTATTAATACCCTCTGTGCCCCCTTCATTGTAGTAATGCCCTCTGGCTCTGTGCCCTCTCAATAGTAGAAATGCCCATTGTGCCTCCTTCCCATTAGTAATGCCCTCTGTGCCCCCTCAAGAGTAGTAATGCCCTCTGTGCCCCCTGCATAGTAGAAATGCCCTCTGTGCCCCCTCCATAGTAATAAAGTCCTACGTGCCTGCTCCATAGTAATAAAGTCCTCTGTGCCCCCTCCATAGTAATAAAGTCCTCTGTGCCCCTCCATAGTAATAAGGACCTCTGTGCCCCCTCCATAGTAATAAAGTCCTCTGTGCCCCCTCCATAGTAATAAAGTCCTCTGTGCCCCCTCCATAGTAATAAAGCCCTCTGTGACCCCTTCATAGTAATAAAGTCCTCTGTGACCCCTCCATAGTAATAAAGCCCTCTGTGACCCCCAGGGCCGGCGCTTCCATTGTGGAAGCGCTCATCTCCAGTCATCTGTATCACCGTCCTCAGGACAGCGATACAGATGGCTGTGCAGCAGGGCAGGGGTGGGAGAGGTGTGTCCCTTCCTCTGATAGGCTGCAGGCACTAGGCCTATGTTGATGGGGGGGCTCAGGCTACTAGCACATGATAGGGGGGGCTCAGGCTACTGGCACATGATAGGGGGGGCTCTGGCTACTGGCACATTATGGGGGGGCCTATGGCTACTGGCACATGATAGGGGGGGCCTATGGCTACTGGCACATGATAGGGGGGCCAATGGCTACTGGCACATGTTGATGGGGGGGCTCAGGCTACTGGCACATTATGGGGGGCCTATGGCTACTGGCACATGATAGGGGGGGGCTATGGCTACTGGCACATGATAGGGGGGCCTATGGCTACTGGCACATGTTGATGGGGGGGCTCAGGCTACTGGCACATGATAGGGGGGCCTATGGCTACTGGCACATGATGGGGGGCTCAGGCTACTGGCACATGATAGGGGGGGCCTATGGCTACTGTCACATGTTGATGGGGGGCTCAGGCTACTGGCACATGATAGGGGGGGCTCTGGCTACTGGCACATGATAGGGGGGCCTATGGCTACTGGCACATGATATAGGGGGGCTCTGGCTACTGGCACATGATATAGGGGGGCTCTGGCTACTGGCACATGATATAGGGGGGCTCTGGCTACTGGCACATGATATAGGGGGGCTCTGGCTACTGGCACATGATATAGGGGGGCTCTGGCTACTGGCACATGATATAGGGGGGCTCTGGCTACTGGCACATGATATAGGGGGGGCTCTGGCTACTGGCACTTGATGGTGGGGGGGCTCTGGCTACTGGCACTTGATGGTGGGGGGGCTCTGGCTACTGGCACATTATTGGGGGACATTTATGGGGGCACTTATTACTGGCACATCGGGGGCATTTCTTACTGGCACATTATTGGTGGGCACTATAGGGGCATCTACTGAGGCCACAAAGAATGGTTATTTTATATGGGGGCTCTGTATAGGAGCATTTTATACTGGGACACATTATGGTGGGTACTATGGGGAAGGTGGGAGAGGAGTACTATGGGGTCATCTACGGGGGCACTGAGAAGAGGTATTTTATACTTACAAATTATGGGGGACACTGAGGGCATCTACTGGGGCACTATATATGGGGCATTTTATACTGGTACATTATCGGGGGCACTAGGAGGGAGGGGGGAGAGGAGCACTATGGGGGCATTTACTGGGGGCACATTATGGGGGGCCTATGGCTACTGGCACATGATAGAGGGGCCTATGGCTACTGGCACATGATAGGGGGGCATATGGCTACTGGCACATGTTGATGGGGGGCTCAGGCTCAGGCTACTGGCACATGATAGGGGGGCCTATGGCTACTGTCACATGTTGATGGGGGGCTCAGGCTACTTGCACATGTTGATGGGGGGGCTCAGGCTACTGGCACATGTTGATGGGGGTGCTCTGGCTACTGGCACATGATGGGGGGGCTCAAGCTACTGGCACATGATAGGGGGGCTCAGGCTACTGGCACATGATAGGGGGGCTCTGGCTACTGGCACATGATAGGGGGGCCTATGGCTACTGGCACATGATATAGGGGGGCTCTGGCTACTGGCACATGATATAGGGGGGCTCTGGCTACTGGCACATGATATAGGGGGCTCTGGCTACTGGCACATGATGGGGGGGTCTGGCTACTGGCACATGATATAGGGGGGCCTCTGGCTACTGGCACATGATATAGGGGGGGTTCTGGTTACTGGCACATGATATAGGGGGGCCTCTGGCTACTGGAACATGATATAGGGGGGCTCTGGCTACTGGCACATGATATAGGAGGGGCTCTGGCTACTGGCACATGATAGGGGGGCCTATGGCTACTGGCACATGATGGGGGGCTCAGGCTACTGGCACATGATAGGGGGGGCCTATGGCTACTGTCACATGTTGATGGGGGGGTTCAGGCTACTGGCACATGATAGGGGGGGCTCTGGCTACTGGCACATGATAGGGGGGCCTATGGCTACTGGCACATTATATAGGGGGGCTCTGGCTACTGGCACATGATATAGGGGGGCTCTGGCTACTGGCACATGATCGGGGGCTCTGGCTACTGGCCCATGATAGGGGGGTTCTGGCTACTGGCACATGATATAGGGGGGCTCTGGCTACTGGCACATGATATAGGGGGGGTTCTGGCTACTGGCACATGATATAGGGGGGGCTCTGGCTACTGGCACATGTTGATGGGGGTGCTCTGGCTACTGGCACATGATGGGGGGGCTCAAGCTACTGGCACATGATAGGGGGGCTCAGGCTACTGGCACATGATAGGGGGGGCTCTGGCTACTGGCACATGATATAGGGGGGCTCTGGCTACTGGCACATGATCGGGGGCTCTGGCTACTGGCCCATGATAGGGGGGTTCTGGCTACTGGCACATGATATAGGGGGGCTCTGGCTACTGGCACATGATATAGGGGGGGTTCTGGCTACTGGCACATGATATAGGGGGGGGCTCAGGCTACTGGCACATGTTGATGGGGGTGCTCTGGCTACTGGCACATGATGGGGGGCTCAAGCTACTGGCACATGATAGGGGGGCTCAGGCTACTGGCACATGATAGGGGGGGCTCTGGCTACTGGCACATGATATAGGGGGGCTCTGGCTACTGGCACATGATATAGGGGGGCTCTGGCTACTGGCACATGATATAGGGGGGCTCTGGCTACTGGCACATGATATAGGGGGGCTCTGGCTACTGGCACATGATATAGGGGGGCTCTGGCTACTGGCACATGATATAGGGGGGCTCTGGCTACGGCACATGATATAGGGGGGGCTCTGGCTACTGGCACTTGATGGTGGGGGGGCTCTGGCTACTGGCACTTGATGGTGGGGGGGCTCTGGCTACTGGCACATTATTGGGGGACATTTATGGGGGCACTTATTACTGGCACATCAGGGGCATTTCTTACTGGCACATTATTGGTGGGCACTATAGGGGCATCTACTGAGGCCACAAAGAATGGTTATTTTATATGGGGGCTCTGTATAGGAGCATTTTATACTGGGACACATTATGGTGGGTACTATGGGGAAGGTGGGAGAGGAGTACTATGGGGTCATCTACGGGGGCACTGAGAAGAGGTATTTTATACTTACAAATTATGGGGGACACTGAGGGCATCTACTGGGGCACTATATATGGGGCATTTTATACTGGTACATTATCGGGGGCACTAGGAGGGAGGGGGGAGAGGAGCACTATGGGGGCATTTACTGGGGGCACATTATGGGGGGCCTATGGCTACTGGCACATGATAGAGGGGCCTATGGCTACTGGCACATGATAGGGGGGCATATGGCTACTGGCACATGTTGATGGGGGGCTCAGGCTCAGGCTACTGGCACATGATAGGGGGGCCTATGGCTACTGTCACATGTTGATGGGGGGCTCAGGCTACTTGCACATGTTGATGGGGGGGCTCAGGCTACTGGCACATGTTGATGGGGGTGCTCTGGCTACTGGCACATGATGGGGGGGCTCAAGCTACTGGCACATGATAGGGGGGCTCAGGCTACTGGCACATGATAGGGGGGGCTCTGGCTACTGGCACATGATAGGGGGGCCTATGGCTACTGGCACATGATATAGGGGGGCTCTGGCTACTGGCACATGATATAGGGGGGCTCTGGCTACTGGCACATGATATAGGGGGCTCTGGCTACTGGCACATGATGGGGGGGTCTGGCTACTGGCACATGATATAGGGGGGCCTCTGGCTACTGGCACATGATATAGGGGGGGTTCTGGTTACTGGCACATGATATAGGGGGGCCTCTGGCTACTGGAACATGATATAGGGGGGCTCTGGCTACTGGCACATGATATAGGAGGGGCTCTGGCTACTGGCACATGATAGGGGGGCCTATGGCTACTGGCACATGATGGGGGGCTCAGGCTACTGGCACATGATAGGGGGGGCCTATGGCTACTGTCACATGTTGATGGGGGGGTTCAGGCTACTGGCACATGATAGGGGGGGCTCTGGCTACTGGCACATGATAGGGGGGCCTATGGCTACTGGCACATTATATAGGGGGGCTCTGGCTACTGGCACATGATATAGGGGGGCTCTGGCTACTGGCACATGATCGGGGGCTCTGGCTACTGGCCCATGATAGGGGGGTTCTGGCTACTGGCACATGATATAGGGGGGCTCTGGCTACTGGCATATGATATAGGGGGGGTTCTGGCTACTGGCACATGATATAGGGGGGGCTCTGGCTACTGGCACATGTTGATGGGGGTGCTCTGGCTACTGGCACATGATGGGGGGGCTCAAGCTACTGGCACATGATAGGGGGGCTCAGGCTACTGGCACATGATAGGGGGGGCTCTGGCTACTGGCACATGATATAGGGGGGCTCTGGCTACTGGCACATGATCGGGGGCTCTGGCTACTGGCCCATGATAGGGGGGTTCTGGCTACTGGCACATGATATAGGGGGGCTCTGGCTACTGGCACATGATATAGGGGGGGTTCTGGCTACTGGCACATGATATAGGGGGGGGCTCAGGCTACTGGCACATGTTGATGGGGGTGCTCTGGCTACTGGCACATGATGGGGGGCTCAAGCTACTGGCACATGATAGGGGGGCTCAGGCTACTGGCACATGATAGGGGGGGCTCTGGCTACTGGCACATGATAGGGGGGCCTATGGCTACTGGCACATGATATAGGGGGGCTCTGGCTACTGGCACATGATATAGGGGGGCTCTGGCTACTGGCACATGATATAGGGGGCTCTGGCTACTGGCACATGATGGGGGGTCTGGCTACTGGCACATGATATAGGGGGGGGCCTCTGGCTACTGGCACATGATATAGGGGGGGTTCTGGTTACTGGCACATGATATAGGGGGCCTCTGGCTACTGGAACATGATATAGGGGGGCTCTGGCTACTGGCACATGATATAGGAGGGGCTCTGGCTACTGGCACATGATAGGGGGGCCTATGGCTACTGGCACATGATGGGGGGCTCAGGCTACTGGCACATGATAGGGGGGGCCTATGGCTACTGTCACATGTTGATGGGGGGGTTCAGGCTACTGGCACATGATAGGGGGGGCTCTGGCTACTGGCACATGATAGGGGGGCCTATGGCTACTGGCACATGATATAGGGGGGCTCTGGCTACTGGCACATGATATAGGGGGGCTCTGGCTACTGGCACATGATCGGGGGCTCTGGCTACTGGCCCATGATAGGGGGGTTCTGGCTACTGGCACATGATATAGGGGGGCTCTGGCTTCTGGCACATGATATAGGGGGGGTTCTGGCTACTGGCACATGATATAGGGGGGGCTCTGGCTACTGGCACATGATATAGGGGGGCTCTGGCTACTAGAACATGATATAGGGGGGCTCTGGCTACTGGCACATGATATAGGGGGGCTCTGGCTACTGGCACATGATATAGGGGGGGCTCTGGCTACTGGCACTTGATGGTGGGGGGGCTCTGGCTACTGGCACATTATTGGGGGACATCTATGGGGGCACTTATTACTGGCACATTGGGGGCATTTCTTACTGGCACATTATTGGTGGGCACTATAGGGGCATCTACTGAGGCCACAAAGTATGGTTATTTTATATGGGGGCTCTGTATAGGAGCATTTTATACTGGGACACATTATGGTGGGTACTATGGGGAAGGTGGGAGAGGAGTACTATGGGGTCATCTACGGGGGCACTGAGAAGAGGTATTTTATACTTAGAAATTATGGGGGACACTGAGGGCATCTACTGGGGCACTATATATGGGGCATTTTATACTGGTACATTATCGGGGGCACTAGGAGGGAGGGGGGAGAGGAGCACTATGGGGGCATTTACTGGAGGTACATTATGGGGGGCCTATGGCTACTGGCACATGATAGAGGGGCCTATGGCTACTGGCACATGATAGGGGGGCATATGGCTACTGGCACATGTTGATGGGGGGGCTCAGGCTACTGGCACATGATAGGGGGGCCTATGGCTACTGGCACATGATGGGGGCGTTCAGGCTACTGGCACATGATAGGGGGGCCTATGGCTACTGTCACATGTTGATGGGGGGCTCAGGCTACTGGCACATGTTGATGTGGTGCTCTGGCTACTGGCACATGATGGGGGGGCTCAAGCTACTGGCACATGATAAGGGGGGCTCTGGCTACTGGCACATGATAGGGGGGCCTATGGCTACTGGCACATGATATAGGGGGCTCTGGCTACTGGCACATGATATAGGGGGGCTCTGGCTACTGGCACATGATATAGGGGGGTTCTGATTACTGGCACATGATATAGGGGGGGCTCTGGCTACTGGAACATGATATAGGGGGGGCTCTGGCTACTGGCACATGATATAGGAGGGGGTCTGGCTACTGGCACTTGATGGTGGGGGGGCTCTGGCTACTGGCACATTATTGGGGGACATCTATGGGGGCACTTATTACTGGCACATTGGGGGCACTTATTACTGGCACATTATTGGTGGGCACTATAGGGGCATCTACTGAGGCCACAAAGAATGGTTATTTTATATGGGGGCTCTGTATAGCGGCATTTTATACTGGGACACATTATGGTGGGTACTATGGGGAAGGTGGGAGAGGAGTACTATGGGGTCATCTACGGGTGCACTGAGAAGAGGTATTTTATACTTACAAATTATGGGGGACACTGAGGGCATCTACTGGGGCACTATATATGGGGCATTTTATACTGGTACATTATCGGGGGCACTAGGAGGGAGGGGGGAGAGGAGCACTATGGGGGCATTTACTGGGTGCACTATATAGGGGTATTTTATACTGGCACATTATGGGGCACTATGGGGACATTAGCGCAACTGGAGGCATTACAAGGGGGTATTTTTTGCACATTATAAAGAGAATTATTTCTACTGGGGGGGCATTATAGTGGGCTTTATTACTCCCCCATGGTATGAGCCCTAGTAGCAGCACCAGCCTCTCTCTGCTCTGCTATCCCTCTGCCCCTTCTCCAAATCCTTATTGTAGAATGTGCTCTGCTTTACGGGTGCCTTAAATTACTGAAGAACAACTGTATCTTAAGTCAGTGTTGGATTTATTTACAAATAGGGATATACCTACATTCTAAATATAATTAAGGGAATGGGAGAGGGGGTTGGAGGGGGTCAGGATCCTTGAGCTAGCTACACCATTCTCTCTCTCAGTCACACATGCCATGGGCTTTTCTCTGTACTCAGAACACTCCTCTCCAGCAGCTCTCAGCAAATCACATTCTTGATTGTAGAGTCCAGGAAGACTTGTCTTGTCCCAGAGGTCACCATTGTTCCTATTTGTGAGCTAGGTTAGTGCAGGTAATTACACAGGAAGAAAGTTATATCATATACCCCTGCCATATCCCAGCATGTATGTCCTTGCTGACACAGGTGTGGGCAGTAAATACCAGCAGGGGTCGGGCTTTCCCCAGGATGTGACAGTCCTGGCAGATCTTCCTTTCATCAGTGTCCTGCCCCAAGAACCCTTTGATGGTCCTCATTTGCATATCAAGCAGACCAGGGCGGATTCAGTTCAAGATATCAAGGAACATCTTTGCATCAACGCTGTATCATAGATGTCAATTTTATCGGTTCCAACACTTATTATGAAATCTTTCTCATTAGGATAAAACACAACATCAGCTCCGCCGAGCCCCCGGCCAAATTGTGGAAGAGGCGTCCGAGATCCCCAAGGGTCAAGCCAAGTAATTGTAAGTTTTCATAAGAAATATGTTTGTTATACACACATAGCATACACCGTGCCCCACAATATACTTTTTCTTCTGTAAGTCATCAAGTGTCATGGGGGGGGCCCTTATTGTTTTTTGCCCCAGGGCCCCATTTCACCTAGAACCGGCCCTGGTGACCCCTCCATAGTAATAAAGTCCTCTGTGACCCCTCCATAGTAATAAAGCCCTCTGTGACCCCTCCATAGTAATAAAGCCCTCTGTGACCCCTCCATAGTAATAAAGACCTCTGTGCCCCCTCCATAGTAATAAAGCCCTCTGTGACCCCTCCATAGTAATAAAGTCCTCTGTGACCCCTCCATAGTAATAAAGCCCTCTGTGACCCCTCCATAGTAATAAAGCCCTCTGTGACCCCTCCATAGTAATAAAGTCCTCTGTGCCCCTCCATAGTAATAAAGTCCTCTGTGACCCCTCCATAGTAATAAAGTCCTCTGTGACCCCTCCATAGTAATAAAGCCCTCTGTGACCCCTCAGTATTAAAAACAAAACAAAAACACACTAACTCTCTTCCCTGCAGACACAGATCGCTCTGCAGCACTGTGTGGGTGGGGCTTATGCAAATTTCCAGGCTGCAGGCTCTGCCCACACATCTGTGCCTGCAGACTGAATGGTGGAGCAGGGAGAACTGAGCAGTCAGTGACTGACAGGACCGCAGCTCCTGGTGCTCCAGCAATGAGCGCTTCCATCTGTATTGATGGAAGCGCTCATTGCTTCTGGCACCCCCCTGAGAGCTGGCAATGTGCCATGGGGGGCTGGGGGGGGAGAGATGTGCTGCTGCCACTGACCCGTGGAGTGGGAGAAATGTGCCATGGAGGGGGCGGGGGAAGGAGAGATGTGCTGCTGCCACTGGCCCATGGAGTGTGCTGCCATGATGGAGGGGGGGAGAAATAATGTGGCGCAAAGGGGGTGATGTAAAAAGGAGGGGGTGATGACGTGACATGGAGGGGGAGAAATGTTACATTGAGGCCGGAGGGCATCATTGGGAGCACTTTTTACTGGCACATTATTAGGTTGCACTATGGGGGTTCTTCTTACTGGCACATTATTGGGCGGCATCTATGGGGGCACTTACTACTGGCACATTATTGGGGGCACTTTTTACTGGCACATTATTAGGTGGCACTATTATATAAGAAATGTTTACTTGTACATGTTGCTTTGCCACTTGTTTACAATACGGGATGTTAAAGTCAGCAAGTGTCATGTGGGGGGGGGGGAGGCCCTTATTGTTTTTCGCCCCAGGGCCCCATTTCACCTGGAACCGGCCCTGCCTGTCGGATCCGTCCCTGCTGGGCGAAGCCGCGCACTGCCGGCATTCCATCCAGTCCCATTCACTATGGGGGCCAGCGGAAATCCAGACGCAATCTGGCAAATATGCAGAGGAGCGGCTGGATAAATACCGGAACAGCCTGCTAGATTTGTTTCAGGCCAGTGTGAAACAAGACTTAGTTGCTGGGGATTAGCATTTATATGGAGGCGTTTCTTCAGATTATTCATGTGTATTAAATATGTTTTCCTGGATGTTATCCCATCGTGTTGGTGTGTCTTATTTTGTTTTTGCAGGAATTGGATACAAAGCAGCTTCAGTCTACTTAATCTGACCATTTTTATACAGCAAAGATGATAGATCCAAAAAAAATCATCTGTATTCTGGTTTCAGGCCCCAATATACTCCTAGGTTCGGGACCCAAACTTGACCCCGAACCCGGACCCCATTAAAGTCAATAGGGACCTGAACTTCACTTTATTATTTTCTGTTATAACATGGTTATAACGGAAAATAATAGCACTCTTAAGACATAATGCTACATAAAATGGCCATTGAGGGGATAAAAATAATTTAAAAAAAATCATAGCTGGTCCTTCTATCTTTATTCAGCACGACCTGCGATTACGTCACCGCAGGTCCTTTTGCAGGTCCTGTAGAAAGAAAAAAGAAGAGGATACCGGCTGCGCGATCAAGTGGATGAGGTGAGGTTTTTTTAGTCTCCACATACGCACAGTTTTACTCCAGGTTTCCATAACAACGCAGCCATTTTTCTTCACTGCTGTAGGTCAGCTTTAGGCTAGGGCCACACAACGACATGTGTCGCGTGACAATAAGTCACACGACACATACAGTGGATATAAAAAGTCGAAGAGATGCCGGCTGCGCGAACAAGTGGATTAAGGTGAGTTAAATTATATATTATTTTTTTTTAACCCCTCCAGCCCTATTTTACTTAGCATTCTGTATTCAGAATGCTATTATTTTCCCTTATAACCATGTTATAAGGGAAAATAATACAATCTACACAACCTTGAACCCAAACCTGAACTTTTGTGAAGAAGTTCGGGTCTGGGTGCCACAGTCAGTTTTTTATCACGCGCGTGCAAAACGCATTGCACCCGCGCGATAAAAACTGAACAGCGGAACGCAGTCAAAACTGACTGCAATTGGCTACCTACTCGTGCGGGTTTGCCGCAACGCATCCGGACCTTATCCGGACACGCTCGTGTGAAAGAGCCCTAAAGGTGGAAAAAGTTCTGAAATTATTTATCTTTGTCTCATTTTTTTACATCACAGAAAACTGACATTTTAACAAGGGTGCGTTTTGCACGCGCGTGATAAAAAACTGACTGTGGCACCCAGACCCGAACTTCTTCACAGAAGTTCAGGTTTGGGTTCAAGGTTGTGTAGATTGTATTATTTTCCCTTATAACATGGTTATACGGGAAAATAATAGCATTCTGAATACAGAATGCTAAGTAAAATAGGGCTGGAGGGGTTAAAAAAAATAAAAAAATATTTAACTCACCTTAATCCACTTGTTCGGCATCTCTTCTGACTTCTTCTTTGAGGAATAGGACCTTTGATGACGTCACTGCGTTCATCACATGGTCCATCACATGATCCATCACCATGGTGATGGATCATGTGAACGACCATGTGATGAACACAGTGACATAATCAAAGGTCCTTTTCCTCACAGATGAAGACAGAAGAGATGTCGGCTGCGCGAACAAGTGGATTAGGGTGAGTTAAATTATTGTATTTATTTTTTTAACTCCTCCAGCCCTATTGTACTATGCATTCTGTATTAAGAATGCTATTATTTTCCCTTATAACCATGTTATAAGGGAAAATAATAATGATTGGGTCCTCATCCCGATCGTCTCCTAGCAACCGTGCGTGAAAATCGCACCGCATCCTCACTTGCTTGCGGATGCTTGCGATTTTCACGCAGCCCCATTCACTTCTATGGGGCCTGCGTTGCGTGAAAAACGCACAAAATAGAGCTTGCTGCGATTTTCACGCAACGCACAAGTGATGCGTGAAAATCATCGCTCATGTGCACAGCCCCATAGAAATGAATGGGTCCGGATTCAGTGCGGCTGCAATGCGTTCAACTCACGCATTGCACCCGCGCAGAAAACTCGCCCGTGTGAAAGGGGCCTTAATGTGACCTATAAACTGTACCACTCAATTGAAAAACAAACTGAAATCTTTTAGGTAGAGGGAAGAAAAAAATAATATGGTTGCATAAGTGTGCACACCCTTAAACTAATACTTTGCTGAAGCACCTTTTGATTTTATTACAGCACTCAGTCTTTTTGGGTATGAGTCACTTTGCGAGGCTTACATAATAGAAACCACCCAAAAATGACCCAATTCTATAAACTACACCCCTCAAGGTATTCAAAACTGATTTTACAAACTTTGTTAACCCTTTAGGTGTTCCACAAGAGTTAATGGCAAATGGGTATGGCATATTGTGACTTGGCAAGGTTTGCCCACTCTTTTTTGCA
The DNA here is from genome assembly GCF_905171765.1 of Bufo bufo. Lineage (NCBI taxonomy): Eukaryota > Metazoa > Chordata > Amphibia > Anura > Bufonidae > Bufo > Bufo bufo. The sequence continues at coordinate 49,032,201 of NC_053394.1, forward strand.
AAAACACCCCAAATCTGTCAGCCCTCTTCAGATCACCCCACAGATTTTCAATCGGATTCAGGTCTGGGCTCTGGCTGGGCCATTCCAAAACTTTAATCTTCCTCTGGTGAAGCCATTCCTTTGTTGATTTGGATGTATGCTTTGGGTCGTTGTCATGCTGAAAGATGAAGTTCCTCTTCATGTTCAGCTTTCTAGCAGAAGCCTGAAGGTTTTGTGTCAATAATGACTGGTATTTGGAACTGTTTATAATTACCTCGAGCTTAACTAAGGCCCCAGTTCCAGCTGAAGAAAAACAGCCCCTTGGCACAATGCTGCCACCACCATGCTTCACTGTGGGGATGGTGTTCTTTTATGGTGTTCTTTTGGTGATGTGCAGTGTTATTTTTGCGCCAAACATATCTTTCGGAATTATAGCCAAAAAGTTCAACCTTGGTTTCATCAGACCATAACACCTTTTCCCACATGCTTTTGGGAGACTTCAGATGTAGTTTTGCAAAATGTAGCCTGGCTTGGATGTTTTTCTTGGTAAGAGAAGGCTTTCGTCTTGCCACTCTACCCCATAGCCCAGACATATGAAGAATACGGGAGATTGTTGTCACATGTACCACACAGCCAGTACTTGCCAGATATTCCTGCAGCTCCTTTAATGTTGCTGTAGGCCTCTTGGTCGCCTCCCAGACCAGTTTTCTTCTCATCTTTTCATCAATGTTTGAGGGACGTCCAGTTCTTGGTAATGTCACTGTTGTGCCATATTTCCTCCACTTGATGATGACGGTCTTCACTGTGTTCCATGGTATATCTGATGAATTGGAAATTCTTTTGTACCTTCTGACTGATACCTTTTAACAATGAGATCCCTCTGATGCTTTGGAAGCTCTCTGTGGACCGTGGCTTTTGCTGTCGGATGCGACTAAGAAAATTTCAGGAAAGACCAACTAGAGCAGCTGAACTTTATTTGGGGTTAATTAGAGGCACTTTAAATGATGGCCGGTGTATGCCGACTCCTATTTAACAGTATTCTGAATGTGATTGCTTAATTCAGAACACAGCTACATCCCCAGTTATAAGAGGGTGTGCACACTTATGCAACCACATTTTTATTTTATTTTTTTGTTTTCTTTCCTCCACCTAAAAGATTTCAGTTTGTTTTTCAATTGAGTTGTACAGTTTATAGGTCACATTAAAGGTGGAAAAAGTTCTGAAATTATTTATATCTTTTTCAGATTTTTTTACAGCACAGAAACCTGACATTTTAACAGGGGTGTGTAGACTTTTTATATCCACTGTAGGGCACAACTACACTGCTACATGTGTCGCGCGACATTGATGTCGCACCGATGTTGCGCGACAATTTTTATAATGATATTCTATGGTGTTACACTGCGACATGTGACATGCTGCGACTGCAACGCGACAGTCACAAAAAATCCATTCAAAATGGATTTTTATGCGACTGTCGCGTCGCAGTCGCAGCATGTCACATGTCGCAGTGTAACACCATAGAATATCATTATAAAAATTGTTGAGACAAAATGTTGCGCGACACATGTCGTCGTGTAGCCCTAGCATTAAAGGGGCAGGCCACTGTGGAGGTCACTGTTAAGGGGGCAGGGGTCACTATTAAAGCAGCAACTGCTGTGGAGGTCACTGTTAAAGGGGCGGACACTGTGGAGGTCACTGTTAAGGGGGCAGGGGCCACTATTAAAGGAGCAACTGCTGTGGAGGTCACTGTTAAGGTAGCAGGGTACTGTGAAGTCACTGTTAAGGGGCGGGCCCCTGAGGAGGTCACTGTCAAGGAAGTGGGGTGCTGTGAACTCACTGTTAAAGGGGCGGGCTGCTGTAAAGGTCAAAGTTAAAGGGATGGGCTGCTGTGGCGGGGCACTGTGGGGGGGTCAGTGTTAAGGGGTGGGGGACTGTGGAGTTCACTGTTAAAGGGACAGGGTGCGGTAGAGGTTACTGTTATGGGGGATACTGTGGATATCGTTTAACGACACACAGAAACATTAACTGAAATATATATGTGCCACCTACAAGTATTTTGTATGGAAGCCTGGGACCAAAAACCTATCCATAGACTTGCCTCATTCATACGTCATTGTTTGGTCAATGATTACCATCAGTGATTTTGAGCCAAAACCAGGTGCGGTTCTAAACACTGAACAGGAGCAGATCTTTCCCATATACCTTATGTCCATGGAGGCTCCAGTCCTGGTTTTGGCTCACAATCACTGATGGAAATCACTGACCAACTCACTGACGTGTGAGGGAGGCTTAAAGGTTATATCCATCCAACCTTTTTTTATGACTGCAATGTATCTAAAAAGATAATTGAAACAACTTTGCAACAGATCTTGTTTTGCTTCTATGTGTCTCCAGGATAACAGACAACAAACTGTGTAGTCTGACCGTTCAGTCGTACTCCCATCCATTTGTTCCCTATATACTATTCAGTAGGGTAGCAAAAATTAGGAAACAGATAAAAGGGACTATTACTACAGGATCAGGACAGCTATATGATCTTATCAATACATTTAAAAAAAAATTACCTATTTAACCCCTTGAGGACTCAGCCCTATTTCACCTTAAGGACTTTTTTGCAAATCTGACCAGTGTCACTTTAAGTGCTGATAATTTTAAAATGCTTTGACTTATCCAGGCCATTCTGAGATTGATTTTTCGTCACATATTGTACTTCATGACACTGGTAAAATGAAGTTAAAAAAAAATCATTTTTATTTATTAAAAAATACCAAATTTACCCAAAATTTGTGAAAAATTGCAAATTTCCAAGTTTCGATTTCTCTACTTCTATAATACATAGTAATACCCCCAAAAATAGTTATTACTTTACATTCCCCATATGTCTACTTCATGTTTGGATCATTTTGGGAATGATATTTTATTTTTTGGGGATGTTAAAAGGCTTAGAAGTTTAGAAGCAAATCTTGAAATTTTTCGGAAATTTTCAAAAACCCAAATTTTAGGGACCAGTTCAGGTCTGAAGTCACTTTGCGAGGCTTACATAATAGAAACCACCCAAAAATGACCCAATTCTATAAACTACACCCCTCAAGGTATTCAAAACTGATTTTACAAACTTTGTTAACCCTTTAGGTGTTCCACAAGAGTTAATGGCAAATGGTGTTAAAATTTCAGAATTTCGATTTTTGGGCAAATTTTCCATTTTAATCCATTTTTTCCAGTAACAAAGCAAGGGTTAACAGCCAAACAAAATGCTATATTTATTGCTCCGATTCTGTAGTTTGCATAAACACCCCATATGTGGCCGTAAACTACTGTATGGGCACACAGTAGGGCGTAGAGTGAAAGGTGCGCCGTATGGTTTTTAGAAGGCAGATTTTGCTGGACTGTTTTTTTTTACATCATGTCCCATTTGAAGCCCCCCTCATGCACCCCTAGAGAAAAAACTCCATAAAAGTGACCCCATCTAAGAAACTACACCCCTCAAGGTATTCAAAACTGATTTTCCAAACTTTGTTAACCCTTTAGGTGTTGCACAAGATTTAATGGAAAATAGAGATACAATTTCAAAATTTCACTTTTTTGGCAGATTTTCCATTTTAATATTTTTTTTCCAGTTACAAAGCAAGGGTTAACAGCCAAACAAAACTCATTATTTATGGCCCTGATTCTGTAGTTTACAGAAACACCCCATATGTGGTCGTAAACTGCTGTACGGACACACGGCAGGGCGCAGAAGGAAAGGAATGCCATACGGTTTTTGAAAGGCAAAATTTGCTGGACTGGTTTTTTTCACATTATGTCCCATTTGAAGCCCCCCTGATGCACCCCTAGAGTAGAAACTCGAAAAAAGTGACCCCATTTTAGAAAATACGGGATAGGGTGGCAGTTTTGTTGGTACTTGTTTAGGGTACATATGATTTTTGGTTGCTCTATATTACACTTTTTGTGAGGCAAGATAAGAAATAGCTTTTTTGGCACCGTTTTTTTTGTTATTTACAACATTCATCTGACAGGTTAGATCATGTGGTATTTTTATAGAGCAGGTTGTCACGGACGGGGCGATACCTAATATGTATACAATTTTTTTATTTATGTAAGTTTTACACAATGATTTAATTTTTGAAACAAAAAAAATCATGTTTTAGTGTCTCCATAGTCTGAGAGCCATAGTTTTTTCAGTTTTTGGGCGATTATCTTAGGTAGGGTCTCATTTTTTGTGGGATGAGATGATGGTTTGATTGCCACTATTTTTGGGTGCATATGACTTTTTGATCACTTGCTATTACACTTTTTGTGACGTAAGATGACAAAAAATTGCTTTTTTTACACCGTTTTTATTTTAATTTTTTTACGGTGTTCATCTGAGGGGTTAGGTCATGTGATATTTTTATAGAGCCGGTCGATACGGACGCGGAGATACCTAATATGTATACTTTATTTTTATTTATGTAAGTTTTACACAATGATTTCATTTTTGAAACAAAAAAAATCATGTTTTAGTGTTTCCATAGTCTAAGAGCCATAGTTTTTTCAGTTTTTGGGCAATTATCTTGGGTAGGGTATGATTTTTGCGGGATGAGATGACGGTTTGATTGGTACTATTTTGGCGTACATGCGACTTTTTTGATCACTTTTATTACCTTTTTTGGGAAGTAAGGTGGGCAAAATTTCAATTTTCTCATAGTTTTTATTTTTATGGCGTTCACCGTGCGGGGAAAGTAACATGACCGTTTTATAGATCAGGTTGTTACGGAAGCGGCGATACCTAATATGTGTAGTGTATTTTATTTTTTTAATTTTTATTCAGTGATAAATGTGTGTTTTTTATCTTTACTTTTTTCACTATTTTTTTTACATTTTTTTGACCCAGACCCACTTGGTTCTTGAACCAGTGGGTCTGATGTCTGTACAATACAGTACAGTACACTATATAGTGTATTGTACTGTATTTTACTTACACTTTGTCTGAACAGATCTATGCCTTTAGCACAGATCTGTTCAGCACCATGGACAGCAGGATGCCTGAGAAGGCGTCCTCTTGCCATGATAACCTTCCCCGTCTGCTCAGTTGCGGCCACAACTTCGCAGACGGGGAAGGGTAAGGAGGGGGGCTCCCTACCTCTGTGACCCCATCCTGTCTGGGGGCTGCAAAGGCACAGCAGCCCCCCGATGGGAGAGGGAGGGAGCTCCTTGACAGTTAACCTTTTCCATACAGCGGTGCAGGGGGGGGTGTAAAATCGACATTTTGGGCATTTTAAAGTTTCTGATCCCTGCGGTCAGGGACCGCGGGGATCAGAAACTGCAGAAAACGCAGCAAACCGCAGGTCTGAATTGACCTGCGGTTTGCGGCGATCGCCGATACGGGGGGGTCACATGACCCCCCCTGGCGTTGTGACAGGATGACGGCTGAATGATTTCAGCCGGCATCCTGTTCGGATTAACCCCCGCAGCTCTGCAATCTTGATTTAAACTTAGGACGCCCTGAGTCCTTAAGGATTCGTGAAATAGGGCGTACCGGTACGCCCTTAGTCCTTAAGGGGTTAAAGGAGTTTTCCTACGAAAAATATTCTACAGTTTTTAAACCAGCACCTGGATCTGAATACTTTTGTAATTGTATGTAATTAAAAATTTTGTATAGCCAGTGAGTTATTCAATAAAATGTATCTGTATAGCGCCACCAGCTGTTTGCTTTTTTCTTATTTCTTTGACCTGCTCACTGAGAAGGTCGCACATGCTAAGTTTCATTCTCCAACTGCCTTCTGAGCTGTGATAGGGAGAGCTGAGACACGCCTCCTGCGCTGTGATAGGCAGAGCTGAGACACGCCCCCTGAGCTGCAGCAGAAAAGACACTGCCCTTGAGCTTTCAGCTTGATATAAATGTAGCCGAGCAATGAATGTGGAGATCTCTGGATCCGTGCGAGGTACAGGGCTGCTTCTAGCGTTGTTAGAAAGAGGTTGTCATGTACGATGTGATGTCTGATTTAAATTTTTTACAGTCATTAGTTAGTGGGATATCTCCTTTAAGGAGGACCTTGAATGGTCAAAAGCTCACTCTAATAGCATGTGTCATATATCTCCTAAAAGTCAGATTTGTGGGGTTTTTGTAGCTGAGAAACCCAGCAATGAACAAGACAAGTGGGTTATCTTGGTTCCTTTTTATTAAACTACAGCGAATGATGTGGAACACACCTTTAAAAAGGAGCTTTCCCTTCTCCTGACATCTCTGTTTCAGTAACTACTTACATCACCAATATAATAACAATTCTGGAGCATCTATTATTATTAACCTATGATGTACCATTCCTTTATTATTCCTTCTAGAAGTTATGAATGAATTACTAGTAGTTTGTAATAAAGGTCCAGGTGGGTGTTACCAGCTTGGTGTGTGTCCCTGTACACTCTGATACTGGCCGCACTGATTGGATAGTGTCAGAATGTGCAAGGACACTCCGCAACTGGTAACGCCCAGCTGGACCTTTATTGCAAACTGCTTGCAATTATTTTATAACGTCTAGCAGGAATAACAAAGTAACGGCACATTATAGCGTCATAAGAATAGATGATCCAGAATTGTTATTATGTGGGGAGTGCAAGCAGTTACTAAAACTGACAAGTCAGGAGAGGTGAGAGGTCCTCTTTTATGTTCAACAATAAAAAGATGAGAGTAGTAGTGCTAGAAAGAATGAATAAATGAAATAATGAACATTATAATAACATTATACACTAACCCAAAAGAGCTCTAAAAATGACATTATATAAGTGTTTGTTAATTAAGCAAATAAAACAAATTAAATTTTACACATCATTACAACCAGCGACATGGAATATTAAACATGATTAATATTTTATGAAAGTCATAAAGCCTAACAATTCTCTAATGGTTTCATCACAAATTATTTCCCTATGTGGGCGAATGTAATATATTCCCACAAAGATATAAAGTACACACACGTACCTCAGAGCACCTGCTGCAACATCTAGCAAATACCCCCGCAGGCATAATATAGCATCCCCAGCTACAAACTGATCTATGGCAAATATCTGCCTTCTACTCGAGCTGTGACTTCACAGAATCCCTCTATGATGTCATGTGTCACATGATGAGCCTGGTCAAGCCTCTGAGGCTACTTTCACACTTGCTGCAGCCTTTTCCAGTAGGCTGTTCCTGCGGGGGAACAGCCTGCTGGATCCGTGCTACCACAGGTCCACCGTGCTGGCGGAAGTCAGCTCCAGCCCCATTCACTATAATGGGGTCGGGCCGGAGGCATGTTGTCGTTTTTGTCCGGCCGCCTCTCGGTATGTTTACCGTGCTGTGGCCGGACATCCGGCCTGCCCCCAATATGGTGAATGGGGCCGGAGAGGACTTCTGCCAGCACGGTGGACTTGCGGTAGCACGGATCCAGCAGGCTGATCCCTCGCCAGAAAAGGCTACCGCAAGTGTGAATGTAGCCTTAACCTCTTAGTGACCAGCCTGTTTTGGACCTTTTTTTTTGCGGGACAGGTTGTAGTTTTGAATGGCACTATTTTGGGGTACACATAACTTACTGATGAATTTTATTAACTCTTTCTTAAAGGGGTTGTCCGGGCTTTTAATATTGATGTTATCGCAAATTTTTCAATTGCCAAGTAAAAACATGATTCCTCCCTGCTTCTTGCTTGTGGGCCAATGAGTCATTGGCCCACAAGCAAGAAGCAGGGAGGAATCATGACTTTAAATGGAAAAAATTATGAACATTCCAAAAAACGAATATATAGCACTATATCGAATATATTTGTTTTTTCGAATATTCGTAATATTCTAAAACAAGAATATATAGCAATATAGCGAATATTTGAAAAAAACTAATATAGAGCAATTTAGCTAATATAGTGCTATAATCTTCTTTGTCTAATAGTTGTAATTTTTTTCTCATCTGAAGTTCAGATTGGAAAAAAAATTCAACTATTAAAAAAAGGAGATTATAGCACTATATTAGCTAAATTGCTCTACATTCTAATTTTCGAATATTCGCTGTATTGCTATATATTCTTGTTTTAGAATATTATGAATATTCAAAAAAATGAATATATATATTCGATAATAGTGCTATGACTCATTGGCCCACAAGCAAGAAGCAGGGAGGAATCATGTTTTTGCTCGGCAATTGAAAGATTTGCGATAAAAATTTGCATTACGAAAATTCGCATATTACGCAATCATTACCTTGTCAATTTTTCTAGTAAAAAAATCGTAGAATATAGCGAATATTCGAATTCGCGAATATTCACCGAATATTCTACAAAATATTCGCGAAATATCACGAATTCGAATATGACCTCTGCCGCTCATCACTAATAGTAAACAGAAATTGTAGCTGTGGACACACAATGTTTTTCTTACCCCAGGTGCAATGACATATCTCATGAAGACCGGTGCTGCCAGTCACACAGTGTATACTGTAACTAAAGCGCTTAGTGCAAGCAACATTATGAATTAAGGGGGTCATTTACAAACAGGAATACGCCTCTAGCATGCGTATTTTTGGCGCAGATTGTGGCACAAAGGTCCTTTGCGCCACAATCTGCGACTTATTCCCGCTCACGCCAGGTCTAAAAAAGCGGGCGTGGTGAGGGGAGCGGGAAGGGGACAGTCACCATTTTCTACGCTAGTTTTAGACGTAGAAAATGGTGCAAATGTAAGCCAGCAAGGAAGCTGTCTTACATTTAGAATCAGCGCTAGATATGCCGAGGTTATGTAGAGGCCGGCGCCTCTACATAACTTCAGCGGATCCACCGCCAGAGCAGGGGCTTATTAAGAGCAGAGTCTAAAACGCCGGTGGGCACAACTTGGGGGCTATTATAACTAATGGGAAGCAATAAGGGGGGGCCACAATTTATATTGGTTGCACAACTGGGGCCATTATAACTATGTAGAGCACAAATGGTTGCATTATTTATACTGGGGGCACTAGAGGGGGGTCATAATATATATACTGAGGGCCCTGCAGGGTTCAGGGTTTTAACTAAAAAACCCAATGACAATTATCAGTTTTTCATGCCCATTAAAAATGGATGCAAAAACGGCCATCAAAAACCAGACAAACGGCCAGAAAATGGACGCACAAATGGTTGAAAAATGGGCGTGTAAATGTACCCGGATTTTACCTAACATTGGGTAAATCACCATTGTGAGCTCTGCCCCCCCATTTAATGCATGCTCATGTATTTTTACACGAAAATAAACCAAGATTTTTTCCAGGGCATGTCCTGTAAATTGAGTTACAAAAACAAGCCCTCCGCATGTAGAGGATGTGGAACGCGGGAAGATTTCCTTAGGATGTAGGTACTGAATTCATGTCTGAATTCTCCTAAACTCCTGCGGCACTGGAAGCATCAAACTGCAATATCTCGTTGACAGCGACAGTCAGGGAGATGAACTGCGGCCCCCTGTCTTTTCACAAATATGGTCGCCTGCGCTGTGAAGAGCTCTGTCGGAGAAGAGAAGGCCTCTTACCTATCATTGTCATTGAAGCAGAAGGAAAATAATGATGTTAGAGACGTGAAGTTGACACTATGAAGTCAGGACGCTCATCTTGACACAGCGGGTCACCTGCCTGCGCGGCGATACCAGCTCTTCAAATCATCGTCTCATTTTGTCAGTCACCGGTTGAAACCAACAAAAACATCTATAATTGATGAAAGATACACTGCCCCCCCCCCCTATACCTTTACACAAGTCTGTTAGCTCAAACACACAAAAAGAGCAGGGTATCCAAGGGTTTAGCAAAGAAGAATCTGGTACATGCAGGTTTGCAACATTTTGTATTGGCTCCAAGGCAAGTAAAGTAGCGCAATGAAGCAATTTCACAATAGGCTGCGTTTTTTGTATACAGCTCCTATGCTGAATGATGCGTCTCTGTGGTTAAAGAAACAATATAGCCAGCGTTGGACCTGCCCTCCACAATACCAGAGGATCCCCTGGTGGGCCCATTGTCAGATACCATAGTGGGCCACAAAGGTCCAGGATAAAAAAAAAAAAAAACATTTGGAGCCAATAACTTGTAACTAGGGTTTATTTATTCGAAATACAAAGTGTTAGACTTTATTGGTCATATAGGGGTTTGAGCCCCGAGAATGATTTCCTCTGGTGGGCCCAAGGAACTCCAGTGCTACCCTGAATACAGAAGACGTACATCTGATTGCAGACATTAATGGATACTGGCAATTAAGGATAACTCTACAGTGTATTTATAGGTGTTGATATATACTTTATGTGACGCCACTCTAATACATGTGGGGACAATTCATAGCAATCGTCGAGATAACAATTTACTATCATTTGTCAGGGGTGTCGGCTCATAGAGATATAGATATATTTTATATTGTTTATATTGTTTTTAGGGTAAAATTTAATGTATCAATTTTAATAAATTAACATTTATTAATCTAATAAGAGGAGCAATTCCTAGATGTAAGTGTGCCTGTCAATTTGATTTATATGAATATACTTCTTTTTTTTTTGGCAGTGGGTCGGCCAATTGTCAGTGCACCTTGATCCAATAATTTAGAGGGGGGAGCCACTATATTATTTATATTCTACCCTGAATACAGTCTGTTTTACTGTCCTAAATCCACTCCTCTTCTTCGGTCTGTAGGTTAGTAAGAAGAAGGAGCAGGAGAGTGGGGCCACATGAAGACAACCACTGGTCATATACTCCCTCTCTATGAGCCAGAGCAAAGAGACCCTCCGTAAGAGCAGCCGCCTCTCCGGCAGACTCAAGTAGTCCATGTATTACATACAGTAGGAGCTAACAGTATCCATATACAATAGGGATCGACCGATTATCGGAAGTACCGATATTATCGGCAGATATTAAGGATTTTGCACATTATCGGTATCGGCATCTAACCTTGCCGATAATGCGTATAAAGCTTATGGAAGCGCTCACTAGTTTGCATTGGGTGCCGGGAGCCGGGAAGAAGCGCAGCAAGCGCTTCCGATACTTGCCCTCCCTGGTCTTCTTTGATGGGGCCCGCGCTGCACTGTCCTGACCCCGTACAGCGTCAGGTGACAGTGCAGCGCGGGCCGGAGAACACAGGGGAGCGCAACACCGAACCCGGAGATAAAAGAGGAGCTGTGGCGCAGGAGAGGTGAGGATTTTTTTTTTTTTATTCATCTGAGGTCTGATAGGGGTTAAATAAAGTCTGATCTGAGGTCTGATAAGGGTTAAATAAAGTATGATCTGAGGTCTGATAGGGGTTAAATAAAGTCTGATCTGAGGTCTGATAGGGGTTAAATAAAGTCTGATCTGAGGTCTGATAGGGGTTAAATAAAGTCTGATCTGAGGTCTGATAGGGGTTAAATAAAGTCTGATCTGAGGTCTGATAGGGGTTAATTAAAGTCTGATCTGAGGTCTGATAGGGGTTAATTAAAGTCTGATCTGAGGTCTGATAAGGGTTAATTAAAGTCTGATCTGAGGTCTGATAAGGGTTAATAAAGTCAGTGAGAAGGGGGGGATGGTGTGGAAATTGGCATTTGGCTCTAGTATATTATAAATGTAAATTATAAATTGACTACTAAGGGCTTTATTAATTTATAATTTACCGTACATTTATAATATACTAGTGCCAAATGCAAATTTTCACCACCTCAGTGACTACAAACCAATATAATATATATTATAATATATAAAATATCGGTATAAATTATCGTCTATCGGCCTGAAATTTCAGCGATTATCGGTATCGGCTCTAAAAAATCTATATCGGTCAATCCCTAATATACAACATGCGCAATGTATTCCTATCAGCAAGACCGATAGGCATCTCAACAGGTCTGTGTTCTGTCCATTTACTATAACTGGTAGAGTTGAGCGAATCGAATCCAACGAAGTGGAATTCGATCCGAATTTCAGGATAAAATAGATTTGCCGCAAAGCCGAATTTTCTCGTGCTTCGTGGTAGCGAATTGATTTAACCTGAAATAGTGTAAAAAAAAAACAAAAAAACATACTTACCTCCTCCATTTACTCGTGACAGGTCGGCTCCACCATCTTGATTGAAGATCTCGGCTGAAATCCCATGCGTGATGACGTCATCTTGGGCCACGCAAGATTTCGTGCCAGATCTTCAAGCAAGATGACGGCGGCCATGGAGTCGGTAATTATGATTTCGGGTTTTTTTTCTGCCAATTTTACACAGTTTTTACTCTCAGATGCCGTGATCATGTAATTCGTCACAAAGCGAATTTTTTTAGTAAAATTTAGCAAAGCAGCTGAATTGAAATTTTGAAGAAATTCGCTAATTTCTAATAACTGGTCGAAATTGGTTTGACACGGTAACGTCCTATAAGGATGACATATTAGCGAAAAATTAATATTCACATATTAGGCTACTTTCACACTGGCGTTTTGGCTTTCCATTTGTGAGATCCGTTCAGGGCTCTCACAAGCGGTCCAAAACGGATCAGTTTTGCCCTAATGCATTCTGAATGGAAAAGTATCCGCTCAGAAGGCATCAGTTTGCCTCCGTTTCGCCTCCATTCCGCTTTGGAGCATTTTGGTGGCCGTCTGACGAAACAGCCAAACGGATCTGTCCTGACACACAATGTAAGTCAATGGGGACGGATCCGTTTTCACTGACACAATATGGCACAATAGAAAATGGATCCGTCCTCCATTGACATTCAGTGGTGTTCAAGACGGATCCGTCCTGGCGATGTTACAGATAATACAAACGGATCTGTTCTGAATGGATGCAGACTGTTGTATTATCTGAACGGATCCGTCTGTGCAGATCCATGACGGATCCGCACCAAACGCGAGGGTGAAAGTAGCCTTAGTGAAACTTGCTCCTGTTTCAACCAATGAAAATGCCACCTTATTATTAATCATATTTAATTGTAAAATCCCCCAAAAATTTTTAAAGAGCTCATGACACAAAATGATGTACAAAACAAAATGATATCTGAATACAATACAAAGGCTAAAGGCCCCTTTACACAGGACAACAATCGGGGCAATTATTGGGAACGAGCATTGCTAGGAATGCTCATTCCCAGTTATTGCCCTGTGGTAAGGTGCCACTGATCTCCAGATGAACGAGTAAATGCTTGTCCATTGGGTGAAAGCATTACTGATGCGGACATCAAATTCATCACATTTCTTGGCAGTAGATTCCTTAGATAATCTGCTGCCAAGAAACAACAATTCTCTATGGGAATGAGCAATCTCAGTAGCGATCCCTGGTCTCCATACAGCGGAGGTGATTGCTCCATGTAAATGCTGCTCTCACCCCCTCTGACACAGATATCGGGAACAGATGGGTCCGTCCAGATAATTGCCAGCCACGTCGACCCGTGTAAAGGGTAAACACCAGTATAACAGGACGTAGGTCATGGCTTATGAGCAAAGTGCCAAGAAGAACTTTATCCACTCATCTAAATTGTTTCTAAATGCATATAACAAGCAAATTCTTAGGTCACTGTACCCAGCAAAATGACCGGATCTATTGTATCAAAAGCTAAATCCACACAGCTGAATTAATCCTTAGCAAATGATCTCTACTTGGAGGGATTTCTACCATGACCACCTTTAGGCCTCTTTCCCACGGGCGTTGCGGGAAAAGGTCCGGGTGCGTTGCAGGAAAATGAACGATTTTTCCGCGTGAGTGCAAAACATTGTAATGCGTTTTGCACTCGCGTGAGAAAAATCGCGCATGTTTGGTACCCAAACCCGAACTTCTTCACAGAAGTTCGTGTTTGGGATCGGTGTTCTGTAGATTGTATTATTTTCCCTTATAACATGGTTATAAGGGAAAATAATAGCATTCTTAATACAGAATGCATAGTACAATAGCGCTGGAGGGGTAAAAAAAATAATTTAACTCACCTTAATCCACTTGCTCGTGCAGGAAAAGGACCTGTGGTGACGTCACTCCGGTCATCACATGGTCCATCACATGACCCATCACCATGGTAAAAGATCATGTGACGGACCATGTGATGACCGGAGTGACGTCACCACAGGTCCTTTTCCTGCACTCAGCAAAAAAGAAGACAGAAGAGAAGCCGGCTGCGCGAGCAAGTGGATTAAGGTGAGTTAAATTATTATTTATTTATTTTTAACCCCTCCAGCGCTATTTTACTATGCATTCTGTATTCAGAATGCTATTATTTTCCCTTGTAACCATGTTATAAGGGAAAATAATAATGATCGGGTCTCCATCCCTATCGTCACCTAGCAACCGTGCGTGAAAATCGCACCGCATCCGCACTTGCTTGCGATTTTCACGCAACCCCATTTATTTCTATGAGGCCTGCGTTACGTGAAAAACGCACAAAGAGGAGCATGCTGCGATTTTCACGCAACACACAAGTAATGCGTGAAAATCACCGCTCGTGTGCACAGCCCCATAGAAATGAATGGGTCAGTATTCAGTGCGGGTGTAATGCGTTTAACTCACGCATCGCATCCGCGCGGAATACTCGCCCGTGTGAAAGGGGTCTTAAAATATATTCTTTGACCATACACAGCTCCCCCCATTCACTTCTATGCGAGTTCTGAGAATAGACGAGCATACGGAACTTAGCTATTATCGGAACTACCATTGACATGAATGGAGTGATTCATAGCAGGTGGGTTGAAGACCCCCTTTCTCAAGATAGCTATGTGTTCCTATTTGACATTTATGGTATTATAGTATTATTCAATCAGGATAACCCTATCCATACGACCTATTAGAGCATATGAACTTCATAGAGGGAGGTTACCCGCTCAGGCCTTCTCTCTCTATGAGCCAGAGAGCCGCCAACATGGAGCAGCTCTTGCTTTGGTGCCTCGTACATTATTGGATGGACCGCCACCTAATACTGCGTTTTCACTTCTGTGGTCCTCTAGTTTCCTTAGCCAAAATGACTTCCTAAGAAATCCAGTGAAAAGTAACCACTGGTTAGTAATATTCCTATAATGGGTAATTTTAACTCCACAAAAGTCAATATGGTAGAAGCTATAGCGTGGATCTACATTTTCATTTTATTTCGCTAAATTCACTAATTTGCACAAGTAAAATCCACAAAATTTTGCAGTCCCATGCATGTGGGTGAGAGTGCAACGAATTCCATCCACATGCGGCTAAATTGCCCCATACAGAAACTGACCTGCGGTGCACATTTTTGCAACCTTAAGACGTCAATTATCTGCTGCGTATTACTGATATCACTGGTCTTCTGTGATGCACAAAAAAAAAATAAGTAAAAAAAATAGCCACAGAATACAAGTTCGGGTGGGTTCACACTAGCGTTAGGGATTCCATTATGGCTTTCCGTTGTAACATGGTTATAACGGAAAATAACGTAATCCATAGGACGGAAGGGCGGATCCGTTCTTCTGCCCATAGACTTGCATTATGACGGAATGCAAAATAGAAGCCTTTAAAAGGCATTCCGTTTGCTCTCCGTCCTAATAGAAGTCTATGGGAATCAAAACGGATCCGTCTTGGTCCCGTTATGCAAGACGAAAAACAAAATCCCGTCGACAGGACTTTGCTTTCCGTCTTGCATAATGGGACCCAGACAGATCCGTTATGCTTTCCCATAGACTTATATTAGGACGGAGAGCAAACGGAATGCCTTTTAAAGGCTTCCGTTTTGCATTCTGTCATAATACAAGTTTATGGGCAGAAGAACGGATCCGTCCTTCCGTCTTATGGATTCCGTTATTTTCCGTTATAACCATGTTACAACGGAAAGCCATATCGGAATCCCTAACGCTAGTGTGAACCCACCCTTACTGTTTGCGGTCAACTTGTAATTTGTCAATGGGCCGCAGGTGACAGGACATGGTAGAACTTCTTGCTTCTGGGAATCAGGGGAAGTGCAAGACATTCTCACAGTTGTGTAAGCTATGAAGACAATATTATAGGTACTGTGGAGTGAAAATGCAATAATTTCCTATGGGCCATGGGCATGGATGGTATGCACCTTTAAAGGGGTTGTGTCACTTCAGGATATGACATTTTTCATGTATAGACAGTTAATACCAGGCACTTACTAATGTATTGTGATTGTCCATATTGCGTCTTTTGCCGGCTGGATTCATTTGTCCATCACATTATACACTGCTCGTGTCCAGGGGTTATGACCACCCTGCAATTCATCAGCGGTAGTCATGTTTGCACACTACAGGAAACCCCCCTGCAAACACTAGCACTGAAGACATTTTGCTGTACTTGCTATACAGCAGCACTACTTCTCACATCCAGGGCCTCCCAGGTGACGTCTCCTCCAATGTAGATCTTCTCTGTCATCATCTTCTCCATTCGGTGTGGACAACTTCTCTCAGCCTCCTCGTCTCTGCAGAGTGTGACGCACAGCTTCCTTACTTTTCTGTACCCCCAAATACTATCCTGAAGAAAAATTTGTGCCCCCCATAGTAACAGTACTCCTCATAGTCCCACCAATAGTAATTCCCTTCTAGAATGCTCCCATTAGTAATACTGCTCCCTACTGGACCCAACAGTGATAATGCTCCACAAGAGTGCCTCCATTAGTAGAGGAGCCCTCCAGTATACATAATGCCCTTACAGAGCCCCCCAGTAGAAATAAGGCCCACTATTGTCCCGCCAGTGGTAAAAAAAAAAGCTCTCTACAGACCACTCAGTAGTAATAATGCCCCCATAGTGCGGATTCCTCCTATAGAGCCCCCAGTAGTAATAAGAACGCCTAATGTCCCCTGGATTTAAAGTGCCCCCAGTATTTATACTGCCCCCTACTGTTATAATGCTCAGCCTGAAGTGCCCCAAGTATTTATAATGTCGCCTGCAGTGCCCCCTGTAGTTATATTCCTCCATTTAGTGTCCTCAAAAATTATAATTCCTCAGCCCCTCCGCCATACAGTCCCATGTAAATAACACTATTTCCCTCCCTTCCCATAAAATCCCATATAAATACCATCACACCATCTCTCCCGCCCCCTCCAATATACAGTCCCATGTAAATAACATCCCTCTCTATCTACAGCCCCCTCCAAAATACAGTCCCATGTAAATAACATCACACCATCTCTCCTGCCCCTTCCAATATACAGTCCCATGTAAATAACATCACCCCCTCCCCAGCCGCCTTCAACATACAGTCCCATGTAAATAACATCACCTCCTCAATATTCAGTCCCATTTAAATAACATCTCTCCCTCCCCCAGACACCTTCAACATACAGTCCCATGTAAATAAAATCACCCCCTCCCCAGCCACCACCAACATGCAGTCCCATGTAAATAACATTACCCCTTAACATTCACTCCCATGTAAATAATATCACTCCCTCCCAGAGCTGCCTTCAACATATAGCCCCATGTAAATAACTTCACCCTGCCCCAGCCCACTCCAACATGCAGTCCCATATAAATAACATTACCCCTCAACATACAGTCCCATGTAAATAACATCACACTACCCCAGCCACTTCCAAATTTCAGTCCCATGTAATTAACATCACTCCACCTCACTGCCCCATATCAATAACTTCCCTACCTTCAGCCCTAACATACAGTCCCAGTTAAATAACTACAACTCCCAACATTGCTCTGCCTCTCCCTTCATTTACCTCTCCTCATGTAGCAGACCTCACCACAGCTTCTTCGCAGGACTTCTCTTCACTGCTGAGCCCTCCTCTCCTGCACTGGTCACATGACGGTGACATCATCGCAGGTCCTTTTCAGCTACTGCATTTAGAACTGATCACATGGACTGTGATGTCATCACAGGTCCTTCAGCTCTTGCAGTGCTTTAGATTCAATTGTATTGTCGTCCTGAGGATGGCAATACAGTTATATCTATCTGGCAGGCAGGACATTCAGCACCTGGGACAAAACATCAGGGGCCCAGGCCCCCGAATGTTTTGACCTAGCAATGCCCCTGAAGCTCACATAGGCACGCATGCGGAGCAGCTCCCGTCCTGACCACCTCGTGTCTGTGCTGCAGCAGTGGTCGTAACCCCCGGAGACGAGCAGTGTATAAATCGATGGAAAAATGAAGCCAGCAAAGAAAGCAATATGGACAATCACAATACATTAGTAAGTGCCTGGTATTAACTTTCTCTACGTGATGAATGCCATTTGCTGAAGTAAGACCGCCCCTTTAAAGCAGCCTTCATAGAGTTCTATGGGCCCATACTGCACTCGCACATGTCTCATGGTTTCCATATCAATTACACAGGAAAACAAATGATATATGATGAAGTCATTTTTGTTTCTGGAAGACTTTAGAGATATTTAATGGCTACATCGTTGATAAGAGTCGAAGGCGCGCAGACTGACCCGCCTCATTTCCTGATCCACAGTGTAAAATGCACATGCAAGATTTGACCTAATCCATTAGTGTTACATATATAAATGACTAATCCAGTTAGTCATTACGACTTTAAGTGTGTCGTCGTCCCCGCAGAAGAGAGTAATACACAGGAGAGGCGTCGTGCAGCGCTCTCAGGCACATTATATAGCACATAGGCACGATGCCTCTGCCCCAGACAAACACATTACTGCATTAGTCTTGCTTGCATCCTGATTGTTCCTCATAGGCTTATTGATACATACATTATAATTTTAGAGAAAATAGATATGATGGATGCGTTGGCAGATCTTTAGTTAGTAAAAGTCTTAGGTCCTGTAAAAAACCTTCATGATGTGCTATCTTTTCTATCCTCTTCTTGTTAGAGTTGCCTTTAGAAAATAACCAGCGCTCTGGTGCCAAAACCCCCAGTGATCGCCTGTAGAGCAGGAGTTCTGTTTCCCTGCAGCGCCTCCACAGGAGAAACCGAGCATTACACAGTGCTTGAAATAAATGGGCTGCCCATGTGATGCTCTCTGCTCCAGGTGATTGGTCTAGGTCTGTGTCACAGGACCCCTCAATGCTCATGGGCAGCACGGTGGCTCACTGGTCAACACTGAGGTCCTAGGTTTGAATCCGACCACGGACAACATCTGCATGGAGTTTGTATGTTCTCCCCGTGTTTGCGTGGCTTTCCTCCAGGTTCCTCGGTTTCCTCCCACACTCCAAAGACTTACTGATAGGGAACTTAGATTGTGAGCCCCATTGAGGACAGTTGGAGGATAATGTCTGTAAAGCGATGCGTAACATAGTAGCGCTATATAAGTGCTTAAAATAAATAAAAAATAAATAAATCACAATGTCTTAATAATCTGTAAATGGCGTTTCTAAGAGACACAATCACACCCGTTTGTTTCACTTTGTTCCCAAATAATTACTTTCAGGGCTATTTCACACGAGCGAGTTGTCTGTCCGAGTGCGATGCGTGAAGCAAATCCATAGCATCCTGACTCATTCATTTTAATGGGTCCAGGCACATGAGCGTCATTTTCCACGTATCATTTCTGCATTCAGGAAAAATCACAGCACGTTCTGTATTCTGCGTTTTTTTTCACACAGCTCTGGTTCCATAGAAGTAAATGGAACTTCAGTGAAAAACGGAAGACATCCGGATGCAATGCGTTTTTCACAGATTTTTGCTGGAAGATGTAGATTGTTATTCTTCTGTTTTCTTTTCATGCTCAAGAAAAACGCATCAAAAAATTATTGCACCCGCGCAGAAAAAAACGGAACCACTGAACGCGATCAAAGACAAAACTGACTGAACTTCCCATGTAGAACCATCAGTTTTTTCCTGAACAGGTCCTGACATAATCCGTATTGTTCATAACCCAACCATGATCGGTTTTCTTTTTTCCAAATTTACAGAAAGGTATCAGAAAATGTCCTACAGTATTGTATAGAGGGAGTTTGTCACCAGGAAATTCACTGATGAAGCAGGCGTAGGACTAGCTCAGCTGAATGGAATGATACCTTTCACTTAGCGATCTGTTGCTTCATTCTGGAGAAAAAGTACTTTAAATCCATGTAGATGAGCAGTTATGTGCACCAAGGGCGGACCCAAGCTATTCTGTTGTTCAATTATTTTATTCAGGCATAAAAAATGTAACAACATGTACCAGTACAATGTGAGAAACACATCATAATTAAAAGCGACAACAATAGGGTTACGTTAATTTAAGCAAGAAGCTCTCACTTACATAGAACCCATGACAAAGAGTGTTTCTTAAAGCCTATGGACGAACATGAAACAGGACAAACGGGGGAGACAAACACAGACAACACAAAGGGGTAAAGACATACTGCAAGGTATCTTCAATGCAAGCAAGCATCTACAATCTATCTGTACCGATCTAGCCAATCAATAAACCTCTGGGACCCTTTGAACAGAATCCATGGCCTCCACACTTTCAGGTATTTCTGATCCAGTCCCGCATCCTCTGCAATCAATTCCTCCATTCTACGTAAGTTCTCAAACGTCTCCAACCATTCTGTCATTCTTGGAGTGTCCTGTGATTTCCAATGTCTAGGCAACACCAGACGAGCCGCCTGCATAAAAAATCTCAGGAGGCCCTTCTTGGCTACCAGAACAGATCCAGCAAACATTGATAACAAAGCTTCCTCCGGCGTCCAATCAGATGTCACACCCAACATACTATTGTACAGCTCATTCAGGGCCGACCAGAAGGGAGCAATTTTCTTACACCGCCACCAGATATGGGACATTGTACCCACCTCCTCTAAACATCTCCAACACAGGTCAGAGCACTCCGGGAAAAAGGAATGTAGAACAGCAGGGGTCCTGTACCACCTAGAAAGTATTTTAAAATTCTTTTCTTGTATCCCACAGCATATGGAGGACCTGTGAGACAGCACAAATGATTTTTCCCATTGATCCTTAGAGAACACTTTTCCCAGTTCACTCTCCCAAGTCCTCACATAAGGCAAGGCAGAGGTAGGTCCAGCACTCTCCTGTAGCAGCCCATATACCAGAGACACCAGATGCGTAGGAGGAGATGATTGTGAACAAACTGCTTCAAAGGGGGTCAAATCCCTAGCAAGGGCCTCTAACGGGCCTAGGGATAACACATAATTCCTCAAACCTCTATATAGGATCCACGCCCCTCTATTTTTACATCCCGGCAGGTCATCTAAAGTACGGATAGAGGTTCCCGAGATCAGTTGTCTTACCCTTAGTCCCTCCTCCTTCTAAAAAACCCAATATTTCTCTCTTACCCTTACCCAGCGGGAAAGCTGGATTATCAAAAATTGGTGTCATAGGGCTCGGGAAGGATGAGCAACCGAGTGCAGCCGCACACCTGTCCCACACCTGCAGTACTCCAGCTGCCCAAACTATTCTGTGCACCGTTGTTCCTCCTGCTTCCTCTGCCAGCCCCTCCTTCTACTCCTTGATTGACGGGTTTAGGTTCCTGCATAGTCATCTCCCCTGTACCTGTCAATCAAGAAGAGGGAGGGGCTGGCAGAGGAAATATTTGGAGAAAAGGTGCAAAGAGTGTCTTAGACCCACCCTCGGTGCACTTAACAGCTCATTTGCATATGCATTAGAAGTACTTTTTCTCCAGAAGGAAGCAACAGATTACTATGTAAAAGGTATCATTACATTCAGCTTCCTCTGTTAGAATACTATACCTTATCAGAATGCTATACTCCCGTCACTTCCGGTGACACGGCCGCACCGGAAGTGCCGAGAATCAGCTGGAGGAGGGGGTGTGCGGCGCTGCGCAAGCGCAGATCCACGGGTAAGTCAAAATTATAGCACTGCCGCGGGAGAAGCGCTCACCTAATGCACATGCGTGAAACCAGCCGGGACACACTGCACCCGGAGCCACGAGTGGGTAGGAGAGGGTGCGCACGCGCGGCTATATACTCCCGTCGGCCACATACATCAGGATTACACCGCGAGTGCGCACTCAGGGGTAGGTAGATTTGTCAGTGCAAAATGTTCCATCAGATCTCCCTACTCCTGAGTGCGCACGCGCGGTGTAATCCTGTGTGTGTGCCTAACGGGAGTATATAGCCGTGCGTGCGCACACTCTCCTACCCAGCCGTGGCTCCGGGGCACACGCGCAGTGTGTCCCGGTCGGTTTCGCGCATGCACATTAAGTGGGCGCTTCTCCTCCAGCTGATTCTCGTCACTTCTGGTGCGGCCGTGTCACCGGAAGTGACGAGGGTATAGCATTCTGATAAGGTATAGTATTCTGACAGAACACAGCTGAGCTAGCCCTACAACGGCATGGTGCCTGGTTTACCAGTGAATTTCTTGAAGACATTTTAAAGAATTTGTGATGTTTTTTCTTCATTTTCCAAGTCACTGTCTATACAGTACTAAAACAAAATCCTGATATTTTTCAGTTCTATAACATTTTATGCTCTTGCCTTTTGCAGACCCTACGGCCTGTTTCGCACTCTATCGATATTCCACGCTGACTGTGCATCAAATATTTGCACCAATAATACTAAACATTCAAGTCAATGGAGTTTCTCCAAAATCCTATTTGCATGCTAGGCCCTGTCCTCTTTTCTCTTCACAGCCCCAATTGGACAGACCATCAGCAGATTTGGTTTCCAGTACCATCTGATGACACACAACTATACACTTTATCCCCCGACATCACCCCGGCTGTATTACAGAACACCATTGACTGTCCACAGTCTTTAACATCATGTCCTCTCTATATCTGAAACTGAATCTTTCAAAAACGGAACTTCTTGTGTTCTCTCCATCTACTAACCTACCTAATACTCATATCTCCGTCTCAGTGTGTGGCACCATCATCACGCCCAGGCAGCACACCCACTGATCTTTACTTCACCCCCTATATTCAATCTCTCGTCCGCTCATGTCACCTGCACCTCAAAAATATCTCTAGAAACTCTGATTGTTGCCCTGATCCATTCCCGCCTCGATTACTGTAACTCACTAGTTATTGGCCTCCCCCTCACCAGACTTTCCCCTCCCCAATATATCCTTAATGCAGCAGCCAGGGTCACCTATGTGTCCAACCGCTACTCCGATGCCTCTGCCCTGTGCCAGTCATTGCATTGGTTGTCCATACAGTACAGAATCCAATTTAAACTGCTTGTTCTCACCCACAAAGCTCTCCACAGTGCTGCACCCCTACATCTCTTCCCTCATCTGTCTACCACCCTACCCATCCTCTACACTCTGCAAATGATTCACGACTGACATCCGCCATAATACGAACCTCTCAGGCTACTTTCACACTAGCGTTCTGCTGTCCGCTCGTGAGCTCCGTTTGAAGGGGCTCACGAGCGGAGCAGAACGCTTCCGTCCAGCCCTGATGCAGTCTGAATGGATGCGCATCCGCTCAGACTGCATCAGTCTGGCGGCGTTCAGCCTCCGCTCTGCTCGCCTCCGCACGGCCAGGCGGACAGCTGAACGCTGCTTGCAGCGTTCGGGTGTCCGCCTGTCCGTGCGGAGGCGTGCGGATCCGTCCAGACTTACAATGTAAGGCTACTTTCGCACTTGCGCTTGATCGGATCCGTTCTGAACGGATCCGATCATATTAATGCAGACGGAGGCTCCGTTCAGTACGGATCCGTCTGCATTAATAACTTAGAAAAATTTCTAAGTGCGAAAGTAGCCTGAGCGGATCCGTCCAGACTTTCAATGTAAAGTCAATGGGGGACGGATCCGCTTGAAGATTGAGCCATATGGTGTCATCTTCAAGCGGATCCGTTCCCATTGACTTACATTGTAAGTCTGGACGGATTCGCACGGCCAGGCGGACACCCGAACGCTGCAAGCAGCGTTCAGCTGTCCGCCTGGCCGTGCGGAGGCGAGCGGAGCGGAGGCTGAACGCCGCCAGACTGATGCAGTCTGAGCGGATCCGCATCCATTCAGACTGCATCAGGGCTGGACGGAAGCGTTCTGCTCTGCTCGTGAGCCCCTTCAAACGGAGCTCACGAGCGGACAGCAGAACGCTAGTGTGAAAGTAGCCTAAGTCAATGGGAACGGATCCGCTTGAAGATGACACCATATGGCTCAATCTTCAAGCGGATCCGTCCCCCATTGACTTTACATTGAAAGTCTGGACGGATCCGTTCAGGCTACTTTCGCACTTAGAAATTTTTCTAAGTTATTAATGCAGACGGATCCGTACTGAACGGAGCCTCCGTCTGCATTAATATGATCGGATCCGTTCAGAACGGATCCGATCAAGCGCAAGTGTGAAAGTAGCCTCACTCCCAGTTCCAAGACTTCTCTTGAGCTGCACCAGTTCTCTGGAATGCTCTACCCCGAGAAATTAGGTTAAATCACAATATACACTCCCTAAAAACACATATTTGTAGGGTGGCCTATCACATCCCCTGATCTAGCCCCTCTCCATGTATAGACCATTTATCATCATTTCCTGTACCTTGAACAAAATATGCACTTTTACCTTTTGTGTCACCCCTATCTCCTCATAGATTGTAAGCTCTTGCGACCTCTTGTTCTAATTATGGACGTGTCTGTTGCTACGTAACTTATGACTCTGTTTGTACATGAACCCCTGGCCTGTAAAGCGCTGCGGAATATGTTGGCGCTATATAAATAAAGATTATTATTATTATATTATTATTGCTGTTGGAATTCAAATCCAGCCGAGAAATATTATATTATATTCGCCTCATCAGAGGTGCCGCAATTTTCTTCAGACAGCAATCTCCCAGCATGCATTGTGTTTAATTACAGATCTTGACATCTTAATTAAAAGGTACTTTAGTTTCCTTCTCCCCTGTCTTATAAAAAGTCACATGACTGTACGCAAGCGGAATAGTAGAGGCAAAAATTAGGTCATATGGCACTCGAGTACAACGGACCAAATCTGAAAGTTTTTACTATAGACTGGAGCAAGGGCGGCACGTACAGCGGTGGACCCCTGCGCAAAAGTATGTATGGGCCCCAGTAGCTCATCACGGAGCGCCCCCCCCCCCCCCCTTAAGTGTCACTTTCAGAGATTGTGATTTATATAAATCATTAGCTCAGTCCTTTATATGAAAGCTAATAGTAGGAAGTTGCTTTCGTGAGCAGTGGGCTCCTTAACCTGCTGGGCCCCTGGCATATACAGCATGTCCGCCCTGGACAAGTTGCATGGAGTTGTAATGCAGCACCCATAGCACCCTACACCTCCACATGCCTCTGATTTCACATGGAGTCGGTACAGAGCCATAGGGGCCAAGGACCAACATGGCTGCTACTGGAGATCAAACCGCTTTCCCAAACTTCTAAGTGGCAAACTTGCCCGGTTTTGCAGCAATACATCCCACCGCCATATAGCTGCCTGTCTGGTCATTTATACATCTGACAAGACTCCCCAGGTTTTGGCCACATATTATAAACGTGGTTCTGGGGTGTCTATAGTGTTCTCCTATGGACAATACACATCCAGCCTAGGGTTCTCCTCTAGGCTACGAGTCAGGTTCTATTTCACTACAGAGACTGGAAGAACGGAAGATAGTTACTAAAGATTGTACAAAGAACACAGACAGAGAAGTAGTATAAAGCAGAGCCGTGCAATATCCATCTATTATCTATCTAATATCCATCTAATATCTATCTAATATCCATCTAATATCCATCTAATATCTATCTACTATCTATCTATCTATCTATCTCATATCTATCCATCTAATATCCATCTAATATCCATCTAATATCCATCTAATATCTATCTAATATCTATCTATCTATCTATCTATCTATCTCATATCTATCCATCTAATATCCATCTAATATCTATCTAATATCCATCTAATATCCATCTAATATCCATCTAATATCCATCTAATATCTATCTATCTAATATCTATCCATCTATTATCCATCTAATATCTATCTAATATCTATCTATCTATCTATCCAGCTAATATATATTTACTATATCTATCTATTATCTATCTATCTATCTATCTATCTATCTATCTATCTATTATCTATCTATCTATCTATCTATCTATCTAATATCTATCTATCCATCTAATATCTCTCTCTCTACTCTTTATATCTATCCATCCATGTAATATCTATCTACAAAGTGGCCCCTAAAGATACAATATTAATTGGTTCCAGGACGACCATTGTATGTTGAAACCATTGTAAGTTGAGTAATCGGTTCCAAAGCCCCTAAATGTCATCCAAGATAAGAGAAAATGAAGATTTAAGAAAGATAAGCAGATAACTAAGACAGATAAAAGAAGTCCTTACATATAACAACTGCTAACTAGTAACTAATCCAGCTTTTTTTTATTTTTACCAGAGACGTGACCTGGACTATTTGGAGTCTGAGACATTGTATGTTGAGTCTGGTTTCTATACTATGGGTCAGAAATGAACATATTGTATCACTGGATATATGTTCTCTCTATATCTATCTATCTCTCATATGCATCTATCTCATATCTGTACCATTTCATACAACATACAGCATATACATTAAAAAAAAACAGAAAAACAAATATCTTTAAAAAAAAACCAAAGTAAATGATAAACCCTTAGTTTCAAATGCTCATATAAATACAGATGTAGCAGAGCTAACTGTGCCATTTAACGTTTGGGACTACACTGCTTGTGCCCTGTGCCATTGATGGTGACACAATTGGCTGCACTTACTTAAACCTGACTCCGCTACAAATCGTATCCGTTATGTTTTGGCTATTTTAACAGTAGGGCAACAAAACGTGTGACACAGACCTGAGGACTGTGCCGCCACTACACCCCTGACTAGTGGGACATTACTAATGCACCCTGACACCCAGACTGAAGGAGGCTGATGGTAACCAGGATTAGCAAGTGAAACCTTGTCAGAAGTGTAAAAGTAAGGAGCAGAATACAGAAGGCAGCTCTGCAGCCCTCCTGCTACTCACCATCCTCCTTCTCATCAAACACTGGTCTCTTGGAGGAAGTGGTCGCCCCCATCCTTTTCTTCCACTTGTTCCAGTGAAACATTGATGCAGAGATGGAGATAGCATTCCCTATCTCCTGGAAATGAAGAGGAAAAGATGTCCAGAAGCAAGCCTCAGACCCCAGAGAGAGACTCAGCTCTTCCCTGCTGCTTCATCCAGGGGGTCCTGTATTGTGCAAGGCGAGAGCTCCACTCCAGAGCTGCACTCCTACATCCTGCTCAGCACCATGGGCAGCTCTGGGCACCAGGGTGTCACCTCCAGCATGAAGAAGAAGTCCCCTTGTTCGCTGTGGTCTGAAGTGCACTGCTTCCAGATCCCAGCTGCACGTTGTCTTCTCTTCAATGGAACCCGAGCCCAATGAGGCTCACTGCTGCCACCATCAGGCAGCTGGGAGAACTGCAACCTGATACATTCGAACAGTATTGTAGATACTAAAATGAAGCAAATTGAAACATCTTTAAATGTAGCAGAATTTTATCTTTTAAGGCTACAAGCACATGACCGTGCCATGTTTTGCCGATCCGCAAAACACGGATACCGCCTGTGTGCGTTCTGCAATTTGCGAAACGGAACGGGCTGTCCATTATAGAAATGCCTATTCTTGTCCGCAAAATAAACAAAAATAGGATATGTTCTATTTATTTTTATTTTTTTGCAGGGCCACGGAACGGAGCAATTCCAAAAATTGTTTGGAATGTTCATTCTTGTTTGTGTCCTTTGATTAGATTTGGTTTATGATTCGCATTTAACGTACAGTTTTGTTTTATTCTTAATAAAAATAAAAAAAATAGTTAAATTGCTCACATTGTTTCCAGGGGTTAATGTATGTGACAGATGGTTTTCTGATTACCTCGGAAATCATTGACCTTGTAAAGTTTAAAACTACAGTTTCATGAAAACAGTCGCTATATGGACAGTCAGCTCTCCACTCTGTGACCAGAGAGTAGCAGGGTCAACTTGCAGCTAACTTGCCAAAGTATGGGCTTATTCACATGTTAGTGTTCGCTCAGTGATTTTGAAGGGGGGAGGGTTGAACCCCCCAAAAAAAATTTGCAACCCCCTCCTCCGGTGCAACCCACACCCCTGCAGCTAGTCAAGATCACGAGGCTCTGCAGCCGCTCCGTCCATTTCCTACACTGTCTCTGTATATAATGTCATTGTATAATACTGTTGAGGGGGCCCTGACAATAAGATCTTTTAGTCCTCTTTATGGGTGGGCCCCTTCTGAGTTTGGGCCCCAAAGCAGCTGCTGCGCCCCTACTTATGTCTGTGTAGATCCACTCCTGATTTTGGCTCACAATTAGGGTTGAGCGAACCCGTGGAAGTTCGGGTTCGCCGGGTTTGGCCGAACTTCAGGTCAAAGTTTGGGTTTGGGACCCAACTTGGCCCGAACTTCACCCCAAACCCGAACCCCATTTAAGTTAATGGGGAACCGAAATTCACTTTATTATTTTCCGTTATAACATGAGGTCACTGCAGGTCCTGCTGAATGAAGATAGAAGGTCCTTCTATCTTCATTCAGCAGGACCTGCAGTGACGTCACCGCGCTCACCACATGGTGAGCACGATGATGTCACCGCAGGTCCTTTTGCAGGTCCTGAAGAAAAGAAGATACCGCCAGCACGATTAAGTGGATGAGGTGAGTTATTGTTTTTTTAACCCCTCAATAGACATTTTACTGGTATATAGCATTCTGTTTTAAGAATGCTATTATTTTCCATTATAACCATGTTATAACAGAAAATAATAAAATCACCCAAACACCGAACCCAAACTTCACTGAAACAGTCCGGGTTCGGGTTCGCTCAACTCTACTCACAATCACTAATGGAAATCATTGACCAAAACATTGATGTCTGAATAAGGGCTCGTGCACACATCCGTTGGCTGTTTTGCTGTCCGCAACTTGTGGATCTGCAAAACACGGATACCGGCCATGTGCATTTTGCAGAACAGAACGGTTGCCCCCTAATAGAACAATCCTATCCTTATTCATAATGCGGACAAGAAGAGGATATGTTCTATCATTTTGAACACTAAACAGACTTATGGATGCCGACAGTGCACATTATGCTGTCCGCATCTTTTGAGGCCCCATTGACATGAATGGGTCTACATCCGACCCGGTCAAGTGCATGAGCCCTAAGTCATTAGTCCCACTGAGGTCAGCACCATAGATGTGGACAGTCACTCATACAGCGGCAGGGACACCCGGAGAGCTGACCATCCATATAGCGACTGTTTTCATGAAACTATTTATTGCATTAGTAGGTTTATGGGGCTTCTATGGTTTTAATTGGACTTTGAACGTTTTCATTTTGTTGTTTCATTTGGGAGTTCCAAGGAATTTGGAATTATTTTTATGTGTATTTTTTAACTAAAGGGCATCTGTCAGCAGATTTGTGTCTATGAAACTGTGCGCTTGGCAGCTGAAGGCATCTGTGTTGGTCCCATGCTTATATGTGCCCGCATTACTGAGAAAAATGAAGATTTAATATATGCAAATGAGCCTCTAGGAGCAACGGGGGCTCCTAGAACATGAGACCAACACAGACGCCTTCAGCTGCCAAGCGCACATGTAACAGGTCATAGGTGCAAAACTGCTGACAGATGCCCTTTAAGCATTAAACTCTATAGGGTTTTGCTGTCATTTATTCTATTTGATTTTACACTGAGTTCATTATTTGTTGATCATAGGGGAAAATTGACCTTTTACCTCTCTGAAGCGTGCGTTACCTGAATATTACATATAGTATAAGATGGTCCTCTTTAGGCAGCTCTTTATTTTTTTTCACCAAGGTCAGTTCCTGAAGTAAGTTGTGGCTTTTATAACACCCACGCCTCGTCATAAATTAAAGTGTAACCGTCATTATTTTTTTTTACTCTTGTAATGTATAGGGGCAGTGAAACTGACCATTTTTGTAATATACTTCAATTACTGAAATCGTACATTTCTATTAGAAAATAGCTCTAAAGTGGCTCATTTTGAGCCTTAAAGGGATCCTGTCACCGGGATTGTGTGCATAGAGATGAGGACATGGGTTGCTAGATGGCCGCTAGCACATCCGCAGTCCCCATAGCTCTGTGTGCTTTTATTGTGTTAAAAAAAACGATTTGATACATATGCAAATTAACCTGAGATGAGTCAGGGACAGGGACTAGTTTTTTTTACACAATAAAAGCACACAGAGCTATGGGGCAACCCATGTCCTCAGCTCTATACACAAAATCCCGGTGACAGGTTCCCTTTAACCACCTCCGGACCGCCGAACGCAGCGACGCGTCCTGGAGGTGGTTGTTTCATTCCGCCTGGACGCGCCGGCGCGTCCTCTCGCGAGACGCGAGATTTCCGCCACAGCCGGCCCGCGCATGCGCACCGCGGGCCGGCAAAAGTTAAAGGACTATTGCATCAGCAACCTGCCAGCCAATGATCGTCGCTGGCAGGTTGCTGATTTTTAAAAAATCTAATCACAAGCCATATAACAGATCATATTAGTAAATATGATCTGTTATATGGCTTCTCTGCTCCTGTGCTGGTCCTTTTCGTCGGTTGGATCCAGCAGAGGAGCAGACATCACTGTGAGTACCCACCAAACACTGCCCTTAGCCCCAGATCACCCTCCATCACCCCCATCATCCAAATTAACCCCTTGATCGCCCCCTGTCAATCACTTAGTGAAAGACGAAAAGTGATCAGTGTAAACTGTCACTTTTTTTTTTCACTAGTATTGGCTGTTAGGTTTAGGATTAGTTTAGGCCCCTTGGTTAGGTAGTTAGCGATCGGTTAGCGCCCAGCCCACCGCACCGCAGTCACTGATTCGCTGATTAGCGTATCGCTAATCAGCATTTGTACTTTTATAGTATCTGCAAGTGATCAAAACTGATCACGGTCAGATCTATAATAGTATTAGTGTCACTTTAGTTCGCCCTCCACCCAAAACGCAGTGTTTGCCCGATCAGGCCTGATCGGTCGCCCACACGTGCGTTCACCCACGCCCACCCCACCGCAGTGACAAAAAATATATTTTTTTGATCACTGCACATTCACTTTACACGCTCTGCGGCGATAAAAAAATCAGTTTTGATATTTTTTATCAACCGCAGCGGCCTCCGGTACTTCGCTAGCCTCCCCTTTGTAAGACAGGTTTGCTTTTTTTCTTGGGTAGTCTCAGGGAATACCCCTAAATTTAGTAGTCCAAAATGTCAAACAGGGGGTATTCTTCTGAAGAGGCCTACAGGATTCTGACCCAGTCGGATGAGGAGTGGGAACCCTCATCTGACGAATCTAGCGGGTCAGAATATGAACCTGTAGAAAGCAGTGGCTCTCTGACCCAAAGTTCGGACGAGGAGGTTGAGGTCCCTGACAGCACCAGGCGTACCCGGCCCCGTGTCGCTAGACCACAGGTTACGCAGGATCCGCTTCAAGAGCAGCAGAGTGGGGCTGTCGCTGCCGGATCACGTGGTGAGGCATACACCAGCAGCGCAGCCCTCCCTGGACCTAGTACCAGCACTGCCGTACAACATGGTGAAGTAGCGAGCACCAGAAGGGCAGTTGAAGCTGGTACGGTGGCACGTGCAGTAGTTACCCCGTCGCAGCCACCGCGCAGACAGGCCCGTAGAACCCCTAGAGTCCCTGAGGTGCTGGCAAACCCTGATTGGCAGTCACCAACTTCAGCCGCACCATTAGTTCCCCCTTTCACCGCCCAGTCTGGAGTTCGGGTTGAGACGGCTCAGATCAGTACGGCCCTGGGATTTTTTGAGCTGTTCTTGACTGCGGAGCTCTTGGACTTAGTCGTGGCAGAGACAAACCGGTATGCCACACAATTTATAACCGCAAACCCGGGAAGCTATTATGCCCAAGTTTCCGAACTTAAAATTTTTCTGGGCCTTCTCCTCAACATGGGTCTAACCAAAAAGCATGAATTGCGGTCATATTGGTCCACGAACCCAATTCATCACATGCCCATGTTCTCTGCTGCTATGTCCAGGACACGATTTGAGGCCATCCTGCGTTTCCTGCATTTTAGCGACAACACCACCTCCCGTCCCAGAGGCCACCCTGCTTTTGACCGGCTCCACAAAATTCGGCCCCTCATAGACCATTTCAACAAGAAATTTGCAGATTTGTATACCCCTGAGCAAAACATCTGCGTAGACGAGTCCCTAATACATTTTACCGGGTGCCTTGGCTTCAAACAATACATCCCAAGCAAGCGTGCCCGGTATGGGGTCAAATTGTATAAGCTCTGTGAAAGGGCCACAGGCTATACCCACAAATTTCGGATCTATGAGGGAAAAGATCAGACCCTGGAGCCGGTCGGTTGCCCTGACTACCTGGGGAGCAGTGGGAAGACAGTCTGGGACTTGGTGTTACCCTTATTCGGCAAGGGGTACCATCTTTATGTGGACAATTTTTACACAAGTGTGGCCCTCTTTAGGCATTTGTTTATAGAACGGATTTGCGCCTGTGGCACCGCGCGAACTAGTCGCGTGGGCTTCCCCCAACGGCTTGTAACCACCCGTCTTGCAAGGGGGGAGAGGGCTGCCTTGTGTAACGAAGAACTGCTCGCGGTGAAATGGAGAGACAAGCGTGACGTTTACATGCTCTCCTCCATTCACGCAGACACGACAATCCAAATTGAAAGGGCAACCCGTGTCATTGAAAAGCCCCTCTCAGTCCACGACTATAATGCGCTCATGGGAGGGGTGGACTTCAATGACCAGATGTTGGCTCCCTATTTAGTTTCCCGCAGAACCAGACGCTGGTATAAGAAGGTGTCTGTATATTTAATTCAATTGGCGCTGTATAATAGTTTTGTTCTCTACAGTAAGGCTGGGAGAACACGATCCTTCCTCAAATTCCAGGAAGAGATCATCGAGAACCTCATTTATCCAGGAGGTTCCGTGGCCGCATCCACCAGTGTAGTTAGCCGTCTACACGAGCGACATTTCCCCAGTGTCGTTGCTGGTACCTCAACCCAACCGCCACCCCGAAAAAAATGTCGTGTCTGTAGCAGGAGTGGAATAAGGCGTGACACCCGCTATTTCTGTCCTGACTGTCCTGACCACCCTGCCCTATGCTTAGGAGAGTGTTTCCGGAAGTACCACACACAGGTACACCTAGCATAGGGATTGCATCTCACAGGACAGGCACACAGGGCTATTAGGGCCCTTTTATTCACAGCTGCTGCAAACCTCTCCTTTCACCTGGGATAAAGTGCATAACGTACTTCGCCACATCTTTGGGCGATTTGCGCTTTGCACATTGTCCCATTGGGAAGGAGAGGTTTGTTCTATAAAGGTAAAAAAAAACTAAACAAAAAAAAAAATACCGGTAAGTATAAAAGGTTAATGTTCAGTTAAAAAAAGTTTATATGTTCTGTTCAAAAGTTAATAAATTTATTGCGTTGCGGCCTGTTTTTTTCTTTTTTGTTTTGTTTTTTTTTACCTTCCAGGTGGACCAACCGATCGACTAGCTGCAGCACTGATGTGCATTCTGACAGAAGCATTGCGCTGCTGTCAGATTACACGCAAGTCGGTGTATGCGGCGCTGCAAGACGAGATTTCTCCTCTGCAGTAAAAGATACGTTTGCCGAGGCATATGAGCTGAGGAGGTGGCGGTGTTCATATACTTTGGCAAACACTTTGTATATATATATAAAAAAAAAAATCCCGGCAAGGATTTATTCATCCACATCGATTGATGTGAATGGAGAAATCTGGTTTGCCAGGGCATACGAGCTAAGTGGGTATGGATGTTGGGCGGAGCTCCTATGTCCTGGCAGACGCCTTTCCCCTCCTTTTTCTTTTTTTGGCAGAGATTTTTTCATCCACATTGATCGATGCAAATGAAGAAATCTGTGCCGTTCATTTTTTTCTTTCAGCCCAGAGGCTGAACGGAAAAAAAAAATCTCATTACCCGTATGCTCAATATAAGGAGAATAGCAGAAACTCCTAATGCTGGGCATACATGTAATGATTGCGGAGACCCTCAAATGCCAGGGCAGTACAAACACCCCACAAATGACCCCAATTTGGAAAGAAGACACCCCAAGGTATTTGCTGAGGGGCTTATTGAGTCCATGAAAGATTGAAATTTTTGTCCCAAGTTAGCGGAAAGGGAGACTTTGTGAGAAAAAAAAATAAAAAATCAATTTCCGCTAACTTGTGGCAAAATTATTTTTTTTCTATGAACTCGCCATGCCCCTCATTGAATACCTTGGGGTGTCTTCTTTCCAAAATGGGGTCACTTGTGGGGTATTTATACTGCCCTGGCATTTTAGGGGCCCCAAAGCGTGAGAAGAAGTCTGGTATCCAAATGTCTAAAAATGCCCTCCTAAAAGGAATTTGGGCCCCTTTGCCCACATAGGCTGCAAAAAAGTGTCACACATGTGGTATCTCCGTATTCAGGAGAAGTTAGGGAATGTGTTTTGGGGTGTCATTTTACATATACCCATGCTGGGTGAGATAAATATCTTGGTCAAATGCCAACTTTGTATAAAAAAATGGGAAAAGTTGTCTTTTGCCAAGATATTTCTCTCACCCAGCATGGGTATATGTAAAATGACACCCCAAAACACATTCCCCAACTTCTCCTGAATACGGAGATACCAGATGTGTGACACTTTTTTGCAGCCTAGGTGGGCAAAGGGGCCCATATTCCAAAGAGCACCTTTCGGATTTCACTGGTCATTTTTTACAGAATTTGATTTCAAACTCCTTACCACACATTTGGGCCCCTAGAATGCCAGGGCAGTATAACTACCCCACAAGTGACCCCATTTTGGAAAGAAGACACCCCAAGGTATTCCATGAGGGGCATGGCGAGTTCCTAGAATTTTTTATATTTTGTCACAAGTTAGTGGAAAATGATGATTTCTTTTTTTTTTTTTTTTTCTTACAAAGTCTCATATTCCACTAACTTGTGACAAAAAATAAAAACTTCCATGAACTCACTATGCCCATCAGCGAATACCTTGGGGTGTCTTCTTTCCAAAATGGGGTCACTTGTGGGGTAGTTATACTGCCCTGGCATTCTAGGGGCCCAAATGTGTGGTAAGGAGTTTGAAATCAAATTCTGTAAAAAATGACCAGTGAAATCCGAAAGGTGCTCTTTGGAATATGGGCCCCTTTGCCCACCTAGGCTGCAAAAGGGGCCCACATTCCAAAGAGCACCTTTCGGATTTCACTGGTCATTTTTTACAGAATTTGATTTCAAACTCCTTACCACACATTTGGGCCCCTAGAATGCCAGGGCAGTATAACTACCCCACAAGTGACCCCATTTTGGAAAGAAGACACCCCAAGGTATTCGCTGATGGGCATAGTGAGTTCATGGAAGTTTTTATTTTTTGTCACAAGTTAGTGGAATATGAGACTTTGTAAGAAAAAAATAAAATAAAAAATAAATCATCATTTTCCGCTAACTTGTGACAAAAAATAAAAAGTTCTATGAACTCACTATGCCCATCAGCGAATACCTTAGGGTGTCTACTTTCCGAAATGGGGTCATTTGTGGGGTGTTTGTACTGTCTGGGCATTGTAGAACCTCAGGAAACATGACAGGTGCTCAGAAAGTCAGAGCTGCTTCAAAAAGCGGAAATTCACATTTTTGTACCATAGTTTGTAAACGCTATAACTTTTACCCAAACCATTTTTTTTTTACCCAAACATTTTTTTTTTATCAAAGACATGTAGAACAATAAATTTAGAGCAAAATTTATATATGGATCTCGTTTTTTTTTGCAAAATTTTACAACTGAAAGTGAAAAATGTCATTTTTTTGCAAAGAAATCGTTAAATTTCGATTAATAACAAAAAAAGTAAAAATGTCAGCAGCAATGAAATACCACCAAATGAAAGCTCTATTAGTGAGAAGAAAAGGAGGTAAAATTCATTTGGGTGGTAAGTTGCATGACCAAGCAATAAATGGTGAAAGTAGTGTAGTGCAGAAGTGTAAAAAGTGGTCTGGTCTTTCAGGGTGTTTAAGCCATGGGGGCTGAGGTGGTTAACAACGCTCCTCTGTCTTCTGTTTACATAACATAGTGTTAAGCAAGTCTTCACAGTTATGTAAACAGAAGACAGAGGAGCGTTGTTAAAGAGGACCTTTCACTTGTAAAAACTATGTGAACGGAGTATGCTGCCATGTAGAGCGGCGCCCGGGGATCTCCCTGCACTTACTATTATCCCCGTGCGCCGCTCCATTCTCCCGTTATGCCCTCCGGTACCTTTGCTCTGTAAGTTATAGTAGGCGGGTCTTCCCTTGTCCTGTGGGCGTCTCCTTCTCCTAGGCTGCAGCGCTGGCCAATCGCAGTGCACAGCTCACAGCCTGGGAGGTTTTTTTCTCCCAGGCTGTGAGCTGTGCGCTGCGATTGGCCAGCGCTGCAGCCTAGGAGAAGGAGACGCCCACAGGACAAGGGAAGACCCGCCTACTATAACTTACAGAGCAAAGGTACCGGAGCCTATAACGGGAGAACGGAGCGGCGCACGGGGATAATAGTAAGTGCAGGGAGATCCCCGGGCGCCGCTCTACATGGCAGCATACTTAGTTCACATAGTTTTTACAAGTGAAAGGTCCTCTTTAAGGCTCAAAATGGGCCACTTTAGAGCTATTTTCTAATAGAAAAGTACAATTTCAGTAATTAAAGTAAATTACAAAAATGGTCAGTATCACTGCCCCTATACACTGCGTGCAGAATTATTAGGCAAATGAGTATTTTGACCACATCATCCTCTTTATGCATGTTGTCTTACTCCAAGCTGTATAGGCTCGAAAGCCTACTACCAATTAAGCATATTAGGTGATGTGCATCTCTGTAATGAGAAGGGGTGTGGTCTAATGACATCAACACCCTATATTAGGTGTGCATAATTATTAGGCAACTTCCTTTCCTTTGGCAAAATGGGTCAAAAGAAGGACTTGACAGGCTCAGAAAAGTCAAAAATAGTGAGATATCTTGCAGAGGGATGCAGCACTCTTAAAATTGCAAAGCTTCTGAAGCGTGATCATCGAACAATCAAGCGTTTCATTCAAAATAGTCAACAGGGTCGCAAGAAGCGTGTGGAAAAACCAAGGCGCAAAATAACTGCCCATGAACTGAGAAAAGTCAAGCATGCAGCTGCCAAGATGCCACTTGCCACCAGTTTGGCCATATTTCAGAGCTGCAACATCACTGGAGTGCCCAAAAGCACAAGGTGTGCAATACTCAGAGACATGGCCAAGGTAAGAAAGGCTGAAAGACGACCACCACTGAACAAGACACACAAGCTGAAACGTCAAGACTGGGCCAAGAAATATCTCAAGACTGATTTTTCTAAGGTTTTATGGACTGATGAAATGAGAGTGAGTCTTGATGGGCCAGATGGATGGGCCCGTGGCTGGATTGGTAAAGGGCAGAGAGCTCCAGTCCGACTCAGACGCCAGCAAGGTGGAGGTGGAGTACTGGTTTGGGCTGGTATCATCAAAGATGAGTTTGTGGGGCCTTTTCGGGTTGAGGATGGAGTCAAGCTCAACTCCCAGTCCTACTGCCAGTTTCTGGAAGACACCTTCTTCAAGCAGTGGTACAGGAAGAAGTCTGCATCCTTCAAGAAAAACATGATTTTCATGCAGGACAATGCTCCATCACACGCGTCCAAGTACTCCACAGCGTGGCTGGCAAGAAAGGGTATAAAAGAAGAAAATCTAATGACATGGCCTCCTTGTTCACCTGATCTGAACCCCATTGAGAACCTGTGGTCCATCATCAAATGTGAGATTTACAAGGAGGGAAAACAGTACACCTCTCTGAACAGTGTCTGGGAGGCTGTGGTTGCTGCTGCACGAAATGTTGATGATGAACAGATCAAAACACTGACAGAATCCATGGATGGCAGGCTTTTGAGTGTTCTTGCAAAGAAAGGTGGCTATATTGGTCACTGATTTGTTTTTGTTTTGTTTTTGAATGTCAGAAATGTATATTTGTGAATGTTGAGATGTTATATTGGTTTCACTGGTAAAAATAAATAATTGAAATGGGTATATATTTGTTTTTTGTTAAGTTGCCTAATAATTATGCACAGTAATAGTCACCTGCACACACAGATATCCCCCTAAAATAGCTAAAACTAAAAACAAACTAAAAACTACTTCCAAAAATATTCAGCTTTGATATTAATGAGTTTTTTGGGTTCATTGAGAACATGGTTGTTGTTCAATAATAAAATTAATCCTCAAAAATACAACTTGCCTAATAATTCTGCACTCCCTGTACATTATAAAATTAAAAAAAGAATGACAGTTACACTTTAGGTGCTTCCTCAGGCATCTCCGGAGCTATCAAAGACCAGCATAAAAGGCCAATCTTTGATAAGTTACCCCCTTTGTGACAATCAGATGGACTTTCTATCAGATTTAGTAACACATAAAATGGTCATATGTATTAAATAAATGACAGCAGAGCTTGTCCATTTTGGCAGAATCTGCCAACAATCATGTTAACTTAGGCAGATCAACTGCCCCCCCCAATGTTGGTTATTGGAAGAAACATGGATTGACATCTGAACCCAGATAAAGTGAGGCCTAAATGTGTCTGGTATCCGCTTATCCCTCTCTATATGGCAGACAACCAATCTGAGCATGCACATTTTTAGGGAGGATGGGGGAGATAGTTGAGAGTAAAGCAAGGTGCCATGCATGCTTTTTGTAATCATTCCTAATACATGCACCGCTCCTCTGGATTCAGGCTGAGGATCATTAGTATTAAACATTCATCTCCCAAGTTGGACCTTTTTATTATTATTTTTTTTTTCTCCTGATCTATTCATATGTTCCAATTAGTAACGCGACTTGTATCACTGAATGCACAATGAATATTTCAGGAAAAGTAAATCCCACTTTAAATCATATATCGGTGCTTCAATCAGTTTATTCAGAGAGACATTTTACACAGTATCACTGGGCACAGGTGCTTCTTTGAAAATGCAGATGCAACAGTATTTCATCTCGTTAAAGCGCAAATACCACATCAAGGGGATATGAAATGCAAAGGAATGAAGCAGCTGCACATAATGTTGTGCATAGGTGCCCATACACATAGCAGTTTGCAAACAGCCACGGATTCACAATGTGGTTTTCGTCCATGGGCTAAGTACAAGTAAGACTCGTGCTTCACCTGTACTTGTCGTCAGGGGTGCACCTAGTCTTTCTGCTGCCTTTGTATGAAACCAGAGGTATGTGGAGGTAAGGTATGGACCCATAATTCATAATATGACCATGAGCATGGGCCCTAGGGGTGCGGCTGACACTTTGTATCTATGGGACTCAAACTGATTCTAATGCGTCATCGGCTCGCACCAGACCTCTTTTCATATTTTTAAGGTGGTTCGAGTCTTCCAGTTGCAGATTTTGTCATCGATCCAGACGTTATTTGGGAACGTTACAGTGGATTTGCTGCAGATTTGACCTTTTGTATTGCGAGGGGTGAGATAATAA
This sequence comes from Bufo bufo, assembly GCF_905171765.1. Classification (NCBI taxonomy): domain Eukaryota; kingdom Metazoa; phylum Chordata; class Amphibia; order Anura; family Bufonidae; genus Bufo; species Bufo bufo. Next base: position 49,071,449 of record NC_053394.1, read on the forward strand.
TGAGCACAACGTGGATGTGCAGCATGCTCTGAAAAACCTCATTCTTATGAATTGTGGTGTCAATAGTTTTTTTTTATTGAGGTCAAAGATGACAGATTAAAACAGTGATGAGAACTGATGTCAATTTGTCATCAGTTACTTAAAGGGGTTGTCAGCTCTGAACCCGGACAAACCCTTATTTTTACCCAAGCAGCACCCCTGTTGTTGGCATCAGAGCATCTCATTCTCCGATGCGCTCCCTTGTAATGCACTAGATCGCGCAGGGCATGGGCTCTATTGCTTACAACGGGCGGCCCAGCAGTGTGTTTGGTGACGTCACCGGCTCTGATGGGCGTGCTTTAGCGCTGCCCTAGCTGTTTTACTGGCTAGGGCAGGGTTAAATCCTGCCCATCAGTGCCCATGGACTGCCCGGTACATCACCGGAACTCTTAAAAATGCCTTTGCCCTGTGCGATTTAGCGCAGGGCAAAGGAGAGCATCGGAGCATGAACTGCTCCAATGCTCAAGTCAGAAGGGCTGCTTGGGTGAAAATGGAGATACAGTCAGGTCCATAAATATTGGGACATCAACACAATTCTAACATTTTTGGCTCTATACACCACGACAATGAATTTGAAATGAAACAAACAAGATGTGCTTTAACCACAGACTGTCAGCTTTGAGGGTATTTACATCCAGATCAGGTGAACGGTGTAGGAATTACAACAGTTTGCATATGTGCCTCCCACTTGTTAAGGGACCAAAAGTAATGGGATAGAATAATAATCATAAATCAAACTTTCACTTTTTAATACTTGGTTGCAAATCCTTTGCAGTCAATTACAGCCTGAAGTCTGGAACGCATAGACATCACCAGATGCTGGGTTTCATCCCTGGTAATGCTCTGCCAGGCCTCTACTGCAACTGTCTTCAGTTCCTGCTTGTTCTTGGGGCATTTTCCCTTCAGTTTTGTCTTCAGCAAGTGAAATGCATGCTCAATCGGATTCAGGTCAGGTGATTGACTTGGCCAGTGCATAACATTCCACTTCTTTCCCTTAAAAAACTTTTTGGTTGCTTTTGCAGTATGCTTTGGGTGATTGTCCATCTGCACTGTGAAGCTCCATCCAATGAGTTCTGAAGCATTTGGCTGAATATGAGCAGATAATATTGCCCGAAACACTTCAGAATTCATCCTTCTGCTTTTGTCAGCAGTCACATCATCAATAAATACCAGAGAACCAGTTCCATTGGCAGCCATACATGCCCACGCCATGACATTACCACCACCATGCTTCACTGATGAGGTGGTATGCTTAGGATCATGAGCAGTTCCTTTCCTTCTCCATACTCTTCTCTTCCCATCACTCTGGTACAAGTTGATCTTGGTCTCATCTGTCCATAGGATGTTGTTCCAGAACTGTGAAGGCTTTTTTAGATGTCGTTTGGCAAACTCTAATCTGGCCTTCCAGTTTTTGAGGCTCACCAATGGTTTACATCTTGTGGTGAACTCTCTGTATTCACTCTGGTGAAGTCTTCTCTTGATTATTGACTTTGACACACATACACCTACCTCCTGGAGAGTGTTCTTGATCTGGCCAACTGTTGTGAAGGGTGTTTTCTTCACCAGGGAAAGAATTATTCGGTCATCCACCACAGTTGTTTTCCGTGGACTTCCGGGTCTTTTGGTGTTGCTGATCTCACCGGTGCATTCCTTCTTTTTAAGAATGTTCCAGTTGTTTTGGCCACGCCTAATGTTTTTGCTATCTCTCTGATGGGTTTGTTGTGTTTTTTCAGCCTAATGAGGGCTTGCTTCACTGATAGTGACAGCTCTTTGGATCTCATCTTGAAAGTTGACAGCAACAGATTCCAAATGCAAATAGCAGATTGGAAATGACCTCTGGACCTTTTATCTGCTCATTGTAATTGGGATAATGAGGGAATAACACACACCTGGCCATGGAACAGCTGAGAAGCCAATTGTCCCATTACTTTTGGTTCCTTAACAAGTGGGAGGCACATATGCAAACTGTTGTAATTCCTACACCGTTCACATGATTTGGATGTAAATACCCTCAAATTAAAGCTGACAGTCTGCAGGTAAAGAACATCTTGTTTGTTTTATTTCAAATCCATTGTGGTAGTGTATAGAGCCAAAAATGTTAGAATTTTGTTGATGTCCCAATATTTATGGACCTGAATGTATGTACGGGTTCAGCTCTGAACCCGCACAACCCCTTCAATCAGTGTGGATCAGTTGCAAAGCAACAAACCAATATAAGACTGAACGGTGACTTAAAGGGAGTCTGTCACCAGTGACCTCTCTATCAAACTATTGGCATAAACACATAGCTGCGGTTGACCTGATTAAAATGTTGTTTTTCTTTTGTTGGTCTGCGGCTCCATTGCCAAGTTATGACAGTTTTTCTTCACATACAAATTAGGTCTTTGGTGTAATGAGGGCGTCACCTTTGCTCTTGTTGCAGCAAAGCTCTGCTCCTTTCTGTGGCTAGCTCCTCCCTCGCTGTGTGGCCACTGTATGGCCCTGTCAATTAAAGCAGCCAGGGAGGGTCTGGCCACAGAAAGGAGTGGAGCTTGGTTGCCACCAGGACAATGGTGACGTCCTCATTGCACCAAAGGTCTAATTTGCATATTAATAAAAAGTATCATAACAATTGGATAGGGAGGTCGCTGATGACAGATCCCCTTTAAGCCATTATCAGGCTACACGATAATCGTGCAGACGATTGGGAACAAGCAGTCATACGAACGCTCATTCCTGATCATTAGCTCGTATGATCGAGCAGTCGCTTCTCGTTTCTCAGCAAGTGGCCATTTTTCATGAGGAGGAAAGATGCACGATTATCAGCAGCACATCTCCCTGTCACGGTGGGTAGGATACAAGATACAATAAACACACAGAAAACCTCAAAACAAGCGTCTAGGCCAGAAGCTGGGGATAAAGGTCACCTCCTGACAATTCCCTACCAGCTCTCCCTGGACTTCTGTGCCCACGTTCAGACCCTAAAGGTGGGAATCAACGTGACCCCGTGCCTAAGGCTGAAGATTCGCTAAAGTCCCTGAGATGGTGGAAAGGGGCAAAGAGACAGCCTGCCTTCTCAGGTCCTGGAGGAGGCAGGTGTCTCGCTAACAGCCTAGACAGAACACAAAAAGGAAACCAAAACCAACTTATCTTGTAGCAGAGCAGAAACAGCAAATCCACCTTTCCTCAGAGCAAGATAGAAGCTATAACCCGCACAGGACACTGGGAAGGGGCGTAATTTAAACTCACACAAACGACCCCACCCAGTGCACCTAAAGGGAGGCAGATAAAGCTCAACTCCAAACCCAAAACAAACAAAAAACTACACACGTGCTGCTAACCTGGCAGACCTCCACACATAACCTGAGCAGGGCATGACACTCCCTGTGTAATCAGCGATTTTCTGCCGATGCAGGAATAATGTATCGTTCCTCCTGCAGTCAGTTTATATCGACCTGTGTAATCAGGCCAGGGCAAGTGCGCTCGGAGGATGTGCTCTCATGCATTGGCACCTGCACAGCCCGAAGGTCGGACAATGTAATACCACCGTAAACTATGCTATGCACAGCCCAGGTTGGAGAGGTTTGTGCCTATGGGAGCAACGGGGGCGTTACCATTACTCCTAGAGGCTCAGCTCTCTGTGCAACTGCTGCACCCTCTGCACTTTGATTGACCAGGCCAGACATTATCACACCTGGCCGTATCAATCAAAGTGCAGAGGGTGCAGCAGTTGCACAGAGAGCTGAGCCTCTAGGAGTAATGGTAATGCCTCCATTACTCCAAGAGGCTTATTTGCATATATTAAAACATCACTTTTCTCAGCAATGCGGGCACATATGAACATGGCACCAACACAGATGTCTTCAGCTGCCAAGTGCACATGTAACAGGTCAGCCAGCTTCATAGGTGCAAAACTGCTGACAGATGCCATTTAAACATGGGTGAAACTACTGATTTCTACAAAAAATAACCTGCCAGGACCTTCCTTCTCAATTACATAATCAAAGAACTACAATTACCAATTAGATAAAAGGGCATGTTTTTCTATACAGCATGCACTCTGCTCCCCAATCCCTCTTTACATGTCATGCAGCACCCAAAAAGCATGAAAATGGAGGTTTATTGATACCAAATGAAGGTGATATGAAGTGAGTAGAGAGAAGAGAAAAGGGTATGATATACAACTTGCAAATAGACAATAAGAGAAAGAAAACATTTAGGAATGGACCGGTCTATTCTAGGTTTTTTCAACCATAATCCCCAAATCAGGACTGCTACCACTGGTTATACATAAGCATTTTGTATGCATGTTAGGTTGTTGTGCACTACAGTGATTAAGTACGCAAAATGCCAAATACATCACTTCACTGCTTATCATAAAATGAGTCACTGGAAAAAGGCATTCATGCCAAATTCATTAACAGATAAAATACATGTTCTTCAACGCACAAGTGTAACCTGCATCCAAACCAAGCATTTTTCTTTATTATTTAAGCTATCAGTTCAAAATGCGACGAGCATGACAGTTCTCCATTCTTCTTTAGAATAGACAATCAGGGTTAAAAAGCGATGCAAGCTAATCATTGTGCCACTTCACCTCCTGTTGGTCCTGCTAGCTTTCTTTGGAGAACGCATGACTGGACCGTTATACAGTCAATGACTGACCATTCAGCTGAACCCAAATACAAGCAAGCGGAGCAAGAGGAGACACATTGGCTTGGTGACTGGTATGGAAGCAGAGTAAAACAGCGAGTTTGTGAGAGTGCGAGTGTGTTTTTAATCTAAAGTGTGTTTTTATCCCAAGTGTGTTTTGTCTTAAGGGTATGACTTGGGACAAAGTGACTTTCGTTTTAGGGACTTTGGGAGGTAACGGCATTTATTTGTTTATTGTTTTTATTGCATTTTATAATTTACCTTCTTTTTCTGGTGTAGCCCCATTAGCAAGTATGGGCTCCATAATTAACAATGCAGTCCATGTATTCAGTCCTGGAGCAGCCATTTGAGGGTGCATTCTGCTGTGCAAAATGTGAGCAAACTGCACATTTGGAAGCCAGTATCCTGCATCTAAATGAGCTATTTGCAACACTGAGATACCTTGACAATATGAATAGGTAGATGAATGGGGGAGGGTTGTAGGAAGGAGCAGGAAAGTGAGGTAGCTAGCTGGGTGACAGTTAGAAAGCGGGGTAGAGGGAAGAGTCCCAGGGAGGCTAGCTCTGATCTGACACACCGCAAGAAATTTGCAAAGTTGGCAGATGAGGGGGGGGGGGGGGCACTCCTGCAGCAATAAACTTCCTCGCCAGTCAGGGGAATGTTAGCTCCAGTAAGCAGGGGACCAAGAAAGCAGGGCAGGCCAGACAGGTGCTGGTAGTGGGAGACTCGATCATTAGGGGTGCAGATAGGGCGATCTGTCACAAAGACAGGGATCGTCGAACGGTGTGCTGTCTTCTTGGTGCTCGAATTCGACATATTGTGGATGGGGCTGAAAGATAATTGAAAAGGGCTGGTGAAGACCCAGTGGTCATGGTGCACATTGGTACCAATGACAAAGTTAGAGGTAGGTAGAAGGTCCTAAAAAATGATTTCAGGGACCTAGGTTGCAAGCTGAGCACAAGGACCTTAAAGGTACAAAAAAATAGTTGCACCACAAGCCACACCAGAAAGGTTGCAGGAGATTAGGGAGGTAAACCAGTGTCTCAAAAACTGGTGTAGGAAGGAGGGCTTTAAGTTCCTAGAGAACTGGTCCGACTTCTCTGTTGGTTACAGACTCTAATACATGGTGGGAAAACCACTAAAGATTGCAATTGCAAACACAAATAGGACATGCCCTATCTTTTTTGCAAGGCTGAGGAACGGAACTATGGATGCGGACAACACATGGTGTGCTGTCTGCATCTTTTGCAGCCCCATTGAAATGAATGGGACCGCACCCGTTCCACAAAATTGCGGAACGAATAAGCCCTAAGGAAAATAGATGAGGCAGCAAATCAAGATGAGGTAGTGATTATGGAGAATTCAACTACCCAGATATAGACTTGGAAATTGAAACCTGTGGATCTCATAAAGGAAACAGGTTCTTGTCAATAACTAAAGATAATTACTTTTCCCAGTACAGGACTCGACTAGAGGGAAGACCATACAGTACCAACGTGCAGGTTGGGAACACCTAGGAAATAGTGACCATAATGTAATAAACTTCCCATTGTCATTCAAAAGGGTGTTTTTTTCATGCAGGCAAAAAAAACACTGAATTTCTGAAAAGCTAAAATTGACGAGCTTAGAGAGTCCATCAGCCTCACTAAGGCTGAGTTTACACTTCAGCTATTTAATCAGTTATTTCAGTTATTGGGAGCCAAAACCAGTAGTGAAGCCTACTCAGAGATAAGGTCTAATGGAAAGATCTGCACATGTTCTGTGTTTTTGACCCGCACCTGGTTTTGGTTCACAATAATAGATGGAAATGACTGACCAAATAAATGAAGTGTGAACTTGGCCTAACTGGGACAAAGTCCCCAAAAATGAAAATGCAGCCACAAAATTTGATATTTTTAAAAGCATCCTAAACTCTAATTGTGAGAGGTACATACCTTATATGAATAAAAGGGTCAGGTACCACAAAAAAATGTGGATAAATAGAAATGTAAAGGGGGCAATAAATGATAAAAAGAATATAACAGAGGCAGGAGTAAAAATAACCCTGAAGTGTTTTTCAATTATTGAAATGGTAAAAAGTTTAAACCTGAAAGTATTGGCCCATCGAAGAGTGATGAGAGAGGACCTGTAGACAGTGATGAGGAAAAAGCGGATTTATAATTGTTTTCTCCGTTGTTTTCACACAGGAAAATAAAATGTCGGATGAAATACAGAGTGTAATAGTAAATTCCCCATTAAAAGTGCAGTGGTGTCTTAAAGATTAAAATAGACAAATCACCAGGACCAGATGGAATACACCAACGTATCTTTAGAGAATAAAGTAATGTCATAGACCAGTGATGGCCAACCTGCGGCTCTCCAGCTGTTGTAAAACTACAATTCCCACCATGCCCTGCTGTAGGCTGAAAGCTAAAGGCAGTCTGGGCATGCTGGGAGTTGTAGTTTTTCAACAGCTGGAGAGCCGCAGGTTGGCCATCCCTGTCATAGACAGACCCAAATTTCTGATATTTAAGGACTCTATCTTGACAGGGAGTGTTCCACAGGATTGGCGCATAGGAAATGTGGTGCCAACATTCAAAAAGGAATCAAAAATAGAGCCCAGAAACTATAGGCCGGTTAACATCTGTCATGGGTAAACTGTTTGAAGGTTTTCTAAGAGATACTATTCTGCTTAACTTCTATTAGGAATAATAGAGCAATAGTGTAACATGGAGTCATAAGAATAGATGCTCCAAAATATTATTACATGGGGAATACAAGTAGTTAGTAAAACAGACATGTCAGGAGAGGTCATTTTTGAAAATTATACGCAATTTAGCCGGGAAGACAAATGAGTACTTTTACTTTATGTCCTTTTTCTGGAGACGTTTTTTAACTTTCATGTCAGGAGAGGTGACGGCTCCTCTTTGGAAATAGGTCTGGTTATGGCGAAAACTCAGCTTTCACTGTTTATTTTTCATAGACAAACCACTTACAAAACAAGATGTTACAAACACTCAAACACTGGAGAACTTTAAAAGTTTACTAAAACAAGCAAACCACAATTAGTAGATGCTGAAGATCTGAAAAATTGGATTGACTCACCACATTATTAGTGCCAAACTGTAATTAGCCTCTTGCTTAGAAACACCATCTGCTTTTATTTATCTAACGCTAATGTGGAGCTCTTGTATCCTCTTTAACAAGCAGGTGAGTCCACAAAATCAGATCCTCCATATTATAAATACAAAGCACTACAAAAAATGACCATTTATGGATTACCCTAGAGTGTTCTACATAGTAACATAGTTTATAAGGCTAATTAAATGCATCTGTCCATCCAGTTCAGCCGGTTATTCTGCAATGTTAATCCAGAGGAAGACAAAAAAAAACATAAGGTAGAAGTCAATTTTCCACATTTTAGGGGAAAAAATTCCTTCCTGACTCCAATCAGGCAATCAGATAACTCCCTGGATCAACGACCCCTCTCTAGTAGCTATAGCCTGTAATATTATTACACTCCAGAAATACAGTTGCAAGAAAAAGTATGTGAACCCTTTGGAAGGATATGGATTTCTGCACAAATTGGTCATAAAATGTGATCTGATCTTCATCTAAGTCACAACAATAGACAATCACAGTCTGCTTAAACTAATAACACACGAAGAATTAAATGTTACCATGTTTTTATTGAACACACCATGTAAACATTCACAGTGCAGGTGGAAAAAGTATGTGAACCCTTGGATTTAATAACTGGTTGAACCTCCTTTGGCAGCAATAACTTCAACCAAACATTTTCTGCAGTTGCAGATCAGACGTGCACAACGGTCAGGAGTAATTCTTGACCATTCCTCTTTACAGAACTGTTTCAGTTCAGCAATATTCTTGGGATGTCTGGTGTGAATCGCTTTCTTGAGGTTATGCCACAGCGTCTCAATCGGGTTGAGGTCAGGACTCTGACTGGGCCACTCCAGAAGGCGTATTTTCTTCTGTTTAAGCCATTCTGTTGTTGATTTACTTCTATGCTTTGGGTCGTTGTCCTGTTGCAACACCCATCTTCTGTTGAGCTTCAGCTGGTGGACAGATGGCCTTAAGTTCTCCTGCAAAATGTCTTGATAAACTTGGGAATTTATTTTTCCTTCGATGAGAGCATTCCGTCCAGGCCCTGACACAGCAAAGCAGCCCCAAACCATGATGCCCCCACCACCATACTTCACAGTTGGGATGAGGTTTTGATGTTGGTGTGCTGTGCCTCTTTTTCTCCACACATAATGTTGTGTGTTTCTTTCAAACAACTCAACTTTGGTTTCATCTGTCCACAGAATATTTTGCCAGTACTGCTGTGGAACATCCAGGAGCTCTTATGCAAACTGTAAACGTGCAGCAATAGTTTTTTTGGACAGCAGTGGCTTCCTCTGTGGTATCCTCCCATGAAATCCATTCTTGTTTAGTGTTTTATGTATCGTAGATTCGCTAACAGGGATGTTAGCATATGTCAGAGACTTTTGTAAGTCTTTAGCTGACACTCTAGGATTCTTCTTCACCTCATTGAGCAGTCTGCGCTGTGCTTTTGCAGTCATCTTTACAGGATGGCCACTCCTAGGGAGAGTAGCAGCAGTGCTGAACTTTCTATATTTAGAGACAATTTGTCTTACCGTGGACTGATGAACAGCAAGGCTTTTGGAGATACTTTTATAACCCTTTCCAGCTTTATGCAAGTCAACAATTCTTAATTGTAGGTCTTCTGAGAGCTCTTTTGTGTGAGGCATAATTCATATCAGGCAATGCTTCTTGTGAAAAGCAAACCCAGAACTGGTGTGTGTTTTTTATAGGGCAGGACAGGTCTCATCTCATTGACTGGACCCCAGTTGGCTGACACCTCACTCCAATTAGCTCTTGGAGATGTCATTAGTCTAGGGGTTCACATACTTTTTCCACCTGCACCGTGAATGTTTACATGGTGTGTTCAATAAAAACATGGTAACATTTAATTCTTTGTGTGTTATTAGTTTAAGCAGAATGTGATTGTCTATTGTTGTGACTTAGATGAAGATCAGATCACATTTTATGACCAATTTGTGCAGAAATCCATATCATTTCAAAGGGTTCACATACTTTTTCTTGCAACTGTACATCCAGGCCCCTCTTGAACTCTTTTAGTGAACTCACCATCACCACCTCTTCAGGCAGAGAGTTCCATAGTCTCACTGCTCTTACCGTAAAGAATCCTCTTCTATGTTTGTGTACAAACCTTCTTTCCTCCAGACGCAGAGGATGTCCCCTCGTCACAGTCACAGTCCTGGGGATAAATAGATGATGGGAGTGATCTCTGTACTGACCCCTGATATATTTATACATAGTTATTAGATCTCCCCTCAGTCATCTTTTTTCTAAAGTGAATAACCCTAATTTTGATAATCTTTCAGGGTACTTTAGTCTACCCATTCCAGTTATTATTTTAGTTGCCCTCCTCTGAACCCTCTCCAGCTCTACTATGTCTGCCTTGTTCACAGGAGCCCAGAACTGTACACAGTACTCCATGTGTGGTCTGACCAGTGATTTGTAAAGTGGCAGGACTATGTTCTCATCATGGGCATCTATGCCCCTTTTGATGCAACCCATTATCTTATTGGCCTTGGCAGCAGCTGCCTGACACTGGTTTTTACAGCTTAGTTTGGTGTTTATTAAAATTCTTAGGTCCTTTTCCATGTTATGTGTTACCCAGTGTTTTACCATTTAGTATGTACGGGTGACTTGTATTATTCCTTCCCATGTGCATAACCTTACATTTGTCAGTATTAAACCTCATCTTTTACTTCTCTGCCCAAGCCTCCAATCTATCCAGAACCATCCATAGCAATATACTGTCCTCTGTAGTATATATATATATATATATATATATATATAGTATGCCGTCCTCTGTAGTATATATATATATATACAGTATACTGTCCTTCCATGTTAATTATTTTACACAGTTTACGGTCTGCAAAAATGTATATTTTACTATGCAAGCCTTCTACAAGATCACTAATAAATATATTGAAGTGAATAGGGCCCAATACTGACCCCTTAGGTACCCCACTAGTGACCAAATCTTAGTGTGTACCGTTAATAACCACCCTCTGTTTTCTATCACTCAGCCAGTTACTTACCCACTTACAGACGTTTTCTCCCAGTCCGAGCATTCTCATTTTATATACTAACTTTTTATGAGGTACAGTGTCAAATGCTTTGGAGAAGTCCAGATATACGACATCCATTGACTCACTGTGGTCAAGTCTAGAACTTACCTCCTCATAGAAACTAATTAAATTAGTTTGACATGACCGATCCCTCATGAAGCCATGCTGATATGGCATTATTTGCTAATTTTCATTAAGACACTCCAGAATAGTATCGCTTAGAAAACCTTCAAACACTTTACCTATGACAGATCTTAGACTTACCGGCCTATAGTTTCCGGGCTCTATTTTTGATTCCTTTTTGAATGTTGGCACCACATTTCCTATGCGCCAATCTTGTGGGACATTCCCTGTCAAGATAGAGTCCTTAAATATCAGAAATATGGGTCTGTCTATGACATGACTTCATTCACTTAAGATACATGGGTGTATGCCATCTGGTCCTGCTGATTTGTCTATTTTAATCTTTAAGACACCGCTGCACTAATTCCTGGGTCAGACAGGGCACTTTTAACGGGGAATTTACAATTACACTCTGTATTTCATCTGACATTTTATTTTCCTGAGTGAAAACAACGGAGAAAACAAAAATTATGATTCCGCTTTTTTTCTCATCACTGTCTACAGCTCCTCTCTCAATAGTTTCAGGTTTAAACTTTTTACCATTTCTATAATTGAAAAACATTTCAGTTTTTTTTTTTTACTCCTGCCTTTTTCTGTCTGTTGCAGCAATCCGGAACAAAGCTCCAGATGGGTGTTACCAGTTGGGGTGTGTCCCTGCACAGTCTGACACTATCCAATCAGTGATGCCAGTGTCAGACTGTGCAGGGACATACCCCAACTGGTAACACCCAGGAGGACCTTTATTGCAGACTGCTGGCAATTCATGTCTAACTTCTAGTAGGAATAATACAAGAATGGCATATCATAGAACCATAAGAATTGTTAATACATGGGGAATGCCAGTAGTTTCTAAGACAGACATGTCAGGAGAGGTGACAGCTCCTCTTTAAAGTGGATCTGACAGCTATTCTGATGTGTTAGTTTTAGTAGACAGTTGTATTCCACATGAAAATGGCAATTCTGGAGAATTTTTTCTTAGACCTCTGCATTATACCGTTCCTCATTTATTCCTCCTAGAGATTTATGAATTGATAACTGGACTTCCTATTCTCCTTACTCAGTCTGACAATGCCAGTGCTGATTGCACAGCATCAGACCATTCAGACAAATCTTCTGGACAAGGGGAATAGGACCCCCCCCCCCCCCCGTCAGTTATCAATGTATTCATAAATTTCTATTATGGAGAATACAATAACTTACTAAAACAGACAAGTCCAGAGAGCTGACAGATTTAAAGTGATACACTTTCAGCTACTTTTCCTATAAGTGTCTACTGTTGCAGACCCAGATTGTCCCTCTATCTACAAATGTTGTACCATTGCATTGTTCTATTAATTGCAGCAGATTTACTAATGAAAATGCACCCCCAAAATGGGGTGGATACTTTGCATCACATTTACTAACTGTTTTTCACCTTTTTATGCCTTATCCAAAAAGGGGTGTGGCTTTGTTATAAAGGGGCCTGACCTAGTGGCTCCGCGCGCCAAAAATGTTGCAGGATTTATGATACTCAAAATTTACAACGGTCCAAATGCCAGAATAGTAAATTTGTCTGCTATTAAAGGGGTTGTCCGGGTTCAGAGCTGAACTTGGACATATCCCCATTTTAACCCTTCCAGCCCCTCTGATATGAGCATCAAAGCATTTTGTGCGTTTTTTTGTTTATGTTTTTACACTGCTGGGCGTCACCAGCACTGTTGGACGGGTTTTAGCGCTGCCCTAGCCGTTTTACAGGCTAGGGAAGCGCTAAGGCTATTTTCACACTAGCGTTTTTGCTGGATCCGTCATGGATCAGCAAAAACGCGTCCGTCTTGATAATAAAACAGTCTGCATCCGTCATGAACGAATCCGGTTGTATTATCTCTGAAATTGAAAGTCAGTGGGGGATGGATCAGTTTTCTATTGTGTCCGAGAAAACTGATCCGTCCCCATTGACTTACATTGTGAGTCAGGACGAATCTGTCTTGCTCCGCACCACATCGCGGACAGAAAAACGCTGCTTGCAGTGTTATTCTGTCCGCAATGGGGATGCAACCAAATGGAATGGAATGCTTTCTGCTGCACTCCGTTTCGTTCAGTTCAAAACTGAAGCGTTTTTTTTTTTCGGTATTGAGACCCTATGACGGATCTCAACACCGGAAAATATTAACACTAGTGTGAAAGTAGCCTAAAGCCTGCCCATTAGTGCCGGTGACGCCCATTCTCAGTGGGCCCCCTTGTGGCATTTGTCAAATGTCACCACGGCATCTGAGAGTGTTAACAAACGGAAGCGCAGGCTTACTGCTCAGACTGGCCTTCCCCCAACGAAGATCGAGGAAAACACCCTGTTCTAAAAATGAGCTGCAGCCTGTACTAGGCTTCCAGGCTTATTATTAGTATATCCCAGTTCACTCCACTAGGTGGCAGCACTAAACTGTGATATAGTGATTTCTATACAGACTAATGGAGCAATTTCCAATTTCCAAGTTGCAATCTGATGAAAAATAATAAAAAAAAAGGTAAAAAAAAAAGTTTTGAAAATATAAAAAAATACCTAAAAAGTTAAATCACCCCACTTTTCCCAAAATATATATATATATATATATATATAAAAAAAATAACATTATGGGCATCATCGCATGAGAAAACACCCATACTATTAAAATATTTTTAAATAGTTAGAGAGAAGGCACCGGTGCTCACAGTAGCACTGCCATCTTCTCGCAGCTTTGCTTAGGCCATGTGACGTCATATTAATCGGTCACGCGGCCTAGGCGCAGCTGAGCTCTAGAAGTGAATGGAGCACGGCCTCTGTCAAATTGACGGCGCTGTGCTTGATGAACTGCGAGAAAGTCACGGCACTACTGCGAGCGCCAGGGCCTTCTCAAACAGCTGATCGGCAGGGTCCCGGGTGTCAGACCTCCACTGATCAGATACTGATGACCTATCCAGAGGATAGGTCATCGGTAGAAAAGTCTCAGAAAACTCATATGCAGTGAGCTCCCCCTATTGGTGGCAAAAAGAATGTTAGCATTTATCGCAATGTTTTCTCCATTTGTGAGTGCAGGTACTATAAGAATTCATTCATTCTGCCACTGTGCAGGCCCAGAGGGACTCTGCTTAAGGGCTCATGCACACGAACATATTTTTTGTCCGTGTTCGTTCCGTTTTGTTTTTTTTTGTGGCCCGTATGTGGAACCATTCATTTCAATGGGGTATCGGGCTGCAAAAATACGGAAATGACTTGTTGTGCATTCTGTATCCGTATGTCTGCAAGTCCGTTCCACAAAAAAACAGAACATGTCCTATTCTTGTCCGTTTTGTAGACAAGGACAGGCATTGTTACAAGGGATCCGCAAAATACATACGGTCGTAGCATACAAGGTACAAGTCCTGCTGTGTCCATTAGCCACAAGGCTTACATGGGACTAGCTCAAAACCGCAAATAGTTTAAAAAGAAAGGAGAATACTATAGGCGAATAACATAATTCACTAAGCCATTGTCCTTGGTCGCTTCCAGAGCAGCAGTTACAATAAAGCCACAGGACGCTCACCCCTCGTCTACTACTTGTCCTTGTACAGTTTCATTTCTTTATCTCTTCCCACTCAGGAAATTATATGAAAAAATATCAGTTTATAAAAGAATGAAAGAGACTATGACTACAGTAAGTGATGGCTGCCGGTAAATATTCCTCATTATACAGCACGCACAACGCACCACAGGTACATATAACAATATGCTGATATCACTGCTTATGTATATGACTAATAGGCAAAATAGTCACATACAAAGCGTCATCTAACACCAGTATTACAAGCCTAGGATCCCAATTACTTCATCGTGCTATATTATATTTGGGCAGCACGGTGGCTCAGAGGTCCGCGCCGGGGTCCCAGGTTCAAATCTAACCAAGGACAACATCTGCGTGGAGTTTGTATGTTCTCCCCGTGTTTCAGTGGGTTTCCTCCTGAGACATACTGATAGGGACCTTAGATTGTGAGCTCCGCTGGGGACAGCTGTAAAGCGCTGCGGAATATGTCAGCGCTGTGTAAGTGCATAAAATGAATTTAAAATATTTCTCATGCATGATGGCACGTATTAGTAAATAGGTTTTCATTACCCAGCATGTCTAGGTGCACTGAATAGAGCAGGCATCCTCAAACTGCGGCCCTCCAGCTGTTGTAAAACTACAACTCCCACAATGCCTGTGCTGTAGGCTGATACCTGTAGGCTGTTCGGGCATGCTGGGAGTTGTAGTTTTAGTGTATTGTGGTGAGGCACAGAGTTTATGCCTAAGGGCTCAGGCATACGACCGTTGGCTGCTTTGCAGTCAGCAAATTGAGGATCAGCAACACACAGATGCCGGTCGTGTGCGTTCCGTATTTTGCAGAACGGAATGTCCAGCCCGTAATAGAACAGTCCTATCCCTGCCCGTAATGCAGACTGTCACGCGAGCATGTTTTCTGTCATGGCGCGATGCGTGAAGCAAACGCGTAGCATCCGGACTGAATCCTGACCCATTCATTTCAATGGGTCTATGTACATGAGCGTTGTTTTTCACGCATCATTTCTGCATTCAGGAAAACTAAGACAGACTGGCCATCTGACCTGAGAATGTGCACGCCTTTGGGAACATTGCATGTACCTATAGATAGAGGCACAGGGAGGACCACCACCATGCCCATCCCTATACACAGCCTTTGGAAAAAGCCTACTCTGTGAAATACTTGAAAACTGTGCCTAATACTTGTACTCGCACTGTCACACCTATCATCTGCTAGTAAAGGAGAGACTATTTTTCGCTATAACCAAGCCAGCCTGGCCGGGTTTCCTTCCTGATCTCCTGCTTTGCCTGCCACCCGTTCATCTAACATCAAAGACACCCCAGCCACCACTAGGCAGGTGTCACGGTACCTCCCGTGTCAGAGGTTAGGAAATCTGGGAGACTGGCTGCACGTGGGGTTAACTGACTCTGTCTCTTAAATTCTCAGTTTATAATCAACACACAAAAAAAATACAAATATGAAAATAAAATAAAGTAAAACAAAGTCTCAAACCGCAATTCCTCCTGGAGCGCAGCAGGTCTATGGTGAGGTAGGTGAGCGTTCACACTTAGTCCTGAATACTATGCAAAAGACCGCGCAGCTCCTAAATCCACAATGGAAGTATCAGTATTCAAAGGCACACAGACAGCCTATTTTCGATGCAATTGATCACCGGATAAGCAATGGGACTTCCTCTCCAGTCGGACTTCTTGTCTCCTAAATATTAGCAAGACAACCCAACATAGTGAAGTACCGCAAGGGTTCTTATGATCACGCTTTTTTTTTATTGTACTTACAAAGTTTAAAACAAATAAATGCATATTAAATCAAACGGTGCGTCTTTTTCTCCACCTGCCCGACCCGGGGTTCGCTCCTTGCTTCATCAGGAGCAGCCCCATACTAAACTAACACCCTCCCTTTTATGATGGTATGGGCGTTGTCACTAATACCTCCTAAGAGATGCCTTTTTCAATTAGAATGAGTCGATTAAAAAAACATAAAAAAATATGAAAAAGACTATTTCATACATATTCTCTCATATACATCATACAAATCACAACATAATCATCTCGTGAGCTTATCTTGTCCACATAGCCATATCCAATCAAAAACACTTTTTATTATTTTTTCAGACCCAGCAATTAAATAACCTACTTTCTCTATTATTTCAACTCTCCTCTCAGCTCCTTTAAAACAATTGCATGGTGCTTAGATCCCATTGATACCTCCGATCTTTCTATTCTAATCACATGATAAATCCCCACAAACATTAATCTCTATTACAGGTTAGATTCCAAGTTCTACAATCCTCCATTTTTCATTTAATACAAGTCTTGATGTCAAACTCAACATTAAATCCATATGGGTTCCATCTGCAATTTGGCACATTTTCTGATACTGAGACTTCTGATATACCTGAAGAGGAATGTTTTTCCTCTTCTTTGTCATCTATTTGGTGGAAAATTCCAAATAATCAGAAAAAGATGGGCAAGAAGTATAAACGGATGGCTGACAAGAGACGTATAAGTGGTCCGAACCTGAGAGTGGGTGATTCTGTGTGGCTGTCCACAAGAAATATTAAGTATAAAGTACCTTCTTGGAAGTTGGGCCCAAGGTTTATTGGTCCATATAGGATCTCTGCCATTATTAACCCAGTAGCCTTTCGTCTTGACCTTCTGTAGGCTTTAAAGATTCATAATGTTTTCCACAAATCATTACTGAAGAGATATGTCGAACCTGCTGAACCGTCCTCCCTGCCACCCCCTCCCGTCATGGTGGACGTGAATCTGGAATTTCAGATTGCCAGGATAGTGGACTCCCAAATTCTCCGTAGATCCTTCCAGTATCTTGTTCACGGTCCAGAGGAGAGAATGTGGGTTCCAGCGGCTGACGTTAATGCAAGTCGCCTTGTGAAAGCCTTTCACAGGGCTAATCTGGATAAATTCGGTCCTGGGTGTCCGGAGGTCACCCGTAGAAGGGGGGGGGGGGGTACTGTCACGGTACCTCCAGTGTCAGAGGTTAGAAAATCTGGAAGACTGGCTGCACGTGGGGTCAACTGACAGTCTCTTGATTCTCAGTGTTGTTGTGTGGTCATTACTGCATTCCCTATTTAGTTTGGTCTCACACTTTATTCCATGAGGTTGATATTCTCTGCTTGGATTTGGAAGAGTTGGTGTGTGGACCTTACCTGTGTTTCTGCTCATCCATTTTCTATAAGATATCAGTATTACTGCTCTTTGTATTTGGTTGTTCCCTTGTTCATGTTGTTTACTAGGCTTCACCAGGGAAGGAACCAGTTGTCTCATTCCCTGTCACTACCTTTAAGGAATTTCAAGGCTCCTAGGGTTTAGCTTCCGGCGTATGTATTTTCCCACCTTCAGGGTCTATACATACTGACAGGAGTCAGGGCCAGGTTTTGGGGTTTCCTAGGAGGTGACCGTACCCCTCTCCCTAGCCTTGAGGCCTAGTTCTTTGTCTTTCCCCTTCTGTTGTTATTCTGGTGTCCCTCCCCTTCCCATTATTCGTGACAGAAGGAGACCCCAAAGTCCAGGGTGTACCCGAAAGGGGAGGAGGAGTTGCGCCCCTCCATTCACCGCATGGCCCCCGGGAGGGCTGGAGTGAGGATAGATACCATGAAAACTACTACCACCATCAGTGCCCCTATAACCACTCCCGTGCTCGGGCCTGTTGCACATGGGATCCCTGTTATTATGTTCAGACACCCATCTTCTAACCTGTAGATAGGGGATTAGTGTTGATTCTGTGAAAAAAAAAAACTTCATAAAACTTTCATGCTAACTTACCTCAAACTGGGGTATGTGAAAATCACAACATGTCCGGCAAAAAAACAAGACCCCATATTTATGTGTTGATCCAAACATTTTAAAAATACATTTATTTCAAAATGACATGTAAAATCCCCAAATTTTGTGATCATTCTGAAGGCCAAAAATGGGCTGATCCTAGGGTTGATAGAGGAAGCAGGGAAAGCGGCTCCTTTGGGGCCCAAACTCAGAAGGGGACCATCCGGAAGGAGGACTGAAATATTTTATTGTCAGAGCCCCGTCAACAGTATTAGCATTATACAATGACATTATATACAGTGACATGACATACAGTATGTAAGTGTAGGAAATGGGCTGATGGGCCTCGTCTGAGAGAGCGATCTTGACTAGCAGCAGGAGTTAGGGTTGCACGGGGGGAGAGGGCTGGCAAAGAATTTTCTGGTTTGAGGGGCCCCAGTCAAAAGTTTGCTGTGGGGCCCAAGCATTTCTAGTTACACCACTGGCTGATCCTGAAAGGGCTGAGCATCAGCACCAAGTTCTATATGTCCCTGAAACAGTACTAAGACAGTATCTCTGGCTGGTTGTATATTGCACATAAACTGTACTTATCTCCTGCATTTATCAATAGAAAAAAACATTGACAAATAAGCTGCATTTTTCCTCTAAAATGTCTGAGAGAACTAAAGAAAATGAACCCCCCTTCCACATCCCTGACAGCTCGCAGCTATTTACTGCACACAACGTACGGCTACAGCGAACGTGGCAACATGGTCACCGGCACAGATTTCTAGCCAGTAATAAATGCCTGACGTTTTTTTATTAGATTCCCCACCAACATGTCCATCAATATGGCCTCTATTATTATACCTGGAACAACAGAATTTTAGAATTTCCAGTTTGTGCATTTGAAGACTTATTGAGCCATTTTATCTGCTCATGTTAAAAAACACAAATTGATCCAAAACTGCAACGCAAATTGATCATTGCACAATCATAACTTTATTTCTCTGTATTTCCATGACAACATTGTTAAATTTCATTGTATTTTTTCAGATTGTGTATTTATTTCCCCTCTATCTCTTGGCTTCTCCGACCTATAATAGGATTCCACTGAATATTGATATATGCCTGTGACATCAGGACAGGATTTGTTCTAAAGCCCAGAAAATGTATTCTATTTAGAGAGTGCTGCCTGGGATACTGATGTTCATATGTAAGGCAATTACTGTGACATTTGGGTGAAAAAATAAATGTTATGAAAAGTTAAGAGATGCCGGAAAGATTTATCATCGAGAGTCAAGTGTCACATAAAACATTGATTTTTACTATCGTTATATATAAATGGTAAAAAGTATAAATCTGAAGGTGTCGGCCCTTTACAGAGTAATGAGGGGGGAGTTGCAGAGAGCGGTGAGGAGAAAGCAAAGCTATTAAATATTTTTTTTTCCACTGTATTCACTGAAGAAAATAAACTGTCAGATGAAATGCACAATGTAAAAGTAAATTCCCCATTAAAAGTGCCCTGTCTGACCCAGGAAGAAGTACAGCGGTGTCTTAAAAAGACTAAAATAGACAAATCGCCAGGACCAGATGGCATACACCACCGTATCCTAAGAGAATTAAGTAATGTCATAGCCAGACCCTTATTTCTGATATTTAAGGACTCTATACTGAGAGGGAATGTTACACAGGATTGGCGCATGGCAAATGTGGTGCCAATATTCAAAAAGGGTCCAAAAACAGAGCCCGGAAACTATAGGCCGGTAAGTTTAACATCTGTTGTGGGTAAACTGTTTGAAGGTTTTCTAAGAGATGCTATCTTAGAGCATCTCAACGGAAATAAGCAAATAACACCATATAAGCATGGCTTCATGAGGGATCGGTCATGCCAAACTAATTTAATCAGTTTCTATGAGGAGGTAAGTTCTAGACTTGACAGCGGCGAATCAATGGATGTCGTATATCTGGACTTCTCCGAAGCATTTGACACTGTACCACATAAAAGGTTAGTATATAAAAGGAGAATACTCGGACTGGGAGAAAATGTCTGTATGTGGGTAACTGGCTCAGTAATAGAAAACAGAGGGTGGTTATTAACGGTACACACTCAGATTGGGTCACTGTCACTAGTGGGGTACCTCAGGGGTCAGTATTGGGCCTTATTATCTTCAATATATTTATTAGTGATCTTGTAGAAGGCTTGTACAGTAAAATATCAATTTTTGCAGATGACACTAAACTGTGTAAAGTAATTAACACTGAAGAGGACAGTATACTGTTACAGAGGGATCTGGATAGATTGGAGGCTTGGGCAGAGAAGTGGCAGATGAGGTTTAACACTGACAAATGTAAGGTTATGCACATGCAGTGGCGTCTCTAGCTTTCAAATTTTGGGGGGGGGGGCACACTGGGGGCCAGGACAAAAGTAGGGGGGGCAGCTATAACAACAATACATTTACACAAGTACGCTTAGAAATGCTGCAATACTTTACCCAATACCTAAAACCGCCACAGGGAAGAAAAGTCCTGCTGTCTGTGGTTTAAAAAAAAAAAACAACCACTCAGATTTCAACATGTCCTAGTTGCCTGTGGATGACACTTTTATAGGAAGGGGGATCTGTGGATGACACTGCTATGGGGGGGGGGGGGATCTGTGGATGACATATACCGTATATAGCATCTTATGCTATATGTGTCATCCACAGATCCACCACATGACAGTGTCATCCCCATTTCCCCCTCCATAACAGTGTCATCCACAGATCCCCCTCCCTATAACAGTGTCATCCACAGATCCCCCTCTCTATAACAGTGTCATCCACAGATCTCCCTCCATAACAGTGTCATCCACAGATCCCCCTCCCTATAACAGTGTCATCCACAGATCTCCCTCCCTATAACAGTGTCATCCACAGATCTCCCTCCTCGCCTCTCGCAGGAGTGTACATTTCACATTTCTAAACTGTAATCCATATCCTGCAGTAACTTTAACTTTAAATCAGGATTAAGCGGCCGCTTATCTCTACTAGTACCTTAACCTTACACCACTCGGCTAGCTTCGGTAACAGGGCCAGGCTACAGCCTACAGGCACTGCCTGTTAGTTGTTACCGAGCGAGCGCCGATTTCTGCAGGTCAGAGGATACGGATTGCAGTTTAGAAGAAATGTACACTCCTGTGAGCGGACCAGTGGCGGATCCAGAGCCTGGTCTCGTGAGGGGCACTTCCAGATTATTTTCTGTCTACTGCCACAGAACAAGGGCGCTTATAGAACAGACTCCACAGTGTAGATGTATACTGTATATTGTGTGGCACAGTGTAGATGTATACTGTATATTTTGTCGCACAGTGTAGAGGTATACTGTATATTGTGGGGCACAGTGTAGATGTATACTGTACATTGTGTGGCACAGTATAGCGGTATACTGTATATTGTGTGGCACAGTGTAGAGGCATACTGTATATTGTGTGGCATAATGTATGGTATATGTGTATAACAAACATATTTCACATGAAAACTTACAATTACTTGGCTTGGCCCTTGGGGATCTCGGACACCACTTTAACACTTTGGCCGGGGGGCTCAGTGGAGCTGATGTTGTGCTTTATCCTAATGAGAAAGATTTCATAATAAGGATTTGGAGAAGGTGCAGAGGGATAGCAGAGCAGGGAGAGGCTGGTGCTGCTACTAGGGGGTCATACCATGGGGGAGTAATAAAGCCCACCATAATGCCCCCCAGTAGAAATAATTCTCCTTATAATGTAACAGTGCAAAAAATACCCCCTTGTAATGCCTCCAGTTGAGCTAATGTCCCCATAATGTGCCAGTATAAAATACCCCTATATAGTGCCCCCTGTAAATGCCCCCATAGTGCTCCTCTCCCCCCTTCCTCCTAGTGCCCCCCATAATGTACCAGTATAAAATGCCCCATATATCGTGCCCCAGTAGATGCCCTCAGTGTCCCCCATAATTTGCAAGTATAAAATACCCCTTCTTAGGGCCCCCGTAGAATTACATAGTACTCCTCTCCCCCCTACCCCATAGTACCCACCATAATGTGTCCCAGTATAAAATGGTACTGTACAGAGCCCCCCATATAAAATACCTCTTCTTTGTGGCCTCAGTAGATAGCCTATAATGTGCCAGTTATAAGTGCCCCCATCATGTGCCAGTAATAAGTGCCCCCTTCATGTGCCAGTAATAAGTGCCCCATCATGTGCCAATAATAAGCCCCCCATGATGTGCCAGTAATAAGCCCCCCCATCATGTGCCAGTAATAAGTCCCCCATCATGTGCCAGTAATAAGCCCCCCCATCATGTGCCAGTAATAAGCCCTCCCATCATGTGCCAGTAATAAGCCTCCCATCATGTGTCAGTGTTAGCCCCCCTATCATGTGCCAGTAATAAGCCCCCCATCATGTGCCAGTAATAAGCCCCCCATCATGTGCCAGTAATAAGCCCCCCATCATGTGCTAGTAATAAGCCCCCATCATGTGCCAGTAATAAGCCCCCAATCATGTGCCAGTAATAAGCCCCCTATCATGTGCCAGTAATAAGCCCCCCATCATGTGCCAATAATAAGCCCCCCATCATGTGCCAGTAATAAGCCCCCCATCATGTGCCAGTAATAAGCCCCCCATCATGTGCCAGTAATAAGCTCCCCATCATGTGCCAGTAATAAGCCCCCCATCATGTGCCAGTAATAAGCCCCCCATCATGTGCCAGTAATAAGCCCCCCATCATGTGCCAGTAATAAACCCCCCCATCATGTGCCAGTAATAAGCCCCCCATCATGTGGCAGTAATAAACCCCCCATCATTTGCCAGTAATAAGCCCCCCATCATGTGCCAGTAATAAGCCCCCCATCATGTGCCAGTAATAAGCCCCCCATCATGTGCCAGTAATAAGCCCCCCATCATGTGCCAGTAATAATCCCCCCATCATGTGCCAGTAATAAGCCCCCCCATCATGTGCCAGTAATAAGCCCCCCATCATGTGCCAGTAATAAGCCCCCCATCATGTGCCAGTAATAAACCCCCCCATCATGTGCCAGTAATAAGCCCCCCATCATGTGGCAGTAATAAACCCCCCATCATGTGCCAGTAATAAGCCCCCCATCATGTGCCAGTAATAAGCCCCCCATCATGTGCCAGTAATAAGCCCCCCATCATGTGCCAGTAATAAGCCCCCCATCATATGCCAGTAATAAGCCCCCCCATCATGTGCCAGTAATAAGCCCCCCATCATGTGCCAGTAAAAAGCCCCCCCATCATGTGCCAGTAATAAACCCCCCCATCATGTGCCAGTAATAAGCCCCCCATCATGTGGCAGTAATAAACCCCCCATCATGTGCCAGTAATAAGCCCCCCATCATGTGCCAGTAATAAGCCCCCCATCATGTGCCAGTAATAAGCCCCCCATCATGTGCCAGTAATAAGCCCCCCATCATGTGCCAGTAATAAGCCCCCCATCATGTGCCAGTAATAAGCCCCCCCATCATGTGCCAGTAATAAGCCCCCCATCATGTGCCAGTAAAAAGCCCCCCCATCATGTGCCAGTAATAAGCCCCCCATCATGTGCCAGTAATAAGCCCCCCCATCATGTTCCAATAATAAGCCCCCCCAATGTGCCAGTAACAAGAGCCCCCCTAATGTGCCTGTAAAACTATTGTAAAAAAAATAAAACACTTATATTTACCTCCATGTCAGCAATGGGATGCAGGCCTCTTCCGGCCTGTGTCCCACGCTGTATGGCTCAGCGACCTAGTGTATGCTGCCGTCCTAGTGTATGCAGCCTATCAGAGGAAGGGACACGCCTCTCCCTCCCCTGCCCCGCCGCGGCACAGGCAGATGACTATGGAGATGAGCGCAATGGAAGCGCTCATCACCCTGTTGTGCCCGGGTGCAGCCGCTCAGTTGGGGCGGCATTTTAGTTGGGGGGGCACATGGGGGGGCACAGCGTGATGTAGGGGAAGCCGTGGCCCCCTCTGCCCCCCCCCCCCCCCCCCTGGCGACGCCACTGTGCACATGGGAAGGAATAATGCAAGTCATCTGTACATACTAAATTGTAAAACACTGGGTAACACTGACATGGAAAAGGACCTATAAATTTTAGTGAGCAGCAAACTAAGCTGTAGAAACCTGCCAAGGCCAATAAGATAATGGGTTGCATCAAAAGGGGCATAGATGCCCATGATGAGAACATAGTCCTGCCACTTTACAAATCACTGGTCAGACCACACATGGAGTACTGTGTACAGTTCTGGGCTCCTGTGAACAAGGCAGACATAGCAGAGCTGGAGAGGGTTCGGAGGAGGGCAACAAAAGCAATCATGGGAATGAGGGAATTACAGTACCCTGAAAGATTATCAAAATTAGGGTTATTCACTTTAGAATAAAGACGACTGAGGGGAGATCTAATAACTATGTATAAATATATCAGGGGTCAGTACAGAGATCACTCCCATCATCTATTTATCCCCAGGACTGTGACGAGGGGACATCCTCTGCGTTTGGAGGAAAGAAGGTTTGTACACAAACATAGAAGAGGATTCTTTACGGTAAGAGCAGTGAGACTATGGAGCTCTCTGCCTGAGGAGGTGGTGATGGTGAGTACAATAAAGGAATTCAAGAGGGGCCTGGATGTATTTCTGGAGCGTAATAATATTACAGGCTATAGCTACTAGAGAGGGGTCGTTGATCCAGGGAGTTATTCTGATTGCCTGATTGGAGTCAGGAAGGAATTTATGTTTCCCCTTAAAGGGGTTCTGCAGTTTTTTTCAAGCTGTTTAAGAAGGCAGCGGCGTCGGCAGTAGCGCCGCGGCCTTCTCGCTGTTTACCACAGGCCCAGTGACGTTACAACTAGTATCAATGGCCTGGGCGGGGCTAAGGTCCATTCAAGTGAACAGAGCTTAGCCCCGCCCAGGTCATTGATACTAGTCGTGACGTCACTGGGCCTGCGGTAAAGAGCGAGAAGGCTGCGGCGCTACTGCCAGCGCCACTGCCTTCTCAAACAGCTGATCGGCGGGGGTCCCGGGTGTTGGACCCCCGCTGATCAGATGCTGATGATCTAACCAGAGGATAGATGATCAGTTTAAAAAAACTACAGAACCCCTTTAATTGGGGAAAATTGGCTTTTTTTTTTACCTTCCTCTGGATCAACTTGCAGGATGACAGGCCGAACTGGATGGACAAATGTCTTTTTTCGCCCTTATGTACTATGTTACTATGTTATGCAATTGGAACATACATCAGGATTTTCTACAAGTACATAATACACCAGATCGCTTAAAAGGGTTTTCCCAACAAATGAAAAAAGATACTGTATGATGTCTAAGAGTACTTTCACACTAGCGTTGTTAGAATTCGGCAGGCAGTTCCGTTGCGGTATTGTGCGGTATTGTTTCGGGATTTTGTCCGGTCAAATACCATAAAAAGGACAGAACGGAAGACATCCTGATTCATACTGAACAGATTGCTTTCCATTCAGAATGCATTAGGACAAAACTGATGCGTTTTTTTTCCATTATTGAGACCCTTTACAGGATTTCAATACCGGAAAAGAATAACGCTAGTATGAAAGTACCCTAAGAATGGTGCCAGAATAATATTAGGACTTCCATACACAATGGCTATACAGTATATATACAGGGAGTGCAGAATTATTAGGCAAGTTGTATTTTTGAGGATTAATTTTATTATTGAACAACAACCATGTTCTCAATGAACCCAAAAAACTCATTAATATCAAAGCTGAATATTTTTGGAAGTAGTTTTTAGTTTGTTTTTAGTTTTAGCTATTTTAAGGGGATATCTGTGTGTGCAGGTGACTATTACTGTGCATAATTATTAGGCAACTTAACAAAAAACAAATATATACCCATTTCAATTATTTATTTTTACCAGTGAAACCAATATAATATCTCAACATTCACAAATATACATTTCTGACATTCAAAAACAAAACAAAAACAAATCAGTGACCAATATAGCCACCTTTCTTTGCAAGGACACTCAAAAGCCTGCCATCCATGGATTCTGTCAGTGTTTTGATCTGTTCACCATCAACATTGCGTGCAGCAGCAACCACAGCCTCCCAGACACTGTTCAGAGAGGTGTACTGTTTTCCCTCCTTGTAAATCTCACATTTGATGATGGACCACAGGTTCTCAATGGGGTTCAGATCAGGTGAACAAGGAGGCCATGTCATTAGATTTTCTTCTTTTATACCCTTTATTGCCAGCCACGCTGTGGAGTACTTGGACGCGTGTGATGGAGCATTGTCCTGCATGAAAATCATGTTTTTCTTGAAGGATGCAGACTTCTTCCTGTACCACTGCTTGAAGAAGGTGTCTTCCAGAAACTGGCAGTAGGACTGGGAGTTGAGCTTGACTCCATCCTCAACCCGAAAAGGCCCCACAAGCTCATCTTTGATGATACCAGCCCAAACCAGTACTCCACCTCCACCTTGCTGGCGTCTGAGTCGGACTGGAGCTCTCTGCCCTTTACCAATCCAGCCACGGGCCTATCCATCTGGCCCATCAAGACTCACTCTCATTTCATCAGTCCATAAAACCTTAGAAAAATCAGTCTTGAGATATTTCTTGGCCCAGTCTTGACGTTTCAGCTTGTGTGTCTTGTTCAGTGGTGGTCGTCTTTCAGCCTTTCTTACCTTGGCCATGTCTCTGAGTATTGCACACCTTGTGCTTTTGGGCACTCCAGTGATGTTGCAGCTCTGAAATATGGCCAAACTGGTGGCAAGTGGCATCTTGGCAGCTGCACGCTTGACTTTTCTCAGTTCATGGGCAGTTATTTTGCGCCTTGGTTTTTCCACACGCTTCTTGCGACCCTGTTGACTATTTGGAATGAAACGCTTGATTGTTCGATGATCACGCTTCAGAAGCTTTGCAATTTTAAGAGTGCTGCATCCCTCTGCAAGATATCTCACTATTTTTGACTTTTCTGAGCCTGTCAAGTCCTTCTTTTGACCCATTTGCCAAAGGAAAGGAAGTTGCCTAATAATTATGCACACCTAATATAGGGTGTTGATGTCATTAGACCACACCCCTTCTCATTACAGAGATGCACATCACCTAATATACTTAATTGGTAGTAGGCTTTCGAGCCTATACAGCTTGGAGTAAGACAACATGCATAAAGAGGATGATGTGGTCAAAATACTCATTTGCCTAATAATTCTGCACGCAGTGTATATATATATATTGTGGGGATAAGCAGGTGCAGTACAGAGGCGAAGTACAAGTTCGTAATTCAAATGTCTGTGTTTATTAACAAATAAGATCAAACAAAAAACACTCTTTGCAGGGTTGGTGCTTGTTCACACCGAGTAGAAAGTTCATGCATAACAAAAAACGTCACCTTGTCGGCAGTTCTGCCTCCAGCAGTCTAAATGCAGGCTTTAGGTGGCCTGCTCTCCCAACACACGGGTCTCAGCTTTTCAGCCCTGCACAGGGCTCAGATCACAGCACACAGGGCGTTCTCTGCTGCTGAGCCCAGTTGCCTTTTTAAGGATAACCAGGTGCTTTCAAAACCCGGCCTGGAACGTGGGGAGTAGTCACCCACCCAGAACTTTGACTACTCCCAATAAGAGCCGCCCCAGATCAGCTATTTACAGCCATACTAAATAGCAAAAGTGTTAATCAGCATTAGCTGCCGCTGACACATGAAAATACCGATTCTTACTTCACCGAGGCCAGGAACCTCGGTGACACATACCTACCATCAATGACGACCCCTTGTACCTTCCTACAATATATATATTTATATATATATATATATATATATGTTCTATACTGTACCACACAATGTCTATGCAAATACCACCATGCAGTGCTTACATAATACCAACATACAGTGACCAGTGAGTGACCAAATAACAGCTCCATATGTAACGTATTCTAAAATTCCTACATGATGACACATTGGAGGCATATTAAAAAAAACTACTTTTAAATATCCTTCCTGTACCCAATCAATATTTAGCTTTTCATCCAATGATTGTGTACAGTGGAGCATAACGACCACTGTTCCCTTTAGGTTGCGTGGCAGATCAGGCATAGAACTTAGAGGGCTTCTGTCACCCCACTAAACTCATTATTTTTTTTTGTGTACTTATAATCCCTATCCTGCGATATATCTATACATTATGTTATTAATAATTTTCGTTCAGTAGATTTGGCAAAAAACATACTTTTATGATATGCTAATTACCTGTCTACTAGCAAGTAGGGCGTCTACTTGCTGGTAGCAGCCGCAGAAAACCGCCCCCTCCTTCTGTTGATTGACAGGGCCAGCTGCGATCTCCTCCTCCGGCCGGTCCTGTCAGCATTTCAAAAATCGCGCGCCTGTGTTGATTCCGCGCAAGCGCTCTGAAATAAGGAGGCTCGCCTCCTCAGCGCTCCCTCAGTGCGCCTGCGCCGATGACGTCTTCTCTTTCGGTGACGTCATCGGCGCAGGCGCACTGAGGGAGCGCTGAGGAGGCGAGCCTCCTTATCTCAGAGCGCCTGCGCCAAATCAACACAGGCGTGCGATTTTTGAAATGCAGACAGGACCAGCCGGAGGAGGAGATCGCGGCTGGCCCTGTCAATCAACAGAAGGAGGGGGCGGTTTTCTGCGGCTGCTACCAGCAAGTAGACGCCCTACTTGCTGGTAGACAGGTAATTAGCATATCATAAAAGTATGTTTTTTGCCAAATCTACTGAACGAAAATTATTAATAACATAATGTATAGATATATCGCAGGATAGGGATTATAAGTACACAAAAAAAAAAAAAAAAGAGTTTAGTGGGGTGACAGAAGCCCTTTAAAGAGTAATATGAATGGGGCCGCAGCACAGGGAGTACGGGCAGGAGTGTGTATTGCTGCTCCTGCCCGTGCCCCCCCCCCCCCCCCCCCCCGAAGGATTACTAAATCCTGGCATAGCACATGGGTACCCTGTAGCCATGTACTATGCCAGGATTAGCTCCTGCCTGCTCCGATAAATTAAGAGCTGACATGCATGACTCTTAGCTTAGCGGAGTAGGCAAAAGCAGGAGTCCGCTCCGCTCAGCTAATCCTGGCATAGTACAGGGTACCCATGTGCTATGCCAGAAGTTAGTAAACCTCCAGGGGGCACGGGCAGGAGCAGCAATGAGCGCTCCTGCCCGTATTCCCTGCTCTGCTGCAGCCCCATTGATAAAATGTACAGTCCGTACTCCGTTGAGCTGTCAGCCGTGTACAGAAATGTTCGTTTTAAGCGCACAGGGAATGGTGCGCTTTGGAGGGGGGGGGGGGGGGGGGGACTGTAATAAATATACAAAATCCATTATTAAAGTATATTAGAAAAACTTTTATTAGGGCATTAGGAAGATCTTATTAAAATTTTACTCAAAGGCTTAGTTACTCTTTAAAAACTCCTGCAGTCTAAGAGAGGAAGGACCATGGAAGCAGGAGCATCGTGTCACCCGTCACAATCTGGCTCTGGGGAGAACGGGGGCGGGGGGGGGGGGGGCATTATTGCTAATGGAGCAGAAAGAGGCACTGTAACTGTGTGGAACCTAAAGAGGACACTATTACTATGTAAGACCTAAAGAGGGCGCTACAACTGTGTGCAGCAAATCGAGGCCACTTTTACTGTGTGGCATGCTGAGCCACTATTACCGTTTGGGTCTTTATTTGCTTGGAACTATTGTTTTCAGGGGCACTAAGTTGTGGCTGGAAGAAGTCGTCATGGTGGTCAGACAAAGGAGAAAAGGTACAGCTCCAGAGTATGTCTGAACTCACCCCTTTCCTAAATAGAATCTTCTGAGGGTATATTCATATATTCACACATTGCATTCTTTTTTTTTTTGTTGCAGCAACTACCATGAAAACACACCAAAATGCCAGTGTTGCTACAATTTCACAAAGCTCGCTGCAACAATAAACTGCAACCAGTGTATTAAAATGGCTCTGGATTTAAATGAATAAAACTATGACTTAGGGCTTGTTCACACGACCGTGGTTTTGTTCCGCATCTGAGCCGCATTTTTTTGCGGCTCGGGTGCGGACCTATTCACTTCAATGGGGCCACAAAAGATGCACAAAAATTTTAAGTCATGTCCTATTCTTGTCCATTTTGCGGACAACAATAGGCATTTCTATAAAGGGCCGTCTGTTCCGTTCCGCAAATTGCGGAAGGCACACAGGCGGCATCCATGTTTTGTGGATCCACAATTTGCGGACTGCAAAATACGGCACGGTCGTGTGAACAAGCCCTTATACTGAATCTTTCTAGACAATACTATATATCAATCTGCTCAGCTAATTGTGCTCTAAACCATGCTGCCCACTGACCAGACTGCATGTACAATAAGTGGCAGGTTCCCTTTAATATAATATTAATATAATATCTGATAAACCATTTAGACGTGGGCTAGATTGTAAGTAAATAGCAATATCCATCGCACAACTGAAAGACTAATTCTTGTTAGCACAATGCCGGGGACTCTACAGATCCATTATGTAATTGCAGATGATTGCAACGTTTGTGTGATACAATATAGCTGTGCTACAGTAGTACTCAGCGCTGATCAGTTCAAATCCTGCTGTAGCGGTACAGTCATCTCTACTGACTGGTAGAAGGAAAAAAGCTAATCTCAGATACTCAGATTGTGCAAAGTGACATCGTGCAACTCCAGAGAGGAGGAGAGAAAGAGAGAGAACCAGAAACCAAGACCAAAGAGAGAGAACCAGAATGACCAAGACCAAAGAGAGAGAACCAGAATGACCAGGACCAAAGAGAGAGAACCAGAAACCAGGACCAAAGAGAGAGAACCAGAAACCAGGACCAAAGAGATAGAACCAGAAACCAGGACAAAAGAGAGAGAACCAGAAACCAGGACCAAAGAGAGAGAGAGAGAGAACCAGAAACCAGGACCAAAGAGAGAGAACCAGAATGACCAGGACCAAAGAGAGAGAACCAGAAACCAGGACCAAAGAGAGAGAACCAGAAACCAGGACCAAAGAGAGAGAACCAGAAACCAGGACAAAAGAGAGAGAGAACCAGAAACCAGGACAAAAGAGAGAGAACCAGAAACCAGGACCAAAGAGAGAGAACCAGAAACCAGGACCAAAGAGAGAGAACCAGAAACCAGGACCAAAGAGAGAGACCCAGAAACCAGAACCAAAGAGAGAGAACCAGAAACCAGGACCAAAGAGATAGAACCAGAAACCAGGACCAAAGAGAGAGAACCAGAAACCAGGACCAAAGAGAGAGAGAGAACTAGAAACCAGGAAAAAAGAGAGAGAACCAGAAACCAGGACAAAAGAGAGAGAACCAGAAACCAGGACCAAAAAGAGAGAACCAGAAACCAGGACCAAAGAGAGAGAACTAGAAACCAGGAAAAAAGAGAGAGAACCAGAAACCAGGGCAAAAGAGAGAGAACCAGAAACCAGGACCAAAGAGAGAGAACTAGAAACCAGGAAAAAAGAGAGAGAACCAGAAACCAGGACCAAAAAGAGAGAACCAGAAACCAGGACCAAAGAGAGAGAACTAGAAACCAGGAAAAAAGAGAGAAAACCAGAAACCAGGACAAAAGAGAGAGAATCAGAAACCAGGACAAAAGAGAAAATAGGGAAGAATAGAGAAAAAAACTGAAGAGAATGGAAGAGAAAAAGAGACAGACAAGAAAAAAGGAGAGAGAAAGGAGCTAAAGAAAAAGAGAGAAAAACAACAAAAGCAGAAGAGAAGAATAGAGGGATGTGGAGAAAGAAGAGTAGGCCTTATGCAGACAACCGTGTCCATATTGTGGTCCACAATGCACAGATCCACAAAAAATGGACAGTTCTGCGTGCAATCTGCATTGTTCTCACTCCCATCACTAGAAATGAATATTCTTGTCTGCAATACAGACATGTTCTATAATTCACAGAACAGACACATGGATGGCATCTGTTTGCTGTCCATTTTTTTTTTTTTTTTGCGGACCCATAGAAATGAATGGGTCCGTGTGCAAAATACAGTCGTGTGCATAAGGCCAAAAAAAGATATAACA